>NC_069659.1:121441250-122672500 GCF_027244095.1 Hemicordylus capensis
ATTCAGTGCAGTCCTGCCTGCTATATAAATAGGGCTATAATATCACATGATGATGTGATAGTTAGAATACATGTGGATCATAGCTCAGGTGACTCCCTTCAAGAAATTTGGACAGGAAGTGGGCTTTGCTCATACATATCCCTAACTGTGCATTGAGCTGGACCATCTTGGACAAATTATCTGAACCAACCCAGAATGAAATAATTCTGAAAAGGCTGTATACTACCAAAGTGTAGGTGGGAGAATAATATTTTTAAAATAGTCCTCTATGTAAAATATTACCTGGAAGTAGAAAACTAGTGCACAGAGAAAAAAATAGTTCTTGACCACTGTTGTACTAATTGTAGAGATTTTTTATCATAGGAGAGCATTCAAAGATATGATCCACCACCTATGGTATAAAGTGTTAAAATTCATTTTAACACATAATTCTGCTGAAAGTATAGACCAGGCTACAAGTCTGAGCTGGTCTGAGATGCTAGGAAGAGCTTTGGGCTCATACTCCACACAGTTACTACTATTTCCATGCCCCATATAGCATTACTAATACTAATCCCTTATTCATAACTTAGAGGTTTTTGCTATCACCTGCATAACCTTTTTGCTTTGTGTATTGGTACATGCCTTCTGTATAGCAACAGGTTGACGTGATAGAAATGGTATATATTGGATTGTATTGCAAATGTAAAAAACAGTCTTTTTATTAGAAACCGAATTATCCATTTGTGTACTTTGTCTCTGTTTTCTTTTCGCTTTTATCGATTACTAGCATTATTTTAGTAAGGATCTAACCAATGTCCAAGACTATTTAAATCCAGTTATATGCCTCAGTTTCAATTTAGTGTCCATTTAAAATCCAAAGTCTGGCTTTCTTTCAAGGACTTTTTTCATTATCAAATACTTTAAAGCAGCAGAATCTAGATTCCTAGTATACTAACTAAATTAAGGGTCTAGGTTTGATGCACAAAATTTCCGCTACTCCTCAAAGGGTGGTACTCACTAATCAAGAGTAGGTTAAACATGGTCACAAGGATTTGCATCATTAATTGTCACCTCCACCCTGCAATTTCCCATAACTACTAGTATTTTGTTTTTTTCCTTAAGAGATGCATTGTAGATGCTAGAAAAATTTGGAAACAGCTCTTCCTTTGAACTTACAGGTTTCATAATTGTCAAAAGTAAAAATCAAGGAAGAAAAACTAAGTTGATTCATGGTAAGAGATCTGTTAAAAACAGCCAATGAAGAAAATTTAGATTTCTCAAAGGATGCACAGAATAAGGATTAAATTTCAATTAATCCTTAGTTCCTCAATGCATGTTTAGATAATAGGAATAACACAGGTAAAAGGAGACTATATTAAAAAGGTCTTATTTAGAAAAGACAGTGGAGCTCTTCTCATGATCGGTGAGAAGAACTGCTCTGAGGTCTGCGGGGAGAGCGGATTTGCCCGACCTTCCCCGCAGACGATCACTCACCTTTTGCTGGGCGGGCAAATCACCTGCCCGGACGAACAGCGGCTCTCCTGTTGTCTGCCTGCGGCTCTCCTGGCAGCTTCAGAGGTTGGGTGCAAGAAAGCACCGCCATGTGGCGCTCTGCCCCCTGGAGCCCAATAATGCACCGTGTGAGTGCACATTGCATTACTGGGACAACCCCCGAGTGTGCCCTCCATGGCTGCAAGCGGCCACAGCAGACACACAATCCAAAAAATGAGGTCAAGGGAGTGCTTGCTCCCTTAACCTCATTTAAGCAGGTGGCTACATAGGCAGGTTTGTGATGTGTAGCCACCGGGATCGGGCATGATCCTGGTGGTTCACACGAGTGTGTAAAACCAGGCTGTGCTCCCTTAGCCTGGCTTTGCATGCTCGTGTGAATAGCCTCAGTGTTTTGCATCCATCAGTCATTTTGCATCAGTCATAGGAACAGCTAGAGAAATAACTGTATGTCTCTAACTATAAGAGAGAGAAAAAGTAATAGGGTTTTCCCAGAAAATGACCAGACACTTGTATTCTTCCTTTTTCCTTACAGCAATTCCATGAGCAAGGATCAATCCTTCTAGAGGAAATCACTGAATGGTATAATTGATAACCATTACAATATTTGTTTGTAGAGATTCTTCTGAAAACATCAGCATAGGGTCAGGGATGCTGTACGTCAGCACAGTGTTAAAGAGGGGATATGTTTTCCTCAAACTGTGTTTGCTATTGTTAATATTTTATAGGCTAAACAAATCTTTAATGTTCTGTAGACTGAACAGGTTGAAAATATGGTATCTTTTTCTTTGTAACACTTTTTTTAAAAAATGCTTTTCAGTGTTTGGAGCCCTGCAAAGAATCCTGGGACTTGAAGAAAAACCATTGCCAAAGTTTCTGCGAGGTATGACAGCCCTGAGGGGTTCTCTTAAAACTCTGTTCTGTATCCTTCATTTATATTACTATAGGAGTTTGGCGGCTAATTCACATATAGGATTTATGCTTTATTCTTCTGTACTGTAAGTGACCATTATAAATGATGCCATAAGTGACCAAGTAACTGACCAATACACAGGAAATTTGAAATGACTTTTAGTGATTTTAAAATTATGCAGCAAAAATTATTTAAAAGTTTAATATCACATTGTTATATCAAGCATATATATTTATTCTGAGAATGCTTTCCTACACAAATAATTATGTACATTAGCTAGAGCCCTTTGATTTTGTTGCTGTAATAGCCGCACTCATTTCCTATTATTATATTTAGCCTAAGCCTATGAGATCACCCAGTGTTATCTGTGTCCCTATCAACTTTGCAATGCCTAGATTGATTTGGACCAAATTAGGTACAGTTGTGATCACACATTGGGACACTTCCAACAGTATATGCTGATGTCATTCACCCCAATTCAAGATGACGGACCTATAAATGTTTAAGGCACAACTGGGCTAACTTGTGAAATGCCTAATTTGGACCAAATTTGGTACATTTGTAGTAACACCTCAACAGCATAGTTTGTGATTATGTCATCCACCCTAAATCAATGTGATAGATGTGTGAACTTTTGAGGTTATAGTGAAAGGAAAGCAGGCAGATTGGTTCTTATCAGAACTTCTTGTTTTACTCTTCACTGAAATACAAAAGTTTGATGTTTATCCATGTCATATTGGTATAATAATTGTATTGTTAAAATTATTATTTTTTGTAATTTTTTTGGGGGGGGGGGAAACACAAACCATACCTCATTCAGAAAAGGAAAACAATAGAAAACGGTCTTAAATGATTGCATCAAGCAATATCCTAATTCATGAAGATTTACATTTCCCTCAAGCCTTGTTTCCTTATTACTAAAACAGTGGGCACTCTAACAAGGTTATGGCGCCCTCAGGAGTGTGCCTGTGAGCCCCATTCCCATGCTGATGCATTCATAAACCACGCAGCCCCACACGCTCAATTCGTACAAGATTTTGTCTGTAGGGATAAATGCTGTGCACAGGGTGAGCTTTTGTGATAAAAACACTGGGCATCAATTCTCAGGAAGAATCTCTGCTTGAGTACAGAGACTATCTCCTGTAGACAGACTCTGGGCATGGAGACTGAAGCAGCATGGCTTCAAAGTGTGTTGACAGTGGGCAGAACATGTGGGCTTGCTCTTGTAGAAGCTTTAGCTAGGTATGACTTTTCACAGTTTTAATAATTATTGAACAAGGCTAAATAAATGCAGACAGTGAAATGTCCCCAGGCTGCCCTGTGGCAATCCCTGCCTGCCCCCGGATGTTTCCATGGATCTCTTCAGCCACCCAGCTGTCCCCATTCAAGTGCTGAGTCAGCAATTAAAGAGCTCCACCACTAACACACTACCAGGGTCAGTTGCCTCCTCATGGAGGGGCTTGGATTTCCAATATCCTAACCCAACTTTATCGACTTGTACAACATAAGTAGCAATACTCTGCACAAATATTTCTCTTTCTCTTGATTAGTTAAATTATGAATTAGTAAAATTATGAATTCTTTTTCTTATCTAAAGGCAAATCTTTGTATCAATTTTGAATACTGTAAACTTGTTATTTTAGAGTAAGAAGAATATATTTTTGACCATTCTGCTATTTGGATGCATAACAGATAGGAAGGTTTGATGTTGCATATGGTCTGGTTTCAGACTTATTCTGTAACAGAATCTGTGGTTTGTGTGTATCTCTCTCTCTTTTTTAAAAGGCTTAAGATATTACTTCTGGAATCCCATCAGAAGGATAATAATTTGGCAAAGAAGCCAGAATTTGTGAGCTGTAAATGTACTACAATAAAAATGTTATATTTGTGCAGACATCCATTTAGTCAACCTGGGCGCTTTCCAGATTAGACCCTGCAACGGGTCACGTCGTATCTCTGAAGTGTGCTTCCACAGTTCCTTTGTTGTGACACCGCAGTCTCTACGCTGACAGCAGGGTGCCATTCATATTTCCAATGCCTTATTTCAAATTTAATCTCTGTAATATAGTGCTGTGGCGTTGTATACAGTGGGTATAGGAAAGAATCACCCCCTTTGATAGACCTTAAATTCTGGTTCCCTTACATCCTGAAATGAAAACACAAAGAAAATTCCCTTCACCAGCTGTACTTATCCAATGCAACCTATAACATCCAACTGAAAAACATCACAATTACTGTCCAGAAAAAGTGTCAGAAATAAAAAACAAGAATTACTGAGATTGAAAAAGGATCACCCCCCCAATGTCAATATTTTGTTGAACCACCTTTTGCTTTAATAACAGCCTTGAGTCTGTTGGGATACTTCTCTATCAACCTTGCACATCTAGACGGAGCAATATTTGCCCACTCCTCCATACAGTACTGTTCAAGTTTGGTCACATTGGATGGTAGGTGTTGGTGGACTGCTATCTTCAAATCTCTCCACAGATTTCCTATGGGATTTAGGTCTGGGCTCTGACTGGGCCACATGAGGACGTTCACTTTTTTCTCCTTCAGCCACTGTGTGGTCAATTTTGCTGTGTGCTTCGGATCGTTGTCATGTTGAAAGGTGAATCTTCTGCCCATCCTCAACTGTCTGGCAGAGGGTAGCAGGTTTTCTTCCAGAATCTGACGGTATTTTGACCCATCCATTTTTCCTTCTACCCTAACGAGAGCCCCAGTCCCTGAGGCAGAGAAATACCCCCACAACAGGATGCTGCCACCTCCATGCTTCACTGTAGGTATGGTGTGTTGTGACTGGTGAGCTGCGTTGGATTTACGCCAGGTGTACTGTTTGGTGTTGAGGCCAAATAGTTCAATCTTGGTCTCATCTGACCATAAGGCCTTTTTCCATTTGGCATCAGAATCTTCAAGGTGCCTTCTGGCAAAGCTCAAACGAGCTTTAATGTGGCCTTTCTTGAGAAGTGGCTTTCTCCTTGCGACCCTCCCGAACAAGCCACATCTGTGGAGCGCTCGTGAAATTGTTGTCACATGCACAGAACAACCACTCTTTGCCATGAAGTCCTTTAACTCCTTCAGAGTGGCCATTGGCCTCTTGGTAACCTCTCTTACCAGTTTCCTCCTTGCTCTTCCATCCAGTTTGGAGGGCCGACCAGATCCAGGGAGGATAGCAGTCCACCAACACCTACCATCCAATGTGACCGAACTTGAACAGTTCTGTATGGAGGAGTGGGCAAATATTGCTCCGTCTAGATGTGCAAGGTTGATAGAGAAGTATCCCAACAGACTCAAGGCTGTTATTAAAGCAAAAGGTGGTTCAACAAAATATTGACATGGGGGTGTGTGTGATCCTTTTTCAATCTCAGTAATTCTTGTTTTTTATTTCTTGCACTTTTTCTGGACTGTAATTGTGATGTTTTTCAGTTGGATGTTATAGGTTGCATTGGATAAGTACAGCTGGTGAAGGGAATTTTCTTTGTGTTTTCATTTCAGGATGTAAGGGAACCAGAATTTAAGGTCTATCAAAGGGGGTGATTCTTTCCTATACCCACTGTATCTGGCATTAAAAAGGTGCTGTTTTTTCAGGTGGTTAGTTTTCGCGAGACTGCTCCCCCTGTTGGGTGCTTTGCTATTTACGTTTTGAATGCGATTTGCCTGAACTGGAGCATTTTGCCGCTTTTGAGCAGCTAATCTGGAAAGCGCCATAAAGAGGTTGACTATTTCAGAAGTTTAAACACTTCCCAGTTGTAGTTAGGGTCTACTAGCATCCCTGCTTAATTAGTGATTTTGAGTTTGAAGCTAAACTTAGAACTTAAAAGGCTGTAAGTAAAAAGTTACACTTTTAAAAACACTTTAACAGGTTGCTGGAAAAAAATAAGCTATGAAATAGGGTGGAGAAGCTTCAAAGGCATATTATGCCTCTAGGCACTATAAAAGATTTTTAATTAACTTACTGAAAATTTGTGACATTTTATATAAGCACATACCCAGACATGTACACCTGCCCATCCATCACCCCAGCCATAAATCACTAATATCAGATGCATTTTGTTTCAATTAACCTCTGCCCTTGTCAACTCTGAGCACAACTTGCCAGTTTCTTTCTGCAGCATTATTGTTGAAAACTAAAATTTAGATATGGACATCATTCCCAGAGTGAAAATGAATTTAGAAAGCTTAGGGTATTTCTACAGGCTGCTTTTTCTTTCAATTTTTTGAATGGCCACACACAGATACCACAGCTGTGCCAGGGTTTTGCCATAACATCACACCTCTATCACAGCTGCCATAGTGGAAAATCCAGGTGACATGTTATCACAATCAGTAATGCTGATATATACACTGAAGGCAAAGTAGTGTTGGCATGAGAACCTCCTTAGTCATTTGCCCTGAAAGAGATGCATAATTTGCAAACAGAAAGAAGACATCCAAACAACTTCTTGGCCATAACCCTAACTATACATTATACACAGTTGTATGCAGCAAAAGACCATCAGATGCTTTTCGCAGGGAAAATTAGCTGTAAGAGGTGGATTTTGAACAGAGAACAGTGTATGAGGGAGAAGGTTGTGTAATCCTTTTCCTGCACATTGCTTATCTACAAATCTTGGCCTTCCACTGCAGGTGTTGAACATATGCCTGAAAGGGTAAATGCATCTTAAACTGTAGAGGATGTACACACCTGCTTAGTGTAGATAAAGAGAGAGTAGGGCAAGTATTACATAGTTTGGCTCTCCTTATGTTCCAGATCCCCCTCTTGAAGCTGCTTCCTCATTGGATTTTTGTTACATGCATAAGTCAGCAGGCTTTTGTTACATGCATATTTGTGTAATGTATAGTGCCATCTTAAGTATAATTAAATACAGTTGCATATATTTGTTGTGATTGATTTTTGCAATTGGGATAAGACTATAAGGATTTCAGTACAGTATTAACAAATGGAGATAATTTTCACCCTGGAACTTTTACCAGATGCTTTTCACACGTTTTAAACAATTTGTATCCATATAGTCTAGAACACTTTTTTTTCCTGTTGAAAAATTATTTTTCTTAAATGAAAAAGAAAAAAAAACAGCCTACTCTTATATTGAAGACTTTGTATATTTCTTTAGTATCCCACTTATTTGTAAATTAAGCCTTAGATGTGAAAGATGTTGCTATATCCCTAGGTTTTGCAGTTATCTATGGATGCCTACACACTTAGTCCCAGTACAAATGTCAGATATCACAGTATAATTCCTCCCTTTGTGTGCATGGGAAAGATCCTGGCACATTGATTTGTTGTGAGCTTCAGAACCCTGATTTCTTGTGAGCTTCAGATGTGCAGCTTGTTCTAAACCAAAAATTGGAAACAAGAAGCCTGGATTTGTAGCTGGTACCTAGATGGTGACATTATGCTATTTGTTGTCTTCCTGTCATATTACTGGCTATTGGCAGGAGGGGCTGGGAAATGTGATAATGATGATAAATGTCACATATGTTTCATGGATGCCATACCTAACTAGAAAGAATGCAGGAAGAGACTCAAGTTTCTTGAAATGTTGCATTCTGTCAAGGTAATGCTTTCCCTTGTTTCAAAATACTTTTAATCTATTGTTGAGAATCTTATTAGCAAGCTTGTATGTGGGTGAGTAGGGAATAGAAGAGCTGACAGATTAATTAAATAGGTGATTCTGGTCCAGCCACAGAGACTTCACCATTATGTATTTTATTGTATTTGGAAAATATACAGCTATATGCATCATGCCCTAGATGTGGACCTGTCATACCTGCAAAACTGGATTCTTTTTAAGTGTGCTCTTGGAGATATTTTGGCATCATTTTGTACATCTTTGTCATTTTCCCCTTCAGCCTCTTTTCCCCAAGAAGAACTATGAATGCCTAACTAGCTGTGAATTCCTCAAGTATATCCTGTCGGTGAAGCAAGGAGACTGCCCAGCACCCGAGAAGGCCAGTGGCTTTGCGGCTGCCTGTGTGGAAAGCTGTGAGGCTGACAGTGAATGCTCTGGCATGAAAAAATGCTGCTCCAATGGGTGTGGACATACGTGCCAAGTACCAAAAAATCTGTACAAAGGTAGATGTTAGAAATAAAACAGCCACAGCATGTTAGAGTAGTAGCATATGATGTGCTGGAGAATGATGCTGGAGACTGGAAAACCCTTTAGGGACAGGTAGCCATCTTATTTATGTATTTTTTACTTTTCTATGTAAACTGCTTTGAGAATTTTGTGGAAGAGCGGTATATAAATATCAATAGTAGTAGCAGTAGTAGAGTAGTACCATATGACGTGCTGGAGAATGGTGCTGGAGAATAGAAAAGAGGGTTAAAATATTTTAGAGGTTAATAATCTTTCCATTCCTTCAAAGGAGTTAGGAACAGCTTCATAGGATTGTATATTCTGTTCCCATGCCAAGTTAACAATGAATTCTAGTTAGTGCTTAACCATGGTTAATATTGGTGCAGACATAATAACCACAGGTAACACTGATAGGGAAATGGTGTGTCAAAAGGTACAAGAGAAAGAGCAGAATTACTGTAGCCTTGATTCCTTAACTAAATAAATTAAAACCTTTGGTTCAGAGCATATTTCATTTCAAGCACTTTGGTTAGAATAAGCCAGGATTGGTTGGTTCATATGCCATGGCAAATCTTGGCTTGTTTCGAACTGCTGTCAGAGTTAGGCTCACATGTGAAAAGAGGGTGGGCACATATTCATAAGGTAAAAGATAGTATGCAAAGCTAAGGTTTAATGTTTGGTCTGTGTGGGGTTTGAACCAGCCCAATGATCAATAGTGATACCAACAAACTGTGAGGCTGCCAAGACTGGGCTAGAGCACCTAATCTGCCTGTGGGAACCCGCGGGAGTGGACTGGCTCCCAGCAGCACCTCCGCAGCAAACCTGCCTCTTAAACGAGACTAAGGGAGCAAATGCTTCTTTAGCCGCATTTACGTGTCAGTGGCTTTTAGCAAGTGCTGACACACTGTCAGGCGCTCGCCCATTTCTGGGCGATCCCCACAATCCCCCGTTGCTGGGGGGAATCACCACAATGCATCACATACTCGTGTGGTGCATTGTGGGATGACCCATTGTCTCAACCCCATAACCTCTGCACTGCATGCACACAGTGCTGCTGGCCTGGGAGCGTGTTTCATGTTCCCAACAGAACTCAGTCATCGGTGGGGAAGATAAGTTTACCAAGACTCCCCTCTGCCCACCCAATGCCCCACCCACTGCCCTGCCCACCTGGTCACGAGGATGACCTCAATATTAGAATTTTTGCAGTGGTTCAAGGTGGAAACAACTTTTTTAGAAG
Organism: Hemicordylus capensis; assembly: GCF_027244095.1. Classification (NCBI taxonomy): domain Eukaryota; kingdom Metazoa; phylum Chordata; class Lepidosauria; order Squamata; family Cordylidae; genus Hemicordylus; species Hemicordylus capensis. The sequence continues at coordinate 121,450,969 of NC_069659.1, forward strand.
TTGTACTTGACAAACATAATGACCATGTTATGGTGATTTTCAACATTCCCATGTGAATGTTAATGATCCTAGATGACTTAATAGAATTCATTAATGAATGCCCAAACATACCTATCTGTTTCTCCACTTTTCAGAACTGAAGCAGTAGATGCTGGAAATTACATTTTCACGACTGTTGATGATGCTGGTCTGCCTCTGAATTTTGGATGTTGACCAACCTTGCAGTTATTCACAATACTTGCAATGAATATTTGTCAAATTCTAGAAATTATTGTAACATAGGATAGTAATTACAAGTACAAGTACACATTGACTAAAATTAGATAATTGATTAGGGCCTATAATAATTATTATCATGATAGATGCTGATCTTTTTATGTAATTAGAAACATATTAAATTACTGAATGTGCACATCTGGACATGAGATTGGTTGTTCTTTTTGCATTAGAATATGAACTTGTGCTGTTCTCTACTTGTTAATACTCATGAGATCCATCTGCACATTAACTGCAACCACCATAGGGGCGAAGTTAAGTGAATCAAAGTGGATTCAATGACCCTAAAACAAAACAGACAGAAGATTTCTTAGCAGCAAATTGGAGGATTATTTAATGTAATAATGAAACAAGGATTTTAAAAGGTGTTAATTGGAACTATTATAGTTATTCTAGTCACAATACATGTTCAGTCGCTGTTCATGGATATCCAGAATTAAACTTATGAACCAGCAAAGTCTAGTGCTGGATTTAATTCCTGGTAATTTAAGAGTGCATCATTATTTATATGTGTGTGTTTATCGAAATACAGTAGATTGTAATTGAGGTGCTTTTGTGCAAGGTATGCGAAGGCTGTATTTTTAAATCTCTTAAAAAGGAAGTTTGCTATCCAACTGTAGGAACTGAAAACATCTCAGATTTTCCAGATTTTAAACTATGGTTGGAATCAAGAAGATCAGACCAAGGTCTAACAAAAAAACCAAGAAGTATTGAGAAAGAAATGGGAGATTCACTTAGTATATGAAAAAGAAGAAAATAAAATTCTAGATTTGAGCTCTCTGGGGACTAAACTTGTTGTTACAATAATTGTGGGAAAGCTAACTGGGAAAAGATTATGAGAAAACATGTCTATTTGGAGACCTTCTATAAAGTTTAAGTAAGGAGCCATAAATGCATTGGGTGCTAATTGTAATCATCAATAGTTTAACCTTAATGCTTAAAGGTTCTGTGTAAATTAGTAGATTATTGACTTATTTATGTATTATATTACAATAATAATGGAAATATTTTTCCATAATCTAATTTATACACTTAACATGGTTAAGTAATATTTTAATTAAATTTGGAGAAATATTTATAATGAATCACACATTAACTTTATAGGAGTAGATTATGTAAATGAATTACATGTTAAGTTTTTTAAATTTATCCATCACCAAATTAACTAATAATAATTCACCCGTAGAAGTCATTCACACAACTGGGTGGGTGGAGCAGCAGTAAATTCACCTTCCCCCCAGACAAGTGCTTGACTATTTCAGGGAGAGCGAATCACAAAGCTCCAGAGGCCAGAACAATACATCCCAGTCACTGGATACCCCACAACGCACCACATGACATGTATGATGCATTGGGGGATTTTCCCAGGATACAGGCACTCTAGGCGCCTATCTCTGTGTCTGCTGGGGCTGAAAGTTTTCCCAGCAAACACATGATCCCAGAGACCAGGATAAGAGCTTGCCCAAGCCATTAATCCTGGCTAGGAACCAGTTTTAAAAGTGGGGCTAGGCAGTGCTGCACCAATGGGATCAGGCCAATTTCGGCGCAGCCTAACTCAGGCTGGGTTTCCATAGCCTGAGTTAGGGTGCGTGAGTGAGCCAGTCTCTTTATTTTATTTACAACCTAACTTTTCATGAATGTGTAAGGTGTATGGGTTTTTTAAATAGCTGACCATATTAATTTTATTTATACCAATATATGTTTATAAAAATAAACTAAACAATATCCAGACTAATGCTGCCTATGGCACAGCATTTTTGTCACATGAGGGTAACGATATTTGGCAGCCTCTCCCATCCCTCTGCAGCCCTCTGTGCCCCCTAAAAATGTTCTCCAATTCTGTGGAAATATTTTTGGGAGATGAGAGCTACAGACAAAAACAATCTCTCAGCTCATGCAATGGGAAAGCCTGTTCTGCAGTGTGGTGTTGGTCGGGATATCAGCCTAGCTCTGTGTAGAGGTTTTCTTCCTCCAACTTTGCAAGTTGTAGTAACATCTGCCTATGTCCAAACATTAATTCATTTACTTTATTTATTTAAAATATTTCTATACCGCCCAAAGCTTGCATCTCTAGGCCATTTACAATTACAATTATAAACATCACAATATTGCAGGCTTTCCCACCAATGATGGCTAATGCTTGGGTTAGGGATCTACACAGAACACTATTTGGGGACAGGGACCTACACACAACACTATTTTGTGGTAATTGTAAGTTGCATATTACAAAGCCAGATTGCAACTTTCAGCAGCTGCCGAACATTTAGCATAGCTCTACCCATAGAACTGACTTACTCTGAAGTCAAAGCTGACTTTCTGGCTTCAGGGTTACAAAAAGATATTGCTTTAAACTGTGTCTCAGGAATTTTTCTACATTCATTCAGCTCTTTGTATGAGTTCTTATTCTAACCTGCACAACAGATTTTCTCACACAAAGTGGCTGCACCTTTCCCCTATTAATTCTTGAATGGAATTATAAGGAGAACTCTTATGCTGAAGCTTGCCATATGCTTATACAACACAGCATGGCCCGTTGTCACTCCCACAAGTATAGTCGGTTTTTAGCAATTGCTGTGATCTCAGAAATGGCTGCTTGCCACTTCAGGCAAGATCTGTGTCCAGCCTGCTTCACACTGAATTTTCATTTTGTGATTCTATGAATCCCTATGCAGTAGGGAAGCAAGTGGCTTGGCTTCACTGAATGGTCTGTCAGTCAAAATGTTTCGTCCAATTTTCTGAATTCTGGTACAATAGCTGTCACTTTGTGAATTGCTTAAAGCTGTGGTCATAACTGCGGATTTATTCTTGATGTGATCCTTTATTCCAACTGAGTCATCTTAAAAATGTTTTACTCAGAAATAAAAGTTAAGTAAAGCATTTCATATAAGCATACATACCCCTGGGTTTCATTAAATACAATGAGAATGAATGTATGTTTGATCCACAGCTACCTTCATTGTATGGGACAAAACTACCTGGGTTTACTTCTTGTTATGCATCTGTTATGTTTCAGGTGTCCCTTTGAAACCCAGAAAGGAATTAAAGTTTACTGAACTTCAGTCTGGACAGCTGGAAGTTAAATGGTCTTCAAAATTCAATATCTCAATTGAACCTGTGCTCTATGTAGTACAAAGGAGATGGAACTATGGAATCCATCCTAGCGAAGATGATGCTACTAGTTGGCAAACCGTGGCACAGGTCAGTTCTTCCAGCACCACTTCCACTTTCAGAGTTTTCAGTTCCTCTCTCTGATTTATCAGTATTAATTTGTGTAATACTTGTGGTTGTGCCTGACCTCACTCTAACTTTATGCTGTAGGTTTTAGAGCAGTAGCTAGGCTGTGGCAGCAAAACTGTGGGATAGAACATTACTAATTCCATTTTACAAATTGTGAACTGAAGAAGAGTATAAAGAAAAAGCTTTCCTTAGGATAGGTCTAAATCTAGGTATAGTTCTCTAGGCTACAGTAGAACGTCCTGCTCCAGGAAGTCTACTTGGTTTCCTTCTGTTGCCATTTTGAATCGTTTAGAACTTTTTGTTTCTCTGTGTTTTTGCTCCCTTCTCTGGCTTTGGCTCTTTGGTTCCACCCCCTTTCCCCCACTCCTGGTTCTTGGTTTTAATTTTATATTATTTTATGTTCTTTTTGATGTCTCTATTGATCTGTTGTGAATTGTGTCAGTTGCCAGGAACAAAAACATAAGAGATAAGAAACAAATATGTAAGCAACAAATACATATGCTTGGCTGTTCATATTTAATAAGCTTTGCTTGTTATTCACACTTTTCAAAAAAAGGATAAAATGATTGGCTCATATGCATTACTACCTCACAACTGGGCGGGCAGGCGGTGGGGGGAAGGTAGGGTTTCACCTACCTTCTCCCAGGCAATGGTTGAATCTCTTCGGCATGCCACCATGCACCCACACGATCCGCTCTGCATGGAGCAGCGTGGATCCCTGGAGGCTGGGACTTGTCACGGAACCCTGAAGGCCAGGACTTGACAAGCATGGTGCATTGGGGAATTCCCCAGGTGTCGGGTGCTCTAGATGTCAGACTCTGTGATTGCGTGGGCTGTGTGTAGCCCGAACATACACACAACACCATACCTGGGGTGAAAAGTTCTAGAAAACAAACTACAAAATATTATTAATTCTATGAAATAATTCACACAGATCCAACCTGTATGGATGACTCATAAGTTTGCAAGGATATGAAAAATGGAAAAAAGAATCAAAACCCCTCTCCTCATTGTATTCCTGTTTTCTAATTAAACAAAACAAACAGGCATGCAATAACAAGACATAAAACTCAAAGGAAAAGAAGTCTCTGTGTTACTCCTGTTTTTCTCTGCAGACCACAGATGAGAGAATACAATTGTCTGACATCAGGCCTAGCAGGTGGTATCAGTTTAGAGTGGCTGCCACTAATGTACATGGAACAAGAGGCTTCACAGCTCCCAGCAAGCACTTCCGCTCTTCAAAAGGTTAGTGTTTAATTTTCTGCACCCCAAGTCAGATCAGACTCAGATGCAACCCAATCCTCTTGATATTTCTGTGCTACATTTTCAACAGGTAGCTTTTCTGTACTTAGCCATTAGTCTTATGAATGAGAAGGGGTTTTTGTTTTGTTTTTTGATAGTTACCACATACATTAAAGGTTAAAGATGCCATTGATGTCTTGTCCTTTGAGGGATCATACAATGAATAGGTCTTTTTCAGATTTCTTTCAACATTGGTAATAACAGCTGAGTTTCTGCTGTGCTTGTGACACTGGACATCAAACATTAAAAGATCTGAGACTCTCTCAACAAAATGTTGTGACAATTTTTTTTGGTCTTAACAGAAATATATTCCTCAAGATATTTGCTCATTCGGACAAAGCAAAATATAGTTTGGTTATATCGAAGCTTGTATGCCACTAGTTACTCTGACTACTTGTCATTTTTAAGAAAATAGGGAATAATTTATATACATCAATAATTTTATCTGTCCCTGTTTGGTTTGTGTATAGACTGGACAGCATTTCTGTCTCACCATTCCATATGTTTTCCAGTCACATCTCAGGATTTTAGAATGTTTTCATGCAAAGTGCCAGAAAAATTCAGAATAGAGCATTTTGTTTTTCTTGGAAAATGTATGTATGTTTTTAAAAAGTCTTAATTTCATATGCTTTTTTAAAAATGCAAAGAATTACCTTTGCTGCTTTAAACCAAAGGTTAGTCCATGACAGAAGTCTTTCAGATTTGCCTAGGTAACTCATAAGCAAAACACCAAAGAAGAAATACTTCTGTTTATGGATAAATGATACCTTAATGTTTATCAAAAAATTGTAATCCAAACATGTGTATGAAATACCTACACAATTCATAGTGACAACTACACAAATCTTTTATATAAAGGCAATAGGTATCTTGTGCAAAAGCCCATGTATTCCATTATGATGGTAGGTGATAGACAGATACATGCTATAATGCTTTTGGAAATATGAAAAATTGATGTCCACAGCTTTATTGAAATGGACATAAAACAGTAAGTAAACAGTGGCTTCGTGCAGGTAGCAGGATGGCATGGGTAACTAGCTAGCAACCAATGGGGGACTGGGCGAAATCTCAGGATAAAACCTCAGGCCGAAACCACAGGATAAAAACAATAAATAGATTAAAATTAATTTTAATTAAAAGCCTGAGAAAATAGGTATGTCTTAAGGATCTTTTTAAATGCTATCAGAGATGGAGAAGCTCATATTTTGACAGGGAGTGCATTCCAAAGCCCTGGAGGAGCCACAGAATGTCTGGTCCTGAACTGGCGGCAACCATAACTGGACCTCTCCAGATGATCTTAGTAGGTGGCATGGTACATGACAAAGAAGGCACTCTCTTAAATATCCTGGACCTAAGCCATTCAGGGTTTTATAGGTAATGACCAGCACATTATCTTTTGCATGGAAATATATCCCAGAGATATTCCCCTAAGGGGAATATCTTACAGTGCTCACATATCGTCTCCCATTCAAATGCAACCAGGGTAGACCCTGCTTAGCTAAGGAGACAAGTCATACTTGCTTCCATAAATCTCCCACCTAAAAGCCAGTTTGAAATTGATCTAGATAATCAGTTTCCTCCAGGGTACTTTCCAGATTAGAACCTCTCTGAAGTGTGCTTCCGCACTTCTTGTATATGCTGTCAGCAGGGTGCCATTCACATTTACGATGCCTTGTTTCGAATTTTATTGCTGTGATTTATTGCTATAACATTGTGACGTACTATTAGTACTATAACATACTATTTTAGAGTATGTACTTTTTGACCAGATTAGTACCCATATTTAAGAAGGGTAATTGAAGTGTTCCTTCGAATTATAGGCAAATAAGCATGCTTGTTGTTATAGCTAAACATTTGTTAAGTATCCTCAAGGGATTAAGGATTGCTGAATAAAATCTTTGATTAAAAGCTAGCTGGATTCTCTGATTGACTATTTAATTTACAAATATGTTGAGATAAAGAAGACTCTTCTATAACCTTTGTCCCTGCTAACTGGGCAAAGAGGCACCTTTTACCGTGGTGATTCTCTTTATTTGGCAGGGGGAGAGTAACTGGCCCTATCCACCCCCAGCACAGTACTTCCAGTGACTGTTGCTGGTGTGTGTCTTATGTTTCTTTTTAGAATGTGAGCCCTTTGGGGACAGGGAACCATCTTATTTGTTATTTCTCTTTGTAAACCGACCTGAGTCATTTTTGGAAGGGCAGTATAGAAATCGAAGAATTATTATTATTATTATTATTATTATTATTATTATTATTTGTAAATCTAAAAGATGTATTGAATATGATCAACAGAGAAGTTGTAGGATAAACTTGGTAAAACAATTATAGATTTTATTCTTACTAACAAAGGCTTTTTATACAGATATCAGCTTTAAAGGCCTGAACCAGTTTTACTGGTTCCATGAAAACTTGTCTCTTGACAAACAGCGAAGTGAAACATGACTATGTTCTAGCCCCCTTTTTATTTTAACATATTAATTCATGATTCTAAACAATCACGACTCATTTAGAAGTCATGGTTTCTTTTTATGTATGAACCAGACCCTGCTCATTAACCATGGTTTGTTTGGCAAACAAATCAGGAAGGCGCTACATACGATCCGTGTGTATAGCCGGAAGGAGGTTTGCGAGGAGAGTGGGTTTGATCCGCTCTCCCCACAGACGATCAGGGAGCCCTCCCTGGGCAGCTGGATCGGCCACCCAGCTTACTACTGGCTCTGTCACGGAGCCAGTTGGGGCAGTGGGGTTCGGGGGCCTCCTGGGCCCCAGGAGTCCCATAGGGCACCGCACGAGTACACAGTGCCTTTTGGGGAACTTCCTGATGCTGGGAGGCTTGTAGTCATTGTGGTGCGGAGTCATTGCAGCTTCCTGATTAGGAGGCTGCTTGTGAGTAATTGCAGTGCAGAGCCACGCCACAGTGACACATGATCCAGGAACCTGCTTTTTGGGCGCTCCTGGGCCCCAAACCCGGGTTAAGTGGCAGGCTACCCAAGAGGGTTTGCTGCCATGCTGCAACCAGGAGCCACATGGCTCCCAGCGGTTCTCATGTGCAGTGGAAACTGGGCTGGCTTCCACTTTGCATGAGAATAACCTCAGGATCTGAAACTAGTTTTGAAGTGAGTTTGCAAACCATGGTTAGTTTAACTGTGATTTTTGTGTCTGAATTTACAAATAATTGATCAACCACATTTCTATTCCTTGCACCATTGCAAGGACATGAAATGACGATCTTATGAAACTGGCTTGTTAGCAGATGGAAAACAAAAGCAGGTAATAATAGTTTGTCTTTTGTACTATGTTTGAGCTTTACATCTGAATCCAGTCATTGTAGCTATCTTATGACGATTCACGGGTAGAAATGGTTAGTATTTATACTACCGTATGCAGACAACATGGTGCTTCTGTCACATGGTGCTTCCAAAAATAGGTCTGTGTGCACTGCTACTATTATTTAGTATTTATTAAACATAATACAATGAGAGAAAAGTCAGCATTTCTACAAACAGATCTGGAGCATAGGTGGCACCTTAATTCCTACCAGGTAGAATGAGATGAGTGGTTATTTACTTACATAGATTTATAAATTGCCCTTTTTTCATGATCTCAGGGTAGTGCACAACATATTAAATATACAATAAAAACAATTTAAAACACCATAAAATTAGGGGAAACAGCAGCTGTAAAACTACAAATTTTTATTATTATTTCTGGTTTACACAGACAGGTGTTATTGACTGGTTTGTTTTATCCAGACATCGAGTCCTTCCCAAGGACCTGGGATGCCAGAATTTTATTGTCAATTGTTATAGATATTGTCGCAGAATATAGGCTGTTCCCAGTAAAGCTGCTTTTTGTAATTGGCTGATGGTTATTTCTGTGGCCCCTATGGTGTTGAGGTGCTCTTCGAGGTCTTTTGGAACTGCACGCAGGGCGCCAATTACCACTGGGATTATTTTGGTCTTCTTCTGCCACAGCCTTTCAATTTCAATTTGTAGATCTTTGTATTTTGTGATTTTTTCTATTTCTTTTTCTTCTATTCTGCTATCCCCTGGTATTGCTATGTCGATTATTTTGTTTTTCTTTCTTCTCGACTACAGTTATATCTGGTGTATTGTGTGGCAGATGTTTGTCTGTTTGTAGTCGGAAGTCCCATAATATTTTTACATCTTCATTTTCTACAACTTTTTCAATTTTATGGTCCCACCAATGTTTGGCTACAGGTAGTTTGTATTTTTTGCAGATGTTCCAGTGTATCAACCCTGCTACTTTTTCATGCCTTTGTTTGTAGTTAGTCTGTGTGATCTTTTTACAACAGCTGATTAGGTGGTCCACGGTTTCATCTGCTTCTTTACAAAGGTGGCACTTGCTGTATATATGTATATTGCTCGCTGCAGTCTGCTATGTCCCACAGACCTAAATCTTGAGTACATTTCTGGATGCAATCTTTTATGCCTCTTGAAGCAGACTTTTGTGTAAATCTGAATCTGCACATGCGTCCTAGATTAAGGACTTGTGGTTGACAGACCGACAAGGCATGCATGTAAACGGAACTTATGGTTATTCACGGGTGGGTGGAATGCATGTGCTCCTCTGTTTACTCCCTTTCTGCACAAACTGTTGCAGAACAGCAATGGGAGCTTTCTTGCACAGCGCTCTCCCTTGCTCCTGAAGCTCTCTGTCACCAGAAGGTCCTCTCATCCCTGGAAGTTCTGTTTCAGGACTTCCTGCAACAGGAAGACATTCTTTGTATATCCTCAGGTAGGATCTGCCTTGCTGTCTGATTACACTTGAGGTAGACAAATGGAGAGAGTTTTTACTTACAGTTGATCTTGGTACATGTGTGCCTACAGTAGAGAATTGCTTTTAATAGCTGCCTTGATTTAGACTTTTAGCTACTGGAAAGTAAATGCAGGAGTACAGCATTTGTACAAGAATAAGATGAAATATACTGTAATGTATAGAATGAAAATAAAGTTGCCAAGTTTCCTTGAGTGCCAGCTCTGATATCACAATTTCTGTATACAAGTTTGACACCAATTTAAGTAAAGAACTGGTGGAGATGTCAGAAAAGTAATCTAAATAGAAATGTTAGACATGAGTTTGACACATGTACTTCTCAGCTTGGCAAGATGGCCTTTATGATAAGACAAGGATCCTTAGGTTTGATGGTTTGATACCAAACTGATAATAATTTATAATGTCAAAACTTGTCCATGAATCCTTTTAGTTTTCTCTGCAGTCCCTTTGTGTTGGTAGTGGAATTAAAGCAGACAGCATTGATTTCACAGGTTATAAGGGCCCATGCTGTACGTGATACACATACATGGAGTGTTAGTAAAACCAGAACAGACACCCAATTGTAGCAATAAAATGCTCTCTGTTGCTCCCATGAGAGCAATAAATGGTTAATATTGTTGCACAGCTGGTTTATGTATATCGGTTCCAGTGGGCAAAACCTATCCCTTTGCATGAGCTGTGAAACTACTTAGTAGCTGGAAACTTCTTTTTGTAGTTCAGGTTCAACAGACCTTTAAAGAGAGTTAAAACACTTTTTAAAAGAGTGGTGGGTGTTCCCATTTTAAATGAGAAGAGCAAAACACCCTTATTTGTAACATGTGAATTCTGAATTATACTATAGCTAAATCTACATTCTTACTTGAAAATGAGAATTCCAAATTCTTTTGTGCTTTTCTCTCTCGTATGAATTCACATTCTTGTCCATTATCACTTAAGTATTTTCATCCAGATGTGATGCATTTCAGTGACCATAAGAAGGCCAAGAATTCTCAGGGCAGCCTAGGTAGGCCAGGTTGCAAAGTGGTTCTGCTTTACATGACTAATAATATGTGTGTCTGCCTGCTAATGTGCCAAGACCCCACAGCTGGTCAGTGGCATAGAAAGCTGCCTATGAAATCTACTTATTAATCTCCCTGAAGAATCATCTGTGTCCTACTCTTAATTTGAATCAATTAATTTAAGTCTGCCAAGCTACCATGGGGCCTTTTGCCAGTAACTTCTGCACACCATTCCAATTCCAATTTAAAAGTATATCCGTTAATCAAATGAAGTGAAGTTATATCTACAGCCACCTCTAGCATAGCTCATATTTGTGAGATGTCTTTCTGCTAATGTGTAAGCATTATTTTGAAAGTTGACCACCTGTTTCTTACTGAGCATTGTAGTACACAATTGGGACAGTGAAAATATGGCTAATGATAAGAACCCAGCTATCAGGTGGAGGACAACTAGGGTGTGAAGCATTCTTATGTGTGCCATATAGATCAGATGTACCAAAAGCTTGATTTATTGGCCAAATTAGAGATGTGTACTAGATTTTGTATCTACAAATCTGCAGTTTTTTGTCAAGAGGAAATCAACAGTGCGATTTTATATCAAGGCCAGTTTATCAATCATGCATTATTTACAACATTTCAATCAATCATGATTTTGCTTTGTTATTAATATCTACCATTGATCTATATAGTAAAATAAAACTGAACTGCAGGCTCAACACAAAACTGTTTAGGTAATGTTTGGCTCTTATTTAGGTTTGTACTTAAACTGAGCAACTTTAATTTGCTAACAAAAATATCCTTGGCTTCAGTTTAGTGGGTGGAAGAGGAAATGAAGGCTCTTTGATGAAAAATGTAGATCAGAATAAAAGTAAAGTGTGCTGTCGAGTCAGTGTTGACTCCTGGCGGCTACAGAGCCCTGTGGGTTTTCTTTGGTAGAATACAGGAGAAGTTTACCATTTCTGATTCCCATGCAATATGAGATGGTGCCTTTCAGCATATTCCTATATCACTGCTGCCTGATATAGGTGTTACCCATAGTCTGGAAAAAATACCAGTGGGGATTCAAACCGGCAACCTCTGGCTTGCTAAGTCAAGTCATTTCTCCCCTGTGCCATTAGGTGGCTCATAGAGCAGAATACAAACCTGATTTTCAGCAGTGATTATTTCTGCTTGAGGACAAAAAAACAACACATAAGCATTTCTGGTGGGTACAACACAAATACTGTATTTGCATTGATTTGTGAGAATGTTATGAGTCTTGATCCCAAAAGGTTGTATTTTCTGGAAGTGGGAGGTCACTGTCAAATTGTTTAATCCAAATATTATTCACAATAAAGATACTTACATGAGCGAAATCAAAATATCTGTCTGTGTTTGCCTTAACTACGTAACTGAACACCAAGAAATGAATTATGAAAACACCTATTTGTCTGTAAAGATCTGAACAGCTTTATTTCTGTTTCTTCCACATAAAGTCAAGTGTGCCATCGGTGTCGACTCCTTGCGACCACAGAGCCATGTGGTTTTCTTTTGGTAGAATACAGGAGGGGTTTGCCATTGCCTCCTCCCACGCAGTATGAGATTATGCCTTTCAGCATCTTCCTATATTGCTGCTGCCCGATATAGGTGTTTCCCATAGTCTGGGAAACATACCAGTGGGGATTCAAACTGGCAGCCTCTGGATTGCTAATTGTCATTTCCCTGCTGCACCATTAGGTGGTTTTTCTTCCACATAAGATAGGGTATATTAAATAACCACCAATTAGGAAATAATGTGGGCAACAGTAGCACACAAACTCATATCATATAGTCCTGTTGCAAAACTTGTATTCAATGCAGGTGTGTCCATCTATTTTGGATGTAGAAGTGGTGAATCAAGGTGTGATAGCATGAAGTGATACACAGTAAGTCACTGAAATCCAAATTTTAAGTTTTGATGCACAAGTGTTTAGGATGGGGCTTACCAACAAATACAGCAGAACAAAATAAGAAATGATACCATGCTAATGGTATTGGCTATTTCAAATACATAGCCTTATACGTTGACACAAAAGTTTTTAGAGTGTAAAGGGTTATATGCCTCACAATTCCCTGGGATTGTCTCCTTTTAAACAAATGGCATTGATGAAACACTAGACTAGCTGTTGTTGCCAGATTAGTCCACCTCTTGTTAATGTTGCATCCTTTCCTATTGGAAGGCATAGCCTTGGCTATCCCAAAAATCACTCTATGCCTTGCCTTGCTTGCCTTCCCTTTTCTGCAGCCTGTGATGAAACAAAACCGGATATGCTGGGAAAGTGAAATGTCATACTGATAGCTTAGCTTCAGCAGAAGTGCAGACAATGAGGGGAAGTTAGCGGTAAGATACAGATGACTTCTCACTGCTCTTCGTAAGGAATACTATCTCTTGCCTCACTGCCCACTTTTATCTGATTTTCTTCTATATTAAATATACACAGTTTACACAGATGCTGCCAATTTGGATTGTGACCCAAAACAAAATTTAGGTTGCATTAGCTGGTAACAGAGCAATGGTAGCTTAAGCCTAAGTCAGTGCGAGCAGTGCTTCTCTTCCAAACCTTATTCCAGAAAAGGACCCTCAGCAACAACATGGAATTCAACTCTGCTGACTAGAGGGGGACAGAGATGAGACTCTAGAAACAGCATGCAGCATGATCTGCTAGCAGATGCTCCACTAACCTAAGTTGTCTCTTGCCTCTACCTGAGGCACGAGCACCATAATCCCACACTGTTGCCATGCCACAGTTTTCCAAGAAGTTTGGGTGGCGCAGAATGTGCGCAAGAATGTGATGGTGCAGCGGGAAAGCAGCTTGCCTAGGGAGCAAGAGGCCGTTAGTTCGAATCCCCGCCAGTGTGCTTTTCAGACTGTGCCTATAAAAGGTAAAGTGTACCGTCTAGACCACAGAGCCCTGTGGTTCTCTTTGGTAGAATCCAGGAGGGGTTTATCATTGCCATCTCCCGCACAGTATGAGATGATGTTTTTCAGCATCTTCCTATATTGCTGCTGCCCAATATAGATGTTTCCCATAGTCTGGGAAACATACCAGTGGGGATTTGAGCTGGCAGCCTCTGGCTTACTAATCAAGTCATTTCCCTGCTGCACCATTAAGTTGCTCAGACTTTGCCCAGTAAATATATATAGTCACCTATATCGGGCAGCAGCGATATAGGAAGGTGCTGGAGTCGGATGTTCACTTCAGTGATAACAGCAAAGGCATCCTCATACTGCACAAGAGGAAGGCAGTGATAAACCCCTCCTGTATTCTACCAAGAAAACCACATTTCTCTGTGGTTTCCAGGAGCTGACACCGACTCAATGGTATAATCTTCATCTTCTTGGGAATGTGTAGAGAAGAGTGGAAAATTACTTCTGCTAGCTCCACCTGGTACTACTGCCACTGCAGATGTTGCCTGTTGCCTTGATAAGGACTACAGATTTTTGTCAGCCAGTTCAACATAGTTTATTTTAATAACTGTGTATAGGTTGTAAGTCTGTTTTCTGAAGCAAACAAACATGAACTGAATTAAGTGAAACCTTATAAACATCTGTGAAACAACAGATATGTTTTGAGACGCTGTCGTGACCGATATCCTAACTAAAGCTACACGTGTGACTGCATGTGTGCAGTCAAAAAAGGCACATGCACAGCGATAGCATCCCTTCTTCTGAAGTGGGGGGTGGGGGTTCTCTCACAGGCAGGTGATTTTTGGCACACTCCCCTTCCCTACAATACGAAGACGTGTATACACACAATTGAAATTCATGCTTCACCACATCATACATAATTTCTTATTTCACATCTGCTAATCCTTAAACATGAAGCCATGTCCTCCTTAATAGTAATTGTGTCATCTTGTATACCATAAATGAGGAAAAAATTTTCAGTGAAATCATTTATCTTTAGGATTATCTGATGAACTTCATGTGCCTGGAAAGCTCATTTAGCATCTTTTTCACCATTACAAAGTGAATTGTGCATTAAATGAGCAAATGTCTGGTGTCAATTTGTTAATGCCCTATTTAAATACATCTAATTTTACTTCTGGCTTGAAATGAGGGTTCATTTGGTTTGCAGTTTGAGTAAAAATGTTTTTTTAAATAACATTTATGATTTAGTAACATACTGTAATGATTAACAGAGGTTTTATTCCAGCAAATAAAATTTTAAACCTAAAACTTATGCTTTTCTTTTCTGCACTATGAAACTAATTTTAATACAACTTACACAGCCTTTTCTGACCAACATTGGTTTTCCAACCAATGAACATTTTCTTCTAAATATTTTTTTTAATCTGAAGAAAAAAACCTTTCATTAAAGTCTGAGAATTTATAGCACCCTCATAAAACTACGATTTCCAAGATTCCATACTATTAAACTTGTTTTCAAATGTTTATGTCTGTTGTATAGATTTGACTTTAAGTCACGTACTCTAGATGTACTTTTGTCATCTCTAATATCATAATGCATTATTCCCCCCTCCCACCCCATTCACATTTTAAATGTACTGGGCCATGTTCAGGAAATTTCCATGGCATTCATTTATATTTCATTTAGCCCAACTGAAAGAAATTAGCAGTAACATTAGAACTCTTGATGTTTTAAAATGCTTATTGATTGGATATTTAGTAGTGAGCATTATTTCAAAAACACTGTAAGTATATTTCAGCATGACACAACAAGAGGACCCCCTCACTCATTTGTTGTGAATTCAGTCACTAGATCCACTTGTTGTTCAGGTGTTGGAGTGGTATTCAGTAGATGGGGTTGAGCGTAGTAACTAATGTTAGCAATTTTAGGTAGGCTCAGTGAGAAACGTCATTCTTGAGACAGTGAAATGATATGATGGTTTTGATATTCAGTTACTATTTATAGTTATGATACTCTGCTAGTATTTAAAGAAGAAATGATTTTAGATTTACCATATCAAAAAACTCTAAGTGAAATTTTGGCACACCGCAGTTATTTTTTCAGATACCCATGGGGTGCAGGCAGTTTAGAATACCCATGTTCCACCACACAACTGTCAGCCACTATTTTTATATATGCTAGATACAATTAACTAAAATGTATAGACGTAGACACATGTGAAGTTGTGAAGGCTTCTTTAACACACACACATAATAGAATGGTCCAATTATGTAAAGTTTTTACAACTTTTGACAAGAGGTGTGTAACTCCAGCTGGAGTCCGGGTCTGGAGCATTTATTTTCTGCAAACCATTTTAGTGATGTTTCTTGTAAATTGAAATATATATGAAGAGCCGTTGTTGCTAACTCACAATTTTCTAGATTCATTTTAAAGATCACTCTTGGTATTCAACCAGAGAGCTTTAAAATGTCAAGTTTAGCCTCATGGAGAAATTTTTAACCTGAAAATGGGGAAAATATGAGAATTTAATAAAACATTGGGGAACTTTTCTAAAATACCTTCCATTATGATCTTTATTCTCTGTCCAAGGATAGTATGTTCTTGGTTATTGGCTTTATTCTTTTATATATTGTGTTAGCATTATCTATATAAAATGGTATAGATAATTACACATGAGCATTCAATACATACAGTGTTCATGGGTTATGCTTTGTATTCCATTGTATGCAGAGAATGTTAACTAATGCAACTGTGTTTCACAAAGTATTTATCATAATGTAGTAAACAATGTGATTGTGCTATGTAAAACTAATTTGCATGATAGCTGGGTATGCAAATTTGTATACCCAAAATTTGTACCCAAAATGTTTGCAGACGCTACACAAAATACTATATTTTTGTGCATCTCACCGTTTGTTTGTTTGTTTGTTTGTTTGTTTGTTTTTGGTCATTAGACCCATCTGCGCCACCTGCCCCATCTAATCTCCGGATTTCCAACTCTACTGTGAACAGTGATGGAAGCGTAAGTGTAAGGATTGTTTGGGATCTCCCAGAGGAACCTGATATTCCAGTCCATCACTACAAAGTCTTCTGGAGCTGGACGGTCCACAGCAAGGCACTCATTCCAACTAAGAAGAAGAGAAGGAAGACTACTGATGGGGTAAAAAGGGGAAAAAGTGGGGGTGGGGGTTGTAAATAGGTAGGATGGTGGTTAAAGATACCACCATCGTTTTTTAAGCTTCCTTTTGGCCTTGTAGTATGAAGCTATTTACATCCATAAAGGAAATTTTTTAATAAGACAAATAAATTAGTTCATTCAGAAGTCAGGTATGTAAAAAATGATAAGCAGCTGAAGTTTATTAAGCAAGAAGCCTATGAACTGATAGCTTATCTAATTTTATTTTAATTCAGATAATTATTTTTTTATTAAGAACATAAGGATGGCCCTTCTGGATTAGGCTTGAAGCCTATCTAGTCCTGCATCCTGTTTCCCACAGTGGCCCACCAGATGCCCCCGAGAAGCTTACAGGCAGGGGGTGAGGGCTTGCCCCCTCTCCTGCCATTGCTCCAGCAGCTGGTATTTAGCAACATCTTGCTTCTGAGGCTGGAGGTGGCCTATAGCCACCAGACTAGTAGCCATTGATAGACCTGCCCTCCCAAGTCTAAGCCACTTTTAAAGCCTTCCAAGCTAGTGGAAATCACCACATCATGTGGCAGAGAATTTCATAAGTTAATAGTGAATTCCATAAGTCTGCTCTTCTTTTTCCATAAGTTAATTATTCTGATCTTCTTTTTTAAAAGACCAACACACACATATGCACAGAATAGCAATCTAGTCATGACATTTTTAGAATATCAGACCACAGAGCTTAAGAGTCTTTTGGAATAAAAGAAAAATGTTTTACCTTGGCATCTGCCTAACTCTTGTATTTGGCAAAAAAGCGGGATGCATGCCTATTAGGAGAAATAGGATAGAAAAACACCATGCAAAGGTAATAGTTGCTATTTCCCTAATAGAATACAATTGTGTTCCCTGATATGTAAACTGCCTTCTGTTATATTTAAACTATAGCATTTGTTAGCAACAGAAAAACAAACAGTACAAGCTATTCTCCAGGCCCATTTATACCATTGCTAGCTAGAAAAACTAGGGATCCTGTGTTATACTTTAGAATAACAATAAAGAATCTTTGGTACCCCTAATGCACAATGCATGTTATGGTAAATGTTTTCATAGCTGAGACCCACTTTTTCAGATGTTTTGGTGGTGTGGAAAGTTTGGTTTGCTCTGTGTGACCAAAATACAAAATAAATAAATAAATAAATACAACAGTACATATGAACCAGACCTTTGCTTACCATAGATGAATTCAAATTCAGTTAGATTAGATGTGTGCTACTATATCCATAAGTTGCATCAAACACAAAGTAACTAGTCTTTAGGCTGCATAGCTGCAAAGACAAGATCAACACTTTGGGAAGAACACATATTTTCTGTAGTGAGCAAGCTTAGCTATTTCCCGTACTGATATAGCCCATGCAGTAGTATCATTTGTGTACAGGAGACAAATTTTGCTAATCCAGAAGAGGAGGAGAGATGCTTCTAGTTGCTTCAGCACAAAGTTATAAATATAACTATAGCAATATCCTATTTTCCCCCTGACATTTCTGATCCAATGCATCATGATATGAGCCCAATAGGACTTCTTGTTGGATCAGTGTAATTTTGTGATATAAATACTTCTTAGCTATAATATTTGAAACTAGCTGCGCTGGACACAAAGCATCTGCACCTCCGGCCGGCTGGCCCACCCAGCCTCCACCACCTGTGGTGTTCTGGCCGGCCGGCTAGTCCACTTCTCCGCCCACTTCTCTGCCCCACCACTGCTTTCTGGCTGGTGGGCCGGCCGACCCACTTCTTCTTCCCCCTGCCCGGCAAACGCCCCCACCCCCCGCTTTCCAGCCAGCCAGCCTGCTTCTTCTCCTCCCCCGCCCACTTCTCCCCCCCCCACTGCTTTCTAGCTGGCGGGCTCCCTGTTCTCTTCGCCTCCCCATTTTCTTCACCGGCTGCTAACGCAGCTGCCATTTTCTTCCCTCCCACCCATCCCGTGGCTAGCCTATCTGGCAGGTCTCCAAACTCACAGGGATGCCTTTGTATCTATATATTTAATTTTATAAGACATACCTGTGACTAATCCCATGCATTGCAGCTCTTGTGAGAGTCAGGAGAGCTGCCAGATAGGTAAGTAATAATTAAGTAATCAAACAGAATCCTAAGGACTTTTACATGGGGTGGGGGAATCAAAGGAGAAGGTTTTTCCCTCGAAAACTAGGTGATCTTGCTTCATGAATGCTTGTATGTGTAAACAAGTTCAGGAGTGCACAGCTTCTGAATTGCTTAAGGAGGCTTCTCTTACCCTAATGAAGATCATGTGAAATGCCCTATTGTTTTAATTTCTGTCTTAGGTTCATTTGACAGAACAAGGAAATGCTGAAGTAGAAGTGTTGTAGAAAATACATTACTGGTGTGTGTGTGTGTGTGTATGTATGGGGGAGAGAGAGAGAGAGATTAATGGGTCTGCATGGAAGAGTGGTAGTAACCACCCTTCTTGACTATGCTTTACTCAAAGTGGGGAAATTAGCATCCCCACTAATGGGTGCAGACCAGCTAACGGCTATATGAACTTTAAAGTATTTCAGGAAAGTTGGTTGTGACATGGACGTGTTGGAAAGCACAAAACAGATTAGACACATGCCTTGAAAACAAAGAGTTGTTTTATTGAGGGATAATGGGGTACAGAACATGAAAAGAGGATAGTTAAGTAAGAGATTAGCACCTGGTGATGTCACTAATGACGGTCTTCCCCTAATTGGGTTGGCTGATTCTCTGGAAATGGCTCAGGATAGTGATGTGCATGAATCAAATTTTGCAATTTGAGTTAGAATCCAATCTGTTCAAAACAGGGTTGATTCAAATCGATTCAATCCTGTTTGGGTGCCTTTCAAAACCAATCAGGGTGCCTTAATGGTTTAAAAAAGGCACCAAAACGATTGTTGAATTGATTCAAATTTGAATCAGGTTGATTCAATTTCAATTCACTTTGAATTACTCTTTTAAAGGGTGATTTGATTCAAATTGCTTGGTTCGCCTAGATTCAATTTGAATTTGAATTGATTTGCACATCTTTAGCTCAGGAAGCTCCTAAAGCATATTCGCCATGTCATAGCACCGGGGTGGATAAAAATCAATGATTTTTTTTTTAAAAAAATAAAAAAATCAGGTTTTGATTTAAATCAGATTTTTTTTATTTAAATAGGACTTTTTTATTTAAATAGGATTTTTTATTTAAAATGCTTTTTGAGGGGAAAAAATCTATCTAAAGATAGTTTTCTATTTAAGATACATTATAGACCAAAAGGTATTCATCATGAAATAAGGATTAGTTTTTAATTATGTAGCATGAGGTTGTATATATGCAGTGTTTAAATTTTTTGGTAAATGAATTCAGATAATCCATTCACAATGTCATGCTCTTCAAGAGGTTTCTGTAAGATTATTTTGGGCAATTTTTTAATCTAGAAGAGCACCAAAAATGAAACCTTCATCTGGTTGCAAATATTAATTAAGATTATACCAGCAAGAATGAGTCTTTATGTACAAAACCATGAATTTAAATCTAGTATTACTGACTAGTGATTTAAATCAATTTGATTTAAATCACATCTACCCTGCCTAGCACTATGAAGGGGGACAGAGGTTTGAGAGTGAGAGAAACAGAAAGAGTAAAGCCGTTTTTCATAGCTTCCTGCTCTAGCTGGGCTCCTTCTCTCCAGTTGGCTCAAGTACGAGCTATGGGGTACTGACACAGCATATGCTTGTGCAGCATGAGGTGCAGAGTTCAGTGGTAGGGTGCAAATGCAAAGATACAAGAGTTCAAGCTTGTAAGAGATCAGTGCCTTCTTTTGAGAAGGCTTTTATAAGCAAAAATATATCCGGAGACATGATCCTCTGTTGTGAGCCGCCCAGAGAACAATTTGATATGGGGCGGCTAGCAAATTTATTTATTTATTTATTTATTTATTTATTTATTTATTTATTTAACATAAGTATGGAAAGGTAGTAGATGTCAGGAGTGCTTGCTCCATGTAAGGCATGAATATCGAATCTTAATTAGATTATGTTTGGAGTGTTTTCCTCTATTTGCTCCTTAAGCAAATGAAATGTGTTACAAAGGATCGCTGAAAGCAATCACTCGAATAGAGATAGAAGGGAGCCACATCACACTTTCTGGCATTACTCACCTGATCTCGTTAAAAGCAGGGAGGAAACTAGGTGAAAGGTGCAACTTAGCCTTGGGACTTCTTATCAACATATATGAGAAGAAAGCTTGCTTTCCTTTTGCTTTGTCTCTTTTATTCCTCTGATTTCGTCTGCCACATATCTTTCTGTATATGCTCAGAGGCAATCAGAGCGAGCCAGCGTGGTGTAGTGGTTAGAGCACTGGACTAGGACTGGGGAGACCCAAGTTCAAATCCCCATTCAGCCATGAAACTAGCTGGGTGACTCTGGGCCAGTCACTTCTCTCTCAGCCTAACCTACTTCACAGGGTTGTTGTGAAAGAGAAACTCACGTATGTAGTACACCACTCTGGGCTTCTTGGAGGAAGAGCAGAATATAAATGTAATAAATAATAATAATAATAATTAATAATTTTCTTTAGTCCATTACGGTAAAACTGTGAAATGGCCTGAAACTACCATGGGGCTAAGTTTCTCTGGTTTGAGGAATGCATTGAAGGACCCCAAAATGGTGTAAAAAGCTAGTAATAGTTCTGTGTGTGTGTGTGTGTGTGTGTGTGTGTGTGTGTGAATGTGTGAGAGAAACAGAAATAAATTTATTCTATTCAATTATAGTCCCAGAATTATATAGTCCTTGAAAGCCTCCAGCCCAACAGTAACTACATGGTGGAACTGCAAGCAGTTACATACTGGGGTCAAGTACGTCTGAAAAGTGCCAAGGTATCTCTTCACTTCAGTTCTACTCAGACAGCTGTTAACAACAGTAAGTGATGTTTCCACAAATGTCACGACATTTGTTCAAGAAAAGATATTTGTATATGAATGCAATACATGACAGCGTTGCTATGTGCCTATATAGTATTTGTTTTAGCAATAGCAATAGCACTCACATTTATATACCGCTTTATAGCCAGAGCTCTCTAAGCGGTTTACAATGATTTAGCATATTGCCCCCAACATTCTGGGTACTCATTTTACCGACCTCGGAAGGATGGAAGGCTGAGTCAACCTTGAGCCCCTGGTCAGGATCAAACTTGTAACCTTTTGGTTACAGGGCAGCATTTTTACCACTGCGCCACCAGGGGCTCTTCTTGTGTCTTTGTATTATTTCTTGTTTAGCAATATTCTGTATCAGAGCATTCTTATTCTTTAACAGTAGTCTGATGAATATAGTTTAAGATTTGTTTGTTCAGGGATGTGTGCATTTCTAGTCTGGCATGAAAAATGAAGTTACTGCTGCCTATGGGAGAATCTACTTGGTTTTCTCCCTGCTTTCTGACAGACCTTCCAACAGTACTTCTGAGTAACAAAAGTTGTTTTCATTTCCACCGCATCCTGTATAGTTGAATTCTTCACACCTTTTTGTCTTTATATTGTAAAAGAAGCGTGGTGTAAAAGACCACGGTGGTGGTCGCAGACTCTAGCGAGCGAGAGAGGCAGGTGGGGGGGGGAGACAGAGTGAGCGAGAGAGGCGTGCGGGGGGGAGAGACAGAGCAAGTGAGAGAGGCGCGGGGGGAGAGAGAGCGAGCGAGAGAGGTGCGCAGGGGGGGCAGAGAGCGAGCGAGAGAGGCGCGGGGAGGAGACAGCGCGAGCGAGAGAGGCGCGCGGGGGGTGAGACAGCGCGAGCAAGAGAGGTGCAAGGGGGTGAGACAGTGTGAGTGAGAGAGGCGCGCGGGGGAGAGACAGCGCGAGCGAAAGAGGCACGGGGGAGAGACAGCACGAGCGAGAGAGGTGCGAGTGGAGAGACAGGGCGAGCGAGAGAGGCGCGGGGGAGAGACAGGGCAAACGAGAGAGGCGGTGTGGGGGGAGATTTAGAGAGGCGCGGGGGAGAGACAGCGCGAGCGAGAGAGGCACGGGGGGAGAGACAGCGCGAGCGAGAGAGGCACGGGGGGAGAGACAGCGCGAGCGAGAGAGGCACGGGGGGAGAGACAGCACGAGCGAGAGAGGCACGGGGGGAGAGACAGGGCGAGCGAGAGAGGCACGGGGGAGATACAGGGCGAGCAAGAGAGGCACAGAGGGGAGAGAAAGAGCGAGCGAGAGAGGCGGTGGGGGGGGGCAGAGCGAGCAAGAGAGCTGTTGTGGGGGGGACAGAGCAAGTGAGAGAGCTGTGGGAGTACCAGCCAAACAAATTCTCCCAACTAACCCCAAAAAGGAAGTGAACTACCGCACAGATGCTCTGTGCGGGTTCAGCTAGTTAAACATGTAAACATTGGAAAAATATTAAGACAGGTATCAGCTGCTGCCCATTTATTTATTTATTTATTTGATTTATATACCGCCCTTCCAAAAATGGCTCAGGGCGGTTTACAATTAAAACAAACTTGTAAAACAATGAAAAGCTAAAACAAATTAAAAACAATAATACAACAATTAACAATTTAAAAACATTTTAAAACAAGAATTAAACATTTAGGTGCCTTTTCATGTTCTTATAGCAATTTAGTAACAGCCATGTACTTTTGTATGAGCAACTGCTATGTGGCTGTGACAGTGTTTAAATGACCGAACCACATAGTCGGAGTACCATTATGTGGCAAAGTTAGAAGCCCTTCAGAGCATGGAACTGATTCCTTGGAAAGGACTAATGCAATATGATTCATTCATATTGGTTGGGTCATTTTCAACTGTGTTTCAAGCGCTCTTGTGATGATCAAGCTCTTTTGTGATGAGCTTTTCATGCTTATACTGAGTGGAGTTCGAATGCACCAGTTGGTACTAAGTCCTGATGTTCAGCTGAAGGTATGAAAGGGTTTCCACACTTTTAGGAACACTGCATGATCATGGATCCCATTGGAAGCTGCCTTATACCAGGTCAAGACCATTGGTCCATCTAGCTCAGTATTGTCTACAGTGATTGGCAGTGGCTTCTACAAGGTTTCCTTACCTGGAGATGTCAGGGACTGAACCTGGGACCTTCTGCATGCAAAGCAGATGTTCTACCACTGAGCTATGGCCCCATCTCCAAAGGTGGTACACATGGATTTCCCATCCATGCACTGACCACACCAAGACTTACTTAGCTTCAGCAAGGTGGTTTCATCATGTGCCTTTAGGCCGTGCTCTGGGACCAGTTGCCCAATACCTGTACAGCTGCCTTTCACAGATTCTGCTAAATGTGCAGATGCCAAAGTCTGACTGTTAGGGCCACCAACATTAAGAGTGGAGCTAGCCAACATTACCCTATGCACTAAAGACTTCTGTGTGTGCCCATGGACAGATTAAAACTAACATGTTTTGTGTGAGGACTACAGGTGAAACTCAGAAAATTAGAATATCGTGCAAAAGTCCATTAATTTCAGTAATGCAAATTAACAGGTGAAACTGATATATGAGACAGACGCATTACATGCAAAGCGAGATAAGTCAAGCCTTAATTTGTTATAATTGTGATGATCATGGCGTACAGCTCATGAAAACCCCAAATCCACAATCCCAGAAAATTAGAATATTACATGGAACCAAGAAGACAAGGATTGAAGAATAGAACAATATCAGACCTCTGAAAAGTATACAGTGTACTGTGCTTGATTGGCCAGCAAACTCGCCTGACCTGACCCCATAGAGAATCTATGGGGCATTGCCAAGAGAAGGATGAGAGACATGAGACCAAACAATGCAGAAGAGCTGAAGGCCGCTAATGAAGCATCCTGGTCTTCCATAACACCTCATCAGTGCCACAGGCTGATAGCATCCATGCCACGCCGCACTGAGGCAGTAATTGCTGCAAAAGGGGCCCAAACCAAGTACTGAATACATATGCATGCTTATACTTTTCAGAGGTCCAATATTGTTCTATTCTACAATCCTTGTCTTCTTGGTTCCATGTAATATTCTAATTTTCTGGGATTGTGGATTTGGGGTTTTCATGAGCTGTACGCCATGATCATCACAATTATAACAAATTAAGGCTTGACTTATCTCGCTTTGCATGTAATGCGTCTGTCTCATATATCAGTTTCACCTGTTAATTTGCATTACTGAAATTAATGGACTTTTGCACGATATTCTAATTTTCCGAGTTTCACCTGTATATGGTATGTATGTTACCTCATGTTATTTTAACATACATACATACATACATACATAGGCACTAGTGAAGAACAGAATAGTTGTTACACGTTCACTTTTTGATACTTAGCCATCTCCCAACTCTACATCATATCCTATTCAATTTACACCATACACAAGCATTGCCAGTCTAGATTGTTACCCTTATCTCTTCATGTGAGTTTTGTGGTTTTATCAGTTTACATTCACTTCAAGGGCAACTCTTTTTTCCATTTGCCACAACTAGTTTTATATTCATTCCTACAGCTTTTTGACACACTCTAATCTTTTCTTAACTGTCTCTCCTCCTTTTCCCCCTTCAGAACAGCATGGATTATATTTCTGTGAAGTCTGCTAGCTGATTCATCTTTGATTGCTGTTTCCTTACCTTAATATGGATTTTTATATTTTGAGCTGGGAAGATCAGGGCCACGGCTTGCTAAGATTTTTTTTTTCCAGTTCTGGCACTTATATGGTGGATCCATCAATTCCTGGATGACAGTAGGCAGGTTGGAGAGAGGAATTTAAGGTGGCCATCCCTGTAATGCTTTGCTTTAATAATTCGCTCATGGGAGCAGGCATGTGCCCTCCTAAGTTAAACAGAAATTATTTGCTGTAGCTTCCTAAGAAGAATTTTTTTCCTTTAAGATGTACTAAATGTAGTGGCACTTTATGCCTTGCTTTTTGCCTTTCCTCTGTGATGTGCAGAACAAATAAATAATCACTGCTAGTTTTAAAAACACTGCTTTAGGGTTGTCTGATCTTACCTATATTTCTTCAAAAAATAGCATAGTGATAATTCTGTGAATTTTGCTATTCCTTTGATTTATGTTTTCATGTATCCTGCTCATTTTTAGTTAGTTTGTATTTGTAGTTGGCTGATGTAGATAAGACTTATTGAAGTCATTCACACGACCTTTGAGAGTGCAAGGGAGAGAAGCAGGGGGGAAGGTAGGATAGCACCCACCTTTCCCCCAGATGATCCGGTGAGGTCCTGGGCCACATGGCCTGTGCGCCCACATGACTGGTGCTTTTGTGAGCCACAAGGCATTCTGGAGGCTGGAAAAATGCTGCCCAGCCTCCAGAAATCCCACAATTCACTGTGCGATGAGCACGGTGCATTGGGGAATTTCCTCATGAGCCGGGCGCTCGGTCTGCCTGCAGCATACGTAGACACATGACGGGGGACTGGAGTAAGAGTGTGCATGCCCTTACCTCTGTATAAGCCTGGGGGGAAACCCTAGGCTACATGGCAAGGCAGCCCTGAGATCAGCCTTGATCCTGGCACTTCACATGAGCAGCCCTACCCAAGTAGGTTGTACAAGCCTTAGCAGGGCTGCTCGTGTGAACAACCTCAACATTTTTTTAAAACTACTGCTTTGTTTGGCTCTAAATTTATTGCCCTGAACCACCATTTGATTAAAATAATGCAAATATATTTATTTGACTGTTCAGTCGTTTGAAGCTCTGAATTCATTATGATTGCAATTCATTTTGATTCACTTTGGCTATAAACATATCATGATCTTTCATGAGGGGTTTTTTGGGACAATACATGTTTTTTCTTAAAAAGAAACGGAAGTAAAACACAATTTTGTTAACAAAAAGCTCTGGATTATTCTTTTTGGTTCATGATTTTTGTGATTCATGTTTTCCTTAAGGAATGTAAGCTTATGAGAGCACCCAGCATTCTGTGTGTGTGACATGTGTTCAAGTGTGTGTCTCCCACTATCAACTTCACAATGCCTGGATCAATATGAACCAAATTGGGCACAGTTATAAGAACATATAGGGACACCTCAACAGCATAGTTTGTGATGATGTCATCCACTCTGATTCAAAATGTCGGATGTGTAAACATTTGAAATGCAAGTGGACTAATTTGTGGACCAACTAAGCAATTTGAACCAAATTTGGTACAGTTGTAGTTTGTGATGATGTCATCCACCCCAATTCAAGATGGCAGACACATGAACGTTTGAGGCACAAGTGGGCTAACTTGTGAACTGCCTAACCTATTTGAACCAAATTTGCTACAGGTATAGGGACACTTAAGGATGTTGCAAAGGCATATTTAAAGATCTATCTAATTGCAAGGGCATATTTAAAGATCTATCTAACTATCTGATTTCTATACCACCCTTCCAAAAATGGCTCAGGGCAATTTACATTAAAAATACTGCAAATATTTTGCAATAATGTCATCCACCCTGATTCAAGATGGAGGATGTGTGAACGGTTGAGGTGCAAGTGGGCTAACTTGTGGACTGCCTAATTGATCTGAACCAAATTTGGTACAGTTGTAATGAGTTGCACATGATGACACATCAACAGCATAGTTTGTAATGATGTCATCCACCCCAATTCAAGATGGTGGATGTGTGAATGTTTAAGGCTGAAGTGGGCTACCTTGTGATGATGGTAATTATCAGTTAAGATTATTGTGAAAGGAAAGTAGGCAGATTAGTTCTTACCAGAACAACTTCTTGTATTTTGTATGTATGTTGTTTTGTGTGTGTATGTTTGTGTACGTGTGATATTAATAAAGAGGAGTGTAACAGAAATGGTTTTCCTTTCCTTTTTAAAGAAATTTGTTTCGTTATTGGTTAAAGCAACATTTTTTTCTGTAACAAATGGCAGCCATTTTCATCTTATTCATTTTAATACTGTAAAAACAATATTGTGGCATTGTTAAAAGTTGACACTTCTTAACACTTTTTCTCAGTGTTAGAAGTTGAAGAGGAATGGCAGAGCTCCTTTTGGCATCTTTTTCTGGTGCTGCCATCTACCCCACCCCCCAATCCTTTGGTGGGGGGACATTGCAGGACATTGGGGAAGAAACGTTTTTCATCAGTGGAGGCCAGTGTTTTTGTGACAGAGGCCATTCCTTACTGCTCCTTCTCTACAGTTTCTTGAAATGCTGCAACATACAGGACATTGGGGGGAAATGGCTCCCTTCAAAGGCAGCCACTTACAAAAGTTCTGCCAATTCTTTTCAGTGTTATCTTGGTAAAAATGTAAAATGAGCTCGGCACCCTACAAGGAAAGGCTTTCCTGTTACAAAATGAATTAATTTCCAAATGTCCCAAATGATATATAAGTTATTTCATTCATTTAGGGACTTTTTCCCATTTGCTTTGGAATGAATGAAAAAATATATTTAGGCCCAATTTGGACCCATTTTTTCAAGGGTCCATGTATGTGTATATAGATATAGGTAAGGTAAAGTGTGCCATTGAGTTGGTGTTGACTCCTGGCGACCACAGAGCCCTGTGGTT
Organism: Hemicordylus capensis; assembly: GCF_027244095.1. NCBI lineage: Eukaryota > Metazoa > Chordata > Lepidosauria > Squamata > Cordylidae > Hemicordylus > Hemicordylus capensis. The sequence goes on from NC_069659.1 coordinate 121,479,097, forward strand.
GTCTTTGATAGAATACAAGGGGTTTACAATTGGCTCCTTCTGCATAGTATGAGATGATGCCTTTCAGCATCTTCCTGTATCGCTGCTGCCCGATACAGGTGTTTCCCATAATCTGGGGAACATACCAATGGGGATTCGAACTGGCAACCTCATGCTTGCTAGTCAAATCATTTCCCGCTGTGCCATTAGGTGGCTCATATATAGATGTAGATATGAATAAATATTGAGTGAGTGCATGTGTGTCACAGGCATAGAACAGAAGCTTGGCGCTTTATTCAATGTAGAGTTCTCAGGTGCTGCTTATTTCTGATTCTGACCTAAACATTAACTGATGCTCTTCCATCCTTCAAAGGAAGAAGACCCACTCGTCTTCTTGAAATTGGAGTGCCTTTTTATCAGGATGATCAGCTTCAGGTGAAAGTCTACTGGAAGAAGACAGAAGGTTTGTGAGAAATTATTTTGACTGTCATATCAGCACATGTGAATATAGCAAGCTGCCTTGAACTAAGTCAGACATTTGTTCTGTCTTGCTCAGTTTTTTTTTTTTCCACTGACTGGCAGCAACTTTCCATGGCTTTAGACAAAAGTCTTTCCCAAACTTCTTAGCTGAGAATTATTTGCAGATGCCTGATAATTTGGCCTAAAAAGCAATGCTATATTCCTAAGCTATGGCCCCTAAGTTATGGACCTTTGCCTATAAGGTAAGAAGCTTTGAGCAGAACAGGTAGATTGCAATGCTGAATATTCAAATACAAATAATATATAAAGCATATCATCTTTTGTGTGTGAGAAAGAGATTGTGATGAGAGCATTTGAAGAATCAATGTTTTTGACCCTTCTGGGGAAACTGGAAAATAGATTACAAATGGCATTTAAATAAGCACACTATTGAATAAGATATTATGGGGCAATTCACATGACCTACTGGAAGCATTGGCAGGTGGGCGGAAGGCTTCCCAAACCTTGCTTTCCCCCCAGATGAACATTTGTTGCTCAGTGGGAGGACATTCCCACACTATCAGCTGTGCTCCGTGCAGTGCAGAGCAGGGTGGATCGATACATGCAATGCATTGGGTATTCCTCCAAGAGATGGGTGCTCCAGGAACCCTTTTTGTGAGTGGCCAGGCTGGAAGCAACCCAGCACACACATGAGCAAGTAGTCCAGGTTTAGGGAGTGCTTGCTCCATAAACCTCAGCCAGCAGCCAGGCTAAAAAGCTGGAATTGCAAAAACATGATTCATGCACAACTCTAGTAAATTATGGTATAGACGAAAAACTTACAAATGTATTACTTTTACTTTTGCTGTTTTTATTTGTGTGGGTTCTACTCGTGAACAGTCCTGTGATAGCCCCAGTGCTATCCAATTCAATATATTTGCAAGTGGCAAGTTTCCTAGAAATACATTATAGACTTAAATTTGAAAATCTTACAAAATTAAATTTGAAATTTTAATGCTCAAGAATGAGGAGGGTTGTTGAAAGGAAGTTGTACAAGTGAGTCAGGAATATGAAATATTTTTTAGAATGCTTGGAATTAGTTAAAACACAATGAGAGAGGCTTGGAGCAAATGTATGCCACAGGATCAGGAACGGTGCAAGTTACAGGGGATGCTAGCATGGTTACTATGCAGACTCAATCAAAGATGCTAAAAGAGGCTTTCTTTAAAGATGGAACTGTCACCCAAGTAGGAAAAATTAAAAGACACACAAACCAATGTTTTTGCCGAAGTTTGCCTTTATTTGGAATATGAACTTGTCATATTCATCTTCAGTATGAACTGAATGTTACAGCTCTAGTTCAGATCCCTGCTCTCACCACTCATTGACCTGGCTGTAACAGGGTAAGGGAGGTCACTCTCCCTTCACCCTTGGCAACAGTGGTTCCCCCCCGCCCTCCGCCTTCTTCCATGGAATTGTGTGTGAGAATGAAAGAGAGACAAGATCTTTGTTTTGCCCCTTCCAGGTTCATGATATTTGTTGTGGGGGAAAGGGTTGTGGATTTGGGCAGGCAATTACAAATGAATTTAGAACTTGCATGTAATGATTATCCTAGCATTCTCTGTTTTTACTTGTAACTGCTAGTTCCAATTCACATTGAGCCTGGAGGAGTTTGTGCATCCCTAACACAAATCCTGGCAAAACAAAGCTGACAAAAAACAAAGCAAATTTTTTAAAGTGAGAATAAGATTACTAAAAGAAAATAACATTTGTTTAAATATGTCAGAAGCTGGAAACTACTGAAGGATAGAATTGTAGAATTATATTACAAGGTGTAAACAGATTACTGCTAGTTGGTAGAAAAATTGCAGAAAAGCTGGCTGAGTTATTTGCATCATTCTTCACTATGAAAGACAGACATATACTGACTCCTGAACTACTTGTTTTTCAAGGAGGGCATGTGAATAACTAAGTCAAATAGAGGTGAGAAGAGATGGCTCTAATTGACAAATTAAAAATTAAATACTCACTAGGACTAGGTGGCTAAGAGCTGAGATGTCTTGAGAAGAGCTCAAATGTGAGTTTATTGATCTTCTAACCTATCACTAAAATCGACCTCCTTACTAGAAGATTGGAAAGTAGTCAAAGAAGAATTTAACACCAGTTAAATATTCCATATTTAGAATGCTTCCAAAGTAACACCAGGTGATTAATATCATCTGGTGAAGACTATAGTAGTATCTTTCGCCTCCCTTATGAGCTATATGGACCAATGGTCTGAGACAGTATAATGCAGTTCCATATGTTCAGGATACTTTCTGTTAGCTGTAGACGGTTTGAGTAGGCCAGTTCCCTGCTCTGTTCCCCAGTCTCCATTTTCCTGTCTTGTTTTCAATCAAAATCATAACATGCAGTGTCTCAGAGTCTCTATATGTAACCCAAAATTATGTAAGGTCCTGGAATTGCAGGTCTTGGAAGCTCACAGGACTTCTTTAGGGTTTAATAATTTTTATTTTCTTAATTTTAAATGATATACATTTTTGGGAGTTTCTTGAGAATGTAGAAACTAATAACTTACTTTGGGGAGATCTCATTTTGCTTCCAAACAGATAGGTTCAAACCTAAGTTTGCTGTTGGTATACATGAGTATGATGATGTTGTTTGCATGTAGAGTACCAAGAATATGCACCCAAGGCCACCCAATGAGTTAATTAACAATCTGAGATTTGAACTCATGTCCAGCAGGTCAAAGCCTAGCATTGATCCAGCTTCTATACTGGCTCAAAAAGACTGGTGAAAGTAAGAACTGGAACATTGTTGAAAAACTCAAATAATATTCTGAATTGATATTCAGACTTAAATTCTGTTTTTATGATAGCATTTAATACTTGCATTCAGATGAGTATTAACTTGACTAACCACATGCATCAGGTAATATAAAACACTTATAGAAATACTCTTAATTTTCCAGAGCATAATTATCATTGGAGTATATATAGCAATTAGATGAGGACAATGGAGTCTTGTTTTGGGAAAGGAAAATATGTCTTTCGTTTCTTCCTTTTGACATAGAGCTGGGATTAGAGAAATGCTGTAGATCCCACAAGCATTATGAATTGAACTTTTGTAAATGAAAAAGACGAAGTTGCTGGTGCTGGATTTTCAGGCTGTTTTAGCTGTGTGAAATTAGAAATTATGTGCTATTTATGTAACACAGTGGAACCTACTCAAACAAATCACTTTTAACTCCTTGGCGCTGGGAGCTGACAACTCTGAGAGGGGAATTCTGCTGCCAGGAATTGATGCACACACACACAGTTCTCAGCCTGAGAAGATTAACTGCTAATGACAATGAGGGTCATGCTCAGTAATGACACTGTTAAAATAATGGATTTTCATGCCACCCTCCTTTCCCCACATTTGATTAATAGAGAACTGGGTTTTTCCATTTGGTTTTCAAACCTTCATTGCCAATATTCTCAGTCTTTTAAAATGAAACATTCCTCCCCTTGCTTTTTACAGTCTTTTATCTAAGTATAGCAGTTGTGATCCTTTTGCCAATCATGTAAAAAATAAATTAAAAATCCAAACAGGATTTCTCCTAGTGGGTTACCTTGATCCTACAGGATACGGATAGGTTGCGGAAGTGGCCTGAGAAGTCTGGTGCATATGAAAGCCACAAGATATTGGAAGAAGTCCAAAGAGTGTGTAACTAGTTAACTTTTTGTCAGCAGTCATAAGCCTGGGTGGAAGTATATGACTTTGTTGGGCAGTGGTAATGAAAAGACTCTTCAAAGGTAGTGATTCTCCATGGGAGTTCATATTGAGTTATTTCTATAGAGGAATGCATGGATAAAATTTTATTTCAGAATTCAAAGTACTAGTGCCATTATGAAAAAAGTTAATGGAGGCTGCCAGAAATATGTTCAACCCACATTTCCTTCCTGAAAAATCTATGCAGTTTTCAATTTTAATAAATAACTTTTTCTATTTAAAACATTAGAATCATTCTGTTGTTAAAAAATTAATATTGGAAATAGCCCACAGCAATGAACTGCAGGAGGCCTGAGATCATCTTGTCTGTGTAGGCAAAAGTAGTGGTCGGCTTCTGTTTTCTTCAATTTTGATAGGAGGCAGAGATACAGTGGGGTCTGTATCTGTGTAAGAAAGAACTGGTTAAAACAGATATAGGACACTCTTAAGGTCCTAAAGTTACACTTTAATTCAGAGTGGCTTTAATTTTGTGAATTAAATTTTCAGGAATAATGGCAGTCTGTGTTTCAGTTCAGCTAGGATATTGTCTGGAAAAGGACTACTGTGTTAGGGTTCTGTTATGTTAAGGGAGGGGGCGGCTGTTCCCATTTCCCCTTACTCAGATTGTTCTTTCCTTTGCTACTCTTTAAAGACAAATTATCACAAGTCAGAGAAACTTGGCAATCAGGTTTCCTTGTCTATTTTAGTATTAAACTAGTTTTTATGCAAGTTAAAAGAATGAATCCTAAACTGTGGGGTAAATTACCAAAGTGGAGTGCTTGTTTAAAGTAGAAAGAATAAAGTAAAGACCACGAGAAAGCAAATAAGTGTGCTACAAATAACTGGTACAGAAATATGAGTTAAGGTAACTTTTTTTTTTTACTAAAAACATTTGCCTGCTGCAGTTGATTATATTTCATACATTGTTAAATACATTGGCTGACATTCAGACTAAGAAAGTGTGTGTGTAGCTACACTGTGCATGAGGTCTTCCCCTGAAGCAGACTGTGACTCCTGAAAATATGTTCTTAAGGTTTGCGCAACCCTCAGGAACATATTTTCAGGAGTCACAGTTGGCTTCAGAGGGACGTGGAGATTGAGGAAAATCACCCTTATGGTGTGTACTTTACATTCACTGGACCAGCACATACATCTATCTATCTATCTATCTATCTATCTATCTATCTATCTATCTATCTATCTATCTGTCAAGCTTCTATACCAGCCAGACCTTTGTCTCTGGGCAGTTAACATAAAACAATTAAAACACATATAAAAAGTTAAAACAATTCAACAATTTAAAATCAACCATAAAATTAAAACAGACAGTTTTAAAAAGCTGGGAGAGCTTGGGTGAAAAGATGGGTTTTCAGATTTTTTTAAAAAATTGCCTGAGATGCAGAGGATTGTATCTCAACAGGGAGTTCATTCCACAATTTTAGGGCAGTAACCGAGAAGGCCCGTCTCTGTGTAGCCACCAGACGAGTTGGCGGTAACTGGAGACGGACCTCCTCAGATGACCTCAATGGGCGGTGTGGCTTATAGTGAAGAGGACGCTCTCTTAAATACCCAGGACCTAAGCCATTTAGGGCTTTATAAGTTATAACTAGCACTTTGTATTTTGCCCAGAAACCAATTGGCAGCCAGTGAAGCTACCATCAGCAAAGGAGTAATGTGGTCTCTCAGAGATGACCCAGAGACCAACCTGGCTGCCGCATTCGGAACCAACTTAAGTTTCCGGACTACATACAAAGGCAGCCCCATGTAGAGCACATTACAAAAGTCAAGTCTGGATGTTACCAGCAAATGTACCACTGTTTTGAGGTCATTGATCTTGAGAAACGGACGCAGCTGGCGTATCAGCCGAAGCTGGTAAAAAGTACCCCTGGCCACCGCCTCAACCTGAGAAACCAAGGAGAGATGTGGATCCAGAAGTACTCCCAGACAGTGGACCCTTTCCTTTTGGGGATGTATGACCCCATCTAGAACAGGTAGATCAAGATCGTCTCTGGAGTTCTGACCACGCACGATAAGTACTTTCGTCTTATCTGGACTCAGCTTCAGTTTATTCTCCCTCATCCAGCCCATTCAAGGCAGGAATTAAGGGAGGATATGCTAGCTCCTGAAGAAGTTGACATGGAGAAGTAGATCTGGGTGTCATCAGCATACTGGTAATACCGAGCTCCAAATCTCCTGATGATCACTGCCAACGGTTTCATGTGGATGTTAAAAAGCATTGGAGAAAGTATGGAGCCTTGAGGGACACCATACTCAAGCTCAGATTTTGAAGAGCAACAGTCTCCGATCGACACCATCTGGAATCTGTCCGAGAGCTAGGAGTGGAACCACTGTAAAACAGTGCCCCCCACCCCCAACATTCTCAGATGTTCCAGGATACTATGGTTGATAGTATCGAAAGCCGCTTAGAGATCCAAAAAGACCAACAGAGTCACACTGCTTCTGTCAATTCCCAATTGGAGATCATCCATCAGGCCAACCAAGGCAGTTTCCACCCCATAGCCTGCCCCAAAACCAGTTTGAAATGGGTATAGACAATCAGTTTTCTCCAAGACCACCTAGAGCTGAGAGGCCACCACCTCTTAATTACCTTGGCCAGCCATTGGAGGTTGGAAACAGGCCTATCATTGCTCAACTCTGAGGGATCGAATGCAGGCTTCTTTAGAAGAGGTCTAATGATTGCCTCCTTAAGACAAGGAGGCATCCTGCCCTCCCTCAGAGAAGCATTTATGATTTCTACCAAGCTGTCTACAACAGCCTCCCTGCTAGAAAGAACAAGCCATGTTGGACAAGAGTCAAGAGAACAAGTGGTAGGCCTCACCGCTCCAAGCAGCTTGTCCACATCCTCCAGGAGTCACAAACTGAAATCGATCCAGTTGAATTGAATAAGAGGAGTTGTTGGACACCTCCAGTTCAGACATCAAATTAATTGTGGAGTTTCCATCTAGGTTGGCCCAAATCCCAGAGATTTTATCTGTGAAAAACCTGTCTGGATGTTGGTCATTGTAGTTCAGGGAGCGAAGGCGTTCCTCCATGGCCCTGGAGGCCCACAAATCCTCTTTAGTCTGTCCCAGGTGGTGTGGTAACCTGGACAAGCAGGATGATGCTTAATTTTCAGGGGAGGGGTACCTCCAAAGGCCTTTAGGTCCAACGCTGCATCAAGAGCTACTTTGGTCCTGCACTCAATAGCACGCTAAACGTCCGTAAGGTGGAAGGCAATTGCTTAGTTGATTGTTTATCTGCATAATTTTACATCATTTTTATTAACACAGTGGATGCCAATCCACAGGTGAACAAACAGTACAGTTCATGCACTGCAGCTGTAGGGAAAGCCTGCTTGTGTTATAAGGACTCACTCAGATCAAGTGTTATGATGGTAGCACTTCAAGGTTTCAGACAGAGGCTTTTACTAGGATTGCTGCCTGAGATCCTGGAATTGCAGATGTTAAGGACTTAATCTGATAATTTTAAAGCAGGAACCCTTTCCACTGAGCTATGTTCCTTCACGTATTCATCATGCTACTGCAAATCACTGTAAATGTACGTTAATGCCAGAGTGTACAAAACCTGAATTTATCACTCCTGGCAATACTGTACCTGATACATGACTTTATCTCCCTCCACATGCTTGGGAACACAGTGCAGTCAACATGGGTAGACATTTTCATTGCCACTGCTTAGTGAATAATCAGGATAGTAGTATCAAATACTGAAATAGTTTTGATGTCAGCTGTGAAAACCTCAAGTGAACTGTTGAAATAAATGTATGGCCTTGCACGTCATGAGCACTGAAAAATATTGAGTACAGTTGGGAGGTTTTTTTGTGGGTGTGTTTTTGTTTGTTTTGCTATGAGCATTGTTGTGATCAACCTTATTTTCCTAAAAAAGAAGAAGACATACAACTGGGATCTACAAAACCTGTACAGACCATGCAAAAGTGCTGGGAAATATCTATCTATACAGTATCTATGTAAGTAGACTATTCCCTTGAGTAAGGATTGCTGTCTCAGGCCTTTTCAACAAGCATTTTTAATGCTGTAGAATCAATAGGATTGCTTATTCATTCATTTTGTTCTCTCCTAATGAGATCAAAAGTCATATTCATTTCTGAGCAGAGACATTTTTGCTGACAAATCATTTTTAAAGAATACCTACATTTCTTAGATATCACACACATGCAGATATGCATCTACATGTAACCTTTCAGTCAGGGTATGTGTAGATACTACAAAGTACAAGCAGTTCCTTCCCATTGATTCAGTGAAAGTAGAGGAGTGTTTCTGTAGGACATATGGCCACTGATGCAACAATGTAAACATAAGCCAGAGTTCTGACTCAATACAATTCCAGTTGCAAGAAAACAAAAGTCTGCTTGCTCCCTTTGATCTTCTGTATAGTAAAACAGCAGTTGATATATTTTTGTGATACCAAAATCGCGTTAAGTGTGTTAGTTCAGTTACCATAGCTAGCACTCATTTTTGTTTTGGTCGGCTGGCCAAATCGTTTCACAAAGTTGAAAAGAAGAATTGTATGACATAGGCCAGCTATGTCATGCAATACTGCTATTAAATTAGTTATCAATGGTATGCAATTCTAGTCAGTCCTCTGGGAAACTAATGCCTTCTTAGCAGCCTTCAGAATAAGTAACCCTGGTGCTATTAAACTTAGTCATGGACCCATTGAAGCCAGTGAGAAAGTGATTTTTTAAAAAAGTATCACAACTTCCCATGAAAACATTTATTTTGTGTTTACAATAATTTTCCTAATCCAGAGAGTAGACCTTGTTCACAGCCACAACTCAAGTAATGTCCAGTGTTACTCATGGGAAGCAACCAGATATGTTTAGGACTTTCACTTACTATATAAGCATTATTTACTTTAAATACAAGCTTGAGAAGCATGAGAGCTTTTAAAGTTTACATTAAAGATCAACTTGAATACTGTGTGCAAATGAAAAACCCATGCTCTGAATATATTCAATTATAACAGAGAATCGTACAAATCAGTTTAATGCCACGAGTGACAACAGATGTAGACTGTCAGATTAATATGAAAATTGCTTCCAGACAATAGACACTTATGTAAGAAATTAAAATTGTCCTTGCCAGCTATTAAGCAAACTGTTTGTTAAAGCAAAGCACCATACTTCCAGACCACACAGACTGCTCCCCCCAGCAAAACATTAAAAATTAAAGGAATGTCAAAAATGAGATTATTTTTATCATTACTGCTGCCATCTGAAAGGAAAAAAAAGGAACTATCAGCAGCCAAAACTGGCTTCATCAAAAATCATTTACCATATGATGATTCCTATGTTTGCTGTAATTTTATATGGACTTGTTCATTGTCCCCACACCCCAGTCTCAAGGAAGGTACAGACACAATCGGTTTGGATAAAAAGGTCCACAACTTCATTAATGTGGTACAATGAACCGTGCAAAACAGACTCAGCAAAACAGGCTGGGTGAGAACATTACTGTCCTTGCCTGTGCCTAAAATGGGCAACACACCCTGACTCAGGATAGAAGTGGGATAAACCCATTTCGTCCCCCTCACTGTCAACCCCAAAGGGTCAGGCTCAGGGCAACTTCTAGGGCTTCATCCCACCCGCCAGCCACTTAGCCTTGAAGGTTTATGAAGCCCTGAAGCAGAATTTTTGGCTAATCAAAATCCCTGAGCTGCAAAACCTGTAAGGACCGATTGACCAATCCACCCTTTTTAACTGTCCAAGGGTGTTCACCAATCCCAAACCCTTATACATCTCCATCCATCTCACACTGTACCTGCCACAAAGGGAGGTCAGCCTAGCTTGGCCTTCCTACCTCACAGCCCTCCAAGACTGCAACAAGCCCTCTCCAAAGGTTAGCCAGATACAAATTGCACCCTGCCGTGGACAAATGCACCCCATCCAGATGAAAAAGGTGAGGCAACAAATATGTGATACCCGACTGCAGGAAAAACGCCCCCTCCCCTGCTTTTCCATGGTAGCGTTAACTTTCTTCCTGGCCCTTTCATCTCCTGGCAAACTCTGAACCCCCCCCCCAAACTCTACATTGAAGTGAGTTGGCCCATACAGTGATCACCCCAGGAACCCACTCATGAATGGTGGTGATGTTAGAGGTAGCTTGCGGAACCAGGGAGAGCCCTGTTCGCTTCCACAGATAGTTTTTGCCCAAATGCACAAGCAGGACCGCCGGTGGGGGGGGGGGGCCCAACAGCCAAATATTCCCACAGTGCCAGAAGCAACTGGCTCTACAGCATACCCCATGCCCCAAGCCAGCGGACGCTTGCACGCTTCTCCAAACCAAGTTGGGTGCCGATCAGCGAGGTGCTGGCTTGCTTATAGGCCCAGAAGAGCAGGGAGTAGCTGCAGATTAACACACACACTGGATCCACTGTTCTTCTAGCACCTGCCAATAAACCACAGTACAACAGTGATTAATGAACATAATGCATTAAAACCTTGGACTTCCAATGCCCAATATGCTTAAACATTCTTAAAGCCCAGCTGATGGGTGGTAGTAGCAGCACCAATCCAGAAGGAGTGTAAACTAAAAAGGTGAGCTGGTTCACGCAATCCAAGGAGTGCTTTCCATAAAACAGCCCAGAATTGGTATTGTGTCAGGGGCAGGCCATCTGAGTGCACGAAAATGCATCCCACCGTCCTACGCTGAAGTGCAACGTACCGTCGCAAAACCTGAACCAGGCATAGCATGTCACTCCCTGCTGGAGCCAGCTTAATCTGCTGACCCTTGCCCTTCTGGTCGGTCTTAGAGCAGTGTAGGTGCAACTGCATGCCAGGTCCCCCAAAGGAAAAATCTGCAAATTGCAGGCACTGATCATTTGGGGCAGGGCTGCTACAGGGAAGGACCTCACTCAGCCGGAAAGCACCAAAGAAGGCTGTTGTGAGTGACTGCTTCCTGGAAAAGCACTGCCTCCCAAGGGGAGCTACAAAGGGGTTGCCTGAGAAGGGCCATGACTAGCTCAATAGTCATAGGCCACCTCTGGTCTTGGACCCATGGATGCTCCCTAGTCCAGCCCTCAAGCATGTGTCTCACCCTAACATCACACATGGTATCCTGCACTCCCCAGGCCTGCGCCTCAAATGACAGAGCAACCAAATAACCTGCCAAGGTGGAAACCGCCCGCCCAGAGACGTGCAGGTGCACCAGGTATTGCATGAGGTGATCAGGTAGAATCAGCAAGCCAGCCTTCATGATGCCTGAATGCATGAAAGGAGTCTACTTTACAGGAGTAGCTAACCCCCATACTGGAGGCCAGAGACACATGATTGGCCCACTAGGCTTCTATCTGACAAGCCTCCACAGAGCCTCTGATATCACTTCTGGGTCCAAATTGGCTTCTGGGGCTAACTCTCTGGACCTGGCTCTCTGGAAACAAGATAGGGCATCAGCAATGTCATTCTTAAGCTCTGCTCCGTGCCTTGCCAGAAAGAGAAATTTATTTATTTATTTATCATTACATTTATATACCGCCTTTCATTAAAACAATCCTAAGGCAGTTTACACAGAATTAAAAAGAAAATTTTAAAATGACACAATTAAAATATTAAGCTAAAAATATAAACAAATCTGATTAAAAATTTAAAACACAAGCATAAAAACAGTACAAAATACACAGAAGCAGCAGCAGCAGAGACAATCATATAAAAGCCTGGGTAAAAAAGCCAAGATTTAAAGATTGGCTTTACATTTCCAGATTTCAGGCACCATTAAGGGGGGGTACGCAGGAGCCCCATAACCCTGGGTGAACGGCAGGTCTGAGAGTTCACTACTTGAACCACTGCCTGATTGTCACATGAGAAACAGGCAGAGTCATGAAATTTCTCCACCAATAGGTGCACAGCTACAACAATAAGAAAAAATGCCCCCAAAGTGACATCCCTCATGTAAAGGCCACCAGGCAGAACACCACTTATCCATGAAATAAATCCCAAATCTGAGACTCCAGCAGCATCAGAGTGCACCTAAGGTTTGGTACCCAGGGGAAGCTCATTCTGCCAGAATGACATCCCATTGAAATTCCTAAAAAATGTAGTCCATATAGCCAGGTTGTCACGCATGCCTTCCGTTATGCGCATCCCTATGATGCGGCAGCCTAGCTCCATCAATGGCATCACACAGGCATCTCAAAAAGACCCGCCTGGGAGCAACCACCCTACAAGCGAAGTTAAGATGGCCGATTGCCACCTACAGTTCTCTAAGGGTGTTTTTTTCTTACAGACTCCAATGACCTAATTAGTTTCCTCAACACTTCCAACTTATGCCCAGGGAGGTGACTAAATAGTGTCAGCTCAATGCTCAGAAAGGACAATTGCGTAAAGGACCCCTCGGTCTTACTTTCAGCCAGGGGCACGCCCAACTCCCTACTCAGCTAAACGAAGCTCTCAAGCAGGTGGTGATAGACATTAGAAGACCCCAGCCCAGAAAAAAGAAAATCATCTAACTCTTGTGCCATGGACATGCAGTCTTCTTTCCTCCTCGATGTCCATTTGAGAAAGGTGCTAAATGCCTGAAAAGCAGCTCAGGAGAAAGAGCAGCCCATAGGGAGTGGCCTGTCGAAGCAAAATTTACCTGCAAAGATGAAGCCTAGCAGGTCAAAGTCTAAAGGGTATACAGGCAGGAGGTGAAAGGCCGACTCAATGTCACACTTCATTAACAGGGCCCCCTGGCCACAGCTCCTCATCATCTTAAGCACTTTGTCGAAGGAGTTTTATCACACCGAACATAGGTGCTTAGGGATCCCATTGTTAACAGATTACCCCTTAGGATAAGACAGGTGGTGGATCAGATGAAATTCGATTGGAGTCTTTTTGGGGAGCCACCCCCAAAGAAGAGACCCACAGATTAAGAAAAGGTGGTATGTCAAAAGTGTCCAACATTCTACCCCCTGCTACCTTCTTTCCAATCTTACGTAGCACTACCTCCTTCATGCCACCCACTGAGCGTAGATGGCATGCTACAAATGCCTCCTGCCACGAGGACAAAGGGATTCTAAAACCATTGTGAAAGCCTTCCCACAAATAAACAGCAGCTTGGAGATCTGGGTAATCACCAAAAGCTTGAGACAAGACTTCTAATCTAATTGGGCTGTGTCCCTTTTCCAGTAGATGGGGAAAGGAGATTGCCTTTCTTTTGGTTGACTGGGCAGTTCCTGAATCCTGAGTTCCAGCCATTCGCCCTGACATAGGTGGAGCTGAAATGTTTGGCACCACAAGCCACACCCCTGGCAGAAACTACATGGGGACCTGGTGCAGCATCCCCCACTGTTGAACTTCCAACATACCAGGTGGGGTTGAATCCACTGCTGGCTGGCACCTGGAGTGCGTGAAGAGGCAGACATTTTGGCCAGCAGGTGACCACTATCTGCTCTGTCACCATCAACAGGGCGCTAAGGTGACAAGATGAGGAGCCACAATTCATTGAGTGGGGTGTCCCACGGGCCCTCATCCAAAAAATTTTCAGCTCTAACCAGTGCACTTGTGCAACGACACTTAGTGATAGTGATATGCCAGGATGATTACCTTCCTTGGGCAATATATCTTTGCCATAGAAGAGGTGGTTCAGGCTGGCATGGTACAGAAAAGCTGGCATTACTAAACCCAATGTTTGGCCTAAAAGTAGGCAATATGAGCTAGGGATGTGCACAGAACCAGTTCTGAGGCCCTTAATGGGCCTTCGAACTGGTTCGACAGCAGGGGGGTGTCTAGCTTTAAGAGTGAGAGAGGGTGCACTTTCCCCTCCCGCCACTTTCCCCCTACCAGCATCCATTTACTTAAGTGGGCACGTCGGAGACTTCCGGTCCTATCCAGACAATGGGGGCAATGGGGTGGCAAGGAGGTACGCTGCTGCCCTGATGGGCTTGCAAGTAAATGGATGCCGGTGGGAGGAAAGCGGCAGGAGGGTAAGTGCACCCTCCCCCGCTCTTAAAGCAGCACCCCAGCTGCCTTTAAGCCTCCCCACCGCGGTTCCATGCACATCCCTAATATGGGATGGCTTTGTGATATGTTAAGTGAACTTTGGTTATAAAGGCCCTATGAGTAGCCAGAAATGGATTTTTGCACTGAAAATGTTGCATGTCTTTAAATCTGATGTGAAATCAAAATAATCACCTTATCAGAATCCTCTGAGTTCCACTGGCTTCTAAAACACTGAAGGCTAGAGACCTTTAAACTGCTTTTTTGGCAGCACTCCCATAAATCCCAGTGAGACTTTATAGAGAAGACCCTAAGATTCCGCCTATTTGAGATATAAAAGAGGAATCTTTAGTTGGAAATGTTGGCCAGAATATTGCTTTTCTTTGGAAACATGAAATAAGAAAACAAGGCATGAAATAAGGAAAATATCTGCAAAAATATGATAGGACTAATAAACCATGTTAAATCAAATTATTTACCTGGCTTACAAAATGTAAACGATGTATAGAAGATAAAAGCAGAGTGATTTGGAAATGAAACAAAAGGTCTGTTATGCTATTTTATTGTAGCTTTGCATTTTTATTATTATGTAGTTAGATTGTAGCAGGCTTTCATGTTAAGGAGAAGTTACAGTATTTTAAAAGATGTTATTGGAAAAATTTCTAATCAAGTTAAATGTCAAACATTAACCTTATATAAACACATTCTCTTTTTTAGTTTTAAGTGGTTGCTCCTCTATTTCACTCTTGATCATTTCCTTGTTTTGCAATTTTGTTAAGCAAACTCATTAGTGCTGATTCAGATTTCTGTAAATTGGTCCATAACTGGGCAAGGGATGAAGCCATCTGGAGGAAATAACATTTGATCCATAACACTCACATTGAGCAAGTTAGACCTGCTACTTTCTGGCAGCTAGTTACTTAATTAGTTTTACCTGGTGATTAAATATTCAGTTGTTATAGAATGCTAGAATTTAGTTTGGTTATTATTGTTACAATTAATATGGAGAATATTTTAATATTATATACCAAAAATGAAGTCATGGTTTGTAAGACTATTGTAAGGCAGATTCATAGGTTGTAAGAGACTATTTTCAGTACTAAGTTTAACTATGTATTAATTCTTTAAAACCTGAAAAACAATCACAAGAGAATATTAAGAGGAATGTCCTTGTGATACATATCAGAAATATCTTATAAAATACATAAAGAGCCGGGTCTCACGATCAGTGAGACCCGGTTTGGCAAGGAGAGTGGGCTAAGCCCGCTCTCTAATGCACACAAGCAGAGCGGGAGGCCTGGGTGGCCGGATCGGCTGCCCACACGATTGTTGGCTTCATGACGGAGCCGGTGGGGGCTGGGGAGCTCGTGGGCCGCGCGGCCCCTGGAAGCTCCAGTATGCCCCACGTGAGCTTTTCGCCTCCCCTCCGGGGGTCAACTCGTGAGTAACCATGGCACGGGCCACGCTGTGGCTACTCACGATCTTTAAAACCAGGTTTGTGGAGCGATCGCTCTGCAAACCTGGTTTTAGGGCAGGGGTAGTTAGGCGGGTTACCTGCTTAGCAACCACCGGGCTCGCAGCCGAGCCCAGTGGCTCGCACAATGGGGGCGAAATCAGGCTGACCTCCGCTAGCCCGATTTTGCCCCATCGTGCGAATAGCCTCAAATTGTCAGTGGAACCAAAATTGTATTTTAAGTGGCTTAAGATAAGCTAGATCTAGGCTGTTTATGGTCAGTGTATAAATGGATGACTTGTAAAACTTTTCAGGGTACAAGTTAAGGGAAATTGCGTACTGTTCCAAATGCTGACAATCTTTATAGTATTGTGCAACTGATTGCAATTCTCTGAATGAAGAGTCCATTGGCATGGACTCTTATCACTCCCAAAAGGCTGGCAGCAAAACCTCTGGCCTTTTTCCCCCCTGGGAACAACAGCTGATGTTTACAATTAATTTTATAGGCTTAGCTATGTAATTCTTACTTGGTCATGATATTAGACAATTACTTGCTACAAAATGTTTTCTCTTTTCTATTTGTGTGATTGCTAAATATTTATGAACAATGAGTATTTGATGCACATTATGTTTTCCTTTTTACAAATCGATGGGGCTCTTCACATGACCGTGCTCACAGGCAGGTGGGCAGGGAAGAAGGCAGGGTTCAACTTACCTTCCCCCAAACGGTGTGCAGCCCCTATGACACACAACTCACGTGCCCACAAAACCTGCACTTCCAGGAGCAGCGTGGGTAGACAGAGGCCTGGACTTGTAATGTCTGCATATCCCCCAAGGGATCCCCATATCCCCGAAGGAACCGCACAACGATTGTGGTGCCTTGGGAGATTCTCCATCAGACAGGCACTCTAGGTTTCCATCTGTGTCGCCTTGGCTGCATGGAGCCAAGCAGATATACAAGCCCGGCAGCCAGGTTAAGGGACCTCTTGCTCCCTTAAGCATCTAAGAGCAGGGCTCTGGAGTGAGGTTAGGCTTGGTGGAAGCTCCGGAATCTATATATATCCCATCACACCACACAAGGACCCAAGCCCGGGCTAGGCTACCCTAGCCTGGGCTAGCCTGACCACGAGAACAGCCTCTATATGTGCCAAAAGATCAGGGTGCTTTTGTTTTTGTTTAAAGAAAGCCCAAACAACATATGTATGTTTTTTAACAACACTTGCTTATTATTTTGTTTCCTTTAGATACTGGCAGCAGGAGCAGATACCATGTCCAATGGTTTCCAGAAACTTGTGCGCACAATGATACAAAAGGGCCTGAAAAATCCAATGGAATAACGTATGTAAGTGGCGCTTTAGTCATCTGGTTGAATTAAATTTGTGATGGAAACACTGACATGATTTTGAAATGCATATAGAGTGATGGAAGTTATTTTCATTAAGTCTTATTGCAAGGTCTCACTTGCTACTGTTCTTTTTCATGGATTTCAGTTGAACAGCAGCAGTGTAAGCTGCACATCTCCTCTTGCACCTTCCTCATATTCTTCATTCACTTCCCATCTCCTTCCAAATTTAGCATAAGCAACCTGCCACCACAGTGAGATGGCCAAATTTGCAGATGATACCAAACCCTTTAGGGTAGTGAAATCCAAAACAGATTGTGAGGAGCTCCAAAAGGATCTCTCCAAACTGGGGGAGTGGGTGACAAAATGGCAAATGCGGTTCAATGTTGGCAAGTGTAAAGTGAAGCACCTTGGGACGAAAAACCTAACTTCAAGTATATGCTGATGGGATCTGAGCTTTCAGTGACTGACAAGGAGAGGGATCTTGGGGCCATGGTGGACAGCCTGTTGAAAATGTCGAATCAATGTGCGGCAACTGTGAAAAAGGCCAATTCCATGCTAGGGATCATTAGGAAGGGGATTGAAAATAAAACTGCTAATATTATAATGATCGTATACAAAACTATGGTGCGGCCACACTTGGAATACTGCATACACTTCTGGTCCCCAGGTCTAAAGAAAGACATTGTAGAAGTGGAAATGGTGCACAAGAGGGCAGCCAAGATGATCAGAGGCCTAGAGCACCTTTCTTATGAGGCAAGGCTACAAAACCTGGGGCTTTTTAGTTTAGAAAAAAGACAACTGCGGGGAGACATCATAGAGGTCTATAAAATCATGCCATGGTGTGGAGAAAGTGGATAGAGAGAAATTTTTCTCCCTCTCACATAATACTAGAACCACGGGCCATCCCATGAAATTGATTGCCACGAAATTTAGGAACAACAAATGGGAGTACTTTTTCACAAAACTCATGATCAACTTGTGGAATTCTCTGCCACAAGATGTGGTGACAGCCAACAATCTGGATCGCTTTTTGAAGGGGTTGGATAACTTCATGGAGGAGAGTTCTATGAACAGCTACTAGTTGGAGGGCTATAGGCCACCTCCAGCCTTAGAAGCGGGATTCCTCTGAATACTAGTTGCAGGGGAGTAACAGCAGGAGAGAGGGCATGCTCTCAACTCCTGCCTGTAGGCTCCCAGTGGCATCTGGTGGGTCACTGTGTGAAATAAGATGCTGGACTAGATGGGCCCTGGTCCTGATTCAGCAGGGTTGTTCTTATGCCCTTACCGTTTTAAAGCTCCCCATAGCTTTGGCACACTGTCTTTCAGCTTTAGTTTCTTTATATGTGCCAGTCCATGACCTCCACTCCTTCAACACTAGTACTCTCAGCTGACTGAAGATCTGAAAAAATGATCCTGTGCTACTTCTCCTGTGCTGCTTCTATGCATAGAACTCCTTTCCTAAGCATGAACTTGATGTTATTTGCCCTTTCTTCAGCTGCCCCTTATACCAGGCTGGTGCCATGCTTGTGGAAGAAATGGGAAATGCAGAGCCAACAGATGTCAGCAGAACTACAGAAAATTGTTTACTTTATGAAAAAAAAATATTTTACAAAAATATTCTTGTAAATAACCATTGTTTATACCAAAGTGAAAACCACTTTGTTACAAACTAGTGTTTGGAACAAAAAAGGAGAATGCATTTGATCTGGGGCATGAGTAGGCCTAGGATCAGAACACCTGAACTCTCACCTTCTCTGAACCATCTTCTTCTCACCCTATAATGTCAGACAGAGAGAGATGCAGATATCCTGCATGTGCCACCTCCATCTGAAGCAGAGTATTCCCTTCCTTTTGGAATGCTCTGCCATAAAAGGTTCAGATGTCTCTCTTATTCCACTGTTTTAGACAGCTGTTGATGGTAGCTTGGTTTAGGTGAGCCTTTTGAATCCGTGGGTTAGGTTGTCTGGTTTTTATTTCACTCAGTGTATGCGGTTTTATTATTTGTATCTTGATCAGCATTTTAGATTTTTTAAATAGATTATTAGATTGTGTATTTGCATTATGTAAACTATCCTGGGACTTTAAAAAAATCTATCTATCTATCTATCTATCTATCTATCTATCTATCTATCTAGTATTTAGATCAATCAATCAATATGTATTGCAATACATATTGTAATATTCGTTATTCAATATTACATTGTAATATTCATTGTAATGTTCCATATTCAGTTGTTTATTATTATTATAATATTATATACAGTTCATATTTATTTTATATTTTATATTTATATGCAATTAATATGTATTGTAAACTAACTCTCTTCTAGGAAAACTATATAATTCTTCAGGATCTGTCATTTTCATGCACGTACAAGGTTACAGTGCAGCCAGCAAGATCCAAAGGCCGGTTGAAGAGTGAAAGCATTTTCTTTAATACTCCCCCTTGTTCTGATTTTAAAGGGAAAAAGCATAAACATATTAGCTGTCCTACTGAAGGAGGTAAGTAGAGCTTGAGAAATGTTTCATAGCAGAAACTTCAGGCACTGCTAGTTATTCTCAAGTACAAAGGGATGAATCTATAGAAGCGCAACTGATTCTTTAATTTGGAATTAACGAATGAATGGAAAAGGAAATATTGTCATGATAGTAGGGGTGTGCACGAACTGCAGTTGGAGCACTGTTTGGGAGTGAGGACTGGGAGCTTTAAGAAAGAGGAGAGCAGATCACCATGCTGACCATGCAAATGGTGCTCACGCATGTGCAGACACCATGTGCATGCTGACACTGTGTGGGGGTACTTGGAATGCACGCTGCCCCAGCAGAAAGCTACATGGTGTGGTGGAGAGTAGATAAGGACTTGCTCTCCTCCTTCCTAAAGCTCCTGATCCCTGCACCCAAAGAGTGCTCGAACCGTGGTTCGTGCATACCCCTACATGACATGAATAAATGTGATTTAAATACCAACACAAATGAGGATTTAGAACAATAAAAACAAGTGGAGAAACAAAGGATTCCACCCTGCCCCCTGCATATCACTAGTTAAAACTGAAACTATAAACAAAATGTTGAAGCTGATAGCAGTAGGGAGAGCTAATATAGTGATGATAATTGGTGATTAAATAATATCAGATTAAATAATATCAGGTATAGTATCTGGTGAACTGATCATCTATAGAAGTATTTTTTCCCTTCTCTATGCTATCAGTGTGTTGTCTCTTATTTGGTGAGAGTCGAAGCATGGATTTCAAGAAAATTTGCTTGTATCTGTGAGTTGTTTGTAATAAGTAGTCACTGGTTTCACTAGTTCAGTTCTTTTTGTTTTGAACAGGACCTTTATCTTTAAAAATAGGCCTGCATTCTCTGCAGCATTGAGAAAGGAGCAAGCTTCCTACCCTTGTAGGAAGCCATGACACTGACTGCACTAAAGGCTTACTACACAGCCCAGTGATGACTGAGTAGGGATGGAGACTGAGACTCATCTCTCTGCAAAAGCCCTGTTTACTGTCAGAAATATGTCCCTGAGGGCTTGATGACCCTCAGGAACATATTCTAGCAGCAAATAGGGCTTTTGCAGGGAGGAGAGAGAGAATCAAAGCTCACTTTCCAGTCCTCCTCCCCATTCACTGAGTGGCAAGCCTTCAGGGCAGTTAGTGTTCTGACTCCCTGCGAGGGCAGAGCAAGATCTAATGCTGTGGAGAATGTGGGGCAGTGAATATAATGCATACATTGCTAAGTCTGATATCTTTAAGAACCAAATTTTTACTAGGAAAATACAGAAGATTACCATCAGAGTCCAGCAATTTTATATGTATATATGTTTAAAATTGCTCTTAAGAAGCAATTTTTAAAAAACTGCTTGATAGAAATACTCACATTTGTTACTTGTTTTTTGCAGCTCCAGTTGTCCCAAAAGTGTTAGCCAAGCCTGAGAATCTCTCTGCATCTTTCATTGTTCAGGATATCAACATTACTGGCCATTTTTCCTGGAAAATATCAAAAGCAAATCTCCACCAACCCATGACAGGATTTCAAGTTACATGGGCGGAGGTTACAACAGAGAGCAGACAAAATAGCTTGCCCAACAGCATTATTTCTCAGTCGCAGATATTGCCAGTAGTAAGTGTTTGCTGCTTTTTCATGGGCTTGGGCCTGAGAGAAGAGTCATGGAGACAGTTGTGTGTGCATAAATCATGGATCTATGTAATTTTCTTTTTACTCTTGGAATAACAATAACAATTTCCTTTAAGGATCACTATGTACTGACTGTGCCCAACCTGAGGCCATCAACTCTTTACCGTTTAGAAGTGCAAGTTCTGACAACAGGTGGAGAGGGACCCGCTACAATAAAATCATTCAGGACACCTGATTTGCTGACATCTCCACACAGTGAGTGTTGATAGCAGCAAAGAATTTTAAGTGATGTATGTGTAATAGAAAGACATTCTTATTTAGATAGAGTAGAATCTGTTTATAATTTATATGAAGCTGTCCTTCAGAATGACAGAAACCCTGAGAAATGTCCTTTCAACAAGGACACCATTGCCCAGGGTCACTGATGCATGCTATGCTGATTTGCTTGTGCAAAAATTTGTTTCTAATCCCCAGGGTGGTTTTGGGAGATCATAGTGGAGCTACACATATGTTGTCCACAGTCCCTGCCCACCCACCCCACCGCCGCCAATGGGGGTAACAGAAACTTTTCTCTGAGTGTCTGTTTGTCTGTCTGACTGACAAGGTGTCTTTGTGCAACATTACTGAAAAATGAAGAAAGCAAGAAAAAAATCCCTTTGAAGCAGCTGGGGTGCAACTTGTTAAACAAAAGAAAACTACCATCTAAGTAGAAAAAAGAAAACAAATTCTGAACATGATAATGGCTGGACAGAGAGCTCTGAAACTGGCACACAGTTTCTTATTATTATTTCTTTTTTTTAGTACGTTTATATGCTGCCCCATACAAAAAAAGTCCCTGGGCAGTTCACAATATAAAACCATTAAAACATTAATATAATTAAAACAATTTAAAATACAATAAAAACTATAAAACTGAAGCTATAAAACTATAAACTAAAAGTCTGACAAAACAGGTATGTTTTTAGGTCCTTCTTAAAAACATTCAGAGAAGGGGAGACTCTATTTCATTAGGAAGCACATTCCAGAGTCCTGGGGCAACTTTAGAAAAGGCCCGGTTTTGAGTCGCCACCAACTGAGCCTGTGGCAAGCACAACTGGAGCTCCCCAGATTATCTTAACAGGAGGTGGGGTTGATGAAGAAGAGGGCATTCTCTTAAATAACTCAGACCCAAGCCATGTACGACTTTATAGGTAATAACCAGCACTTTGTATTTCACCCAGAAACTTATTGGCAGCCAGTGTCATTCTTTTAAAATGATCTCTTCGGGCAACCCTGGAGTCCAACCTGGCTGCTGCATTCGGTACTAACTGCAGTTTCTGAACTGCATACAAAAGCAGCTCAATGTAGAACACATAGCAGTAGTCAAGCCTGGATGTTACCAGCATATGCAACACTGTTTTAAGGTTGTTTATCTCCAGAAGTGGATGTAGTTGGCAAATCAAACCTGATAGAAAGCACTGCTTCAACCTGAGAAATCAGGGAGAGGTTTGGGTCCAGAAGTATTCCCAGACTTTCCTGCTTTTTCTGAGGGAGTGCAACCCCATCCAGAACAGGCAGATCTAAACACTTCCTAAGTCTCAACCTCCCACAACAAGTACCTATGTCTTGCTTGGATCCAGCTTCAGTTTGTTCTCCCTCATCCAGCTCATTAGCTCCTCCAGGCAGGCATTTAGGGAAGTTAGGTCATTTCCTGATGAGTTTGGCATGGCAAAGTAGATCTGGGTGTCATCAGCATACTGATAACACCCTGTACAAATCCCCTGATGATCTCTCCCAGACTTTTCATGTGGATGTTAAAAGCATTGGAGACAGTATGGAGCCTTGCAGGAGGATGGTTAATGGAGGATGGCAGGAATCCGTGTATCTAATTTCAAGTAAACCGATCCAGCTGCTGATTTTTAATAATTTTTAAGCCAAAATAGCACTAACATCTGAGAATCACAGCAAAATTAACATCACATCCAAGAATAACTGATTTTTTTAAAAAAATTTACAGCAGGACCAAATTACTGGACACCTTGTCAAACAGAAAAAAGCTCAGAGAACAATAATTGTGTATTTATTCAGAATAGGGGAACTCTTCCAATTTAAAATCTGATAATATTTTTAAGGGACCCCAAATTCAATTGTGATATTTATCGGATTGGATTGGATACAATCTGATATTTTTGGTGTGCACAGGCTTATTTGTTAAAGTGGAAGGAAAGATCCCATAACTGTATCTTAGGAATATACATGCATTATGCATGCATATCTGTTTTATATCAGCTTTATACTGGCTTCCATCAAAGAAACAGGGAATGTCTTGCTCTGTATCTTTCTATATGTATATATTTAGCTTTCTGCAAGAGTATTTGCATAAGCTAGGTACATTGTTCTGTTTTGTTAATTTTCAGCTGCAATCAATAAATTTTGCAGAGAGGTGCCTTTGAAAGCGGTGGATATTTTCAGTGAATGCAGTAGGTGTCATGCACATTAGGGATGTGCAAACCAGTTCTTATTAGACCCAGTTTGCACTCCAACCAGCTTGGTTCGAGTGGTTAGAACTCAAACCAAACTGGATCTGGTTCAGTCTGAGGTTGGACCAAACCTCTTCTGGCCTGGTTCAAGGGTGGAGTTTGTGTGTGTTCAATTTTTAGTTTTTAAAAAACTAAAAATGCCTGGCAAAGGCAGCAGTGGCCTTTGGGGGGGGTGCTGTGGTGGTCATGGGGAGTCTCTCTGGTGTCTCCCCCTCCCCCCGCCAGCCTCCCCCCGATCTCTGATGCCACACACAGAGGACCGAAACGGCTATGAAATGAACTGGCTGGCCCGTGAGCGGCCAGCAAGGGGAGGGGGTAGTGCCAGTGACACCGCCCCTACCCCCCGTGGCCACCATGGCCAGAGAGAAAAAATTTTCCCTCTCTCTCACAACACTAAAAGTAGGGGTCATCCCATGAAACCCAAGGCCGGGAATTTCAGGACCAACAAAAGGAAATACTTCTTCACACAGTGCGTAATTAATCTATGGAATAATCTGCCACAGGATTTGGTGATGACCACTAGCTTGGATGGCTTTAAGAGGGGCTTAGACAAATTGACATAGGTCAGGTTTATCAATGGCTACTGGTCTGTTGGCAAAAGGCTACCTCCAGCCTCAAAGCCAAGTTACCTCTAAATACCAGTTGCCAAGGAGCAACAGCAAGAAAGAAGACATGCCCTTACCTCTTGCCTCTGGGCTTGTCTCTGGGCTTCTCAGTGGTATCTGGTGGGCACTGTGTGAACTAGGATGCTGGACTGGATGGGCCTTTGGCCTGATCCAGCAGAGCTGTTCTTATGTTATATTTTCATTCTACCAATGTAATATAGATTTCTATGAATAATGGTTACTTTAATAATTTGTTTTTAGGACCTCATCTGAAACAACATCATCCACATCACTACAAGCCACCACCAGAAAAATACTAGCTGAAAAATAATATAAACTGTGTTTTCACAAAAAGATAGGAAATATGCACATATATTGGAGCAGTGATCTGTATCTATGTTTCTGGTGGATATTCATCCTGTAGAATTCTGTAGATATATCTACATGATATGGAAGATGGAAAGTATGTTTGTACTAATTCCAGGATGAAGTATGACATGAAAGGAAAGTATATTTACATAATAGAAGCATTCAGCATCCATGAAAATTAAGAGTATCTCAGCATAGTGATTTATTAGCATCATAGCATACATTGTATGGCTCTCAGTCTTTATAATTGTCATTGGGTGGGTTTTTTGTGTTTTATATTCAGAATTTTAAACATTGTTTAAAATGAGTTTTAAACAAAGGATTTAAATGCCATTTTTTGGTGAAACTGTTATTAGCTTGCTTCATTTAACAAATCCCGTCTAATATAAATTGCCATAACAAGCATAACTTGGTACTAAACACAAATTCCATATTTTGATTGGTTTTTATGAAATCCACATTGGCACATAGGAACAGATAGAAGAAATACCAAATATATTGTTTTGGGCAATACGGTGTCTGTATGTTACATTGAATGCTCCAAATTAGGTGAATGTTTAATATTCACATGTGATGCATTGGCGAAAAGTCAGTGCCAGTGGCAGCTGGTGAAGCCTGCTGCAGCAGGGGCAGTGAGGGCAATGGGATCTAAGTTTAAAAGAAAGTAAACTCATCTGCCGCCAGCACCCAGCATACTGCTGGAACCGGCGGCACCTGACCCAGCATCCCACAGGGAGGCTTCCCCACCGCTGCAGATCTGCTGGCCTCTGTAGATGCTATTTGAGGGGTTACCAAAGCTAGTTTTGCCTGCTCAGCTCTCAAACTGTTTCCGTGCATGTGCTGAGGCAAGGCAGCCTTCCCACCAGATGCTGGGTTGAGCACTGCTGGTTCTTTTAGTATGTCGGGTGCTGGTGAAAGGTAAGTTTTCATTTAAAGGTATATCATGCCATCTGCAGCACCCCCCTGTGGCAGATTTCACCGGCCTCCACTGGTCAGTACATTTGTGAATGCCCACTGCCAGATATTTACATAGGACTGTCAACATACAGATGGCCAATGTTATGGAGTTGATTTGGTTTGAAAACCATATCCCAATAAAATCTATTAATATGTTGATATTTTCAGCAACTCTTCACATTGGGAGCTATAAATTACTTAAATAATTGGGATAGCTGAAACTGGTGGATTGTAGAAGTTTATGTGAAAGCACCTTAGGTTGTGGATTATGACCATACATCATTAAGTGTCACCTAGGTAAAACCTTTAAAAATCTAAGTATGCAGTCCATTGATTCATTCATTCATTCATTCGATTTCTGTACCGCCCTTCCAAAAATGGCTCAGGGCAGTTTACACAGAGAAATAATAAATAAATAAGATGGATACCTGTCCCCACAGGGCTCACAATCTTAAAAAAGAAAAAGAAAAAGATAGACACCAGCAACAGTCACTGGAGATACTGTGCTGGGGGTGGATAGGGCAAGTTATTCTGCCCCTGATAAATAAAAGAGAATCACCACGTTAAAAGGTGCTTCTTTGCCAAGTTAGCAGGGGTTCAAAGGTGCTTCTTTGCCAAGTTAGCAGTTCAGTCCTTTAGCGATATATCTCATTTTAAGAGGTTGTCTGTCACATGCATTTTAGCTAGCAAGGATCCTCATTCTAATGCTTAACAACTAACCAACTTAACCAAAAGGAACATACTTACCTGTATCCAGAAATGTGCATTATGCACTTCAGTCTGCCATAGCTTTCCAGTTCATTTCATTATGACAGTTCTGGGCATGCAAAAAGGTGTTTGTACAAATCCATTCTGTCTGTGAAAACAAATATAGAAGCCCACCCACAGAGAAGAGCTCCATTTCATTACATGTGGAGTTCAGATTGATATAAAGAATTACTTGTGTTCTTAAATATTCCATTATTTTTTTCATTTATAGAACAAAGTAACACTGCTGAGGACTTTCAGTGCCTAATTTAAAAAAAATCTTCTTTAGTGAACTATACAAGGAGAACCACAGTCAAATTTTAGTCAAACATCTTTCAACAACGCAATTCTGGGTCACAGTTTGAAATCTTGTGATAATCTTTTTATTTCATCTGTTTTGCTTTATGAACCAGATTTAATATGTATGATGGAAAGTTTATACGTAGGTGCCCTGTATATTCATGTGCACATACTGTAGGTCAACTAATATACAGTTTTGAATAATTAAATCCTGTATGAAATAACAGCTGGGTTCAGACACAATGCAAGATTATGGTTTGTTTTACTTAACCATGGCTTTATATTATGCCTGTATCAAAGCCTGCCCATATACTGTGGTTTGTGTGGGATTAATAATCCAGGATATGAAACCATAGTTTGAAGATGGTTTAAAAACCCCAATCTGTGCTAACTGTGGTTGTTGTGTCTGAATTCACATGCAATTACTGTTAGAACTATTACATCACCTTCACTACTGCTGCTGTACCACGAAGATGGAAATGTCTTTATGAACTTACAAAGCTGAGTCCTGAATAACTACAAAAGAAAAGCAGACAAACTGCTCTAAACATGATGGTTTGGTTTCTTAACAATGGCTAGCAAAAACAGTTTCACATTATGTCTGATCCCAACCTATATTTTGTCCCTTCGTAGTGGAAAATTACATGATCATTAGACTTTTCATCATATTTACTTTTAGCAATAGAAGTATTCATCATGTTTTACTACAACTAATGTGTTGTACTAATTTGATAAAGGAAAGGCAAGATCATACTAATATAGGAATGTTCTGGAAACAGAGTTGTCCTTGAGTTACTCAATAGGCATTTATGTGGCTTGAGAGCAATCATAGTAGTAGCTGGTGCATGAAGGTCTGACTCATTCTTTCAGAGGGTTTATACATATTCATCAACTCACTACAGCATGTTCATCAACTTACTACATGCATGCAGCAGCCATCACCACCAAACACTACAGATGTAGACCTTTCATATCACTGAACATTTATCTCAGTCATTGGGTTTGGTCTCATGGATGGCTCAGGTATAAAGTATCAAGATGGTGATATGTGTGTTGAATTAGCACTCAGTGCTCTATAAATGGGGATTGTTTTTTCTTAGTAACTCTAAAGGAAACAGGGCAGACCCGTATGCACATTGAGACCAGATCTTTCTAGTTCAACGTTTATAGGCTATTCACACTGGGATCTTGATTTCCTTACTGCCCCATCAGAGAGAGAATGCCACCATTTTCACATTGTTGTGAATGCAATGCTTTTCAGCACAGTCTGTTTGCCCAGTCTGCTACAAGTAATTGATGTTTAATGAATGATGAGGTTTTATCACCTTGAATGATTGAACTACCCTGAACCCAACGAACAAAATTTCCTGGATTCCTGTACTGGGTGCAACAGTTGCATGGATGCTTAAATTGCATTGAAGTCACTGAGAAGTATTCAGAATATCAGCTACTTACAATTAGTCCAGAGGGACAGGACAGGGGACCAAAAGGTTTCATTCCAATGTGTTATCACTTTTAAAACAGACTTCCACCCATTTATCTATAAAGGCAATTGTGATACTAACTTATTTATTTTCCCCTAAATGTAAGATTTTTCTTTTACTTAACCTTTTTTTGTTGAGTGTTATTAAATCTTGTTTAATACCTGTGGACCATACATGTCATATACACCTGTACATTGTAACCCCAGAATATGGTGCTTATAATTTGTTGCATGTTTTTAAAAAAAAGAAAATTCAAGAATTTATTTAAAAAAGTAAATTAATAACTGCAGATGTTGATGGATCTATATGGTTTTGCATGCCAAAACTCATAATTCAGTTATAGGCATGAATTGTATGGCTGTATTACCTCTATTGAATATATTAGTAAGTTACAATTTACAGAGTAATTAACAGAGGTTCTATATGTAAAAAAAAAAAATCCTTTGTATGTAATTATATTGTAGTGTGAAGATAACAGAACTGCTTACCTGTTAACTAAATTGGCTGTAGAAATCATGGTCTTATAACAGTCATTTAAAAGTCAGTATTTATTTATATATGTTATACAGAAGAGGGTTGATTTGTCTGTGTGTGTGTTTCATGTTACATAGAGAGAATAATGCTTCTTGTAAAAACATTTTGTAAAAAAAAATATTGTAAATAGTCTGCTGCTCTGTTCCTCATTACTTTCATGTTTAGATTTTGTACATATGTTTAAGTAATAAACTACCCTTCTATATAGAAATTTAGCCTCGTGTCTTTTGTATTGGAAGCTGAGGGCTATTAATTGGAAGCAGCTTCCTGTGACTCGATTCCACCACAGAGAATGGCCCTGATCCAAACCTATGCCTGTGTGATCCAAACACAGAGCTGGGCCTGTTCATGCTGAGCTTCCGTTGAATAATCAGACCACTGCAATCTGATGTTTGGTGACTAGAGTAGCATGGGGAAAGGCTAAATGTGTTTTAACCAGCTAATGTGAGAGCCTAAGGTAATGAGCCTAAGGTTGTAGACAAGACGAGAAAAACATACATAGCAGCCAGTAGCGGCTTGTCCTAATTTAGGCAGGGGTCGCCAAATGAGGTGTGGCTCCTTCTGTTTCCCAGCAGCACCCTTGCATGGGCTGGACTGTGCAGTTGTTCCTGATGAATGGCCAGCCTACAGGCAGAGTGGCTCTTGTTAAGGCCAGGGTGGGGTGGGGGAGAAGGAGGCACAACCAGGGCTGCCAGGAACCAGAAGCAGCTGACCCTTATTTGGTGCTCCCCAGCCTCATCAAGACGAGCCACTACTATAGCAACTATGCCTGCGCAGTGCTCCATAGGAACATAGGCAGCTGCCATATACTGAGTCAGACCATTGGTCCATCAAGCTCACTATTGTCTTCACAGATGGGCAGACCAAGCTAAGGGGACAAGTCATGCTTGCTACCACCAGCTGTCCTCTCCCCATTCATCTAGGTATTTGTGTAACCTGCCTTCTCACATGTATTACTCTGGAGTGGAGCAGTAATACACAAATCCTGTTTAAATATAGAATGTGGATGTCAAGTTTAGAAAATCAGATTGTGACTGGGAATACACAGCAGAAGGGCACTGTGGGCATGTGACTGTATATGTCACATTGCGAGAATGAGCAGGTGAATGGGCCCCGATGGTATGGCTGATGTTATTCATTCTGTAATAGTATTGTTTTAAGTGTTTGCTGCTACCCCTTGGAGTAGCTTATAAATAATAATTCTACTCTGCCATTTATCTCTAGCTTTTATCCATGGAAGCTTATGCTACAATAAATTTGTCTTTAATGTGTCACAAAACAGTAAGAGTAAAAGTAGGTAAAAATCTGATTTGAGAATTCCCCATGTCTGATATGGAAGTAGCTGTAACTGCAACAGAAGACAACTCCAGAGATGTTTAACAAGTTTTCCAATAGATTAAAATGATACATACATTACATATTTTACTGGAGGTGGAGCTTAGTGAAGCTATGCTAATCCAACAAGTGAACCCAAAGAAGTCTATGGCCTGGTTGAGATGTAACATGGAACTGTGGGTCCATTGAATCATGGGTCAAATGGACCCGCAGTTCCACACACACCCCTTCCCACCATTCTCCCATCTGCATTCAGACATTGGGGAGAGCTGCCTCTCTGCAGTCAGTGAGACTGCAGAGAGGCGGGGGAGCTGGCTGTGTGGGCTTTCTTGTTTCCTGAAGCATACCACACAGCCAATTGGGCTAGAGTGAGAAAGGAGCTTCCTTCCTCAATTCCAGTTTTGTGGGGTCCAAACTGCAGTGCCAATGTTCGGATGTAATGCTGGCACTGCAGGAATGGAGTTTGTGGCAGGGAAACTCCACTCTGACCGAAGGTTCAGGGTGGAGTTTGGCAAGGGAAACTCAATTTCCCTGAATTTGGACATTTGGGTTAGGAAACCTGAGGTGAAGGGACCTCTGGTTTCCTGTTATGTCTGAACCAGGCCTATGAAACTTAGAAGCTTGAGTGGTAGTACATAACCCTATCCTGTAAACCACATCATTTGTCCTCTTTTGTGTGTCTCAAGCAATATTGGTAACATTTCTAGAATTTGGTTCCCTGAAGTAAAATATGGCTAATTGTACATAGCACCAAACTAAATGAAATGACATTTGCTAATAGTAAAATCTTTCCCTTATCTAGCTCTTCATGTATGCTCTTGAAATTCTGCTGTTTGGGGCGTGGGGGAAACTATTTTTCTTTTGTTTACAGGTGCTATATTTTTATTACCTGGAAAAAAGCCAATCTCCCTAAGAAAGACCTAAAGCCAAAATACTGGCTTTTGTCCAATGACAATACAACAGAAGAAAATCAAAGGAACCAGACTGGATTGTAGACAGACATGGGTTTTGGATAATAACTAATATGTATAATTCCAGATGATGCAACAGGAATAAATCTTGCCAATAAGCAGCTTGA
Organism: Hemicordylus capensis; assembly: GCF_027244095.1. NCBI lineage: Eukaryota > Metazoa > Chordata > Lepidosauria > Squamata > Cordylidae > Hemicordylus > Hemicordylus capensis. Next base: position 121,510,103 of record NC_069659.1, read on the forward strand.
TTGCTTCAATCTTCCCTAGGTAGGCAGATAACTCTTTTTCGAGATCACCTTGTCATTCTTTGGAGTTGGGTTCGTAGAATGCCAACACTGGAGTTAGCGCTCTGTGATTAAGATACTTGCCCAGTCAAAGCATCCTATGAGGGCCAGTGTGAAGTTTCAGATTTCAAGCACTGAATCCAAATAATCTGCACATCACATTGCATACAGGCAGCCACTTCCTCTGCTCTCCTCTGCAAAGAGTTGTCTGTGCACAGCACTGGAGGAGAGCCAGTAATGGAGAATGAAGCTATGGGAATCACCAGTGACATCGTGGAAGCCACGCCAGAGAGTGCATGTAGAATGCTGGGAAATGCAGTCCTCCTTCCTAGTGCTTTCTCAATTGAGCTCTATGGGGAAAACACTGAGAACAGACTACATTTCCCAGCATTCCAAGTGTACTTTCCATGGCATCACCTCTGTTTTCCTAAATGTAGAGCTTTGCGGGTGCTCATAGGAAAAATATCTAGAGGAGAGACCTTGATGTTGAATTAATAGCTTGCTAAAGCTGTGGTGAAAACACATATTTACTACTCAGATAATGGTTGTCAGGACAATGTACTACATTTTCTGGGTTTTAAAGAAGAGAGAGATTGGAATTTATTCATTCAATATTTGCTTCCAGTCTTATCTTTGCAATTAGTTTGAAAAGGAGTGGATTGCTGAACCCTGTCACTGTTCTATTAGTGAAGGATATTGTCTTCAAAGTCTAGTAAGTAGCCCACTTTCCTGCCTTTCTGAAATAGGCTCACTGTGCAACTGTCAGGGTGGCTAGCATACTAAAAAGCATTATTTCTTTGAACAAAATAATCAGTACTCTGCAAAGAGCACTTAAAATATGCTAGTTGGAATTGAAGATACCTTGAAAGGAACTAATAACATTGCATAAAACAAAAGCACACCAGTTAAATATTACAAGCAATGGCGAGACATTAGCACCAAGCTATGAGGATGACAAGCTGGGCAGAATTCATTCAATTGTGATGTATTAAGATTCAGTTGTTTGCCTGGTTACCAGCATTCAAGAAGAAGGACTGTTGGGGGTGGGGGAGATGAAAGGAATACTTGGTTGACTATTGTGAAGAGAGCACTAGTTTTTTTTTAAAAAAATCCTTTCATTTGCCTATAGATAAAAGGTTCTCTGTGCTCTATGGGAAGCGTATCAGGGGGTCTTCAATGAAAAAGGATTAATAGTGGAAAACAAACTTGCCTGAAGAACAGTTCACTACCATGACTGAGCTTTGCTTATTACCCACTTTCACAGAAGTGTATTGACTGAGTGAGCCCTTTTTCACGATCCCGTGAGCAAGCTTGATCCCATGAGTGGGGAAGGCTGCAGGAGCTTACCTTCTCTGCAGACGATCCAGAAGAGTTGTTGGATCTATGGATCATGAGCCCAAATCATCTGTTGCTGCTTCAGGCAGCACAGAGGTTCAGGGGCTGGGATACAACATCCTGGGCCCTTGAAATCTCACAAGGCACCGTGCAAGTGTGTGATGCATTGTGGGGATCTCCCCAGCAGTGGCCAGGAGCCCAGACCTGTGTCAGCGCCAGCTGGGAGCAGCCGTTGCTGACACACAAGCTGTTGGCCAGGGTTACGGGCGTGCTTGTGCCCTTAACCTCGACAAACATGTGGTCCCACTAGGTGGATTTGCTGCTGAGGTGCCACCAGGAGCCACGCAGCTCCCAGGGATTCTCACAGGCAGCCAAGCCCAGGCTTTCCTGCCCTAGCCTGGTCTTGGCTGCTCATGAGAACAGCCAATATGTTCTTGTGCACACCCATACTTCTTGCATCGCAACAGTAAAGCCCAGCCATCTTAGCTAACACTCATGTGAACTGAGTATTCACCTCAGAACACACCTTGTGACATGCAGAGATTCCATTTCAGATGTGCAGCCGGCATGTTGATGTTGACTGGCTTTCCCAAAGATGAAACGTTTGAAAACCACTACTATAGACACAAGAGTCTCTATAGAAGTGGTTTATGAGTAAATCAACTCATAGTGGGTGGCTTCCAACTGATTCCTACATTTCAATCAGTTAGAGCTATTACTTGGATCTGACTTTATAATTACATCTTTCAGCTACGAAATTAATCATTTTAATTATTTGGAAGCACAATTTGAGAGTTTGCACAAATATGAATTATGATTTCTGCACAGATTATGAACACCTGCTTTATGAATGTGTTTGTAATCAAATAGAAGAAAGAAAGGAAAGGCCAGTACCTGCCTAGTGTAACAGACTTGGCTATGATTAATTATACAGACTCCCAGCAGTACATTCCTGCTGGATTACTCCTGTGACTTTTTGGTCCATGTCAAATGTGCATCAGCCAGAGTTTTTAAAAGCCGTGTTCACCACAAATCAAGATGATAATTTATGATTAAACTTTATTCATCAGAGCTGTTCTGTTTGCCAATTCAAACTGCTTTATATTTGGCTTTCCCAAATATATTAGTTGAAACTCGTCTGTGAAATACTTTTGCAAGTACCATTTTTTAAAGTGTGGTTTTAAAAACATTGGATATTGACTACTTGCAATCTTGTCCTTGGTTCACTTAGACTCTTTGGAGGAAATAACTAGCATATTGCACATATAGAAGGAATTAAGAGGATGTGATCAACTGACAACCCAGGTTAGCAAGCTTTACTTATAAACTAAAAGTAGCATATTCAATCTCAGTTCAGCACTTAACATAGTATGTTATTGCAATGACTAGAATGCCTTCCTATCTACATTCTTCTTTTAAAAAAAAAGATTGGTATGCAAGCCACACTGTTTTAAGTAAGCATGAAAGCTATGTTGAACTGGTAGGTATCACTGTCACCTATAGGTTGGCAAACACGGCAAGGGCCACAAATTATTCTTGGGTTACATGATCTAGATGGTGGAAGAAACCATTTCCCTGTTCATTGCCTAAGCAGATGTGAATGAATAACAGAGGCAGTCCGATGGACAGATATTCAGAGCAATTTAAGCTCCCTGTGTCTGGATAATATCAAGCAACACAAAACTGACAATACTTTAAATCTTTGCTGTATGTTTGTGCCTCAGGAACTGCAAATGTGTATTCGATCATTTCATACCCCTTTTGGGAATTTCTTACATGAATAATTTGCATTTTGTTTTCATAGCTTCAGCAGCGAGAGAAAGATTTCAGAGTTTTCTGATGATAATTATCCAAAAAGCATCTTGGGAATTGAGTAATAGCAAGTGTGCTAAATACCGAATGCTACTCAAAAAGGGAGTGCAGATTCCATTTTGTTTACTTTGTGTTCAGATGCTTTATCTTCCGGAAATCCAATCAAAAGCTACAGTTGCAAATTTTGGAACTACTAAAACATTTTCACCCACTCATGGTTTCTCAAAGCCTTTATTGGATTATTTCCGTCTCCCCATACTTTTTGCAGATAAGTCTTGTGAAAATTCTTGGAGGATGTTTATTTTCATATGTTAGCTTAATCTCAATAGCTGTAAAATTATTCTTCACCCACAAAATGGCCATATTTGCAGCTATGTCCCACCCCCGCCACCAAAGCTACATGAAAAATAAAACTGCTACATAAGCAATGAATGTTTCCTTATGGGATAATTAAGCAACTATTTTGGCATTAAATGGTTGATAAAAACTTCATGTGAAAACTGTGTTGGCATATCAATGATAATCAAGTGTGTACTTATAGACAAATGGAATCATACAGAAGTCAAAACAAATAGCTTCACATATAGATTAAGGATTGTTGCTCCAAGGTTAACTTGAGTGGTAACAAACTTAGGAGGGACTTGTGTTTTAGGGAAACAGGCTGCAGAAGGATTCCTGATTTTCTACAACTTGACATCTGTGGTACTAGATAACCTGATTTTCAAAACATTGCACCCACATCACAGGATTCATTCATTTAAATGTAGATTGCAATAAGATGCATTTTATAATAGCCGTGCATTGGAGCTTCCTTCCACTAGGATTTATGGTGTGTGTGGGTGGGGGCACAATCAGCCATTGGTTGACATGATGTGCAATCTGATGGTGACAGAAGGCTTCAGGGTACTGTTGCTGTGCTGGTGGAAGCAGTGGTACTGCTGTTGCTGACCTGTGGCTGCGCAAGTAGCACCCCCGCAGTTTCCCCTATTTTGGCAAATGGGAACTGTGCTTGAACAGCTGATGGTTCGCAACAGCAACAATACTGCTTCCACGTCCACAGCAGCCACACCCCAATGCCTGCTGTCATAGTTGAGCCTGCATATCATATCAGTCAGTATGGTGAAGTGGAAGACTAGAACACATGAACAGGAATGTTGAATAACCACTGGCCCATAGCACTGTGATTGTAAATGTAGATAGAGTGGATGAAGATACTGTGGAAAGGACTGCTGTGTTGATTCTAGTTTCTGCTGCAATTACTGGGCTTTTGACTTTGCTGCAGAGAATCCGCTTGTGCTTCCTACTTCTTTCCCAGAGGCATAAAGGTTGAAACCTCTCTGAGACACACAAAGGCTTAAATTTCGTAATGTCTGCAAAGCAATTTGTAGAAGGCAGAAGTGCAGCTTTAGCAGAAAATGATGGTGTGATTTTTGAATATGTCTCAGCCAAGGGAAAGACCAAACAAATAACTTGGCTAGATTGTTCTTTTGAACACTCCAATAGACTGGGTTCTATGGTGTTGCTATGTTGCATGGCTGCTTTTTCAAGCCTATTCATTGACATGATATAGTAATTTTATTAAATGCAGTTCCAGAAGCAATGTCAAAAGTATAGAACAGGCATCCCCAAACTGCGGCCCTCCAGATGTTGCTGAACTACAACTCCCGGCATCCCTAGACACATTTTTTGTGGCTGGACATGCTGGAAGTTGTAGTTCAGCAACATCTGGAGGGCCGCAGTTTGGGGATGCCTGGTATAGAAGCTGCATTAAAAATGAAATGGCAACAGCGACCACAGTCCTCACAAATAGAGGTTCAGCAAACAAAAAACAAAACAAAAAACTGCCCCACATTAACCAGGCTTTAAAAAAAGAGAAGCACAAAATATCTGTCAATTGGAAAAAAACATCATAATGATGGCACAATACCTTTTTGAAGTACCACTCACTCATAATTTACCAGGCACAGATTTCCTTGTTTAACTAAGTGTGAAAAAGAATGAAAACTGCTGCTGTACCCAAAGTTAGCTATGGGCTCCCCTCCCTCAAAACAGGGCTTGATATCTCCTGACAGTAAAGGAAAAAAGACGACAAGACTGGACAGGGAAGAATGCATTTGAGTCTGGTCATCCAGTCCCATACCTCAGTGCTCTGGAGGTTTGTATGTGAAAGATAAAACATGTACGAGTCTTTTCCACAATTACAGCTGATTAAAGACCATCTGCAATACCGAGGATTTAATCCAGACAATGAGCCCTTTCTCATGATGTGAGAAGGGCTTGATGGTGGGGAAAGCAGCTAACACTTACCTTCCCCACAAGTGACCCTCGGTCCATGCTGGCTGCATGAATTGCACACCCACCTGGACACTGGCAGCCCCTGGCAGTACAGAGGTTTGGGGGCCGGGACAAGTTGTTCTGCCCCCCCCTGAATTCCATAATGCACCACGCTCCCAGCAGAAAGTGCACAGTGCATCGTGGGGATCACCTGGTAGCCTGCTCCTGTGTTTGCACTGTGCAGCACTGACACATGAACACTTAGCCCTGGTTAAGGGTGTCCTTGTCATCCATATAAGCAGCGGGATCCCTAAGCCGGTTTGCCACTGCGCCTTCACCAGGAGCCACTCTTCTCCCAGCAGTACACAGGCACAGCCAAGAGTGGTCTTGGTTGCCTTAGCCCGCTCTTGGCTGCACTTGTGAACAGCCTCAATATTAATATGCACACACAACGAGGCTGTTCACATGCACAGCCAAGAGCGGACTAAGGCAGCCAAGCCCTTGATTGGCTATGCATGTGTACTGCCGGGAAGCAAGAGGCTCCCAGCTGCGGCACAGCAGCAAACCTGCTTAGGGAGCCCACTGCTTGGTCAGGGTTAAGGGTGTGAGGGTGCCCTTCACCTGGTCTAAGTGCTCGTGTGTCAGCACTGTGTGGTGCCAGCACAAGAGCAGACTCCTGGCCAGCACCTGTGGATCCCCATAGTGCACCGCACACTCGTGCATTATGGGAGTTCTAGGCGGCAGGATGACACTTTCTGGCCCCCAAACCTCTGCACTGCCAAGGGCGGCCAGTGTCCACGTGGGCGAGCAATCCACATGCCCTGCATGGACCAAGGATTGTCTGTGGGGAAGATAAGTGTTAGTGGTCTTCCCCACCGCCTGCCACCAAGCCCTTCTCATTAATCATGAGAAAGGGCTCATTATCTTAGTGATAGTATCTACATAAGGGAAACAAGCTTGCTATGATATGGCCTTTCCAAGGTAACACATACATTCTGAGTACCTGCAGTATAGGATAGCACTGTGGCAAGACTAGAATAAAAACTTCTCACGCCACAGACTCTGTAACCACACAACTACTGGAACAGACAGAAGGAAGAATTCTGATAGTCCTTTGTGTACTCCCATCTTCCACCATGACATATTTTATGACAAACTGTTTTCCAGTTCGATGAAGGGCCAAAATGGAGCCACAGTTCAATAGAGCCTTTAAAAGTCCTTTAAAAGTCCGCAGGCTAGGTTCAAGCACTGACTACAGACTCACAAGAGAAAGGAATGGGGAAAGGCCCAAAGACTTCGAACAGGTGACTCTCGTACTAATTTATGCTACAGGGTGCCACTTATTATTGATCAACCTTCTTCATCTAGTTCAGCCACTTCGTCCTTTGTTCATTTGGTTGATTGCCAGTAGCCACTGTTGTTTTCCAAGCAGACCTTTGGTTAACTCTCCCTCCTCATCATGACAGCAGCATCTCTTGATTTATACCAATAGTAATCCCCATTTTTTCATACTGTACTGCAAGTGTACCATGGGTCAAGGGATTATACTGGGGTAATGTCCCACCACCACCTAATGGCACAGTGAAGAAATAACTTGCCTAGTGAGCAAGAGGTTGCCAGTTCTAATCCCTGCTGGTATCTTTCCCAGACCATGAGAAACACCTATATTGGGCAGCAGTGATATAGGAAGATGCTGAAAGGCATCATCTCACATTGCATGGGAGATAGCAATGGTAAATCCTTCCTGCATTCTACCAAAGAAAACCACATGGCTCTGTGGTCACCAGGAGTTCACACCGACTCGACAGCACAACTTTACCTTTTACCTTTAATGTCCCATCACCACCAAACAGTATTGTTTGGCCAGCATAACAGTTTATTCCATGATGCAAGATTTTGTAAATCATGTTCTTGTCTAGCATATTTAGCTTTAATGATGATAACTTTATTTTCAGCACTTATGTGAAAAGGTCAGTCCAAGTAGAAAATTAGACTTCCTTGATGCTGTGACAGTGAACAAAGCCACTTTACAGTAATCGTTTGGTTTTATCATTGTATAGCAAAGAAAGAAAGAAATGTCTGAAGAATAATCTTATCAATCAATCAATCAATCTTTATTACGGTCTTTGACCAGCATAAATTAGAATATATTGAAGCAGCATTAAAATAGCATTAAAACAGGCTATGCCTGGAACTGTGAGTATAGAGCAGGCTTCCCCAAACTGCGGCCCTCCAGATGTTGCTGAACTACAGCTCCCAGCATACCCAGCCACAAAAAATTATGTCTAGGGATGCTGGGAGTTGTAGTTCAGCAACATCTGGAGGGCCGCAGTTTGGGGAAGCCTGGTATAGAGGCTAAAAGCTTTACAATGTTATACAGCTACTTTTAGACTATGGTGAATGATCTTAAACTGCAGTTAAAACAGGTAAAATTAGTGTTAAAATGGTAAAATGGGTGAGAATATATAAAAGCTTTAAGTGGTTAAAATCTTAAAATCTGGACAAAATAATCTTGTACTCTTATCACATTGAAATAGAAACCACACTTGTATGAGATGGCAATAATATATGAGGTGAAAGTCTGTATTGCATTTAAAGTATATACTCAGAGAATGTATAAAAAAAGAAATATATTATTTACTACCATTTTTATCCTACTAAGAAAGTAATAGTGGCTCACTTAGTCTAAGTAGATTGAATGTTAATTTTATATTCAAAATATGATAGCAAAGCTTGCAGGCCTCCAACCCACCTACCTTGAGAATACTTAAACTGATTTCAGTGATAACAGTCCAAAAGCAAGCAGTTTGAGCCTTGTAGTTTAACTTTTTTAGGAACACCATCTTACACCCAGATCCTGTATGTTTTAACTTCGAAGGAAGTCACATTGCATGGATAGACAAGACCCAATGAAAGTCAGGCAAACAATCTGACTTTTTAAATGTCTAAGCCAGCTGATATCAGAGAAAGATTTATCAGCAATTTAGATGGTAATTCAATATATTAATGAATTAATGAATTAATTTTAATTTATTGGACCTTGAAATGAATATGTGATTAGAAGAACTGCTACTGGAGATGAAGATCACTAGTGGGTTGTGTTAAACAAGATATATCTAGAGATTGCCTCTTGGTGCACAAAAAATGTAGGGGGAATTAATCAAAATATATCTGCAACCAAAGTGTGACATGTCACTTCTAAAACCAGGGTTTTAAATGTAACCAGATAAAACTTTTAGGTACGTTAACACAGTACGATGCTTGGCACCTTGGTGCTTTGTGTTGTTTAATTTGGATGTACAGAGAAACTGTGCAATCAGTCAAGTACAGTGATATTGTAAGGCATAACTAAAAATGAGGTCTGAGTCTGTAAATTGCCTTCAGGTCAAACTGACTAAAAAGACAACAGTCAAGCTACATGTTACATTAAGTCAGTTGTTCATGGATAAGCTTAATATTGGAAGTCATATGGAAGAGCCTCACAGATGTAAAAAGGTCAGGAGTGTAGGAGCTTCGTCTGTCTCAGGGCTATGAGGACAGGTGGGTTACACTTTCCCATGTGTTGTGTCCTCACTATTTTGGCCCCATATGCAGCAATTCAGTTAGATACAGCTCCACACCATTTCTCCAGTGGCAGGAACATAAATTTGTCATGTAATAAAGATGTTGCTTTAGGAGGTCCAAGGATTATCCATTCCAAAGGAGACTGTTCATTTCAGTAAGCAGCTGAATGAGGGGGAAATGCAAAGCAGGTTTCGAAGGCAAATGTAAAGTCAAATGTAAATCAAGGTTCAATTTGTAGATGCAAGATTAAACTGCAAAATAGCAGTATATATATTGAAGAGCACATGTTGTGATCATTTTTAAATATCTCAGGGATAGAGGTGCTCCTGAGGAATACATGTGGTCTGAAACATGTGTTTGTGTGTGAAAGAGTGAGGAGTAAGAGAGAAGAGAGACAGCCCTTCTTCCTTCTTTAAATGACACCCACGGGACAATCTCTTATTCCAAGCACTTGCTGCTTCATGGAACAGAACAGCTGCCCTTATTCCAAAACTCAGGGGCTTAATAATGTCCCATATTTTCAAACATAGATTTTACATTTCCCTTGAACACCTCATTCAAAAGTGCAGATAAAGTGGGATAGAAGCAAATGAGTGAGACGGCAATGATGCAAAAGGCAGTCACTCGTAAATTCCTGAACATCATTGGCTATTGATGATGACACTAAGTGGTACCATTTCAGGTTTCACTAGTGGTTCAAAGTTCAAATAAGAGTCAGTTCTGAGATATATTCAGGAATAACTTGCCAAACAGCATTGCATTTTAAGTGAATTTGTCATGGTTACCTTTTTATACTTCATAATAATCTAATATATAGTTATCTCTGGAATAATCATATGCGGTTTGAAAAACAGTCTATCTCTCAATCTCTCTCAGCGTGGGGTGGTGACACTGCTCCCACACCTTCTGTAAACACAAGCCATGATAGCAGAGCAGTATGTTCAAATCTGAAAGCCTTCTTCAAGGAAAGGGTGAACTAGATGAAGGGTTACAACATGAGTTACTTAATATTCATGTTTACGTAGGACCAGTTCAGATGAACACTGCCCAGCCCATGTGATAATGCTGGGGATATGCATAGACTTAACTTTTCATTTATGTGGTGGCTTTTGTTTATCATATTTATTAGAACAGAATTTAGGGTTGCATGTCATCCTTGCGTGTCTGTGTGCTATCACATGAGATTTGAAGCTCAGTTTTCCCCCTCAGAGACCTAGTTTCCATTTCCAGTACATTACACTTCAAAGAAATACTTTCTCTTAGCAGAATGTCAAATCATGTCAAAGGAACATAAATTCAAGACCAATTAATTAGCACATTCATTTCAAGGGCAGAGCAGAAAGCTTTTCCTACCTAGTCATTCTGTTGTCAAGCTGAAAGGGCAGCTTTGGCAGGCTGACCCAACAAAGACCCTCACTTCATTCTTAACCCATGATTTCTTGTGTATCACATGCACTGTAATCTTGTTTCTTTTGACATTTTTCACACCCACTAATCCTGTTCTCTCTGTGACATGCAAAGCTTTTCCAATATATTTTGCATTAAAAGAATATGAGGGCCTCCAGCTTCAATAACTTCAGGCTGTCATTGCAATAGAGGTATTGGCACAGGTCAGGGAAGAAAGTACAATTAAAGAAGGGATTATGCGTGTATATTTGTTAACAAGTCTAGTAATTATCTAGTTCTCACCTTGTGTTTGTGTGAAATAGTACCTGTATGAAAGAAATGTGGTTTGTCATTACACAGGAAATACTGTCATGGGAATGTAGCTGTAAACATGGGAACACCTGGTGCGTGCAACAGTTACATGTTTAATGTAGGTTGTGGGATGAATGCAGGTGACCATTTAACCAAGTTAGTATTTTCCTGCCTGGTTCTGAGGTCAATTTTATAACTCCTCTCCTTACTTCTTAAGAGTACTGTGGTAAAATTGTCCTTATCTCATGGGAGGATGTTACACACAAACAGCTTATCAGGTTGTTACATGAATACCATGGTACATTAGCAGATATAAATATACTTATCTATATTCACTCTTAAATGGAAACTATATAAGTCGCTGCTCAGGGCTTTGGAATATGCTCCCTACTGAAATAAGAGCATCTGCTTCTCTGTTTGTTTTTAGGAAGAACCTCAAGACTCTCCTTTTTTTTGCAGGCTTTTAATTAGAATGAATTTTAATAATTTTAAAACTTGTTTTAATATCTATTTTATTCCATTGTTTTATTATGAATTTTAATTTGTAACTTTAAAATATTTTAAATTTTGTACACTGCCTAGAGATGTACATACCAGGTGGAATAGAAATATGATAGATAGATAGATAGATAATTTAACTTTAGATTTAACTGGTAGGACTTTAACAGGCTGCTTGGGATATGAACCTTGCTTTGCATGGAGGATCTGCATTCAGTTTGAGATGAATGGAAAATCATGTTCATCTTGTTCAATTCAATGTTCATGATGAGTACAACACAAAAATAATAAACAAATCTAATTTAGCAGCAATCCATTTGGCATCTTCTGGCATAATTAAGATACTTTTCTCCTAACAAGCAACAGCTAGGAGGGAAATGGAGAGAGAGGGGGAGAATGAGAATCTTTAACATAGACACATTTTAGCCCAAGTGTCTAATAATTTCATTTGGTTTCTTGGGGAAACCTCTGAACACAAAATGCCAAGGGCATGAGTGTGCATAAATATAAAGATATATACAAGATGGTTTCTTCATTCTGCTGTTGGATGCAAGATCATGAGGGAGGGGAGGGAAATAATTTGTGGATTTGTGAAAAACCTCACCCCACAATTTTCAGTTCTATTTAAGAATTTAATATCAATACTGCTTTTTTTGGTCTGAATTTATTTGATTCTGGCTTTGTCGTTTCTAATTCAGTTTTCTCCCAGTTCTACCACATCTTTCTTAAAAAATCCCCCCCTCCCCGAAACCATTCCCATGAATTCATGTGGGTGAAATGGGAGCACATCTGCTAGATGCACTTCCACACTGATGCATCCACTGCCCTTCTGGCATCTGCTCATTTGGCATTTGTCTGGAAAAGATAGCTTTGGCTGTAGGGAGTGAACTGGTAGTGCCAAAAACCAACGCCAATGAATCATACCATTGGCAGGGATGATCCTTGAGTCTGATCACTGTGTGGTTTCTTCATTCTTTAAGGTTCTCCTCAGGGGCAGGGACTCATGGAAAGGCAATGGGTCGCGCTCTCTCTCTCTCTCTCTCTCTCTCTCTCTCTCTCTCTGTGATGCTATTGAACTATTAGGTGGACAACCATTTGCATTCCCATGTTCTGGTTCTAGTTTTCCAAAAAGGTTCTCAAATATCCAAGATATTTCTGAAAAGAAATCATAGGCCATGACATCACTGAATAATTATCACAAAAGATTAGAGGAAAAGAATAAAGAAACCCCCAAAAGTATTTAGGGGTGTGGAACATACATTTTCAAACAAGTAGCGGTTAATATTTTAGTTAAAGCTACAACAATAATTTAGATATCGCCTGCATTCTAAGACAACCTTAGTGGAAAAGGCCTGATTGCTGTGATCGATCTCGGTCATGATTTGGAACAAGTATCAACATAGCACGCTATAAATGAGTAGGAGTGTAAAACATACCCAAACACTTGATTTAAAGACCATGACACAACATTTTACCAACTTTTTTAAAAGAGAGGAAAAAATAACCTCAGCAGTGTAGGAGGTCTTTCTAAAACCATTCAACAAATATTATTGTATTCATGTGATACTACTTTGTGGCCTAGCTAAAAATAAATGTCTTTTATTAAGGTAAAGGCAGTGGTAAGATAAATGAGCCCTAATTTGATCTCAAAGAGGAAGTATCGCACATATTTATTTCAGAACTGAAAGCTTCAGGGAGTTGCTGGTGTCACTGAAAATGGCTTTAAATTTCAGTCCAAAATGGCAAAATACCAGCTAGAAAAATGCAGCTGTGCATATAAAGGAGGTCATTTGCTTTTGCTCCTTGAGATCTTGTTATACATTTGTGCCACTTGCAAGCAACAAACCACCAATTAATTCTGCTGAGTGGTTCTGATAACAGCACATTTTTGTAGGCTGTAGACAACAATATTGTACATCCATGACAATTTGCTGCCTGAAGCAGAGCACCAAATGGTGCTCCTCCCTTCTTCTTCTGTACAATCACACTCACAATTTATTTTGGTTTAATATTTTCCACTTCCTAATGAGGAAGAAAGGGGAAGCATCATGGTTAAATTTGGTCTCATCTCCTTGGCAGGCCTTCGTATGCTGGTGGGCACGGCCGGTCCATCCGCTAGGCGAACTAGGCGGTCACCTAAGGTGCCAAGCAGGGAGCAGCACCGAATGGGTGCTCCCCATCCCTGTCATCTACCAGGCTGTCCACTTGCTCTCCTCTCTGCCTCTGTCCACAGAGCAGCAGACCAGCAAGGAGAGCAAGTGGGCAGCCAGTTGGGCAACAGGGATGGGGAGCATCTACTAACTTGGACATCGAAGAGAGATGTGCAGAACAGTGAGGACAGAAAGTGAGAGGGTGGGATGTTGACAGGGGCCACTGGCCTGTCTCTGCCTAATCGGAGGTGTCCCTTTCACACGGGTGAAGGGAGCAAGGTTGCCAAAGCCAGGCTTCACCTGCGGTGACAGGAACTGAGCTGGCCTTGTAGGTGGGCTGCAATGAAAGCAGGCCCACAATCTGCTGCCCAAAGCTGTTCACTTTACTTCACTTCATGGTGAAACCTCACACATTTCACTTCCTTTTAAAATTAATTAAAAACTTAATTAATTAGCCATGTTATTGCTTGCCCTTTTTCTGTTAAAAAAAGCCGTAAGCATATAAAATGTCAGCTCACATAACAAAATAACAAATGTCATATATATATAGTAAAAGAGTTTAAAACAAAAGCAGCACTTAAGAACCAGATAAAAGACACTGGCTGAAATCCAGAACAATGAACCATGTGTGACAGGACACTGTACTAAAGCAAAGTGATTGGCCCAGCTAGTTTTGCCAAGTCTGGAGCTTGTATTCCTGACTATTATTATACAGCCATAAGCCTGCTTATGGCTGCACAACAGTTGCGCAACTGTGGCACATGTCATTTGTTTTGATGGGAACTTTTGTGCATGAGCAGTATTATGCAATTCTGCAGGCCTCAATTTTTCAGTGCAACTAAGCTGTCCTCTTGCACTAATGCATCAGCGCTCATTCCACATGTGGTTCCTTTATCGGGATAGCGGCCTTTAAAATCGAAGGGAAAAAACTCAAGGCAGGATTGCTAAATAAAAATGTTTTTGCAATGGGGCAGAAGATAAGACAGGGAGAAAATGAGCTACGCTAGGAAGTTTACCGATTTGCTAAAGAGTTCCAGGGAAGGGTAGAGCTAGATAGAAGGCCTGGGAGAAAGTTTCAAAGAAGCCCTTTGAATCAAAAACAACAAACATCCTGCATTAGTTTAGCCAGACTGTGGGCCTTCCCTATGGAATATACATCTATTAATTAAACATATTTATTGCCTTCTGTCCAAGAATGCTCAAGGCAATTAATTAAGACAGACAAATAGTATTTAAAAAACAAACAAACAAACAAACAAACAAACCTGAAAACAACTATCAGCAGCAACAGAGAAATAAAACAGCAGCATTACCTCAGGAAAAGCTTCAAATGAAAACTCCTGAGTAAAGATTTTAACAGCACAGTTTGAAGTAAGCAATGAGGTCATTTACCTAGTGATAGGCTGACCTAGTTTGATTGTAAGCCCCAAACCATTAGACAGTAGCTTGGTGAATTCTGAGCTCAGCTGGACCCTGTTGCATTCTCAATGACTCCATTTCTCAGCATCTTGGCAACTGAAGCACTGCTACAGCAATCAGTGTTAGCAGTATTTTAAGTGCCAGACATGTGCACAGATAGGGCTGCCACGTTTGTCAGAGAAAATTCCTGGACACAACTGTCGGGGAGGGGAACGGAGGGAGGGGAGGGGAGGGGAGAGGCAGGACAGCAGTACAAATGGTAAAATCTTACTTTTTTGCCAGTATTGGATAAAGTGCTTGGCAATGGAGCTTGAAGTCTGTTTCATGTATTTTCCCCCTGTAACATTATTTGCAGAGAAGAGGGTTAGGAGCTTATAGGGGTTTGGGAGCAGTACCGGAGACTGAGTTTTAAAGGAGAGTTTTAATAAAGGACAGTTTTTCTCCTTGCATGTTTTCCTGCTGCCCTACACAGGACATACAACCTCATGGCTAAGAAAGACACTCACAAGACTGCAGGTGTTGCATCAAGCAATGAGTGTTCTGGAGAAACGTGGGACCCCAACAATTGCACTAGAGAAAAGGGGGCTCTCCTTAGCTATATACTTCACAGGTAGACCCAGAGGCCCACTAGCATGCCCTCACCATGAGACTACAATGAGGTACAATAAAAATTGGTAAAATCCATTAAAGCAATGTTTCTGCTCAAATTCCTGAACTTTCCTATATCCTCGATAGGATATCTGACTCCTGGGCTGTCCAGGCCAATCCTGGACATATGGAGAAGGCTTCTATTCTTCCTGCTATTGCGGTGCAGTTGTAGCTGCAGCCAAGTAAGTGGAAAGGTAATAGCCTAGATTCTCAGCATTGGTTCACCAAGTATTCTTGGACTACAATTCCCATCATGCTGAAAGGATGATGATAAGAATTGTAGTCCAACAACATCTGGGGTTCCAAATTTGGGAACTTCTGGCCTGGTTTATGAGTGTTATGCTGGTCAAAAACTGAAATAAATAAATTGAATTGTTTATGAGTGTGCCAAAAGTGCATTCCAAAGTTGTTACGAAGTTTAGCAACATACAGAAATCAAGGCTGACAGGCCTCTCTGAGAATGGCACAGCAGTGCCATTACAGAGCAATTCCTGGTCATAATACCACCATATCTTACCTTTAAAGGAAGTTCCTGGAGCAAGACTTCCTTGTATCTTAAAGATCTGGCATTCTGAGATAAATTTGGGAGATTCAGTTATCTGTGATATTCCTAATGTAATGTGTATGTTGTATTTTATGACATTATTTTAATATAAAATAACTTGATGATATCTTCATTGTAATTATCACTTCCCAGTAATTTAATCAGGATGCTGATCAGCAATGGTACATTTTGTCAAGCCATACTGATCTTATCCCCCCACTTTAAAAAAAATATTCTTTTGAGCTACAGAGGTTACTAATTGTGACTTTGGATAGCAATTTCTCTAAAATAATTAAGGGCTGAATATTAGTGGCTAATATTCTAATTATTTTATTTTATTTTATTTTATTTTATTTTACTTACTTATTTGATTTCTATACCACCCTTCCAAAAATGGCTCAGGGCAGTTTACAAGAGTATATCTGAAAAATGCATGTTAAATGTTCCTTGATTATTGCAAAGAATTCCTTCTAAAAGGCTACCATACTCCAAGAATGTAATTAAGGTGCAGTGAATTCTCACCTTTGCTGCTTCACTAAGAATGGATTTTGACCTTTTGAGGTTGTGCTCTTTTTAACAGGACTCCCATCTTGACCATCCCTTCTATGAGTCGAACTACTGACTATTGATAAAAATGGAACAAAAATTCATTTTAAACACTATACAATTTATGGATTAGCATGTAAAATCCATGCCTCAGGGCAAAGAAAGCAACATATGCTAAAGGAAACTATAATGGAAGACGGGCCCTATCGAACGAGAGAGAGAGAGACTTTGAAATCCCACCATATGCACAGTACATCACTAAACATAATGTGAAAGTGCTTTGAGCTATGAATGTAAGCTTTCAGATTGGTGAGCAAGATCCTGACTCTTATGATACATAGGGCTTGATTGTAATTATTATATGTTTAGAGCTTCACCTAATTTGAAAGCAAGATCTGTTGCACGAAGCAATTAGCTTGCATTAGTTCCAACAAATTGTTCATGTATCTTTAACATATATGAGGTATTCTGCATCAAGGGGTTTCTTTTCCAACTCCAGTGGGATATAAAAACATAAGAGCACAAGATGAGTCTTGCTGGATCTATCCAGTCAAGCATCCTGTTTCCCACAGTGCTTTCTGGGAACTGCCTCTGGGAATCCATATCAGGAGACGAAGGGATGCTTCCTCTCCTGTTGTTGCTCACTTGCAGCTGGCTCAGTGATATCCTGCTTCTGAACCTGGAGATAGCCTAATAGCCATAAACCACAGTAGCTACTGCATGGAACTGACCTTCATGAATCTGTCTAGGCCAGGTAGGCCCCCTTTAAAGTCATCCAAGATGCTGGGCCATATGTTCTGTGTGTATGGAGTTTAAAAAGTTAAAAATATTGTTTAAAAAAATTAAAATATTGTTATTTTACTGCAGGACACAAAATATGTGCCCAATAGTTCTTTAACATAAATTGATTGCTGTTTTATTTATGCTCTTGCATTTATCTCGGATTAATTTTGAAATTGTTCTCTACCCAGATGGTACACTGAGACAATAGTAATCAAGTTCATTTTGAGAAGATTAATCTAATGGATGGAGATTTTAAAACTAATACTGTTTTAATGTTTAATTTCAATTTTGTCTGTCAGATTTGTAGCCATAATGCCATCCCTGAACATTTAGGTCATGTAATATGTTGAGTTTCCAGAGGACTAAAACCAATGGTACTAAAACATGCACATCTACAGTCAGACCTCAATTTGACTGTTTTCCCTCTTATGTCCTCAACAAAATATATGACACACATATGCTGAGTTTGTAAAGAAAACTGGTTAGGAACTGAAATCAGTTCTGCAATGGTCTTGACTGTTGCCTTGATTGCAAGCACATTTTATGTTTGTTGACAGAATGACCAGTTGTGATGTTTCAGATCTTTCAATAGGGTATTTGACATTCTCACATATTTCTTAATAAACCAAATGTGAAAGTTTATTTTTCTGTTATAACGCATCAAAAATATGACAATGTCCTTTAAATATATTGACTTCCAAGGATTACCTTTACAAATAACTTCCATATTTCAGCAATATTGCCATTCTTAAAAGGTGTCCATCCTTTATTCTTATTTATTTTATTATTTATTTTTTACATTTATATCTCACTCTTCCTCCAAGAAGCCATTCTTCCTTTAATGTTGACACTTTTCCCCAAAGGGGGAAGGCCACTGCTATCATTTCTGTCTCAGGACTGAAACTGTGCTGGCCTGTGTTATTTTGTTGCCTGAAACAGAGCATTAAATGTCTCCCTCTCCCTTCCTGCCTTTTGTAATTCCCCCCAACCCCATTAAAATTAGAGCCCAAATTCAATTCAAATCTCTCCTCCTCACTCTTTTGTTAGGAAGTAAAGAGGGGAAGCACTGTGGTCAGCCATAGGGTGGGTTGAATGGACTGCCACACAGTCCCTAAGAACTGTCTACAATCCACTGCCTGAAACTGGCTCAAGACACAATTCAGAGCCAAGTTTAAGATTCCACCAGGGTCATTGCTAGGTAACTAAAAGATTCAAGGCCTGAGACCACAGCCCTGCCTTTGATAACTAAATTCAGTCACCCCACCCCCACAATAATAATTACATGGTTTTTAAAAAAAGTTTCTAATATTATATTAGAAACCCATGAAGGTGGGAGCAGCAGAGAGCTAGGTGAGGATAGGATCTGCCTCCCAGGCTCTGTGCAGGTGCTTTCACTGCTGCACTTCCATCTTTAGAGAAGTCATGGGAGAGAGAGGGGGCTGAAGGGATTTGGGGCTTTGAGTAATACATTGGAGCCCATGCCCCAAGGATTACTTTGGGGCATGGTCACATCCTAAAGATACCTCTTGGTTTCACCCTTAGCAAATCAGGTGAATGGGCAAAAAAAAAAAAAAAAGAGAGAGAGAGAGAGAGAGAGAGGCAAAAATGGTTCAGATTAAGTACGTGTAAAGTGATGCATACTGGGATAAAAATGCCCAGCTTAACATAACCACTGATGACCTCTGAACTGACAGTGACTAAGGAGGAGAGAGATCTTTGAGTCATAGTGGATAGCTAAGTGAAAAGGAACTCAGTATGCAGCAACTGTGTAGAAGACTAATTCCCTGCTAAGGATTATTAAGAAAGAGATTGAAAATAAGCCTGGCAGTATTGTAACACACTAATACAAATCTATGGTGCAGCTACACATGAAGTTCTGGTTGCCTATTCCCCAAAAAGACATTACAGAATTGCAAAAGGTACAGAAAAGGATAACCCAAAAATCATGATGTAGAGAAAGCAAATATTGATTGTATTTTATACCACTCTATATAAAAACTCAGGGCAGCTTACAATTTAACCAAACAACTATAACCTAAAAATCATGTAAAAACACATTGAGGCTCTCTACACAAGCAGTGTGGAGAGCCGTAAGGGGTTTTGTGGGGAGAGTGGGCTTGACTTGCACTCCCTGCAGGCGATCAGGCAGCTGGCCAAGTGGATGGATTGGCTGCCCACACGATTTCCAGCTCCATCACGGACCAGGTTGGGGTAGTGGGGATCCTCTTGCCCCTGCAAGTCCCAGAATGCCCCACGTAAGTGTGTGGGGCATTCTGGGAAGGCCCCCCCTCCCAATGCTGGGAGGCTTGTTTGCCGCCTCCCCATTGGGGGTTGTGAGTCACGGAGCCGTGCCACAGCAACACACAATCAGGTAAACGGGTATTAGCAGATTGTGTGCTCTGCTAACCTTGTTTAAGGGGGGACAATGACACAGGCTTGCTGCCAGGAGCCATGTGGCTCCCATTGCAGCACACGACCCACAGAAATTGAGCTGGGCTCCCTTAGCCCAGTTTCTGCAGGCCATGAGAATAGCCTCACTATGTATTTATTCATTACATTTCTTTTTTGCCACCTACCTACGCAGGACAGGAGCCACCATCGAGCGGATAGCTTCAAAGAACCCAGGCTGCCACCCCTCAGGAGCCAGGCCTGGCATCCCAGACACACAGCCCGTGTCTGATGTCAGATGCAGGGGTGTGGTTTAGCTCCCAAACGGGGCCACGCAGCAGGGAGAGCTGCTCCCTGCAAATGCTGCATTGGCTGATCTAACTCCCGAACAGGGCCTGGCCGGTTTAACTCAGGGGCCCGTTTGGGAGCTAAACCATACCCCCTACATCTGATGTCATATGCAGGGAGCACAGCTAAATGCTCCCTGCATCCGACATCAGACGCTGGGGGCAGGGCTGGGGGGGGGGGGCTGTGGCAGAACCCGGGCCTCTGCTGGCCTTTCTCTGCCACTGTACTTACGTATCATGGTGGTTTACAAAGCAAACAATAAAAACAGAATTAAAACCAAGTTAAAACAGTTATAAAATGTAAAAAAACCAATTTCATTCATTCATTCATTCTATTTAAAATCAGAAGAGCAATAAAAACCAACAACAAAAAACAATCAAAGGCTCAGTGAAATAAATGTGTCTTAAATGCTTTTTAAAAACCTGCTAGAGATGGAGAAGCTCTTACAACAACAGGAAGTTCATTCTAAAGCCTTGGAGCGGCTATAGAAAAGGCCTAGCTCTGGGTCGCCATCAGATGAGTTGTGGGCACCTGAAGGTGGACTACTTCTAAAGACCTTAATAAGCAGCGGGGGCTCCTGAAAGAGAAGGTCCTCTCTTAAATATCCTGGACCAAAACCATTTAGGACTTTATAGGTAATCACCAACACTTTATATTTTGTCTGGAAATGTATGGGCAGCCAGTGTAATGCTTTTAAAATAGGGCTCTTTAGATTGCCCTGGAGACCAGTGTGGCTGCCGCATTTTATAACAATTGCAGTTTTCCATCTACATACAAAGGCAGCCCCACACAGAGTTGTAGTAAGTAAGGTCTGGAGGTTAGCAGCAATTGTATCACTTTTAGGTCATTCTTCTCCAAATATGGCCATATTTGGTGTATCAGCCTAAGCTGATAAAAAGAACCTCTGGCCACTGCCTCAACTTGAGAAACTAGAGAGAGGCTTGGTTCAAGAAATACTCCCAGACTATGTACTTGTTCCTTCTGAGGGAGAGTGACCCCTTCCAGAACAGGCAGCTTTAACAAATCTCCCGAGTTACAACTCCCCACAATAAGTACCTCCATCTTGCTTGGATTCAACTTCAATTTGTTGTCCCTTATCCAGCTCATTACCAAATGCAGGCAGGCATTTAGGGAAGCTATAACATTCCCTGATGAAGATGACATAGAGAAATAGATGTGAGTGTTATCAGCATATTGGTAACACCCAGCACCAAATCTCCTGAGTTTCATGTTGGTGTTAAAAGGAATAGCAGACAGTATGAGCCCTGTGTATGGAGCCACCATACTAAACCTCCCATTTAGAGGAGGAATAGTCTCCAAGCAACACCATCTGGAATCTTCCCGAGAGATAGGAGTGGAACCATTGCAAAAAGTGCCTCTCATCCCCCACAGATGATGCCATGGCTGATGGTATTGAATGATGGAAGAGGTTGGAGACTGGCCTAAAAGTGCTTCGCTCTGGGATCTAATGTAAGACCACTTTTGAAGTGATCTTATAGTTGTCTCCTTGAGACAATGAGGCATCCTGCTTGCCCGCAAAGATGAATTTATGATGTTAACAAGGCCATCTAATAGCCTCCCCACACAATGATATCAGCCATGTCAGGCAAGGGTAAACAAAAAACAAAAAAACAGGTAATAAGCTGTGCCACTCAAGCAACTTGTCCACATCTCCGGGAATCACATAGTCACAAATTGAAATTGATCCATGCAAGAGGAGTTTCTGGACATTAAAATTACCATAAATCAAACTTTAAACCTTTAAAATATAATAAACAAGAAGCCTGATAAAACAGGTGTTTTGTCAAAAGCTATTTTAAAACAGCCAGAGATGGGGAGATTCTGGTTTCATTTGGAAGTGTGTTCCAGAGCCCCAGGACAACCCTAGAGACGGTCCGATTTTGGGTCATCACCAAACAAGCTGGTGAGAACTGTAACCTGACATCCCTTGATGATCTTAATAGGTGGCTGGATTCATGAAGAATAAAATGCTCTCTTAAATACCCTGGACTCAGCATTGAGAGGGTTTTTTTATTTACTGTACTTTCCTCTCATAATTCTATAACTTGGAGCCATCTACTGAACATTGATCAGCAGGAGAATCAGGTCAGATAGCAATAAATAGTTCTTC
Organism: Hemicordylus capensis; assembly: GCF_027244095.1. Lineage (NCBI taxonomy): Eukaryota > Metazoa > Chordata > Lepidosauria > Squamata > Cordylidae > Hemicordylus > Hemicordylus capensis. Next base: position 121,532,277 of record NC_069659.1, read on the forward strand.
ACACACTACATAATAAATTTATGGAATTTGCTGCCAGAATGAGCTGATGGCCTCTAGCTTAGATGACTTTAAAAGGGGATTAGACAAATCTAGGGAAAGAAATCTATAAATAGCTACTAGCCATGCTGGTTGTACGCTGCCTCCAGGTTTAGAGGCAATGAATACATTTGATAGGGAACAAGATGAGGTGAGTTACTCTCATTGTAGGCTTTCCAGAAACATCCAGTTGGCAACCTTCAGTATGGGCTCTTATGTTTTGAAACTTGAATTATAAACCTGGGAATTTAGGCAAGATGCAAAACATTTCGTTCTCTATCTGTGTAACTCTGCTTTGGCATACGTTTCCTAACTTTGGATAAATTAAGTTCTCAATATTTTAGTCCATTTTCACTTAAACTTTAATTATTATTTATTTCCCACTGAGAGATTTTGGGTTGCTGTCTTGGGAATTATATATATATGGGTTAATATTTAAAGTAGATGAGAACTCAATAAACCAAGAAACCTGAAATATTTAGATAGGAATTAAATTGATTAGGTGTCCAAAGATAATTAACTGCTGATAGATGTGCTAAGATTATTTTACAGCACATGGAGTCCCTAGAACTTCAGAATTCCCTGGCAGATGGATTTTTGACTAAACTATAAACTCATACTTGTTATAGCTAATTAATGTAAAATTGAAGTAGGGGGGAAAGCCCACTCACTTAAAAAATATGTTGGGAGAAGGCAATTCGGATGAGAGAAAAGGATGATCACAAGAGAGAAGAGAGTGCTTAACCCTTCTCCTGCCAGTTGCTGTCACCATGAGATTTTCCCCTCAGCCACTTTTATCCCTGGGTTGTTCCAGACTGTGTTTGTAAGGTGATATAAGGGTAAAAGTTCCAGGGGGCATTTTAGAGAAAGTCAGTGAGTGGCAGGGAAGTCTCTGGTCTCTTTTCTGATTGTCTCCCAAGAAGGCTGTAGTGGATTAATGCCTTTGTCTCAGAGCTAGCTCACATGAGGTAAAGAAAATACTGAATCATCCCTGCTGAAATGCCTGAGTTAACTCCTCATAAAACTGTTCTTTATTACTGGTAGATTCAAAATGCTGCCACTACCACCCCCTTTGTGTACAGAAACTCTCTGGGCTTGGGGTGGGATAACCCAGATACAACTCTTTTAATTTTGCTATTGGACAAGTACAAACATCTTCCACATCTACACCTACACATGGTGAGAAAACTGATAGCTGCTGAACTCCTGAGGATGTGTTTGCACCAGAGGAATCCCCCTTCTTCTTCTTCTTTTTAAAATTTTTATTTGCAGTATTCACATAATATCTTAGAACAGTATCACATAATAACACAGTATATTTAACAATCATATTTTCCAAATATCACAAGAAAATCCAAAATCAGATCTAGTACTGTTAATATAATAAATATAATCTGCCCAAATATGGTGGAACTGTGATTCTACTCTCAAAGCCTGCATTAATCTAATCTTATCAGTGATCTTTTTAAAGAGCTCCTCAGCCTTTCCACACACCCTCCTCTCCAACAAAGATCACCCTTCTTTCCCTCAGAATTCCCAGAAACTGCTCTCTAGCTCCCACCCACCTGATGTACTGATTCGCTGCCCTAGAATTCACCAGCATGTCAGTCAAGACAAGGATTCACTCTCTGTTCACTCTTGAGGGGAGGCTAATCACTACAAGGGCTTTGTAAGGGAGCTATGGCTGTTGGGGCTTTATGTATATGGTGACAGTGTGACTTCTTACATTTTTTATGGACTTATAATTATATGGGAACAAAACCAGGATGTATGATGTAGAAGTGCATGACTTTTTTTATACCTGCCATTTTAGTCCTGTACAAAATTAATGCAGCCTATCAGTGATGGTCATTACTGAGTGGGACCCAATACACCTTTCTCCCCTCTGCCTTCCTAGAAGAACAGTGGCATTGTCAAGCACATGACAGGCCATAAAACATGGCTTCTGGGCTGGCAGAAGTCTGAATCAGTAATTTAAAATACTGAATTTGTTTTTCAAAATATGTTGATTACCCTGACTCTTCCCATCTTGCTTCCCTTTTATCACCCTACTTGTGCTATAATTTACATGTTAATGAATAGTAAATGTTAAAATGTCAGTTTTCTGATATACACACACAAAGCAGCAAATAAAAAAACATATAATTTAAAAACTACGATAAAACTAAAGACATTACTTCTAAAACTATGAACTCAAACTAACAAAATGAGACTACTCAAATGGCATATTAGCTAACAGCAATGAAATATTAAAACATTAGTTGGTTAAGTATTAGTGCTTGTTGAAATAAAAAGTCATGCGTGCCTAAAAATGAAAAGAGAGCTGTGTTCATTCTCCACAGAGAGGACAATTCAGAATTTTGGTGCTGTCAAATCTCACTTGACAACAAAGAGCACAGAGAGCTTCTGCTGTTGATCTTCTATCTTGGTCAACTTTGTATGGGAGAATATGGTTCTTGACATAACCTTGTTGGAGCCACTAAGGCAAGCACTAGTGGTTTAAGGTGACTCAGAAACAAATAGGTACTACTGATACTACTGGAAAATTTTAAAATAAAATGTAAGTTCTAAAAAGTCAAAAAGTGAGTTTACTCTTTAAGTATAGGTTTTTATATTTATTTTTAATGTGAGCTTGGTTATATAGCAGACTGCTAATATATTCTTGCATTGATGATAAATTTCTAATTTCCACTTCAGACAAGCAAATAATAGAATCTGCGATATTCTTATCTCAAATACAGATAATTCAATTCATGTCTCACCCTATCTGATATTTATTTATTTATTTGATTGATTGATTGATTGATATACCGCCTTCCAAAATGGCTCAGGGCGGTTTACAATTAAAACAAACAACTAAAACAATAAAGAGCTAAAACAAATTAAAAACAATATAACAACAATTAACAATTTAAAAACATTTTAAAACAACAATTAAACAATTACAATGATTAAAAACCCCAAAATCGGGTTAGAATATTAAAACAGATTTAAAAACCCTGGAAAGCCAGGCCAAACAAATACGTTTTAAGGGCTCTCCTGAAGGCTAATAGAGAATTCAAATTGTGGATTTCCACAGGGAGCGCATTCCACAGACCCGGAGCAGCTATAGAGAAGGCCCGCCTCCGAGTCACCACCAGACAAGCTGGTGGTAACTGGAGACGAACCTCCTCAGATGACCTTAACGTGCGGTGGGGATCACGCAGAAGAAGGCACTCTCTAAGGTAACTCGGGCCTAAGCCATTCAGGGCTTTAAAGGTAATAATCAGCACTTTGTATTTTGCCCGGAAACGTATCAGCAGCCAGTGCAATTGTTTCAGAACAGGCATAATATGGTCTCTCTGGGTTGCCCCAGAGACCAATCTGGCTGCCGCATTCTGAACTAATTGAAGTTTCCGAACTACGTACAAAGGCAGCCCCATGTAGAGCGCATTGCAATAGTCAAGCCGGGAGTTTACCAGCTGATACACCACTGTTTTGAGGTCATCCTCCTCAAGGAATGGGCGCAGCTGTCGAATCAGCTGAAGCTGATAGAAAGCACTCCTGGCCATGGCCTCCACCTTAGAAACCAGGGTGAGGCCTGGGTCCAGGAGTACTCCCAAGCTGTGCACCTGCTCCTTCTGGGGGAGTGTAACCCCATCCAGCACAGGAAGATCTAACTCACCCCTCAGATTCTGAGCCCCCACAATGAGCACCTCCGTCTTGCTTGGATTCAGCTTCAATTTGTTATCCCTCATCCAGCCCATTACTGCCTGTAGGCAGGCATTTAGAGTATGAGTGCCATTTCCTGAAGATGAAAAGGAGAAGTAGATTTGGGTGTCATCAGCATACTGATAACACCCAGTACCAAATCTCCTGATGACCTCACCCAGCAGTTTCATGTAGATATTGGAAAGCATTGGTGACAGAATGGAGCCCTGAGGGACTCCATATAGCAGCTCCTGCTTTAAGGAGCGACTGTCACCAAGCTTCACCATCTGGGATCTACCCGAGAGATAGGAACGGAACCACTGCAGAGCAGTGCCCCCTATTCCCAACTCCTCCAGGCGACCCAGAAGGATACCATGGTCGATGGTATCGAACGTCACCGAGAGATCCAAGAGGACCAACAGAGTCACACTCCCTCTGTCGATAGCCCAGTAAAGGTCATCCATCAAGCCGACCCAGGCTGTCTCAACCCCATAGCCCATTCTAAAGCCAGTTTGTAATGGGTCTAGATAATCAGTTTCCTCCAAAACCTCCTGGAGCTGGTTAGCCACAACCCTCTCGTTTACCTTGCCCAGCCAGGGGAGATTGGAGATTGGCCTATAACTATCCATCGCTGAGGGATCCAGGGAAGGCTTCTTAAGAAGCGGTGTAACTATTGCCTCCTTCAAACAGGGAGGCACCCTACCCTCCCTCAGCGATGCATTTATGATATTAACTAGGCCATTTCCAACAACATCTCTGCTAGATTGAAGCAGCCAGGTTGGGCAAGGATCCAGAGAACAAGTGGTAGGCCATACCGCTCCAAGCAGCTTGTCCACGTCATCAGGAGTCACAGATTGAAACTGATCCAACCTAACACTGCAAGAGGGATCGCGGGATACCTCCCTCACAGACCCTGCAGAAATAGTGGAGTCCAAGTTGGCCCGAATACAGGAGATTTTATTTGCAAAGAACCCACTAAAGGCGTCACAGCAGTGTATCTCCGGGAGCTGATTTGAGGCAGAAGGAGCAGAGATTATACTCCTCACCACCCGGGATAACTCTGCCGTATGTGAACCCGCAGACGCAATGCGTGCCAACCATTCTATGCTGCATCCTGTCAGATTCAAGCAGAATTCTCCTCCACTTGTGTTCCAGTTGCCTACCAAACTGCTTCATCCCTCGCAACTCCTCTGTGTACCAGGGAGCCATCTTAGAAGCAGGCCTGGAGGGAAGCTTAGGAGCAATAATATCTACTGCTCTGGTGAGTTCTCTATTCCTATGTTCCCCCCAGGGCATCGACAGATTCACCGGCCACACCAACATTGAAACCCTCCAAGGCCTTTTGGAAACATGCTGGGTCCAGCAGCCTTTTTGGGCGGACCATCCTAATAGGTCCATCACTCCTGCAGGGGTGACCGTGATACCAACCTTAACCAGGTAGTGGTCCATCCATGACAATGGGGTAACCACCGGATTCCTCACCCACGGAACACGCCCTGATCCAAACAGAAGACCAAATCCAGTGTGTGGCCAGCAACATGAGTTGGTTCAAAAATTAATTGGGATAGGCCCATAGTTGTCATGGCTGCTATGAACTCCTGAGCCACACCAGACAAGCCAGTCCCAAAGTGGATATTGAAGTCCCCCAGCACCAAGAGCCTGGGAGACTCCAACGCCAACTCCGCAACCAGCTCCGTCAGCTCCGTTAGGGAGTCAGTTGGGCAGCGGGGTGAGCAGTACACCAACAGAATCCCCAAACTATCCCTAGTTCCCAGCCTCAGAAATACACACTCAATATAAGTCAACAGTCTCACAGTGGCCCTGGTAAGGGGGATAGTGTTTTTATGGACCACAGCCACTCCACACACACCCCGCCCACTTCCCCTAACCTGCTCCACAACAGAGTAACCTGGAGGGATAAGCTGAGCCCACACTGGGCCCCTCGCCTCCCCCAACCAGGTCTCAGTTATACATGCCAGGTCAGTTCTCTCATCCATGATCAAATCATGGACAATTTCGGTCTTATTTTGAACTGACCTGGCATTACAAAGGAGCAAGGTCAAGCTCTGTGGGTAGTTGGTGCTGCTCCCCAAGGCCTGAGAGTTGTCAGAACAGTTGGAAGTAGAAATATTACTAAATTACTAATTTCTCTTCCCCTGTAATGGCCAGCTGTTCTGCCAGTGCCAATTCTGCTATTCCCCACCACTACAGCAATAGCTGCCCCAAGGCTGCCAGGCGCACCCGCTGCATCATCCCCCTCAGGAGAGCCCAAACACATCTCATCAACTAGGCCTGGCACAACTTAGGGCAATAAAAACAGCACTTTGACCCAAAAATCCACCCGCCCACGGAACAACCATCCCCTAGCTCTCAGTCCCACCCCCAAAGGCCATGCTGCCGGTGTGTCTTCAGCAATATTTATGAGCCTCTAAAACTTCCCAGCAGCCCTTTCTGCCACAAAGGACTGCTAGCTGACACAGGTGTTAATTGTCAGGCTTTCTGAAGGCAGCAGGCTGGCAGACAGCTCCTTGTCCGGGCAAGATGGAAAAACAAACTCAGAGGGGCCAGATGTAAAGATTAAACATGGCATCTCTGTTTTGAAAAATCTTAATATCATGTATAATGTTAGCTGATATTTAAAGTAAGATCTGAATTGCACAGATAAAAAGTGCTCTCAATAAAAAGCTCATTAGAGAGTGTTCTGTGGTGAAGTGCTAAATATAAAAGCTTTAATCACTCCAAACCAGTAGAAAAAGCTACACTTAAGTTTTGGTTGAATTCCCCATCCCAAGCCCTTAGCATAAAATTCAGTGTGATAAAAGCTGAAAAATTGTTATTGAGAATTTCACCACATTCAACAGGGTAAGACTAACTAACTAGCTAATAAATAAAATAGGACTGGTTTGGATGGTATTGTCTACCAGCCTGCTAAGTATATGATTGCCAACAATGAAGCACACATCTCCTCAAGTTAGCCTCCTGCTTTTTGCAGCAGTACTGCTGCAGACACTGGTTTTTCCATTTAAAATGTAGACGTCATATATCTATGTACACTGGCTGAAATCCTGACTAAATGTATTCAAAGAACTCCCATTGAAATGAAAAGTAAGGAATGCCTTACTTGCATTAGGGAATGTTGGCAAAGTCCCCAAAGTCCCCAGGATAGATGTCTTACACACTTCTTGATTTTGTGAGGCTCATGAAGTAAATGGCTCCTTGGTGGATCCATAGCAGCTACAGTGGGGGAGATTTTTTGGTTGGAAAGGAACACAGAGGTGAAGAATTAAACCTCTAGTCTAGAACCACATCACAGTCCCGGTCCAGGTCAGAATGTTACAAAGTCATTTTAAAGAGAAAATGATCCCTACATTAGACAATTATGAGTTCCAACTCCACCTTAGTGACCCTATAATCATGTTTACACCATTACTGTATCATTTTCATTGGCTCCTGATACATTTCAACACTCCTTCCAAAGTGCTGGAACTATCCTTAAATCTTCAAAAGTATGTGACCTGAAGGATTGCTTTCATAGAAACATAGGAATGATTTAGTCAGACCATTGCTCCATCTAGCTCAGTATTATCTATGACTGACTGGCTGTGGCTTTCCACTGAGCTATGTTCTCATTCTTGTAAGGCTTTCTGTATGATGCAGTCATCACAGGAGACCCCTGTCCCACCCATAACAAAAATAAAGACAGAATCTGAAACATGCTGCACAGTGTCTGTAAGAAGGTGAAAATGCTGCTGTTCCTTGAGAGACTGCTTTCAGTTTAGTGATTCTGTGCTGCTGATTATTCTTTGATGCTGTTTATATTGGTTGGTATGTGAGTTCATATTGTTTATTGTGACTGATTATATCATGATGGTTAGTGGCCCTGGAGGTGCATTTCTGGCACAGTGGGGTGGGATACGATTTTTCAAATATAAAATCTGCTTCCAGTGCAAAACCAAAATGTTCCTCAACAGTATCACCTGCTTGTATTTGTAGGTTTTCTGCAGATTTTGAAAGCAGAAATGTAATTGAGATTCCTTGGGTGATGTACCTTCCCCTGTTGCTGCAATTCTTCATCGTGTGGTGGCTACAAATCAGTCTGCGGGTACATTATTGATGAGGCATCTGCTAATATTTCATTTGAGAGATGTGTGATTTTTGTGGCATTGGAGTGAAAACCTGGTTCCCATTTTTCAGCCCTGTCAGCAGCAAGAGATGCTTCCATGGCACTTACTTATTATTATTCATAAACCAACACATAATTTTATCATAAACCCCACAAAAGAATACATGCTTAAGGTATGTCTTGACTCCTCAACTATGCGAAAATAAAACTATTAATCACCTGATGCAATTGTAAGCATGGGCTGTGATCTAGAGAGATGTGTGTGTGTCTGAACTTTTCTAACAGTTTCCATTTCAAAGGAATCCCCACATCTGCACTGGTACCAATTAATGGCTAACCCATGTTTTCCTCACAGCCTCACCAGAGATCTGGGCATAAATCTAATCATTCATGCCGTCCAAAGCCCCAGCATTTGATGTGGACTGACTCTCCCTTGGAATGCAGCTATGGAGAGATTCATGGTATGGCATATCTTCAGTTGAAACCACAGTTTTCTGGTGGCAGTTTTGGAGCAACCATAAAAATGTCCTGCTCTATTCATGGAATCACAACTAGAAGGAAGAGGATGTATCCTGAGAGATGCCAGGTCACACATTACACCCTACACATGATAGTGGGGCTCAGGCATGTTCCACATTGCCTAAAGAAGACTGAGATGCATGGCCTAAAGGAGTTTTAGTCACTTTCCTGAAAATAATCACCATTGCACATAATAGGACTAGATTCTTAATATACATGCATAGGTTTGGGCTGTTAGACATTGAACTACCATTGCGGTTATTTGGAAACTGGAATTCAGAGTCTTGAGCTCTGGGAAGAAAGCAAAGCTCTTGGGAAGAAATAAGTTATAACCAGGAAACTGCCACTGCTAATATATCAGTCAGCTTCCCTCTTACTCCCCCTCCCCCCTTTGCAGTGATTTAAACTGAGCAGTGATTAGCACAGTGACCCTGAAGGCTGGTTTCCCTGGAGAGAAGATAAACCACATTATTTAAGCATGCTGTGTGATATGTGTTTGAACTGAGACCCACTTTTTACAGTTGGAAAAGGAGCAAATACAACAGACTATGACGTCATTTTAACACTTGTGCTAATTGCCAGATTGGCTGGCGTTGGTGTGTGCCTTAGACAGGTCCCAGCACTTTAATCCTATAAAAAGAAGAAAACGCAGGCGACATCGCCAGGTGTTTGTTACTTGATCACTCTCCAGCAGTGGGTGGAATGAAGGGCATATCTCATTTTACTACACACTTGCATTCATTGTCTGATCTCTTTCCACAGGAGTGTGCGCCTTATATTTCTCTTTCTGTGTTTTTATAATCCCATTCTATACTTTGCATATTGACTTTCAGTTATGCAGTAGCCAGGTTATAGCTTGAACAACACAAATCATTGCGAAACACTGTGAAGGTAGGGAAAGAGACTGATCTCTCAGCCTCCCAGATGGCACCCCTGGCCACGAAAACTAAAGTGGGACTGTGATTAAGCAGCCCTCTGTTTGCCATGATGGCAGGTATCTGGCAACTTGACATTACTGGCATCCATTTTGTATGCCTTTACAATGCTTTGTAAAACTATGACCATTTTTCCAATGCTTTTAGCAATGCTTGAAAAGCATTGTGTTCTAATCGGTTTTTGATTGTGTTGTTTTTCTATTGGGTGACTCAAGACTGCCAAACACAGAGGAGGCCTATCATGCTTTCCCCCCTGACCAGGAAAGTGGTGTGCAATGCATGTGCCCTCATGTTTTTCTTTCCATAAATGTCACCCAACTTTGTTGCCAGGCAAAAACTAGCTACCTAATTTAAATTCATTCATATAAGGAATGGATAAGCACCCCTTATTGGCTTTTTACAACCCCTAGTTCCTTAACATGTTGGGGCCATTCACACAACCTACCAGGCAGGCAGGCAGGCGGGTGGGAGGGTGGGCGGAAGGCTTCACAAATGCTGCCTCCCACCCCCATCATTGTTTGCTTTGTGGGAATGCACTCCCACCTGATTCCCAGTACTCTGTGCAGCATGGAGCACGGCAGATCGCTCTGAGGCCAGGACTCATTGTCCCAGCCTCCAGGTATCCATCGTGCACCACATGCCGAGCGCCGTGCACTGGGGGATTCCCTCAGGGGATGGTTTCTGCAGGCACCCATCTCTTTGTCAGTGTGTGCAGCAAGCAGCTCACACTGTCACAGGATCCCAGCAGCTGGGTTAAGGGCCTGTTTGCACCCTTAACTCTGGCTAAGAGCTGGGCTTCAGTGCAGGGTCTGGCACCGAGGCACCAACAGGATCCACATGGATCCTGGTGGTTCTCATGGGCAGCCAAGCGAAGCCTGGGCATGGCAGCTTGTGAGATGATAAAAATTTTTTGCACTTATTAAAGGACCAGACTCTGGAGCCCAGGAGATTCAGATTTCAGATAGATCTAGTTTAGAACTTCCACCTTTTGAGAATTTGCTACAATGCAGTAAGCATTCTTATTCCTGCTTCTTTGGCTCAGAAGTGATCTGGTCACAGAACATACATTTGTAAAATGGAGTTATAGGTCTACAAGCTAGATGACCTATGTTCATATGCCTTGTCCCTTTATAAAACCCAAGGACAAAGTAAGTTGACTTCGTAGCTAAAATTATAAATGTCTTATTTTATGTTTCTATGCCAAGCAAGTTTGATTTTTTAACCAGACCTATAATCAGTTTCATCAGTTTCTCTAATACTGAACGTGGTTGACTGAGTGCTTATCCATTTGGAAATGAAATGGGGCCACCCCCAAGATAAAGTTGTAGTTTTTTCATACTAAGAGGATTCCCTGGGTATGCAGAAGTATATGTAGCGGAGTGTAACAGAGCGGAAAACGAGGCTTGTTAAGTTTCCTGAACAAAGTTAGTAAGGTTTACTACTTAACTATTACCAAATCATAAACAGCAGTCCGAATGAGTCTGAGTCTTTCACTAGTCTGAGTGAAAGATCATCCGAGTCTCAAGCATCTAGTAAGAAATACAAACTAACCAATCAGCCTACAGAATGATGATTGTCACAAACATTCTAAACTCTTCCACAAGCCTATACACAGATATACATACATCAGAGGCAAAAACAAAGATAATGTATATAAACATAAATCCCAATAGTATATACATTTGTAAATTCCATAATCGCTATAGCAGCTGATAAAGACCTGCAAGCTTCTGGGTCATAAGGAATGTTGAAGGTGTCAATTCTTTAAAAGTCAGAGATAGAAGGAATTGGCCCTGCTTGACATAGACAGCCGGTTAATATGGTCAGCTTCAAGCAGTGGCTTAGCATAGGTGGAAAATTAGCCATGGCTGCTGGCTTAGTGCCCCTGACAACTGGCCTCGTGGAGTGCTTCATTGGTGAGTGGGCAGCCATCCCTTGCTTGCCGGCAACCATGGTTATACCACTGCCCCTTTTCATCTTTCTTCTTCACTTTTGACTGATTTAACTATGGACTAAAACAAAGTCTCTTTGGGTTGGCAGAAAGCATTAATTCACATTTCTAAGAATTATTTTTATTGGAAACTTTGAGAGAACAAGAACATGGTTAAAAACCTGTGCTTCACCCTAGAGTCCCACAAGAAACCTCTGCCTAATCAAGGGCCAGGGACATCTAACTATTTAGAGAGTAACCCCCTTCTTATTAAAAGAAAAACAGGTGGAAAGTTGATTCTTATTAAACTCCAGGGTGCATACCCTTTTCATTCAGGGTGGTATGATGGAGGACTTTTGCTGGCTCTGAGACTGTGTCAGAGTATAGCATTTACAAATACAGCACGGAACAAGTACTGCACTCAATGTGCCTATGAACTGCAGGAGAGGCCCTTAAATCTAATCCTACATGTTCTGGAAGTACATAGCTAGCATCTGGATCAGGGCATTTGTTTGCATTAGAAGAATCTAGGTATTTAACTGAACCTACAAATTTAACATTTATGCTAAGTGTTGTTGAGTTCATTCTCTCACAGCTGAAAAGCATCAAGTGATTATTTTTTGATTTCTTACATTGACTTTATACATCAGAGTACATCATATAATTCAACAGTCTGAATACCACCTGTGGTGCAAGTAATACTTTTGCTTTCAGAATCCTATTATTCAGGTTTTTCAGAATCTCAGTATTAAATTATTTTTAAAAGTGAATACAAATGTACATGCTAACTTGTGAGGCCTACTAAAGAGAAACACAGGAATAAGGAACATGGGAGTGAAAGGATAACAGCTGAAAGCAATTCATTTTTAAATCCAAGTAAAGACACAAAGAAACTTCCGTTATGGAATCAAGTTTTCTCTCACACTGGATCACACACTCCCAAAATACTTGGCTAAAAAAGAGATTTTGTGAGAGTGTGCGGTTTGGAAGGGAAATGAAAATTCCTGACTTATTTTATACATACTTGCCGCCTAATCCAACAATCCCCGAGATGGGGAAAAGAATTTTTTAGTGCTGGATCATCAAAATGAATAAAAGGCATGACTTAATAAAAAGCATTACTTGAACAAATATTGTAATTTTCATTCATATCTTAAGATATAGGTAGATGCTGCGCTGCTGTCCAAGAAAACAGAAGTCTCAAATATTTATGATCTCAGAGTCAAAATTGAATTAAATATTTCCCAGGTTTTTAAATTGGCATTCATGGTGGGGCTTGATTTATTGTTTTATATTCATCATCATCATCATCATCATCATCATGTTATTTTATTAATTAATTATTATTTTACTTTGACTCTTTAGGCCACTTCCTTGCAAAATCCCCTATTCAAACATAATTGTGCCTTAGCATATCATTTTAAAACTGGAACATATTTTAGTGTTTTGATTTGCTGAATGAAACTTTCCTGTAGACCTTGGCAGGTTTGTGTATTCTGTGGATAGTTCTTTCCAGACCATTATTCTTTGTAGGTGGAAGGTGGGAGGCAGAAATTAAAACCACAATATTTCAAAATGGAGGGAAAACCCACAACCTATTACTGCTATGGATCTGAATGGTAAGCTAATGATGAATAGCAACACTTTGATCTTTTTGCATATAAGAATAGTAGCATAAACCACTTCCTGTATAATAATATGGTCTGCTTGTTGCTAGAGCCAATGGAGAGGAACATTATGGAGCCAAGATATCTAAGGAAGCGGATTTAAACAAGACAGCTACAATTTAAGCTAGTTCAAATAAAACATACATCATCCTAGAAGACCATTCAGTCATTAAGTACTTTTCTCTGAAAAATTAAAAAGATAAGGATGGATCTTCCTAATTAATCACGATATCACAATAATAGAATATCATTAATATTCTAGGATCAAAACCCATCAATTTAAGACAGGAGATAATGTGTTTACAAATTCATTCATGGTCAAAAAAGCAAAAACAAGTTAAATCTTCTGCTGCAGTTGTACATGATGTAAAACAGGAAATATTTTGAACAGCTAGGAATGAAGAAAAATTGAGTAAACCCAGGATCTAGAATGTGGATGGCACATACTTCTTGCACCGCTGAAGTTTTTCCTCTAGAGAAGGGATTCTCAATGTTGGGTCCCCAGATGTTATTGGACTTCAACTCCCATAATCCCCAGCCCCAGTAGTCTTTGGTTAGGGATTATGGGAGTTGAAGTCCAAAAACATCTGGAGACCCAATGTTGATAATCCTTGTGATAATTCACACTCTAAGTCAGGGCTGAACAACTTCATCCTCCAGCTGTAGATGAACTACATCATCCCCAGCCACAATGGCCAATAGTCAGAGACAATGGGAGCTGTAGTCCAACAAGAGCTGGAGGATCAAAGTTGTGCAGCCCTGCTATAAGAACTGCCATCTTGGATCACCTGGGGTCTATACAGCCAAAGTAATAAACAGGCATCCAAGAGACTGCTCTGAAAAAGTTTGATTTTGAAGAGATTTGAGTATTGTTCACCAGAATTATTCTCCACTCAAAATCAATATTTCAAGGTTAAAAATATTAAAAGTATATTTTGTTTCAGCTTAATTTTGTATTTGTTTTGTTGGCATTATTTATAGATTTTATGAAACCTTGATTATAGTGATTACTCTTTTTGAATCCTTGAGCTAGAAATTCAGCTCATTATATCAAAATGTCACTATTTCAAAATGGATATGATAGATTTTTATATATCCAGCAAGACTAGGCTACAATTTTTTACTTTCAGTGACTGTTCTGCCACTGACAAGGGTAATAATAGCATTCATATAATTAAATCGCTTTGAATATATTAATATAGAAAGAAATAAATATGCTGGAATAGTATGGTTGGAGAATGGTGGGATGTGCGCAGGTAATGCATTGCAGCCAGCTTTGAGGGCATTCTTATTTCCATTCTTCTGTGTGTTCCCCCCCCCCCCAAGGAAGTAAATACTGAGCAGTCATGTTTTGAGGTGTGACTAATTATTTCATGGTGCTTGTTGGTGACAAGTGAAGTATTTTAGGTGTTCTCTTCAAGTTTATTCAAAACAGCTTTTCAACAAGAACATCAAGGTCTGGCAAGCATGTGTCATACACACTTCATGATGAAAATTATTAAAACAGTTGCTCTAATTTAATTAAAATTTACTGACAAGCATGGGTTCATACCAATGGAGTGCTTTGAAGAGCACAGTAAATGTTTTTGAAAAGAGATGCCACATCTAACACAAAGATTTGTTCATTATGTTGGGTTCCCAAGAACACGTGTCTTAATGGAAAGCACATGCCCTATTCCTTTTTGCTCATCAAAATGTCATATTCAAGTGTACAGTCAGTAAACTATTAAGAAGTCCACCCGTTTGGGTTGAATTAGAAGAAACATGTTTGGTCTCCTACATTTGTGCCATACATTTATTTATGCTGCAATCCTAAATCAAGAGTAAGTTTTATTGAAATCAGCCCAAACGCTGCAAGGTTTGAACAAAATGGACAAGAGGTAATTTGACAATGATAAATAACCAACAACAGTTGTAGCCCTAGTGGCACCCGGGGCTCTCTGTTAAATAATCATTTATGCTGTTCTCTATACTCTGAAGCGATGATTTCTCAGATAAGCTGAAGTTTAGGTGAATTATCTATAAGTATTTTAAGGATTCAGATTTTAATCATGTTTAAAACATTGTAATCATGTTTAATGTTGCCATGCTTGCATTTTGGGGGGTATAAAAATATGTTAAATAAATAAATATCCTAATTGCATGCCAATGCACCCCCAGACTAACTCTTGGCTGTCTGTAATGACTATATTATTAATAAGGAAGCCTCTGCCTAAGTGCGTTCCTACAGTTCACTAAGAGCCATTCTTGCCAGTCTTTCTAAAGTGCCCTCATGTTATTTAGTGCGATTGCAGAGGACTAAGATATCACTGATAGGCATAGCCCCTAGCCCCAGAGCATGCACAGAGTGTGCCAGGATAGACAAAGCTCTGGAGCACTGACATTGGAATGTAGTTTTCCTCAGATAAGCCTAGGCCATTCAGAAGGCACCCTCCCTCCTAGAAATAAGACTTTTAGATTCAATCAAATAAGTCATGCTGAAAATCAGTCTCCAGACTGCCTCCCTTGGAGTCTGTCCCTTGGAGGACATTTATTCAGCCCTTTTGTTTTAAGAGGATTGTCTAAGAGAACACCCATAGTGGTAACACCTTTAGAAGTTTCTTCCCCACATCCTTGAAAAGATAACAATAGCTCGGCCACTGGAAGTCATCAATACCGAGATCAGCTTTCTAATCAATGTTATGAGGGGCTCTAAGGCTAATGTATAAATTACAGAGCACAAGTATACAGGGCTTAAGTCCATGGAGGAGGAGGAGGAAGTTTCATTTGTGGAAGTATTTCTTCGAGTCGGTTCAGGTGAACATGGAGCCCTACACTCTACAATGCTGGGACCATGGTGAGAATTTGGATAAACATGCCTTATGCACAATTAGAGAATGTGCAGCATACCCGTCACTTATGTTGGTGGTTGCGTTCTTGCCAAAGCCCTGATGTTATTGCATGTAGGGCTCCATGTTCATCTTAACCAGGCCTCCCCCATGTGTAAATTTCTAAATAACAAAAATAACCCCTTTCAATATGTACAAAACAATATATAATAGACAAAAAATATTGATGGCTGCAACTCTTCATTCAGCTGCATCTTCAATATGGAATGGAGGGTCTAAGAAGAGTAAAAACATACGAGGGCTTATAGCTAGTATTCTTCGTTTATGGGTGTTAGCCTACCTACACTGACAGGGCTATTGACTGGAAGAAGAAATGGTCAGCAAATCTAACTGGGACATTTCCACAACAGCTTTTCCTGGGCTATGGATCAAATGTTTCCAGAGACCAAGCAGGTGCCACTGTCAGATATGCAGTTCCTAGGCCTTCTTCATCACTCAATCTGGACCACGTATCATTGAGGGAGACTACTTGGCTCTGTTTCTTTTATATTGCCAATCCACTGGCCTGTCCATGGTAGTTGTTGGCGACTGTGGACCTAAGAACCTTTTGAGAAAGAGCACTGAAGGCCTAGCTGAATTTACAAAAATCCATGCCCAAGTCTATTTTGTTGACAGGCATAAGGGGTGCAGCTGTAGAATCCAGACAGTACTAATTCCAAAGAAGAAGTTTAAAATGCAACTGGAAGATTTCCTTTGAAATGCTGCTATTTGTACAACTGTTTGTACAACCTTGCAGGAGGAGAGCTGGTGTTGTGGTAGCAAGCATGACTTGTCCCCTTAGTTAAGCAGGGTCCGCCCTGGTTGAATATGAAAGGGAGACTAGAAGTGTGAGCACTGAAAGATATTCCCCTCAGGGGATGGAGCCACTCTGGGAAGAGCAGAAGGTTTCAAGTTCCCTCCCTGGCTTCTCCAAGATAGGGCAGAGAGAGATTCCTGCCTGCAACCTTGGAGAAGCCGCTGCCAGTCTGTGAAGACAATACTGAGCTAGATAGACCAATGGTCTGACTCAGTATATGGCAGCTTCCTATGTTCCTATGTACAGTACATGGGTGACATCTCACTGTGAAGCTGCTTTCTTTGTGACTTGGCTGCAGAGGCATATCTAGGGAAAATGGCACCTGGCGCAAGCATTGAAATTGCACCCCTGTCCAAACATTTGACACCCATCTTTCAGATAACTTTACCATAATATCAGCTCAAAAATACAAGTTCAGACACTTTAAGGAGAAACAGGTTGTAAGCAACATACACATGCATACATACACACACACACACACACACACACAACCACACGTGTCACATATGTGCCAGCCACCTTCCTAAGGAAACGTAGCACATCCATGTGCTGGGCATGCCTCCATAGAGCTAAGCAGTGAAAGTTCTCTTTAGCAAATGCTCTGCCACCTCAGCACACCTCACTACAGGTTGCTGCCTCCAGGAAATTCAAGGATGGGCTTTTTCTGTCCAAACAGCTTTTGCCTTAAAGGGAGATGGCTGCAATGGGAAATCCTAGGGGCCCCAAACAATCTGAAATTATCCAGCAGCTTACAATAGGCTTGTATCTAGCAGCCTGATCAGGAAGAAGGTGGAAGTTGCAACTAGCCACAAAACAGCAAAACAGTGTGATATTCAGTTGTTGTTATTTTAAGCACCACACAAGTTAAAGGCAGGCACTTTCCAAGTCTGAAATCCCACAAACCTTATAATCAGATTCCTTGACAAATATTCAGATAAAGATAGAGCTCTGTATAGAGAATTAAACAGCATGCAAGTGAATATTTCTATTTTATTCCTTGCCTCTCCCCCACACCCTTCAGTTTTGCCAGCTTACAAGGTTTTAAACCAACATTGTCTTTTTAAGGGATGTTTTATCCACTTACTTTTGTGTCATGTATATCTGTTTTTTAAATGCTCAGGTCCCTTGCCAACCACTTTGCATTCTTCTGACTCCCTAGATCAGGGAAAAATCTAGACTTGGGTCTTGCCATTTGAGCATTGTTTTCAGCAGCCTTTAATTTTTTTTTTTAAAAAAAGGCCGCCGCACATGTTGAAATGGTCCCTGCGAGGTCCTATGCCTTGCCAGGCCTCACAGAAGCCTTTTGAGCATGTGCGGTGACCTCCAAAATGGCAGCCACACTGATCTTTGTAGGGCCAAACAGGCCTGAAAATTAGCCCGAGACAGGCTGTGGCAGTGATCTAAGAGGCTGGCGGGGGGTGGGGGAATGTTTGCAGACCCCCCCCCGGTGGCCCTTATGAAGCCCCCTGAAGGGGCTACAGGTTAAAAAATATTTTTTTTAAAAAAAATGTGAATTGGGGAGGGCGGTAGGGCAGCATGACACTGGTCCCCCCCCCAGTGGCGCCTAGGGCACATGCCCTGGCTGCCCCCCCTAGTTTCACCTATGCTTGGCTGATTTTAACTATACAATGTCAGCCTTCCCCACCCCTCACCCCCAATTTCAGTGTCCAGATTTGTGGCTGTGTGGCCAAAATGTGAGGGAAACTTGCACACAAATTACTTCCCACACAGTATAGTAGCACCACAGTATGGCTTGTGTAAATTTGTGTAAATACTGCTAAAGCCTCTGCTTTTGTAGGTTCCACATGCTTGACCCATTACTAAAAACAAATTATTGTGCAATGCTCATACTTTTCTAACAGGCACAGGGTGAAACATTTGGTTTTAGTAATGGGTTAAACATGTGGAACCTACAAAAGCAGAGGCTTTAGCAGTATTTACACAAATTTACACAAGTCAAGTTTACACAAGCATCCAGTTTTACAGTTTTAATTACTATGTGCCTACTATACTGTGGTACTAATATACTGTGTGGGAAATAATTTGTAACAGGACATTTTCAAGAATTATGAGGCAACGCAATACAGGATTGCATTGAATTTCCACATTGCTAATGGTTAAGGGGAGCAACCCTCTAATCAAACTTTTGTCTATATAATGGGGGTAATGAATGCTAGTTCTCTTCTAATAAATGTTCCATACCCAAGGGTATGCATGCTTGCACCATCTGTTGTACATGAGCTTTTCCAGAACATACTTCAGACAGCTGGACCTCACCCTACATGCTATCCCTATACAATGGGGATGGGTGGCTTCTCACTGGGTTTTATTTCAAGAAAGTGAACACCATGTTAAAGAGGTACTAATTTTCCTGCCATGTTCTGTCAGTCATCACAACGAACATAAAACTTGCTGCCTACCCATAAGTAATTTTGCTGGTGTGCTTACCATAAGTAATGTTATGCATTTAATTTTATCAATTTATATCCCATCCTGCAATATAAGAACATTCTCAGGGCAGCTTACAAAATAAAATCGAACATAGTAACAAACAATAATAGTAGCGGCAATTAAAATAATTTTGTCACAGATTAGAAGGCTGGGAAATATTTTTAAATTTTTTGTCTGTCACCAAGCAGACATGTGAGTAGAAAAGCAAGCTTATCTATGGGGAGAATTCTATTGAGAATTCTGTCTAAACGTGGTGATTCTCTTTTATTTAGCAGGGGGAGAGCAACTGGCCCTATCCATCCCCAGCACAGTACCTCCAGTGACTGTTTCTGGTGTCTATCTTATGTTTGTTTTTAGTTTGTGAGCCCTTCAGGGACAGGGAGCCATCTTATTTATTTGTTATTTCTCTGTGTAAACCGCCCTGAGCCATTATTGGAAGGGCGGTATAGAAATCAATCAATCAATCAATCAATCAAATAAACAAATATTGGTGAGGCATCATAGCCAAGAAGGTCCTCCTCTTCCAGTCACCATTTGCTTCACTTTTGATGCGGGGAACAAGCAGGCAGTGCACCCAGAAGAGGACATTAGAAAATGACCTAAGTGTATAAGCAAGCCCATTTTCAACACTTTGAAATGTGTCTGGAAATGGACTAGACAGTGTTGCTGTTCAGCACTGGTGAGATGTGCTATTTGTCTAGTGGCTGCATTTTGAACTACCTGCAATTTCCAAACAGTTTTCAAACAGCTCCATGTATTACAGTGTTCTAATCTGGGCATTTCCAGATAAATAACTGTGGCCAGGTGGATAAGCCAACTGTTTTACATGCAAATAGGCTTCCCAGCAGGGCAAACAACATGTTACTTTAAAAATATGTTTTATCCTCCTTTCTTCCTGCTGTGGTCCTGTTCTTTTGGTTGGCTTTGAAAATAAAAGCACAGGCATAAAGTAACATGTAGTTGGACTCTACTTGCTGTTTGAAGTGGCAGGCACCCAGCTTACTGCTTGAAGACGCAGATTTCTTTCTGTGTCTCTTGTGCCTTGCAGTTTCCTCGCTGAACTTTCAGTATGTGTATTGCAATAATGCAAAGGGCAGGAAAGGAGACCAATGAATGAGCTGTAAATCAAATTAAAATAACCCTTCCCACAAAGATTTAGCCATACTCAAACTGCACCACAGAGGGACTGTTCATCATGGTGCGCCACTGTGGGTCTATTGATTATCTAAACTCAAGGGTTTTGGGGGGTTTTTTTGGGGGGGGGGGTTGATAAGCACCTGTCTTTTAAGTCCCCTTGATATCTGTACATATTGAAAATAGGGCTGGCCACTAACCCCTGCTAACTGAGCAAAGAGGCACCTTTTAAAGTGATGATTCTCTTATATTTAGCAGGGGGAGAGCAACTGGCCCTATCCAACCACAGCACAGCATCCCTCCAATGGCTGTTTCTGGTGTCAGCCTTATGTTTATTTTTAGATTGTGAGCCCTTTGGGGACAGGGGACCATCTTATTTATGTATTGTTTATTTTTCTATGTAAACGACTTTGAGAACTTTGATTGAAGAGCAGTATATAAATATTCTTAGTAGTAGTAGTACCAAGAAACATTTTGATTTCTCTTGTGCTTTCAATAGCAATTTGATATCATTTTGCCACTGCTGTGCACAGCTACAGTGACTGGTTTAAAACCCTACACACTCTAAATGTAAACTTGAATTTATATAAATCAAAGAAAGAAAGAAAGAAAGAAAGAAAGAAAGAAAGAAAGAAAGAAAAAGATTCATGTAATTTCTTATATGTACTGATGAGCTAATGGGTGGGTGGAAATATTATTATATAGATACATCGCTGTGTTCATTCCAGGGCAGGGGCGTAGCAAGGTTGGAGTGGGCCCAGAGACAAGACTTTAAAATGCACCCCCCCTCACTGAAACTCAGCTCATGAAGTAAAAAAATCTTAAATGAGGCTGAATAGTGGTAACAAAAAGCATAGTAAAATATAACCTATGTGCCACAATAGATCATCCTAAATTATTATCTTTAAGGTTTTATAAATTGTGGACGATGCATGTTATTTAATGGTATTAGAGAAAGACATGCTGTTCTGGTAGCTCCAGGTCTTAACACCCACATCAATTTCAGAGGATGAATACAACTGAAGGAAGCCCGGGCGGGTGCACGGCTGAGGGAGTCAGTCATGTGACTTGCCTCTGGGGCCCCCCCCAAGGGAGTGGGCCCCCAGACAACTGTCTCCCTTTGTCCTATTATAGTTACGCCCCTGTTCCAGGGTAAATTGACTGGAGTAGTAAGAAGATGCCCTTTGAATACTGCATAGACCTAATTGTTCAATGCATCTTGCAGATGCTCCTGTTTAATATTACACTGGAATACTTTATTGATGTGGTGCTGCTATTAAGTTATTATGGTAAGCCATTGAGCTTGCCCTAGTCAGGAAGTCTTTACAGTAACAGCATTTTGTAGTGCTTTGGATGACTCCCAAAGATGGGGTCTTTCAGATGCTTTTGATACAGTTTATCCAATTATTACCTAGGCATTTCATAAATACTGAATTTAGTATCATAAATACTACCTAGTCAGTATTTAATTCTCAGGGCTGGAATCAGGGATCAGTCAACTCAGACACTGGACTATGTCTGGCCCTGAAACTCTGATGTATTGTTATTGTTTATTTACGATCTTAGATCAAACATGAAACTCTGATGGAAAAAGATGGCTGCTGAGAAGCACTCCAAGCTGTTGACTCTTCCACCAAGGTAAGCCTCCTCCAGATCTTCATGGAAGCTTCCTTTAGCGCAGCAGCAGCTTGGAGCACCTTTCAGGAACCGTGCTGGTAGCTGTCCTCTCTTATAAAGCAATGCTCTGTCCTCACCATTATATCCAGTGATGCAATGGTGGCTACATGGGCACTGCATTACAGGTTGAAACATATGGCCAACCCCCCACCGCCGAGGACACATAAGGCAATAGAATGAGTACCTCCCCATACACCAAACAACAACAACCCTCTTGCACTGCCTGGCTTTCTAACCACAGAAGAAAATAAAGTAATACTACTACTAATTATTACTGTTATTGTTATTGTTGTTATTTAGTATTAATTATTATTATTATTATATAATAATAACCCTGAATATTTTTATAACAACTATTACACACAGAGTAACCAGTCCTTTGCCCCCACACACCACGAGCCATAAGGACAGCACAACACAAGTACGTTTTAGTATAAAAGAGGCCACAAATTTATTAAAATTAAATAGCCAATTGGCGAACTGGATGTAGACAGAAAACTCCACTCCCTGCAGTGTGGGCCTAACAAGGCTGGGTTCAGACTTTTTAGGTCTTTCCCCAAGCCTTCTCAGTGTGACACACCCTAGCTCAAAAGTGGAAGCAGTGCAAACCTGCTGCCTCCTCATCAATGCCAACCCGTAGGGTCAGGGCAGCTTCTAGGGCTTCACCTCCCTCAAGCTGTGGAGCCTTTAAGGTCTGTGAAGCCCCGAAGCAGGTGTGATGGTCAATCACAGCCCCTGAGCCACAAAGCCTCTAAGGGTGGATGAACTATTCACCTTTTAATGCCCTAAGGTGCTTGCCAATACCAAAACCCAACTAAATATCCACCCAGCCCACACTGCACCTGCCAAGTTGTGACCTAAGACTAACTCTGGGAAAGCAAAAGGGGGGGGCAGTAGGCAAAAATACACCCCCCCAACATTGCCAATCAGCGAGGAGGCCAAAAATGGCTACTTGGCCCCCAACAGAAAGACCAGCAAATAGAGGTGTGCAAACAGGCTCGACATCAAACCAAGCCATCCCGTTCAATTAGACCCCAGACCAAACACGCACACACCCCGATGTTTGGGGGATTCACAAGCTTGAAATTGTAAAAAAAATTAATTAAAAGCGAATTTTAATTTCACTTGCTGAGTTGGGGCCCCAGAACACACCTTTTTGAGGCAGTTGTGTGATATCACGTGTGGGATTCAGGCACCACATCATAGGTCACGAAGGTGACCTTATGAGGAGGCACAGTTCATTAAGGGGGTCATCCCATTAGGAATGGGATGGATCTAGAGAAGGAATGGATCTAGAGAAGCCCTCATATGAACATTTTCATCATAGCAGGTCAACAAGGAACCTGTGAAGTCCATAAAACCCCAATGTATGATGTCCATGTATTTCACAAGGACCGGGCCTCTAGCTATTTGCACCTACAGGATCACATAGATGGTGAATCCCAACAACCAATTGTTCCAAGTTCTCTCAACTTGTTTGTGCTTGGTCGCCTCCTGCTTCTTGTTCTGATCCCCCTCCTTGGGCTTAACTTCTGGTTCCCTAAACAGTAACCCAAATATGTCAACATATTCACCCTTAAGGATCTTCTCCTTGGTAGCCGGCAACATGTGATTCCCCCAGTGGGAGGCTTATGGCCCCGAAAGGAGAATGTCATGGTGAAGGGATGACTCCTATGAGATAAGCCCCATTCATCCCATTATAGTTGGCCCCTGCCCAGAGCCACGCCAAACTTGTTTACAAGAACCATAGGGAGGTGGGATCCCCCCGAGTTGCCCCGGGTAAGTGTCACCAGACCATCCTTGCATTGTGGTTGGGCCACAGAACGGGCTACCTCCCCAGGCAGCCAATGGCAGCCAAGACCACGGATACATGGGCCACGGCCCAGCATCATCCTTTGGTGAGTCCCCCTTTACCTCACCTGAAGGAGCCAAGGTTAGTGTTTCCAGTGGTGTCACATCAGGGGCTGGTAGCATTGGTATGGGTGGAGCTGCTGGGTTCTCAGGTGCAGGTGCTGCCAGGGGTAGTGGGTCACGGTCACCCAGATCAGTTGGAACAGATCCTTGGTTTTGTCTTTCCTTCTCAATTGCAGCCAACCGGTCAGATAAGGCTTTCAGCATCTCGGCACATACAGCCTCCCGGTACACTTTCCAGCCTTGTTAGGCACCCCAGAAAGACCTCCATCCCCAGATCTTGAGGGCCCTTCTTATCATGCTTTAGTGCCTATGTTCTAGCAATCAAGGCGTGCAGCATGCCCATATCATCTTCATCCTCAGAAGAAGAAAGTTGGTTCCGAGGCCTTCTGGGGTTTTTAACAGGATGCCCCCCCCATCTTTCCTGTAGCTTTTTTGGAAGGCATCCTGAAAGCAGCGCAGTACTGTAAAGAAATCAAAGGTACCCCTACACTACGGCTGGGCAAAGCCAAACGCCCCAAGGAATACCAAAATTTGTACCCACTGCCCCCATGATCATAAGCCAACAGTCAAAAAGCACAAACAGGATCCCCGAGCAACAAGCCTCCCCTAAGGAACCCCAGACAGGGCAGAGTGGTGCAGCCCTCAGCCCCCGAACACCCCCCAAAAGCCCCAAATAAAGCCCCTAAAGGCCCTCAGGCCAACGATGTTCAGTGGCCAGATCCAAAATTGGGGTGGGGGGTGGAGCACCTGAAGCCTCAACACCCATAGAGCCCAGCAGGGCAATTGATCCAATGGAATCTGAAAGCTCCAACTAAGGTAGGGAGGAAAAAATGCTTCCAAACTCCCAACCCCCACCATTATGTCCCTCAAAATGGCTGAAACAATGTCCTTCCAAGCCTTCTCCTATTGGGGCAAATCCTCTGCGGCTTCTGCTGACGACTCCTCCACTCAGCTGCCTGCCGAAGGACACTGGCCCCATTCAGCCCCATTCTCGGGCTGCTCTCCCCGGTTGCCAGACTGCCCCACAGACCGCTCCTACACCACGAAGAAGGAGAGTCCGAGTCCACGCTGCTTCCTTGAAGCCAAACATGAGCCAACTGAGAGGGGAGTGCCCTGCTGGGATTGCCACTCTGACTGATCCCACCCTGCATGACAAACCGCCCACTGAGCTGCCTTGGCAGCTGGCCAGAGGACTGGGGTGAGGCAAAGAGCCATCCCCCAGCATGAGGCAGGGGGGAAGCCACACCCTTTCACACCAGAAGAAAGATGGCTACAAACCCTTCAAATCACTGCAGCAGTGCTTTCTGTCAAAAATGGCTTGTATTCAGTTGCTGTCTGTTATTGTAAAGTACAAACAGGTGTTCGGTAAATGAAGTGGTGCTGAAAAGAAGGCTAATTAATTGACTGTATTTACCAGGGCTTTTTCACAGGTGTCATATATCTCTAGGCAACTTCAGAGGGTAGCACAGATTTCTGAAAAGTTCATTCAAAAGCTAACTCACCCCTTTGAGTTTGCTACAGCAAAATCAATCATGTTATGTGACTTCCGCTCTAGTGAACCTGGAAAATGAAGCTGACCATTAGTAGCCTGCCCAGCAGTAAGATGCTGCAGTTGTCTCTCAACGTTTAGAAGGAAGTTGCTGTTCAAATGGAAGGGTCCTAAATTAAGGGAATAAATGGTCAGGGTCTGCTTCATAAATAAATGACTGAGGGATCCACTGGGAATAACTAAAGACTGTGTATGCATTATGTTATTAACAACTCCAAGAAGTGTGTGACTCTGTTGTGAGTGACGGAGGCAGTGGGAAACACAGGAAAAGGTCATCATTTAACGTTAAGTAGTGTAGTGATCAGCCTCTGCTCCCTCTAATGAGTTAACTGGAAGTTAATCCTGTCTTGACTGACAGGTTGGTGAACTTCAGGGCTCAGCCAATCAGAACACCAGGTGGGTGGGACCAAGAGAGGAAGAAGGGAGTTCTTTGTTGGGATGAGCTAGGCTGGAGGTGCTCAGGAGGACATGTGGCCATGGAGTTTGGCTGCAGGAGAATAACTCTGCTTCCCTTGAAAGAAAGGAGGGCAGGAAGCTTGAATTCTCATCTGGAGTTTGGTGAATTTAAGGAAAGGAACCTTTGGCTTTGGCTTTGGGAAGATTAGCTTAGGGGAAAGTTTGTTTAGTCAGACTTTGCGTCAAGGAAGTTATATTTCTTTGGTGTCCGTGCTTTTGCATATTCCTGATACTATTCTATTATTGTTTACCTGTAACATAATTAAAACAAGAAACACTAGCCTGCGCCCATCCTACCTAGGGTGTTGCAAAATATTCTATAAACATTTAAGTATGCATTAAGACAACCTATTTTTGAAACCCTACTAAGAGCCGGGTCTCACGATCTGTGAGACCCGGTTTCATTTGGTGAGCGGGAAGGGAGCCCTGGGCGGCTGGATTGGCCGCCCACATGATGGCCGGCTCCAAGACGGTGCCGGCAGGGGCTGGGGAGCTCGGGGGCCACGTGGCCCCCGGAAGCCCCAGTATGCCCTGCGCGAGCACGCAGGGCATACTGGGGAGACCCCCGAGCCAGGAGGTTGCTTTTAAGCCACCCGGCCGGGGGTCTACTCACGAGTAGCCATGGCGCAGAACCACGCTGCAGCTACTCATGAGCAGTTAGCCCAGGTTTGCGGAGCACTCGCTCCGCAAACCCGGGCTAAGAGGTGGGCTACAGGAGCAGGTTAGCTGCTCCGGAACCACCAGGCTCGGCTGCGAGCCCGGTGGTTCTAACGATCATAAAAATCGGGCTAGGATTTTCCTAGCCCAGTTTTTGTGATCATAAGAATAGACCCTAAGTCTTCTTAACTGTACCGAGAGCAGAAGAAAGCCTCAGATGGAAGCAGTCTGTAGTAACTGAATAACACAAGGTGTTTGGTTTTTTAGCTCTTTTCTTTTTACAAGCCTCTCTGAGTTGGTTTTTAACTGAGGAAAAGGGGGTGGAGGCGAACGGGGTTTCTCTGGTGCAAAGACGTCCTCAAACAGTCAGCAGCTATTAGTTTTCTCCTTACATGTAGGCTTGCACGTGGAAGATTTATTTACATATCCAATAGCAAAATAAAGAGAGTTTTCCCTGGAATTCCATCCCAAGCCCAAGGAGGTTCAAGCTCTGTAGATAAAAGGGGTGGCGGAAGCAGCATTAATCTACCAATAATACAGAATAGTTTTAGGAGAAGCTGAGCAAGGCAGCTCAGCAGGGATGATTCGGCATTTCTGTCTCTCATGTGAGCTTGCTCAGAGACAAAGGCTTTAATCATCTACAACTCACATTGAAATTAATGAGATTTAAGTTAGTCATGAGTGCTTAGTGATTATGACTAATTTGGCTGCCATACTCCCCACTTTAAACCAATAATTCTGTGTTGAACCGTGTACTTGATGACCTTGGAGAACTTTGTATTTATACTTCACACAATGTAGATGAACAAAGAAGCCACCTCTTTATGACAAATGCATATCTTCACCTTCTGTATAAGTGTGGTCAGGATCCAGATTAAGTTAGTTATAACTAAGCAATAAAATAAATAAGACAATTTATGACTAACTTGTCCCATTAATTTCAATAGGACTTAGTTATAAATAGCTTAGTCTGAATTCTGTCCTATGTGTACAGTTCCAAGAATGTGCTTTAGAACTGATTATATAATTTCCAGCCCATCATTTTACATATATCTACTGGTAAGGAAGTATTGACTCCAGGTTTTTATTTATTTTATTTATTTTTACACTTATATCTCGCTCTTCCTCGAGCAGCTGAGGAAGTTATTTTTATCCTCACAGCAACCCTGTGAGGTAGGTTACACTGAGAGCTACATGACTTGCCCAGAGTCACCCAAACCGAACTGGGTCCAATCCAGTTCTGTGCACACTAGAGTCAGGCCTGGTCCAAAGCAGTGTGGGCCTGGCAAAGGGGAGAATTATTTTTAGAACAAAAATGGTGGACTTACTGCCATTGCCAGGCTCTGGGAGGTGTGTCGCAGCTGTAGGCGGGGGGCCTGATTTCACTCTTCCTCAGTGGTACCCCCAATCATTTTTGGCCCTATGAGCTGTTTTTTGTCTGTTTCGGGCTTTCAGCCCATTACAGGCCTTTCTGTGGTGCTGGTGGCCATTTTGGGGGCTGCCATGCATGTCCCATGGCCATCTGCATGGCCTGTGTCATTGCCAAGCCACACAGATGGCCATTGAGCATGCACAATGGCCTCCAAAATGGCCACAACCAGAGGCCCATAACAGGCCCCCCAAAAGCCAAAAACAGCCTGTAATGGGCCGAAAATGACCAGGAGGGCTGGCAAGCGGGGGGGATATCAGGAGACCTCATCTGCACCCACAGCAGCACTCCCTGGAGCCCAGCAATGGTGGTAAGTGCACCATTTTTGTTCTAAACCAAACCAAACCAAAAATACCTGGACTGGCCCTGGCCTAGCGGGTTTGGCTTGACTTCAAGCTGAAACAGTCCCGGTCCAGCTCAAGGGTGAGCCCTCAAGCTGGGCCAGTTCAATGTCTAACTGGCTAGAAGTTGAGCCGCACATCCCTAACCCGGACCACTGGTCCTTTTAACTCCTTATTGCCATCAGCTTTCCAAAGTATTTGACAATGTCATTTTCAGCCTTACCTGGACTGAACCACAATAGAGCCCATCATGTGCTCTATCATTGAGTTATGCCCCTTCCTCAAAGTAGGAAACATTATGGGAATATTCTAAGTGTTGAACAAAAAGTGAATACTAATGCAATTATATAGGAATGAAGCAGCTATTATGCCACATGTACTTTATACATCTAGAGATTGGGAGCAAATGTTCAGAAAAAATAATGAATTAATACATTATTTGCCCTATAGTCTATTCATATACATGTAGTTACATTTCCCTAAAGCTGCCACTGTCAAAGTCAGTTTGCTGACCATTGGCCTGACACAATCCGGTGGATCTTAAAATAGAAGAATATGGGCCCTAGGCTGAATTAATTGTTCTGAACAGCTGATATTTCTGCTTAGAGGACATGTTTTTATAACACACACACACACACACACACACACACACACACGCACACCTTTCAAAACAGATCAAGAATTAAAATATTAATAGAAGATCAATAATATATAATTCCAAAATAACAAAATAATGTAAAATAACTCACTGTACCATCACGTTTTGATAAACCCACCCCATCCCCTGACAAATTCTTAGGGGTTTTTTTTAACATAGTTGCTCAATAGTTTTTACTTGTGGACTTTGGCAAGTAAAGTTCCATCTTATGGGTTTTTTTGCCATGATTTGGCTGAATGTTCTAAAGTACTGAAAGAACTCCAGTCCAAATGGCCAAAGGGTTTCAAATGCACTGGATCAGTTTTTCTTCACAGATAAATAACATAGACTATAATGTTCTGGAAAGTGCATAATGGCCAGGGAAACAGTTGGCTTGGTGTATGTAGAATAAGAAATAATGAAATCATGGGTCTGCAGTGACTGCTGTTTCAAGTGTTATAGCCCTTAAGTGCAAGCTGATGAAAAATGTTTCTGCCTAATGGCTGCTTCATGAGAGAGCTACAGAATTTCAAATTGGTTATGATGCGGAAAAGCCTGATTGCATGGAAAGTTTCCACCATGGATATGTAAGCACTGAAAAAAGTGCTTAAATGAAAAAAGTTTTTTCCCATGAAAAAAGGCTAACCCATGTGGTATTAAGTGTACAAATATTACTACGACTTCAGAGTTATTGGCATGCAGGCACATTTTTTTTTTTAACAATATCACAATGGGATTATAAAGTTTGGATTGTACCTGAAATACAAGAAATGGAACAAAGTGAAACTCATAGCTGGAGAGGACTCACTTCTGCTACTTTATTGATTTAGGCTACTTTCCTGTCATTGCTTAATTCAAAACAATTTCACTCTAATAAATGAGATTTTTCT
The DNA here is from genome assembly GCF_027244095.1 of Hemicordylus capensis. Classification (NCBI taxonomy): domain Eukaryota; kingdom Metazoa; phylum Chordata; class Lepidosauria; order Squamata; family Cordylidae; genus Hemicordylus; species Hemicordylus capensis. The sequence goes on from NC_069659.1 coordinate 121,561,996, forward strand.
GGAGTTATAGACTGACTATGGGGACTAGTTAGTAGAAACTCCTCTGCAGTCCTTCTAGAGACACCTCACTCTGTACTATCTGTTCATGGAGAACAGCCATTTTTGTGATTACCATGTCTGTGCCACAATGGGTATGGATATGTTTTCATATGTTGCTGAATGTATGATGTGGAGAAACTGGACAAAGAACTTGTTTTTCCTCTCCCATAATATAAGAACACAGACAAAATTGTAGTATCCTCTTCTAAGTAAGGTTGTTGGGTATACTCACAACCAGGCACCCTCTGTTAACCTGACCTTGAGCCTGAAAGAACAGGAGACAAATTGGTTTAAAATCCATTTTTATTCAGCTTGTACAGATAAATCCATTCCCAGCACAGACAAGACTACTACAAGCTCTGAGTGGGGCTTGCAGTTAAAATAAGAAAGGTAAACCACACCCAACCAAACACACACCTACTCTTAAAGAGACAAGACATCTATATTACATTCCCCACTTTTAGATTACTACAACTCCTCAACGACTCTACTGTAAAGCACTATCAATACTTGGAGTCAGAGGTTCAAGCACATGATTCCCATTGGGGGCAAGTCTTTTCCACTTGCCCGTGAGAAAATCATCATATTTGGTTGGACGATGTATAACTCTGCCACTTCTAGTACATAATACAGTATCTTGAGGTGCGCCCAAGTTCGTATGAGCATTCACCAATCTGTGGTGCTGATTCCAAGCTTTCCTATAAATTCTGATCAGATGACTGTACACAGTTCTGTGGCAGTGAGTCTGAACTTTATTCATGGGTATGGTCTACTATAACAGTAGAATCATATGGTCTACTACTAATGTAAAGTCTACTACTAATAGTACCATAAACACTATTTCACATAACACATACTTAGTTGACGGAATTCATTGCCACTGGATATGGTGATCACCATTAGCTTAGATGACTTTAAAGGGGCATTAAACAAATTCTTAGAGGATAGGCCTATTAGCAGATACTGGTTACAAAAACATTATGTAAACTCCCGTTTCAGATGCATACTTCAATATACACAATACCAGTTTCTGTGGGGCCAACAACAGTGGAGAGTTTTTGCCTTCGCATCCTGTTTGTGGGCTTTCCAAAGGGAACTGGATGACAAGTGTGGGAACATAGTAAACTAGTTATGAAAAGAAAAAGAAAAAAGATGCACTCGAAGAAAAATTACACTTCCTCCTGGGGGCAGTTTGCTGAGCCGACCCCATAAATGGCCACCTCACATGCCCATTGGCCAGATGAGCAGTGGGGCATATGGCAGAGTACAAGCCCAGCTAAGTGCATGAGATGCTGGGTTGGGCGCTGAGTCTGCCCTGCCTGTAGCTGCGAGTTTGCCATTTTTAAAGTCTTCCGCTCCCTTTCTCACCACATCCTCTCACCAGGCCTGATATAAGATGATAATATTATCCATATTTTACTGTACTCAAACCCAAGAAGTTAGTGGTCATCTTTTTCCTTGTCACACACATCAAAAAATGGAATATTACACAGCTGAAAAGGTACAACTAAAATGATTGGCAGCCTGCAAAAGGAACATGCAGGGAAATACTTGTTTTATTGTTCAGAACCTGGAACTCAGGGTTACTAAATGAAGTTGATTGGCAGTAGGGTAGAGTTAGGCAGAAGCCACCAAGACAGAGAAAGCAGTCTTCATGGTACCCCTCCCCACCACGGCTTCCCTCCACACAGCAACCTTGCTATATTTTGAGCCCCAGTGGCCTGTCACTCCCATGAAGGAGTGATCAGTGGGTGAAGGGGATGTTTTGCCGTGAGGCATCATGACTGAATTTGCTTGGCAATTTTCTGGCCTCCCCTCTGGTGGTTCTTCTCATGAGCTTTATGGAGGTGTCCCCATGGCCTTTCATTCTCATTATAGAGCAGTGCACCCTTTGGTCAGATGGCTCTAACTACACAACCGAAGTGCACTTGCCACTTACTGGGGCACTACTAACTTCAGTGACAGGCTCTGCTCATGAGTAAGTGCAAACTCCCTAAGGGCTGGGCCTCCCTTTCCTAACCTTTCAGTGTGAAAAATAGAACTTGGCTGCTCCACAATCCCTGGTTGGGGCTGCCCTTTACACCTGGCTATGAGCACAGAAGCCACAGAAATGTTACATATGTTGAAAAGAAGTGGGATGGTTTAGTTCTGTCTGAAGTGGGATGTCTTCCTAGATCATACTGCCCGACTTCGAACTCTGCGTGGAAACAAACAAAATATTACATCAGGTTGAAGACAACCAATTAAGCTTACGCAGGGCCTGTTGCAGCTGTGTGAATATGCCCTTGGAAGAGATGCAAGTTAATGGTTCCTAAGAAATTAGCTTTGCCAGAGCCATGTATGGCTCCAACTTGGAAACATGTGAATATACCTGATTTAAATATATTATCAACCTAAATCAGAGGAATTAAAAATTGTTCTGCAAAATTAATTTATATTTTCTCCTTGGTGTTGTGAAGATTCCATCAGGCTTTTGCCACATTAATATTTTCCATAATTTGATATTGCCAAGGACTTAACAAACTATGTTTTAATCAAGCAGGGAGGTCCATTCTAAACATTGCTCTAATTAAGCAAATCTTCCACTCTTTCCCAATTTTTTTCTGATTAAAAGGCAAATGAGGCCGTTTTATGTTGAAACTGCGTATGATTTCCTGATCACATTTCCTGATCATACAAACACATCAATTTCTATTAAATTTATTTATCCAGCAGGGTTTGTTTTCATTTTTAAAAAAGTTTTACGGTAATAAATCATACATAAAGCCAGTTCAGATGTCATGTGGAACCACAGTTAAAACTTGTTTCTGAACAACATCTCTCATCCTTGGGAACATACACCCCTGCCTGTGTATGAGTCAGAGAAATTCTCCTTCTGGCTGTGTTTAGAAGCAGACCAAGATCAATTATGATCTCCACATGGTGCAATCGTGCTTTAATCTAACCAAGGTGCTTGACATAAACCAAGTTCTGAGCCCAAGGTTTGAAGTGGGTTTTATATCTCAGTTAATATCAAGCAGTTTGGTTAGAATAAACCAAGACTGGTTGATCCAGATATCACAACTGATCTTGGTTTGTTGAAAGTACAACACTTGAAAGTACAATAGATAGAGTAATATTCACAGGAAAGTTAACTGTTATTTTATTGCTAACAATATAGAACTAATTGTCATAGTGCTAACTATATAGAATTATTTTGGGCCAGTTCAAATGATACTTTTAAACATACATTCACTATATCTGTGGTTTTTTATACCCACTTGGAAAACTGATTCAGATGAACAGACTGATGTGGGTAGAGTGTGTTCTTCCAATTACGTGTTTAGAATGCTACTGTACCTTCCTTTCACAGATTCAGGCCCATCACTCCTCATTCTCTATGGCTCCCAGTTTTCCTTTGCTGTATTTCCTGCTCCTAACACAGCACCTTCCCATGGATATAAGTTTATAAAATGATAGAGTCATGCACAGCTGTTGAGATGCTTTTCTATTCCAAGGCAGAACTGAACGCTTGGGCACCTTTGTCTTCTCTAGAGATATGCTGACCTGTATTGTATTCAGCTATTGAGACATGCTGACCTATATTGTAATATTTTATTTTGTGTTGTTGAGATGTTCGTCGCAGTGGGGATCCTGTAGAGAGTGGTAGGGGTGGGGTGGAGTCCATCTTACTTATTTATCATTTCTCTGTGTAAACTGCCATGAGCCATTTTTGGAAGGGCGGAATAGAAACCAACCAACAAAAGAAAGAAAGAAAAAGAAAGGAAAGCAGATCGAAAGGAGGATAAAATCAGAGGCGTAACTATAGGGGGGCAGGGGGGGCACGTGCCCCGGGCGCCATCTTTTTGGGCCATGTGGGGGGTGCCGCCATGACCAAACTTTATTATTTTTTAAAAAAATTTAATACAAATTTCTCCTGCTCAGTGCAGCAGCGCTGCAGCAGTCAAGGGAGCGCGTCGGCGCCCCCTCCCCCACGAGCGGTCCCTTCCGCGCCGCCCGTGGCCTGGCTTGGCGGCGGCGGGCGCCTTTCATGCTGCTCACTGCGCCTGCCCTTGGCTGAGGCTCGCTCGCTCCGTCGCTCGCTTAGTCTGGAACAGCCAGAAAGAGGCCCTCTAGTGGCTTGCCAGCCAGAGGGTCTCTAGTCAGTGACGCACGCACGCACGCCTCGGCTGGCGTGCCGAGTCGCACTGCGCATGTGTGCGGTGCGTCCGTCCTCCTCTGTTCGCCTGCACGTGGTGGCGCGGTCGCCATCACGGAGGAAAGCGTGGTTGCTGGGGCTGGGGCTGCACTGGAGCAGGCGCAGGCAGGATGACGAGGACACACACAGACACCTGCATGGAAGAAAGGGTGGAAGCAGCAGACCAAGTGTCAGGGTGAGAAATTGAATGAGTTGCAAAAACTACAGAAGCCACATGTGGGGGAAAAAACATATTAAAGAATCAGGCTTTTATTTAGCTGCCCAACTATGGTCTCAGGTGCCTAACAGGTGTTAATGTTTGCATTATACGCTCCTCTCTCCGCCCCAAAAGAAAGAAAAATGATCATAAAGATTCTTTGGCACTCAATCTTAAATGCATGCATGTATATGGAACTAAGAGTCAATTCCCACAGCCTGGGTAGTACAGCAGGGTGAGTTGACTCAAGCAGTGTAACATAGCTGCCTGTGCATTGTTACAAGGTGTTTCAGAGAGTTTTACCATGAGTTCTGCTTGCTGGCATGCTCGTTTTTGCACTGTGAAAGCTTGCCTTGTGATCTCAGTTTACGCTGAAGTGCTCCTATAACAGCTCCATCTCAGAAAAACCTGCAGTGTTAGCTTTAACAAGTGCCTGTGGTATCCTGCTAAAGACACAAAGTTTGGCAAGAAAAATGGGGGACGGGGTTATATGCCAGGACCTTTGGAGATTGTCTCTTGCTTGTGAGGAAAAACCTAAGTATAATGTGGTGTGTATCATCAATCATTGCATCATAATTCTGTTGTTTGAGATACAAGCCAACTTCACAGGGTTGTTGTGAGGAAAAAACACATGTGTGTCAGTCAGATGTATGCTGGGGCGGCGGGCGCAATTTCAGTGCTTGCCCCGGGCGCCGTTTTCCCTAGTTACGCCTCTGGATAAAATGGAGTTGTTTCTGAATAAACCTTTAGTTAATCTACATAAGATTTCCTTGTGTATGTATGAGGGAAGCAGCTATAAAACAACCTGCCTGCTAACTTGAATTACACAGATTAAATGGGCATGTTTGGAGATCATAGGGCATACCTCAGGCTGTTTGCCTTCTTCCCACCACTTTCCAGCACCCACTTACAGCCTCTTCACATCACTCTCCTTTCTAGGATCTGACCAAGCTGTGAGGTCAGGAGTGAAGGAACATAATGGAGAAATGAGATCCAAAGGTGTGGGAGAGTTGTGGTGGAGCTAGACCACCAGGCAGATCCTTTAAGGCATAGGGGGCATCCCTAGTCATCTCTTCCCCAACATCCAGCACACCACTCCCAGCCTCCTTAAAGCTCTCAATGTTTCCTTCTTAGGAAATGCTCAATGTTTCCTTCCTTTCCTTCCTGACAAGAGTGTTTTGATGAGGAAGATCCTAGACAGGTTAGAGGTGAAGGACTGAAACAGAGAGGCCATAAGGGGCATGGGGGGAGACTACAAGGCAGCTTTCTTATGTGGATCTGCCTGGTCCCTTGCCTTCACGCCTGCACCTTCCAGAGCCCCTTTAGAGTCACTTCCCTTCCCCCTCCGCGCCCCACATTTCTTCCTGCTGGGATCTGACAGCATTTTGCCCAGGAAGATCCCAGTCAGGTTGGAGAGAGGCAGAGACGCTCTTACTCCTGGACGTCTGGGCCGAAGTCCAGGGCCTCCACCTCACAATCCTCCTTAGTCTGTCCAGGGTAGTGCTGGCCCACCACTGTACTGAGTGGCTGCTTTAGAGACTGAAGGGGTGTGGGGAAAGCAATATGTGGGATGGGAATATGTTTAGTTGCATGTTGAAAAGTTTCTGCTAATGCATATGTCTAATTTGACCTTTTAATTTCGATAGGACTTCCTTGAGTAAATTTAATCAGAATGTCAGCCACTCTGTTCAGTTCTGGTCCCACATTTTAAGTCAGACATTGATAATGGAACCAGAGGTGCTTTGGCGTCTGGGCCAAAGTCCAGGTCTTCCACACACCCTGGGCACCCTAAATCCTGTTTAGTCTGTCCTGGGTGGTGTGGCCTTTGCACTGCACCATTGGCCTGCACTGCGCTAGGGATGTGTACAAACCGGTTCAGAGGCCTATTTATGGACCGCCAAACCAATTTGAAAGTCTGGTCATTTGGCCAGTTTGAAAGTGGGGGGAATAGCTTGAAGGATTGGGGAGGGTGCTTTTACCTGCCCCCTCCACATTTCCCCCACTGGCGCTGTGTCAAAAAACGGTCCTGCGGGTCGTACCTCCTTGACACTCCACTATACGTTGGACCGGAAATACCTGGAAGTACCCAGTGTGCATGCACACGTCACGACATGCGCGTGTGTGTGACATGCGCATGTGCACTGAGCACTTCCGGGTTCTTCCAGTCTGGCATACACCAGGGCAGCAAGGAGGTACACTGTTGCCCCAAATGACCATTTTTTAGACACAGCGCCAGTGGTGGAAACCAGTGAGGGGAAGGAAAGAGCACTCTCCCTGGTCCTTAAAGCTACCGCCACCTTCACACCGGCAGTTACCAGTTCTGTGCACACCACTGCACTGCACCAGGCAGCCAAGTGTGACTATGACCTTTGCCGAGCACTGAGCATAATCTCTGCTTCAGACACAGAGCAGGGTGGTGGTGGTGGTGGTGAGGAAAGAAATATGTGGGGTGGGAATATATGAAGTTGCATGTTGAAATGTTCCTGCTAATGCATATTTGCATAAGTATACCTGTTTTATATTTTTATATTCTTGTGAGTTCAGTTGCTGTTTTTGCCCACAAGAACTAATGTGTTAAAAATAGTGTGTGAGTCTGTGTGTGTGTGTGTGTGTGTGTGTGTGTGCGCCAAAGGCCTTTAGGTCCAGGCTCAAAAATTACCTAGGTGCACCTCTGGGGAGAGGTGAATGCAAGAGAAGAGATCCCAAGAAAGAGTTGCATTGGGGGAAAATGAAAACGGCACCCAGGCAACTTTAGCTATCCAGTTGTTATTGAACTACAATAAATAAATTGTGCCTGAGAATGATGGGAGATGTAGTTCAACAACAGCTGGACAGCCATGGTTCATGAGCATCTCTGCAAACGCTCTAGAAGAAAACAAAAACAAAATAACTGCAGGATAATATTCTCTAGAGAACCAAATAAAGATATTGCAATGCTATGCACGCTTACATAGGAGTACGGTCCACTAATGCAGTGAAACATACTCCTCTTAAACATGCATAAGATCAATCTGGAAACCTACCAGATGAGTGCAACATAAAAACTGTCCAATTCAGTTTATTATTTTTTGAAGTGGGGGGGGATCACCATGCTTTATAGGCCACTTATCGAACACTCATCATACCATCTTCTTAATGACATTATATGATCCCACCAGTTTTGTGGACATTCAACCTGCCAAAACCAAGGAGACACGCTTTCCAAAGTGTCTGAAAAGCTTTCAGAAAAAGAAATAAATTTACCTATGACAACACTTATTCTTGCAACCAGTGTACTATTGCATGTTAACTGATAAGAAATAGATTCCTCCGACTAATTCATCTAATTGGAGTCATGAAGTAGTCCTTGTTCAGAATTCCTGTATGCAACCATACTGAATTATTTTTGTCTCCTAACATGTCTTGCAGAAACTCCCTTAATAACTTTGTCATGACATGCTGTAATACATGACAGTTCTCCCCCATTCCAGCAAATTTGTATTTGAATGGGAGACTACATGCGTGAGCACCATAAGATAATCCCTTAAGGAATCGGGCCATAGCTTAGTGGAAGAGCAGCTTCATGCTTGCATGCAGAAGGTCCCAGGTTCAGTCCCTGCCAGCTCACTGGAACATAGGATGCTGTCTTATACCAAATGGAGAGGAGAGCTGGTCTTGTGGTAGCAAGCATGACCTGTCCCCGTATCTAAGCAGGCTCTGCCTTGGTCGCATATGAAAGATATTCCCCTTAGGGGATGGAGCCGCTCTGGGAAGAGCAGAAGGTTTCAAGTTCCCTCCCTGGCAACTCCAATATAGGGCTGATTCCTGCTTGCAACCTTGGAGAAACTGCTGCCAGTCTGTGTAGACAATACTGAGCTAGATGGACCTATGGTCTGACTCAGTATATGGCAGCTTCCTATGTTCCTAAATCAGACCAGTGCTCCATATCGCTCAGACTGGCAGTAGCTTCTCCAAGCCTACAGGAGTGAGTCTCTCTCAGCCCTATTTTGGAGATGGCAGAGAAGGAACCTTCTGCATTCAAGCGGTTAGATGCTCCCAAAGCGGCCTCAACCCTTAAAGGGGAATATCTTGCAGTGCTCACACATGTCATCTCTCACTCAAATGCAAACCAGGGTGGACCCTGCTTGGCAAAGGCGGCAATTCGTGCTTGCTACCACAAGACCAGGTAGGGCTTGGAGAGACTCCTGCCTGCAACCTTGGAGAAAATATTGCCAGTCAGTGTAGACAATTCTGAGCTAGATGAACCACTGTTCTGACTTGGTATAAGGCAGCTTCCGATGTTCCTAAAATATAGTGAGCTCATATGTATGTGTGTATACCCACAATCTCTCTCTTTCTCGTGTGTGTGTGTGTGTGTGTATTGATTGCCATCAAGTTGGTGTCAACTCTTCCCCCCCCCACTTTATTTTTATTAGTTTTCTACATATCAATGTGACTTCCCGTTCATCTTTCAACACAGTTATACTACAACATCCATATTTGCTCTCATGTAAATATTTTCTTCGTATTTATATATCTAGTTATTATGTCCTAATCCTTGTTTTCATCACCATAGTAATCTATTAATTTCATTACTATAACAAATTCCCCAACTGTTATTTTTACATTTCAACCCCCGTTAATAAATCTAAATTCACATTGTTTTTCATATACCGCAAAAAGGGTTTCCAATCGTCTACGAAGTTTTCTATATGACTATCTCTTACTAATACAGTAAGTTTTGCCATTTCTGCATATTCATATGCATTCATCAGCTATTCTTCTTTTGCTGGAATTTCCGCAGATCTCCATTTCTGAGCAAGAACCAATCTAGTCGCCATCGTAAGATATAAGAATAAATTTCTATTTTCTTTCGAGATTTCTTCATTAATTATGCCCAACAGAAAGGATTCAGATCTCTTATGAAATACAAAATCTTTTTGAGTTCATCATAAATCATATCCCAAAACCTCTTTACCTCTCTGCAGGACACCACATGTGATAGAAGGACCCCTCGCTATCTTTACATTTCTAGCACTTATTAGATACATTTTAATACATTAAAGCTAGTTTCTTAGGTGTTAAATACCAACTGTACATCATTTTAATTAAATTTTCTTTTAAATTATAACACGCTGTAAATTTAAGATCTTTCTTCCATAGCTTCTCCCAGGCCTCTAAGTTAATATTATGACCTACATCTTGTGCCCATTTTACCATTGTTGATTTTACCACTTCATCTCTTGTTTCTTCACATAATAACAAATTGTACATTTTGGTAATTACATCACTTTCACATAACTCTATTTCAAATTTTGATCTCTGCTCTTCAAAGCCTATTTTCAAATCTTTTTAAAAAAACCTCATTTAACTGATAATATTGAAACCAGTTGGTCACTCTATCTTTTAGTTCTTCCTCCTTTTCCAGTTCCCATTTATAATCACACTTATTCAACACTTTGTTATATGTCGGCCATCTGGTTTTCATATTCACTTCTTTACACATAACAGCTTCTAGCGGGGATAACCACAGAGGTACCTTGTTTTCTCTTATTTCTTTCCCAAACTATTATCAAACTTCTTCTAATGTAATGAAAGTTGGTGTCAACTCTTAGCGACCACATAGATAGTTTTTCTCCAGGATGATCTGTCTTCAGCTTGGCCTTTAAGGTCTCTCAGAGGTGCATTCATTGTTGTCGTAATCAAGTCCATCCATCTTGATGCTGGTCATCCTCTCCTCCTCCTCCAACTTTCCCCAGGATTATGGACTTCTCATGGGAGCTGGGTCTTCGCATAATGTGTCCAAAGTACGATAGGTTGAACCTGGTCATTTGTGCCTCAAGTGAAAATTCTGGATTGATTAGGTCTATGATCCATTTGTTTGTTTTCCTGGCTGTCCATGGTATCCTCAAAAGTCTTCTCCAGCACCAAAGTTCAAAAGCATCAATACTTTTTCTATCTTGCTTCTTCAAAGTCCAGCTTTCGCATCCATAGTGTCATGGGAAAAACTGAACGATACTAATTTTTGTAGGTATAGACATGTCAAGACATCTAAATATCCTTTCCAAGGACTTCATTGCAACCCTACCAACTGCTAGTCTGCTGCGTATTTCTTGACTGCTGTATTCTTTACTGTTGATGGTTGATCCTAAAAGGCAGAAGCTATCCACCCCTTCAATGTCTTCATTGTCAGTTCTGAGGCTGGTTACTGTACCTGTTGTCATTAATTTAGTCTTCTTTACATTTAGTCGTAGTCCCTTTCCCCCCCACTGTGCTCCTTGACTTTCATTACTAGAGCTTGCAGATCATCCGCATTCTCAGCTATCAGTGGTGTCATCAGCGTAGCACAGGTTATCGATGTTTCTTCCTCCCACTTTAAAACCACGCTTATCTTCTTCCAATCCAGCTTCTCTCAGTATATCTTCAGCATATAAGTTGAATAAATAAGGAGAAAGTATACAGCCTTGTCTTACTCCTTTGCTGATCTGGAAACAGTCTGATCTACCATGTTCTGTCTGGACTGTGGCTTCCTGTCCTGTGTATAGCTTTCTCATGAGAACAATGAGATGCTCTGGGAATATCCATTTTCCTAAGGATATTCCACAACTTGACATGGTCGACGCAATAGAAGGCCTTTTTTGTAGTCAATAAAGCACATATTGACTTCTTTTTGGTATTCTTTGACTTTCTCAATTATCCAGTGTGCATCAGCAATAATGTCTCTTGTTCCTTGGCCTTTTCTGAAACCAGTTTGAACATCTTGAATTGCTCTTTCTACGTAGGGCTCTAGTTTGCATTGGAGGATCCCGAGCATTATTTTGCTAGCATTTGAAATTAAAGATATTGTGTGATGGTTTGGGCAATCTGTTAAGTCTCTTTTCTTTGGTATGGGTATGTAGAATAACCTCTTCTAATCTGTTGATCACTGTGTTGTTCTCCAGATTTACTGGCATAGTTTGGTTAGAGTCTTGACTGATTCTTCTTCTATTGACTGCCATATTTCTGTAGGTATTCTCTAAATTCCTATAGCCTTGCGACTTGGTAATGACTGGATTGCTGATCTAACTTCATCTTCCTGTACTAGAGGTTCTTGCAAGTAGGGAATATCTTCTAGAGTATCTTGGATGTTGATATCCCTGCTGTACAGATTTTCAGTATGCTCTTTCCATCTCTGTTTGATCTTCTCTGAATCAGTTACTATCTGTCCTTTGGCATCCCTTAACATACCAATTAGAGTTTGCAACCTCTTTCTGACTTCAGAAATCTTTTGGGAAATTATCCTTGTTTTTCCATCCATTCCATTCCATTTCCATCCTCAAGGTCTTTACAGATGTTGTTGTAGTACTGTTCTTTGTCTCTTCAAATAACTTTCTGAAATTTCCTTTTAGGTTCCCTCCTAAGGTCTTTATCTTTCTTGACTTTAGCTTCTCTCCTCTTATTGGCAATCTCCACCATATGTTCTGACATCCATTTTGCTTTCTTTTGTTTCTTGGTCTTTGGCAGTCTCTTTTCACATTTGTCCTTAACAACTTCTTTGATTTTATTCCACAGTTCCTCTGGTTCCCTATCCATGAGGTTCAGAACTTCAAAGCAGTTCTTGATGTTCTCCTTGAAAATGATGGGTACATTCTCAAGGTCATAGAGTGGAAGCAGAATAGCTTTGTTTTTCCGCTTTAGCTTCACTTGGAACTTGCACATGAGCAGTTTGTGATCTGTTCCACAGTCGGCCCTTGGCCATGTCTTTGCTGTTATAACTGAGCTGTTCCACCTCCTTGCACCAATAATGTAATCAATTTGATTCCTGTGTACTCCATCAGATGATGTCCATGTGTATAGGCACCCCTTTGTTTGTTTGGAGAATGAAAACATCATTGGCTTGGCAAAAACTAATAAGTCGTTCTCCACCTTAGTTTCTGTTTCCTAGGCCATACAGCCCGAGTACCTTTTCCTCTTTACCTATTCCAACTTTGGCATTCCAGTCTCTGATCAGCAGCATCACATCTTGCTTGCATGTTCTGTCAATTTCAGAACATAAAAAAGCCCTGCTAGATCAGGCCCAAGGCCCATCTAGTCCAGCATCCTGTTTCACACGGTAGCCCACCAGATGCCACTGGAAGCCTACAGGCAGGAGTTGAGGGCATGCCCTCTCTCCTGCTGTTAATCCCCTGCACCTGGTACTCAGAGGCATCCTGCCTTTGAGGCTGGAGGTGGCCTATAGCCCTCCAACTAGTAGCCATTGATAGACCTCTCCTTTATGAAGTTATCCAATCCCCTCTTAAAGCTTTCCAGATTGTTGGCTGTCACCAAATCCTGTGGCAGAGAATTCCACAAGTTGATTATGCGTTGTGTGAAAAAATACTTCCGTTTGCTGGTCCCAAATTTCCTGGCAATCAATTTCTTGGGATGACCCCTGGTTCTAGTGTTATGTGAGAGGGAGAAGAATTTCTCTCTATCCACTTTATCCACACCATGCATGATTTTATAACCTCTATCATGCCTCCCCACAGTCATCTTTTTTCTAAACTAAATAGCTTCAGGTGTTGTAGCCTTGCCTCATATGAAAGGTGCTCTAGGCCCCTGATCATCTTGGTTGCCCTCTTCTGCACATTTTCCAGTTCTACAATGTCCTTTTTAATATATGGTGACCAGAATTGTATGCAGTACTCCAGGTGTGGCCGCGCCATAGTTTTGTATAAGGGCATTATAATATTAGCTGTTTTATTTTCAACCCCCTTCCTAATTATCCCTAGCATGGAATTGGCCTTTTTCACAGCTGCCAAACATTGAGTTGACACTTTTAATAAGCTGTCGACCATGACTCCAAGATCCCTCTCCTGGTCAGTCACCAACAGCTCAGATCCCATCAACGTATACTTGAAGTTGGGTTTTTTTGTCCCAATGTGCATCACTTTACACTTTCCAACACTGAACCACATTTGCCATTTTGTTACCCACTCCCCCAGTTTGGAGAGATCCTTTTGGAGCTCCTCACAATCCTTTTTTAATTTCACTACCTGAAAGAGTTTGGTATCATCTGCAGATCTGGCCACCTCACTGTTTACCCCTACTTCTAGATCATTTATGAATAAATTAAAATGCACCAGTCGCAGTACAGATCCCTGGGGACCCCACTTCTTACTTCCCTCCATTGTGAAAACTCTCCATTTATACCCACCCTCTGTTTCCTGTCTTTCAACTAGTTAGCAGTCCATACATGTACTTGTCCCCTTATCCCATGACTGCTAAGTTTCCTCAGAAGTCTTTGATGAGGAACTTTGTCGAAAGCTTTTTGGAAGTCCAGGTATACTATGTCAACTGGATCACCTTGAACCACACACCTTGAACCACACACCTTGAACCTTGAACCACACACTTGGTGACACTCTCAAAGAACTCCAAAAGGTTTGTAAGGCATGATTTATCTTTGAAGAAGCCATGCTGGTTCTCTCCCAGCAGGGCTTATTCTTCTATGTGCTTTACAATTTTATCCTTGAGGATTTTTTTCCATCATTTTGCCTGGAACGGACGTTAAACTAACCGGCCTGTAATTTCCCGGATTGCCCTTGGATCCCTTTCTGAAAATTGGTGTTACATTTGCTACTTTCCAGTCTTCTGGTACAGAGCCTGATTGCAGGGATAAGTTATATATTTTAGCAAGGAAGTTGGCAACTTCACATTTGAGTTCTTTGAGGACTCTTGGGTGGATGCCATCCGGTCCTGGAAATGTGTTAGTTTTCAGTTTTTCCAGACAGTTTATAACATCATCTCTTGTCAATGCTATCTGACTCAGTTCTTTAGCCTCCATCCCTGAAGATCCTGGTTCAGAAACAGGTATATGTTCAGTATCCTCTTTCGTGAGGACGGATGCACAGAACTCATTTAGCTTCTCCGCAACCTCCATATCTCTAAGGCTTTTCCTTGGTGAGTAGGACTACTCTTTTTTCCTGTCCCAGCAACCCCCCCAACAAAACCCCCCTCATGTTTGAAACTAAATATTCTCACACAGTTCTTCACATTTATGATCCAAAAAAATTGGTGAAACCTGTAAGCAACACAGTTCCCACCTGTGCCTGTTAGTGCCATTAGTACGACAAGGATTAAAAGAGCTCTCTTTACAACTCTCCACTTCAGGCAGTGAGAAAGAAAATTGTGCCACAAGTAAGTCCTGCCTATGTAACTGGATGATCCAATCCTGGGATCTGTCCTGTTTACAATCCAAGCTCTATGGTTAAGGGGTAAAACCCACCACATTGCAATTCAGACCTTCATCTAATCACATAATGACTATCCCATATTCTAAATCCTACATTTCATCTAGTATTTAAATCCAGGGTAAAGAATGTGTGTTTTACCATTTGGATGATCATTGTACACAGGCAGAGGAATCTAAACATACATTGAAAGTATCATATGAACTAGCCAATATAGAATATAAAATTTATGGAGGTATTAAAAGTTCTGAATATTAATTATCTGGTTGGACTGATTTTTCTGAGGTTCATGGATGGCAACAAAGGGGTTGTGGCTTCTTTCAGAGATTAAATACAAAATATTAGGAAAATAGAAGCTATGTAGAAGTATCTTGATCTTCAGATTGGATGAAATCCTTTTAGGAGGTTATGTAAGCAAAGAATCTTCATCCCCCCCCCAACCCACACCCACCCCCGCTCCTCAAATGGTAGTCCAATTGTACGTACTTCTAGGAATATTCTTGGCCCCAGGGTAGATGCCAGATCCTTCTAAGCCACAGAAAGAATTAATTTAGAAATGTGGTAGTTCCCATCTCCAGCTTCTGAATTCAACCAGGGGCATCCACTGTTTCCAGGGTGGATTCCTGTTCAGAATTCTGTCCCTAAATGATAAATGACTTCTACCTTGGAGTCAGAAAAAATGATAGTCTAAAGGTATTTCTAGAGTGGTTACTCTACAGTGCATACCCCTCAAGCAGCCACCCAACAGATGTGAATGTTAGTAGCAATCCTATGTCTAATGCATTGTGCTAATGTTTCAGAATCAATTTGGGTGCAAAGTAATAAGAGATTCAGTAGCCAATTTCAACTTTATAGTCCTCGTAATTTACTCTGAAAGTACTTCTAAGGCTGGTATTTTGGGTCCTGTCTGCTTCTAATCTGCAATTTTATAAGAAAAATAAACTAGAAAGGCTTCTATTTTATGAATAGAATAATATTTTCCTCTTCATTAATCTTCAGTTTTTAAAGTGTCAGCAAATTAGGCAATGCATCTTTCTCTTTCAACAGAAAAAGCTTAATATATATTTAAAAGGAAATATATATACAGTTAAAGGAGGTTACCTGTCATGGAAGTTTCTGTAATGTAGAACAGATGTTTTTAAATCTCCTTTTGTCCAGTAAATTTCTGTAAATATTTTAAAGGTATATATCATTAATTAAACAGTATGTTCCACTGTATTTTACCTTCATTATACCAGTCTCTCAAAAGATCTTAAATTACTAAAAATATATGACTAGAAATAAGAATTTCTTTGGTGAAGAAAAAGGGATTGACTTCTCTTTGCTCATCTCTAAAATGAATACTTGGTTTATTGTTGTTCTGTGAGAATAACACAGCCTCGGGGGGGGGAATATATATATATCCAATCCTATCTATCTATCTATCTATCTATCTATCTATCTATCTATCTATAATATTTCATATTTTATGGTCTTGCACAATATTGCTGAATTCTGGTGTGTGTGTATTATTATTATTTATTTATTCGATTTCTATACCGCCCTTCCAAAAATGGCTCAGGGCAGTTTACACAGAGAAATAACAAATAAATAAGATGGATCCCTGTCCCCAAAGGGCTCACATTCTAAAAAGAAACATAAGATAGACACCAGCAACAGTCACTGGAAGTACTGTGCTGCGGGTGGATAGGGCCAGTTACTCTCCCCCCTGCTAAATAAAGAGAATCACCACGGTAAAAGGTGCCTTTTTGCCAGTTAGCAGGGGATGGTAACATGTGGATGGTATGGCCAAGGCACATGTTGGCACAGGAGATGGGTTGTGATTAGCTGGGCATATTCCCACGTGCTCACTCTCTCTCTGTTTACTGTCTCTCTGTGCAAGACAGATTAATGTCTTCAGGCCTACTGAAATTAACCTACATAATACATTTCAAAAAACAGTTGATAGAAACTTAAGGTCATACGATTGAAGGCCAAGTTCTTAAGTTATCTGTGGTAATATGTGTTGTTAATTTTTATTTTGATAATCACCGGTTAACTCCCAAAACTATTGCATTCTTTGTTGTTTTAATCCTCCTTTGTGTGGAATGTGTACACATACACAAATCAGGGTTCAGGAAATCCACTAGTTTACTTGTCCGTGATGAGTGAAAAAAGATGCTGATGAGTGAAAAAAAAATCCTGATGTATAACATATAATCATAACTTGAAGAACTATCTAACTATCTAACATAGCTTGAAGAACTGTCTGACAATTAAAACATGTTGCCTGACTGGTGAACTGACACAGCATTTCATGACCCCTGTATATAATTAAAGGGCTAGGTCAAGTGCAAGGAAGGATAGGTATCTCAATAGCTATAAGTCAAAAGATCTAAGTGGTACTCAGAGGCATGCCTCTGAATTATCACATGCCTGGGACAATCTACTAAAAGGGATGGCCATAACATTCATGCCCAGCTTGCATATATTTCTAAAGGCCACTGTCTCATCACCAATGAAAAATAATGTTCCAGGAAGGCACTTCTTGCTAAAGATGTTCAAGGAAGGCACATTGCTAAGAGAGGACGTATCTAAGCATCAGCAGACTATTGACAACAAGGTAGCTGTTCTAACATTTTCTGGCAGGGAGTTGCAGATACTGGGTGCCACCACAGAAGAGACCCTATCACACACGAAACTTGTGTATTTCCAATGAAATACAGTACATTGTTGCTTATGGTAATAAACATAATAGTTCAAACTAACAGTATCACATTTTTCTCTACAAGTTTATATTTGGCACAACCTTTCAAGTATGTGATGAAACATAGTGTAACCTGGCTGGTTTCTAAGGACAACTCAGTTTTTGCTATTGTAGCTGTCTTTTTTCCAGTTTCTAAAGATTATAATGCTTGGATAATGCTTTATTAAAAAAACAACTATGCTGAATCTTTCCAGTTATATGTGTGCCATGCATATCCATGCACTAATACATTTGATGTAGTGTGCTAAAAAACCAGAGTGCAGCAGTTCTGTTCCACTGACCATGCAAGGGCAGAAGGCCAGACCACTTTATCTGAAGAGTATCACAAGCACAATGACCCACCAGTGCAATATGCCAAAATTGTTGTGTAAATGTTTTTCTGCCATGGCTATGATAATTTCCCCTATAGGCATAATGTGCATACATGGAAGGAGCTTCAGAGGGCATAATGTAACCAGTTTTCTGCTCTCCCTCCATTTCCAGGACAAGGTGCATGATCAATCTGACATATGGAAAGTCTGTGCATGTTTCCTGTATCCCCATCTAAGCTGCCCCTTCTGCTTGGTTAAGTGGCCTGAGTAATGAGGGAAGAAGTTCACGTTCCTTGACTCAATGGACAGAGATCTAAGAGGTGCACATACACCTCCAATTTCTTGTAATGGCCTGGTGTTTTGACTGCACATGTGCACCATGAGAGAAGAGGAACACAGCTCTGCTTTGCATGACAGGAATTCTTCTGTATTCATCTGCATGGGGATGGATTGTATGACATGTGATTAAAGGTTAACTGAAGAAAGCCTGTCATAAATTAGAAGTTTGATCTTGCACTGTTACTGTAATGCGAATTATTCTTTTAAAGCTTTCGAAGTAATTCCTACTTAGCAGGACCTTCGTCAGGAGACAGGAATGCGTTCCAGTGTAACACAGACCAAAGGTTTGTTTGTTTGGGGCTATCTAAAAATAATAAGGGCTTGGCAATGAACTCGATAGGTATCACTCCTGAATGGCAGGTCACAAAGGTATCCAACACTAGGAAGAAAAAATGGTTGTCATTTGGCAGATATTCAATACTTACTATTTTGCCTCGGGACTAAAAAGGTATGAAGCATTAAATGCTCTGCTAATGCCAGAAAGAGCTTAGCTTACACAAAGCTCAGCACTGTGGGCGTGAGCATTTCAAAACTTAGAAGAGATAAAAGTGTGCAGACTCAGTGGCATAATGTTTCCACATCTGAAAGAGTCTGTTAAGTAGTCCACTGGGATCCTATCTACCTCGGGTTTGTATTATATCTCTGCTATGAAATATTAAACCTAAAGACACAGAATTGGAAGCTATTTCTGTCAAAGTAATAAATCCAAAATAACACCAAGCAAGTGGATTTTTTAAATCTATCTATCCATTCATACAAAATGGTATTCTGTGAAGAAGAAGGTTGGGAGCTGGATGCTGAAGCAGATAAAGTAGCAAGAGAGGGCATTAGGAGTATCATAGCTGACCAATACTTTTTAAAAGGCTGTGCTGGTTCAGATGTGAACTCCCTCTCCCTTTCCAGGCAGAGCAGCAATCTGGGAATGCAGCAGAACTGCGTCCCATGGAGAGCGATGCTGCTCTGAACACAGCCAGAGTCTTCCTGAGCAGCAGAGTATGCACAGGGGAGGGGAGGCAAGGCAAGGCAGTGTAGCCCTCAGAGACATATCTCTGGCAGACAAAAATACTTCCATGGGTAGGGAAGTGCAGCAAAAATGGCTCCCCTTTCCCCACCTGTGCTGCTGCTTGGGACAGTGGCAGCTGGTGAGGGCTGCTCTGGCGGGGCCATGAGAGGTCACCTGCAAGCCAACACAAGCAGCAGCACCTCACCCGGCACCCCACGCAGCAGCTGCCCCCACACTCAGCTGGCCTCTGTGTGTGCGGGGAGGCCATTTGTGTGGTCAGCATGGTGTTGATCTTCCATGCCACTGGCTCAGGAAGACTCTTGCTGAGATAAGAGCAACTTGTCTGCGTGGGGCCTCATTTCTGCTGCATCCCCAGATTGCTATGGATGTCAGTCACTGAGGCTCTACACACGTGCGGTGGGTAGCACCTGGGAGGGTTCGGTGGGGAGAGCGGGCAAGCCATATCGGCCACCCACATTACTACCGGCTCTGTCACGGAGCTGGTGGGGGCTGTGGGGATCGGGCCCCCCAGAAGTCCCAGGATGTCCCGTGTGAGCACATAGGGCATTCGGTGGGGGGAACCCCCAAGGCCAGGAGGCCTGTTGTTGCCTCCCGGTCCGGGGTCTAGTCATGTGTCGCCACATGCCACGGTAGCGCATGGTAAAAACAACAACAAACAAGGTTAAAGGAGCGCTCGCTCCATTAACCTTGTTTAAGGTGAGGGCGAATTAGATTGGCTAGCTGCCGTGTAACCACTGGGCTCACCTGGTGGTTCTGACGCTCACTAGAAAGTGGGATAGGCTCCCTTAGCCCGCTTTCTAGTGATCGTGGGAATAGGCTCACTGTGTTTATGTTTATTCTCTAGCTACTTATCTAATTTCCCTTTTAGGGGCAAGGTTATTGAGGACGTGGTCTCTGTATAGCATCAGCACCAGAAAAATAACATCTTGTTGAGTCCCTGCCAGTCCGGCTTTTTAACTTTGAACATAACTTTGAGGGGGTACTTGTAACTTTGGCTGATTCTCTTGATCAATAAGGCCCACTGTGTCCTAGTCTGTGATCTTTTGGTACACCTCTGATACAATTCCTGATGAAATAGTTGCAAGTTTGAAGTCTGTGAAGAGTCTATGTGAAATTGTCTCTGAGGACTTCTGTGAATTCCTACCAGGGAAGACTGAAGGCTGTTTGCTTGTTATCACTGTGGGACCTCCCACTGGTCTCTCCCCCCCCCCCGCTGCATTTTGTCCCTCCCTTGGTTCAATGGACACACAGAACTGGGAATGCAGCGAAAAACTGCTAATGCTGTTTCGGCAAGAGCTTGTCCAGCAGTTCATGCAACACAGTAACAGGCACATTCTAGTAGCAATTTCCATGATTCTACTTGTGCAAGAGGTGCTGTACAACAAGATATTGGATAAGCAGCAGAGCATATTATAATTTAGTTTCTCTTTTTTTCATGTAGCATTCACAAGGAAGGCAGAAAACAACCCTGAGTGGAAGTTACTTTCTGTACGTGGAAGTACATCTTAGAATCCAAACTACTGTGTAAATTTTGGATTGCTGGGAGAAGTCATTCAAGGATTTGCTCTAAATATGCTGATAATATATTGGTGGTATACAGATATACTAAATAAATAAATGTGGAATCCTACAGAAGACATGTACAAATAACAAGTAATGCATGTGAGCTTGTACTTGGTTCTTAAAGCTTGTACTTGGTTCTCCATGCAGGTTTTGTTGCATATACATGGTTCTGGGCTCTGGTAGTCATGTATGTTCTTCCCTTAAGCCTTCTACTAGCCTTACAAAACACAGTGTTATTTGAGCTGGAAATGAGTAGGAGGAAGCTCAAAGTACAACAGTGCTTCATACCAAAGGATCTTGTATTGTTTTAACAATTTGAACCAGATCAGACTCTGCATGATTCAAGAACCCCAAGTAAATCCATGAAAGCTGTATCAAAGCCAGGCGGAGATTCATTCAATTTCTTAGCCCTTTCTATTTATGTTTCTCCCATGGCATCTGGACTAGAAAATAATAGATAAAATGTTGGTTTTGGAACACATTCTCATAGTTACAGTCTTTGTTTCCTGTAATAAGAAACTGCAAAAAAGGAGACTTTTAATAGAAGGCAATCTTTAAATGGAGCCTTTTCCCCTGAAGCTTTTATTTAATGTTTCCTGAAATAACTGATACTATTGGTTTTTTAAAAAATTATCTTCTGTTGTGCGCTTTTGATGTAAACATTCTGAAGAATGGATAACCCTATTATTGTAATATACAGGTGAAACTCGGAAAATTAGAATATCGTGCAAAAGTCCATTAATTTCAGTAATGCAAATGAAAAGGTGAAACTGATATATGAGACAGACGCATTACATGCAAAGCGAGATAAGTCAAGCCTTAATTTGTTATAATTGTGATGATCATGGCATACAGCTCATGAAAACCCCAAATCCACAATCTCAGAAAATTAGATTACATGGAACCAAGAAGACAAGGATTGAAGAATAGAACAATATCGGACCTCTGAAAAGTATACAGTGTACTGTGCTTGATTGGCCAGCAAACTCGCCTGACCTGACCCCATAGAGAATCTATGGGGCATTGCCAAGAGAAGGATGAGAGACATGAGACCAAACAATGCAGAATTGCTGAAGGCCGCTAATGAAGCATCCTGGTCTTCCATAATACCTCATCAGTGCCACAGGCTGATAGCATCCATGCCACGCCGCATTGAGGCAGTAATTGCTGCAAAAGGGGCCCAAACCAAGTACTGAATACATATGCATGCTTATACTTTTCAGAGGTCCGATATTGTTCTATTCTTCAATCCTTGTCTTCTTGGTTCCATGTAATATTCTAATTTTCTGAGATTGTGGATTTGGGGTTTTCATGAGCTGTACGCCATGATCATCACAATTATAACAAATTAAGGCTTGACTTATCTCGCTTTGCATGTAATGCATCTGTCTCATATATCAGTTTCACCTTTTAATTTGCATTACTGAAATTAATGGACTTTTGCACGATATTCTAATTTTCCGAGTTTCACCTGTATAACAAGCGGTGGAATTTGACATTTTGCAGCCATTAATGGCAAAGGTTGAAATTAGGCCTCAACAGAGCAATGTATTGTTACAAGAAATATTGTTACAAGAAGCACTGTGAACTATTGATGTGAAAGGCTCTGTATCTGTACTCTTTTAATATTCCCTCATTCATAATGCTTTACATTACCAAAGCAATAACTCTTCAAGCCGATGAGCTATAGAGATGAACAAAATCTTCTTACATGGGCCTTATATTCATTTGGATTAACCTCGCCGTATGGCAATCACCTGAAATAAATGACAGATTGACAGGAATATGAAATGGTTCTTTAATGAACTCTTGAAACTCAGTACAACTGAGACCTTCAGGCTACTGACATATAAATCCCTTTTAGACTGTCTGAGCAATTACAGTGGATTTGTGACTGATAACTGACTGCTGTGGATTAAGTTCTCAGCCAGTAATGTGGTCAGACTTCAAATTTGCCCTTGTTGAATCTATTCCACATCACTTTCCTCTCCTGTTTTCCCCTGCTTGAGTGGGGAGTTAAGGACTGAATTTCCAATAGAGTCAGACATGCTTTAGATACCATTAATGCTGCAAATTGCTCAAATAAGGCAGTATTATATATTACTGCTATGCTTACAGTGGCTTCATTGACTCATGTGTGTTTATGTTCTAACAGCTGCCTTTGACAATACATTTCTCTTTTGTGTTTTGAAAATGCATAGAGTGAAACCACCATAATTGTTTGCAGATGTGCATCTTAATAATGTTGGAATGCACTGATGCACCTATGAGTTGCATAAATGAAGATAAAAATCCTAGAATCTTTGCAAGATGCAGGCCTCATTCTCATAGATTATTTGGACATTATTCTGATAGCTCTTATACACCTCTTTATGTATCTTAAGAATCAACATCAATCATATGAACTTGCCCAACTTCTGCAAACAACTGGAGAAGTCCATCCTGCCACCATTTTAGGCAATGAGCTAGGTGGATGGAGCAACCGTGCAGAGTAGAGTGGCTGTTATACTGAGAGCAGCTGCTCTGCTTCTTGTTCGCTGCATTCTGGGTCCATGGAGGACCCAGAGATGCCAGTTACCCCTGCTGCTGGCACTCTGCTGCTCACTGCCCCATACATGTGGGTGTGCGAGCGGAGGAGGTTTGAGGAACCTATAGATCATCTGCATGGAGGCAGGTAGGAGCTCGCCTACCCACTTGCCCTCCCCACTGCACAGGTAAGTAGTCATGAGAATGAACATAGTGTGTAGTGTAATATGGTGTGTAAACTGATAGTTTTTACACCTCTATTATCTGAATGTAAATAGAAGACTGCTAGGAACCTATATATCCTCATAAGATAACCCAGATAATGTCCACCACTGCAGACACATACTAGTATATTGGCCTGCACAATATGAGAAAAGAGGCCAATTATTTCTCAATTTTCCAGTCTTAAAACACATGGATCATGGGAAATCTTCATAATCTGTAGAAATGACCCATGACCCAATGCTCTGTCAAATGATCCACTTGTATATGGCAATGTAAACATGATGGACTGATTGGCTTAAATTCAATTTAACATAACAGACTATTTCTAGTATTCTTTAGAAATAGGAAAGTCTTAATGCTCATTGTGCATGGTCTCTTAAACAGAACCGCAAGGGAAAATAGCATTTAATAAATTTCCTTATGTTTTTATGTTAGCTTGTAAAAATGTTTACTTTGCCAAACTGTAATTGATGAGGGTCTGTGGTTCTGTGGTTGAGTGTTGAAGAACTAACAAATATCTATTCTGTAACCTATAAATTCCAGAAACAAACTGTTCTTCTCTGTCTCTGCAATCCTTCCCTTTCAATTGCAGGTGCAGATAATTGTCTGCACACATGAAAAAATAATAGGAAAATTATCAATCATCCATTCTCTCCTTCTTGACTAGCTTTATAATCAAATATAGGATTGCTCAATCCATTTGTCTTTCAGAACAGCTTCATTTTATCATAATTCATCACCTCTTCTGCCATAGACGCCAAAATATTTTTTTAAAATCCTTTTTAAATTACAAGTATTTTTCTGACTGATCCCAACCTGTTTTGTTTCCTTAACTAGGCTTGTGCAAATTCTAAAATGGAGCCTGCACCATCTTTAGCTCTTCCTTTCTTCCACCTGATTACTATAAGAAGGGAAATAGTGACTGGCCAGGAACTCCACAACCACAAACACTGTTTGCAGCTGGCTGATTTGAACATCCCAACTAAGGGTCAACCATTTCTTGCATATGTGGTAGGGGATTTCCATGGTGTTCATTGTAGCTAAGTACCAAGACACAAATTTGGAATGGTTCAGATTATCATCTGATTAAGCTGTATGTTCACAGTTCTCTGGCAAACACATAAAGGCTATGCAATCTTAACAGGATAGTTTGAAACTGATATTGGCTGAACATTTTGAGTAGCTCTTGTTTGTAGATTATTTAGGGTTAGATTAGGGCAAAACAAAGCCTTAATCACATGTTATGTTCAATGCTCATACAACAGTGTTATTCAGACATTATGGTGTACACAGTTGCACAGAGGCTGTACCTGCGGGTACAGCTGACTGAACACAATTACAATTGATTGTCTGAAGAACACTTTCTGCATTTGCCCTAAAATACTTTATATGGTTATGCTATCTTTTACATTCAGGTACAGAGATGAAGCAATCAGCTGTACTCATGAAACACCTTCTGTCTGCACTGTACCACATGTGATTTCCCTCATGTAGGTACAAGGCATCCATTAAAACCATTTTGATTGATTGATAAGTGCTGTCAAGTCAGTGTTGACTCTTAGCGACCTCAGAGATAGATTCTCTCCAGGATGATCTGTCTTCCACTTGGCCTTTAAGGTCTCTCAGTGATGCATTCATTGCTGTCGTAATCAAGTCCATCCACCTTGCTGCTGGTCGTCCTCTTCTTCTCTTCCCTCCAACTTTTCCCAGCATTATGGACTTCTCAAGCAAGCTGGGTTTTCACATAACGTGTCCGAAGTACGATAGTTTGAGCCTGGTCATTTGTGCCTCGAGTGAAAATTCTGAATATACCATAGATGTCTTAATATATTCAACCGCCTCTCGCCCTGCTAAGAGCTTCTTAAAAGGCTTTGGAGGGAAGTGGAAGGCCCCAGATGGTGGGGTTTTTGGTTGAATGTGGTTTGGATAGGTTGTGCAATTCCAAGCCACACCTCCAGGGTGTGGATGGCTGCCTCTTGCTCCTGCATGCACCGGAGCAAGACAAAGGTGGAGTTTCACTGGGTTGGATCATCCTGAGGGATCAGGTGTTTGGGTAGGCCCCGTTCAAGCTGCCTCTTCTTGAGCATACGCTTAGCTTTTTTGCTCCAGCAGAAGAAAGCTGCTATCTTGCAGCAGCTCTTCATAAGGGCAGCTGTGGCAGCAGCAGGATGGTGCCCAGCACCTTCAGCAGGGATGTCTCACCTGGCCACAGCCCCAGAAGGGCCCACATCCTGCACAACCAGGTTCAGTGTGTGCACCACAAAATGGATGGTCACTAGCTGTCCCTGCTTGGCTGTCCTAGTTGTGTTGGTAGCATTGTTGGTGACCATGAACCCGTGGTGAAGGTTTGGCTGCCCAGACAGTCACTCCTGCATCTGGTGATCCATGGCCACTGACAGCTCACCAGCTGGATGGTCAGTATACAGCACCTCCACATGCAGCACAGTCCAGCTGTGCTTTGCTGCATGGGAGGGGCTGGTCACGCCATCACCAGCAGTGTCTCCTCTCTCTCCTGCCCCCACCAGTATGCCATGAGGGACAGGAAAGCAGCATACCTTCCACTGGAGCTGGTCTACAGATCCTCATTGAAGTGAACACTGGGCCTTCCTGCATGCCCGGTACAGGGAGGGCCTGACCCACTTGCTGAAGGTGGTGTGTGAGGGTATCTTGTAGTTAGGGGCAAGCAGTTGGAGAAGCCAGTGGAAGCCGGTATTCTCCACCATCTGGAATGGCTGGTTGCCCAAAGCAATCATCTCCCTAATGGCCTGGGTGATGAGATGAGGCTCTGGGAAACCAGTCCAATTGCCCACTGACTGCACCCACAGTTCCCCTGCTTGGGAGCATGAGAAGGTGCCTTGACGGTAGTCAAGGGCACACCAGGACTATTGCTGACAGCAGGAGCATGGACCCTGGGTGATGCAATCATCAGGATGCTGCAGCATCCCTGCTGCCATAAGATGCTTAAGGTCCTTAGCCCTGCTGACCTGTGTCCTACCGTGTATGCAGGCAGCATGATGTGGGTCACCATGGCAGAGCTCAAAGTGGTCCCACACCAGGCTGCTATTGGTTCAGGGCTGTTTCGTTCTGGGGGCCACCACCACCACCACCACCTCCCTCATACCAGGGCAGAAAAAGTCCTGGAAGCAGAAGTATATCCTCCTGCTTCTTCTCAGTCTGAGATGGGGAAATTTTTTCTGCCAATGGTGACTGGGAAGGATGTAGAGCGTGATCTGGCTGGGCTAACAGCCAATGACATCTACTCCTCCACTACCACAGTAAGAGCTTCTTCCCTGATAGGGTAGGACCTTCCCTCTAATTCTACCTCAGCTGCCACAGGACCAAGCTCCTACAGGTAGGTGAGCCTGTGTGGCACCACAGCAGTGGAGAGTAGGCCCCTCTCACCATTGCCCACAATGACCAGCAGCATCACCCCTCCCTCTGCCTGGCACTCTGTTCTCAGCCTCTCGGACATCTCAGGGTTTTTAAAAATTGAAGCCCTAACTCTGATAGGAGTGGAGAAGAAGCGCCTTTATGACAGGTATTTTTAAAAGGGGTTGGGGTGGTCTTTTTATGCTGTGTGTGCCACACAGAGTGTTATCTGTAGCACTGTAGTGCACACACAGGAACTAGAAAAATTAAATCCCCCCAAATAAAGAAGCAGAGGAGTGAGCCACAATGGAGGGGAGTGAACAGCAATGGGGAAAGTCTGAGGGAAGGCAAGGCAAAGAATAGAGCATTACTGTGGCCTCTCTAACCCATACCCACCCCTGCCTGTCCCATAGCCCTACTAGAACCCAATCCCTCCCTTCCCCAAACTAGGCCCTATGTAAAGACCTCCAAGTTCTATACATTGACCGGGGGAGGGGCTAATCTTCTGGCATCTTCTTTAGCTGAGTGCTTCCGGCATCTTTGACTGAAGTCTACCATGTGTTACTCTCAGAGGCACTCTTGGGCTGAGCAGACACCATGTAAAAGCTGGGGGAAGGGTAGGTGAGCACCAGTCAGGCCACTCCGCCCCAAAAAACCACCACCACCACCACCAGGGGAAAAAAAGAGAATCAGAGAGAGCCTGGCAGACAAAAGTCAACAGAAAAGAGAAAAGTCTTTATCCGAACTTGCGGGCACAGGTGAACCTCATTATCTGTGGATCCAACATCATGGTTTTACCGCAGTCGGGTAATTGACACCCAGCCTTGGCATACATGGAAAAAGGATCAACAAAAGGTTAATTTCACATATCTGCAGGTTCGGGACAGCCTGAAATTACATCGGAGGTGATTTCCACCCGCCATTTTAGGAAGAGGAACCATTTTGTGGCTTGTTTGTGTAAAAAAAAAACCAACTCATGATCTTTTCCACATTTAGGAATTAGGGGGCATGGAGGGGGGGCTTCCTGGATTTCTGGAGACCTGCAGAGCAAAGGAGGGCACTTTGTTCTCAATTTCAAGGGCCCCTTTTCACTGTTTTTGCCCCATTTCCACACCACCAGGAACCCAAACCCCCAATTCCTATTGACAATACCTTGTTATCTGTGGTTTCATTGTCCATGGTAAACTGAGGGAATGGAACCCCTATGGATAATGAGGTACACCTGTAGTTTAGAATTGATATTTCATATTTTTAACAGGAAATACTAACAAATCCAAATAGTTCAATGCACCATAAATGAAACCAAATCATCATTTTTGGGGAACATCTTTAAAGTTAAATGGGTTATTTGCTTGTTTGCCATTGTATGATATCTAGGACCTTCAGAGTTCAATGTGAATGGCATGTTTTTTATCTTTAAGAATGGCTGCAAATTTGCATTTTGCTAAATCATAACTAAAAAATTCCATAGCGAATTCTATTTGCTTCAGCTACCAGAGAATCCTTTTCAGTTATTCAATCTGCTTGAAGTTAGTTTGCAGAATATGCTACACTGGTCCTCATCTTAGTGATCTGTTTTATTCTCTTAAATGAATGCTTTATACAGTGGAAAATCCAAACATTCTGAAGGAGGCATTAGTGCTGCATGGATTAAGCAAAAATATGTAAGTTTCTCATACATAATTATAAGGCGGCATGTTGCCGAGACATGGTTGAGCACTGCAGCTCTTTCACACAAGATCAGACAAAGTTGTTAAATCACAGTTTATTTTTCCGTGAACCTAAATCATCCCTTGGGCTATTCTGGCTACAGTTAGTTTATTTTCACCATTGAAGTTTAAACCCTTCTGTTTCTATGACATATGAAAGTAGCTAAGGAAATTGAATATATCATATTGCTGAGAAGAGGGTACTGAACTTGTTATAGCAGCTCAATAATAAATAAGCAATGATCCATCATATGTCTATGTAAAGAGCAGAGAAGAACTGTGCTAATCCAACAGTTCGAAATGGGAAATGATTTCTTCTGATACAATCCACGAAAGTAGAAATCTACATTATGGTCCAAATTATATTATGGTTTGCTTTTTCTTAGGCATCCATTGGGAGGTCTTCAGAAAGAGCCTTCTTAATATGATTTCATAAAAGAACTCTTGTGTTGCTTTTCTGGTTGCTATGCTTCACCTTCTCACATCATCTGATATAGTTCAGTATGAATCAGATGATAAAGCAACCAGTTTGTTCTGTAATTGCCTATTGCTGAATGCAGTAAGTAACACCAGAATATTGAATCCAGACATAAATGAGAATCCAGGTAACATGAAATTAGTGGTGGTTGATTTTCCTCTGATCTAGGGGAGTGAATTTACCATTACTTGAAATTCACATTGCCTCTAGTAGAAGAGAAGCTGGCTCTGTTGAGTATATAAGTGTAATGTCAAGGAGTACCAGGAGTACCTTTTATGAACTCTATCTGATTTCCCATTTGTGCCCCTTCCTGGACAGGACCACCATCTGGCCAATATCAAAACTCTGTGACTTGACCATTGTGATGAATCTTCCCTTGAGGACTGCTCAGAGATTGCAAGTGGTCCAGAATATGGCAGTTGCCCTCCCCCACTTTTGGATTGCAAATAGAAAGCACATAACAATAACCCAGAAGCTATCCACAAAGACACATAAAATAATAATAATAATAATAAGGAGGAGGAGGAGGAGGAGGAGGAGGCCAAAAGCTAGCTTGATATGCTTGTCAGTTCAAATACCTGGAAATGTTATGTTCTGGCCACCCCACCTTTTACAAAACAGTTCTATGCAGCATTAGGCAAGGAGAGCCACTGCTAACTAATATAGAACATTGACTAAGACTAGCAACATTCTAAACCCTGCTCAGCCATGGAACTCACTAGGGGAGTTTTGGGTAGTCACTTTGGGCAGATTGTTATGATAAAAAACTTTCAACTTAATGAAAAATTCCAGCCGGAGATTTCTC
Source organism: Hemicordylus capensis (assembly GCF_027244095.1). NCBI lineage: Eukaryota > Metazoa > Chordata > Lepidosauria > Squamata > Cordylidae > Hemicordylus > Hemicordylus capensis. The sequence continues at coordinate 121,591,714 of NC_069659.1, forward strand.
TCATGGAGGTTTTTCACACATGGCTCTATGCCTTGGGGTATCTGAAGAGTGACTCTGAAGAGTGAATCTGCTGCAGGCATTTTAATCCTAGGGATTAGATGGACCATTTGCATAGCCATCAGCACCTCCATCAACACCTTTGGAGAAAGCAGAAGCTCCTGAGTTTTTTTCAAAAGCTGCTAGAAACAGAAGACTTTTTTTTACCCTGGACATAACTCGGGCTAAGCCAGAATTCGTAGCCTCCATTCTGGGAGAATCAAAGTCCTATCTGTCCTGGTCCCCGATCGCCTGCAGGAAAGTCGGATTAAATCCAGCAAATATGTGAACTGGCACACTCCGATCAGGATTGGATTCGGGGGGAAAGTCCTATCTGTAAAACCTCATGGAGCATTTCACGAGAACTAAGGAGTTTTTCATCAATCCCAGATTGGTGCTGCTAACTCTTGACATTTAACCATGATAGTTGATCTTAGATCTGAACTCAGAGGGTTGAGTTTGGGGTCAAAGGAAAAATCCTGAGTTCTCACAACACATTCCAAAGAGGTATGGGGTGCTCAACAACTGTGATTTTCTGGTAAACTGGGATTCTGTTTTATTTTTAACCTGCTTACTCTCTCATTCTCTCCTGTTCATAAGGTTTTTGTGAAGATAAAATGGGTGGGGGAGAAAGAGCAATATATGTACAACTCTGAGGTTCTTGCAGTAGGGTAAGTTAAACATGTAATAAATCAGAAATGAGAACACATTTTTGAAAGGGGCACTGAAGAAGAAGGATGCATTAATTTTGGGTGAAAAGTAGATATCTATATACTTTGTTTCCTACCACCACAGAGTAGCCATTTGGAGCAGGAAATGGAAATGTGCTTACCTGTAATTTGAACCCTAGGGGGGTAGGGGGAAAGTGTCATGTGATTCAATGCTGAAGTGGAGAATTGGGGCTGGCGTGTGTGTAACAGTGAAGCATCTCTTCCTTCCCCTGCAGCTTTTCTTCTCTAATTTCCACCTTCCAAAGTTGCCTTTCAGTTTTAAAAAAAGTATTTGGGTACCATTAACTGCATATAAAATGTAGTTAGAGGGGTGCTAAAAAAGAAGAGTGTGTTCAGTCAGAGTTAAAATGGAAATGAAAGTGACTGAGCTGTCCTTGTATCAGGCTTGATATTTAAAAAGATGTGCCTAGTATAACAGCTGTTTGCCATTCAAGATATTAAAAGATACCTCCCCAAAATGTTAAATGATGCATGGAAAATTCAGAAGCAGAAGCTGAGTTTAAAAATATTGGAATATATCCTGTTCAGAGCAAATGTACATTTGGAAGTTGAGGGCGAGGGGGGTCAATGTCAGCTGTGGCCTGGGTTTCCCATACTATGTGATGTGTCAGTATAGGAAGGTCACATTGGCATGTTCATCAGGCTGTGTTGGTCCCTGAGTATTAGTAAGTAGGGTCAACTCATTGCCTTTTGCCACTAGAGATGAAAGCACCGTGCCACACTGCCTCACCCTCACACCCAGAGCTGACCCTGCTTCACCAGCCCAGACCCCACCCCTTCTCTTCTCTTGGCCTTATGCTCTGTCCTCGCAGCTGTTTACAGCTGCAGCTTCTAGCTGCAGTGTCCTACTGGCCTCTGTTTATTGGCACTGCTTGCTCTCTTGCCTGCGATCACTTCAGCACTAAGTTTGGTGCTGAAGCAATATAGGGAAAGAGAGAGACCATGACAATGAAGAGAGGTGCAGAGCACACTGGAACGTGAGGCTGGTGCAGAGGGAAGAAGGGGCAGAGTCTGACTGGTGAAGCAGGGGCAGGGCCAGTAAGGAGGGTGTGGGTGACCTCAGTGCTGGGTCCGAATGGGCTCAGGGCTTGCAAAGGAGAAAACAGTTAGAGAGGGTGGTGGGAGCAGCAAGGAGGCTAAGGCAGCAATGACAGCAGCCAGGTGGGTGATAATGTACTTGCCTCCTGAGGCCATCATCTCATCTTGCCTTATGGGGAAGCCACCCCTGAATAAAAGACAAAAATTATATGAGATCAGTTTCAAGGTTTCATCTTAGATTCATTTTCTTGAGTCAGTTCCTTGTTGTAAATAATGTGAATATTACTCATATGAGAAGAAAAGGATGTGTGATTACATTTTATAAAGAGAAGATACAACGTCAGGTCTTTGTGGTTGTAAGTATAAAGCTTTTGCTTTGTCTGGGCTTGATTAATCAGCTAAGTTCACTGCATTTGTCACCCTAGTTTGAAATTAGCTTTAGTTTTAACACATCAGCATTTATTCTTTTTGAACCTACTACATTCAGCACCTTGTAACAAAAACTGATAATAGAATGAGAACGCAGCTGGTTGTACTAGATCTATCATCTGTTCTCATGAGGTAAGATTAATAATATTATTTACAACTGCTTGCATCTTAAGAAAACATATTTAGAAATTATTTACCTGTTATTTTGAACCATAAGGATTAGGAGAAGAAAAACTTAGTCCACTGAATTCAATGTCCAAAATTTCCAAATGTGCTTAGGACTGCACTCCTAATGTCAAATAAAGTTTTATTCAAAAAAACAAACTGTAAAATAAAGTTTTACTCAAATAATAATGCTCTCAGAAAGAAATGCTGATGTTAGAACAGGGCTGCATTTGAACATAAGGGTCTTGTGTTCTTATTAAGAACATAAGATTAGCCCTGCTGGATCAGGCTGGATCAGGCTCAAGGCCCATCTAGTCCAGCATCCTGTTTCCCACAGTGGCCCATCAGATGCCTCTTTAAAGCCCACAGGTAAGAAGTGAGGGCAACCTCTCTCTTGCAGTTGCTCCCCTGCAACTGGTATTTAGAGGCATCTTTCATCTGAGGCTGGAGATGGCATATAGCCACCAGATTAGTAGCCACTGATGGAGCTGTCCTCCATGACTTTGTCTAAGTCCCTTATGAAACTGTCCAAGTTAATGGCCATCACCACATCCCATGGCAGAGAATTCCATAGATTAATTATGTGCTGTGTCAAAAAGTACTTTATTTTCTTGGTTCTAAATTTCCTGGCCTTCAGTTTCATGGGTGGACCCCTGGTTCTCGTGTTGTGAGAGAGGGACAAATTTTTCTCAATGTCCACTCTCTCTACTTGATGCATACTTTTATATACCTCAATCATGTCTCCCCGTAGTTGCCTCTTTTTCGAACTAAAAAGCCCCAGATACTGTAGCCTTGCTCATAAAGCAGGGGCTCTAGGCCCCTGATCATCTTGGTTGCCCTCTTCTGAACCTTCTCCAGTTCTACAATCTCCTTCTTAAAATACGGTGACCAGAACTGTATGCAGTACTCCAAATGTGTCCACACCATAGATTTGTATAAAGGCATTATAATATTAGCATTTTTATTTTCTATCCCCTTCCTAATGATTCCTAGCATGGAATTTGCCATGCTACTGTGCACTGAGTTGACACTTTCAATGAGCTGACGACCGCAACCCCAAGATCTCTCTCCTGGTCAGTGACTGATAGCTCAGACTCCATCAGCATATATGTGAAGTTGGGGGGGGGGGTTGTCCCAATATGCATCACTTTACACTTGCTTACATTGAACAGCATTTGCCATTTTGTCACCCACTCACCCAGTTTGGAGAGATCCTTTTGAAGCTTCTCATAATCAGTTTTGGATTTCACTACCCTAAATAGTTTAGTGTCACCTGCAAATTTGGACACTTCACTAGTTACCCCAAATAGTCTTCCCTCTAACAGGGATTCCCAAAGGTTGTTGACTACAACTCCCAGAATCCCTAGCTGCAATGGCTTTTGCTAGGGGATTATGGGAGTTGTAGTCAACAACACCTGGGAATCCCTGTTATTTATTTATTTACTGCCCGAAACACAAGTTCTCTGGGCGGTTTACAAAACAATAAAAACAGCCAATAAAAGATTAAAACATTTCAACAATTAAAATTAAAAAGTTAAACTATTAAAACACAATTAAAACAGTATCTAATTAAAAGCCTGGGTGAATAAATTTAAAAGGTGCCCTTTTAAAAGTTGTAAGAGATGGGGAGGCTCTTATTTCAGCAGGAAATGTGTTCCAAAGCCTTGGGGCATCAATGGAGAAGTCCCATCCCTGAATAGCCACCAGACGAGCTGGTGGCAACTGCAGATGAACCTCTCCAGATGATCTCAATGGGACGTGTGGTTTATAGCAAAGAAGACGTTCTCTTAAATACCCAGGGCCCAAGCTGTTTAAGGCTTTATAGGTTATAACAAAAACCTTGTACTCTGCCCGGAAACTTACCGGCAGCCAGTGTAGATATTTTAAGATAGGAGTGATATGGTCTCTCCGAGATGACCCAGAGACCAATCTGGTCACCGCATTCTGGACTAACTGCAGTTTCCGGACTACGTACAAAGGCAGCCCGACATTGTAGTAGTCAAGTCTAGAGGTGACCAGCAGATGTACTACTGTTCTGAGGTCATTTATGTCAAGAAATGGACGCAGCTGGCATATCAGCCGTAGCCGATAAAAGGCACCTCTGACCACTGCCTCAACCTGGGACATCAGGGAGAGTTTTGTGTCCAGAAGCACCCCCAGACTGCATACCTGTTCCTTCTGGAGAAGTGTGACCCCATCCAGAACAGGCAGATCAAAATCATCTTCTGAGTTCCAACCCCACACAATAAGTACCTCCATCTTACCTGGATTCAGTCTCAGCTTGTTACTTCTCATCCAGCCCATCACTGCCTCCAGGCAGGCTTTTAGGGAGGTTATGCCTTCTTCCAATGATGTTGACATGGAGAATTAGTGATAACACCCTGCACCAAATCTCCTGATGATCTCTCCCAGCAGTTTCATGTAGATGTTAAACAACACCGGAGACAATATAGGGCCCTGAGGGACACATTACCGAAGTTCAGTTTTTGAAGAACAACAGTCCCCGAGAGACACCATCTGGAATCTGCCCGAGAGATAGGAGTGGAACCACTGCAAAACAGCGCCTCCCACCCCCAACGACGCTCCAGAAGGATACTATGGTCGATAGTATCAAAAGCTGCCAAGAGGTCCAAAAGGACCAACACACTTCCTCTGTCAATTCCCAATTGGATATCATCCAATTGTTAGAGAGAACACTGACCCCAACTTCTATATCATTATGAAAAAGTGCACTAGTCCCAATCTAGATCCCTTGGGGAACCCACTTCCTACTTCTCTCCACTGTGAAAACTGTCCATTTATTCCTACCCTCTGTCCTTCAACCAGGATTACTAACCACACTGCTCCCGACAGTGCAGAACAATAGAGGCCAGGACTTGTTATCCCAGCCTCTGTGTATTCCACAGTTCACCGCATGCCAAACCCAGTGCACTGGGGGATTTCCCCCTGTCCGGATGCTCTATGCCCCCATCTCTGTGTCAGCACAAGCTGCAAGCAGCTCGCACTATCACACAATCCTGGCAGCCAGGTTAAAGGTGCATTTGCACCCAGCTAAGAGCCAGGTTTCTGCGCTAGGTTTGGCGCCATGGGACCACTGGGATCCACATGGATCCTGGCAGTTCTCACAGGCAGCCAAGCCTAGGCTTGGCTGCTCATGAGAACAGCCTCAATATGTCTTTCTTGGCAAAGGATAACATAGGAAACACTCTTGAGATTCAAGTACCCTGAGTATAACACTGGAGCTTGATGTTTTGTGGAAGCAATCCATATTAACAAAAGACAGCAAGTAGTTTCTGGGCTCTAGCCACTTTCCATTTGTTTTTGAGAAAAGTCATATTAGCTTTCGTGTCCACAGCTGTTCATTTTTAGGGTTGCATTTTTAGGCTGAGTTCACTTGAATGAACTCATGTAGGTTCTTGCTTTTGTTGTTTTCTTGCTTTCACAGAAACGGTTGGGCCTCAACATCTCCTTAGTAGTTCTAGAAAAGGCTGGGTTGAAATATCAAGCAATAGTCAGATAAGCAGGATTTATCTGAATAAATCTTGATCCTTCATAAAAACATGAAATAAATTGTTAAAATGTGCACTCACAGTTCTTTTAATAGAAAAATGACTAATACATGTAAGATATTCTATAATGCTCTTTAAACAACTTCTTAAAATAAATCTCAAACCAACTTTAAAAGAGGTAAGAAAATGAAACCTTAATTATTTGAGTGAATTACAAGTAACCACAAGTCCAGATGTTGAGATGTTAGGACTTCTAATATTTTTCTTTAAAAACCTATCCACACCCACACAGTTTCCCCCTTGAATCTTGGTTCTTCAGGAGAAATCAGCGGCTGAAACCCTGTAATGAAGTGAGTTTGCTTTCAGCTCCTGTGGGCACCCAGTGGGAGCCCACATGTGACTGCCCCAGTCCTCTAGCACATATGCTGTTGCACTAGAGCCCTAAGCGATGTGTTTTCAATCTTGCCCAGCACATCTGGAGAATGAGCAGTGCTCAGAAGTATTAGTGCTCTGGGGCAACAGCATGCAAGGTAGAGGACTGAGGGAGTTGTGCAAGGGCTTCTGCTGCATGCCCACAGGGCCTCAAAGCATGTGTACTTACTTAGTCAGGATGTCAGCCATGATTCTGAAGATTAACCAATTTTCCCACAACGATCTCAGTTACATCTCAATCAGTCTTTGTTACATCTCAAGGTTCTCATGAACTACACCCACTAACCACCTGCTTAGAAGTCAGGCACTTAAAAAACCCCAAACCCTGAAATTACTACAAGCAATTTTTTTTAGGGCTACTTCTCATTCCTCTAATTGTCCTCTGTTCATCCATTAAATCCAACATTACAACTTCCTTTAAAAGCTTTTCAGCACAAGAAAATCACTGCAATATCCTTTTGGGTGTTGTACAATATGTCCTACAAAGATACTGTTCTTACCCCATTCTTTCATTTTTGAACCTACTTCATTTTAAAGAGGTGGGTTCAGAAGAGTTAAAGACTAAGGGCAGGATGCAAACTAAGTTAGTCCTGACTTGTCCCATTAAAACTAATCATGACTAACTTGATCTGGATCCTGCTCTAAGAAGTGAATTATATGTTTAGTAAGTGGTACAATTGCTGTTGTCTCCATGGTTGCTCCTATACTCTTCTGATAAAGCTTCTATCCACATAGTTATAAAGGCAATTCACACAACTGACATGAAATTGGGAGTTGGCCCAGCTCCTAATTTAGGGTAGGAGGCTTCTCCTACCCTAATACAGGAGCCGAGTGCATTCCTGATTTTCGATCATGTGTTAGATAAAAACGAATGGAGCCAGGGAGCTTGATCATCTGTCAAGCCCCTGCTGGTAGGATTAACATACCCTACCTCGATTCCATCCCCAGCTTCTGAATGAGGTAAGTGGGGAAATCATCCAACCCAGCTGGAGCTTGACTGAAGATCAAATTAGGGTAGTCTTCTTCTACCCTAATTTCAATCATGTGAATGGCCTTACTGTTGATTGCTTGTTTATGTACCATGGTTGTAATTAGTGGTGTGCATGAAACCAGTATGTCCAGTTCGGTTTGAGTCCTAAGTGGACTCGAACGGAACCGGGCATGTTCGTTTTGCCTTCTCCCAAAGAGGATCCCTCCTCCCCAGTTTTGCTTGAATTTGAGCTGGTCCCGGGTTTCTAATGCGATTTCTAAAAAAACCTCATTGCCTCTGGGGGGCACTGCCACATACAGAATCTCTGGCAGTTCCCCTCCTCCCCACCAGCTTCACCCCTGGTCTCCAACTGGCCTGGTTCAGGCAGCTTTTGGCTGTTTTCAGCCTGTCCTGGGCTTCTTTGTGCTAGCAGTGCCCATTTTGGAGTCTGCCAGGCTTGCACATTGGCCATTTGCATGACCAGGATGATGCATCCCAGCCCCTGACCCTCTGCACTGCCTGGGGCAGTGGCCAATCATCTGGGTGCATGGTGAGCGAACTCAGCAATGGAGAAGTGGTAAACTGCAGGGAAGGCAAGTTTAAGTAGGCTTTCCCATAAGTTTAAGTAGACCAGTAGCCCTTGCACTCAATTGTGAGAATGGGTTCCTAGAGTGTTCTTAAATGTTTGGAATTCAATAAAGCTTCCTTTTCTTCCACTCTCTATTGCTGGTGTGACATTTCAGGTTTGCAATCAAGTACAAAATAACAAAATACACATGCCACAGTCAAGTACAGTAGAAATTACCAGAGAACAGTTTCTAGTATTGATTGTAGAAGAGACATCCAACAATCCAACAATGTTACTCAGTAGAATGGGTTTTTCAACATGGGTGTTCTAGTAATCAAGGCACAGATCTGTATTCCACAGATATGTCCATAGTCCAAGCTTTTGAAATATTAGCCCTTTAAATATTCCAGTTTTGGGGAAATTGTTCACATAAAGAAGTCATAAGCCAATTTTGTTACTGTTGGAATTTTCCAGAAACTGTCTTCAAATATGAAAATGAGAAGAAATTTCACAAAAACATAGTCTTGATGCATGATAAAACAATTCTTCTATGGCTTAACGTAGTAAAAGACAATACATCTGTTAAATATCATGAAGATTTTAAAGTGCATGGTTATTTCCAAGACAGTTTCCCACAAAACAGTATTCATTTTGTTTCGCTTGTTACTCAGAGGTGGCCTTTTTGTAAATAACAGAACCTTTATAAATGTATCCAATAGATATTCTTTCCCCTAAAGCAGCAATAATTGAAATGCCAATATTTTCTACCTGTATTTCCACATATCTCTGTCAACAGAAATTAGTAAAAGAGGATTGCTAAGGTCTTCATGAAACCTTTACTTCTTTGTTGATGATATGGTGATAGTAGTAAGATGGTCTCTTTTCTGAAATGCAGAAAAACTTTATCTGGAACTTAATTTTTAACCAATAATTGAAGTTCCCCAAAATATACATTCAGTTTGCCATATATACTAAAAGAAAGAGAGAGACCAGAACAGAAATTAAATAGGGCACAACATTACTTTGAGCTTTGATGAAAAGGTTAAGTGAATTATTTGAGGTCATCTAATAATGCAGCAAGCACAAACCGATAGTGATGATGTCCCATTTATCAATATAACAGTGGAAGCCAGAATGAAACTGAGACCAGACTTGTGAGGCTCACTATCATGACATTTTGTGGGTGAAGGACTGCGCAAGGGAATAGCAAATAGCCAGGCTCCATTCTTAAACAGACCTCTTTACCCTGGCCTTTGACTAGAGATGTAGTGGTTCTGTAGTGGTGAGGAGAGGAGAGTCACAGTGCCCCCTTTTTACCTCTAAGCCCTCTGTGCAGGCGGCAGTGGTGAGCTCCTTCTTCCTCCCTTCCTGCTAGGTGACTGAATGGCTGCTGGGCTCTGCTATCTGGAGCCCGTTTCCGGTTTTTCTTCCATGTGGAAGGAAAGCTGGTTTTCCCCCTCCCTGCAGGTACTGCCGCCATGGTGGCTTTAAAAAAAAAAAAATCAAAGTAAATGGGGGAAATCCCCCCTCCATAGCTACTGCCGCCACAACTTTTTTAAAAAATCAAAGTTATAGTGATCAGCCAACCTTCCCCTAAAGAGTTAACTGGAAGTGAACCCTGTCCTTACTGATAAGCTGGGCTCAGCTAATCAGCACACCAGGTGGGTGGTACCTAGAGAGCCATTGGGAGGAAGAAGAATTTCTTTGTTAGAAGAAGCTAGGCTGGAGGTGGGGCAGAACAACACATGCAGCCATGGAGCATGGTTGCAGGAAGAAGACTGCAGCTCTTGGATGACAGAACTGTGGGGGCTTGAATTCTCAACCACAGTTTGGGTGAGTTCAAGAAAAAAGGAAGCCTGTGCTTTGGCTTTGGGAAATTTAGTCTAGGGAAAGATTGCTTAGTCAGATCTTGTATTAGACTTTCAGTTTCTTTTGTGTGCGCTTTGTATATCCCTGATACTGGTCTATTATTGTTTACCTGTAATGTAACTAAACTAAGACTTCACCCATCCAGCCAGGGTATTGCAAAAAACTCTGTAAGCTTTTAAAGGTACTTTTGTATTTTCCTAAATACCTGTTCCTTGCAACTGGGTAACCATGATTTTTAAAGTGTGCCACCCCAAAATCATTTGGGGTGCTGTTTGAAGTATTTTTGTAACCTACGGAGTATTTTTATCTGTAACTAAAGCTGAGAAAGCCTTAGATGGAAGCAGTCTGTGGTACTTGAATAAAGCTGTTTTTCTTTTTGCTTGTTTATTTTACAAGTCTCTGAGTGCGGTTTTAACTCAGGAAAGGAAGTGCTGAAAGGGGTTTTAACTCGGGAAAGGAGGTGCTGAAAGGGTATGCAAGCACATCTTCAGGTGTTCAGCAAACTACCAGTTTTCTCACCATGTGTAGGCTTGCATGTGGAATATTTTTGTATTTTTCCAATAGCAAAATAAAGAGAGTTTCCCCTGGGAATTTCATCCCAAGCCCAATGAGGTTCAAACTCTGTAACAGAGAGAGGTGGTAGTGTCAGCCATTTTTGAACCTACTAGAAATACAGAAATGTTTCAGGAGTAGCCTTTGCCAGAAAGCTCAGCAGGGATGATTCAGCATTTCTTTTCCTCATGTGAGCTTGCTCTGAAACAAAGGCTATAATCTGCTACACAAGGAAAAGGGGGGACTTTCCCCTTGCCCCCACTCCTGGAGCTACTGCCGCCACTGCTCCTCAAATGTTGCCACCATAGGCAGATGCCTCCTCTGCCTTTGTGTTAATCTACACCTGCATGCAAATCTATACATGCGTAGACTGTAGACAGATTGCATATGCATTGAACATAACATGTGAGTAGGGTTAACAAGGTGAAGAAAGGCAAAATATGAAAGAAATAAGCAAAAAAAGATACTGTGCACAGGAATCAATTGCGTAGCATCCAGGAACAATTCCTTTCCAGCCCAATTACTGGTTCTAGCCAAAGAACACTAGGTCATGTTTAAGGGTGGGAGGTCAGAAATCAGTCTTAACTGACAAGGCAGAATGAAAGCTTTATTTGTTGTATTATTTGTTGTATTGTTTTATGCCTGTTTTTATATGTTTTTATACTTTTAACATGATGATTTTATTGTCTTTTTATTGTATGTTTTTAACTTTTGTAAACCGCCTTGGGGTTATCTTTTTAACGAAAGGCGGTATATAAATGCAAAAATAAATAAATAAATAAAAATAAAGCTAGTGAAAGTCCCGCCTCCTCTACAGAGCAATCAGCAGGAAGAATGAACTCCCTATTGGCCAGTCTAATGTCAGTATGAGATGAAAATCTTGCATCAAAATCCAATTAGTCTTCCTCCTGACCTCCAGAAGGGCTCAAATCTTACTACATTTTCTCATTCCCTAGACTGATGCAATGGCAGTAGAGAACATACAAAAGCCTTTTTAAAAAATGACTTGTCTTCCTTATGGTTCAGTCATTAATTTTATTGCTAAATTGTTTACCATTGTCCTTTCTAATAATCATGTTAATACCTCCAGTTCATATCTTGCTTTGGAAAATGGTCACCCGTCACACAAGCATGTTGGACTTTGAGCTGCACACACTTATATTAAAAAATGTGTTATTGTCATGTGTCTTTAGAGGCTGCTTTGGAATTAGGTTTATTAGTTTGGCTACATGTTTGATAATAGATGCCATATAGCATTACAAAATCTTAATGAACTTCTGGCTCACAAACTGCATACACCTCACAAAAAATATGGTATTCTCAGCTGATGTCTCTTGGGGAAAATAACTTTAAACAGATTAATGGATCCTTACCAAAACAAAAGAAGTTGACGTATTGTAATGTTTTAAAGCAGACTGGTTTCTCAAAGTCCTTTCAGTGTGAGCATGATAGAAAACAAAAGAAAACAGATACTTGTATATATATATTTATAGGATCATATTTCTAGCTGGTGAATGGAAGATCTTCATAGTAATGACAGTACTATTTCATTCCAGTTAGCCCCTTTTGGTTTATGTTTTCATTGTATCTGCACTTAATTTTAGGATTGGGTTCTCAGCCTCTGATTGCACTGCACATCTCTCTACCTGCCACAAACATGTACAATTCACCGTGGTCACCGCTCCTGTATGTAATCATGTCTTGAAAGCAGAAAGCAAAATGGTACTGTAGATGTTAAATGAAAATACCAGAGAAATATTGCTTTTCAGAAATATACTTCAGCTGTAAGTTCTTGAAGAGAGGAGAGTGCAAATGGTTAGTCACATTGCCATTTTCAATGTGCTTTTGTGTAAAAATCTGAGAGGATTGTAGAAAACTCTTTAAGAAACCTCCCAAGAAATGTAAGCAAGGCCCTTATGAGTTCCATGTGTAACCATGAAGGATCATTAATAAAACTGCAATCAGTTCATTATATATGAGACCACAAATTAAATGTGAGGTTTATAGTTACTGTTTTGAAAGAATCTTTATACAATCCAACCTTGATTGCTTAATACACCACTAATTTCTTAGCTAGCAAAAGTAAACAAGAACTATCTGAAATAAAAACAGTTACAAAGTTTTGGGGTGGGAATCCGATAATAGTTTCATAACTCTGAAACTAGTCTCTAGCAAAATATACTCTCAACCAAGGACAATGAGAATCCTTGTAAGTGGTTTGGAAACATCAACCATACCAAGCAGTTTAATGATTTTAGACAACTCAAGTATATTTTCTGCATGAAAAACAAAAAAGAAAAGAACTGAATACATGCTTACAACAAAACTTAAATGCACTTATGGAAGATAGACAGAAATTATATTATCAAGGCTACTGTGGATTCATAATTGATGAAAGTTAGATGGTCATTTGGCACATCCTCAATGGTAGCCACATTGACAGTGGTTTTCTGAAAACAAAGATGTGTAGAAAGGGCATGTGCTACAGTCCTCATGGATACGTGTTACGTCAGAATTCTGTGGGGCATTACTTGTTTGAAAGAGACCATTGCCCCATATTCAAAAAGATTCCACATTAGAGAAAAGACAATTATCCTAGCCTTCTTCTCTTGCATAAATGCTCCATGTTCAAGAAGATCATTATATGTATATTCTTTCACATAAACAATTCCCCTTAAGCATTTTGAGGTGGTGATGCTTTGTAGCAAGTGAATAGCCCATGTTGTCATTTTTGTTCTTGTTATAGCATGACCTGCCCAGAGTCACCCAGCACGTATCATGGCTGAATGAGGATTTGAACTCAGGTCTCCCCAGTCCTAGTCTAGCACTCTAACCACTACACCATGCTGGCTCCTTCCACATATCTAAAATGGCTAGAAATGTAAAGCCTAGAAATGTAGATCTGGTCAGATGAGGTTTTAATATGGATGCTGAAATTGGAGTCTTCTATGGGGCTGTCAGCTATGATCTTACTGTCACGCCCTCGATCTCAGATAGCAAGGAGGAAGGGGAGGCTGACAGCCTTTCAGCCGATGCTGGGGTGCCTGAGGGGCAGAGCCCAGCTGTCAGTTCCCAAGAGACGGCTGAGGAAGGTCCGGCTGATGTTTTGGAGCAGGCACAGCAGTCTGAGGCAGCAGAGACAGCGATGGACAGACTAGAAGATGAGCTGTGCAGGCAACCCCCACTGACTCCACAGCAACGGCATGTCACAAGGCGGAGAGCACAGCTGGAAATTATGAGGAGGAGTAAACGCCTCTTGCAGAGGGCTGATAAGCCTTGAATCCCTGCCAGCTGAGAGTTATCAGCTTGGACTATAAAGCGCGTCAGCAGCTTTCTGTTAGCTGCTGGAAGACAACATTTGTCAACCCTCGTGCCAACAGCATTCAGCCTGAGCCTGATATAAAGAACTATTCCAGGCCGTGTTACGTTTCTGCAGCCCAGTTTGTATTGTAGACTATCTTCCTGGACTTCCCTTCTGGGTGGCCAGATTGCTGACACTTACCTTAGTAGGGTCTGCGAACGTCATGGATTCCCCCTTGACAGAGTAGGCCTTACAAAGTCTTTCTATATTTTCTCTCTTTTAGAGAGGAATAGAAATGTTTTTTTTAATAAATGTAGAGCCCTGAAAATAAACATTCCATTTGCTTCCTAATGAAATACTTTGCATTAGTCAAATACCAGTAAGATGTTTGTTTTGGATGCACAAGATGCAATATCTATGCAGGGTGTGCTACTGCAAAAGGAAGGGACTAACAAGAAGGCTGTCCCAGTGGGTGCTATTAACTCAGCTGGCAGAAAGCAGGATTCATTTGGAGGCAGACTGTCAAGCAAAACTTTGACTGAGTTACAAATTTAAACATTCCAAAGTTATCTTCATACTGTTTCCAGTTGACATCATGCCATTCTTAGACTTTGTTGTAGATGCACGTTAAGAGCCTTTCCAAAGCACACTAAGAGCCTTTCCTTTGACTATGCCAATGTCCCAGGTAGATGGTTCCCAGAAATGGCAAAGATATTGGACTGCACAAATTAAAATGTACAGTCAGAATATGCAGAGATTGTCCAATTACACTCATTTACCCTAAATAAATGGGCGGGGGGGTGGAATTAGTCCAAGATGGGAACACTAAAAGGTTTAAGACTATATACTCAAACATTTAAAACAAAGTGAGTTTAATTTAAAAAGCTGTGTTAAGAGTTAAGTTTGGGATATTTAAAATAATTCCTACATGTAAAGAAATTGCCAGTTTGTCATATTTCCCCAAATTTTCTGATCGGTTGTCGGTTATTTGGCATCTGTTTTTAAATATTCACCACCCATTATGTGCATCAGTTTTCAGTACTGCTCTTTCAATATAATTTATAGATCACTTACATGTTTGGTCCCCCCCCCCACTCACTCTCTACGTTTGTTTTCTACTGCACATTTTCAAGATTAAGAGCATTTCCACAAATTTATCTCATAGGAAATCATTCCTGGAAACACTGATATTTGTAATTCTAAAAATGTAATGGTCTACCTAAGTGCTAACTCTGCACCCACATGCTGGGAAGAAGTGACCTTTCTGAGCTCTGCAGTACTTATTGTGAAACCTGGGGAGTAATAGTTGCTGATCTCTACTTCCCTTTGAAAGTGTCCTGCACCACCCAAAAAGATGTCTCTGAGGGTCACACCATCCTCTGGGACATATTTTTGGGGTGGTGCTAGGCACTTCTCAGAGGAAAGAGATCAGCAAAAATAAACCCCTCTCCATAGTGATGATGCTTTTCCCCAGCATGCGGGTGCACAGTTAGTGAGAATGTCAGCTGATATAAATAGAAAGATTATACTCTGCATATTTATGAGGTTAGTCCTTCGGAGAGAGACATTTTCTTGTTTTTTCTCTTGTACCTGTATGCTCATGTTTGAAGTCCCCTTTCCTTCCTGCAGTATCAAGCTTTGGCAGACAGGAAAGGGGATCGCTTGTTGTACATAGTAATGGCTTGTCCTAATGACCCATGCTGCCTGCAGGCTGGTCATTCATCAGGTAGAACTGTGCTGCTGGTTAGGAATTTACCAGGCTGTGAAGTTCTTCCTGCCTGCAGGCAGCACAACTCTAGATAATGCTGGGGTGGGGATGGGAGAGAGAGACTGCTGGGAACCAGAGGCAGCAGAGCCTGATTTGGTACCTCCCTGGCTCATTAGGACAAGCAGCTGCTGGTTTTGCACCAGGGAGCTATGAGCACTAATCTGTCAGTTTTTTCAAAAGTCCTGTCATGTTGGGAATGTATGACTCCTTTAAAACTGCTTAACTGGTTTCCAGGTATTTAAAGGCTCAATCCACAGTGCCTCTTTTGACCTTTGAAGCCCCACAAGGCTTGGTACTGGGGTATCTGAAGAACCATCTCTTCCCACATGTAATTGCTCATACACTAATGAGCTAGAGTCTCTTCTTCATATTCTGCCAGTATCTGATTTGTATTTGGCTGGGATAGATGGAAACAAAATTTCTCGGATCTCAAATCTGGAACTTCCTCCTTAGTGAGACTTGCTTGTTTCCTCTTTGATGGCTTTCTGCCACAGCGTAAAAACCCTTTTGGAGTGGGAGGGGAGGTTTTCAACCTGATTATTTCTTAAGCTTTGTTGTTCTGTTTTTATTTCTATAATAGCTTTCCCTGTTTGTTTATTAGCGTGTCTAATTATTGTAGCTTTCCTGGATTCTATTGTTGCTGTAAGCCTCCGTAGGCATTTTATAAACCGCCTAGATCTATCAGATAGGGTGGACTAATACTAATACTAAATCTTATGAAAAGGTAGAATGGAAATGTTTATAATTAAGATATAGATAGATAAAACTCTTTGGATTCCAGTCAACATGCACATAAATCAGAATGCTGCTGCACAAAAATATATTTATAGGCCAATTCACACAACCGTTATTTTAAATGAAGAATAAATAATCATATTTTTATGTTTAGATCTTCCCAGCCATTATAGATGTTCTTCCCAGCCATTACAGAGACAGAGGGAGGTATGGAGATTCTTCTGTGGACTTAATTAATTGTATCTGCTAGCCCTGCTACACATCCGGCTAAGTTGTAGTTCCAGGATTAGGTCTCTTATTCAAGTTGTACCCATCAGAGTTGTAACTTCAGTTAGGTATTTAGAATTATATCTCTTCTCATGTTCATGCATGTTCTTTAGCTAGTTATTGAGGCTGTTATTGGGCTAGGCTACACATGGGAAGCACCTGGATGGAGCCTGATGGAGTGCTGTCCCCGTGCCAAATTTTCAACTGGGCAGTCAGAGGCATATCTAGGGAAAATAGTGCCTAGAGCAAGCACTGAAATTGCAGCCCTGTCCGAACATCGGACACCCAGAGGCAATGGTCACCTCTGAATGTTGCCAGCGGGAATGTGCCGAGTATTAGTCTTTGACCAAAGCTTCACTTGGACCCAAAAAATAATTAGTCAGGGAGCCATACTTGGGGCTGATGAGGGCTACCACTAGCCTCCAGGTCTTACATTGAAGAACACTGGGCTGTTCTTAAAGCTTCATCTTAACACTTGTATGAGCAGCAGTGCTAATGAGCTATCAATTGCTTCTTTCAAAACTGGGACTCTCTTGGGGCCAAGTAAGATGCAATGCCACTGAATCCCTATGAAGTTCAGTACAGTAAAGTATAAAAAGAAGCTGAACTTGCCCATTTAGCAAATTCTAAAAGGAACACCATTTTCCTGCCTCTCATTTCTATCCACGATTAAAAGAAAAAGGACCTAGTCCAGAAGGAGCGGGTACATAATTTTGACTTTTTGCTTCACATTTGTATGTTCTAAGAGCCATCAGTGTTCAAATGTAATGAAAATAAGCAGATTCTCCTAAGTGTGAATAACCTTCCTTCAGAAAGAAAAAAGACAAAACACAAAAACAAAAACCACACACACACACACACAGAGAGCAGTTTTCTCTTGTAGTCTACTGATGCATTAATAGTTTTCAAAATCTAGTGTCCCTCATTCACCATCTCAAGGCAAGGGGTAAGTACAAATGCACTCTGAGAAGAGAAACCAAAACAATTCAGCAAACCTTATAAACCCTGACCTAGAATCTAGTGGCATGAGCTATATCATAGGGAATGGCCTTCGTGTTATAAAAGGAGACAAGAGCTGAACAGCTAGACTGCTATGCAGTATCTGTTCAGAACCAAATATGCTGGTCCATATGCATCCCATTGGAAAGACATTAAAACCCTATTAACATAAACATTGCCTTGCTAGATCAGACCAAAGGTCCATCTGGCCCACTACTCTAGCCAGGGTCCAGAGTTACATAGGGGATGAACAAAGGTTTGCATATTCCAAAGGGGATGATTTCAGCATTTAAAAAAACGGGGTACTCACCTGTGCACCCACCTGACACAATGCCATATCACACAGCTTTTGAAAGTCTCTCCAATTTCAAAAGCAATTTATCATGTGATATGGGGTGGGGCTGCTGTGCAAAAATTACAACCAGCCTCCCCTAAATGACTCCAGAGCCTGCTCAGGCTCTTTGGAGCTTGAGGCCATGCACCCTTTTGCATCACATGCAAAGGGAGTGTGGCCTAGAGCTCCAGAGCTTGAGGCCATGCCCCCTTTGACATCACATGCAAAGGGGTGTGGCCTCAAGCTCGGAAGAGCTTGAGCAAGCTCTTCGGGCATAATTTCAAGCAGGGCTTCCTGCCTGAAAGCATCTGTTCTTCCTTTCTCTCCCTCTCTGGAGGGAGAGAAAGGGGAATATATTCTTTTAGGTGGCAACGCTGCCTGAAATAAGTGGCACGTGCTGGCCGGGGGGTGGACACCTCTCTGGGTGTGGGCGGGGCATGGCAGATACTTCCCCCCCTGCAATGGTGCCCAGGGCACGTGCCCTGCCTGCCCTACCCTCTTTATGCCTCTACGGGCAGTTAGCTGAGGTTAAGCAAACCTATAGTTCACTTAACCTTGGATGGTGATCATCTGGGTGATTGCCACTGGGTTAAATGGCTTCCTCCTGATCCTCCCCCATTTCTGGCAGCAATCCGGGGGGAAGGAGCAGCCACGCCAAGTGTGGAGGCTGCTCTAAGAAGAGTAGCCACCGCCCTCATGCCCCAGGGCACCCTGGGATGTAGGAGGGGGAAGTCCTCCCATTCCCAGAATTTCCCTTTGGCATGACTCTGCTCGTTAGGGCACATGGCACAGCAAGGGAACGCCGCCACCACTCATTTGTGGGGCAATATATGATGAATATTTATATACTGCTTATCATTAAAAAGTTCCCAGAGCAGTTTACATATATAGAAAACAAATAAATAAACTGGCTCCCTGTCTCCAAAGGGCTCACAGTCTAAAAAAGAAACATAAGTCACCAGCAATAGCTATTGGAGGGATGCTGTGCTGGGGATGTAGAGGGCCAGTTGCTTTCCCCTTGCTACATAAAGAGAACCAAGCTCCTGCCTTCCCCCAGCCCTGGGGAGCGTGCAACTGAAGCCATGTGCATGACCTCATTCTGTTTTTACAGTCTTATTATGTCTTATCTGATTTTCTTTTAAGCATGATCTATTAGCTATTATGTTCTATGTTGTTTAATATGCTTTAATATGTGTGTTATTACCTGTGGTTACAACAATATGCTTACTTACACAATTGCATAATATTGTTCCCAGTTCAGATTTCTTAATAGTGAACCCCAAATGATACAAAGCTGGCCAATATGTGTTGGAGGAATGGATTATTTTCCTGTTTTGTTCCAAACAAAGTTACATTTGAAGACATTTTAGGCTGAAGTGATTCCAAATGTATTCTGTACTTCGAGTCTGGAAGGTATAAAAGTAAGACATCTCAATCTTTTTAAATTTGTCTGAATAAGGCAGTGAGTACAGCTAAGCAAAATGTATTTTACAACCATGGTGTTTGAAATAGGGACTGCACATCTGCAGTAAGGTTGGTGCAGAATCTCAGTGGCTGATATCCAGGGTAAGTTTCTCAATAGTACTACTTTAGGAGTTATCCTAAAGGAACACTTAATTTTAGTAGGACTTCCATCAAGTATTTTAGGCAGGATGTCAGCCGCTCGGATCTACCATTTTAGTAAACATGCAAAAGATAATACTGCTTGCCATCTATATATGGGTTTTAATCTTATTTAAGTAAGATTAATCAATGCCTTGGTGGGAACATGGAATAGGGAACTCACCAGGGCAGTAGATATTATTGCTCCTAAGCGTCCCTCCAGACCTGCTTCTAAGATGGCCCCCTGGTACACAGAGGAGTTGCGGGGGATGAAGCGGCTTGGTAGGCGACTGGAATGCAAGTGGAGGAGAACTCGGCTCGAATCTGACAGGATGCAACATAGAACCCATTTGAAGACCTATGCAATGGCAGTGCGCGCGGCAAAAAAGCGTTTTTGGTCAGCACGCATTGCGTCTGCCGGTTCATGTACGGCAGAGTTATCCCAGGTGGTGAGGAGTATAATCTCTGCTCCTTCTGCCTCAAATCAGCTCCCGGAGATACACTGCTGTGACGTCTTTAGTGGGTTCTTTGCAAATAAAATCTCCTGTATTCGGGCCGACTTCGACTCCACTATTTCTGCAGGGTCTGTGAGGGAGGTATCCAGCAATCCCTCTTGCAGTGTTAGGTTGGATCAGTTTCAATCTGTGACTCCTGATGACGTGGACAAGCTGCTTGGAGCGGTATGGCCTACCACTTGTTCTCTGGATCCTTGCCCAACCTGGCTGCTTCAATCTAGCGGAGAGATTGTTGGAGATGGCCTAGTTAATATCATAAATGCATCGCTGGAGGAGGGTAGGGTGCCTCCTTGTTTGAAGGAGGCAATAGTTAGACCTCTTCTTAAGAAGCCTTCCCTGGATCCCTCAGCGATGGATAGTTATAGGCCAATCTCCAATCTCCCCTGGCTGGGCAAGGTAATCGAGAGGGTGGTGGCTAACCAGCTCCAGGAAGTTTTGGAGGAAACTGATTATCTAGACCGATTTCAAACTGGCTTTAGAACGGGCTATGGGGTTGAGTCAGACTTGGTCGGCCTGATGGATGACCTTTAACGGGGAATTGACAGAGGGAGTGTGACTCTGTTGGTCCTCTTGGATCTCTCGGTGACGTTCGATACCATCGACCATGGTATCCTTCTGGGTTGCCTGGAGGAGTTGGGAATAGGGGGCACTGCTTTGCAGTGGTTCCGTTCCTATCTCTCGGGTAGATCCCAGATGGTGGAGCTTGGTGACAGTCGCTCCTCAAAGCAGGAGCTGTTATATGGAGTCCCTCAGGGCTCCATTCTGTCATCAATGCTTTTCAACATCGACATTAAACTGCTGGGTGAGGTCATCAGGAGATTTGGTGCTGGGTGTTATCAGTATGCTGATGACACCCAAATCTACTTCTCCTTTTCATCTTCAGGAAATGGCACTCACTCTTTAAATGCCTGCCTACAGGCAGTAATGGTCTGGATGAGGGATAACAAATTGAAGCTGAATCCAAGCAAGACGGAGGTGCTCATTGTGGGGGCTCAGAATCTGAGGAGTGAGTTAGATCTCCCTGTTCTGGATGGGGTTACACTCCCCCAGAAGGAGCAGGTGCACAGCTTGGGAGTACTCCTGGACCCAGGCCTCACCCTGGTTTCTAAGGTGGAGGCCATGGCCAGGAGTGCTTTCTATCAGCTTCAGCTGATTCGACAGCTGCGCCCATTCCTTGAGGAGGATGACCTCAAAACAGTGGTGCACCAGCTGGTAACCTCCCGGCTTGACTATTGCAATGCGCTCTACGTGGGGCTGCCTTTGTACGTAGTTCAGAAACTTCAATTAGTTCAGAATGCGGCAGCCAGATTGGTCGCTGGGGTAACCTGGAGAGACCATATTACGCCTATTTTGAAACAATTGCACTGGCTGCTGATATGTTTCCGGACAAAATACAAAGTGCTGGTGGTTACCTTTAAAGCCCTGAACGGCTTAGGCCCGAGTTACCTTAGAGAGCACCTTCTTCTGCATGATCCCCACCGCACATTAAGGTCATCTGAGGAGGTTCGTCTCCAGTTACCACCAGCTCGCCTGGTGGCGACTCAGAGGCGGGCCTTCTCTATAGCTGCTCCGGGGCTGTGGAATGCACTCCCTGCGGATATTCGTAATTTGAATTCTTTATTAGCCTTCAGGAGAGCCCTTAAAACATATTTGTTTGGCCTGGCTTTCCAGGGTTTTTACATTCTAACCTGATTTTGGGGTTTTTAATTTCTGGAATTGTTTAATTGCTGTTTTAAAATGTTTTTAAATTGTTGATTATTGTTATATTGTGTTTAATTTGTTTTAGCTTTTTATTGTTTTAGTGGTTTGTTTTAATTGTAAACCGCCCTGAGCCATTTTGGAAGGGCGGTATATAAATCAAATAAATAAATAAATAAATAAATAAATAAAGATATATAAGCGAATTTGGGCAGCCTTTGCTGCCTTTTTCTTCTGAGTTTTGAAAAGTTGCCCAGGAATCTCTCAAGCATTTGCCTTCCCAGATAAAATTAGAAAGTTTTCTGCCAAAGTTTCTATGTTTGTACAGATATCATGATTATAGAAAAACAAATAGGAATCTGGGAACTAGGATCATTTTTAATAGTTCCAACTTTGCCCAACCGCGATATATTCTGTTCCATCCATCTATTCAAATCTTCCTTAATCTTATTATACAATCTGGTATCAAGAAAAAGATCATCCACATTGTTAAGAAAATGTATGCATTTTTAGCCCAAAGCATGTTATGCTCTTCTGTAATTTCCTGTATGAATTCTGTTATTCAAACCTTAGCAATTTTTGTTAATCTTGATCCAGATATTTGCTATATTTTTCAAGGCACATTAGGCCTCCATCTCCACAGCCTTCTGGATTAGTAATGGTTACTAAGATATCATCAGCATAAAGGCTAATGCTGTATTCATGGTGATCAGTTTTTGTTCCTGCAGCCTCTTGGGGTGACATTTAGGGATTTTTGGCATGGTAAACAATTTTTGTAAATGTTCTCTCTTGTAGGAATATAACATCAGAACAATTTCACATATTCTCTAGAGACAGAATTTGCCACAAAATATTCTGCAGTCTGCACTCAGCAAGGAACTGTAGCCAATCATAGCTTATTGTTAAGTGTATCTAAATGCAGACACACTAGTTCTCTTCATATATTATGACCCAATGGGAGGGTCAGTGTCAATGCAGGGGACGGAGTACAAATGGAAGTGTCCTGGCTAGCCATACCCCACACACTAGTGGTCTCCAGCTATCCCTGTGTTTGTTTCCAAAGGTATATGCGGCATGCAGGGAGAGTGTTTAGAACTTACGAGGGCCAATTTGGATAATATATCCATCCAGTCCCATCCATGATACAATGAGTACCATGAGTGCCACACATCCTGCTCCTTTGCTGGCATGCCATCTTGCAGCCACATAAACAAAGGGAGGGAGGGAGGAATGGGACATTCCTTGCTCAGCTTCCTTATCGTGTGGTCTGTGGAGACATAATCAAAACCAGCCCACCATTCTCTTCATGAGGTCAGCACTTGCCTCTGCAGTATGAATGTGAGAAGGGAGCATGTTGGGATGGGCTCGCCTTTTACCTCACACATCCACCCTCCAAGCGGCCATAATGTATGGAAAGCTACACTGGCAACATCTTCTTGTGCAGTGCTATGTGTGCTGTAGAACCCCTATGTGCACTCTGGAACAGATGGTTCAGAGTGAATGCCATCATTAAGAGCATTCTTTACTAAAATAATTCCATTATAAAGCTCCAGATTTTATCAATACAGTCACCCTAGTCAGACTCACTTCCTCCATGAATGACTGTATATATGTTTATTTAAAATAGAGAACCTGGGTTCAGGCCCTGGCCTCCTCAAATGCATATTTAAATAAATAGATAGGAAGTGCACTACTGTACATGGGCTGAATATAATGGGTGAATAACGGTACATGCATATATATCTCTACGTGTGTAAATTAACAGATTGTGTATAGCCCTATTCACCCATTATGTTCAAAACTCATATAATCATATAATCTGTGTACAATGAACACAGGTATGGCTATTCATATGTTATGTTGAATGCAGGAAAAACAGAAGAATTTCTACCTGATTCCTGTATTTCAAATGGTCTGTGTCCAGATTCAATTTTTAAATGAGCACAGATAGTCATTCACACAATAACTCATACAGACATGAGGCTGTTCACATGACCAGGTCTACCCAAGCTAGCTCAGCCCTACCCAGGTAGACCTGGTTGTGTGAAGTGCTGGGGTCAAGACAAATTCCAGTGCTCCTCTGCCAGGTAGCCCAGGTTTTCTACCTGAGCTAAAGGTGAGGTAGAAGGGCACACATGTGCCCTTCTATCACCCCCCCCCTTCCTATGGATGCTTGGGCTCCCTTTAGCCAGAGCGTCCATAGACCCAGGAACATAGAGCCAGTGGGGAAATCTCCCAATGCACCACACTCCATGCGCAGTGCATTTTGGGATGCTGGAGGACTCCCTTCTTCAGATCCCAGCTATGCTGCTCGTTGCCTTGGTGCTCGTGTGGGTGCGTAAACAGCAGAATCATCTGTGAAGATCCAGGTTTGAGCCTCCCTCCCTGCCAGCCCTCCCCAGCAGCAGATGAAACAGTTGTCTGCAGAACTTTAATGTCTGAATAGAGCTAGTGTGTTGAACGATGTTTTGTATGAGTGGTGATAATGGGGTGTGGTGGTGCTGTATTGTTATATTGCTTCTGAAGGTTAGGATGAATTCTATCCCAACAGAATGTTCACATTATCACTTTCAGGCCATGGCAGTCAGGATTTCAGGGACATTGTCCTATTTTTTGTTCAAGTTCCTAGGCAATATGCTTTTGGTTTACGTAGCAGGGTTATAAAAGCACATGATAGATGGGAATTAATACATATTATGGCAAAACACTTTTGGGAAATTAATATGTATTATAGCAAGACACTTTTGTGAGTCAATTATGCAACTTCCATTGGAAAAATACAGATTCACTTGTAAGAAATGATTTCATATTTCACAAAAAGCCCATGAATCAAATAATTTAAAATGATTTTCAGGTCACTTTGAGTTTTAAAATTAAATGAGGAGACTTTAGCCTCACATGAGAAAATAATGTGAACTGTAATTCTGACTGGCAGAAGGATGAAATACTTTGAATTAAAGCACATGCCACTTTTAAAATATCTAACCTACTAAAAACATATGACTGTAAATTGTTCTAAGCTGGTATTAATTTATCTGATCATGCTCAAGAAGCCCATAAAAGGGATATTAAACTTTAAATCTGTTTTTAGAAACCTGTAATTAATGACTGGTGGTGGATTATTAGGAAGAAAGTATGCTTTCGTGAACTAGACCGGGAGCTATTCCAGCAGGCAATTGTCCATTTTATTAATTGTAAAGTGTACAGTACAATTTTAAACTGCTCACCAATAGCAACAGTGATAACCACAACTGGGCAGTTCTTACTTGTCAGAGTGACCCCTCCTTACACCTGGGGGTAGAAAATACAAATTATTTTTGCAGGCAAGTATCACACCAAGTTGGAGGAAGAAACATCAATAACTTGCACTACGCTGATGACACCACTCTGATAGCTGAGAATGTGAATGATCTGCAAGTCAAGGAACTGTAATGAAAGTCAAGGAGCACAGTGGGGGAAAAAAGGGACTACAACTAAATATCAAGAAGACTAACTAATGACAACGGGTACAGTAACCAGCCTCAGAATTGATAATGAAGGCATTGAAGTGGTGGATAGCTTGTGCCTTTTAGGGTCAACTGTCAACAGTAAAGGATCCAACAGTCAAGAAATACGCCACAGACTAGCAGTTGGTAGGGTTGAAATGAAGGCTTTGGAAAGGATATTTAGATGCTGTGGTGTGTCTATACCTACAAAGTTTAGAATAGTTCAGAAAATGGTTTTTCCCATGACACCCTATGGATGCGAAAACTGGACTTTGAAGAAAGAAGATAGAAAAAGTATTGATGCTTTTGAACTTTGGTGCTGGAGAAGACTTTTGAGGATACCATGGACAGCCAGGAAAACAAACAAATGGCTTATAGAACTAGGGATGTGCAAACAGGTTCGATGTCGAGCCAGTTTGACGTTGAACTGGTTTGGTTCAACAGTTCAGGGTCCAACTGAACCACCCCCTGTTCAGTCTAACCCTGGACTGAACACCCTTGAATGTTTGGGGGGTTCACGGCCCATTTTTCTTAATTAAAAAAAATGACCTTATTCCCCCTCAGGGGAGTTCCTGGAGGGGGTGCGGAGGAGGGGTCCATGGAGGTCTCCCCTCCTCCCACTGGCTCTCTCTATGGCCCTCTCCGACTGGTTGGGCTGGCTCTTTGGCCAGTTTTCGGCCTTCTGCCCTCGGCACTGTTGACATTTTGGAGGCCGCGTGCCTGCACACTTGGCCTCTGCATGGCCTGGTGTGCAGAGGCCAAGTGTGCAGGCATGCATCCTCTAAAATGGCCACCGCACCAAGGGCAGAAGGCCCCAAACCAGCTTAAGAGCTGGCCAAACCGGCCGGAGGGGGCCATAGGGAGAGCTGGCGGGGGGAGGGGGAATATCCATGGACCCTCCAGCCGCCTCCAGGAACTCCCCCAAAGGGGAATAAGGTTATATATATATATGGTCCATGAACCCGCCTGGACCAAACTGAGTTGTGGGGGGTGTTGAGGGCATGCTGGACCGAACTGGTCTGGTCGTGTTCAAGTCTGGTCCAGACTTGAACTGAACGGGGTCAGCTGGTTCCATGCACATCCCTACATAGAACAAATCAATCCAGATTTTTCACTCAAGGCACAAATGACCAGGCTCAAACAATCATACTTTGGACACATTATGTGATGATCAAGCTCCCTTGAGAAGTCCATAATGCTGGGAAAAGTTGAAGGAAAGAGAAGAATAGGATGATCAGCAGCAAGGTGGATGGACTCGATTATGATAGCAATGAATGCACCACTGAGAGACCTTAAAGGCCAAGTTAAAGACAGATCATCCTGGAGAGAATCTATCTACGTGGTCGCTAAGAGTTGACACCGACTTGATGGCACTTAATCAATTAATCAATCAATCACACCAATTATGTACATGAGCTGCCTCACCTGTTATGTTACAAACAAGGTGGGGATGTCCAGGTATTTATACTCCCCCACCCCTATGCATATGAGAACTGTGATGAAATATGGTTCTCCAACCATATTTCATCATTGGAAGTTATGGTAGGAATTTAATTTGGTCAGGAATCTCCATTTTATATAATCTGGAAATTATATTTCCTCCATTGAATCAGAGTTGGTGCTTCTCTCCCAACTCTATACTGCAGCTCTGTTCAGGTATTATGTAAACAGGGAATGCTGAACTTGTGTGCAGCATCCCCAAGAATGCACTTTAAAACCCTGCTCGTCCTCCACTCTCCACATTTATAGAATTTGTCTGTGGAGACAAACACCATTGAGTGCCATGCAGCTTTGCTGGTCGCCATTTTGGGGGCCTGGTAGGAAATTTTTTGGCTCTCTGTAGATTGACACATTTGGGGAGTCTTTTTCACCTACCTTGCACTGTCTCTCTAGACAGGACCCTGTGGTCATCACTGGAAGGTGCAGCATGGATCTATGAACACTTAGACTAGATGTCTGGTGAACAGCATGAGGTACACATCACAAATAAAAGGAGTCCCAGGCTAGCCCTAGAGGCTTCATGGCTCAGGGAGTCCTGACTGGAGCTTCTTAATTGGGGAACATTGCTGGTTCAAAGGCTGGCAAGGTATCAAGGTTGCACCTTGACATTTTTATGATTGGCTAGAATAAGTGGCCCCGAGCCTCATAGCTTTGACATCACTCTGAGCCAGGTGCAGTCACCCAAATAGCATTAAGCAAGAGGCCCAGAAGGTACCTTGACCTGAGATTAAGACCCATGCTGCTGGGGGATGGGTGGGTGGAGTGCTAATCCCCATGCTTTCAATTTGTTATCAATTCAATAAAAGTTGTGGCCCGTTCCTTCCAAATTCCTGCATCATGTCTTTATGGGATGTGGGGGCAGATACTTCCAGCAGCAATTGAATATTCTGCAGGGTTCATCTCCATTTCCTAGTGCAGAGCCTGAAAACATCATGCTGAATGCATGCATCCAACAGAGGAACTAACAAGGAAGGATCTTTCCCCATATGGCAGTGCATATATGCAGCTGTCCCACTTTTTTGCCATTATCCCATCTTCCCCACATTCACATCTATTTTCACTTTTCCTCTGCATATATTTTGAAGTACTCCCAAATAAGCTTAATTTCTAAAGTGGACAGATGTTGGGACTTTGTTCTAACAGGAAACGACCACATCCAAGATGTTGGTGAGATGGTCTGGCTGTTGTGATTCAGTAATGAGAGGAAATCACACTGTGCATGTTTGTCTTAGGTTCCTGGGCTGAGTCCTGGCTCAAGTTAAGAACAAGGAACATATAATTCATTCTGCAACCATGAAATCAATATAAGTCATGCCACTGACTTCAGTAGGGTAACCTGTAAAAGATATTATTGCAGCCACAGTGCTTAACTTGAAGTATATTGAGTTTTAGTATTACACTACAGGTCTTTGAGGAAAACACCATCAGTACCTATCAAAACCACCTATGGTCAAGAGACAGAAATTACTTTTAGTTTTATTTTTCATTTCCAAGGCCCTTTCCATTTCGATTAGATCAGGCCAGGTGAATTACTTACGGGAATGAGCAATATAGCTTGGATCCAATGATCCCTCTGAAGTATCAGACTCTCCCCCAGGTGTTTTCAGCTCATGTGTTTACAACTTGGGAAAAAGCATATGGATTAAAATTGAGATCGAAGTACATCAATTTCAAACTGAATGGTTGCATTATGTCCAAGCCATTTTGGTTGGCTGAATCTATTCCAAAACCACTTTATACAGCATAATACATAATATTTTTTCCAGTCATAGGAGATTTGTGTTAAACAACTTTGGAACATATGAACTGTGCAAGTGCTACATCTCTGTTCAAGTCTCCTGTGATTAATTCTCTGCTTAGCTAATATGAGGGAAGAATTCAGTTTTTAGAAGATCAAACAGAGAAATAGAGCCTAAGTGTAATGTATCTGAATAGTTCACTGAGTGACAAAAGAGTTCAGAGAGAAAATATAGGCAAAGTGGTGGATAAGGGAGTCAGTAAATGAGTTAGCCTAGAACATGCCACATACTAAGGTAGTGATGCTCCCACTTTTGTGAAACCCACTCAATGTGTAGGAGCTTAGAGGCTGTTCTTCAAAATGTGAACTTTTATATGGCATCTCCCAGGACTCCATATTGTCTCCAGTGCTCTTTAAGGTCTACGTGAAACTGCTGGGAGAGATCATCAGAAGGATTGGTGCAAGATGTTAACAGTATGCTGATGAGAAGCAAAATCTATTACACTATGTCAACATCATCAGGAGAAGGCATAACCTCCCAAAGTGCCTGCCTGGAGGTAGCCATGGGCTGGATGAGGAATTACAAACTGAAAGTGCATCCAAATAAGATGGAGGTGCTTATTGTGTGGGGTTGGAACTCAGGAGACAATTCTGACCTGCCTGTTCTGGATGGGGTCACACTTCCCCAGAAGGAACAGGTACACAGTCTAGGAGTACTTCTGGATCCCAACCTCTCCTTGGTGTCTCAGGTTAAGGAAATGGCCTGAGGTACTTTCTATCAGCTTCAGCTGATACACCAGCTACATCTGTTTCTTGAGATAAACAACCTCAGAACAGTGATACATCTACTGGCAACCTCCAGACTTGACTACTGCAATGTGCTCTATGTGAGGCTGCCTTTGTACATAGTCTGGAAACTGCAGTTGGTACAAAATGCAGCACCCAGCTTGGTCTCTGTGTCATCTCGGAGAGACCATATTACTCCTGCATTAAAATAACTACACTAGCTGCCAAAAGGTTTCTGGGCAAAATATAAAGTGGTGGTTAAACCCTATAAAGCCTTAAGCAACTTAGGCCTGTGGTATTTAAGAGAATGTCTTCATATAATCTCCATAGCCCATTTAGATTATCCAGGGAGGTCAATCTGCAGTTGCCACCAGCTCGTCTGGTGGCTACATAGAGATGGGCTTTCTCTGTTGCCACCCCAAGACTCTAGAAGGTGCTCCCTGCTGAAATAAGAGCCTCCCCATCTCTGACAACTTTTAGAAAGTCTCTAAAGACATAGTTATTCATGCAGGCTTTTTAAACAGACTTGTGATGTTAAATTATTGTAAAGTTTTAATTTGTTTTATGATACTGTAAACCACCCAGAGACAAAAATTTGGGGTGGTGCACAAATATAATAAATATATAAATAACTGATTTTAGAAAAATAATAGGTGATGAATGTGCTTTAACTTAATAGTCAGGATTAGCCGTCTTTAAACTACCATGGCTAAATGCAGCAGTCACAGAACATGAACTTTCTGAGTAATAGGCCTCATAAGGTTGTAAGGTACAGAATAGAAAGATCTGCAAAATTAAGTCAAAAGTCACACACAAACTTGCAAAACTATCATTTTGACTGCAGAAGAACCGGTTTTCTTAATGGAAAAGATTTTTTTAAAATAGAAAAAGTAGTAGAGACATCTAGAAAGAGGGAATATGATGACCATCTAAATAAAGGGGAAGGCTGAAATTTTGGGGACCAACCTCTGTGTAGAAAAGATGAGCATGACTTACTTGGATTTCATCCTATTGACAGTAAAAAAGATCCTGGTGAGGGTTCAGTTAGGGTCAGTCTCTGCACACCGATCTTCTTCCTACAGGAACTGGTAAGAGATAAGGGTACCTGATTAGCTATTGGAGGTCCAAGGCTTGAAAGAGGATCTCCAGCTTTTGAATGTGGCTATTGGTAGTAACTATCTTATTACTTGTATTAGCACTTATTATTAATTGGGTACAGTTGGTTTCAACTGTAAACTTGCTTCTTACATTTATCAAATAATGAGGCTGTTCTCACAAGCAGCCAAGACTGGGCTTGGCTGCCCGTGAGAACTGCCAGGAGCCACATGGATCCTGGTGGCACCATTGTGGCAAACCTATCTATGGAGACTGCTGGTTCACCGAAGTTAAGAGTGTGAGCACACCCTTAACTCAGGCTAACTGCTTGTGTGTGAGCACTGGTTGTTCCCTGCCGGTGCTGGCACAGGTGCGGGCTACCAGCCATTGCTGGGTGAGGGGTCTGCACTAGTGGTGTGCATGGTTTTGGTCGGCCCCATGGGAAAGACTGCCGGACCGGTCCGGATGGGCGGGGGACTGTGACTTTAAGTGGGGGGTGGTAGTACTTCCCCCCCGCCGCTCTTCCCCCTCTGGCGCTGGTCCATTGAAAAGTATTCTTGGGGCGGCAGAGTTCCTCCCTGCCGCCTCTGCCCCCGTCGTTGTTAGTTAAGGCTTAAAAGAGATGAGCGCTAGCGGCGCGCATGCGCCCTGTGCGGCGTGCGCGCTCGTCTCTTTTAAGCCTTAACTAACAATGATGGGGGCAGGGGCGGCAGGGAGGAACTCTGCCGCCCCAAGAAGACTTTTCAATGGACCAGCGCCGGAGGGGGAAGAGCGGCGGGGGGGGGTAAGTACAACCACCCCCCGCTTAAAGTCACAGTCCCCCCCTGCCGGACCAGGGGGGACTCCGGACCATGCACACCCCTAGTCCGCACAGTACACCTTGTACTTGCAAGGGAAAACCCACACAATACACTGTGCACTCACGTGGTGCATTGTGGGATCTTTGGAGGCAGAACAACAAGTTCCATCCCTGAATCCCTCTTTCCTTCTCTGTGTATCATGGTCTGTGCTCCTACCACCAATCCTTTGATTGGCTGTAGGGGAGGGTAAGTTCTTTGGAGCCTTGTCCCCCCCCCGCCCATCCACTCTCAGCAATCATAAGAATCACCCTAATGTTTCAACCTTATTTAAGGCACTGGCTAAGAGGTTTTTTAATAGAACTGTGGAGACTAGAGATAGTCCTCCTCCTCCTCCTCCTCCTCCTCCTCCATGGCTATCCAGAACAGGACTATGATGTGGTGAAAGATTTCTTTTAATATTTTTGGTCCTCCTGAAAATTACCAACCCAAGGCACTATTTGTGCTAGATTAGAGGCATGGCGTCAATGGTAGGCCAGTGCAAGTTTCTCTGGGGTTACAGTGTAGGTGGAAAGAGTTGAAATACCATCAACCTGTGCCAAGTTGAATTGCCACCAGCAGCTATCTAAAGTTTTTTTTTAAAAAAAAGCGCGCGGCCAATTTACGTACTTGGGCTGTGTATATTGGACCATATAAGAACTCTGCAAAAGAGTATGTAGATGTGCCTGGCCTCTAGTCCCTATCCATGGCTCCTATTCCCTCTGTAGTCAGATCTCTCTCTACTGTGTGGCATACCTGAAAGATAACTCTACTATCAATACTTCTATTATCAATACTATCAATGCTTTCTATCCTTCTCTCTTCTCTCTTTTATTCCCTCTTCTGCTTTTCATCACACAGTAAATAATGGATTTTGGGAGTTAGAGTGGAAAGTGTTTTCCTTTGATGGGAATTGTAGAACAGTAAGCATATTTGGATACTAACATGTCATCAAACCAATACAATATTAAAATTAATAATCGTGAAAGAGAAGTGGCTGGCTGATTAGTGCTGTACCAAGTTACTGGGTCCTATTGAGGATTGGCCCACTTCATCTTCCTGTGGCCAATGCAAAGCATTGTTTAGAGAGGCTGAAGTGGGATGAAGTGAAGCAAACTGGGCTGAACTCTTCAGCCCCCATCACTCTTCAACCTGCACCCTTAAAACTACTGGCAGGGAGGAAGGACTCTATCCTTCCTCTTCATTCCTTGCTGTGAGGGAAGAAGCAGTCACTTTCCATGGCTTGACTTTTTCCAAATCCCCCCTCTCCCCCCCCCCTTGGAGTGGCAGGAATGGTGCAGGTACTTCTGGGATTTGTAATCTTCTCTGGTTCTGCAGCCATTGGAAGCTTTTCTCCTTGCTGGTGCTGGTCCTTGTACGTAGTTTTAGGGTGGGTGAAGTGGGGGGAGATTAAGGGAAGTTTTGAGCAGCTGAAAGGTTCACCTTGAAGCAAAGCAGGTCTCCTTGAAGCAGAGTCAAAGGGGGCTGAGGTGAATAGGGGACACTTTGAAGCACTGAAGTGGTCCCCAAAAGCAAAGCAGAGCTGCTTCACACAGACTTACTGATGAGCTTATCTAAGGCACTTACAGCCCATTCATACTAGTGTTTCTGTGGCAAAGTTGATTGCAGGAGACTTCTTCCGTGGATAATGGTATGCTGAAGGAGACAAATGCTTCTCCATTTGTCCAGAGCACAAAAATAGTTTACTGAATTTGCATATCATAAAATTGGTTCTGGATACTATGTGTGTATCTTGGGCCAGCTTCATAGTCAATAAATGTTATGTGAGTGTCTAAAGAGTTATGAGAAATTCCCAAAAAGTAAAGCACTGTGAGCCACTCTGATGGATGGGTCTGTAAATTTCAGTGAAATCCACTGTAGTCCTTGTCTGGAAGTTAGACAAAACATTTTTTCCTGATGTTCCTTCTTTTTATTAGAATGTACTTATTGTGTTACTGTGGCTATCCACGTACTTGCAAACTATTTTTAAGAATTATATTATAGTAATGAATATGCATCTGGGAGAGGGTGCGGCAAATACAAACTATTCTAGTAATTATTCTGTGATGGTGCACAGAGTTTTGTTCCACTTTGATTGTGTTGCTCAGCTCAACCACATGTGTCTGGCTGTCTCATTTAAACCTTACTCTCTGCATTTTTGGACCCCAGCTTGCTTAGGCTGAGGTTTGCCTTTGCATCAGGGGTTCAGGGCTGCATGGTATGGGATCAGGTTGCACTTCTGGGAATAGAAAAATATAAAAATTAGCAAGAAATCTGAAAGCACTTACTCAAAATGAAAAATGTGTCTCGAAAAGAAATATTTGCGGAGGGGATATAAAGCAGAGTGTATTAAGATTCAAAGATATTGAAGAAGTGGGTTTTAAAAAAACAGTTTAGCTTCAGTTGCTTTTAATCTGCTATCACATATCTTGACTGCATACTTTTATGGTGAGCAATGTCAGCTTGAACTTTGCTATCTATATGGAGCAACAACAAAGACAGTTAGGGTCTGATCTTGTATATAATAAGCTTTTAGAACATAATGTATTGTTGGTGGAAGATAACTAGTGCTAAGCAGTGTGGATAGTTAGCTTGGCTGGCAGGCAATATGTACAACAAAGGGCTGGCTACATCTCTAGGGCTGCCATATGGAAAAGAGGTCAGGTCTCCTGTACCTTTAAGAGATGCACAGAAGAGGGCATTTAAGCAGATGCAACTTGTTATGCAGGGGAAAGGAAATCTATATCTGCTAAAATCCCTTCTTCTGTGCATCTATTAAAGGTAGTGCAGGGAACCTGTCCTCTTTTCTGAATGGCAGCCCTACCTACACATATCTGGTTGCTGGACAACTTCCCACTTCAACTTCACTCAAATCAACTCATGGTTATTTATAGGGTCTTCTATTCTTGCCCAGTCATCAGGCAAAACATCACCATGTATAGCAAGTTTTCACAGCCAGTATCACTGTGAAAACTTAATTCCCATTTGTAAAAAATCAATTTAATACATTGAATGAAGGGCAAATAACAAAGGCTTTACCAAATACACATTTATTTTTATTTTTGGGGCAGGAATTAGGAACTGGGTTTTTTAAATAAATAAGAGCCATCTTATTTATTTATTATTTCTCTATGTTAACCACTTTGGAAACTTTTGTTGAAAAGCAGTATATAAATATTTGTTGGTGAGCAAAATTGCTTCCAGAAATGCCTTTTGTGAGAATATTAGCGCGCTCGCTCTCTCTCTCTCTCGCGCGCGCTCTCTCTCTCTAATATTATATATTTATATATAATATTTTATATATTATATTATAAAATATGATCTAATAATATAACAATAATTTATATATATATATATATATATATATATATATATATATATATATATATATATATTTGCTAGCCACCCCATAACAAATTGCTCTTTGGGTGGCTTGCAAAACATGAGATAAAATACACAACACATTAAATAATAACAGACCAAGAAAGGGGGAAGGGGAAGAAAATAAAATACAAAACCATTTAAAAGACATTTTAAAAAATCAGATCATAATTTAAAATTTAAGAGGCCTGAGTGAACTAAAAGGTCTTCATCTGGCATCTAAAAGAGCAAAATGATGAAGCCAGGTGAACCTCACTGGGAAGGCCATAAACCCGGTGGAACCACCAAAGAAGGCCCTCTCCCTTTAATCAAGTTTCAAGTTCATTTTCTCTCCTAGGTGCTGATCCTGTGTCTTGCTAGTTTAGTTTTGGTTACAGCTTCTAATTGGTAAGAATCTTATGTTGCTTATATCTGTGATCCCAGCCATGTGAGTATTGTGTGGTGAAACTAGTGATATCACAATGCTATTCAGTCAGATGTATGCTGATGTTACTGAAGGATAGCAGTTCAGAGTGAGAACAATGCTTCCTGTATTACTTACAGCAGGCCTGCTCAGATTAGGCTCACCAGCTGTTTTTGGACTACAACTCTCATTATCAACAGCTACAGTAGCCAATAGCCAGGGATTATGGGAATGGTAGGCCAATATCTGCAGGAGGGCCGAAGTTGAGCAGCTCTGATTTACATGCATGACTGAAGCCGATCTGATTTGGCTGTGTACTGAGTTCACTAAAGACAAACCAAGCCAATTCAGAGTAGAGACAAAATGTCCTGAATAGGCAAACACTTTTAAAGAAATTAATGATACATTGTTGGAAAGTATGTTGAGGGTACTTTTTGAAACTGGTGAAAATTCGCAAAAACACTGAGATGTTTCAGTTCTTCCTTAGTGTTTCGTTTATAAATTTCATGTATAATAGTAATTAAAACAACTAATAACAGAATAATAGTCCTGCACTTGTTAATGTCAATGGCTGACATCTAGACTAAATGACTCATGAGTAGTTGTACTGAAATTTATGGGCAATTTAGTCATAACTAACTTCATTAATTTCAAGGTGAGCAATTTAATCTGAATGTCAGCTGCTGCTTGACATGTCCTGCAATGTCTGTGTTCAAAATGTGCGTGTTCAATGTCTGAACCTCGCTGCCATGGGCTTTGAAAACACGCAACACCTTTCTGCGCAACATAGGCATGCACCAATCTGTCAGTGTTCTGTCTTGGATATAAACTCCCTAGTAAACAGACACTAAGGCTATGCATACGAGCAGGCCTGCCTAGGTTGCGGAAACCCTACTTGGGTAGGGTGGATGATGGCGTGTCCACAGAGACACTGAGGATCATGGGGGGGGGAGATTGGTGGAACCCTGCCTCCCTCCCCCCCCCAAGAATAGGCTCGGTCAGAGGTTGTTACTCAAAGAAGTGAAGCAGAATAAAAGGTTCTTTTAAAGTGAAATATGTGTTCCATCTTTTGACATTCCTATTTACCTAGTTACTGAAACATACACATTTTTGATACTGGCTTGCTATGTATACTGCTAACAGCAAATAGAGTATTGAAAGGATTATTTGAGCCAATAAGCCAGGAGATTTTATATAACTTATGAAAGGTAGAATAAAATAAAAAGCAATATTAATGTATTTGACTAGAGGAGATGAATGCTTAAAGAAAGAAGTCCAAGACATGTTATAATTCTACTTTTGTCCTGCTTGTGTTGTCTATGGACTGGTTTGGATGATATCTTACTGACCTACACAATTAGGAAAGGGATGCCATGAGAGCATATCCATTGTGACATCTTCCACTGGTGTTTCAACACCCTTCCAGCATGACCCTTTGTCGTGTATGTAGGGTGGGGGCTATTCATCTGAATGGCCCCTGTACATGTAGAGGGGACATTCAGATTAAAAGCCCTCTCCTAGGTGATAATGGGATATGCCACAGGGGAGTCAAGATGTCCACAGAGGATTTCATGATGGGCATGTGCTCTCCACATTCCCTTCTAATATGTTTTGTTAATATGCTGATGATGCTGAGGCGGAATATTTTCAGGTATTCACATACTATGCAGCAAGTCTAGGTGACGGGAGTTTGCCAAGGAGCATCTTTGCATTGCCTTTGTAAGCTGCACTGGCAAGTTTAAAAGGGCTTGAAGGAATTAGCTTGTATTGCTTAGATACTGGGCTGTCCCTAGGAGGATGCAGGGCTGGGAGCAAGTGGCACCCCACCCAGCCACATTCCTTCTTCGCCACTACTCCTTGCCTCTGCCCTCCAGTTTTGCAGCACTAAGGAGTTGGATTGCCTCCCTCCTCATTCCAGCATTCCTCATTCAGACATTTTAAAACTAATGCTTTCACTAATGAAGTCACAAGATGATGTTAATTGTAGGCACAGGATGACCCTCTTTCTCAGAGGCCTTGATTGGACAAGGCTTGTCTACAGGGTGGAGGGGGAAGGGGGAGCCTATTGTGGTGGTGGGGTGCTCCAGCATGGCCACCTCTGCTGCTCTGCTTCCCACCTGGCCTCAAAGGAGAGAAGGGGAGCCCACCGAGAATGGGAGGAGAGGAACAATGATGCCCCTCTTGCTCTTACCAGGTACTTGTTGTTAGGATTTATGTGCATATACACTGAGGCTATTTCCACGATCAGCCAAAATCGGGCTAGGGGATCCTAGCCTGATTTTGGATGATCGTGGGAGCCACCGGGCTCGCAGCCAAGCCCGGTTGCCTCCTGGCGGTTAACCCGCCTAAGTACCCCTCCCCTGTTAGGAGAGCCAGCGTGGTGTAGTGGTTAGAGTGCTGGACTAGGACCGGGGAGACCTGAGTTCAAATCCCCATTCAGCCATGAAACTAGCTGGGTGACTCTGGGCCAGTCACTTCTCTCTCAGCCTAACCTACTTCACAGGGTTGTTGTGAAAGAGAAACTCAAGTATGTAGTACACCACTCTGGGCTCCTTGGAGGAAAAGCGGGATATAATTGTAAAATCATCATCATCATCATCATCATCATCATCACCATCATCTTTCACAGAAACTCCTTCCTGTTACCATACTTACAGATTAACAGCATAATTCAGGAAGAAGTATGGAAGCAAGGTGAGAAATTAAGAGATCTGACAGAATTTGAAATTTTAATAACAAAGAATTCAGAACACATGCTTGGCCTTATGTGTAAACTTCTATTGAAGTATGATTCAGAATCGGAACAGGTGAAGGACTGTATAGTAAAATGGATGCAGAACTTAAACAGAACAATAGAGATGCAACAGTGTGAATTTCAATGGAAGGTGAATTTAAAATTTACAATGAATAGTACTTTAAGGGGAAATTGGTATAAAATGTACCTGCTTTTGGTATCTTACTCCAGCAATGATTTCAAAGATGGACAATAACTATCCTGGAGATTGTTGGAAATGTATGAAGGAAACAGGTACTTTCTATCATATGTGGTGGACATATAAGGAAGCTCAAAATTTTTGGAAAACAATATATTCCAAGATGCAGAAAGTTTTGCATATAAAATTCCCTTTTCTCCTGGAAATTTTCATGTTAAATTTTATTAAACCACATATTCCTGCAAAACATACTGAACTTTCTTTATATATGAAAATGGCTGCAAGAATCCTTTATGCTTGCTGTTGGAAAACAAATTTGATTCCGACTTTGGATGACTGGCATCTCAAACTTTGGGAATTTTATTTATTTATTTATTTATTTATTTATTTATTTATTTATTGTTGCATTTATATACTGCCTTTCATTAAAAGACAACCCCAAGGCGGTTTACAAAAGTTAAAACATACAATAAAAGACAATAAAGATATTAAGCTAAATATTATCAATGGCCAAAATAACTGCATATATTAAAAATAAATCTGATGATTTTTTTCTTTCAAGTGTGGGAATCATTTATTCAGTATAATATATCGCAGAGATTGGTACTGGCTTTTCTTTGTAGAGGAAACTAATGCAGATAGCAAGAATATCATTGTTGTTTCAGTTCTGTACTCAATAATGTGTAGAGTGCAGGTGTGTGTGTGTGTGGGAGATATGTTGGCTGAAGGAATTAAGGTCTATTTTGAGAATCTTTGTAATTGCTGGGTTTGATTATTCTGTTTCTTGTTTCTTGTTTCTTTTCTGTTTCTTATTTCTCTTTGTTTATATCTTTTTAAAAACAATATTCTTTTTAAAAGGATGACCTTTCACTCAGAGTAGGACTTTTGTTTATAATTTGGTAATAGTTAAGTAATAAACCTTAGAAACTTTGTTCAAAGAAATTTAACAAACTTCTGTTCCTGCTCTGTTACACTCCACTACACTTGTTTCCAGGCTGGTGCCATGCAGTGCTGACTAGGGGTGTGCAAACAGGGTCGACCATTTGAGGTCAAACCAAACCACCCCCTGTTTGGTCCGACCCTGGACCGAACACCCCTGAATATTCGGGGGGATTCGCGAGCTTCATTTAGTTTTTTTTTAATTTACCTTTTACTCTCCTCGGGGGAGTTCCTGGAGGTGGTGGGAGGGGGGTCAGCGGAAGTTCCCCCTCTCCCCGCCGGCCTTCCTCATACTCCACTTGGACGGTTTGGCTGCTCTTTGGCTAGTTTTCGGCCTTCACCCGGCAGCCATTATGGAGCCCACATGCCTGCGCACATGGCCTCTGCGTGGCCCAGGCCAAGAAGAGGCCATGTGCACAGGTGTTCGGGCTCCATGATGGCCAACGGGCTGTCAGGTGACGGCCGAAGAGCGGAAGGATGGCAGGGGGAGGGGGATCTTCCATGGACCCCACCACCACCTCCAGGAACTCCCCTGAGGGGAATAAAAGGTACTTTTTTTAAAAAAATGAAGCTTAAAAATCCCCCTGGACCAGACCAAACCAGGGGGGGTTGAGGGGGTGCCGGACCAAACTGGCCCAGTTGGTTTCTAGGCCGGTCTGGCCTCGAACTGGGCCAGACGGTTCCGTGCACATCCCTAGTGATGACCAGGAGCCAGGCAACCCTTCCTCCAGCCATGAGGGTCTTCCCGAGGGATAGCACAGCCCTGGCAGCACACTTGAGACTCCACAGCCACAATGAGGGCAGTAGCTGGTTCATGATTGATGCCTCGCATGGCAGCTGCATCCTGGCCACTGCAGCGGGGCCC
The DNA here is from genome assembly GCF_027244095.1 of Hemicordylus capensis. Classification (NCBI taxonomy): domain Eukaryota; kingdom Metazoa; phylum Chordata; class Lepidosauria; order Squamata; family Cordylidae; genus Hemicordylus; species Hemicordylus capensis. Next base: position 121,631,193 of record NC_069659.1, read on the forward strand.
AGGAACAATTGTGGTGGCAGCAGTTGCAGACGGGAGTACAAGCAGTTGGGCAGGAGAACCCACAGAGAGTTCTTCTCGCCTCTTGAACGTGCACTACTACAAGGTGGTGCGCATACTCTGACAGGTGTGAGATAGTTGTGATATGTGTGCAGAGGGCACAGCCGTGAGGCCTGGGAGAGAGCTGGGCTGGGGGCAATCATCCCGCTCACCCTACCTAAAGGATGTGGTATGCATCCTCTGAAAGATGTGAGATAGTCATAATAGGTCTGCAAAGGGTCTGAGGCCTGGGAGAGCACTGGGCTGGGGGTGATAGCCCTGCTTACCCCACCTAAAGGATGAGCACTGGGATGGTGGCAATTGCCCCACTCACCCCACCTAATGGATAGGCCCCATGGCAGGTTCACTGTGCAGTATGTGAACCACTCTGTTTTATGAATGCAGTACAGAAGACGTTAATGCAGCCTCCTAGCATCTCACCACTTCATAACATATATTTTTCATTGATAAGAACATAAGAACAGCCCTGCTGGATCAGGCCCAAGGCCCATCTAGCCCAGCATCCTGTTTCACACAGTGGCCCACCAGATGACACTGGGAGCCTACAGGCAGGAGTGAGGGCATGCCCTCTCTCCTGTTATTACTCCCCTGCAACTGGTATTCAGAGGCATACTGCCTATAACCCTCTGACTAGTAGCACTGATGGTAATGCTTCTTTACCCAAGAGCTACTAACTGGCATCCTCATTTGGCTAAAAGCCAAAAGTGACACTGTGAGATCTCTTCTCCCCCCACCCCACAGCTTTTGCCATCTTCCTCTGTTGCTCAGAACAGTCCTCCCTATATTTATAGCTTACATCACTGCCATTATTTCCTTTTTCTTCCATCATGTACTTCCTCCTCTTCATCTTCCCATCTCACATCATAATTTTGGAAAGGCAAATCTAAATCAGTTTTGTTATTTTCTTGTGTCGTATGCTTGTGTGATTCTTCTGCCAGGACAAGCTGCATATTTCATGCTTTTCATTTTCATTTTTAGTGATATTATTGTGATAAACCCAGAATCAGTTCCAGTGTGAAACTGATATGTTCCCAGTCTATAAAGAAGATCATTCTTTCATTTCTATTTCTGTTTTCAATGCTTGGAAGGTTGGTTCAAATGTGCCCAGACTGACCTGTAGTCTGGCCATGTTGATGCACATTTTGGTGGTCTGTGTGATTGTGATATGACTTCATATTTAAAATCAAAATGGAATTTCTATAAAGAGAAATAGCGATACCTCTGTGCATGAATTGCGGAAGTATTCAGGGCTGCTGTTCAGAAGACAGAAATCATATGCTGTCATTAGTATGGTGGGATTTCAAACCTTGCAGGATCCATGCCTTTTTAATCATAAAAAGAAACAAGTGAAAGTCATGATGAAGTAGAGGGTGAGGGAGACCTATGTGGGGAAATGGGTTCAATCGGCTATTCCTAAAAGCATTTCAAAATGGCAGGATCAAAAAGGGTTAGCTAAGCTATTAATCTCAGTTCAAAGAGCCATCAAGTAAACTCCCCACTGTGCTCAGAACTAGATTGAATCCTTATGAACATACCGACCTGTTGGCTCTGGACCTTGTAGAGCAAGCAAAAACAATTGAAAGTGAGGAATTTTATTGTTCGTTCTACTGAGTTTCTTGCTGTTAGCTTTATCCGCTTCTCAGTTATCTTGAAAAAAGTTTAAGTTTAACAATGGTTTTTATCTTTTAGTCAGATGACAATATTTTAAGAAACAGGCTGTGTTATTTTCCTTATTAACTTATTAACATGGTAAGCATTTCTATTTGAGAGGCAAAAGGACTAACAACAATAATTATTAGGGCCTTTTTCATTAGTATTCAAAGTGCTTTATGTACATATCTCACTAAGTCTTACAATGGTAATACCTTAGGTAGTCAGTATACTACAGAAGGGGAGATGAGGTTGAGACATATCTCAGAACAGTCAGTAACTACATGGTTAAGTTGAAACTGTAACAGAATTTCTAATTCCCTGCTCATTCTTAACTAATTACATCAGGATTTCCTGGAAATTGAAAATAAATAAATAGGATGCAGTCATAGCTGGTCTTAGGAGTACGGATGTGCACAAATTGAATGTTGCTGTTTGAATTGAGTTTGAATCTAATCAGCCTGATTCAATTCGAGCTCGAATCTCCTGGCCTCTAAATCTGGGTCAGTTTGATCTGAATTTGTTTAGATTCAAATCAATTCAGCCAAATGTTTAAGGGCTAGGGGATAGCAATGTGTGAACAAGTTCATTTCTGAACCTGTTTGACATCAAACTGGTTCAGTTCTATGGTTCAATAATGGACCGAAGCCCCTCCTGTGCAGTTCAATATCAAACTGAAACCCCCAGCCTGTTTTGGGGGTGGTTCTAACTAAAAATTAATATTTTTTAATTTGCTCATCACCTCCGGGGGGCTTCTCCAAGGCTGTGTGGGGAGTCATGACCCAGGTCACACGGAGACCCATTGGGTGTGTGTTACAACCTCCAAAATGGCTGCCGCCATGGGGGTGAGGTCCAGAAAGGGCAGAAGACTGCCCAAACCAGGCAATTTGGGCATTAACAGAATAGGGGAACCTCCAGAGACCCTCCCCACAGCGTCGGAGAAGCCCCCTGAAGGTGGTGGGTAAATATTTTTTTTAATTGTGACCCCCCCCCCAACAGAACTGAATCAGGGTTGGGGTGGCAACACCAAACATGCCTGGTCTGGTTCGAGTCCATTCCAGATGCAAATCGAACCGGGCAACCCAGTTTTGTGCACACCCCAACTAGGAGGCACCAAAGTGGGTTGGGTAGCAGGGTACCATGGATACAGCCTACCACCCAACCTGCAAGGAATCTATCACCCAACCCCCAAAGGAATTGAGCAAAGGGGTTAATTTTGAGGAATTTTAATGTGTTGTGGATTCTCTGTTTGTAATGACTTTATAGGGCACTGCCCTGTTCCCAGCTATACAATGAATCAGATTTCTTTAACATTGAAACAGTTGTCTAGATACTCCACTGCCTTGTCAAAGGTTATTTGGAAAAGCTTCCTCACTACACACTGAATATGGTTCAGGATACAATGCTTGAACAAATTTTGATTCCTCTGAAACAGGCTTGGGTCTTTCCATGATAAAGCATTGTATAGGTACATTTATGGAACTATCAAGAAATCAAATGGGAAATACTGGAAAGAATGCCTTGTGATGTACGATCAAAGATTTCGGTTTTAAAAAATTGCTACTAAATAATAATGTCTGAAATCAAGATAAAGTAAATGTCACAAATCCTACTACAATGCTTGTGACTCTTAATTGTTACTTAAGACCCATTGAGATTATTAATGCCTAATCATGGTTAACTTTCCTCTTGGTATTCTGCTGGTAAAATTTAAAGAAACAGTTCTCTTGATGCTTGTGAGGATTTTATCTACACATTGCCAAGTTAATCCCTTATAATGTAAAACAGAGTTTTCCAAGGTACTTTTAAATTCTTAATTATTGTTAAAGTCATAAAGAATAAAAATGCTGATTTTATTTCTTTTGTATTATGCATATATACATAAATTGGGTTTTCTAATGTTATCCTTTTATGTGTGATAAAGTTTCTGTATCAGCTCAAGAAATAATTTTCAATCTATAATCAACACAGTAGATTAAATTATTTCCAAGGATCATTTTAACTGAAATACTATACAAATTGTTAAAGCAAATGTCAAAACAATTATTTTGTTCATTTATTTAGATATCTCTGCTCAGGTTTCCCCCCCAGAAAGATACTAGTTCTTGTAGTTCAGAAGAATATGTGCACCATTTTGCTAAAACGTAAATACACACATTTGCACGCACATTATTGTTCTAGTGGCAACTAATACTATTAATTTCATCTGTAATTTCGAAAATGCTAATACAAGGCAATAAATGCTGGAACTTTGACCTGATTAATTCAATCCCTTCTTAAACATTTGCCAGGAATGGAAATGAAACCAAACAATGTGTTTTGAGGTTTTTTTAAAAAGAGATGATAAATATTCTTTTTAAAAAATATATATGTTGCAGAGAATGCTGAATTGTGATGGTTCAGTGGAAACAAACATGTGCTAAACTAACCATGGACAAACAATATTAGGCACAATCCACTCAGTGTTTGAACTCCCATTGGTTTTAATAGGAAAATTAAATACATGTCAAAATCTATCCCACAGAAATCAATGGAACTTTTAAGTACTTATCCTGGATCATGGCCTTCATTTTCTACACTGTATTTCAAATATGCATAGCCAAAATGAAACTGCTAAATTTGTACTTGTAAAAAATTATAATGATTAACATACATTATATGTATGAAGAAGCAAAATCACTTCTCTGTTCATTTGTAGAATGTATCCTTGTATAAAAAAGATATGACTAACAGATTTATTTACATTGATTTTTCTCCATAACTTACTACAGCAGCAAGACTACATAGTCACTGATATCCAGACTAAAACTGTCAAGGATGTGCACGAAATGGATTTTGCATTCTGTTTTGAAGTTGAAATGAAACTCAAATGGCCAAAACATTTTGTTGAAACAGGGGCTGGGCCGGCAATTTCAACAAAACAACTCAAAACATTTTGAGTGTTTTGGCCATAGGGAACAATGGGGAAATTTGAAACACTCAATTGTACCCCATGGGTAGCTCCTAGGGGCACCAAAGTGGGTTGTGTGGTACAGCATCATGGGTGCTACCTACCACCCAACCCACAAAAGAAATGGGCAAGTGGACAATACAGGTATTAAACACATTTTTAACCCTTTCCACAGGATCCTATGGGGTTTTGGGGGAAAGTTAATTTTTTTTAAATCACCCACTTGTCCATTTCTTTTGTGGGTTTGGTGATAGATAGCACCCATCATGCCCTACCACACAAGTCACTTTGGTGTCCCTAGGAGCTACCCATGGGGAACAATGAGTTGTTTCGAGTTTCCCCATTTTGAGTTTTCCCCTCCCCACAGTGTAGGCTTGAGCCCAAAAAGTTTCAGAGGCCATTGTAGAGGCCTCCAAAATGTGTCAGCAGCCGAGACTGTTTCAGCATTCCAGAGGTGCAGGGGCGTTCCCTTAAGGGTGGGGGAGGGTGCACTCACCCCTCTCGCCGCATTTCCCCTGCCGGCGCTCCATTGTTTTAAAGCCTGTTGGGGTGGCAGCATTCCTCCCTGCCGCCCCATGCCCTCATTGGCTGGAAGCGGCCAGAAGTACCGGGTGCACATGCGCTCGTCGCATGTGCGGCAAATGGGCATGCACACACACACGATGGGTGCATGTGTGTCCGGTAGTTCCGGCCGATGAGGGCAATGGGGTGGCAGGGAGGAATGCTGCCACCCTGAGGGGCTTTAAAACAACAGAGCACCGGCAAGGGAAATGTGGTGGGAGGGGTGAGTGCAACCTCCCCCACCCTTAAGGGAACACCCCTGCCACCAAAACGTGGTGGAGCCGTTCTGGGCTCAAGCCTACCACAGTGGCAAAATTCTCTTTACCTTTGGGCGGCAATGAGGTTAATCTGCCCCTGACCGCCAGTCTGTAACACAGCCTCCCAAATTAGAAGAACATTTTTTCAGTAGTTCAACATGTTTGCACTAGTGCAGTATTAGTCTGGAACACAGCCAGTAGATTTAAACAGCCTAATTGCATACAAGATTACAGCCAGTGGCAGACATGATCTGCAGCCCTTTGGCAACGGAAGGAGGGCTGGGGAAGGCAGCAGGTCCTCAAGAAACTTTCATATACATTGATTGCACTAGACTGGAGATGTCTGGGTCACTGGTATTTTTTGTAGAATAAATTGCCTTCAAAAATTAGGTCCCAGGAATTTAAAGACGGATACCATCATCATCAATTTTATTACAGCCATTGGCCAGCAGAAGATGGATACCTAACTTTGAAGTTGTTAGTATTTACTGTATTTTGGATCAGTACATTGCGTTAATGTACGGGGAACACACTGGGGATGAATGGCTGACAGAGAAAGGCCAAAAAACCCTCAGATTAAATGCAGATACCAATATTTTAAATATATCCGCCCCTTAGAAAAGTTCCCAAATGGTGTTGAGTACTCATTATTTTTTCTATCCAGCTCCTAAAACAACACTGCACATGAAACCTGGTACCGATCCATGATAATGTAGAAATGAAACACCTATATCAATTGTTTCCAAATTATATTAACAGCTTCCATGTGATTTGCTGTTTTTGCTTTAAATATACATTGGCAAACAGTTATGTTCTCCTTTTCCACCCAATGAAAAGAACACATTCTTAGATGAACAAAAACAATAAACCCAAGAAGCAAGCAGCTATTTTATCCAATATTTTTCTAATAATTTCCCTCACCAGATTGTTTGCAATTTGATATTTTCCCAAAGCAGATCTCAAAGGAGCTCACAAAATAAAAAGTACATTATTCTTCTCTAAGTGGAGATTTTCGTCTCAAACAATAGCTGAATGTTTCACCTTCTCCTTGACACTTGTCACTCTACAGCTGAAGTAACTTAAAATCTGTTTCATTTCTAAGGTTTTGTTGGATATGTTTGTCACCATGGCAGCCAAACAGACCACTTAATTTTTTTTTAACAAAAGCAGATGCAAACTCTGCAAATTCCCAGTTTCAACAGACTGTTTCCAATGCTGTGAGGTGGCTCGTATAACCGTAAGCCCCAGTTTGAAAGGAATGGAAATGAAATACTCCTCTGATTTTGACTGTTGGGTGAAACTGCATTCTGTACCTTAGCTTATATTTCCCTTGAGTGCTGGCAGATTACTAATGGCTTTCTTATTAATTCTTGTTTTCTGTTTCTAGCATGTTTTCTCATTTTCTGTTTCTTCCATTCTAACTGTGTAAGTTTGCTAGAGATAGGTAGTTGATGAAAAGAAGGGAATTTTTTTTATTTGGAGAATCACATATTGTAATGAATCCTAAATTTAGTTTAGTTTAGTTTTTTTCAAAAAAAATCGGTATCTCAATTATCTTTGGAAAATTTCCATGACCTACCCACCTTGTTTTTAAACTGAAAAATGATGATGTATTTGATTTAATGATGATTTATTTATTTAAAAGTTTTATATCCAGCCCTTTTGGCCATATAACCTCTAAAGTGACTTACAAAATCTTTAAAAATACAGAAAGACAGAAGTGAACAACAAACAAATTTAATAAGATCAACAAACAAATTTAACAAGATCAAACTAACACTCTTCTCAGGGGTGTAGCAAGGTTGGAGTGGGCCCAGAGACAAGATTTTAAAATGGACCCCTCCCTCACTGAAGCTCAGCTCATGAAGTAAAGAAATCTTAAATGAGGCTGAATAGTGGTAACAAAACTGAATTTTATAACTATTTAGATTTTAAAGTTGGATTTGATGATTAGATTTTAAGTTCTGACAATTAGTTTCTAAATGTATAAAGTGTTACTTTTGGAGGAGACAAGAGAGGAAGTGGTTAAAACATTTATGAAAAAGTGGGCTCAAGATGTGGGGTGCAATATAGAAACGGCAACCTGGGAAAAATTATGGAAAACTGATTTAAAATTCACTGTATCTTATGCTCTAAAAGGAAATTATTATAAAATAATGTATAGATGATATTTGATTAAAAAATGGCATTGATGTATATATGTATAGAAATGGAAAAGTAGTGAACTGCCTTTAAAAGAAGATTGGTTGATAAAAATTTTGGAATATGTGGAGAATGCAAAATTTATAACACTGATAAGAGACTAAAACTTAGAATGTTTTAAAGAAGATTAGAAATTATTTTTGTTGTACTTAAAGAATTCCTACTATGGATCTTACAGCTGGATTTGAAATCTGAAATGCAGGTTGGGTAGATTAATGGTGGTGGAAGGTTTAAATTTGTTTTTTTAATTAATATTATAATAAGGGTAAAATTTATAGTTGTTATCACGAAAAGAGGTGCGCGGGAAGTCAATTTGTAATTGTGTTTATTATGACTGTTATTGTTAAAAGTTAATAAAAATTTGAAGTAAAAAAAAAGAATAGTGGTAACAAAAAGCATACACACCCACACACATACCTATGTGCCACAATAGAACATCTTCCTAAATATTGTGGATGATGGAAGTCATTTAAGGGTACTAGAGAAAGACATGCTGTTCTGGTAGCTCTAGGTCTTAACACTCACATCAATTTCAGAGGATGGATACAACTGAAGGAAGCCTGGGCGGGTGTGCGGTTGCGAGAGTAAGTCATGTGACTTGTCTCTGGAGGGCCCCCCCCCAAGGCAGTGGGACCCCAGAACTCTGTCTCCCCTTGCCCTATCATAGTTATGACCCTGACTCTTCTTTAATTACAGCTCTTCCTTCTTGCTCTGCTGGTTTTCTCACCTTTCCAAGATCTTCTCACAGTCTTTCAATATATGCAGTGGTGACCCAAGGCTTTGGAATTCCTAAGGAAAATGCCATTACCCTTCATGTTCACCTTCTTTTTGTTGCCAATGCCACTTCTATAGGAAGATGTGGAGATTTATGCAAACACCAACAAACAAACAAAGATTTATGCAAACACCAACACTACCTCTACTTCTGCTGCCTCCTAGTCTGGTGCACACTCTCTTACCTGGACTAATATATGTAGAGAAGAAAGAGTAAGCAGAAATGATGAAAGGGCAGTAGAATAAGTAGAAGCAATATAGAGTGACTCCTGTACTCTACTACCTTGCATCATTTCCTCTTCTGCTTTCCCCCCTTCTTCTGCTTTTTTTCATTACTATCCTACAGAAGGATAGGATAGTTCAAACCAAGCCTCCTGGTCCGTGAGCTGGTATGATAGAACCGGCGGCAGTTCGGTTCAAGCTGCTGAACCAGTTCAACCCAGTTCGATTGCCCTGCTTGTAAAGGGGAATCCAGGCTGGGGGGGGGGATTCCCTATCTAAAAATGGCTTGGGGAGCATACCAGAAAGGACCTTGCCAGCAGCAGCTCCCCAGCAGTGGTAGCACTGTAGCGGCAGCAGCCCCTCTCAGCCCCGCCGGTGTTCCCGCTCACACTAACCAGTGGGCAGTGTGTGAGGGAGTGCCGGCAGGGCAGAGGGGCCACCGCTGCAAGAGCCGGTAAGGGGCACTTTCACCCAGACCATTTTTACACAGGGAATCCGCTCCTGGCTCCCTTTGCTTGTAAAGGCGAATCATTACTGGGTTCCTTCCTCATTACAAGTAGGGCAATTGAGTCAGTTGAATTGGGCCAAACTGGTTTGATCCAAACTGGGTTTGGTTTGGTTTGGTTCAAACTTGGACCAGCCCCCTGTTTTGGAGGGTCGGGCCAGATGGAACTCAAACCAGTCAAAACAGGCCAGTCTGAACTGAACTGAGATTCAGTTTGAACCAGTTCGCATAGCCCTAGTGGCTGTTTCACTGCTAAGCAAAGAGCCGCTCTTATGGCAGTGCGTAGCAGACAGGAGAGAGGCAGAAACAGATGAGGTAGAGGCGGTAAAGGGGGACATCTTGACATCCTGTTGGTGCCTCAAGAATTGGCCGACTGAGGCAACTTCCTCATCCATTATCATGTCACAATTAGTGCAACGTACCTGAAGGAGTTTATTAACAACTCCTCCACAGTGCGTATGGCTAATTCTCTGACTCAAGATTCAAGTCTTGGCAAGGATGCTTTATTTCCAGGAAAACAAGAGTCCTGTTCAGATGATATGTTGGACAGACTGTCCCAATCACATGGTGGAAGAGCATGGTTATTCCCCCCATCTGCCACATAATCTTGGTGCTGCCTCATTTGAACCACACCTCCATGCATGGATTAGATACTCATTGCACAAATTTAAAAGACGATTTATCTGAACTGCACCTTCATGCAATTAGGTGATAGTGGGACACCACTGTGATGAAAACTTGTGTGCCCACACTCCCCTCTGACATGATTAAGACACATTCCTAATTCCACAGTCAGAGTATTGTCTGAATTGGCTCAAGGTCAATCTTGCTTCATTGTGTCATTTAACTTTGGGCTAGTTTGGGCAATACTAATTATGTATTTGTATTGCCTGCACTAATTATGTGAAAAGTGTAGCATGTATTTCTTCCCTGTGCTGGCACACTGTCTAATTGCTTTCATCAGCACTGCCACTTCCCTAAATATTAAATGACATTTAATGCACATATTGAGGCACATTTTGAATAAACCTTTCCCTGAACAATTAAGTGGCAGAGGAACAGTGTGCCAGTTGAGTTCACACCCATGCTGCCCATTTAATTATAATGCTGGCAGACTTATCATTGTTTTTAAATTGTGTACACCACCTAGAGATGCCTATATCAGGCAGTATACACATATGATAATTAAAAATATGAACTAGCCCTTTGAGTTAATTTTTGCTTGTATGCATGCAAAGTGGTGTATTCATGCTCTACTTCTATTAGTAGTCGTACTACTTCCTGCTTCCAGTGACTAGATGAGCCTCAATTTGGCTCTGCAGCCCACATGCCCGCATGGATACCTCAGCGGTATTCTCCAGAGCTGACATCATGAACTGGGGCCTCCAGCTATACCACAATGCATTGTGCAAGCAGCAAAGAGGTAGCCCTTAGTACAGGAACAGTTCTCCTCTCCCTGGCCCTGCTTTCCACCTGACTCTTTGGTTAACATGGATGCCAGCAGCCCAGAAACACATTAAATCATACCAGTTGCACAGATGACCCAAACAGAAAGGTAGGGTGGCTTTCTTTGTCTCATACCTCACTTTTAACTGGGTAGCAGATCTGGGATATCCAGGTTTGAAGTTGCTGGGTCAGGAGGCCTCCAGGTTCACCAGACGACCACAGATTCCAGGATTAACCTGTCCTACTCAGGAATCTGTGGTCATAAAAACAGGCGCAGCAGCTTCTCAAAAGACACCATAAAAGAGCAAACCCAAAGTTCTGAGGCATCAAAGTTTACATAGTCTTAAGATAAATTTTATTGGCTCCTCTATTTGTGTGAAGATAGAGCTGAAACTGGGCGCACCTCCTCGTGATTTAGAACACTGATTTGCCAGCATTCCTATTCATGTGGAGAAAGTGTCCCCAACGTTGTTCCCCTCAGACAAACACTGATCCTGGGGAAGCTAGAAGTATGACTAAAGAGTGCGTTGGCATGGGGGCATGGGCCTAACCAGCATGCTCTGATTTTGCCTGCATCTTCATACAGTATTCCCAACTACATAATGGGCTGGTTTGGATTATACTCTGACCAAAGGAACATGGATGTGCACCTCCTAACATGCTGCTGCATCGTGATAGTTGCTTCCTAATTTGGCTGAACTGTTCCTCTGCATGTTTAGGTGGTAGCAGGACTGCATGCCCATTGAGAGGGGGGAGTCTGTGAGCATAGGCTCCTCTTCCACACATTTAATATAGACTAACAGATGTATCATCTAAACTGGCCCAAAGACTGAGCAGGGCTGCAGCTGAAGGCAGTTCTAGGCATGCTCATATCCGTCATATGCTATAGCAAGATAAATAAATAAGATAGTCTGCCTAAGGTAAGGATAGTATAATACATATCATAAGTAAGAGCAGGAATGGTCTGACTAGGGTAAAGATACTATACATATTTTTAAAATGTTTGAAACAAAACATTCTGAGTACTATGTTGTGCAACAGACCACTTGAACTTAATGAGGAGCCTCCTCTGATCACCCACCCATCCACTACACAGACGGCATGGTTTTGCATGGCAAGTTTAGGCCCCGAGTGAAATGCAAATTGGCCTTAGGCACCCTTTGATGCTTGAGGCTCCTGCTCCCGTATTTTGTTCCTGAACCAGCAGCTCAGGGTCTCATCAGTTCTCCCACTCTTTCTCCTTAGGCCTTTGGGAACCTGCCCTTGGGCTGAATCCATTGTTGTAGATTATATAAACTATTTTGAGAACTTTTGTTTAAAAGTGGTATATAAATATTATTATCATTAGTAGCAGTAGTAATAGTAGAAGTTCAACATGCCTGCATTTTAAAATCTGCATTCTGCTCCCTCCTTAAATGTAAATTACTTTTCATTTATGAGTTAAATGAGAGTTGTGAATGTTTTGTGGCACTGACTTGGATTTAACTCCTTGGTATAGGATCAAACATGTATCAGTCATCAAAGTTATCTATGGGGGCCTAATACCAAAGCTATTTCCCAATTGAAAGTACAAGGTAGTGAAGGTATAACATTCAGGAAAAAAGATTATCCACTGCATAACAAGGGCAACTGTGTGTAAAGGGTATCACTAACACCCTCTCTGGAGTGAAAATGGAGCTCTCCCAAAAGGTTTGACCTTGATATCCATTCCAAACAAATATAGCATTCCTTTCCAGAATTCTGAGTCAGATAAATAATTGGTAGATTCTGCAGATCCACATATGCATTCCAATTTCCCAATAGTAAATGTGCTTTCACCACAAGATGAGGCATGAGATCTCTGATCACAAAAACATCTTGGGTCAACATTGCATCATGCACCCTTTCATTTTATAATGTGGAGCATGTGTTCATCTGTAAAAACTGTGCATGTGATTATAAATTGTAACAATGTAAATATCACCATAAGGCTACAAAGTGTAATAAAATCTTCTAAACCTCAGAATGTTGTGATTTCAGAAATTAACTGCTTCCACTACTACCTGTCATTTATACAGGGTTTGTTTGTTTAGGAAAACAATTTAATATTGTATTACTGCTTATGTTTTGTTTGATATTTCCATACTTATTTCTAGACAATACTGATCTAGATGGACCAGTGATCTGACTCAACAATACTGAGCTAGATGGACCAATGGTATATGGCAGCTTCATAAGAACATGAGAGAACATAAGAACAGCCCTGCTGGATCAGGCCCAAGGCCCATCTAGTCCAGCATCCTGTTTCAAACAGTGGCCCACAGTGGGGAAACTGGACTGGCCCTGATCCCAGTGCTCCACACAAGCAGCCGTAACTGTGTGGGGCTGTGCAAGCCTGGGTAGGGCTGCTCATGTGAACAGCCTCAAAGTGTCATTGAAATCCATCATCAAGACTCAGCATTTATTTGAGGAAGGGTCAAATGTGTCCTATTGTTATCTATGACCAGTCCATTTAACTCTAACATGATTACTTTGTGGGAGCAACCCCACTAGACCAAAAGGTGAGCCAAATATAAACTGCAAAATTCAACTGGCAGTGGCTATGTTCTTTTGTTGTTGTGTTTATCATGAAAGTTTCTTAATTCAGAAGTGTAAATCAGGTGAACAAGTTAAAGTGCTGAAGCTGGATCCAAAAGATCATGAAGGACTTTCAATGGGACAGATGGAAAAAGCAAAAGGTCCTGATTCATCCTGAGGGCATCTGATTTTTCCGCCCTTCTTGTAAAGTTCTCTCCCAGACACAGACTAGTAATGGAGGAATGCCCTTCCACATTCTTCCACCGTTTTGTGAGGGAGTACTCAGACCACTTATTTCACATATTTGGGATGTATGTCTCTGGGGTTCCACTGTAATTACCTTTTGGTTTTAAGCACACATTTAAATAATAGGATTTAAGCATCTATTTAAATGCTCTCCTTAACGGGGTGTTATCCTACATCTGACTGTTAGCTGATTAGAAAAGTGATTCCATCTTCATTCCATTCAATTTTGCTTTCAGGCAGAATGTATTACTCTCAGCATGCAAATTCTATAAATTCTTTGGTTTCTCTACATGATATAAGAATTTAATCACATTATAGTGGTAGGTCAGCAATGTGGTAAATGGTTTCAATTTTTTTGCTGTATAAATGGGTCAAGGAAAAGAAAGCCAGATTATGCTGGAAAAGTTTTCCAAGTCTGGGGTGTGAGATAACAATATGATACAGTGATATCTCAACTGGGATTTCTAGAACAATATAATTCCTGCTAATAAAACATACACAATTAGACAAAATAATGATAAATTCCACACATGATTTATATCCTCAATCCTTTTTATTCTTGTGAGCCTTGTGGTATTACTTGGCAGCCTTCAAGAAGAGTAACAGCCATACTATTAACACATGTCCAGTTGTGCAGTGCAAACCTAGAGTACATTAATCTACTGACCCCTGTTCTTAGAAGTTTCTAGTGCACTTAATTTATGAAAGTCTATCCGCAGGATCCTGCGACTCTGTCATTTGACTGAGTACTGTACATATCAATTGATCTCTATGTATGGTTGATTACATCTAAGGTATAGTAAAATCATCGGTCAACTACAACCTGCTGGTCACTAGGCAGGTATTTTTGTTTTAGATTTATGGGGAAGTATATAAAGAACATGTTCTAAAAGAATAAAGATATCTATTAAAAACTTACAACCGGCACCATCTGGTAAACCCATCACTCGTGTTTTATGGCGTGCATTTGCTTGAAGTTAAAGTTTATTGCATGCAACGTGTGGTAAAAGAATTGTGTCACTTCTCACCCAGTTGTTGTTGAACTATATACAGAGGGTGTGTTGCATCCATCATCGCTGTAGGGACTCACTTCTTAAAATATATATCTGGGATTTGTGATTTGCCTGAAGGTTCAAAGGTGCTGAAGAGTGAATGAAAACAGATACACTTTAAAATTTTAATAGCTGACTCTGCATGAGTCAAGAAACAGTGTTTTGTTGGCATTGCATATGAAATAATGCTTGAGCAACAGGGCTAGACCTACCATTAGATAGGATGAGGTGGCCTACCTAAGGCAAAAGATGCGGGGATAACACCGTATCATCAACCAAAGGTTTTCAGAATTTCACAGCACAATGGCATTTAATTAAAGCACAGTGTTCAGCAATATTAAATTTTACTCACAGATCTGGTCAACATGGATAAGCACTTATACAACCCATAATCAACCTATAATTCTAGAAAATTATTCCAAGAGAATTATTCAATCAACAGTTCATAATTTTAGGATAATTTTTATAATTGAAAAACTAGATTTACTCTTTCAATATAAAAACATAGGGCAGCAACCACACTAGTTAGTCAAGACTAAACACTGTTGCCATCAGTGAGACAAATTAATCATGACAAACTTAAGTTCTAGTAATTTCAATTAGACTTAGATTGACTTAGTCTAGATGCTGCCCATAGTGCAGAGTTTAACAGCATTTTTTAATTTAAGTAAAATCTGCAGCTCTACCTAAACAATTTTAAATGATGGTTTGAGAGAAAGTGAAGACACAGCAAAGGTAATCTGCATAAATAGGTGGATTTGTGGATACTATTAAAAGTATAATTGCTGTGGATACTAAAAAGTATAAAATTATCCATTATATTTGATGGTACAATGGTATCCTATGTTACCATTGGCACTCCATATCATCACTAGGGTACCACTTCCATACCCATAAGTGAATGATCACACAAAAATTGAAAGCAAAATACAACAGTGTTTTCAAGAAATTAAAGAGTAAAACAAAGCTGATGTATATAGCGTGACATACACAGCAAGTGATGCACAATTAATTTTGAAAAAACAAATGGATAAAAGTAACAGAAGTAAAGAAAGTGATAGAAGAATGACACATAGTATTTTGGAAGGAAAAAATGTCTTTTTTTTTTTTTTTTTGCAAAGCTCCTTTATAAAAGCTGCATGGTTTTATTTCCAAAGATTCAAAGATAAATGTTTGTGTTGCAGCTTTAACAAAAAAAAGGAGAGGCATGTAGGAACATAGGAAGCTTCCATATACTGAGTCAGACCATTGATCCATCTAGCTCAGTATTGTCTACACAGACTGACAGTGGCTTCTCCAAGGCTGCAGGTAAGAATCTCTTTCAGCCCTATCTTGAAGATGCCAGAGAGGGAACTTGGAACCTAGATGCTCTTGCCAGAGCGGCCCCATTCCCTAAGGGGAATATCTCACAGTTCTTACATGCAGTCTCCCATTCAAATGCACCAAGGTGGACCCTGCTTAGCTAAGGGGACAAGTCATGCTTGCTACCACAAGACCAGCTCTCCTCTCCAAGTTCCTTGCATCTGAAAGGTTCTACTGTCAGCAGAACTCATACAATGGCAGAACATCACCTGGGCCATACCCTGATCTAATGTCACTGGACCACCGGAGTCCACTTTAAGATGTTGTAGTGCAATGTGTTGTCGTTTTGTAGTATAGTATCAAAGGAACTTGCCTGCAAATGTTCATGCTTAGGTTCAACTAATTATTTATGGGACCAGCAATGATCCCACAAGATCCCACAGAATTGGAATAGTGGTTAATAAACATACAGGAGTAAGTTTGCAGACATGAATACTTGCTGACCAATTTTTGTGTTAGGCTGACCACTGGCTAATGGTTCCAGGGGCTACTGGATGTTTCAAATGTGGTGTTGATAGCTATTCAATATCCTGAGGGAGAGGTCATTATGAGTCTTGCAAGATATATGCATTTTTCACCTGAAAATAGGAGAAGCTAGTGTGAGAATGTGAAGCATCTCAGCCAACCCCATCAGGTATCGGAATGGTGAGTGAAAGTGCCATAGCTGACAGGCTAGGTGTAAAACAGGGAAATGCAGATCTAGTTTCAGAGAAGTGCAATGAAGGAGTTAGGCTGAAAGCTGAGGCACCTTAGGGTGCAAGGTCTCTGGACAACTGTTATCTATTGCTGACCTCTAAGATGTGCTATGCGGTTTCAACCATATCTATTGTTCAGCTTATATATTTACAAATAAATCAAATGTTACAGAGACAGCATAAGACTCCCATGATCTCTCTTCCTGAAGAAGCTAGAAGCCGACTAGCTCTGTTTCTTGGAATCTCCCATTGCTTAAGCAACTGGAGAGTGGGCACATAATAACAATTACTAATACAGCCACACAGAGCTTTCCATGAGTCTGTAAGATTCTGTAGGCAGCATCTTACAATTGCCTGTAAGCAGGTACAAGGCAAGGAGAAGAGAACCTAATATTCCCAGGGAGTGCTTGATCCCAATTGGCATGTTAGCTGAACCTGCTGACGCATTCGGTTCCATATTTCCACCCAAGATTCTACCAAGAACCTCCATGCAACTTGACATCTACATTTGAATCCGGGTGGAGATTCTCACTAGAATTTTGGATGGAAGTGACAAGTTCAGATGTTGAAGTTGTTCAAGTTTAGCTGATTCAGATATTGACAAGTTCAGATGATGTGCATGCTTCCTGGAAAGCTCACACTGGGAAGTGCATGCATCCTGGTTCCATCCTGGTTTCTTTGTACCTACTTTCAGGCAATGACGAGAAACTGCCTAATATGTGGAATCATATATGATTCATCCAGCATTTTTAGATATTATCTAGCACCATATTGGTCATAAAGTTTATGTTCTTCACAGTGCTAAACACATTTTAAGTTATGGTAAGGCAGAGTGAAGACATGTTTAAGGATTTTAAAAACCCTCATTAGAATTCAAATGCTCACTTCCTGTTTCTGTTTGGAAATTTTAGCAAAATGTGCACCCTTGTACTTTGCACGTTAATATCCTGCTCTAACCATCTTTAATCTGAAGCTGCCTGAAGTTTTAGATTAGGAGTGGGAGGTTTGGGGTTATTTTAAATGAGGGAAAGAATCTCATTATACTGGAAGAGAAGAAGACTATTACTGAAAATTAATGATAATGAACCAAAGGCATTAAGCTATCAGCTGTCTGAACAGCTAAGATACTGACACATTTTAACATCAAAGCTGTGACTAAATTATCCCTATTATTGCTAGGTAATAAAGTGGTATATTCTGTACATCTGCTTTAGCTGGGGCATTATGCATTTTCCCACTTTTATCTGTTCACACCATGTCACACATGGGATGTGCCAGAACAATCTGACTAGTTTAAAATGCATATAATTCTTTTCTTGCTAAATATATCACACTAGCAGTATTTAAAAAATTATCTTACAGAAATAATTATTCTCCCAGTTAATCTACTATTGGCAACTGAAAGTTGCCAAAATGTTTCTCTGGCTGTCCTCAAAAAGCTCTACTTGGATTCTTAAACTCAGGGATACTTACAGAATTTCATTCAATATGACAACTTGAGAAGCCAGAGCAGATTTCCTAAATGGAAATTTCTTTAAAAAAAAAAACACAAACCTATTAATACTTTCACCGAGCATTTTTTTCATGTGCCCTTCACTGAGAGAAACACTTCATAGAAATATTCAGTTTGCTGAGAGCAGAAGCAGAAGTTACGCTTGCTGTGTGGATGCAGCCAAAAAGTGGAATCATTGAGGTGAGCTTTCTCTTCCTCCCCTAGCTTAAAAAGAGCTTATGATTGCCTCCATGATTAGTGGATGCCCGACCTCAGAACAGTGGATGACTGTATTGCATCCACAAGTTCACGTCTGGCGGAGCTGTTCACGATTGTGAAAGGGCTAGTATGTGCCCTCCTCCCTTGAATCAGAATCTGGAAACATCAATTACCCCCTGTGAAGTGTTTAATGAATTCTTTGTGGGGGGAAATCTCTCATATTTGGGCCAACTTAGACTCTGTCTCCACAATTACTTCAGTGTCTGATGTGGAGGTATCCAATGACTCCTCTTGTTGGTTAGGTTGGATCAGATCCACGGCCGCACGGACCCTTCAGGAGCTAGCTTCCCTGCCTTTGGAGGGAAGAGCTGCTCCTGGCTGGCGCTGCAAATGCAGCACCAGCCTTAGTTTAGCTCCCGAAGGGGCCGCATGGCCCCCGCTCAGGAGCTAAACTTCTGCCCCCGAGTCTATTGTCAGACGCGGGGGGGCGTGTAAGGACCACTCTCGTGGCCCCTGATTGGTTTTTTGAACCGATTGGTTCTTTGAGCCTGGGTTCTTTGAACCTGTTTGCCCAATGGTGGCTCCGCCCCTGATCAGTTCCAGTTTGTGACTCCTGAGGATGTGGACAAGCTGATTGGAATGGTGTGTTCTCTTGACCCTTGTTCTCTTGACCTGTTCTCTTGACCCTTGTCCAACATGGCTTATACTATCTGGCAGGAAGGTTGTTGCAGAAGGCCTGGTAGAGAACATAAATGCTTCTCTGAGGGAGGGCAGGATGCCTCCTTGTCTTAAGGAGGCAATTATTAGACGGCTTCTGAAGAAGCCTACCTTGGATGCCCCAGAGATGAGCAACTACCGGCCTGTCTCCAACCTTCCATGGTTGGGCAAGGTAATTGAGAGGGTGGTGGCCTCCCAGCTCCAGACAGTTCTTGGAGGAAACCGATTATCTAGACCTATTGCAGACTGGCTTTCAGGTGGGCTATGGGGTGGAGACTGCCTTGGTCGGCCTGATGGATGATCTCCAATTGGGAATTGACAGAGGGAATGTGACTCTGTTGGTCCTTTTGGACCTCTTGGTGGCTTTCTATACTATCAACCATAGTATGCTTCTCGAGCGTCTGAGGGAGTTGGGAGTGGGAGGCACTGCCTTGGAACTTTGAGACATAATTTGGAACTTTAAGCTAAATGTTCCTTACAATAGTCTGTTTCTTAGCGTATTTGTAGTGCCTTTAAACTAAGGCCACATAGAGAGTAATTTGGTCTGATTTTATTTTTAAACAACTCCTTTTTGATTTAATTCAAACCTCTCTCTCAAGCCAATTTTCTTGAGTTCATACGCTTGCACAAATTAAGGCTGATTGGAACTGTCTCCCCTTTGGAGCTAAATTCCCCACATTCACCAGAATTGGGGCTGCTGACCAAACACCCTTGGGGCAGTTTCATTAACAGGACAGCTTCAGAGCTTCCAAAAGGCCCATGGTTCATCTCGATCCCTTCAGCCCCTCTTCAAAGGCTCACTCACTTTGAGCTGAACGGTTTGGTAGCTGAAAAGCAAAGCTTCATTCCTTCTCTTGCTTCCTCATCCCCACATCTCTAATACTTACCAGGATGGCACAGGCACAGAGAAAGATGCTAGCCTTTCTTCCCCCGCTTCCACCACTGTGTTTTGCAACTTGGCTTTAAAAATGGTACTTTCCCCATGGAATCCTGGGAATGGTACAGGTACTCCAAGGATTTGTAGTCTTTTCTGAGGCTGCTGCCATTTACTGGGATTCCATGGGAAAAGGTAAAGTAGTGTCCTTTTTAAAGTCAAGCCCTACAATATGACCCTGCAATGTGCTTGCTCTTTATGGAAGGGAATGAAAAGAGAGCAGAGCCTCTTTCTCTTGCCCCTACTGGTCCCGGTAAGTAGCTTGAGGGGTGAAGGTGGAGGTAGGCTGGAGGGCTTGGCCCAGTTTGCTTCACTTTGATTCCACTTCATCCTCTGATGGTGTTTCTCTTTGGGCTATAAGGGTCAAAGCAGGCAAAATGGGCTGAACCAAAATAGACCTCTGAAGCTTTGCATACCCTATTATTCAACATGGACCGGGGTGTAGCTATAATTGAGCAGATGGGCTCAAAAAACCTGGGGCTTCCAGCTCCTGTGGGGCTCCCAGCTCCTGAGGGCCCCCCAGATCCCTTCCTCCCTATTTTCTTCATTATCTCCTTCACTCCAAGGGGCCTACATACCACCCACATTTGGTGCTCCTAGGACCTTGTTAAGTGGTCCAAATAGATCCAAATCTGAATCAAATAAAAGCAAATACAAATCAAATCTGGGGTGATTTGGGGGAGTAGATTTGGACACAAAACAATTCAGGGGTGATTTGTTTTGGGCACAAATCGAATCAAAAAAATTGGTTTGTGCACATCCCTATCTTCCAACCAAAAATGCTCCATTTATTTTTCTCAGTTTCAGTGTGGAAAAGGCAGTTCCATTGTCTCCTGTTGCTCTGGCCTGCAAGGAACAAGATGTGCAGCATTTTTTTAAACTTCTCTCCTTGCTTTCTCCTCCTCTCCTTCAGCAATGTTAATTGGGAAGAATCATAAATTATTTCATTTCACATGAATTATTTTCCAGTCTTCATAACATCTGGTGCTCTCTTCTTTCTTCTAGAAGAGGTCTGCCTTAGATCTTTTTGACTTTTTCTCCTCCCCTGGACTTAAAGCTCACTATATCCTGAGAATTTCAAAGAGAGTATGAAAGTAATTCTCCAACCCAAGTGACTGTTCTGTAAGTCAAGTGAATAAATGAATGAAAGGTTGTAGAGAGCATTTACCTAGAATGTCAGGCTGTTTATGGAGGATTCTAATACAGATAAACATGGCATAACTAATGTGATATTCGTTATGTTATGTTATGTTATGTTATGTTATGTTATGTTATGTTATGTATTTTTAAACATCTGTAAGCCAACTTTCTCATCACTGATCCAAGCTGGTTACATTTCAAAAGGAAGGTGGTTAATGTGCTATGATGATAATATATTTCATGTTTATATTTCTTGAATGTTGAAGAAAGTAAGCATATATGAAGTTGTCTGTAATGAGTTAGACTGTTAAAATGAGGAGAGGAGAGCTGGTCTTGTGATAGCAAGCATGACTTGTCCCCTTAACTAAGCAGTGTCCACTCTGGTTGCATATGAATGGGAGACGATGTGTGAGCACTGTAAGATATTTCCCTTAGGGGATGGAGCCACTCTGGAAAGAGCAGAAGGTTCTAAGTTCCCTCCCTGGCATCTCCAAGATAGGGCTGAGAGAGATTCCTGCCTGCAACCTCTGAGAAGCTGCTGCGAGTCTGTGTAGACAATACTGAGCTAGATGGACCAATGGTCTGACTCAGTAGATGGCAGCTGCCTATGTTCGTATGTCCTTCTAGCCCAGTATTCTCCTCTCTGTGTAGTAGCAGATCTCCAGGGAGACCTTCAACTAAAGATGCCAGGGACTGAACCTTCATGAAAAAATATGTCTCTGAACAATAAACCCTTTGCTGAATTGGTCTCAATCTTGTTTTGTGAATGTCTTCTTCACAAGCAGCTGATAAATTCCTTACACTTACTTCTGCTATTAGGACATACTGTTTTAATTTTTGTTGTGTTTGGCTCTTACTATGGGCAGTTTCACTGTTCTGGCCCCTGATAATTAAAAGGGGATGCAGCAAGAGTGTGCCCATCCTGACATCTTTTGTGGACATCCTGGTAGGGGTGTGCATGGAATCACTCTGGTCTGTTTGTTTCATATTCCAACCAAACTGAAACCGAACCACCTGGTCCGCGAACTGGTTCTAATGAACTGGCCAGCAGCTTGATTCGTGCCTAGAACTGGGTTGAATTGAATCAAACCGGGTCAACCCAGTTCTAGTGCTTGCAAATGGAAATCTGGTAAGTATTCCTCTTTATCAACATAGGGAGAAACCTAAAAGGTTGATAAGGGGTCGGCGGTTGGGGGAGGGTTACATTATGTGCCATGGTGCCATTATCTAGGCTCTGCGGGTGTTTCCCCCATTAGTGCAGGCTGGAAGCAGCCCAGTTCAGGCCTCGTTGCAAGCACAGAGGCCATTAGAGTGACCTCTGCATATGGACAGAGGCCAATGGGGGAGTGCCAGCAGGGCTTAGGGTTGCTGCCACCATCCTGCCACCACCAAGGAGCTGTGCCGCTGCAGCAGCATGTAAGGTCACATCTCGCCCATCCATGCCCACACTTTTCCAACCTCGTAGGGTTCCCCTGATGCATATAAAGCATTGATGCAGGGCAACCAGGTTCTAGGTAAGAAGCCTAGGCATCGGAGGAATCCTACGGGGTTGGAAAAGTGCAAGGAGTGGGCAGTAGTTACCTTACACACTGCCACCATGGTGCAGCTCCTTGGCAGTGACGGGCTGGTGGCGGTTCCCTTAGACCCTGCCAGTGCTCACCCCTTCAGCATGTGCTAGTGGGGGCCTGGTTTGGGCCTCCACACAAGTACGGAGG
The DNA here is from genome assembly GCF_027244095.1 of Hemicordylus capensis. Taxonomy (NCBI): domain Eukaryota; kingdom Metazoa; phylum Chordata; class Lepidosauria; order Squamata; family Cordylidae; genus Hemicordylus; species Hemicordylus capensis. Next base: position 121,653,945 of record NC_069659.1, read on the forward strand.
CCATCAGAGTGATAATGGCCATGCATAAGTTAACCTTCTACCCACCCCACCCTCTCTATTTCAACCCTGTAGGGCTCCCCTGATGCTTGTTAAGAGGAATTCCTTATCAGATTCCCATTTGCAAGCACTAGAACTGGTCAAACCAGGCCAAAAAGGTTCAAACCAAACTGAGCCCAGATCGGCTTGAACTTGGACCAGCCCCTCTTTTTGGAGGACCAGTCCAGTTCGAACTCAAACTGCGCTCACTCAGGAAAGTGCCAGGCCATGGGGACACCTCCTCACAACTCATGAGAATAACTGTCAGAGGGGAGAAAGTTGCCAAGCAAAATATCAAGCCATGTGTGACAACAACCCCTTCTCCTACAGATAGCCCTCTAATGAGAGTGACTGGCCATTGGAACAGGCCATACAGCTACCTAGATCGAGCTAGGTTGCTCTATGGAGGAAAGCCGTGGGGACAGGTATCCTGGTGAATGTACTCCTTGTCTCGTCGACTGCTGCCAAATAGCTGTCAAGGCTAGCCCCCTGCCACCTTGTCTGCCCATGTGGGCTTGTATATCCTTGTCTGTGCCCCGAATTGGTGGCCCTGCTCTCCTGGGGTCCCTCGAAATTGGGGCTCCCCTCTCTGCTCTGGCAGATACCCACACCAGCAGTTCTGCATATATTATTTATGTTTGTTTGTTTGATTGATTGTTTGATTGATTGATTGATTGATATACTGCTCCTCCAAAAATGGCTCAGGGCGGTTTACAATAAATAAAAATAATTAAAATCAATTTAACAGTTAAAATCAAAACTAAATCAATTGAACAATTAAAATGATTTAAATATTAAATACATTAACATTAAAATCATTTAAAACCAGCATTAAAAATTTAAACCATAAATCTAATTAAAAGCCTGGGAGAGCAAATGTGTCTTCAGCACCTTTTAAAAAGTTGCCAGAGATGGGAAGGGCCTTATTTCAACACAGAGCACATTCCAAAGTTCTGGGGCAGCAACAGAGAAGGCCTGTTACCAAGTAGCCACCAAACAAGTTGGCGGCAACTGCAGGCAAACCTCTCTAGAGGATCTCAACGGGCAGTAGGGCTCATGGTGAAATATAGTGCAATGCTGGACCGAACCAGGGAATTTTGAATGGGTTTCAAGGTCCGTCCGTGCACCTGGTGTTGCCTCCACCCATGCATGCAGCTAGACTCTGACACATGGAGTGTGTAAATCTCCTTTGGGTGAGCAAAGGCTCCACAGGGAAGGGAGAGGTTGCAGCCCTTCTGTCCTATTTTTTACCATGAAGAGCTGAGGCCCCACGTAACCCCTTGTTGGGTTAGCTGAATTCGTGAGCATGCAGTCCAATGGGAAATCTCGGGCTTACAACCCCATGTAAACTGGGCCTAACATGGGAGAGATGGCCCACTTGCAGAAAGCTTCGTCTCCTGGAACCAGAGGTTGGCGGAACATGATTGGATGAATGTCTGTGGTGTGATTTATAGTTTAAAATTGAAATCGCAGGTTTCCCAACATCCAGTTTTGTGTTAGATATTAATTCAGCCATTAACATGGATACAAATACAAATAGGACAAATAATTATATATTGCTTTTCAATAAAAGTTTCCCATAGCAGTTTATATAGAAATAAATAAAGTAAATAAATAATAAATAAAATGGCTAAAATGGCTCCCTGTCCCCAAAGGGCTCATAGACTAAAAAAGAAACATAACATAGACACTAGCAACAGACACTGGAGGGATGCTGTGCTGGGGATGGATAGGGCTAGTTGTTCTCTCCCTTCTCAATAAAGAGAATCACCACTAAACTGGTGCCTCTTTGCTCAGTTAGCAGGGGATACTCATAACTCTTTCATCCTTTTTGCAAAATCTTCTGTCAAGGGATGTGCATGAAATTCTTTGTGCATGTCCCAGGGGGCGGGGAGCAGTACCTATAAAAGGAGGCAGGCAGGTCCTACGCAAATGGTGTTGATGCATGTGCCAATGCCATGTGCATGCCGATGCCGTTTGAGGGTTGCTGGGAACAGCATCACATCTGTGTGGTGTAGTGTTTTAAAGAGGACAGCAGTGCGGCGGCTGCTTTGAAGTTAAGCACTACAGTGCTACAATGGGGCAATGTGGGAGGCGGCGTTGGCGGCTCCTCACCAGAGAAGCAGGTAGTACCTGCCTGCCTCCTTTTAAAGGTAGCCCTTGTCCCGCACTGAAATGTTTCGCAGGAGCCCAAATCATTTTGGAGCCTCTCTAAAGAGGCACTGAAATGATTTAGGCACATCCCTACTTCAATTATGTTGTGTTAGTGTTATACATTTGTGAATGTGGAGGTCATTGTATAGTGGCATATGGAAGGGTTGGTGTTCCTATGGTTCTTATAAAGTGTTTTGGCCTGTAAAAGGCTAGTAGCATTTGTAGGGGAAGACTGGCAGTTCAGTCCCCAAAGAGCAGAGCAAAACCAGTTTGGTGAGAAAGCAGCAAAGCAAGAGGTCTTGAGGCAGTTCTTTAGTATTGAAGAACTGCAAGGATTTGTTTAAAGAAAAGGTTACAAACAAATGTGAAAGAGCCTGCTGCTTATTTCAGCTGTAGCTCATGGCTGAAGAGAGAGACCAAAACAGCCAACTCGGGAGAGACAAAATGGAGACTAACACTGGAAGAACAAAGAGGGGAGTAGTCCAGCGCTTTTATCCATGACCCTAAAAGCCTCCAGTAGTCACTATGAGACATTGCAGCTGAGAGCTGATGGGTCCTAGCTCCAACAGTATTTACATAGCCGTATCTGTATATGTCATGTGTTAACAGTCAGAGTATTACTTTGCCTGCTGAAGCCTGCTGTTCCAAAAGGACTCTGTTGGTCCTTTTGGATCTCTCAGCAGCTTTCGATACTATCAACCACAGTATCCTTCTGGAATGTCTGAGGGTGTTGGGGGTGGGAGGCACTGTTTTACAGTGGTTCCACTCCTACCTCTTGGACAGATTCCAGATGGTGTCGACTGAAGATAGTTGCTTTTCGAAATCTGAGCTTAAGTACGGTATCTCTCAAGGCGCCGTACTTTCTCCAATGCTTTTTAATATCTACTGTACATGAAACCGCTGGGAGAGATCATCAGGGGATTTGGAGCTGGGTGTTACCAGTATGCTGATGACACCCAGATCTACTTCTCCATGTCAACTTCTTCAGGAGCTGTCATATCCTCCCTAAATGCCTGCCTGGAAGCAGTAATGGGCTGGATGAGGGAGAATAAACTGAAGCTGAATCCAGATAAGACAGAGGTACTTATTGTGCGGGGTCAGAACTCTAGACACAATTTTGATCTACTTGCTCTGGATGGGGTCACACTTTCCAAAAGGATCAGGTTCACAGTCTGGGAGTACTTCTGGATTCACACCTCTCCCTGGTTTCTCAGGTTGAGGCGGTGGCCAGGGGTGCTTTCTATCAGCTCTGGCTGATACGCCAGCTGCGCCCATTTCTTGAGATCAATGACCTCAAAACGGTGGTACATTTGTTAGTAACTTCCAGACTTGACTTCTGTAATTCTCTCTATGTGGGGCTGCCTTTGTATGTAGTCTGGTGTAAGAGATTTTTGTCACCCCAAAACTCCTGCAACCAGGAATAAATGAGGGCTCCAAAAATCCTCACACTGATCAATGGGTTCTTTTGATGGTGCTGGCTGTCAAGAATCCCAAGACCCAAGAAGACACGAGGAGAAGCGAGGAGGTTATATTTAATCAGAACAGATTTATCTTCTTACCAATATTCAGATGAATCACAGCATGCAGCAAAATTACTTCTCTCACACAAAGCAGACACAAAACTAACAGCCTAGTTTCAGTCATAATACTCACAGCCTCGGACCAACTTCCTTCTTTCGTCCTTTCGTGTGCCGTGCCTGCGCCACCCTCCCTGAGGGAGAGAGCCCGGACGGTCTTGCATCCACTGGTCCCACCGACCCCCTCTTGCTCCAGATCAGGGTCCTAAGTACCCCACCCTATCTGCCCACGCACCCGACGGTGATTGGCCAGAGAGAGGGGTCCTGACCATTGATGACCCACGGCTAACCCATTCCATTTGACATTTTACACCATTGGCTAGGGGAGATGTCATTGGCTAGGGGAGATGTGAAAGAGGAACAAGGCATAGGCCGAGCGACCCCCTCTTCAAATGGAACATCGAGTCTTTCGATCTGAGATATTGAAAAATGAGGAAGTGTGTCTGAGCTAACAGGCTGATTCTCTCAGATTAGACGAGAGAGAAGGTGGGGGCTTTCCTGAACAGTGGGCAAGAAATTACTCACTCAGCACTCTGTATACGCTCTGGGACTCCACCGAGGTCTAATTTTGAGCACAATGTGGGGGATCTGGAACTTTACCTATATGAAAGCATTGTGCATGGGTTCATGCTAAGATCAAAGCCAAACACTCATGTCAAGCATTTACCTAATACAATATGGCTATTCAATATAAAAATGATCCCAATTGGATCTTACATTGGAAACTTCAGTTGGTTCAGAATGCGGCAGCCAGGTTGGTCTCTGGGTCATCTCGGAGAGAACACGTTACACCTCTGCTGATGGAGTTGCACTGGCTGCCTATAGGTTTCTGGGCAAAATACAAAGTGCTAGTTATAACTTATAAAGCCCTAAACAGCCTTGAGTATTTGAGAGAACATCTTCTTCACTATGAGCCCCACCGTCCATTGCAGTCATATCTGGAGGTCCGTCTCCAGTTGCTGCCAGTTTGTCTGGTGGCCACACGGAGATGGGCCTTTTCAGTTGCTGCCTCAGAACTATGGAATGTGCTCCCTATTGAGATACAATCCTCCCCATCTCTGACAATTTTTTTTTTAAAATTAAAAACTCATCTTTTTACTCAGGCTTTTTCAGCTTCTTAATAATGTATAGGTTTTAATTCTGTGATTGAGTTTTAAATTGTTTTGTTTTGTTTTTATGTATTTTTATATGTGTTTTAACTGTTTTATCATTGTGAACCGCCCAGAGACACTTGTGTGGGGGAGTATAAAAGTGTAATAAATAAATAAATAAATAAATAAATAAATAAATTATTTTGCCAGCTTAAAATTTCACATACACCATAAAAATAAAACAGTGTATAAAACTCAACATGTGAAAAAACTTCCCATTGAAGGAAATATGATATACACATGTTCTACAATGAGAGAAAAGTATCAAGCAGCCAAGGAGGAATAACAAATCTATAATTCATTGAATTATTACTCAGTGTTCATGGAATTATTATTCAATGACCATTTCCCCAAATGTTAACTACAGTGCGAAAACCTTGCAGATTATTTGCACACTACTGGTTGATCAAGCAAACCCTTATTTGCAGAAGAGAGGTAGCAGCTTTAGGTACATCATACCAATAAGCACATAAACATAACCTCTCGGAAGGCCTTTTTAAATTTGGGCCTGTTTATTGCCTGAAGATTGCAGCATCAAGTGATTTCTTGGATGTGTCAGTGAACCACTGAAGATCATCCACAACAGAGAGAAATTTCATGTCACAACAGAATGCCTCATGCATGATTCTTTTCAATAAAGCAAGTATGTTGCATATGGGCTTGCTTCAGAGAAGGAAACAAATGTGCATTATTGTGAGTTGATGCCAAGATGTTTCCATCCCATGAATGTTCATTCTAACTGATTCAGTCTAAATGTCTGAAATGGGCTCGAGTGATCAAGTGGTGAGGAATCATGTGGTGTTTATGCATGGTGTGAAGCAGCCCAGGTCGGGCCAAACATTCTTCTAGTCTAATACCCTGCTTATAACAGCAAATCCTCAAAGGGCTTTAGCAAACACATATGTAACATGTCTAGTTTGAAATAAGTCAAATTTATTTCAGTGGGTAATCTGCCTTTCTGGTAAGAATCCTTTAAAACTATAGCCTCAGACCATTTAGGGATTTTTATTCTTCACATCAGTACAATACGATTATACTAGCCAGCAATTGACTTGTTTGAATACTAATAGTAGGGGTGTGCACGAATGGATTTATTCATTTTGATTTGTACCCAAATTTTCCAAATCTGAATCCTAATCTATTCAGATTTTACAAAGGGTCCCGGGGCCAAAAGTGTGGGGTGGCCACAAAATGGAGTGGGGTGGCCACAAAACCCACTTTGGTCACAAAATGGAGGTCTGAATCTCAGCATTTTTTTGGATCTGACTCTGGGGTGATTTGTTTTGTACCTAAATCTGGGCAATTGAGGACAGGGGTGATATGTTTTGTTGACAAATCACCCAAATCGGCCAGATTTGGGTACAAATCGTTTTGTACCCGAATCATTTTGCACATCTCTAAATAATAGTGAATGTGATGCACAGAGTTATAGCTTTGTAACACTGTGCCCTGAGGCTGCTGTTGACTTGAAAAGCAGCTTGATGCTGAAGAATGAGCGATAGAGGAAGTGGTGAATGGGGGACACTGTGGGAGCACTTGTTTGTGTTATTGCTCATTTCTAAGAGCATTGAGGCTGCTTTACAAGTCTGCAGCAGCCTCAGGGCACAGCATTACAGAGCCATAAAAACATTGCCTGACATGATGCACCATATTATACCAAAGCTTTTCTGATGCAGCAGTGTCCATGTCCCCAACAAAGAATATGGTAGCACATTGTATGGCAAAGGATCCATGCACACCCATAACTGCTTGTGAATACATTATCTTGGCCTGGTTGGTGTGCAGTCTAGTCCTAGTATAGATGATACAGATAGTCATAATGTCATAAATAATGTCATGTTTAGACAAAACAGTTTGGTTTCAATTTATAAAATGAAAAGGGCTCTACAGCAGTTCTGTGCTTCAGTGTTAACTTAATTTATGAGTCTAAGTTAAAATCCCATTCAAACATTTAATACATTTAAGACCTGTATCAGTGTAAGTACACAAACCCAGGTGTTCTCATTTCTCTCCTCATATGCAGTAAATCCCACATCAGGGAGATGTTTTTGCCTGAACAATGCCTCTATGTTGGTTTTGTGCTACAACCTTATTTTCTTTCATGTTGCTTTTATAGCAGATGTTTTCTGAATTAATCATTTGTTACATGAGAGACTTTCTTCCACATGGACATTAGATAACACTCCCTCGCTGAGTCTATTAGCTTTCTTTGGCAGTCATACCTATATGAATGCAGAATATCATTTACGCTTCATTGTCCTTTCTGTAAACTGTAAAATCGGAAACATGGTAGGCTCATAAAGTTTGGTTTTATCTTACTCATAGTGGGTGTCCCTTGTCTTATGTGCTTTTAATATGATGGGATTAGAAGTCTATAGATCTTTGTGTCTCTTAGGAACTCAGCACTGACTCTTTTTAAGTGATAGGATTGTGTCTCCAGTGACAGTGGGTGAATTCAAATGCTACATTGTCTGTGCCCTTCCTTGTGTGATAAGGATATGGGCACACCATGAGTGCACACCTTCTTCTAAGGTGCCATTCCTTAAGCATGTGGTAGTGTGGTTCAACCAAAAAGTTTCTTACATACACTAGGGATATTATTTTGAATTAGTGTATGTAATGTGCATATGTGGGCTGTTCAGATGCCCCCAGATGGTTAGGGAGCAGTACTCTGGGAGTGTGAAAGGCATATAGGTGCTTATGATACATACATGCCTTTATCAGATGAGGGCAGATTTTAGATACATACATGCCTTTATCAGATTTTAGATACATACATGCCTTTATCAGATTTTACAAAATATTGGCCCAAAGAACTTTCCCAAAGAGTATTCCATCTAAGATTTATCAACAAAAGGTTTATCATAGCGCAGGACATAATGAACCTTTTGTTTAAACTGAACCTCACCAACAAAGTGTACCCTTAGGAAGAGAGGGAGTATCCTGGTTTTCTTCCCAGGATATAGATAATTCCAGGCTGACCTTGCTCCTGCCCTTTCCTTTTCATTGCCCGCAGGCATGAGGCCCCAGGTGGCCCAAAAAGTGCCTCTAGTGTCAAAAACTGTCCCATGAGGTATACTCTTCTCTTTCCTTTCCAGGTTATGGAATTGCTCCATGCCCCCCAACTCATGAACTTCCATTCATTTCATTCAGCAATATAAGGTGATATGCTGCATATTATAGGATTAGAAGTAAGAGGCATTGTTGAAATAGATCACATTTGACCGACTGACTGACTGATTGATTGACTGAATAAATAAAATGAAAGCATGGAAGCGAATGTTACGTGCATGCAGCTACTACATGCAGAGCCATGTAATGATCTGAGGTCTATATCAGTACAAGGGAAAGCGAAGCAAAAGGGAACACTACACCACAGGATACACAAGTGATTCAGAGTCATACCAGGGCAGGTGAGAACCGATGGAGAGAGAAATATAAACCAATTGACTTCCACAGAAACATTTTAGAGGCATGGCATTGATTAATGTTTTCTTTCATAGACTGGATGAAAGGAAACAAAAAAAATGTACTTATCAAATTTATAAAGCACAAAACCCTCCAAGGATTGCCTACTAAAGGGCAAGGCCAGAATGCAAAATGAACTTGTTACTTTGGTCTATAGGAAACAATCAAATATGTTTCAGAAAGATGTAGATAAACAAAGTTTAACTTTTTTTTAGGTATCTGTAAGAGAAATAACAGTGACTGTATATGAGCACAATTATTCAAAGTAGTCCCTTTGGAATTAAAAGACGTTAGGCATTGACTGTCTTTATTGGGTGCCCCTGAGTATTGGTTGCAACAAGGGAGCAAGAGCATGCCCTCTCCTCTTGTGTGTGGGCTTCTCAGGGGCATCTGGTGGGCCACTGTGTGAATCAGGATGCTAGAACAGGAGAGCTGGTCTTGTGATAGCAAGCATGACTTGTCCCCTCAGCTAAGCAGGGTCCACCCTGTTTGCATATGAATGGGAGACTAGAAGTATGAGCATGGTAAGATATTCCCCTCAGGGGATGGAGCCGCTCTGGGAAGAACAGCAGTTTCAAGTTCCCTCCCTGACTTCTCCAAGATAGGCCTGAGAGAGATTCCTGCCTGCAACCTTGGAAAAGCTGCTGCCAGTCTGTGAAGACAATACTGAGCTACATAGACCAATGTTCTGACTCATTATATGGCAGCTGCCTATGTTCCTATTGTTAAGCCAATTTGGGGGAAAGAGATGAAATGAAGAATATTATTTATTTATTTATTTATTTATTTGATGTGATTTTATTTTATTTGATTTAAAAAATGGCTTCCAAAATGGCTCAGCACGGTTTACAATTAAAACAAACCACTAAAACAGTAAAGAGCTAAAACAAATTTAAAAAACAATGAATTTAAAAACATTTGAAAACAACAATTAAACAATTATTTTTCTGGAGCAAGAGATAAGCAGATAATTATGTCAAGGTTAAAATTATACCTTTTGCAATAGCAGCTAATTTTTATGACTGGCTTTTGTTATCAAAGTATACTTCATACAAGTTTTTGTTTTGAAATTTTACAACAAAGTCAAAGGAGGTTTCACTGCTTGGTTAAAGGAATGAATGGAGTTAGGATAAAATCAGCTCAACAATATTGTAAGTTATCTGTTAGCTATTGCTCAATACAGCTACTTCTGCATGTCTGTCAGAAACTGCTAAAGGCTGGCGGCTATTGTCTGTCGAATGTGGCCAGCAGCAACTCAGATCATGTGAAATGTTGACTGCTACTGAAAAATAATTGGATGCCAAATGTTGGTACTGAATGGAGGAGAATTGCTTCTGAAGAGGGGAAATTCACTTAATATCCAGACATCCTGAGAATATGCAGGAAAGTTTCACCAACAAAATATGTTGAATTTTAAGGAGAATTTGGGGAGGCAAATTCATTTAAGCTCCAAGAACAATTGATCTAGATGCTACTTTACTGATCTACACTACATGAGACATTCTTGACTTTATTTCTGCCAGTTCTTTTATTTCCTCCATTGTTGCCAGGACATGCATGCTCTATCACATCTTATTTCCTCTGAAAAAATAATCAGTTTGAAAGCATCATCTATGTGATGATTTATGATTTCCCACCCGCCTGGCAATGTCATTATGACCTGTTCATTATGACCTATTAATTTATAACTGTTTACATGTGCATAAGACAGAACTGGAACATGGAACCTTGATTCTGTTCCCATACAGAAACATTTTTGTCTTTTTTAATTGAAGAAATTATTCACTACATCTATGCTTCTTGATTTGATCTACAGCTCAAATTTTCAACTACGCCTTTGATGGAACAGAATCTTTCTTTGCTTTTTAAATTAAGATTATTACAGCTTGGTCAATTTGGATTATGCTTCTTTTAAAGGACTGCTGCTTCAGGGAAGCATTTTGGAAAAGAATCTTTCTGGGAGACATAAATCAGCCTTCCTAAATTCAATGTGTGTTTTCTTTCTTTTGAGAACGGCTCCTATAAATCCAAATGTGATTTTATTCTTGGCCCTTGGCAAATATTTATTATTGGATAGATTTATCTAGGTTTCACTGCAGGTTAAGGCCACTGTGGATTAAGCTAGAGTCCTCGGGACAATCTGACCTTTTGAGTAATGACATCATATTTTACTATGAAAGGCAAGGCACAGATATATACAAATGAAATACAGAAGACTACAATCTGCCAGGTACACCTCAAATGTATAAAATCTTGCATCTTGCTGAAACTAGTTAACTTTTTAGCTTGCCAGTGATACTACTGGGTGGAATACAGACCAACCAACTACTGACTGAATTTCAGCCAACCAACTACTGACTAACATCAGTCTTAGGTACTAAAGGATTCAAAATGAGACTTGATTAAGCATGACAACATTAATACACTTCACGTTTATTTTACAATTCGGTTTATGCACCGGTACTGAATTGCAGACCATTATAGGAATATACCGTATTTTATGGACTATATGACGCACCTTAAATTTAATCCAGTTTTTGAGAGTTTTCCTTCTCTGAGCTTTCCTTCTGAGTTTTCCTTCTCTGAGCTTTCCTTCTCTGAGCTTTCCCTCTGAGTTTTCCTTCTCTGAGCTTTCCTTCTTTCCTTCTGAGCTTTCCTTCTCTGAGCTTTCCTTCTCCCCTCGCCTCCATCTCCCCTCCAAGCCCTTCCACTGCGCCCCGCTCTGTCCTCTTGCTTTCGTTCTCTTGCGGGGTGATCAGCAGCGAGCCCACATTGGTGACCCGCGGCGGCAGCCGCTGGTTGTTGTTCATCGCGGCTGCCGGCGGGCAGCAGCCTCCCTCACTGCAGAAGCATTGGAGCAGCAACTGGAGGGAGCCTGGGGAAGGGGGCGGCAGGCGGGCTGACTAGGACGCTCCCGGCAGGCCCCAGCGAGAGAGGACGGGAGGTGGGAAGCGAATCCTCCCTGCTTGCCCTTCCTCATCCTCCTCCCCCCCTCTCTTTCCCAACAAGCCCAACTTCCAACTTCTCCCCGGAGTACAAGACGCACCTGAATTTGGACGGTTATTTTTCAAGGAAAAAAGTGCATCTTATACTCCGTAAAATACGGTAGCTATCTCCATCTGCAACTGGGGGCTCTATTCTCTCTCTATGTCAGCAGAATCAAACTGAAAATGTAAGCACTCTACATACATTCCAAATCTTTTATCATTAACTAGAAATTTCATTGGACAGTTTTTAAGTGCCGTGTGTCTTTTTACTGAGCATGTTTGAATCTTTTACTCAAGGCAAAGAAGACTCAAAGAAGCCCTACTTTAGCCACTTTATGTGCTCTTTTGCCATTGAAAGAGTCAAATAATTGGACTAGATGAACTGACATGTTGAGGAGGCAGAAGTCCACAAAAAATAAATAAGGTCTTGTTAGACCAGGCAGTAGTAGTAGTACTTTATTACAGTCAACGGCCACTCAATACAACAAAATAACACACACAACAGTACACAACACGTCAGAAACATCAAAAGAAACTGCAATAAAAACAGTACAGTAAAAGTATCATACTGTATATGAAGAATTTTGTCTAGATAAAATCAGTTCACCCTCCTACTATACTAAGCCCGCATCTAGCCTCTCAACATGTCTTAACATGTCTTCTGTGGAGTTTACTTGCAATACAAAGAAACTTGGCATACTTTTATGTAAGTCTAGCTGAAGATATCACAATGAAGAAAATCCTAGGTAGAATACTGTATTCTTAGTCTCATGGAAATTAGCACCAAGGAGACACACATTTTCATTAAGAAAGAAACTAAACCACTGACAAAATTGGGACTAACAATCCTCAGTGAGTACCTTGAAATCCTGAAACAACTTGAATCCAAGCTATGTCTGGTTGAATATTCTAATAAAATGACTTTAAACCAGGACCCATATGTGTCACTCTTAACTGTGAATAAAAAGAAAAAAGAAAAGAAAAGAAATCTGGAATCCAGGGTGGATATTTTAACAGCAGGAAAAGTATCAGTGTTATTTTAAAACTGAACCTGGGGGAGTTTCGGAAAAGTTCCCTGCCAAGAAAACATAATGCTGTGGCGGCCTTTGTAATTCTCAAAGGAACTGTTTAAAAAATTAAAGCTGTAACTAGAGATTTAGAATATCTAAAGAATACTTTAGAATACCATTTTAAAGAATTAAAGCAGTAAATAGAGATTTAGAGATTTAAAGTTGTCACAAAGGAGAAGGAGCTACATATATATTTTTTCATTTGATAATGTGTTCTTGAATGTCAGGAGCTGTCTTAAAAATCCACCTTGTGCTATCAAGATAAGGTAATACAAATGTCTGCAAACTAGAATTTAAATAATATATATATAAACCTGCTCTCCTTAAATCTTAAATCTGAACTCAAAAGATATAAGAAGGATATAAGGGAAATGTAGATATATTCGGCATAACAAAAATGTGGTGTAATGATGAGAACCAGTCGGACATTGTTATCTCTAAACTCTATAAAAAGTACAGGGAGGGGTGGATGGAGTAGCACTGTATGTTAAAGATGGGATAGAATCTAACAAAATAGGAAACTTAAGTAGATTGAAGTCCTCCACAGAAACACTGGCTGAATTAACACATAATGTGGAACTGTGGGTCAAATGGATCCATGGTACTGCCCCCTCCCCCTCCTCCCATCCAAATCTGGATGTTCCGGAGAGCTGTCTCTGCAGTCAGCAAGAATGCAGAAAGGTGGGGGAGCTGACTGTGTGGGCTTCTTGACAGAAGGACAGCCCGCAGAGCCAATCAGGCTGGAGTGAGTGAAGAGTTCCCTCCCTCAACTCCAGTTCCATGGGGCTGAAACTGTGGTGCCAGTGTTTGGATTTAATGCTGTCACTGCAGAACCAGAGTTAAGGGTGGTGAAACTCTACTTTGGCTGAAGGTTCAAAGTGGAGTTCAGGGAAGGGAACCCATGGGCCACTTTTCACCATTAACTCCGGTTCCCTCAATTCAGACATGCAGCTTGGGAGACTGGGGATGAAAGGGACCTCCAGTCCCTATTATGTCTGAATTCAACAACTGTGGGTGACAATACAAGGTCTGAAAGGAAATGTATTAGTGAGAACATTCTATCATTCTCCTGATCAGAATGCAGAGGTGGACCTGGAGTTGGAGAAGGAAATCAGAGAGATGTCAAAGAGAGAAAGATCTGTAATAATGGGTGACTTCAATTACCCACACATAGACTGGGTAAATTCACATTCAGGTAATGACAAAGAGGCCAAATTTCTAAATATGTTAAATGTAAGTAAGTTTATTGTTGTAACCACAGGGCATAACACACTTTTTAAGATATGCTAAATGACTGTGCCTTAGAACAGTTGGTCCTGGCAAGATGAAGAGAACAGAAAGGAACACAAACTCTAGCAAAAGAAATGTAAAGGGGCTATAAAGGAAGCAAGAAGACAGTCTGAGGAACAGGTTGCTGAAAAAGCATCAAGGGGTATAATAAATTTTTCATTATATACATCAGTAGAAGGAAATCTGCCAGAGAGATGGTTGAACCGTTAGGTGATAAGGGAATGAAAGGGATTATCAAGGAGGATATGGAGATTGCAGAGAGGCTGAATGATTTCTTTGCATCTGTCTTCATAACAGAGGATACTGAGCATATACCAGCGCCTGATCTCATCTTCTCATGGACAGAGGCTGAAGAATTGAACCAAACAGAGGTGATAACAGCTGATGTTCTTAACTGACATGAAAAATTAAAAAATAACAAATCAACAGGTGCGGACAGCATCCATCTGAAGTTTCTTAAATAACTCAAATGTGAAATTGCTGATCTCCTTGCAAAAATGATTAACTTATCCCAACAATCAGGCAGTGTACTAGAGGGCTGGAGAGTAGTCAATGCAACATGCGCTCGCTCCACAAACCCAGGCTAAGGAGTGGGCTACAGGAGCAGGTTAGCCGCTCCAGAACCACCGGGCTCGGCTGCGAGCCCATTGGTTCTTACAATCACAAAAATCGGGCTAGGATTTTTGTGATCGTAAGAATAGCCCCATTGATTTTCAACGAGGGATCCATGGGGGATTCAGGAAATTACAGGCCAGTTAGCTTAATGTCTCTTCCTGGTAAATTGATGGAAAGCATACGTAAGGAAAAATTGTTAAACATACCAAAGAACAGGCCTTGCTGAAGGAAAATCAGCATGGCTTCTGAAAGGGAAATCCTAGCTCACCATCCTTCTCTTTAAGAGTGTTCTTTAAGAGTGTCAGCAAGCATGTGGATAAAGGTGATCCTGCTGACATAGTAGTGTACTTTGACTTTCAGAAAGAATTTGACAAAGTTCCTCATCAAAGACACTCGAGTAACTTATCAGTCATGCAATGAGGGGCCAGGTTCATTTGTGGATTGATTACTGGTTGAAGGATAGGAAACAGAGGGTGGGAACAGGAAACAGAGGGTGGGGATGAATTGACAGTTTTCACAAAGGATGGAAGTATTGTGGGGTCCCCCAGGGATCTGTACTGGGACCAGTGCTTTTTAATGTATTCATAAATGATCTACCAGTTGGGATTGATACTTAGGGGAATGAAAATAAAACTGCTAATATTATAATGCCCTTAGACAGAACTATGGTGTGGCCACATTTGGAGAACTGCATACAATTCTGGTCACCACATTTAAAGAAGGTCATTTTAGAACTGGAAAAGGTGCAGAAGAGGGCAACCAAGATGATCAGGGGCACCTTCCTTATGAGGCAAGGCTACAACACCTGGGGCTTTTTAGTTTAGAAAAAAAGACAACTATGGGGAGACATGATAGAGGTCTATAAAATCATGCATGGTGTGGAGAAAGTGGATAGAGAGAAATTCTTCTCCCTCTCACATAACTCTAGAACCAGGGGTCATCCCATAAAATTGATTGCCATGAAATTTAGGACCAACAAACGGAAGTACTGTTTTACACAACACATTATCAACTTGTGGGATTCTCTGCCACAAGATGTGGTGACAGCTAACAACCTGTATGGCTGTAAGAGGGGTATGGATAACTTCATGGAGGAAAGTTCTCTCAACGGCTACTAGTCCGAGGGCTATAGGCCACCTCCAGCCTCAGAGGTAGGATGCCTCTGAATACCAGTTGCAGGGGAGTAACAGCAGGAGTGATGGCATGCCCCAGGTTTCCAGTGGCATCTGGTGGTCCAATGTGTGAAAAAGGATGCTGGACTAGATGGGCCTTGGGCCTGATCCAGCAGGGCTGTTCTTATGGATAAGCAGCAAGGTGGCCAAATTTTCATGTGACACTAAACTATTTAGGGTAGTGAAATCCAAAACATATTGTGAGGAGCTCCAAAAGGATCTCTCCAAACTGGGTGAGTGGGAGACAAAATGGCAAATGTGGTTCAGTGTAAGCAAGTGTAAAGTGATGCATATTGGGACAAAAAACCCCAACTTCACATATACATTGATGCATTCTGAGTTGTGGGGAACTTTGTCAAAAGCTTTTTGGAAGTCCCAGTATTCTGTGTCAACCGAATCACCTTTATCCACATGCCTGTTGACCCTCTCTGTGGTAAATATTTGTGGCAGATGTATTGGTACAAAGCAAAATGAGATGTGAATATGTTACAACAGTTCCAGAAAAGAATGCTTGAGCAAAGACATAAAGGTACTTATTGTTATGGCTAGATTTGCATCTTAAACTAATCACAAAATAAAAGCATTAATATTTTGAAAACAAGCAATGCAGTGCTCAGCACTTTGGGACTGGCAGAAAGTGACAGAATTTTATTCCTGTGATGGAATTTGTATCTAGTAAACTAACAAATAACTCTCACTCACAAGTGACCTGTTTTTATTCCTGATCATTGCTCATATGGCTTCTCTGTTCAGTTCCTCATGAATCACAAAATATTGAAATAGAAATATATGAATATATTTTTAAAAACCCACCATACAAACAATGCAAGAATGTTGCGTATAATACAGGTGGCCCTGGTTACCTATGGTGGTCCTGGCACCCGAGGTTTCATGCATCCGTTGACAGGTCTTAGGGATCTGGTTTCTTAATGCGCTGTACATAAATAGGCTAAAATTCACCTATTCATGATTGCTAAGTGGCCGGAAATGACATCCAGTGTCTCCTTCAGCCACCATTTTACCACTTGTAGTTAAATGGCTCTTTGAGGCTCTTTCCATCTTTTGGGGTGAATATACACCAAAGATTTGGCCAATTTGGAGATTTTAAGGGGCATTTTTGGAGCTAGTAGAGCAAGGAACTGTTAATTTTTAGTCTTATTTCTTCCACCTTCTGTGTGTGTGTGTGTGTGTGTGTGTGTGTGTGTCTAGAAACCTACCCACTAGATTCCCATAGGGGTAAGATTCCTTTATTTGTAGTTTCTGAACTTGCATTTATAGGTGAGAATGGAAACCCCATGAACTACGAGGGCTGCCTGTACACAGAATAAAACTGGCACATTGTATCTCACCCTTGGTGAGTTGAAAAGTTGAAAAATTGCAGTGCAGTACAATTTTGTGATGACAAAATGTGACAGCAGGACAGGGTCCAAGTAAAATAGAGCAGGCAGTGAAGAAGGAGGGCAGAATCTACATCACAAACTGACCCTTCCCTCAGTATAAAAATCCTCAGTATAACAATCCCTTCCCTCAGTATAACAATCCTGCAGTTACTGTGGCTGGAGGGAACTGAAGGAGAATGTGGGTGTTTTATTACCTGTTTTCAAAGGCCATATTGGGTACCCTACCATCAAAGAAATAGTTTGGAAAGATACAGGTGGCTCTGGCGGGAGGGGAAGGAGAGATTGTCAAAATTTGCCCCTCCCCTCACACAATGGAAAACCCTGATATTTCCATATTTCAACGGTAAAGCATCTGATTTGTATGTAGAAGCTCCCTGCATCAGCGCACAGATAGTCTGGATTTGGCCTGAGTTAAGATTAAACAGTGATAAAATCGCGAAATAGGCCCAGTCACACATTATGTTCAACACTCATATAAGTTTAAAGTGTACACAGGTACAGATCTGTACACAGGTATAGTCATTCACATGTTGTGTGAACACAGGTACAGAAGTACACTTCCTATCTGTACCATGAATTTGAAGGGCCTGTATAGGGATGAACACGAGCCTGTTCAGCGCTTCCTTTTTCAAGTGCTGAACAGGCTCCAGTGTCGGCTTATGAGTTGGCTCGATGGGAAGGGAGGGGTGCTCCCTGGCCATGTGCATGCTGACGCCGTGTGGCACAGCAGGAAGCAGCTGTTTCTAAAATTGGCACTGGCAGGGGGAAATCAGTGAGGTGGGTTGAACAGGTAAAGAGCTCCTTAACTGCATCTGAAAGGTACCCCTCCCTACCCCACAAGGGAGTGCACAAACAGCTTGTGCACACCCCTAGGCCTGTATCCAGGTTCACTTTTAAAATGAACACAGGTACAGTCAGTCACACAAACATGTGGATGATTGTGCAGACATACATAGTCATACACACATACAGACATACGCACACTCATACAGCATAACATCTGAATTGGGCTAATACAGTGATTCTCAAATTTGGGTCCTCAGGTGTTATTGGACTTCAACTCCCATAATCCCCAACCAAAGGCCACTGGGGCTGGGGATTATGGGAGTTGAAGTCCAATAACACCCGAGGACCCAAGTTTGAGAATCCCTGGGCTAATAGAACACAGTAAAATGGCAATTTAAAAGCTTGGCTTTTAAATGTCCTGTTGGCAAGTGCCCAAACAAACATTGCAGACCCCCAAGGAACTGGAGCACTAGTATTAACCATGCTACCTGGCTGAACTATATGAGAACCAAATGACTTGCTGGCACCATATGATTATGAAACCCTAATCATATGTAAGTGAATCACTCCACAGCAGAAATGTTTGAATCAGCCCTGAATGAATGCTGTATATTTGACAGTCTTATAAAGCTTTTAGTGGGGCATGGGTGGAAGGATAGAAAAAATGGTTGGAAAAAATGCTGATGCGAATCTATCTTTAGGGCTATTTCCGACATTATAGTTTTTCTGCAATCATCAGATTCATCCATACTACTGAAGTATATGAATAAGATGAAGCCATGAACAAAGTCATCAGTATTTAATAATTTAATAATGATCTGATTTTTCTTTTGCCAAACATAAAACTTCTTTTAAAACTTGTAAGCCAAGGAGAAGTTAAATGTTTCTGGCTCCTTTGCCAAGAAGAATGGGGTTAGAGAAATAATCTCCTAGAACAGCTTTTCTGTAGTGTTCTTTAGATTTTAGCTCCTCTAATTGTATGCAAATATAACTCATTGTTCATCAGAACCCCATAGAGTCAGAATGTTATAGGAAAACAGAAAGAACTTTCCAGAACGATGACAACCATGATTCTGCCACTGTTGGAATGACCACCATGAAGTCTCCTTTCCCCCAGCCTTAGATGTGAGACAGAACATCTTCTGTCTTATTTCTAGTATTTTCTCTGAAAACAACTGGAAACTGTGGTTCTATTCAACACAGATGTCAGGGAGCCAAGGCAAAGGAGCTGCATGAAAACTGGCTCAACCCATTATTTGAGATCATACAGTTTGAAACAAGGTTCTGCACAGTACTGTTGCAATAAATCTCAATTTGCAAAGTTTATGGACTTATTTGAGTTTTGCTCATTTTCTGCTGTTTAATCTTAGTCTTGTTTCGAGAAGAACTGACAGCATTGCGCATCCACCCAGAAGAAACAGCCAAACCCCAGAGGCTCCATACTGTTTGACTACAACAGACGAAATAATGGCCTCTTGGCCGCAGTGTGTCAACCATAATTTGTATGAAGTCTTATGTGGTTTCATGCAAACAGGTAAATAGTCTGTGTTATGGATACTGTCTGTCATTTTACTACCAATACAATTTTTATAGAAGCAGCATCACCAGAAGGAAAGGATTTGACTGAAATAATCAAATATTCCATTTTTTTCCTTGTGAGACTAAACCATGAAAAGTAATAACTCTCTGTTATTGTGATGAATGTTAAACATGTGATGGTTGTATTAAAGATTAGATTGCTAGAAGGGCTGTGCTAGCCTACAGCTGAATAAAACATCACAAATAGAACCAAATGAATTGCCAATGTTTCTTTTTATATTAATTCATATTGAGAAGCCAAAGGCCCCAGTCAGAATGTGGTAATATTGCATGGTCCTAGTTATGACCAAATTCCAAACCCCGAGTTACTGGGATCTTTCTTGAAGGTCTTACAACCTGATACATCTTCTATTTTGGTTAACTCCACATTTTTATGAATCTATATTTTAAATATAGATTGCACTTAATGCAGGTTAAACGTTTTGGTCTTGTGGCACATGGTATTCAACCAAATTTATTTCCAAGTAAGTATAGAGACGTAGAATTTAATCACGGCCTGAAAAATAAAATTTGCCTCTCATACATTCTTGTGAACAATGCATTGACCTAAGCTCAGGTGACACCATATGCAATGGCTACTGGACAATTTTTTTTTTTTTTTTTGGTAACAGCAGTTCCTGGTTTATCAATCGTGATGCCAAGTTATGTTTCTTAAAAGGTCATAGATGTTCATTAGTGGAAATTAATGGCTGGGGCATATGAGGAGATGACTCTGGAATGTCCTAAATGCAGAAATGCTACCAGAGCTAGAAGGTGTCTCCGACCTGAAGAGAAGAAGTGCAGTTTGCAACTTCTGACATAAGACAGAGACAACTGAACGAAACACTGAGCTGATAATTGACTGTAGGCATCTGTGGTGGAGAAGATCTATCTGGGAAAATGATGCCACACCTGTACTGTCTGACAGGAGTATATGCTGCTTGCCTCCTGATATTCAGTTTGTATGTTGCACTGTAAATAAGTCACCTAAGCCTCAGGCACCTATGCTACAATGAAAGCCAAAACCCAGGTAGTGTCTCTCCTTCTCACTGCTTGGGGAAGTGGGGAATGTGCAACATTGCAATAAATACAGCCACATTTCCCCCCATATGTAAAATGTACCTGTATCCTGATATCAGCATCTTGCATCACTATTGCTTGTGCAACTATATTTGTTTGGATGTGCAAGTGTATTTTTTCATTTCCGAATCAGGGTTTTCACCAGCAGCAGAAACCTCCATTGTTCCCTCACTTCCATCGCTTTATTCAAGAGCTTCTAAGGTTTAGGTGTCCAATAAAATGACTTACAGGAATGAGTTACATCTTGTCAAACTACTGTGGTGTGTGTGTGTATGTGTGTGTAAGGTATGTGATGGCTCAGAATCTGAAGGATGTCCGGTCACTCTTCCCCTTTGAGCTGCACAAAGAACAGAGTTCTCTGTGGGGCTGCCTTTGTACGTAGTCTGAAAACTGCAGTTGGTCCAGAATGTGACAGCCAGGTTGGTCTCTGGGTCATCTTGGACAGACCATATTACTCATATCTTAAAAGATCTACACTGGTTGCAGATAGGTTTCTGGGCAAAATACAAGGACTTGGTTATAACCTATACAGTCCTAAACAGCTTGGGCCCTGGGTATTTAAGAGAATGTCTTCTTTGCTATGAACTACACCGCCCATTGAGATCATCAGGAGAGGTTTGTCTGCAGTTGCCACCGGCTCGTCTGGTGGCTACTCAGGGACAGGCCTTCTCCATTGCTGCCCCGAGGCATTGGAACACACTTCCTGCTTACATAAGAGCCTCCCCATCTCTTACAACTTTTAAAAAGGCAGTCAAGATGCATTTGTTCACCCAGGCTTTTAATTAGATACTGTTTTAATAGTTTGATGATTTTAAATAGTTTTAACATTGTTTTCAGTGTTAAGTTGTTGTAATGTTTTAACCTTTTCATTTGTGTTTATTGTTTTGTTGTAAACCGCCCAGAGACTTACATTTTGGGCAGTATACAAATATGTTAAATAAAATCATAATAAACTTGAATAAACTCATCAGCTGACATCCAAATTAGTGTGCATGCTGATAAATGTTGAATGTGCATGACAAAGGAGGAGTGAATTTCCCTGATCTCAATTTCTGTCTGAAGCCCACTGTGCTGCCTATCTATCTACAGAGAAGGAGATGCTCTTATTTCGGCAGGGAGCATATTCCAAAGCCCTGGGCAGCCATAGAGAAAGCCCAGTCCTGGACTGCCACCAAACGAGCTGGTGGCAACTGTAACTGGACCTTTCCAGAAGATTGTAACAGGTGACAACGTTTATGATAAAGGAGGTACTCTCTTAAATAGTCTGGACTCAAACCACTGAAGGCTTTATAGTTAATAACAAACACTTTGTATTTCACTCCTAAAATTATGTCCTTGAGGTTTGCAAGTGCCTCAGGGACATATTTTTTGGAGGCACAGGGGGCTGCAGAGGGAAGGGAACAACAGGGATAACCACTCCTCCCTATTTCCATTAGAAACAATGAACTGAGCATAGTGAATGAAATGCCTTAAGTATATATTTATGCCTATTGACATTTTTAGAAGTTTTATTCTTCTTTATTTATAAGCTTTGTAAACTCTGATTTTCAATTTTATCTTTTAATTATTATACTGGGCCTTGGGTCCTTTTACATTTTGTCCACCCATGCTTGTCCTGGCCAAACTCTACTCAAATTTTTTGGCTCATCATAAACATTAGGGTTGTTATGATCTGGGTGATACTCTGCACTGTGAGAGTGCACATTCCAGGAGGCAAATAACAATGTACTTAACCAGCCCTGTTATAGCGTTCACCACTGCCCTCCAAAACTCTGATTGCCTCCACCAAACAGCCCTATGTACTTCAACCTGTGAGAATCTTCTCCACTCATTTATTATACTAAGTGTGGGATGGCAAACAAAATTTCAGAAACCAAGGTAAATATGCAAATAATAATAATAATCAGGTTTGTACAAGAACAATTTTTAAACAATTTGCGGAGTAATCCACAAGAACAGCTCAGCAGCAGAAATAGCAGAAATAGCAATGGAGAAACACATCCATCTGAACCTAGCTATACTGATCACTCCCTTCAGTCAGGTTCAAATATGAAACAATTTCTTCCTACTCGCATTTGCTGCTTTTACTTCCCAGCTTGGCTTCTTGCCTTTATTCAACAGCATCTTCTTCAGCACACCTGGCTCTTATTTAGTCTTTCTTTCTTCTGCCTCATTCTGGCTTAAATACTCTAACAATAATATATTGTTTCCTTCCAAGATTTTGACCAAGCAAAAGAGCACTAGCTTAAGTTTCTGTTTGCCAGGGCTGACCTCTGAACCTTTTAAGATAAATAATCTTTTGAACCTCATGTAGAATGGAAACTTTTAAGTTTCTGAGGAACTATTGGTTTTTTTCCACATTCAGTATTTATTTTTATTTACATTTATATAGTACCCTTCATCAGGGGGCCCTGGGTGGTTAACACAAATTAATATATAATAAACAAATTAAAAAACCATAATAATTCCTACAATTTACAAAAAAACCTTCATACACAGCTACAAAACCAACTAAAAGCTGTCAGAGGACAACTACTCATTAGCCAAAGGTCTGAGTGAAAAGTGCAGGCTTCCGTTGCCTATAAAAGATGGAGTAACGGAGCCATGCAGATCTCACATGAAAGTGACTTCCGCAGCTTGGGGGCAATGACTGAGAAGGCCCTACCCTGCATGCTTGATGAGTGAGATTTAGCAGGGGTCAGCACACAGAGCAGAAAAGCCTTCCCATCCAATCTAATCACGTGGATCGATCACACTTGGAACAGGCAGTCTGTAAGGTACCTGGAGCCCAAGTCATTTAGGGCATTAAAGGTAATAACCAGTACTTTGAATTGTACCCAAGAACAGATTGGCAGCCAGTGCAGTGTCTTCAAGATCAGCACTGTATGCACACTTCAGGCAGTGCCAGATATCAGTCTGGCCACCACAACCCACAAATAACCTTCTGGGGGATAAAATTGACTAAAAACACACCAAGAATCCTGTAAAGAAATTGAACTGTTTCTGCCATTTTGAAATTGGTTCTGTTATACATGGGGAAATGAATATATCTATATCTATCACTCCTTTATAGGGTTCTTTTTGGTTTTCATATAACAAGATAATACAGTGACCCAGCATCTCTAGGGCCTGGAAATACTCAGGGTGTGGCATAAGACTTTTTCTTATGTAGACATTTGAATTTGTGAAAGTCCAGGAAAGAACTGGAATTGGTTGAGTGGTTAAGGAATAACAACTCTAAGGATGGGTGGGCCATGAGGTTCAGTCCTCTGGTTCTCCAGAGGATATGAATGCAGCCCAACTCTCCCTCTTGCCCACTGATGAGGAAAACACACATTTTAAACTCTGCAATGGGTACAGAGAATTCTGGTTTGGCTTTTTTTCAATTATTCTTCAGCGGACTAAATGGAGACTGTAGAGAAAGCCAGGAGAGGAATGTTTAAAATGTTATGATGAAAACTGTCTTATGTTCTCAAAATGAGGGGAAAATTGTATTATGTTTTTGTCTGATATCAGTGGGCTAAGGAAACTGGAGCCTAGTCTCCACTTTTCTGATGTATGAACCATATGGCGTTCTGTAGTTCAGTCTTGAAAAAAATATCTTAATTATAAACATCAGATAAGTCCTAGTTTTAAAAAAATATCCCCAAATGCCTTTAAAAATATCTATTTATGAATACATTCAAATTATTCTTGCCAACATTTTACCTAATTAATCAGAAATTGCATGCCAAGACCACCCACTCTGATCACCTTTAGAATATAGCATTTAGTGCACAACAAATCAATGCATCAGTGCCCTATAAAATGATTTAGTGTTGCAAATGAACCCCTTTTGCTTCATTAAGCTGAAACAAGTTTGTGGTATGGAGAGAGAGAGAGAGAGAGAGAGAACGTGAACCCCAAATATTTTTTAATAAACTAAATTTAACTGCTGAACTTCTAGATGAACTTAACTGCTGAATAGTGAATTGTTGATTAATTCTGGCAGTCTGCCTTTTGGAGATCTATCTGTATCAAGGAGTCTGTATTCCTGAATCTTGTCAAGGTTCAGAGAACAGGTTTTTCTACTGCTGCTAACAGGACTAGTGGTAAACAACATTGTAAAAGGCTGACTGTTTTTAGCATCAAGAGTCTCAGATGTTGAAAATCAAAGAGACTTTCATGATCACTTAAGTCAATTGTTGAATTCCATAGCACATTTAGTCCTTTGATATCTTTAGGGCATCTCTACGTAGTCGTTTTGCATCAATTTCTTACAAGCATCAGAGCAATTGTGCAGGCAAATTCCTGGGCAGGCAGTTCCAGTAGTCTATGCAAAACGTCAGGAGAACCATCATTGCAGGTGTTGGTAAAAACTCACGATTGGAGGACTGTTATTGCTTGCTACACTTTAGAATCACAAATATTAGAAACAAACATGTCCAAAAAGTTATATTTGTAACTACTGACAAAAACTTAGCAAAATTGTTCTATGTAAAGCAATGCAGGAGTGCAGCTCTCTGATGGTTCTTTGGTGTAGCCCTGAAAAAGCCTGCCCCAAGTCATGTCTATAGTCTTTTACACATAATCAAAATGGACAGATGTAACACATGCAGAAGGGGAGAGCAGGAACACAGTGGCAGGTACTACCCAAATCAAGATATGTTCATTTTATGGTTGGGGCAAAGTCTATGTATTTACAACCATAGTTTTTATTTTATTTATTTACATTTTATATCCCTCTCTTCCTCCAAGGAGCCCAGAGCAGTGTACTACATACTTAAATTCCTCCTCAAAAAAACCCGGTGAAGGCTGAGAGAGAAGAGACTGGCCCAGAGTTACCCAGCAAGTCTCATGGCTGAATGGGGATTTGAACTCGGGTCTCCCTGGTCCTAGTCCAGCACTCTGACCACTACACCATGCTGGCTGGTATGTATTGTTACATACATACAACTATAAGTAAGATTTTCTAATTCAGTACCATGAAAAAGCAGGATTCTTGATCACATCAAAAATCCCTAAGCATTTATGGTTGTTGGTTCTGTTTCAATCTTCATGTTAAAATTTACAGGTCAGGAATGGGCCTGCCTCTATGATCCTGCTCTCTCCCTCCACATGTGTCACATCCATAAATTTTGATTGTATAGTCATGACAAGATCGGGACTCAACATTAGGGTTACATGTTTTGTATTTTTTCTGTTTCAATTTGTACCAAATCCAAATCAACCCCATTTTGTATTTTGTCTGAAATTAAACCTTCCAAATCACTCCAGTTTTGTTTTGTATCCAAATTAATCCAATTCTGAATCTGAATTAATTCAGATTAAAAATGGGTCACATGGTCAAAAGAGTGGGTGGGGGTTATAGTGCCAAATGAGTGGAAGCTACCACAAAAATTTCAAAGGAATTGGGCAAACTGCTGATTTTTGGTGAATTTTTGAAGTTTGCGTGTCTTTCAGATTTTCCCCATAGGGTATGATGGAGGTTTCAGGGAAAGTATAGTTTCACAGTGGGTGGGGGGGAGGGGTGGCCCAGAGTGGAGTTTGGTTGGTGGTAGTGCCCAGTTGGTACAAGGAAGCTACCACAATTTTTTCAGAGGAATTTGGAAAAGGACTGATTTTTAAAGAATTAATGAAATTACGTGTCTTTCAGATTTTCCTTGTAGGGTATAATGGAGGTTTCTGCAGTCCCATAACTCCACTTGAGGGGCACTGGGGTGACCCAGAGCAAGTGGCGGTGTCGTGCATATAGGGTGCCAACCACCCACATGGGTTGCCAACCCATGAAGTACAGGGTTTTGCTGTTCTAGAGGTGTTCTGAGAGTAGATTCTCTAGTAGCATATGAGAGTGTATTCATGGTTTTTCATTAAAAATCTCATTTGCTACCAGAGAATCTAGGAAATATAGGAAACTGCCATATACTGAGTCAGACCATTGGTCTATGTAGCTCAGTATTGTCTTCACAGACTAGCAGTGGCTTCTCCAAGGTTGCAGGCAGGAATCAGTTCGGGTATGGGACAAAAGGATTGAGTCATCTGCATATAGGAGCACCGGAGAGAAGGTTATTGGATCCAGTGGGTTCCAAGAAGCCTTGGAGGGATTTAGTATTGGCTCTGCAGGTGATCCCGTTGATGCCCTGGTGGAGATTTGGAGCAGCAAACTCACCAGGGCAGAAAACATGGAAGAACTACGGGGGCTGAAGCAGTGAGGTTGACGACTGGAGTGCAAGTGGAGGAAGACTCAAATCAAATCTGACAGATTACAACACAGAACCCTCTTGAAGATCTATGCTCTGGCAATATGGGCAGCAAAGAAGCTATTCTTTTCAGCCCGTATTGTGTCAGCAAGTTCACATTCAGAGGAGTTGTTCAGGGTTTTGAGAAGGCTGTAATTACCCCTCCTCCCTTGAATCATAACTTGGAACCATCTATTACCCTCTGTGATGTGCTTAATGAGGTTTTTGTGAATAAAATCTCTCGTATTCAGGGCCAACTTGGATTTAGACCCCACAATTACTGCAGTATCTGAATTGGAGGTGTTCAGCGACTCCTTATGTGGACAGGCTGGATCAGTTCCAGTTTGTGACTCCTGAGGATGTGGACAAGCTGCTTGGAGCGATGTAGCCTACCACCTGTTCTCTTGACCCTTGCCCAACATGGCTTATACTATCTGGCAGGGAGGTTGTTGTAGAAGGCCTAGTAGAGATCATAAATGCTTCTCTGAGGGAGTATAGGATGCCTCCTTGTCTTAAAGAGTCAATTATTAGACCTCTTTTGAAGAAGCCTACATTGGATCCCTCAGAGTTAAGCAACTATAGGCCTGTCTCCAACCTCCCGTGGTTGGGTAAGGTAATTGAGAGCATGGTGGCCTCCCAACTCCAGGCAGTCTTGGATGAAACTCATTATCTAGACCCATTTCAGACTGGCTTTTGGGTGGGCTATGGGATGAAGACTGCCTTGGTCAGTCTGATGGATGATCTCCAATTGAGGATTGACAGAGGGAGTGTGACTCTGTTGGTCTTTTTGGACCTCTTGGCGGCTTTCGGTGCTATTGACCATAGTATCCTTCTGGAGCGTCTGAGAAGATTGGGGGTGGGAGGCACTGCTTTGCAGTGGTTCCACTCTTACCTCTTGGGCAGATTAAATATTGTCTCCCTCGGGGACTGTTCTTCAAAATCTGAATTTAGGTATTGTGTCCCTCAGGGCTCTGTACTGTCTCTGATGTCATCATCTACATGAAACCGCTGGGAGATAACATCAGGAGATTTGGTGCAGGGTGTTATCAGCATCCTTATGATACCTAAATCTTTTTCTCCATGTCAATATGATCAGGAGAAGTCATAACCTCCCTAAATGCCTGCCTGGAGGCAGTGACGGGCTGGATGAGAGATAACAAACTGAGGCTGAATCCAGATAAGATGGAGGTACGTATTGTGCGGGGTTGTAACTCGGGAGATGATTTCGATCTGCCAGTTCTGGATGGGGTCGCACTTCTCCAGAAGGAACAGGTATGCAGTCTGGGGGTGCTTCTGGGCACAAATCTCTCTTTGTCCCAGCTTGAGGCAGTGGCTAGAGGAACCTTGTATTCGCTTCAGCTGATATACCAGCCACATCCATTTCTTGAAATAAATGACCTCAGAACAGTAGTACATCTGCTGGTTACCTCCAAACTTGACTACTGCAATGCGCTCTATGTGAGGCTGCCTTTGTACATAGTCAGGAAACTGCAGTTGGTCCGGAATGCAGCAGCCAGGTTGGTCTCTGGGTCATCTCAGAGAGACCATACCACTCCTATCTTAAAAGATCTACACTGGTTGCTGATAGGTTTTGGGGCACAATACAAGGTCTTGGTTATAGCCTATAAAGCCCTAAACAGCTAGGGCCCTGGGTATTTAAGAGAACGACTTCTTTGCTATGAACAACACCACCAATTGAGATCATCTGGAGAGGTTTATCTACAGTTCCACTGGTTCCCCTGGTGGCTACTTGTGGTCAGGTCTTCTCACTTGCTGCCCTGAGGCCTTAGAACATGCTTCCTGCTGAAATAAGATCCTCCCCATCTCTTACAACTTTTAAAAAGGCAGTCAGGACACATTTGTTCACCCAGGCTTTTGATTAGGTACATTTAAAATTGTTTTATTTTAAATAGTTTTAACCTTTTAAATTTTAAATTGTTGTGATGTTTTAACCTTTTTATTTGTTGTTTTTTTATTGTTTTGTTGTAAACTGCCCAGAGACTTGCATTTTGGGCAGTATAAAAATATATATTTTAAATAAATTAACCATATCTACAAATACAGATAAATAAAGAAGAATCTGGTGTAAGAGAGCAGTGGCCAAAAGGAATTTAACATTTATCACTCAACGTTGGATTGCAACTTCAGAAAATTCTTCTGGAAATGTATTTCTCCTTTGGTTCCTTCAATGCTGACTCCCTCTGAGCCTGCATCTGTTATTTTCACTGAGCAGGCAGATAGGAAAATGGACCGGATACAAATATGATGCAGTTCGTTGATTAAATACTTGGCTTGTATTTATCTGTTGGAATCCTCAACATCAGGCAGTCGCCTTAATCAAACAATAATCCTTAGACAATGGCAGTCTTTAAGACAGAATGAGAGAGAGAGAGATCAAGCCATAGTGCACAGTTCTTTTTGCAAATATATCCATGTTAGACTTTGTCTAATAGTTTAAATATGATAATCAAGGGAAATATTTCACAAAACATACAAAACCACATCTTACTGTCTCTAGTTCTGTCCAGAATCCCCTCTGGAATCAGTTGATTTTCCTTTGATATGAACTGGTAATGTGTCTCATTGTACAGTTATGACATTCCCTGCAAGCAAATTCATTAGCAGTGACCACAAAAACGCATGTAAGAGAACCAGTAGTTTGCCAGTTCAGGCTTTTATTTGGAACATTGTGCTATAGTTCAGTCAGTCTAAATGTCTCCACTCTTATTCCCATGATTAATTGGTTGCACCACCTAAGCCTGGATAGTAAGATATTAGTTTTCTCCTCTCCAGTGCCTTTTTGTCCTCGGACAATAGAATGGGCATACCCAATTCACAAAGACCTCACACAACAGAAGTTATGCATGATGCAAACCATCTGCACTGATCACAGCTAGCAGTTCAGGACACCCACCACTTAATTTGTACCCCAGAAACTGAGAGGTCCCCAAATGATGCAAATTCTATAAGAATGAATGAATCAAAAGATAGGCTTTACTTGTAGTCCAGGAGCTCCTGTGTAGTGTTTTCTGAAGTGCTACCTGTTCCACATGCAGGGCCAGCAAGATTGGCAGAGCTGAGGGCTCTCAGTACATGGATGAGATCCCTCATTTTGTTTCTCCCTGACACCTCTCCCTGTCTTTACCAAGACAGAAGCATGGAGGTGACTGTGTAAGTTATTTACATGCTTTCTCGGAGACAGAGTTTTAGTGAAAAGACTTCTACGTAGGTGGAGGACAGAGTGACTGAAGTGTACATATGCTGAGTCTAGAGCAATTGTTTACAGAAGGCTTCCCCAAGCCTGCAGCCCTCCAGAAGTTGCTGAACTACAACTCCCAGCATACCCAGCCACAATAAATTGTGGCTAGGGATGCTGGGAGTTGTAGTTCAGCAACATCTGGAGGGCCGCAGGTTGGCGAAGCCTGGTTTACAGCACAAAGTTGATAGGCATGGAAAAATCCATCTGAAAGCTATAGGGGCAGATCACTGCATCTGGAACCCCATAAGAGATATTGTCTTTAGGCAATATGGCAGAACAGTAAGGAAAGCAATCCACCTTGTCTGACTGTCTGGCTAACTATTGAGGATTGACAGAGATCATTTTCATTGAGAGAGCTTGATTGGCATGTCCCTATAGGCATGCAGGTCAACTCTCCTATGACACCATCATCCATATTAAATCCGAGATGCCTGCTTCCTACACTTGCCAGCCTGAGTGACTCAAACCAGGATTCCGTGCCTGATAGCTTAGCCTAGATGGGGTAATTATGCTCTTTTGCCCTTCTGCTTAAAATCCTCCCTCTCTCTTCTAGCTCCGGACAAGCAGCTGAACTGATTGCCTTGTTCTTCTCTTCCCCTCCATTTTCCCAGCGCTTAGCTCTCCCCCGCCCCCGCCGCCCGCCACTTTTCTCATCCTCCCTCCTTAGTTCATTTGTGTCTTCCCTCCTCCTCTCTTGGTTGAGAATTGTATTGTGTTTTGAATTTGGTCAGTGAGAATAGATAACCGCTTATACACATTCATCATTAGAGTGCTATGACTGCCTTTAGAAGTTATTGATTGCTAAATTGTATCTGACTATTGCTCAGATGCTCCAACTATGACTTTATTTCTCTACAATAAATTTTTCATTTCTCCTGTAGCCTCGAGTTTGACTCCCTCCCTCTCTGAGGGAGTCCATGAACCACATTAAGAACTAGAATTGTGGGGGCTGCAGCACCAGTTTCCCTTTCACTCTGGTGCCTGTTGATAGAGCATGCACAGAGTGTGGGTGGACCTCTGGTGGTAGCCAACAACATCAGCACCAACAATTTTGGGAAATGCAGTTGGGAGGTCCTGGAAGCCAAATTTAGACTGCTAGGTAGTGCAGGACCCCCAGGGTAGTGTTCTCTGAAGTGCTACCTGTTCCACACACAGGGCCAGCAACAGGCAGAGCTGAGGGGTCTCAATGCACGGATGAAATGGTGGTGCCGGGGGGAGGAGTTTAGGTTTGTTAGGTGCTGGGATACATTTTGGGGCAAGTGAAGCCTGTACAAAAGGGATGGACTTACTTGAACCAAGATTCAACTGGACTTCTGGCACTTAAAATAAAAAAGGTAGCAGAACAGTTTTAAAAATGATGCTGGGGTGGCGGGGGGCAGGGGTTGCCAACAGGAACTGGCTGGTATCTGGTTTGGCAAACAAAATCCCCTAAGGTGCGAGGGTGCAAACCTTTCAGCTAAACCAGAAGGGGACAGAGTAGAAACAGAAGTAGAGTAGATGGAAACACATGACAGCTGATCAAAAAGGTGAAGTTACAGTAAGGGAGAGAGCACAATTGCCAACACCATGTAAGAGACTCAGCGTATAGATGTTTATATACCAATGCCAAAAGCCTCCGAGCCAAGATGGGTGAGCTGGAGTGCATGGTTGCTAATGAAAACATAGATATAGTGGAGATAATAGAAACCTGGTAGAATGCTGAGAACCAGTGGGACACTGTTATTCCTAGATACAAACTCTACAGAAAGGACAGGGAGGGGAGGATTGGGGGTAGAGCAGCACTGTATATTAAAGAAAGGACACAATCCAACAAGCTAGAAAATCTAGGATGACAATATGAGGACTGAAATAGGAAATGTGTTACTAGGGGCATGCTATTGCTCTCTGGATCAAAATGCTGAGATTGACCTAGAGCTGGAGAAGCAAATAAGAGAGGCATCAAAGAGAGAAAGAGTAGTAATAATGGGTGACTTCAACTACATACACATAGACTGGTAAAATTCACGTTCAGATAGTGAAAGAGAGGCCATGTGAAATGACTGTGCCTTAGAACAGTTAGTCACAGAAACAACCAGAGGGAAGGCCAATGGTGCCCAGGATATCAGAGTTGTAGAACCATTGGGGAACAGTGACCAGAGTGTGATCCAATTCAGTTTATATGTGAGTGGAGCACTGCCAAAGAAGTCCAACACAGATGAATTGGACCAGAAGAGGAAACTTCTCAAAATGAGGGAATTGGTAAAAAGGAAACTGAAAAGGAAAGTCAGGATGGACAAATCACTCCAGAAAGCATAGAATATATAGAATTTAACGACAATAGAAGCTCAGTTGGAATGCATACCAAGAAGAAGGAAAGGTGCCATCAAGTTCAGGAGGATGCCAGTGTGGCTGTCACATAGAGTCAGGGAAGCTATAAAAGGGAAGAAGACTTACTTCAGAAAATGGAATCCTGTCCAAATGAAGAGATCAGAAAGGAACATAAACTCTGGCAAAGGAAATGCAAGGAGACAATAAGGGACACAAAAAGAGAGTTTGAGGAGCATATAGCTAGAACTGTCAAACAGGGCCGGATTAAGCTAGTGTGGGGCCTGTAGCATATGTTATGAAGGGGCCTCAAATTAAAAAAAATGCACATAAATATTAAAACATAAATTATTTACTTGCATAGTAAAGTAATTCAATTTTTTCATTTGCCTGGTGCCCCCCCACCAACCACCCCATGCCTCCACTCAGCTGAGCCAGCCAGTCAACAAACTTTGCAAAACACACACACACTTTTGTGACTCCTGACCGTGGGTTCTCCTTTGGAGTTATTTTCACAAAGAGAAAGGGGGTGGGGAACAAAACTCTGAATGTTTAAACTAAAAGGTTCTCAGGAATTCTGTACTTTGAGAAATCTGAACCTATTAGCAATTTTGGCACACAACAGTGGATGTTTGATTCCAATGTGATCCAAACATATTGGATCCCAGCAGCCATCACATTAAAAGGGCCATTTGACAATATTAAGAATATATGTTTAACCTCTTGTGCAAGCCTGACAGGAAAGCAGATGTATATTTAAAATAGTTGATGTATTGCAAATGAATGTGATTATGATGAGGTGCATTAGCAAATTCCATGAAAACAGAAGTATCCAAAAGACAATCTTTTGGCAGGAGGCACAGCCTCTTTCAATCTAAATTACACTAACATGCTTAATATAAAAAGGAGGAATGCACAAATCATTCAGTACAACCCTAAGCATGTTTACTCAGAAGTACGTCCCACTGAACTCAATGAGCCTTACTCTCTAGTAAGTGTGTTTAGGTTTGCAGCCTCCGTTTATCTTTGGACAATTTCAACTGGCATCCCAATGTAAAGCTAATGAAGTTGGCAACGCAGCAGTAGTTATTTCAGTTCTAGAGGAGAGGAAAGGAGCTCACCTTAAATCTGGCAGTTCCTTGAAAAGCAATGATCACAAATTCCCTCCCAACAGCACTAGATACTAAAGGAGGATATAAGTGACCTTACCCAACAAGACCATGATATAAGCTCCCCTCAATTGATCCACTAAACTTTGAGACTCCTCTTGCCGTGCATCTGAGTTACTTCCGGCTTTCTTTTTCCTCTTAAAGGTACACATTCTCATTGTTTATCTTTACCCTCTCCCAGTCAGTCGGAAAATGCTGGCAACATTCAACTAGCATCTTCTTTAGCTTCCTTTCTTCCCCCAGGCATTAATAGTTAGTTGTTTTTTTAATCTAAACTGCTTTTATTTCTTTTACTCTCTGTGTGTATGTTTTAAAAACTTTTACAGTTTAAACAAATAAAGACCAACTCCCTGGTGATTAAGTTATCTTTGAGACCCCTTTGCAAGCTATCTGTTCCTATTGTTGTTCTTACTGCTCCCTCCCGTGCTGCCTAACATAATAGATAACCCAATCAACACCATGGTGCCAGGAAGACCTTGCTTAAAGGTCTTGAGCGAGGCGAGAGAATGGGCAGCAGCAGGCAATGAGGAGAGTCAGCAGAGAGCACCAAATAGAGAGCAAAAGAAGGGCAGACGTTCAAGCCAGGCGTGCGGGGCCCTAGAAAACGCGGGCCCTCTAGCAAATGCTACATTTGCTACTATGTTAATCCGGCCCTGCTGTCAAAGGGGATAACAAAAACTTATTTAAATATAGCAGAAGCAGAAAACCTGCCAGGGCAGTGGTTCGATCCTTAGATGATGAGGGCATGAAAGAGATTATTAAGGAGGATAAGGAGATTGCAGAGAAGCTAAATGAGTTCTTGGCATCTGTCTTTATGGCAAAAGATACTGGCCATATACCCACTCTGGAACTGAGTTTCTCAGGCTTGGAGGATGAAGAACTGGGCCAATTTGAGGTGATGATGGATGATGTTCTAGAAAAACTAAAAATTAACAAATCACCAGGGCTACTTGGTATCCACCCAAAAGATCAGAAGGACCTCAAAAGTGAAATTGCTGATCTCCTAGCAAAACTATGTAACTTGACCCTACTAGGGATGTGCGAACCGGTTCAAACTCGAACCGGTTCAAAATTGAACCAGGGTTGTTCAATGGTTCGATTTCGAACCAAACCAGCCATCAGCTTCGAGCTGCAGGTTCGAATTTGAACCAAACATAGGGGTGGTTGGCACCCTCTGTGCACTACACCACCACTCACTCTTGGCCACCCCAGCATCCCACAAGTGGCTTTAAGGTTTTTCTCCATAGAGAAGAATGGAGGTTTCATCAGCCCCATAACTGCATTTGGGGGGTGCTGGGGTGGCCCAGAGCGAGGGTGCCAACCACCTCCATGGGTTGCTAACCCATGGGGTACTGGGTTTTGTTGTTTCTGAGGTGTTCTGAGTGTAGATTCTTTGGTAGCATATAAGATTTTCAATGACAAACCATGAATCCACTCTCATTTGCTAACCTTAAGGACACATAAACTTCAAAAATCACTTAAAAATCAGCCCTTTGCCCAATTCCTTTCAAATAATTCTGATAGCTTCCTTGCCCCCCCTTGGGCACTACCACCCACCACACTCTGCTCTAGGCCACCCCTTTGCCCCCGATGTGAAGCTATACATTTGCTGACACTTCCATGCTTCTTTATGGAGAAAAACCTTAAAGATGTGTAAACTTCAAAAATCACTTAAAAATCAGCTTTTTGCCCAATTCCTTTCAAATAATTCTGATAGCTTCCTTGTCCTCCTTGGGAACTACCACCCACCACACTACACTCTAGGACACCCCTTTCCCCTCGATGTGAAGCTATACATTTGCTGCAATCCTCATTCCCTATGAGGAATTCAAAAATACTTTTAAAATTCACCAATAATCCGATTGTCCGATGGCCCTGGGTTCCTACCACCCACCCCATTGTTGTGCTCCTAGATGCTCCACAATAGGGGATATGGGCTGGTTTGGGTCCCATTATACCCTATGAGAAAATAATTGAAAATATTTCAAATATTCATAAAAAATCGTAGGGGTGTCTGATTGCTTCGGGGTTTGGGTGGTTGTTGGCACCCATGGGTGCTCAACAATAAGGAATAATGGGCTGGTTCGAGTCCCTATGACAAAAAATATAAATAACCCTATACCCTATGACAAAAAATATAAATAAATTTCAAAAATTCATACAAAATCGTACGAGTGTCCAATTGCTTTGGGGTTTGGGTGGCAGGTACCCAAGGGTACCAGCTACCACCCCACCCACTTTTGAGGGTTCAAACCAGTTCAAACCAGCTTTAACCAGTTTGAATTCGAACTGAACCGGGGGGGGTTCGAGCAAAACCAAAAACCGAACCACCACTTCCTGGTTCAAACCCGGTTCAAATTTGAACCGAACCAGGCAAACCAGTTTCGTGCACTTCCCTAGTCCCTACACTTAGGCTATGTACCAGGGGATTGGAAAGTAGCTAATGTAACTCCGATTTTCAAAAAGGGATCGTGGGGGGATCTGTGAAACTACAGACCAGTTAGGTTAACGTCTGTACTGGGTAAATTGATGGAAATGATGCATAGCAGAGCATTAGACAGGCACTTCTGTTTAGTTTTCCAAGTACACCTCCACATAGTATTTGGGTATTTCATGAGCCCCAGCATACTGAAATTTGTAGTTTTCCAGCATTCTTTGGTCTGGCTACATCCACTGCTAATTATTTTTTTGAAATATTAAAAGATTAAGGAGCTTGACTTGTATTTTTAGCTGATATTATGGTAAAGTTATCTGAAAGATGGGTGTCAGATGGGGGCGCAATTTCAGTGCTTGCCCTAGGAGCTATTTTCCCTAGATACACCTCTGGGCTATAGTCCATCTCCAGCCCCAGAGGCAAGATGCCTCTAAATATCATTTGTAGGGAAGCGACAGCAATAGAGAGGGCAAGCCCTCACTTCTTGCCTGTGAACTTTTCAGGGGCATCTGGTGGGCCACCATGTGAAAAAGGATGCTGGACAGGATGGGACTTGGGCTGGCCACTCAAAACAAACTGACATTAAGCCTTGAAATGGTGTCTGCACAGACAAGGGAAACAATTTAGCCTGGTGTTCTTTTAGCTAGAGCGCAGGGGGTCCTGGTTCCAAGTAGCCACCAAACAAGCTGGTGGCCACCATTACCAGACCTCCCCAGATAATTTTAATAGAAGGAAAGGTTCATGACAAAGGAGGTATCTTAAATACCACAGACTAAAGCCGTTAATAGCTTTCTGGTGATAATCAGCACTTTGTATTTTGCTTTGAAACATATTGTTAGCCAGTGCAGTTCTTTAAGATCAGTGTTATATGGTCTCTTCAGGTTATCCTGGAGACTAATCTAGTAGCTGCTGCATTCTGCATGAATTGTAGTTTCTAGATTACACACAAAGGCAGCCCCATGTAGAGTGCATTCTGGTAGTCAAGCCTGGAAGTTAAGAGCATTCTGCACCAATTGTGGTTTCTGGACTATGTACAAAGGCAACCGCATGTAGTGTGCATTACAGTAGTCAAGCCTGGAGGTTAAGAGCATATGTACTACTATCTTGAAGTCATTTAGCTCCATTAGCACCCCGCCCCCCAGTCAGTACCTCCATCTTATTTGGATTCAATTTCATCTTGTTATCAAGCCCATTACCACCTCCAGGCCAGCATTTAGGGAAATAATGCCATTTCCTGATGAAGCTTATATGGAGAAATAGATATGGAGAAATAATTGGGTGTCATTAGCATATTGATAACACCCTGCACCAAATCTCGTGATGATCTCTCCCATGTAGATGGGTTTCATGTAATGTTCAAGAGCACTGGAGAAAGTATGGAGCCCTGTGGAACGCCATACATTAACTCCCACTTTGCAGAGCAACAGTCTCCAAGTGACACGGTCTGGAATCTGCCAGAGAGGTAGGAATGGAACTACTGTAAAACAGTGCCACACAATCGCAACTCCCTCGGGTGACCCACAAGGACACCATGGCCAATGGGATTGAAAGCCACTGAGAAATCCAACAAGATCAACAGTCACACCCCTTCTATGCCTCTGTGACTCACAAAGTCACTCCATCTGTGACTCCGTCTGTTGATCTAACAGGATAACAGAGTCACATTCCCTCTACGCAGTTGGAGATCATCCATCAAGCCAACCAAAGCAGTCTGCACCTCATAGTACGTTCAAAAGCCAGATTGAAATGGGTCTAGATGATTGCCTCCAAGACTGCCCTGGAATGACGAGGCTACCAATTCTGTTACTGGAACTGCCCTGGGGTTATTGGCAAACACACCAAAATTGTGTTAGGGCTTTGTGTGGGGAAATTAGCTCAGAGTGGACGAGTTCAACATCATAATAAATTTAATGCAAAGTGTTGGTTAATGGCAGAGAGAGAGAGATGTAAAAAACAGAGGTTTTATTTGAGGGTAAAGGGTAAAATGAAATAAGAGAGTCACAAAAAGCAATAATATTACTAAAATATGTTACAAGATTAACCATATAACTGCTAAGATTAAATTTAACTTAATGTCTGAATTAAAGTAGCTTCTAGGCTGGCCAGAGAAAGGTGGCTCAGAGAAATAGGCTCTTGGATTTAAAAGAAGAGAGGCAGGCATAGAGGGATCCCAGATTGGATAGCCACAGTTATCATACAACCTCGTTTATTCCTTCAGTAGCAGGTAGATCCTCGTGTCTCGGGAGTGACCAAAGTATGCTTGGGAATGGACCTCGGGAATGGCCTGGGGAACAGCAAGTAGCTGCAAAGAATCAAGGGAGTTAGGTAGCAGGGATGGATCCAAAGGGCATCATTTCTCGTGAAGCCAGCTCCAGGTGGTATTGAGAAGGGCT
Source organism: Hemicordylus capensis (assembly GCF_027244095.1). Taxonomy (NCBI): domain Eukaryota; kingdom Metazoa; phylum Chordata; class Lepidosauria; order Squamata; family Cordylidae; genus Hemicordylus; species Hemicordylus capensis. The sequence goes on from NC_069659.1 coordinate 121,692,086, forward strand.
GTGTAGACCCTTCTCCAAACTGATCCCATAAGACGAGTTGCTGGAACCTCCATAGTAGACTGCAATAAATGTGGAATCCACTTTGGCCCGAATATGAGAGATTTTATTCACAACAAACAAGGAAGCATCCTGCCCTCCCTCAATGAGGCATTAATGATATCAAAAAGGCCATCTCCAATAAGCTCTCTGTAAGATGAAATCAGCCATGTAGGAGAAAGGCCCAAAGAACAGATGGTAGCCCCCCCTGCTCCATGCAGCTTGTCCACATCCTCAGGAGACATAGATTGAAAAAGATCCAATCTAATTCTACATAAGAACAGCCCTGCTGGATCAGGCCCTAGGCCCATCTAGTCCAGCATCCTGTTTCACACTGTGGCTCACCAGATTGTTGTGGTCCAGGCCTGATTTGTATACTAAATATGCTCATTAGCTAGCATACAAAATTAGGCCTGTCTCATCAGTGTCACCAAGTGACCAAGTTCTTTTATATAGTGACCATGTAGAATCTGGGCACAAGGAAGAAAGGAGATCAAAGCAATCCTAAATGATTCAATGGGCTTTATTGAGTATAAAAGAATAACAAAATCAATCTAACTGAGCAGAAAGCAGAACATTCTATCAGTATTATTAACAATATTTCAACCCTAGCCAGCAACAACATTCACCCAGTGTTCCTAACTAACATATGTGCATGTATTAAATCTTCCTAGAGCCTAATATAATTCAGATATAGATGAGGAAAAGGGGGGGGGGTAAGGAAGGTTGAGGACTGGCATGGGTTGGGGATATCAGAAATTAGTAGGGGGGGAGGAGAAGGAAGGGAAAGGATGGAGGGATCCAAGGCTTGTGGAGGCAGCATATTACCCGGATCAGAGGCTTGAGAACGGTGGATCTTTCAGCTGAAGGAGAGTGGCTGTAGCTGGGGACAGCAACTTGGGAGCGGTGGTCTGGCTTCTGGTGGTCAAGCAGACAGTTTGCTCAGAGTGAGGCAGAGAGTGAAGTGAACTTTTTCTCTGTCCACTCTCTCCACTCAATGCATAATTTCATACACCTCGATAACTTTGAACCGGTATACATCAGTATATGTGAAGTTGGAGTTTTTTGCCCCAATATGCATCACTTTACACTTGCCTACATTGAACCACAATTTGCCATTTTGTCACCCACTCCGCCTATTTGGAGAGATCTTTTTGGAGCTCCTCACAATGTTTTGTGGATTCCACTACCTTAAATAGTTTAGTGTCATCTGCAAATTTGGCCACTGGGCTGCTTACCCCAACTTCTAGATCATTTATGAACAAGTTAAAAGATCACTGGTCCCAGTGCAGATCCCTGGGGGCCTCCACTTCCTACTTCCCTCCATTGTGAAAATTGTCCATTTATTCCTAACCTCTTTTTCCTGTCCTTTAACCAGTTACCGATGCACACACGAACCTGTCGCCTTATCCCATGACTGCTATGTTTACTCAAGAGCCTTTAGTGAGGAACTTTGTAAAAAGCTTTTTGGAAGTCCAAGTATACTATATCCTTTATCCTTTATCCATATGCCTGTTCATTCTCAAAGAACTCCAAAAGGTTAGTGAGGCAGGGTTTGTCCTTGCAGAAGCCATGCTGGTTCTCCTTCATCAAGGCCTTTTCTTCAATATGTTTAACAATTTTGTCCTTAAGTATGCTCTCGATCAATTTACCTGGCACCAAAATTAAGCTGACTGGCCTGTAATTTCCTAGATCCCCCCTGGATCCCTTTTTGAAAATCAGAGTTACATTGGCTACTTTCCATTCCTTTGTTACAGAGCCTGATTGTAGGGAGAAGTTACATATTTTGCTATGAGAGCAACTATTTCACATTTGAGTTTCTTCAGAATTCTTGGGTGGATGCCATCTGGCCCTGGTGATTTGTTCATTTTTAGTTTTTCAAGTCAGTTTAGAACATCCTCCCTTGTTACCTCAAATTGGCCCGGTTTTTCAGCCACTAAACCTGAGAAGCTCAATTCCAGGGAGAGTATATGGTCAGTACCCTCTACTGTGAAGACAGAGGCAAAGAACTCATTCAGTTTCTCTGCAATCTCCTTGTCCTCTTTATTAATTCCTTTCACACCTTCATAATCTATAATAAAATTTGCTGGACACTCCCATAATTGATCCTTCAGAAGTACTTATCTGCTATGCAAACATTTTTGTAATATGTTGGCTGACTGTAAGAGTACATGTTGAACCATATTTGTGGTCTCATGAACTTTTGGCACATATGGAACTTTGAACTAAAGGGATTGTTATCTTTTGCTCCTTCTTCAGAAAATCTTATTACAAAAGTACAGCTTCCAAATAAATAAGTAAAATAAATCAATGCTTTATGGATGACATAAGGAACATTACTCAAAGTAGTCCCATTGAAATTAAATAGGACTACATTGAGAAGGCATTACCTAAATTGTCCTTTTAATTCTTTTTTAATAAGAATTTTTATTAAGAAATAGACCAAAGAGGACAAAGACAAATCACCATAAAAACCATTTAAAACCAATCATTTTTCATGATGAAAAACCATTTTTCTAATTAATTACATCAGTAGAGAAAAAGTATCTAGAACAAGATAAAGCAAAAGAAACTTAGACTCTTAGAATTGTAAAATCTAATCTGATCAGCTTCTTGTAAGTTACATATCAAAAACACTATAAGTCAAATCTGGAAAATGGGAACAAAGTTTGACCATAACGGATATTGTGATTTATAAAAGGTTCCCAAAAAAGAAATGAATGATTCAGTAGACATGCCATGTACATAAGCCGAAACTTTCAAAACTGAAGCATAATCCCACACTTTCAAAAACCAATTGTTTAAGGAAGGGATTTCCAAAATACGCCAATTAGATGCATATAAAACCCTGGCCTCTGTAATCATATATAAACACAATTCATTTGATTTAGCAGGAATATAAGGTTTTATCATACTTAAAAGAAAAATTTCTGGAAGAAAGGGAATCTTAACTTTTAAGATTTGTTCAATTTTCATATGAATTTGTTTCCAAAACTGTTGAGCTTTATTGCAACTCCACGACATATGGTAGAATGAACCTAAATGTGAATTACATTTCCAACATTTCTTGGAGAAAGAATCATCTATTTTGTTAATAGTCAAAGGAGTCATATACCATCTGAAGAACATCTTATACCAATTTTCCCTTAGATTGGTACACAAAGTAAATTTCACATTCTTTTTCCATTGGTATTCCCAATCAGAGAGATCGATCGATCTATTAAAGTTCTGCATCCATTTTATCATACATTCTTTTATCTGCTCAGTCTCAGTTTCATACTTCAGTAATAACTTATAAATTCTGCCTAATAAATGATCAGTGTTTCGGTGATTAATTCTTCAAATTCAGTCAAATCTCTAAGTTTCCCACCCTGTAACTGTAACTCTTTCCGAACTATTGAGCTGATCTGAGCTTGTTGAATCCAGGATGCTTGTTGAGTTGTTTGCTTTAAATTGTCCTTTTAATTTCAAAGGGATACTATGAGTAATTTTCCTCATCATGTCAGCCTGTATTTGTAGTGAATATGGACTGTCTGAGTGCCAGTCTTCATGCCAGCACTTTATACGGGCAAAAAGCAGGCAGATAGCCACTCCATCATGCCAGTCATCTGGGAAAGAGCACTGATCCTGTCATCTGAGAAGGCTACACATGAAACAAACAGCAGAAAGCAAAAAGGAAGAAGCATGGCCACAAGAGGTGCAAAGCATGAAGGGCATGGATGTGAGGGCATTTCCTCACAACTTAGAACTCACAATTGGGAGTACAAACTTACATATGTGTGGTGTAATGTTCAAATCACACATGACATTTTACACGTGGTAGAATGATAACATGGATGTCACTCCCTAATGATACTTACAAGATCCTCAGTGGTTAGTGTATGACTATAATTGCACTATAATAAGGTTCTTAAATTAAGTTTTTAATGTGCTCATCATGATCCCCCTGAGGTGTGTGAATTTGCTGGGAAGAACCCAGTTTCAAGTTCTGAGTAATACACCGAAACTGAGGGTCACGTGAATAAAGATGCAAAGAAAAGTTTGATGGCACAGAACAAAGCTATTAGCATTCACCTGAAACTCAAATGGTCCATCTGCTTTATGAAATATGGTCAGAAGTGAACTGCAGGTTTCCCAGCTGGATGAAAGATGCAGTCAGTGTTTGAGAAGAATCAGGCAGTGATTTGAGTGTATTAACAGTTAACTTGTAAAGAAAAAAACCACAGAAAATAAAATCTGGAGGTACACTTGTGAAAAGAGAAACTGCATGTATTGAAAGTAGTTTATAGCTGAAAATGTCTGCAAAGAGCCTTTTCAGATTATTAAGGAAATAACAGGCATTATAGTGCCAGGAAATCCAGAAAAGTAATTGTGCTCAGTTACCTAATGTTGGTAATCATCCACAAAGAGAGGTGGTGCTATTAGTTGCTTTAAGGAGACAAAATGCTTTTTGAAAAATACTAGAAAACAGGGTCATTACATTCTGTTAAATCATGGCTACTCAAAAGTTTGGGAAATTTATCTACTCACTTTAATCTATGCATTGCTTCAATATTGATGATAAATCTATTTTGTTTTTTAAAATTAAATTTTCACGTATAATACATTTTACATTTGCTATTGCAATCTATGGGTGACATCAATTTTGAAAAAGCAATATAAAGAACATAACAAAAGTAAAGATAATAATATCCTATTGGGAACAAGTAGACTAAATTGTATATTTTTTGTCATTAACCTGACAAGTAATACATAAAAATATAGGTTGATAATAAAAACTATTTGGAAATTAGAAAAAAAAATAAATCATTTTCTTTTCATGTTAATCCCCAGCACCCAGCTGACTTTCTTATTAACACCCTAAATAAATTGTTCTCAGAGTTTTGTTTTTTAAAGAAAGAAAATAGGAAGAACATGTACAGTATCTACAATCTTTTGAAATGTGAGCAGCTATATGATGGGAAAAGCTGCTTAGCTACAGACTTCAATGTGCAATGCACAAATATAAAAGGAATTATGAGCCACCAAGGAAATCACAATCTTTTACTGTCATTTCCTGAAAAATGCACACCCTTCCTTGTACATGTGACAAATTACCCCACACCTTATTTCTATTTCTTCCCACATCTAATTTGGGTTAATTACTTGCACTCTAACACCTATTAAACAGTTTGACATCTTTACTTTCTAATTAACACTTCTTTGTAATCCCTGGGTTTTCTCCTTGCTAGCCATAGGATCCTATGAACTGACAGGATGGGGGGCGGGGTTTCAAACCTAATTAAATCCCATACAAACAACCTTCCACATACTGACATGCTTTGGGAGTTCATCTTCTTCTCTGGCTGCCAGTTGTGATCCAGCTTTCTTTGGTGGAGGTCCTCATTGATAATGCAGTTGCTGATGCTCTGTGCATACCAGGGGTGTAGCAAGGTTGGAGTGGGCCCAGAGACAAGATTTTAAATAGCCCCCCCTCCTGCCCTCACTGAAGCTCAGCTCATGAAGTAAAGAAATCTTAAATGAGGCTGAATACTGGTAACAAAAAGCATAGATAGATAGATAGATAGATAGATAGATAGATAGATAGATATCTCCTATGTGCCACAATAGAACATCATCCTAAATTATTTTTTAAAAGGTTTTTATAAATTGTGGATGATGCAAGTCATTTAATGGTACTAGAGAAAGACATGCTGTTCTGGTAGCTCCGGGTCTTAACACTCACATCAATTTTGGAGGATGAATACAACTGGAGGAAGCCTGGGCGGGTGCGCAGCTGGGGGAGTCAGTCATGTGACTTGCCTCTGCCCCCCCCCCAAGGCAGTGGGCCCCCAGACAACTGTCTCGCCTTGCCCTATTATAGTTACACCCGTGGTGCATACAGATTTTCCCATTTGCAGAGCCCAGGAAAGAAGCACCAGGAATGGACATCATAATATTCTTTAACAATATATTAAGTGCAGTAAATTTGAATGGCTATGTGGGCATTTGACAATGCTTTAAATGCTAAGAGAATAATGCCTTAAAGCATACTGGTTAAATAAAAAGGACTGTAAAAGGCTGAAAGTTCTAGTCTGAGAATTAAGTTACAATGTAATGTTATTTTTATTACTAGGGGGAAAAATGAATTATTGAGCAGGGTTTCTTAAGCTTGGACCCCCGGATGTTGTTGGACTACAACTCCCATCATCCCCAGACATGGCCTTTGTGGCTGAGGATGATGGGAGTTGTAGTCCAACAACATTTGGGGGCCCAAGGTTCAGAAACCCTGTTCTAGAGTTTTGCATGAAGAATATATTGAGCTGTGAACATGAACATTCCAACCCAGGTAGGGCAGACAAAGCCTAAGTTGGGCTGCTCATGTGCAGCACCAGGATTGAGGCTGATCCCAGTGTTGAATTTATTCTAGGCTTTAACCTTTGGTAAAGGGTGTGAGTGAACCCTTTACTCCAGGTTCGGGGTCATGAGTATGCTCAGGCTGCACGCAGCCCAAGCATACACGGGGTTGAGTGCAAGAGTGCCCGACTCCTGGGGGAATACCCCAATGCACCACACTCATTGTGTGGTGCATTGTGGGATTCCTGGAGGCTGGGAAATGAGTCCCATCCTCCAGAGATTCATGCTGCACAAAACAGCACTGAACATGTGGTCATGAGTAAGTGCGCCGAAGAGGACTCTGTCCATCATCTGGGGGAAGATAGGTACATCCCTGCCTGCCCACCCTCCCTGCTGCTGCTATGGCCACAAGGATGACCTTACTGTGTTACTGCTTGTTTCAAATTTCTAATGCAAAACAGAGATTTAGAAATAAATCAATGTTTGTGTTACTATAAATAGAATTTTTTGCTTCGGGGCCAATTAGATAGGAGATGCTGGAGATCAATAAGTAGATCTTTCTTTTCCTCAGCATTAGTTCTCTCTCTCTCTCTCTCTCTCTCTCTCTCTCTCTCTCTCTCTCTCACACACACACACACACACACACACACACACACACACACACACGTACACAAACACACTTGCATTGTGAAGGATCTAAAATTGGATTGGGGCTATGGTCTAGGGGTGGGGTGAGGGAATTAGCCATTTTTCACTTTCAGTTTTTCTGATGTAATTCCCCACTCCACACAAACCCCACATCGCTATTTGCCCTGTTGTGGAAATATATTATACACGTATATTTCCCCTGACATGGCATACAGAAGATTTACAGGGAAAGCAATTCACATTGGGGAATAGGATAGAGAAAAGGTTAATCCTCCTTCCTCAATGCTGTAATCCAATCTGGTTTATGAGAGCCATCAGCGCAAGGGATGAGATGAAATATCCATTACTGGCCTGGTTCACACAATAGTTAAAAGTCTAAGTTTAATGTAGGTTACCAACATTAACATGATTGTGTGAATCCGTGGCAAGGTATGAATCTAAGATTCATCTTTGGCCACAAACCACCTTGGCATGGGTTTACACTATCATAATTTTGGTAACCTACATTAAATAGAAATTTGAATGACAGAAGTGCACAGTCAGGTGGGCGGGGGGAAGGCAGAGTTCAACCTACCTTCTTCCAGACAAAGACACAATCCTGTGAAATCACTAACTCTGATAAAACAAATATTTTCCACAATGAAACCTCAGCAAAACCAAACATATAAAGCCATCATATACTGAATCCATCAATTGATCCATCCAAGTCAGTTTTGTGTACACAGGAATGGCTCTCCAAGGTTTCAGGCAGGCTCTTCCTACATGATCTGGCCGGAAAAGAATACCTGGGATGAAACATGGAAGAGACTTTCTGAATGCAAAGCAGGTGCTCTGCCACTGAGTTATGAGTCCTCCCCAATATTCTAACATATTTTGTTTTAATTAATTGTCATATGTATCTTTAGTGCACAAAGTGCATTGCCCAACTTGTCCTTTAATTTCAGTGAGACTATTTTGAGTAATTTTCCTCATCATGTTACCCACTGAAGAAAAAATAATAATCATTATTCATCAGATACACTGTACATGCTATATTTAGTCTACATATGCTTAAGAATAAGAAGCAATCAGATCATTTGGAATAGGGACTATTCCAAACTATCATAACTTTCCTGTCAATGTTTCTTTGGAATAGTTTCATATATGATCAAATAGATACTTAACCACATATTGGAAAATGACAATTTTCTGGTTTTTTCCATGCAGAATGTTGCTAAATACTGATTTCACTGTACAGGGAGTAATATAATTTCATGAGTAGTGGCTTACTTTTCTTAGTGTGATTGAGAGCCCTTCTGCCTAGACTTGGAAAATGTAAGTAAAAGAGCAGAATAGATGTGTACAGATTTCTTCTGCTCTGAAAAGGTTGTAGCTAAACTTTTGGGCATAGATTTTTGTCAGCTTTCATTTTACTGCGACTGCATCATTTGCCATTTCTGTTCAAAATCAAACATAAACAAATTACTGGAATGGTCAATGTCTCTTTTGCTTAGTTTCCGTACTTGTGCTTTGTGGCTTCATTGGATTTTCAGGGCGATTGCCATATCTCTATGCTCTGAGCTATGGAAAGGAAAACCCGAGGAAAAAATGTTGGAAAGGCCATTTCCACAGCCAGCCCCCTCCAGTCATGTTGCATTGGCCTATATGATAAAAAGCACCATAAATTAATCCCAGCTTTACTTGCAGTGGTTTCTCTTTGCCTTTGGCTGCAAGACAGATGATGCAATGAGAAAATAATAATAGAACTCATTTTGAAGTTATTGAAACTCTTTCTTATATATTGAGATTTTCCAGGAAGGTTTGTAGGCGAAGCCCTCTTTTGAACTCAGTCCAGCCAGTACAGATGGCCACTCAGGGAGAAAGAGTACAGTTCAATGAAGGCACAATTATATCAGCCACAAAGTGGGGTCAATTATTTTGTGCACCTAAAGGCATCCAGGGAAGTAGGCCTCCCAGATGGAAGTTCAAAAAGCAGAGAGTCCCAGCCACAGGTGCAGGAATGGTAGGTCTTTTTCTGTGAGCCTGAGGGACTGTGAAAGGTAAAAGGATGCACCTTTTAACCTGGACCTCTATCCAGGAATCACTTGTATGTGGTTCATTTTTATGTGATTCAAGGAATCACTCTAGACTGCTGTCCTAGATGTCTAGAGTTCACTGAGATAATTCCTGTGGAATGTAGACAGAAATTGAGTGGTGGTGAGATTGAATAGTGGGGATCATTAGTCCATGCTCAGCTCTATTTGGGCTATGTGATGTTACTAAGGTATATTGGCAGATGGTTTGCTCAGTAAATCACCTGTTGTCAGGTTCTTTTGGTCTGAAGAGGGCTCCTCTTGCCTTTCTATTCCAGAGGCCAATTCACACAACTTGAGCCCTTTCTCATGGTACAAGCTGCTAGGGATGTGTATGGAACCAGGCAGGGGAAGTTGGAAGATGAGGAGTTGACTTTAAGAGTGGAGGGGGGTGCACGTACTCCCCCCTCCAGTGCTCTGTTTGGAAAGAGACCATTGGGGAGGCAGCATATTTCCTTGCCACCACATTGCCTCCTCGGTCCCAATGTCACCGGAAGAACCCAGCACACCTGCTCGAGTTGGCACGTGCATGTCACGCTCTTGAGTGCGCAGGTTGGGCATTCAAGCATGACGTGCACACGCCAATGCATATAGGCATGTGGGGTACTTCTGGTGGCATTGGGACCAAGGAAGCAATGGGGCATCAGCGAGGTATGCTGTGGCCCCAATGTTCCTTTCCAAATGGAGTGCTGGGAGGGAAAGCGGAGGGAGGGGTAAGTGCACTCTCTCCCACCCTTAGTCAACACCCCCCCACACACACCTTTGAACCAGCAGAATCACTGGTCGTTCTAACTGGTTTGGAGGCCCATAAAGGGTTAGGGTACATATGGTACTTCCTAACGTATACAGGCCCAGAGCATGAAAAAATGTAAGGGTCATCACAATATATTGACTGGAGCATAAGCTAGAATAGAGATAATACACTTCCTATAACTTCTCTTTGTCAATAAACATCCCATGGCATTCTGGCACTGATGACTGAGGCTAACTCATTGTATTGTAGTATATCCAGCAATTTCCTCTGAACTTGCTCACATTGGAAACTACCTTCTTTCAACAACCAGGCTAGATCTGCTAAATCTGAAAAGGTTCTCTGGTGTTCTTTTGAGTACAGACTGACCAAAGGTCCAGGACTTGCAATGCTACATTAAAATATATTTGCATCTATGTATTTATTTTATTCATTTTTACATATCGTGATCTTCTCAACTACATTAAAATATATTTGCATCTATGTAGTTATTTTATTTATTTTTACATATCGTGATCTTCTTCCGAGAAGCCCAGAGTGGTGTACATAGTTTATGTTTATCCTCACAACAGTTCTGTGAAGTAGGTTAGGCTGAGAGATAAGTGAGTCACCCAGTGGGTTTAATGGCTGAATGGGGATTTGAACTTGGGTTTCCCTGGTTCTAAATCCAATGCTTTAGTCATTATACCACATATATTGGTTTTTGTATTTCTCAATTAGTTGCCATGGCCTTTGGCTTATGCATTAATAAATCTGACTTATTTGTATCTAACTTATTCCTATAGCTTTATAAGGGGAAAGAACCCCAAATGATACATATAATTTTTTCATTTACAGACAGTGATTAATCTCACTGCCCTGTTAAACCGCAGAAGTAGGTCTACTAAACTGTGGCTTTGATTACTATTAATTTCTGATAACTCAACCAAAATGGCTTATACTTTCCAGTCTTCACATGCATTTTCTCCTAAGAAAACACATATCCAAAAGGTTGGAAAGTCTTAGTGAAGCAGCTTGGAACATAAGTAGAATATCAGGAATGGATCGTCCAGCTTTCCATTGTGTTTGCCAGGTCTTTTGTTTCAAGGCAAACACAAATTTCTTACAGATCGAGAACTTAGTCCTTAAATATTCTGTTCCCTTTAAACGTTTTTGTCATTAAATAGTCTGTGGTATGAAGAATATGGAAGTTAGCACCTTAACAAGGAGATGCTGGTTCACTGATTTCAACTGAATTCCCCTGAACCAACCAATACACGTTGACATTCTTCGATTTTGCAGTACACAGCATACATAGCAGATGGAACCCAGTATTTGGCAACATGTAATTATGTATGGATTATGGGGAGTGCACACCTACCCTTCTTGCTGCCATCACCTCTACTTGCTGCTTTTGTGATGAGCTATAATGATGTCATTATAGCTTACTGTGAAAGCAGTGGATGGAGGTGCAGGCAGTGACAAGGAGGGCAGACAGGTGAAAAGGTGGGTATTCACTATCGCCCATCGGCACAACCACCTTCCTGCTTGCTGCTGCAGCCACCACTGCGAAAACATGGGTGGGGCAGATGCTGTGGGAAGTGGTGGAAGGCGAAAAGGAGCACCTACCTGCCCACCTGCATGCCCACAAGGTGCGCTTGCCCACAAGGTTCCTGCAAGGCTCACCTGCATTGGCAAAGGGAGCAGGTGAACCCTGGGTCCCACATGACCCAGGCTCTTACCACCCTGCCCACTTTTTGCCCTGAGTGGGCACTTATTTTACTTAGTGGGTGGGCCAGCCCTGTTTGTATGAGAATAAGTCAGGGGCGGAGCCACCATTGGGCGAAAGGGTTCAAAGAACCCGGGGCCACACCTCGTGGCCCCGACATACCCCCTGTGCCTGACATCAGATGCAGAGGGTGCTGGTTTCGCTCCGGAGCGTTTGAAAAAGTCCTATCAGACAGACAGCTCTGTCGGAAATGAGCTGAGAGCTCGCTCGGGCTCTTGGCATCCCAGACTATGCTCTAGGTTTCCCACTTCTTCCCCTCCTCCACTGATGCAGACCATGCTGCACCAGTCAGATCCTAACATGGCAGAGGTGAGCTGGTGAAAAGTGCGGCGGGAGGGAGCTTTGGGGCTAAGACAGTGCGACTGGGTGAGTGGCAAGCCGAGCTTCAATCAGGGGGGCTGTGGTGGCGTCACCAGAGTGTGCTGTTAACGTTCATGTGGGCCTCTCTTCCACATGTCCAGGTATTGGCTGCTCTAATAAAAGATAAGAAAAGTTTGTAGCACTGGAGATTATCTGTTCTGCTTTCCCGACATGACAGGCAGCTTAGCTAGCACAAAACACAGCGCCCTGCCCCTCTTCCCATCAATTTCCTAATAGTGATGCCTTTTTGTGTAGCAAGCCATTTCATATTAATGTGGCATTATGCCTTGCTGGGGCGAGATGCCGGAGAGGCTACTCTGGCAGCAAGGAAAGCTGAGGGTACGCTGTATTTTACTACCCCATAGCTGTTGCTGTTGCTTCCCCTGCCATAGCCTAGCAAATGATTTCCTACCACAATACAGTCGCCACCTTCTTTTCCCCCCTTGCAATCCGACCTGATCAACATCGTAGCTCTGTGGAATTTTTCACATTTTAAGCCAAGAGACAGATCATTGTCCTTGCTGTGCTTCAGTGGAAGTAAGTGATAGTATAATCAGTGGGATTTGCTTGCAAGTAAACATGTTTAGGACCAGGGTGAAGTTAAAAACAAATGACACCAAATCCTCTTCAAATCTCGTGTCTTGCCTTCACATTTTAAGGGGTTGCATGAAGGAGAAACTGCAATGGCGGGGTGGAGGGAGAGAAAGAGGGAATGAGGGAGGGCTTCATCTAAAGAGAAAAATGTCCTATCGGGCACCCAGTGCTGCCTGAAATAACGTTTGCTCAGGCTCTTGGTAGCCCGGGTGGGAGCGGGAAGTTCGCTCTGGGCTCCTCTGGAACCTCAAGAATGAATACAAGAATGAATGAACGAACATAAGAATGAGAATGAATGAACATAAGAACATAGGCCTTCTTCCAGAAGCATTCCAGAACACAAGATGGAAGAAACCAGTATTGAAAGAGTAAAGTCATATTAAAGACATTGATTGTTCAAGAGACGCCAGGTACAATAGGTAATCAAAACTGCAAGCACATTTAGCTGAAATATGGGTTTGGAGGAGAGAAAAGGTGTAATACCAAAAACATGCTAAATGTTAAAAAGTTGTATGTGTTTCTAGTTTGTAGACTCGTGAATGATCCTTGGTTGGTTTGTCCTCAAACAATAGTCACTATTTGTTCCCATTTTGTATATGGGAAACTAACTGGAAAATAGTAACCTGTTCAGCCACACAATGTACTGATTCAAACATTGCCCTTCCTTTTAAGAAGTTTTTGTGCCAGGTTTCACAGCAGAAGATAATGGGCAGATAGCTATACCTGAAGTGCTTAACAGGTGGTCAGCTCAGCTAGAATTTGTTACAACCGCTGCTGTAACCTATACAGGTAGATGCTGTGCTTAATCATGCCTTTCCATTCTGTCCCCTTTGAGAGTATGATTGTTTCACATGGTGTCACAATTTCACATAACCAAGATAATGCTGTAGAAAAGCAAAACATTCTGTTATATAACCTCTTCCTGCCTCCCTGAATAGTGAAAAGTTTCAGGGCTGTAATGTGACTTAGCTTCTGGTTTTCTCAGCAGGAGAGATCACTAGAGGCTTCCGGAGTCTTGATAACAATTAATTAGAAATGTACACGTTGCATATTAGATGGAGTTGCAATCGCAGAACAGTCCTACGGATTAGTCTGTCCCGGGTGGTGAGGTTGGCGTGCCATGCTGCTGGTCTGTACTGTACTGGGCAGCCGGGTTTGACCTCTGCTTTAGAGCCAGAGTGGGGGAGTGGAAAAAGAAATATGTGGGATGGGAATATGTGAAGTTGTGTGTTGAAATGTTTCTGCGAATGCATATTTGCATAAATATACCTGTTTAATATTCTTACATTCTTGTGAGTTCAGTTGCTGTTTGTGCCCTCAAGAACCCACGGTTTAACAATACTGTTTGTGTGTCATTGTGTGTGTGTGTGTGTGTGTGTGTGTGTAGGGGGATGATGCTTAACTTGGGAGGAGATTCCAAAGTCCTTTAGGTCCAGGCTCCAAAATCACCTAGGTGCACCTCTGGCTCTCTTGACAACTTTTCCATTCCAGCCCCTACAAAACTAAATCTGTTTCTCTTCCTGGATAACCCATAAGTTACTGTTTATTTTTTAATGACCTCTTGCACAGCTGGCTGGAATTGGGGGTACAAGGATGAGTCACTGTCATGCCAACTCCTCCAATCAAGTGAAAAACAAATGACAGCTTACAAGACTATAGGGGTGTGCACTGGTCTGGTTCAGTTAGAGTTTGAACTGGACCCAAACTGGATCGGGCCAGATCGATCTGGTACCCCCTCTCCTCCCAGTTTGGTTCAGTCTAGGGGGGTTCACGAGCTTAAAAAAAATTAATCCACCCCCAAACGTACCCCCTTTAGTGTAGTTGTGAGGCTGCGGTAGGGTGTATGTCCATGAAGGTTCCCCCTCCCCCTACCAGCCTCCCTTAGTCAAAAAAACCAGGCCACACAGAGGCCCATTGCACAAGCATGGCGGCTTCCAAAATAGCTGCCACGCTGGGGGTAAAGGTCAAAAACCGGCCAAAGAATGGCTGAACAGCTGGTTTTCTCACTAAGGGAGGCCAGCGGGGGCAGGGGGAATCTCTGCAGACACTACCCCCCATGCCTCAGACAACTCCCCTGGAGGGTGTAAGTTGAGGGGAGAATTAATTTTAAAAACAAAAAGCTTGCAAACCCCCTGAACTGGCCGGTGTGGGGAGCAGTTTCGAGCCGGTGTCGGACCAACCAGGGGTAGTTTCGGTTCGACACTGAACAGTCAAACGGAAGCGGTTCGACGTTGAACACGTCTGACGTCGAACCTGTTTGCTTCCTACAAGACTATTGATGCTCCACCCCACCCCCACCCCTGAGGGTGGACATTAATATGCAATTCAGAAATGTACTCTGGCCTCCTGCACTTTTAACCTGTGATCTGCCTAAAAACTGAGTTGGCAAGTTAGGTTCATAATCATAAACTCAGATTCACGACAATACTTTATTTCCTTCAAAATGACTGTAAATCAGATTCTGTAGTTCCTGCTTAAGTGTGTACACATTAATAGGAATCATTCCACAGAGCAGCCCCATCCACACATTATGTCCAACAGTTGTACAATGAGTGTACTGTATACACAAGGACAGATCTGTACACAGGAACAGTTATTCATATATTATGTCGAACACAGGTACAGCAGTACACTTTCTATCTGTGCCATACATTTGAAGTGTCTGGATACAGGTACAATCATTCACGCAAAAACATGTAGGCATGTACAGACATCTATACACTCATAGAACATAATGTCTGAATAGGGCTACAGCTTTACATAAGGTTCCATATCTTGTATCTAATCGGTGTACCTTTTATTGTTGGGATTGGTTATACAAAGAATTGACTTGACATATCACACCCACACTTCAAGCTTCCTTTATTTCCATCTCATATAGATCACATCATTCAGTTTAGAAGTATAATGGCCAGCAACAACTTTCGTTGCAAAGAGCCATAGAATTTAAATGTTGTGATTGCTGTTTTTTTCTATCTACATAGAACTTATTTCTCCATTAGCCACCCTTTACACATTGGTAACCAAAACCATATGCTAGGTTACTGCATATTTCTTTGCTGGCAACAGTGATTAGATTCACTAACCTTTGTAAAGCTGTATTATATAAAGATTGACTTTTATGCTCTGTAGGACACTTAAAAGACAACAGATTTGCTTGGATTATGCAATTTTCCAAGCAGACAGCTTAGTTTCTGCCTTCAGTCCAAATATACACAAGGGGCTCTGCTACAAGCAGCCATTCTTGCTCTGATTGATGATTTTCAGATTCTAATGAGACCTCCAGAGTGCAGTAGGACCTAAGAGCTCCAGGCTAATGGGATTGTAACAGCTATATATAAAAATAATGTTCAAGCTAGAAGGTGCCAGGACTTTAGTAAAACAACTCCTACTTGGAACAGAAAATATATTGCAAATAAAAAGCCAAAAGTAGAGCAAGGAACACTAAAAACCTACTAACAAGGAAAAGGAAAATTCTTAAATGATGCTCTGGCAATATATACGAACAATTGTCAGGCAGGAAAGTTGAAGATGACAGAAATGAATGTAGTGATTCTGAAGAAGTTAAATAACATATGGTCACAACTTTTAAAAATGAGCTGATCTATTAATTTGATGTAAAGCAGACCCATTGCTAAGAGGAGACACCTTGTAAATGGGTTTGCCCTCTAAAGGAATATGATATTTACCAGATTTTGTGAAAGCTCCTTAGTCTGACTTTTGCTTTCTTGTTGGCTCCTTTGCCTAGGTTTATCTTTGGAAAGTTACATGAAGATGACATTTTGACACAACATTTCCACATATAAGTGAACCCCATGGTGGCTCCCAATAGTAAGTCTGAGAGCATGAAATATGGGCTGAGCTGATGAAGAAATTTACTCAAAGTAGCCCCACTGAAATTAAAAATGTATGACCATCAGTCACGATGATCAGATGGAATGAAATACAATGTCAAAATGAATGAATGGCAACATATAAACCTGAGATTGGAAAAATTGCAATGTTTGACTTTTTATATTTAAAAATGTTTTCATATTGGTCATATGAACACACTCACGCTGATCATATATGCACACAGCGGCCAGGGCTGTGAGTATATAGCACCAACCAGAATAGACTGCATATGCTTGTGCATGTGTGGAAAGGAAGGTAAGAAAACTACTTCCTTTGTGCTTTATCCTGAACAGCTGATCAGCATCATTGCTAATGACCTGACCTGCTCTATAATCCAGCATACTGAATTTTGAGAGAAGAACTGGTCTTGTGATAAGGTAAAGTGTGCTGTTGAGTCGGTGTCAACTTCTGGTGACCACAGAGCTCTGTGGTTGTCTTTGGTAGAATACAGAAGGGGTTTACCATTGCCTCCTCCTGCGCAGTATGAGATGATGCCTTTCAGCATCTTCCTATATTGCTGCTGCCCAGTATAGGTGTTTCCAATAGTCTGGGAAACATATCAGCGGGGATTTGAACCCAGAGGTGCACCTGAGTAATTTTGAAGGCTGGACCTAAAGACCTTTGGAGGCCTGCAAATTAAGCATCATCATGCTCCTCCAGGTGACCACACCACTTGGGACAGTCTAAAATTTGGAGGCCCCCAGAGCTGTGGAGACCCTGGACTTTGACCCCGAAGTCCAGGGGTAAGAGCAACTCTGTTCGAACCAGCAACCTCTGGCTTGCTGGTCAAGTCATTTCCCTGCTGCGCCATTAAGTGGCTATGGTCTTGTGGTAGCAAGCATGAATTGTTCCCTTTGCCAAGCAGGGTCCTCTCTGGTTTGCATTTGAATTGGAGACTACATGTGAGCACTGTAAGATATTCCCCTTAGGGGATAGGGCTGCTCTGGGAAGAGTAGCTGCCTGCTTACATGCAGGTTCCAGGTTCCCCCCCACCCTCTGGCATCTCCAAAATAGGGCTGAGAGAGACTCCTGCCTGCATTCTTGGAGAAGCCATTGCCAGTCCGTGCAGACAATTCTGAGCTAGATGGACCAATGGTCTGACTCTGTATAATGCAGCTTCCTATGTCCCTGTGCTACTAGAAGTTTCTTCATAGTTCATATTAAAAATGCTAAAATAGCAGTCACAGCCCCCACCCCCCCCATCAAGACTGTGACCCTGATACACTAAGACATCAGAAAAAGGTGCAATGTTTAGCCCATTGCCACTGCACCTTTGTCCTGATGACTCCAAAAGCTGCTATTAGACTTAAGAAGGTAGTGCCTGTTGGCACCTATGTGGAGGTTCTCTTCCAAGACTAATGGGCAGGGGCGTATCTAAGGGTGGGGCAGGCAGGGCAAGTGCCCCGGGCGCCACTTGAAGGAGGGGCACAATTTCTTAAAATTATAAAAAAATTAAAAAATGGCTACCAAAAACAAAATGGCCACTGGGCATGCTCAAATGTCCTCTGTGAGGCCCTGGGGCATGCCACACCTCACAGAGGCCATTTGAGCATGCACAGTGGCCATTTTGTTTTCAGCAGCCATTTTTTTTTAATTTTTAATTACCACTGCACATGCTCAAATGGTGCCTGTGAGGTCCTTGAGGCCATTGGGAGGAGGGGGAAACTTTGCAGACCCCCCACAGCCTTTAGGAAGTCCCCCGAAGGGGCTACAGGTAATTTTTTTTTTTTAAAAAATAATATAATATAAGTCACTGTACACATATTCAGATTGGCACTATGAACAGAGAATCAGGGTTCGTGAATACTGAGCTGAAGTTTATGAGCTAAGATTGTATCCATTTGCTCTTACTTTGCTTCTTGTGATAAGTGAGTTAAATGTGATGTCTTAATAATATGGCTATTAATGATGAGTTTGTCTTTGAATCAATGTGAAATCCTTAGTATTAAGGCCCACTGGGAGTTTCTTGCTCTTTCTCTCATTTTAACTGTCTTTCTGAAATACTAGAATATATTCCAAGCAGTGACACCGTTTACTCTGCATATCGTTTAATTATTTTCAGAGTATCTGGGAAAAGTCAAATTCTCCATTTATTTTTAAAACTTACGTATTCATGATGCTACAATGCATAGCAGAGAATTAGACAGGCACTTCTATTTAGTTTTTCCAAGTACACCTCCGCATAATATTTGGGTATTTCATGAGCCCTAGCATACTGAAATTTGTCTTTTTCCAGCATTTTCTTGGTCTGGCTACATCCACTGCTAAATAGTTTTTGAAATATTAAAAGATTAACAAGCTTGACTTGTATTTTTCAGCTGACATTAAGGTAAAGTTATCTGAAAGATGGGTGTCAGATGTTTGGACAGGGGGCGCAATTTCAGTGCTTGCCCTAGGCCCTATTTTCCCTAGATACGCCTCTGCTAATGGGAGGCTTTGTGGGGAAAGATTTTCTTTGGGCCCTTCCCCACATACCAGAGCACTAATTTTCCTGCCATGGCTCTTGTTTTAATTTGGGGTGGTGTGAGAGGAAGCTCTAATGATGCTTCTAATGTCATGTGTGGCATGACCCGGTGTCAAGCCTCTGGACTGAGTAAGAATCCTGACCCAGCTAGGAATAATCGTGAGAAAAACCTGCTTTTGCATATGTATGTTGCTTACTGCATCCGGTCAATAGCATCTTAATTATTAATGCTAAGAAAAATCCTCTAATGCACAACTGATTGGGAATATCTTCCATATTGTTTCCAATGGAAGTAATGTGATTTTTTCAAGAACAACAAACATAATTTCATTGTTATCATTGTTATAATAAATCCAATAAATCATCATCATCATCATTATCACCACCACCACCACCACCATCATCATTTACAAGGAGATAGAAATTGAATGGGTGATAAAGTATATAGTGGACAAAACAGGGCAAGCTATGAAGAAAGACTCTAATATTCAACAGAAAATGCATTTCCCTGTTGTATGGAATTTTCATGCTTTGAAACTTCTGCCTGGAATTACAGCCATAGAAGCTATAGTTCATCCTCCAGAAATAGGGGGTGGGGGGCAATCCACTTGGTTAAAATTTTAGCTTTAGCCAGTACTTGAGGATTGCCAACCACACTTTGGTTTCCGCCTTATTCACCCCAGCCTCCAGCCTTAAGGCTGAGCTGGATACGCCTTTTGGCATTTGAAGAACTGTTCTTAGAGATTTAGTTTGGACAACCTCCACGGGGGTAAAGTTCAAATACAGGCCCAATTGAGCTCCAAAGAGCAGCTGGGCCATTGACTTGGCTTGAAACAGCTTAACAGCTGCTGGAACAAATTGTCCACTTTTGAAGCTATAGAACCTTGAGATCATAGTAG
The DNA here is from genome assembly GCF_027244095.1 of Hemicordylus capensis. NCBI lineage: Eukaryota > Metazoa > Chordata > Lepidosauria > Squamata > Cordylidae > Hemicordylus > Hemicordylus capensis. The sequence goes on from NC_069659.1 coordinate 121,711,908, forward strand.
CACTTCGCTGCGCTGTTTGTGTTATATATTCTAAGTGCACTTTCCTACCCCCGGAAGTGTGAAACACCACCCCTAAGTACTTAAAACACTTACTACTACTACTACTACTACTACTACTACTTATATGACACATTTCAACAAAAGTGTTCCAAGCTATTTAAATAGAAAAATAAATAAACAAATAAATAATAAAGATGTTCCCTTGTTCCAAAAGGGCTGACAGTCTACAAAGAAATATTATGAATTCTGCTGGCTTATATCATAGTGATGAAGTCCTTTCAAGGAAAGAAAATGAGACTGAAACAGTGGTAAATTGAAGGAAGAGGCTTAAGAAACAGAAAGGCAGGAAGGTCTTTCTACCATTGCAAAGACCAAATTTGAATTGAATATCAAATCTTGTGAAAAATTCTATATGGCACTAGAGCATACCCTCTATGTTTATACAACTTTCCACTGCTGCAGCATGGTCCTGAGATATTTCAAGACAATGATGTATTGACAGTGTTCAGAACAGAGTGCCAAACCCATTTCTACCAACAAACATGTTCCTTTTTCCTAACTGAAAACATTTCCTGTTATTTGAAGCTTTCCAACTGAAAGTATCAGGCCATATTTCTAGGATCTGTAAGCACTTCTTTGGGGAATATTTTCAAATTAAGCAATTGTTGTTTGCAATTAAGCCTTTTGGGGGGGGAGGTTAAATTTATTTAAGCAATTGCTTCTTCATAACACTTTTGTTCCTGTGTCTGAGATTTCTAAAGAATACTAAAACTGACAGGAAAATTTGCAGAATTAGAACCAAAACATCTGAGTTAAATCATTAACAAATACTTTACATGAATCCTTTTCTTGTGTGATCAACAACTACAAGCAATAACATTCCTGTGTATATTGAAAGCTCATTGAGGATATGCAAATGTGTGCCAGTTTTCTCCTTATACTCTTGCAATTAGTTACATTTATAAGATTTGGCCCAATAACTATTCTCTGGAACCTTCTCAGATGATCCCAGTATGTGTAAATGGCAACATTCCGATAATCAAAATAATCCATTTGAAAACCACAGAAGTATAGTAAAACAGTGTTGGAGAGTGTCATTTGATAGCTACTAAAACAGTAAAAGATACTAAAAAGCTTTCCTTCCTTCCAAGGGATAAAACCTTTGAAATGTCAGCAGAACATAAGATGCTGAATGTCAAGAAGGAATGTCAGCTTTCTTCAGATAAGGTTAGCAAGGCTTATTTTGTAGGTTTTTAACTTAAACACAGATGCAGCCTCAGTACAACATGCTGTGTTTCTGAGACATGATTGTATTTTCATCTCTGATACAAGACAACTATTCATATTGAAATCATACGTTCAGAAGGTTTCTTCTGACATAAGGTTTCATAGTTACGACATACATTTAACTATTCATTTTTGGAGATTATCTGGTAAGCACCTATGCTTTTCTGAAGAAAATCTAAGAGTAAGAAGGGACAGAAGTCTGCTCTCTACTGCAGGTAAATCCACCTCCACATAAATTATATAAGAACATAGTCAGTGTCATACAGCTCAAAGTGCTTTGGAATAAATGAGAGTTTATTGCAAACTCAGAAGTAAGTCCTAAAGTGTTTTAGGTCACAAGGCTGACACTTTGTCCAGGTTATCTACATGATAAATATGAATGCACCCATCTCTCCATTCCCAGTACAGGGTAGACACAAATGTCCCTGGGCCTCTGATGGAGGGACTCCCCCCTCACCTGCTGGTTGACAGCTTTCTTTCTCTTTGCTGATTGCCTTGCACCTCTCCGAAGAATAAGACATTTTCACTTCTTGTCCCAAGCCCATTCCAGCCTTGCAATGCCCCAGTACATGATTCCTAGGTCACATGGGGGCATTTGTCCTAACTGCTCTCTATGTATGGTTCAAATGCTACTTTAAACAAATAGATGGACTTTTCAGATTAAATTCACCCCCCTCGATGATTTAGGAATGGTGTGCTGAATGGGGAAAGAGGTGCATGATCATGTCTATTGTTGTGGTGGGCTGGTGAGGCAAGATATCATTCAAAATGGTCCTTACAGTCCCAAACACCCTGGGAATTTCCAATCAATACAAATGCCTTGAGAAATTTTAAATAGCAAGTGTGGAAACTAAAGAAAGAAAGGCCATTGCACATAAGATTTTTGGTGGCTGTTCTTGCCAATGGTAGGGAAACAGCTAAACCTTTCTTTCTTCAGAGTAGTCCCCTTCACTTTAGCAAGGTTACTTTTAAGCAGCGGATTTGAGGACCGATTTGTCAGCTCATGGACAACTAGGTATGTTTTCAGCCAGTGGCGTAGGGAGGGCATAGACAGCCCATGTTCAGGTGGCCCATGTTCAGGCCACTCTCCCTCCATGTGGCACACCTCCTCACCATGCACCCTCTATCTCTGCTATATGCATGTGTGCGCAGAGGCCTCCCTGATGGAGCAGCACAGGGTAGGTTGCCTTGCACCAACTGCTCAGAGGGCTGCTGCACATACTGCCCTGCTGAACACTGGGGGGAGGGCAGCATACCCTGGGCTGCTCCATCAAGGCGGCTGCCACTGCACTGAGGGTGGGGCAGCGGCAGGGGTGTCCTAGTGGGGCACATGTGTCCTTGGAACCCATGTGAACAAAATTCAGCTCCACCCTTGTTTTCAGCAGGTAGAATTGTTTAGGTGGCATTCTTCAGTTTTTTCTAGAACTTCCTGAGCTCTTTTGTTTTCCTCATTGGTTTTTTTGTCAAGTGCAAATAATTATCCTGTCAATCACACATGTTTGCCCTATTCAGCACTTGGGTTGTATCCAAAAATACCGTGCCGTTTCCCATCAGAACTGCTGTGTCTTCCAAGCAAAGTCACTACTGTCTGCATTATCTTTCTGATTTCAACAAACCTGTGTGTGTGAGAGTGTTTGCAAAAGCTTGACCTTGCTCAGACAAATACATCACTTTTGATTCATCTTCCATTACAGTAGGTGACTTGTTCACAAAAGCCTGTTCTGTCAGCACATGTTTAGCCTCATAAACTTGGATAAGTGTTGCAAAAGCAAAAAGTCTATTTCAGATCAAGCATGTTTGTTTTTAGTTTTAAGGACCTTGTTTGGTTCATTTAGGTTTAACCTTAAAAAAAAAATCATGGCCCTGAATAAACCTGTCGCTTGACAGGCTGAAGGAAAAGAATGTGAAGACAAGTCCTCCTCTGATATTTATGGGTGTGTGTGTGTGTGTGTGTGTGTGTGTATGATTCCAGGTGACTGGTTCTTTAAAAAGTATTTTAGTCCAGGTGTGCTTGTGAAAACCATTCAGGGGAAAGACTTGCCCTATCAACATTTGTAATCCACCACCAAAAAAAAAAAAAAAAAAAAAGCCCATGAAAAAATGCAGCAATGTGATGTGTTCCTGGTTCAGGGTATATGAGTAGTGGGTGGTGGGAGAGAATCCCATTCAAAAATGACTCTAAATTGCAGATCTTTCTTAGACCTTGAAAAGGTAGCATAAATACAGACAGACAAAGTGAAGAACGTTTGAAGTGCTGTGTTTGATGACATGCCAAGTGGCTCACACATTTAACTCTTACACCTTGTGGGTGTCATTTCATTCTTTGAAAAAGTTCTAACGAAAACACTGAAATGAAGGGTAAATTCAAGGAACCAGTTTTTTATTTGATGTGGTCTGCTCAGTCATAGTTTCTTTGTTGCAGAATGAATGCCTTACTTGATTGTTGAATTCTAAACTTTATGAAATTTGATATTGTAAGGAACAGTGAGTTCGGAAATTGAGTAATTAGGTTCCATTTTCCTTTCTTTTTTATTCTCCCCTTGTAATGTGTAATTTGAAGAGTCTGTGAACTGTTACACACCCACCGTGAAAGAATAAGAGTTGTTTTGCTACAATACATCATTAAAAAAAATAGAGAGAGATAATTACTTTATGTTACAGAAAATTGAAATTATTTATTTCTAAGAATTTTTTTTTCTGGGGAGAAGTGCCTAGTCATAATTCAACCCACAGAGGGTCTGTTCTAGAACGTTACTTAGCTGAACCACAGATGTTGAGTTTGCAAACTGGACAAAAAGCATCCCTTCCTCATTTCACAGTTATTTTTGGGTGGATCAGTGTGAAGGGCAAAAAACACGTTGGCAGCTGGGCTGAATTCAGAGCATCAAAATTAGATATGTTGAGTGAATGGGCATTTGAAAGCACAACAGAATGGAAATAGTTGACCCACAATAAAATGCTACTTTTGAATGTGTAGTGTTGTGCTCTGCCTGCCCTGAGTCCCTGCATGTTGCTGCCCCTTGTGGAGTCTGCTCCACTGCAACAGAATCCTAGGCCTCTGCAGTCTGAGATACACCCTGCCCCATGGAAGCTCTCATTGGTGCTTTCCTGCAGCAGGAAGAATAAGAGGCTTTCTGGCTGAGGTAGGCCTTGCCTCAGTGTTCTCTTCTCAGTTTCTCTTCTCTGGTCTGGTTGTTTGCTTGTTTCTAGCTGTTTGGTGTGACTCCTGGCTGGTTTGTGACTCCTGCTTACCTGCTAGGTCCTCCTGCTTACCTGCTAGGCTTTTATTTATTTATTTATTTATTTATTTATTTATTTATTTATTTATTTTATACATACATACATACATGCACACATACATACATACTTACATTTATATCCTGCACTGATATAACTGAGACCTGGTTTGACCCTGGTGTGAGCCAGACATTTGGCTGCTTTCTGGATCTTCTGGTTCCTGACTGACTACCTGCTTTGTATCTTAGGCCCAGTTACTACGTAACATGAAACTGGAGGTTGGCAAACCCACAGTATCAATCTGGAACTGTAAATTGCACTACAGACATTCTTCAAACTGTGGCCAGCCAAACTCCAGTTGCAGGACAGGGGAGCCTCTCCCTGCTGCTCAGTTGCTGAGGCTGATCCCAGCAAGCTCCATGGCCAGAATGTGGGCAAAGCATCAACACATCAACGGAGTGGCCATGATTGGCCATGATCTCAAAGGAGGCATGCTGAGCACAATTGTACATTTTTGGAGCACACCACCACCCTCAGCAGGGACAGAGCATTTAAATCTCTTTAAATGTCCTGCCACACCATGCCATGGCTGCACTTCTTGGCGCAGCAATGGCACCAGCAGCCCCCAAGGATCCATGAACTCTGATAGTCCAGCATGAAATTGGAGGAGGGGTCCAGGGGGAAGGATATTTCCCTGTTACTCTGGGAGGGAAGGGAACATTGAGACTTCCTAGGAGGGAATATGTAGATGAGGGAAGACAAAGTATGTTGGGGGGTCTGTCCCACTGTAACCTTGGGATTGTGAGGAGTAACCCCAGCAAAGCAGTATATGCAGGCCCATCTGAATTTTTTCTTACTGGAAGCTTGCTGCTGAGCGCGCTTACCCTCTCATGAGGGGGCCAGTCTACTAGGGGAGACCAATGTGATTGTGAGGGTGCTTGTGTGGGGCCCCTAACTCTCAATGGGAAAAGATAGAACTGATTCTTCTCAGCCTCCCCATCCCTTGTGAAGACTTGTGCACATCCAAAGGAGATCTGGGCGCTCCATGTGCCATAGACTGGCCCTGTGTGCAGAGGGGGGACACACTGGGACAGACCTTGAAACCCATTCAGAATTCAAGGGCCCAGTCCAGCACTGTGCCATATGCAGATCTGCCGGCATGGGCAATCACTGGAGAGGGGAGCCCCTGTTTTCAAGCAACCCATTTCAAGTTACCAACATTCTCCACCCATCACTGACAGGTTCAGATGTTATGGAAATGGTGGCAGTAGTCGGCTCACATGTTTGGAGCAAACTGGCGACTTATCATACTTGCCACCATTATATGTGAAGCTGCCCAATGGATTTTTGCCATATTTATTATTTTGAGCACGTTATTTTATAGTTAATAGTTTGCTCTTTTTATTCTTTACTCTGTGTGTGTGTGTGTGTGTGTGTGTGTGTGTGTGTGTGTGTAAATTGACAATTTTTAAAAAGCAGTGTTTAGGGTAGTTGGACATGCTAGAAAAGTGATTATAATTTGGTTGGTTCATTTTAATTTTCCAGTGGCCTTCATTTCCCTTTATACATAATTTAATGGCAAAGAAGAACACAATTTTATTTGTTTTGCTTTCTTTTTTGTCTAATGTATTTTAAAACTAACATGCTCTTAAGCAACTAGTCTAGTAAATGGTGATTAACAAGACCCTTGCGGGTAATAAAGTATGTGCATTTCACTCCATTTGGTCAGTTGACTTCCAGGCCTGCCAGAGACACGTGAAGCTATACTGCTGGCTGTTTCTGTCGTATTTATATGTTCTCACTTACATAACCCATCTCATTAGCTTGTAAACTTCAAGGTCAATGTAAGTTCAAATATGGTTGAAGCCAGAATGATGAGAACATTTGACAATCAAACAGTGTAATTCCTCCTGCAGTTCCTGGATCTCCTTGGGAGTTGGGGATTGGGGCAAACAATGGGAAATTGTGTATAGGTCACAGGTGGCAAACATATTTGCGCTGTTGGCTTTGAAAAAGCAAAAAATAAAATAAAAATTGGACCACTGACTCTAAACAGTACAAATCCTGTTTGTATTCAGAAAGTATGAGGATAATTTGGGGGCTCTGTGTGTGTGTGTGTGTGTGTGTGTGTGTGTTGCATTTTTCCATGGGCATTCTTTTTGTTTTTCTTTACTGCACAAAAATATCTACTTTGACAAAGGTTATACATATAAGAGGTGGGATTTAAAGAACAAGACAGGGAAGCTCACTCATGAGGCAAGGTGAGGTGGTAGCCTCAGACAACACTTGTGCCATGGGGCTCCTGTGCATCCTGCCCCACCTTGTGGATGTTGCTTCACCTCCCTGCCACTCTTGCTTTCTGTCTCCCTCCACACTTTGGGGCAGCCCTGCTGGCACTGCCCTTACCAATCTCTCAGCATGTCATGATTTTAAACTGCAGGTCAGTGAACTGCAGCCTTGGCTAGGGAGGTAAGGCCTCTGATCATTGCCACCGCTTCAATAGATGGATCACTCTGTCCTGTTCTCTCCACCAGCACCACCCCACCACCACCCACCTTCCACCAACAGAAGGTGTGTTGTCTGTTCCACTTTGAGAGCAAAGTACAACACCCAAGTCTGTGGGTGAGAAGTGTGGGGGTGAAGAGAATGAGAGAGAAAGCAAGCCATGCTAAAATTGCCATCCTCACCTCCCTTGCCACCGCCTCCACTGCTGACCTCAAGTTAAAAACTCCAGCATGCCCAGAAGGCAAGACAGCTGGGCATTTGGGAAGGGTGGAGCCAGTTAGGGCAGGAAAGATGATTAGGCACAGCTTTAGAATGAAGCTCTATGAATGATATTTTCCAGCTTGAAACCATTCAGCCATTTGAATTTCCAAATGCCACTGCAGAATCTATATTGAACAAAGGATACTTTGCATTGTCCTGCAGTCTCTATTCTGCTACTACTGATTTTTGCAGAAACAATATGAGCTCTTTCTTTTCCTGGTTTTTATGTGGCTTGATTTCTCATCCATCTGGCCACAGATTATTTCTGGATGCACGGAATATATCTACAAGCAAAAGTACTGTAACACTTCGTCCCCATTCTCCTGAAATAACTACTTATGCCCAACACAAACTATTCCCAACTGTCAGCTAAAAATAAAATGAAACCAATATTACCAGTACACATTGCTATTGAACATATCAGTATTTAGTGTAAATATGACATTAGGTTGCTATGAATTTTCAAAAAAGCAGGGTAATCATTTTTTAAAGTAAGCATAATGTACACATTAAATTATAAATGTGAATTAAATTTAGCATTATAAGTCTGAAACAAGCCTCTTTTATTGTTGTTTTCCTATATTATTTATTTTCAGTGTTAAAGTGTGCCATTGAGTCGATGTCGACTCCTGGTGACCACAGAGCCCTGTGGTTGTCTTTGGTAGAATACAGGAGGGGTTTACCATTGCTTCCTCCCACGCAGTATGAGATGATGCTTTTCAGCATCTTCCTAAATTGCTGCTGCCTGATATAGGTGTTTCCCATAGTCTCCCCATAGTCCCATAATATTTCCCACAGTTTTCCCATAGCTCCCCCCCACCCCCATAGTCTGGGAAACATACTAGCGGGGATTTGAACCTGCAACCTCTGGCTTGCTAGTCAGGTCATTTCCCCGCTGCTCAAAAAAGACAAAGTAAAACAATCTTTTCCACAGATTAGGAATGAGAAGCTATGTTGTAATCATAGTAATTACAGTGATTTGAACAAGCAAAGCCACCCCCCCCCCCACTCCATGGAATCACAAAAGTGTTTGGAAACCTATTGCTATCTTGGAATATTGTCTGCTGCTGTGAATATAAATATGATGTTTTTTGCATAGGAAACATGGAAATCATGAATATTCTTTGCATCCCAACTCCATATCTTTGTATAATACCATGATGAGGACTGGAGCATGTAGGAAAGGAAACCACAAGGGAGGTCCCAAGATGAAGAGAAGTGACATTCATCCTCTGAGACTTTTTGGCCAAGAATGGATGGGAAGAAAAATGAATCCTATTTCATAGAATGGAACAGATACATCAGGGGTTTGGGGTCCCCAGAGTTGTTGGACTTCAACATTCATCATCTCAACCACTGTGGCTGGAGGCAATTGTGGCTAGGGATGATGGGAGTTGTAGTTGAACCACATCTGAGGGCCTAAGTTTGAGAACCCCTGAGATACACAATATTTGATGCCATCTGGTAGACCGGAGAGGGTGAAGAGAGGAAGGGGCTAGATTTGGTCACTTCCCTGACCTCTCCTGATGAACAACAGCCGTCTCACCCTGCCTGCGCATTCTTGTCTTGGCTCAGGAGGTTTGTTCTTGCAGCCCCAGACCTTCTGAAGGACCGGCTTGGGGCAGCCTGATTGCTGCCCTATTCCACCTGTGCCTTCTATCTGAGTGCTTGACTTGTTCAACCTGTCCCCAAGGACCAGAGATCTCTTGTGAGAAGAGAGATTTCTGGAGTCCGTGGCAGCATATATTGGACGGAGGCACCCCGGAGGTGTAGCCGGAGCCGGCCTTTGGTGCCGGGCCTTCGGTGTGGGACTTGGGTCCGGGGGGGGGGAGTTATAAAGTGGGGTGGGGGGTCTGGGTTGAATGTTAGTAGAGCTCCCTTTTATTGGGTTGTGTCACGCCTTTTGTTGTCATGTATTTGGATTCTTTGGGGCAGAATGATGCCGGGTGTGTGTCCAGTGGCTCTGGGGCAGCTATTACTGTTGTGGTGGGGAACAGAAGAACTGGCATTGGCAGAGCAGCTGGCCATTACAGGGGAAGGGAAATCAGTAATTTAGTAACAGTTGCCACTTCCGGCTGCCCTGTCAGCTCTCTGGCCTCGGGGAGCAGTTCCAACTTCCCACAGAACCTAGCTTTGCTCCTTTGCAATGCCAGGTTGGTTCAGAATAAGACCAAAATCATCCATGACTTGATCATGGATGAGGGAGCTGACCTAGCTTGTAAAACTGAGACCTGGATGGTGGAGGCCAGTGGCCCAGTTTGGGCCCAGCTTCTTCCACCAGGTTACTCTGTTGTGGAGCAGACTAGGGGATGTGGGTGGGGGGTGGAGTGGCTGTGGTCCATAAGAATACCATTCCTCTTACCAGCTCCCGTGTGCAACAGTTGACTTACACTGAGTGTGTCTTTCTGAGGCTGGCAACTAGGGATAGATTGGGGATTCTGTTGGTGTACCATCCACCCCGCTGCCCAACAGCCTCCCTAACGGAGCTGACGGAGCTGGTCTCATAGTTGGTGTTGGAGTCACCCAGACTTTTGGTTCTGTGTGACTTCAATATCCATTGTGAGACTGACTTGTCTGGTTCAGCTCAGGAGTTCATAGCAGCCATGACAAGTTTGGGCCTATCCCAACTAGTTTCAAGACCAACTCATGTTGCCTGCCACACACTTGATTTGCTCTTTTGTTCGGATCAGGGCGGTGTTCTGTGGGTGCGGGATCCTGTGGTTTCCCCATTGTCATGGACGGACCACTACCTGGTTAAGCTTGGTTTCACAGCCACAACCCAGCCCTGCAGGGGTGGAGGACCTATTAAGATGGTCTGCTCGAGACTGCTGTTGGATCTAGTAGGATTCCAAAAAGCCTTGGAGGGTTTTGATGTTGGTCCTGCCAGTGATTCTGTTGATGCCCTGGTAGGAACCTGGAATAGGGAACTCAGGAGGGCAGTAGACATGATCGCTCCTAAGCTTCCCTTCTGATCTGCTTTAAAAGTGACCCCATGGTATACAGAGGAGTTACGGAGCTTGAAGCAGCAAGGTAGGCAACAGGAGCACAAGTGGAGGAGAACGCAGCTTGAATGTGACAGGACACAGCATAGAGCCCATTTGAAGGTTTATGCGGAGGCGGTGCATGCAGCAAAAAAACAATTATGGTCTGCGCGCATTGCTTCTGTGGGTTTGCATCTGGCAGAGCTGTCCCGGGTTGTGAGGCGTTTGATTCAGGCTCCTTCCAATTCAAACCAATCCCTGGGGACTTTGTTCTGCTGTGATGCTTTTAACGGGTTCTTTGCGGTCAAAATCTCCTGTATTCGGGCCAACTTGGAATCCACTGTTTCTGCAGAGTTTATTAAGGTGGTGTCCAGCAATCCCTCTTGCAGTATTAGACTGGATCATTTTCAATCTGTGATGCCTGATGACGTGGACTTGGGGCGGTGTGGCCTACCACTTGTTCTCTGGATCCTTGCCCAACTTGGCTGCTTCTATCTAGCACGGTGATTGTTGGGGATGGCTTAGTTAATATCATTAACTCATCACTAAGGCAGGGTAGGATGCCTCCTTGTTTGAAGGAGGCAATGATTAGACCACTTATTAAGAAGCCTTCCCTAGATCCCTCAGTGATGGATAGTTATAGGCTGGTCTCCAATCTCCCATGGTTGGGCATGGTGATTGAGAAAGTGGTGGCTAACTAGCTCCAGGCAGTATTGGAGGAAACCGATTATCTAGACCCATTTCAAACTGGATTTAGAGTGGGCTATGGGACAGAGTCTGCCTTGGTCGGCCTGATGGATGACCTTTACCGGGGGATCGACAGAGGCAGTGTAAGTCTGTTGGTTCTTTTGGATCTCTCGGCGGCATTCGATACCATCGACTATGGTATCATTCTGGATCGCCTGGGGAATTGGGGATAGGAGGCACTACTTTGTAGTGGTTCCGCTCCTATCTCTCAGGCAGATTCCAGATGGTGGAGCCTGGTGACAGTTCCTCTTTGAAACAGTAGCTATTATATAGAGTCCCTCAGGGCTCCATTCTGTCACCAATGCTTTTTAATATTTACATGAAACCGCTAGGTGAGGTCATCAGGAGATTTGGTGCAGGCTAAAAACCTATTTGTTTGGCCTGGCCTTCCAAGGCTTGTAAAGGGTTGTTTTTTAAAAAGAATTTTAATTGGTTTTAAATGATTGTAATCATTTTGAATTGTTTTAATATTGTTTTTAGCATTGTGTTTAAATTGTGGGGTTTATGTCTTTTAAAAAAGTTGTTGAACACCACCCAGAGCCCCTAGATGGGGCGGTTTATAAATGTAATAAATTATAAATAATCAATCAATCATCATCATCATCATCATCAACAGGAAATGGCATTCTCTCCCTAAATGCCTGCCTACAGGCAGCAATGGGCTGGATGAGGGATAACAAATTGAAGCTGAATCCAAGTAAGACAGAGGTGCTCATTGTGGGGGATCTCAATTTAAGAGATGAGTTAGATCTTCCTGTGCTGGGTGGGGTTACACTGCTCCAGAAGGAACAGGTACACAGCTTGGGAGTGCTCTTGGTTCCAGGCCTCACCATGGTATCTCAGGTGGAGGCTATGGCCAGGAACGCTTTCTATCAGCTTCGGCTGATTCGACGGATGCATCAATTCCTTGAAGAGAATAATCTCAAAACAGTGGTGCATTGGCTGGTAACCTCCAGGCTCGACTACTACAATTCGCTCTACGTGGGGCTGCCTTTGTACGTAGTTCAGAAACTTCAGTTGGTTCAAAATGCAGCAGCCAGATTGGTCTCTGGGGTAACCTGGAGAGAACATATTATGCCTGTCTGAAAACAGCTGCACTGGTTGCCAATATGTTTCCAGGCGAAATACAAAGTGCTGCTTATTACCTTTAAAGCTCTGAATGGCTTGGGTCTGGGCTACCTTAGAGAGCGCCTTGACCAGTATGATCCCCATAGCTTGTTGAGGTCATCTGGAGAGGTCCATCTCCAGTTACCACCGGTATGTCAGGTGGCGACTTGGAACCAGGCCTTTTCTGTAGCTGCTCCTGTTCTATGGAATGCACTCCTGGCGATATCCACAGTTCAGGCTTGCTGTTGGCCTTTAAGAGAGACCTAAAAACGTATTTGTTTGGCCTGGTCTTCCAAAGCTTGTAAAGTGTTGTTGTTTTTTAAAATTATTTTAATTGGTTTTAAATGGTTTCGAATTGTTTTTGAATTGTTTTTGTATTGTTTTCAGCACTGTGTTTTGAATTGTGTGTTTTTATGTCTTTTTAAAAATTGTTGTACACCGCCCAGAGCCTCTGGATGGGGCAGTCTATAAATGTAATAAATAAATCAATAAAAATAAATAATAATAATCCAGGATCACAGTCTGTTTAATCAGTGCTTTGACTAAGGAGTGATGATGAATATAGCATAACGGTCTGCACAATAACAAGACAGTTAAAGAAAAATAGAAGGGAACAACTTTAAACAAATGCTCCAGCATGCACATGTGTCTGTGTTTTTTTGTTTTAAAAATTTGCTAATTTGGAGCAAATTGTGTTGCCAGACAGCCCAATTTTGGGGTAGCCTCAGTGTGTCCCTCTATCTATACTATGCTGGAAGGCTATACTGCCAGAGACTGTGGGATCACAGTCGCTATGGTGATCTTTTTACTTGTCTGGGTTTGGCACCCACTGCTGGTTGCTCACCAAAAGTAAAACATGGAGCAATATGCCACAAAGGTTAGAATGGTGAAGACTGAATGGGGCACCCACACCCCTCTTTTCCATAGGCGGAACTGGGGGGTGGGGGCAGGCAGGGCACGTGCCCTAGGCGCCACTGAGGTGGGGGCCCCACGCCAGTCCCTGCCACCCCCACCCCATTGCCCACCTGCCCAGCCCCAGGGCCCTTCAGCCACTTGCCTCCAGCTCCGGCCTAGGATCGGCAGCGAGGCCTAGGATCGGAGCAGCCTGCAAACTGCAGAGCTCTTCTCTCCCCGCCTCTCAGCTGATCGGTGGGTGGGCGGGGCTTCCAGAGAGGCCTCCGAGTAGGCCTCCCTGAAGCCTGAACTCGGCAGGCCCCAAGAAAGGCAGGAAGGAGGCTGGCAGAGCTCCCTGCAGCAGACCCTCCCTGCAGCAGACCAGACCATCCAGCACAGCTTTTGCAAGGTAGGCTGTGAATTCCTTTTTGTGGTTACCCCCATATATAGGGATCTGCTTGCCATAGGGCTCTGATATGGGGGGTGGGGCGAGACTGAGAAGTCTCTGAATATTTCATTTAAAACAGACTGGAAAATGTGCTGGCTTTAAAATCAAAAACTATCTAAGGCCTATAAGTGGCTTGTTTCATGTCAGAAAATTACAAAAACGTCTGGAACAAATATTTATTTATTCATTCATTCTCTCATTCATTTATAAATACACTTATGGTCAAGTTGTTTTGCAACCCAGAAGGTCTGAGTGAGAACTGTGAAGCATGTGTTGTGCTTTTATTTTATTTTATTTTTCTTGTGTGTGAACTGCTCTCCAATAACTTGCAGGGACTTCAGGGTAAATCTGGCCAACATGTGAATGCAGCACCTCCATTCCAGAGGAGATGTGTGTTAAAGCGCTTTAAAAGCCTCGTGTGAAAAACCTCCTGGAATCAAACTTTACTGAATTTGTTCAGAATTCTGAGAAAACAAACATAGGCTCACCCTGGATGGTTGAAAGTCTCCTTTGCTAATCTGCAGTGAGGGGGCCATTTTAATAATTAGCGTTGCTAGTGTGTTCTAGGCATTAAAAGTAGCACAAATATATAGTACTCAATGTATATCACTATATACTGTGAAGTGTGCATGTGTGTATTCAGTGAAATGTATTTCCGGGCAGCATACTTATTTTGAAATATCAGACTTAAATCCTTGGGGGCCTGGGATGTGTGGAGGCCCTGGACTTTGAGGGGCTGGGGCCCCATTTTAAAATCTCATCTTGGCCCATTCCAACCTTGCTATGCCCCTGGCGGTCACTACACATGGGTTTCTGCACAACACCTGCACAGAAGAAACTTCCATGTAGAAAATGTGTCTCTTGTCAATTGACCCTGAATTTTCCATCCATGACTGGGATATTTGAGAGTTAGAGTCAATAATAAAAGAACAGCACACTGCTTGTGACAGGAAGGGGCAAATTACAATGATTTCTTAGTCTGGCAGGGGCTGGTTTTGGCCCTGGCAGAACTTGGCTGTCTGCTCCTGTTGCAAATGCCTCTGTCTAGTGTGGCAAACTAATGTATCCTCCTCCCTCTTGGTGTCAAAGTAAGCACTGGTGTGGTGAATGCACATATACCCCATAATGAGCCAACAGTTATAAGACAAAGGCTGGCAGGAATCATTCATTGGTTTATAGACCTGCACCACCACCACCACCACCTTCTTCTTCCCCTATTTTGCTAGTGGCTATTTGGGCAGGTGATCCTCTAGGACAAAGTCATGTTTTTAAAAAAGAATGAGATGAGACAGAGAAAATGACACTTGGAATCCTCGCATAACTCCTGACTGTTGTTCTAAGTCTTTTACAGAGATGGCTCATGTTTTCAGGTTTTGATCAACAACCATGTCTAGATGGTACAGTGTTCCTTTTAACAAGGATTTCCAGATATTGTTGACTACAAGTCCCATCATTCCTGTTTGGACAGGGGTGCAATTTCAGTGCTTGTCCTAGGCGCTATTTTTCCTAGTTATGCCTCTGCTCTTTTCAATTTCAAAAAGTGAATTAATCAAGAAATTAATGGTGAGGCATTCCTCGAGAGGAATACAGATAATTGTTGCATTTCCCAACCAATTCTAAATTAACAATTTAACTGGCAAGGACTTGGGGAAATGAGCATAGACTTCTTTTTCCGCTTGTCTCCTGGCAAAGAGGCCAACCAACGTGCAACAAATGCACCAACTTAACCAAGGAAGCACAGGTAAACTAACCTTTTGTCCTTCTAAGCCTCCTCACCTATAGTTGATGCAGCTATAACCATGATTTCACACTGATTTTCAAACCCCAGTCATAGAGGCAGTGGCACTGACCCACCCAGGGATTCAGTTGCTCCATGCTTCCAGCGCTTTTCTTTCTTTCTTTCTTTCTTTCTTTCTTTCTTTCTTTCTTTCTTTCTTTCTTTCTTTCTTTCTTTCTTTCTTTCCACATGTGTATACCGCCCAAGGCACAAGCCTCTGGGCAGTTTACAACAAAACAATAAAAACAACAAATAAAAATATTTAAAACTTAAAACATTAAAACTATTTAAAACACAGTTAAAACAATATCTAATTAAAAGCCTAGGTGAACAAATGTGTCTTGACTGCCATTTTAAAAGTTGTACGAGATGGGGAGGCTCTTATTTCAGTAGGAAGTGTGTTCAAAAGCCTCGGGGCAGCAACAAAGAAGGCCTATCCCTGTAGCCACCAGATGAGTCGATGGCAACTGCAGATGTACTTCTCCAGATGATCTCAATGGGCAGTGTGGTTCATAGCGAAGAAGGCATTCTCTTAAATACCCAGGGCCCAAGCTGTTTAGGGCTTTATAGGTTATAACCGAAACCTTGTATTTTTCCTGGAAACTAATTGGCAATCAGTGTAGCTATTTAAGATAGGAGTGATCCGAGTGATCCTATTTAATATCCGAGATGACTCAGAGACCAACCTGGCTGCCGCATTCTGGACCAACTGCAATTTCCAGACTATGCACAAAGGCAGCCCCACATAGAGCGCATTACAGTAATCAAGTCTGGTGATGACCAGCAGATGTACTATTGTTCTGAGGTCATTTATTTCAAGAAATGATACAAAGCTGGCATATCAGCCGAAGGCACCTCTGGCCACTGTCTCAACATGGGACACCAAGGAGAGGTTTGTGTCCAGAAACACCCCCAGACTGTGTACCTCTTTCTTCTGGGGAAGTGTGACCCCATCCAGAACTGGCAGACCAAAATAATCTCCCGAGTTCTGATCCCACACAATAAGTACCTCCATCTTATCTGTATTCAGCCTCAGCTTGTTATCTCTCCTCCGGAATACAGTGCCATGCTGGGCCAGACCAGGGAATTCTGAATGTGTTTAAGGGTCTGTGCTGCACCATCTATGCAAATGTTTTGGGAGGGGATGCTATTGGCAGGCTTTGAAAGGCAGCCCTCCGGCAGGGATTCTCTAGCAGCCAAGTTCTATCTTTTTCACAGAGAGGTTGGGGAAGGGGCAGCCAGCCCCCAATCCATTTGGGGGGTACGTGTCTCCCAGGTTTACTCATGATCAAAATTTAGGTAAACTGAAATCCTTCTTCAAGGATCCAGCCACCTGACCTGGGGCTCACTGGCCAGGCATGAAAGGCAAAGGCCATGGGGACACCCCAAGACAACTCTTGAGATGGACCATTGTGGGGGGTGGGGTGGTGGAATGCCACCACAAAGCATAACTACTAGAGGGCAGTAGATCCCCTTTCCAACACCTCCCTCACAAGAGTGTCAGGCCATGGGGGATCTGAATGGAACCAGGTTGCCATGTGCAGGCAAGCTGCAGGGAGGACTACTCCAGAGACTGTTCTCCTAGTTTAGGGGACTGCAGACATGCTCCGGCCAAATAGTGCCCCCTGCCAGCACATCTACCCATGTGTACATGTGCACCCTTGCCAGTGCCCTGGAACAGCCTCCCCACTGTCCCGGAGTAACGAGAGAATGGGGGCTCCCCTCTCCCACAGTTCTCTGTGCATGCAGATCTGCATCCAGCACACAGTCAAAGTGGGATCCTGGATCATGATTGGGTTTAAAGGTACGTCAAAGTGCCTCTCCCTCACCTCCCATCTGGGCAATGACACATAGAGCATCTAGTTGTCCTCTGGGTGCATGCAAAGGTCTGCACAGGATCTGCTCGATCTTTTACAAAGAAAAGATGGGGAAGTAGTGCCCAGCCATTTCCCCGGTGGTGGGGGATTTACAGCCCAGGCTTACTCATGAGCAGGGCCAGCAGGATCAGAATCACTCCAGTTTTTGGAGCGATACTTCCTCTGTGACAATGAAGGGTACCAAAGCCCACACAGACTATGCCCACTCACAAGAATGTCAGGCCATGGGTGCGCCAAGTAGATCTGTGCTGTGTTGCTATGTTTGGAAGTGGTGAGCAGGGGTATCACAGAGACTGCTTTCCTGATCCTGGGGACAGTGGCCAAGGTGCCACAGAAACAATCCCCCTTCCTGGCTATCTGCACCTGTGCATAGTTGTGCCCCTGCCTGCAGCCCCTGCAGTCAACCCTGCTGCCCCGGGGCTGTGGGAGAAGAAGAAAGTGCCCTCTCCCATGATTTCCCATGCCCACTCATCTGCATACAGTGTACAGATAGAGTGGACCTGGGATTTTTGAATTTCTGTAAATGTATGGTCCTGTTGGCCCACTCCATGGCTGTACATGTGGCCAGGCTATGGCACATGGCATGTGAGAATCTTCTCTAGGGTGTGTGCAAGGCTTCATAGGGATTTCGGGGAAGGCAGGTAGTGGAGAATCTTTGCTATTTTTTAACAGAGAAAGTTGGGGGCCCCATTATAGTGGGACCCCCTTGGGTTCATTGGTAGTTAAGTAGGTGGCTGACCTCGTGAGCTCACAGTCCGCAAGTGGGGACAAAACACAGCCATATACCCAATAGACTGGCCCTCTCATGAGAATGTGAGCCCACTGGGCAGCAAGCTGCTTGCAGCGGGTTTGTGATGGTTCTGCCTGGATTCCTCTGCCAGAGTCTCCCCTCATGACATCTTCCCTGGTCATGGTGGGACAGACACCACAGCATCCTTTATTTATTTATTATTTATTTATCACATTTGTACACCGCCCCAAACTTTCATCTCTGGTCGGGTAATAATAGCATACAACAAGCTAAAATATATACAAAAACTTAAAACAATTTAACAATTTAAAAATCATCCACAAATTAAAACCTTAAAAATTTTTTAAAAACTGAAAAAGCTTGGGTGAAGAGGTGGGTTTTCAAATGCTTTCTTAAATTTTTCAGAGATGGGGAGGAATATATCTCAGGAGGGAGTGCATTCCACAGTCTTGGGGCAGCAACCGAGAAAGCCTGTCCCCGTGTGGCCACCAGCCGAGCTGGTGGCAACTGGAGACAGATCTCTGCAGATGACCTCAATGGGCAGTGCCCTTCCCTATCCACTTTGCCCTTCCCCATCAGCATATCCCATGCTAGCAAATGTGGATTTACCTCTTCCCTCCCGCAATAAAAGTGGAATTCTATCCGCCCCCTCTCCAGGCCCCCAAACCTCCTGAGAATTTGTGTTGACATGGTACTTGGCGTATGGGGTGACTTGGGGAAGCTGCAGTGCCATGGCTGGCAGAAAAAGCACTGGCATTGCAGGTCATTTAAAGGGCTTGGAATGACCTTTGCGTGCCGCGGGTGGGCAGAGAGCTCCAAAAATGCATGATCATCTTTTGCAAGCCTCTTCTAGATCATGGGAAATTGCTGCTGACACTGTGACGCTTTGCCCACAGTCTGGCCACAGAGCAGGCTGGGATCGCGCTCAGAGGCCGAGCAGCAGGAAGGGGCTCCCCTCTCTTGCAACCAGTTTGGCTGGCTGCAGTTTGGCAAACATCTGTGATGTGAATTGGAGTTAAGAACTGGAATCCCGGCCACGATTAACTGCAGTTAGCTGTTATGACTGAATGTGGCCAAGGTATCAACCTTAATCCTGGTAAGTCAGTCCACCAATTGTTATATTCAGGTTTATAACACATAATCATGTTTTTATTTAAGATTGTTTCAGACCATTAACTGTGGCTTTACTTTCAGGTTTCTCAGGTGACTGAATAAGAAATAACAAACATTCTGTGACATTCAACCCGTCATTAGAAAATAACCTCCACCGGTTGTATAACCCTTGTATAACTACACACTTCCAGCAATTATATCTGTTAGTCCTGCTTGATTGATACAGGTCTAGCCTGGTGTGTAAAACCTAGCCACCTCATCTCCCATTTTCCAACACTCAGCCCCTCCCTAGAGACCCTATCCAGAGCCTCTGAGACCCTAACCATCCCTATCTGACTTTTTAGTTAACTCTATTTATAACCTTCTGTTCCCTCCATTCTAATGCCCTTCATTTAGGAATTATCCACGGAGGAGGTGCCAAGATTCAATTCTTCCTGACTGACAGTTTCTACTTGCAACACATATGAGTGTACATTTTACACAGGTAGATATCTGCACACAGTTATAGTTATTCACAGGTTACGTTGAATAGAAGTACCATCTCAACCTGTACTATGCATTTGAGGGGCCTGCATTCAGGAACACAGGTACACTCATTCACACAAATACAGATATGATTACATCTGAGTCTGATAAAATCAGACTGATTACATCATTAGTTTGATAAAAATGTATAAGAGCCTAAATAATTGGTTTTCATCTGGTGGTTCAAGACCTAAAACTGGCTCACAGACCAACAATAAGCAGGTCACCTCAAGAACCCATCCACTATTCTTATTTTTATTTTACGGGTGAAATGGGAAAAACATAAAGTTGTGGGGGCTGAACATGGAGAGTTATAAATCAGGAAAAGAGAGAGAGAGTTAAAGAAAGTAAAAATTGGTTCAGTGTTGAGGTTAAAAAATGGAGTCCAAGTCTGAAAAAGGTTAGACTGTATTACCTAAACGGTAATACAGGCTTGACAGATGAGGATTTTTTAAATGTTACTTTTCCAGGGTGACAAAATGGCTTCCCATTGCTTTCTGGACAAATTCCAGATTGAAGTTTTGACCTGCAAAGGCTTTGACCTACAGATATATAGCATTGCATATTGTAAGTATAAAAAGGTTGGAATTTCTCCCTAGAAGCTGTACTAACTGTTCGTTTTAATCAAGCATAAAATCAAGTTATTTTTAGAGAGATTTTTAATATCAACAGATCCAATTCCTGGTACATATTTTTAAAAAGAAAGGGACAATTTGCTATGCTCGCTAAAGATAAGCAGGGCTGAAAAGAAAATTAACGTTATCATTTAGACTCTTCAAACCCAAAATGCTTCACAACCTCTGATGAAGATTACATTACAGATATTTGTTCAGCATCAAAATAGCTTTTTGATCTTGAAGAAAACTTATACTTGAAAAATCCCATCTTACAAAAGAACTGGAGCAGAAGTTACAGCAATATGTTAAAAGCCATGCATCACTCGAGGCTTTAATTAGTATCAAAACTGGAGAAGCTGTATTGCTTGGAAATCTGTTGCTCTGAAGATGTCATGTTGGCAGGATCTCTTGCTTAAAAGTCTTGTGGTTCCCTGTATGGAAAAGGTGGATCTTACTAGCTTCAACTTTTCTTACAAGAAGTAAGAACGATCTGGGCCCTGTACCAGTCAAGGCGCCAGTCCATTTGTTCGATACATTCCCTTCTGTTGCTTGGCAGAACAAAAAGCAAGTGAATACATCCATCAGCCACATATATACAAAAATAGAATAAAGGACTTAAAATCACTCAAGTGTAAAAACTAAACAACATTTCAAAAAGGTCTGTGCCAGAATTTCCAGACGTTGTGGGTGGATGAACAAAGACTTTTGCCAAAACTGTCAGGCAAGCATGATTACTGGAAAAATAACTGCCCTAATTCCAGGTGAACAAGAGGTCCATTACAGTTTGGGCCAGTGAGTAATTCAAAGGATATTTCAAGAACTGCAACAGAAACCATACCTGTAATTAGGTAAGGCCCAAGCAAACTCTGTTGATTGGAAGGAGCTTGGAGTACTGAATGCTCATGGGATTGTTCCTCTTATCAGAAGAAGCCACTGCAGTAAATGTCTCTGGATCCTTGTGGGATGTTGTGTGTACTAAAAGTAGCCAACGCTTTCGTGATGCTGTAGTGCACCACTCAGAAGTTTGTGGAATATAGGCCTGGAATATAGGCCTGTGTCTGATTTCATTTTTATATTAAGAGATGAAATCACACCTGAACTCTGGGTGAAATGCCTGCTTGGCCTCTGGGTGAGACATTCCAGCATTGCATTGTGAAACTGGATACTTAAGATAACACAAAGGCTGGGCTTGAGCTAATCAATATGCTAAAATGTAACTCACTATCAGATAATGTCTGTGGAAGAAATCTATGCTAATCATTGTCAATGATTGGCTCTGCCATGCCCCAAGGGGGATTACTCAGTTGCTGTCTATAGAAATTCCATCCTGGGAGAACACCTGTAGATTTAGTCTTTCCACTAACACTTGCTCCCCGCCCCCTTCCTGAGTGCACAGATTTCAGAAGATGAGATTCAGAATTCTCTGAACTGGCCAATATCCTGAGTGATTAAAAGACATTGTCCTGAAAGTAACAGCTTTGTCACCCCTTCTGGGGAACCCAGGAAAAGATGAGATTTGTATAGATCAAAGAGAAAATACACTATAAAGAATGGGGCTTTTTGAGACAGAGAGTTCAGCAATCTTTGCCTACAGCAATGCTGCTCACACGCTTGCCCAGGGTTGGCTGCCCAGCCGTGGGGCTAAGCAGGAACTCTGCCCGTGCTCAGAGGCTATGACTCTCACTGCGCAGTGAGAAGTCAAGGCTCCCCAGCCATGGAGCTCTCAGCTATGACCTGAAGCAACTGCACAACTCCTGTCTCCGCCAGCGCCTCACTGCTTCAGCTGAAGTGATTCGTCTCTCTCCAGCCTCGGATCCTGGTAATATGCTACAAGCCTTGGGAATTCCCTTCATCTTTTCCCCCACTCCCTTCTCTTTCCCCCCTTTCCTCTACTAATTACCCCAAAACCATGTCAGCCCCCAGCCTTCCTTCTCCCTCCCCATCTTTTCTGCCTGTATCTAAAACTGTACTAGGCTCTAGGAAGATTTAAGTGCACACACATATTTAGTTAGGAACACTGGGTGGAATATTGGTGATGGCTAGAATGCTCCATTTAAATACTGTTGCTAATATTAATAGAGTATTCTGCTTTCTGCTTTGCTAGATTGTTGCTAAGCCTTTTATATTCAATAAAGCCCATTGAATCCTGTTTGAGTGGTTTGCATCTCCTTTCTTCCTTGCGCCCAGATCCAACATGGGTCACCATATAAAAGAACTTGAAGCCAGACCTGATTTTGTATACTAGCTAATGAGCATATTTGGTATACCGATCGGGCCTGGTCTGTAACAATGCATCCTGCCATGTGTGTTTCAAATAACTCATCAAGGGTTGTAGTGGCTGATGAGAAGTGATGCCTATTTAGATTTACTAATTATTTCCCTATGGACTTATTAGGACAGATTTCCACCAATATCATTTGCTTTATATGTTAATGGTGGTTGTAACTGTTTACATTTCCATATCCACTATTGGCCATCTGAATGTGTAAATGCTTTTGAAAAATGTTTTGTTTGCTTTATTTAACGTATTTGTATACCGCCTACTACCGAAGTCTCTAGGCGTTTTATAACAAGAAATTTTAAAATAGTTAAAACATATAAATTTTCAAATTAGAATAACTAAACCATAAGCACTGCTAAATAGCTAAAAAGCTTGGCTGAAGAAATGTGTCTTTAGTTGTTTCCTAAAAGCCAACAGGGATGGAACAGCACTAATCTCAGCATTTAGTGTGTTCCACAGTTCTGGGGCAACTATAGAGAAGGCATGCCTTTGAGTCATCTAGTGATGACTCAAAGGTGAGCCTCTTTAAATCACTGGAATAGTCTGCTGTATGATCTGTTTGAAATAAAACCTGATCAAACCTGATTATTCAAGACAAATATTTGGTAGATGTGTTTCCACAAGCTGTATCAGGTTCACAAATGACAAAAGTCAGCACAGCACTTCACAGCTGGCTCTCAGGATGTCACCATTGTTGAAACCCTCAGAAACCCCATTGTTGAAACCCTTACATGCCAGGTCAGCAAATGCAAAAACACCTCTTATCCCTGATTTGATTATGGATGAGCATGCTGACCTGGTATGCGTGACTGAGACCTGGTTGGATGAGCTCAGCGGAGAGACACAGAGCTGGGTCTCCCACCTCTGCTCTCCAGGTTTCATGATCCTACAACAGCCCCACCTTGAGGGTCAGGAGGAGGAGGAGTTGCAGTTATCTATCATGGGTCCATTCCATTCTCCAAATGTTAGACAATATCAGAATTTCGAGTGTTTCTCTCTGAGGGTGGGACTACAAGATAGGATAGAGATTCTGTTGGTGTATCGACCACCCCACTGCACCTCAGTCTCTTTGCCTGAGATGGTGGGAGTGGTCTCGGAGGTTGCATTGGGTTCCCCTAGGCTTATTGTCTTGGGGGACTTCAATGTCCATGCCAAGACACCCCCCAGTAGGAGCGGCTGAGGACTTCATGGTTACCATGACAACCATGGACCTATCTCAACTAATATGGTGTCCTACTCATGTGGCAGGAATATGCTGGATCTGGTTTTGCCAACTTCGAACTGAATGATCTGCAGGTGGGGGAGTTTGATATAACTCCTTTGTCATGGACAGATCATCATTCGGTTGGGTTTAGTTTGACTGTTTTAACCAACCTAATGGACTAATTAGAATTGTCCACACTCAAAGCCTTATGGATCCATTCACTTTCTAGACAGCCATTGGGCAGTTTCCAGTGTCCAGAACTGGTGACTCTGTCAAGGCCCTGGTGAATCTCTGGAAAGTGGACACAGCCAGGCTATTGATGTGGTCGCTCCTAAACACACTCTCTGGCTTGGTGGAGCCACTCCTTGGTTCTCCTTGGAGAAAGAGCAGAATTTACTTCTGGATCCAATTCAAGGTGCTGGTTATTACTTTTAAAGCCCTTAATGGTTTGGGCCCTGAATACCTGAAGGACTTCCTGCTCCCAAGGGTTTCTGCCAGCCCAATAAGGTCATCCGGGGGGCCTTTGGTCTGCGTGCCGATGTTGAGAGAGGCTAATTTGTTGTTCACGTGAGACAGGGCTTTCTTTGTTGTTGCCCACAGACTCTGAAATGCTCTCCAAGTGAATGTCTGCTCTTTGACATCTGTGGCTTCTTTTAAAAAACCAGCTAAAGACCTTTTTATTTCTTCAGGCTTTTACCCCTTAAGAACTGCTAGGTCTCTTAGCTTTCCTGCTTCTGCTTGTCTGTTTTTATGGCTGTTGCTTTTTGATGTTTTATGGTATTTACTGTTTAGCTGGTTTTAAGGTTTTAGGTTTTTAAATGACTTTTATGAAATTTAATTGTATTTTAATTTTTGTAAACCACCTTGGGATGGTTTATGAAAGGTGTTATAAAAATTGAACAACGAATAAGCAATGACTTTCACCCAGACTGACGCTCTTGTGCAAACCCATTCCACTAGCTAGTTGTGCTAATTTAGGAGTTTGTGTTCCAGACTAGGAGGTTGTGTTCCAGACTAGGGTTGTGCTTGTACAAACATGTTTGCACTTGTGCAACAAGGTGCACAATTTGCAACATTCTTCATATGCACTGCAGGTAATTTTTGTGCAAGAGTGCAATGTGCAACATCCCTGTGACTTCACACAGCTATGCAATCATCTTGTATCAGCTCCACTTTGTTAGTTGCACAACTAACTTTGTTAGTTGCTTTGCTAGACAGGATGTCAGCCAATGGCGGCAATCCAAAACTAACTTGCCCCCAGGCATCCAACTGACTTTAATAGAATTCCTCTGGGATTACTAGTAAATGAGTTCTGAATTACAGTTTCCATAGTTGAGTAGTCTACAGCTCAGTGGTAGTGGAGATCATTTGCATGCAGAAGGTCCTGGATCAATCCCTGGCATCCTTTTCTGGTAAAAGGTTCCTGGCAGCAGGTGCTGAAAAAGATGACCTTGGTCCAGGTTGTAGCTAGACTGAAGTGGGTTCTGGGACAAAAAGTGAAGATGGGCCTCTGAAGATGGGCCCTCTCCACCTCTCTTTTTTGGAGAGACAGGAGTGGGGAAGCAAATAGGAACCTGTCACTCAGGCAGTGGGTCCCCTCTTCCTCAATTGCCCAGGGACATTTGCTCCCCCTCACCATTCAATTATAGCTATGCTCCTGCCTCAGTCTGAGACTCAAGGTCTAAGATAGAACCATTGCTAGTTAGACAATACTAACAGTCATAGACTAATGGGTCCATCTCAGTGTAAGGCGGCTTCATATGTTCATTTTCTATCAGGAGGTTATATAAAAGTTCTATTTGTGATGTTGTATCTGTGATGCCTCATTAACACATTCAAGTAGTGAATATGTGTAAGTGAACCAAGCCCTAAAGAGCACTCCATAAAATAATCTGCTCCCCAGGCAATCTGTTGAATCTTTTTCCAAGGCTATCAATAAAAAGCTTGGACAGACATCTTCAGTGTTCTGGATATTGGACCTGTGGGAACTCCTTGGACAGCATGGCCTCAGAGACTCCTTCAGACTACAAGATCCACCATTTAGATTATACCCTGAAATATGGCAGCTTCATTTTTTGATAGTTCACATGGTTTTTGATTGATTGATTAAGTGCAGTCAAGTCGGTGTTGACTATTAGCGACCACACAGATGGATTCTCTCCAGGATGATATGTCTTAAACTTGGCCTTTAAGGTCTCTCAGTGGTGCATTCATTGCTGTCATAATCAAGTCCATCCACCTTGCTGCTGGTTGTCCTTCTCTTCCCTTCAACTTTTCCCAGCATTATGGATTTCTCAAGGAAGCTGGGTTTCCACATATGCCCCTGGTGGCGCAGTGGTAAAACTGCCGCCCTGTAACCAGGAGGTTACAAGTTCGATCCTGACCAGGGGCTCAAGGTTGACTCAGCCTTCCATCCTTCCGAGGTCGGTAAAATGAGTACCCAGAATGTTGGGGGCAATATGCTAAATCATTGTAAACCGCTTAGAGAGCTCCGGCTATAGAGTGGTATATAAATGTAAGTGCTATTGCTATTGCTATGTATCGGAGGTACGATAGTTTGAGCCTCTTCATTTTTGGTCCACAAAATGCCCTTGCCAACACCTATCGAGTCGATAAATCTAGCTGAGGTCTGTGGGCCACACAGAATCTTCTTCAGCAGAAAAGACAGTACAAACTTCTGCTGGCCCATAAGAAAAAAGAGGCCATGAAAGAGGCCTGGATGAGACTTATTCAGGCCGTTAGATCCAAACACTCTGCCATGTTCTGGCGTCTTACAAAGCACTCTTCAGATATGGTCCAAATTGCTTGGATTGTCATATTCACCCAGGGATCTGGGATAAACACTTTCATGATTTATACAAAGACCGTGCTGCCATTTGTAGAAGCTTCTCCTGCACCATTGAGGATATTCCAGCATGGGCTCCATTGTCAACTTCAGAGATCCACAGTCGAGTTGCCCAACTAAGACCAGGAAAGGCTGCAGGTGAGGACCTTATTCCACCAGAGGCTGTTAAAAACAATCTGGACTGGTGGGCCCCTATCCTGGCATCACTCTTTACCTATATAGACACCAATGGTCAAATTCCCAAGGACTGGGGGGTAGCGATCATTGTCCCCATATTTAAAAAGGGTAAGAAGGATGAACCCGCCAATTAGAGACCCATCAGTTTGCTAAACACCTTCAGCAAACATTATGCGAGACACCTATACAGGAAACTTAGGAAATTGGCTGGAACAGGAAAATCTCCTTACTGAGGAACAAGCAGGCTTCAGGGAAGGGCTGATCAATACTGTTGATCAGTGCCTAGTGCTACAGCATCTCATTGGGAAATACTCCTCCGGTAGGGTGACCTCACTTTATGCCACCTTCATTGATCTCAAGGCAGCATTCAATTCCATCTCACATGTCAAACTATGAGAGAAGTTGGAGGCCTCCTCCATTGACCACCATTTGCTATATCTTCTTCGCACCCTGCTCTGGACACTTCACTCAAAGTGAGATGTAGCCTGCAAGGCCACCTCACAAGAGCTCTACCATCTCAGAAGGGTGTCAAACAAGGATGCATTCCGGCCCCATTCCTATTCAATTTCTACATTAACTCTATAGTGGGCCAGCTCAGCAATCCAGATTTTTATCCTCCTAAGTTTGCGGGGAGACACATTGCCATCCTGTTATATGCGGATGATGCAGCCATCCTCTCAAGGACCACTATTAGCCTTAGAAGAGCACTGAGGGCCCTGATGTTGTACTGCAAGGAGGATGGCCAGGAAATTAACGATCACAAAACTAAAATCATAGTCTTCGCCAGGAGGCCCAAGATCCACTCCTGGAGGATCAAGGGACGTGAGATTGAGCAAGTTGCACATTTCAAATACTTGGGAGTAGTTTTTCATTCTGGTGGCTTTAGAAAAGCTCATGGAGAACACGTGGCTCTAAATGCCAAGAGAAGCTCCTCTGCCATTCTCCAATTCCTGCGGACAAGAGAAGGCCATTATCTACCTGCAGCTCTTGAACTGTTCATAGCCAAGCCACTAGCTCAACTCCTCTATGGTGCACAACTGGGCCCTTTTCCCAATATTGCAACTCTGGAATGTGTTCAATTTAAATTCCCGAGAGCAGCGCTCTGTGTTCCAAGATGTATCTCCATTGCTATTTTGCTCCTGGAGACAGGTCTGATCAAGATTGAGGTTAGGGTATGGGTGATCACTCTCTGCTATTGGCTCAGACTATCCTTTTGCCCAATTGGTCTTGCCCCCCTAACCTTTCACAATGATTACCAACCTAGTTGGATTCAGACAACTGAGGCAAAAATAGCTACATTCGGCCTCTCTCCTCTGACCTTGCTCAACATGGGCTACGATCAGATAAAAGCAACCATCAAACAGTGCATTATAGACACTGAGTGCCAAAGTTATCTCAGCAGTGTTCCAAAATTTTAAATCACTGATGGGCTTAGATACTCTGCCTCTCCAGCAGCATATTTCACCCAACTGGAGGTCCCTAACGACAGAAGGGCGTTCACTTTGGCTTGCTGTCATGGCCTGCCCTTAGCAGTACTGGAAGGCTGCTATAGAGGGACCCCATCTGCAGAGCAACTATACCCCTATGGATTAGGGCAGATCAAAACTACTGAGCATGTCCTCCTATACTGCTCGTTCTATAGAGACATCTGTGCCTCTTTCATCCTTCCATGGCTAAGCAAGTACCCAGGTCATCTGAGCCAATTCTACAGCTCCTTGCTCTCTGACTCTAAGCCTGCCATTACATATAGCATTGCCAGGTACTGTGCAGCTGCGATCAGCATTCGTCAGCGGATGACGGGCAGTAAGCCTTAAGCTGACTCTTTGTGACTTTGGGGAGGCCCTGTAATTGTTCTCATGTCTCCCCTTTCTACTGCTCGTTATACCCTCAATTTGATGGATTTCCAGTCTTATTGCTCAGGATTTTATATATTTCTGCTACCTTTTAACCTTATTACAATTTTATGTCTTCTTTTATGCCTTTTACTTCTACTATCTCTCAGGCATTGAGGCCGTCATGCATACTATTTTTTAGTCCTTTTAGTATTATTAGTCCTTATGTTCTTAATTTTAATATTTAATTTCTATATGTAATCCTTTTTAAATCTAATCTCACTTTTAACATGTAATAACTCTTACATTTTAACATTGACTTAGTGTTTTTATATGTATTATTTTATATGCAAAGAAAAAATGGGGTTCACGGAATCAAAGAAAGAAGAGCAAAAAAACCCCATGAACAAAAAAGTGAATGAACCAACTCTCAACACACTGAAAACAGTCAAACTAATATGGAATAAACTGATACGAAATATGTAACAAAGATCGTTTTTATGAAATTGACAAAGCCACCTGGCCAAATGTAGACACTCAAAACAGGCGTGACGCCGAAACGGTGGTAAACTGACACCTTATCCAATTGTGGTCAAACCACATAAATTGCCATTCCACAGTGGAAACTTCTTATAACACATACAGAAATTAAATAACTGAATTCAACATAGAAATGCAGCATACAGTACCAATAAATATACAGAACAACAAAAATATGAAAAACTGATAAATGGTATATATAGGTATCCAGGCAGAGTCCAAGATGTTTTCCGGATAAGGAAATGTGATAAGTACATACAATTCAGGCCATGAGTCCTTGAAACAAGGTGTCCGTTTACCACCGTTTCGGCGTCATGCCTGTTTTGAGTGTCTACATTTGGCCAGGTAGTTTTGTCAATTTCATAAAAACGATCTTTGTTACATATTTCATATCAATTTATTCCATATTAGTTTGACTGTTTTCAGTGTGTTGAGAGTTGGTTCATTCACGTTTTTGTTCATGGTTTTTTTTTGCTCTTCTTTATTTTATATGCAAGCATTTCTTTTATCTAATCTTACTCTTACCATGTAAGCACCTCTATAATTTATGCTGGTCTGAGACCGTAATAAAGATTGATTTGATTTGATTTGTTCTATGATCCATTTGTTTGTTTTCCTGGCTGTCCATGGTATCCTCAAAAGTCTTCTCCAGCACCAAAGTTCAAAAGTGGCAATACTTTTTCTATCTTGCTTCTTCAAAGCGTCAATAATTTTTGTATCTTGCGTCTTCTTCTGATTAAATAATTATATAGTCTACTGTTAAAAAAAGAGAAGAATGAAAAAACCCAAAAAAACTTACCCAGGAAGGTGACACATTTCTTTTGCTGTGATATGAAATCAAAAGACACATGTTGGTGGTCTTAATTCTTTCTACTGTCATACTGCTTATATGGATAGAATAATCTTTAGATTGAATCCATGCAATATATGATGCTATAAAACCTGATATGAAGGATCATCCTTTTATCCTTGATAATCTTTCCCTCTCCTCAAATTCATAAAGCTTTGCTTTCTGACCTCTGAATAGCTTCTGCACGAGACCATATTATGCTTCTGAGTTCCTGATTGTCTGAGAAATACTTCACAACAGCCAGTTTAGGTGCAATCAACTATAATTTCACTCATCTCTTGAGATTATCATTCAGAGGTTCACTAATGCAAATGAAATGCATATAGTGTTTTGCATTTAAACCATTTTACTAGTATTATGTCTCCCCCACGCTCTTTAAAAAAAACAAACCCCACTCGACATTTGTGGCTTCCCATAGCATTTTCTTTTTATTTGCATCTGCTTCATTCCAATGCAATAAAAAGAAATAAATGCTGGATTTTACTAGTTTATTTCAGTAAACATTCTTATATTTTATAAGAAATATTATTGGCCTTATAAAGAAAACAACAGAGGGAAATTCATAAAATAAACAGTTAATTTTTCAAAGAAGAGCAGAACTTTTGTTTTAAGAAGCTTTTTTGATTGGACGGATTCAAGGCTGGGCCTTATTTTCAGCTGCTACCATTGCTATTATACTTATGGGGGGAAATGGAGGCAAAATACTGCTTTGCTCTGGCATTTTTCAGTATATTAGTTTCACTATGAAATTGCCACTACTGAGAAGTTAATGTCATAGCAATGTCAGAGTTGCAGAACCATTAGGGGAAAGTGACCAACTCTACAGAAAGGACACGGAAGGGCAGGTTGAGGTGGAATCGCACTGTATATTAAAGAAGGGTTAAATTCCAACAAGCTGGATAGTCTAGGAGGACTGGAGTCCTCCACAGAAGCATTATGGGTGACAATACAAGGACTGAAAGGAAATGTATTACTAAGGACATGCTATCACCCTCCAGACCCAAACACCAAGAATGCCTTGGAGTTGGAGAAGCAAATCAGAGAGGTGCCAAAGAGAGAAAGAACAGTAATAATGGGTGGCTTCAACTGCACACACATAGACTGGGTAAATTCACATTCAGATCGTGAAAGAGAGGCCAGATTTCTACACATGAGAAATGTCTGTGCCTTAGAACAGTTAGTCATGGAACCAACCAGAGAGAAGGCGACCTTGGAATTAATCCTGAGTGCTGTCCAGGACCATGTGTGCAATGTCAGAGTTACAGAACCATTAGGGGAAAGTGACCATAGTATGATCTAATTCAGCTTATATGAGAGTGGAGAATTGTCAAGAAATTCCAACACAGGGCAGGAGAGTCAAATCACTCCAGAAAGCATGGAACTTATTTAAAACCCCAATACTAGAAGCTCGATTGGAATTTATACCAAGAAGGAGAAAAGGTACCACCAAATTCAGGAGGTCACCAGTAGGGATGTGCATACAAGTTTGGAACCAAGTCAAACCGGTTCAGGTCGAAGGCTCATGGTCGAGCCAAACCACCCCTGGTTCAGCTCGATCCCAGACCGAACCCCCCCCCCGGCCTGTTCAGGGGGTGGGTTGCAAATGAAATTTTTATTTTTATTTTAAACATATCCCCTCAGGTGGTTTCTCTGAGGTTCAAACAGCCATTTTGGAGGCCACTGTGCTGGGGGAAAGGCCCAAACAGGCTGAAGAATGGCTGAAGAATGGCTGTACAGAGCCATTTTTGAAGAAGGGAGGGCTAGCAGGGGGAGGTGGAACCTCCATGGACATCATCCAACCACCTCAGAGAACACCCCCAGAGGGGGTAAATTTAATTTTTTTTAAAAAAATGTTCGCAAGCCCCCCAACCAAACCAAACTGGGGGGTGGGGGGTTTCCGAGGGGGTGCCAGACTGAACTGGCCCAGTCTGGTTTGGGTCCAATTTGGACTCGAACTGAACCAAACCAGCCAGTTTTGTGCACACCCCTAGTCATCTGCATGGCTAACAAGTAGAGTCAGGGAAGCTATGTAAGAAAAGAAGACTTCCTTCAAAAAATGGAAGGCCTGCCCAAAGAGAACAGGAAAGAATATAAACTCAGGCAAAAGAAATGCAAGGAGACAATAATGGATGCAAAAAGAGAGTTTGAGGAGCACATATCTAGAAGTGTCAAGGGGAATAACAACAACAAACAATATTTAAATATATGAGAAGCAGAAAGCCTGCTGGGGAGGCAGTTGGCCCCTTAAATGAGGGTGTGAAAGGGATTATTAAGGAGGATAAGGAGATTGCAGAGAAGCTGAATGAGTTCTTTGCATCTGTCTTCATGGTGGAGGATATTGACCATATACCCTCTCTGGAACTGAACTCTTTAAGTTTAGAGACTGAAGAACTGGGCCAATTTGAGGTGACAAGGGAAGATGTTCTGAACTGTCTTGAAAAACTAAAAATTAACAAATCACCAAGGCCAGATGACATCCACTCAAGATTTGAATTCTGAAGGAATTCAAATGTGAAATTGCTGATCTCCTAGCAAAAATATGTAACTTGTCCCTACAATCAGGCAGTGTACCAGAAGACTGTAAAGTAGCCAATGTGACTCCGATTTTCAAAAAGGGATCCAGGGTAGTTTCATGAAATTATAGGCCAGTTAGCTTTACTTCTGTGCTTGATATATTGATGCGGAGAGGCAGAGGCAACTGGTGATCAGTTAATAGCTCAATTCATGAACTCCTGCCTTAATCTGGGCTCCCCCGTCCCCTAGGCATGCCTTTCAAGGCTTGCATCCCTCCAGGGTGAGCAAAATATCTCTTAATAGCCCTGCCAGCAAGAGCCCTGCTGATGACAGTGGAGGATGCATAGGAAGGCAAAGCAAATGGAAATTGATAACTTCCTCTCCCCCATGGTGGCAGCAGTGGGAGTTGTGAACATGGTGAGTACTAAGAATAGATTTGTGGTTCTGGGCACGGAATCTTCCTCCGCTTCAGCCAAGGAGGCTGCTTCACACAAGCTGGCATCTTGGAAAGCAGCTACAAATCAAACTGCTCCGAAACTGTCTTATCAGAGGGTCGAACAGGGAAGTTCCTCGAAATAGGGAAACTGTCATGGCTCAGACTACTGACTCAGAAGAGTCAGAGCAGGAGGATTTGCCTGCTAGTGAGGGCTCAGAGGCACAGCAACAGGATTTGGCAGGGAGACCAGACTCTGGAGCTGAGGATTCGCAACAGCTGCCAGACATGATTTCTGATGGGGAGGAGCCTGGGATTTCACCTGTCTTGAGAAGGCGTCTCAAGAAGCAAGCTCAGTGGCAGTCACGCAGGCACAGGAGAGGAAGCCAAAGTGCTGACTCAGGGAAGCCTGATTGTCTGCTGGTTCTCTTGAGCCATATATCAAGCAGTCTGTGATTTCCACTGATGCTGTTAGCAACTTTCGCTGGCGGCAGACAGTGTGCTACTTAATTTCCAGACTTTTCCAAGTTCCAGTTTGCCTTGTTTATGCTTTTGTTCCGTTAATTCCTTGTTCTGGTGTCTTTTGCTGATTTCATTCCTTGCTTTGTGTTTTCTTTTCACTTATTACTCAGTTATTGTTGGGGGCGGGGGTACCTAGTTCAGTTCAGGGGACTTAGTTCGTTTACTATTTTCTTTGTGAGCCTTTTCTTTTCTTTTCCTTCTTGCAGTTTCGCTGCTGCTTTCTGTTATCTCACAGGGGGAGTGCTGAAGGACCTGCTGGGTTAGCCGAGCTAACAGATTTATGACAGAAACAGGGGTTCCATAGCTCCCGGCCATGCAACTCACCCTCATTTTACCTTGTCACTCAGCAGCTCAGTGATGCCTGTTTAATTTCAGCTTAATCCTTACTAAAAATTCTAGGCGAGCTGAATGTCATTGCAGAAAAAAAAAACCCAGACAATTTAAGGGAGGTATTTGACCAATTCATAGTAAAGAACCAACCATGGGTTAAAAATACAGTTCCCATCAGTAACCTCTGACCCACCCCTCCCCTTGCATCTGTCTCACTCCCCACATATAAGACGCCTCCAGGGCATCGGAAATTAAGTCAGTCGAATTTTCACTGAGTTCTACAAACTCAGCTTGTCCTTGAATTTCCCAGATATGTTTATCACAATTGGGCTAGCCGCCAGACAATTATTGGTTCACTGTCCCATCTATCAAACTCTCAGGCAGAAACCATTGGATCCGTTTCATACTACTATCTCCCTTCCAGACTGAAAATGAAAAGTATATTTTAACCTTTCAAATATAACAAAGGTCTCAATTTGCTTGACACAATGCCTGCAGTTTTACAACAGTGTGGAAGGAGGCTTCAAACACCACTAAGAAGTCTGATCTCTGGACAAGAGATTTACAGCCCATCTGTCAAAGTACATAACCCCAATCACAATAAATTATCCAGTCAAGAGAAGCCTCAACTAACTACCTCTGCAGAGACAGCTAAATTGCAGCCCATCCAAGATTAACTGCACCTGCTAAAAAGCAAACTTTCTGCAGTTACGCAAAAATATAAGACTGCAGTCAGGATTAAAAGGGCTGTTGTGCTTAGCCTCAGATACTGGAAGTGATCTGGATCTGGAATAGGATATGGAAATGCAGCCATCACACACAATTTCAAGACTCTCCAGATCCTCAACTCCAAAATAAAGTCATGCTTCAGCCTTGCGCAGCTGGACAACTCTGATGGAGATAACCTTTCCCCCCACCCGCCAAATGGATGCTGAAAGTGCATCTGTCTGGCTTTTATTCAGAAAGTGACAGTGACAGTGAAAGAGACAAGCCTGGAGCGCAGTCTCTCAGGCTTCCCTCTAGCCTCTGACAGGGGCTCATACTTCGTAAGATATGCACCCAGAGTGCTACTTGCTACTGACACACACTTTGACAATGTCACTGCTCTCCTTGCCTCAGATAGATTGTCCACACCAGAAGGTCTCTTGGGTCTTCCCCACTGTGCCCCTTCTTCCGACTCCAGGGCTTATGACTTCTATGATGATAGAGCCGATTCAAACAAGTCCCTTGGCATCGAATGAGAATGAAATGCAGAGCCATGCAGTGCCCCCCACTGCCTCCAGCATTAAGAGATCCAGCTGCATAGCCCCACCCAGTGACTTGAACCAGTGGAAGCGCCCACTGCCTTGCAGGATCTGAGTACTGGTGTATCTTTGGTCAGCGACCCTCATCTTATTAAAAACCACCATTTAAAACACAACTCGCAATCTTGAAAACAATAGCAAGTTCAGCACCTAAGGCAGCCTTCCCAAGCCAGTGAGCAGCCAGAACTTCCTTGCTGACCTCCCAGGACTGGATCCAAGACACTTGGCTTCTCTGATGGAAGTGCTGGACCACCTGAGTGCCACACCAGCACACTCCAGGCCAGAAGGGCAGGTGTTAGGAGATGCCCCCCATCTCAGCAAGAGCCCCAGTCACTCAGCTTGCCCACTGGAGATTATCTGATGCCTGTTCAGAGTTCTCCCACCCAGAATTCAACTCCTACCTTGACCGTGTGACACCCCACAGACCAATATAAGATCAAGGTCCTGTCATGGAATGTGGCTGGTTGGTTCCATATCAGAGACACGGACTCCACCAATTTCCTCTCCCAATTCGTTATAGCCTTGGTGCAGGAAACCTAGTCAGTGGATGACCTTACGCTTAATTTCTA
Source organism: Hemicordylus capensis (assembly GCF_027244095.1). Taxonomy (NCBI): domain Eukaryota; kingdom Metazoa; phylum Chordata; class Lepidosauria; order Squamata; family Cordylidae; genus Hemicordylus; species Hemicordylus capensis. Next base: position 121,747,436 of record NC_069659.1, read on the forward strand.
CCACTTATACACAGTTGGGGTGGTTCCTGGGGAGGCCGAGGGAGACTTAAAGGTGGCCTGGGGATATTAGTCTCCACTACCCTGCATGCAACAACATCACCCCTCACTTCGCTTAAACAATTTGCTATGGCCATTTTAATTCCCTTTGGTCCCAAGCTCACTATGTACCTCTTGACACAGCGTACACATTATGTACCTCTCTCCACATGTACACAATATGTACCTCTCGACAAAGCATTGAAAACCCCAAATCAGCTCTGTATGGGCTGAACTAGAACATTATACAGATGACCTTTTTCTGCGCAACCCTGATGCATTGGTTGTGTTGGGGGCCGACTTCAATGCCAGGCTGGGGCTTAATACTACACCTTAGTTCTCAACACCAGCTTCTTCCTCCCTGCTTGGAGTCCAAGTACCGCCCCCCCCCCCCATCACCCACCTCTCTAAGGACCAGAGATCAAATTTTGTGGACCTCTACCTAGCAAAATTGACTGCCAGGCTCAACCTCCATATATTAAATGGCTCTTTAACAGAGGACCATCCAGGGGAATTTACTTATTTATCTGGTTCCAAAACAAGTATCTTTGACTATATTGCTATCTCTGGGAACCTGTTCCCTTTGCCGATAAGGTAATACCTCACCTTGACAATGATCATTTCCCAGTCTGCCTTCAATTATCATCTTTCACCCAGCAGATTCGCTTGGAGGCCTGCTTCCCCTCCCCACTATCTTACCTGCAGGACAAGCCAGGTGTCGTGACAAATGGTCCCCCCAGTTAGCTCAAACAATAAAGGAGATGCTTGATGTGGAAACTTTTCAGAGCTACTTGCTAGACCTAACTGCAATAGATCCCACTTATGCCCCCACTGGTGACTTAAGAAACCCTAGTGCACAAGCTACAAATAATCTAATCTCTAAGGCTGACCCCCCGCCCCAAAGGTGTCCATGCATCCATCCAAACCGTGGTTTGACAAGGACTGTACCAACACCAAAACCAGTACAGGAACCAACACCGCAATGGTCCTCTCAAACCTTCTACACCTTAAGAGACAATATAAACACCTATTGGTATGCAAGAAAAGAGAGGCAATAAAGGCCACTTGGTAACGGTTCATCCAGGCAGTCAAAGCAAAGGATTCAGCCATGTTCAGGAGCATCATGACCAATACTACCGGCAATGCCATGGCTCAGATAGGCATCCATATCCCATCAGAGATCTGGGAAATGCACTTCCAGAAGCTGTATGAAGACCCCACTGTGGAAAATCCCCCCCCACTAGAATTGTGGAAAATGGCTCCCCCACCACTAGATATAGAGGAATTGCTGATTTGATCACCAGTCTCTAAGGCTGAGATTGAGTCTCTTATTTCCCAAGTCAGAGTGGGGAAGACCTTATTCCTCCAGTGCTTATAAAAAAATAATATAGAGTGGTGGGTTCCAGTCTTGGCCTTGCTCTTTACTTACATTGACTCTCATGGTTATATTCCCAAGGACTGGGGACTGGCGGTCATCGTCCCCATATTCATGAAGGGAAGAAAGGACACCCCCCCCCCCGCCGCCAACTATAGGCTGGTCAGGTTGCTCAACACCATCAGCAAGCTCTATGCTAGTCATCTGCATAGGAAACCTAAGGACTGGCTGGACCAAGAAAATCTGCTTGCAGAGGAGCAAGCTGGCTTTAGGGAGGGTAGATCCACAATTACCAATGCCTGGTGCTCCAGCACCTCACTGAAAAATATTCTTCCAACAACTCAGCCTGTTTATGCTGCCTTCATAGATCTTAAAGCTACATTTGATTCCATCTCCCAAGTCAAGCTATGGGAGAAGTTGTAAACCTCCTCGATCAACTGACACCTGCTCTATCTGAACCACATTCTTCATGCAGATACAACCCTAACCCTCAAGGTACAGTGCAACCCACAAGGGCACATCCTGAACCCTGTCCTGATACAGAAGAGAGTCAAACAGGGCTGCATCCTGCTCTCGCTCCTATTCAACTTTTATATTAAGGACATGGTGTTAAACGTTCTTTAACATCTACATGAAACCGCTGGGAGAGATCATCAGGAGGGTTGGTGCTGGGTGCTATCAATATGCTGATGACACCCAGATTTACTTCTCTGTGTCAACCTCATCAGGAAATGGCATATCTTCCATAAATGCCTGCTTGGAGGCAGTAATGGGCTGGATGAGGGATAACAAACTGAGGTGGAATCCAAATAAGATAGAAGTACTGATGGGGGGGGGGGGGTGGTTCGGACCTGAGGCATGGTTTAGATCTGCCTGTTCTTGATGGGGTTACACTGCCCCTGAAAGATCAGGTATGTAGCTTGAGAGTACTCCTGGACCCAAAGTTTCCTCTGGTTTCTCAGGTTCAGGCGGTGGACATGAGTGCTTCAGCTGATATGTCAGCTATGTCCATTTCTAGAGGTGAATGACCTTAAAACAGTGGTACATATACTGGTAACCTCCAGACTAGACTACCGTAATGCACTCTATGTGGGGCTGCCTTTGTATGTAGTCCAGAAACTACAATTGGTATAGAATGTGGTAGCCAGATTGCTCTCTGGGATAACACAAAGCGATCATATAACACCGGTTTTGAAAGAACTGCACAGGTTGCCAATATGTTTACAGATGAAATACAAAGAGCTGGTTATTACCTATAAAGCTCTTAATGGCTTGGGACAAGGCTCTTTAAGAGAGCACCTCCTTTGTCATGAATCCTCCAGCCTTTTACTATCTTCTGGAGAGGTCCGGTTATGGTTGCCACCAGCTCGTCTGGTAGTGACTCGGAACTAGGCTTTCTCTGTAGCTGCCCCAGGGCTTTGGAATATGCTCCCTGTTGAAATAAGAGCCTCTCCTTCTCTGTTTGTTTTCAGGAAGACCCTCAAGACTTTCCTGTTCTCGCAAACTTTTAATTAGAATTTTAATAATTCATTTTATATTGTTTTAATTGTGTCTTGACTTGGGATTTTTAATATTCAAATTTGTACACCACCTAGAGATTTATATATCAGGCAGTATAAAAATATGATAAACAAATAAATGGTGAGCCCCCTTAGTAGCCCAGATTTTCATCCTCTCAAGCTAGTGGATAGAAGCATTTCCTCCCTGCTCTATGCCAATGATGCTGCAATCCTCTCTAGGACTCCTATAGGTCTCAGAAGAGTGTTGGTAGCTCTAGCTCAGTACTGCAAGAATGATCAACTAGAAATCAACTAAGAAAAAATTAAAGTTATGGCTTCCGCCAGAAGACCCAAGACCCATCCCTGGAGACTGCCACAAGGTTAATCAGATCCAAATATCTGGGGGTGGTCCTACATGCCTCTGGCTCAAGAAAGGAGCTCCACCACCATTCTAAAATTCCTACAGAGTGGGGGAATTTTAATAATTTTTAAAAATAATTTTTCCTTTCATTGCAATGCGTAGGAGTCTCTCCCCATTCATATAAGTAAAACAGTGAGAGTGACCCTAATTGCTGTGAACTCTGAACTCAGAGTTCACAGCAATTAAGGTCACATACAGTTCTACTTATGAATGGAGAGAGACTCCTATGCATTGCAATAAAAGGAAAAAATATTTTTAAAATTATTTTAAAAAACCCAGTAAACCCTACAAACTTGGGGCTGCAAAGGGAGAGTTGAGACCATACCTGCTGTGCCCTAAGACCCACTCCGGGGTGCCATGGAACCCCCCAAAGGCAGGGGGATGCAGTATCCTCAAATCCCCATTATTCCCTATGGGAGAAATGCAAAAACTGAAAAAAATCTTCAAAAATTAATTAATAGTCATAGGAGTATGACCCCTGGGTGCCTACCACCCACCCTGGTTTTGTGCCCCTAGGTGCTCCACATAGGGAATAATGAGCTGGTTCGAGTTCCCATTATACCCTATGTAGAACCTTTTAGAACCAGTTCGAATTGGGTTTGAATTTGAACCCAATCAGGGGAGGGGTTCGAGCAAAGCCAAAACCAAACCTAACCACCCTGGCTTTAAGCTGGTTCGAATCTGAACCAAACAATCCAAGCTGGTTTTGTGCACATCCGTAACTGCCAAGTTAGATATCTGTCTATAGTAAAAGAGATGTTACACACCTGAAGAATCTGGATATAACTTCTAGGACTGTCATGGACAGAGGATCTGTTTGTAATAGCTGAACAAGTGCTTCACTGAATATGACCCGCAGAGCTGCTCATGATCCAGAAAAATATAACTACTTTCCTACCTGTCTGGAGTGTCCTGGTGGCAGCCCAAGCAAAGGCAGGGAGTGGGGGAGAAACATAGTACAGAAACCTTTCTTCGGCACTTGGCAGGAGTTGGCAGTGGAGTGGGAGAGAAATGCAGCAGCAGCAGCAGCAGCAGGAAGAAGCAATGAATCTTCTCACATCCTTGTCCCCAGTTGGTGCCAGGAGCTAGTGCAGCTTGCCTGACTGCTGTGGCTGCTGCTGCTGTGGCCACCGCTGCCGCGTTTTCACAGTTTTGCACAGTTGTGATTGCACAACTTTACTACCGATCCAGGTGGCACTTCTGTTAAGGCATCAGCCTTAAGTTCCAATTTCCCAGCTCCATGGAGCCTGAGCCATATATCAAAATTATGTGGCACTTCAGTTTATTTATTTATTTATTTATTTATTGTTAAATTTATATACTGCCTTTCATTAAAGCAATCCCAAGGCAGTTTACAGCAAAAAAATTTTAAACACAAGATGGTAAAAAAGACACAATTAAAATATTAAGTGGAGGGGGGGTGGATACTAAACAAATCTGATTAAAAAAATTTAAAACAAAAAGCATAAAAGCAATAGAGATTATAAAGAGCAGCAGCAGAGAATCAAATAAATGCCTGGGCAAAAAGCCAAGATTTTACATTTTTTCTAAAAGCTGTGATGGAGACTGAGGAGCGAAAAGCCACCGGGAGAGCATTCCAGAGTCTGGGGGCAGCAACAGAGAAGGCCCTGTCCCACGTGCACAACAACCGAGCCTCCCTCATTGTCAGCACCTGGAGCAGAGCCCCCCAGATGACCTAGTCAAGTGGGCAGCAACCCTTGGGAGCAGGCGGTCCCTCAGGTATCCTGGGCCCAAACCTTTTAGGGCTTTAAAGGTCAAAACCAGCACCTTGAATTGGACCTAGAAACAAACTGGTAGTCGGTGCAGCTCTTTCAAAATGGGTGTGATGTGCTCCCACTGGGGAGCTCCGGATAAAACCCTAGCTGCTGCATTTTGCACTAGCTGCAGTTTCTGGATGTTCTTCAAGGGCAGCCCCACGTAGAGTGCGTTACAGTAATCCAGCCTTGATGTGACTAAGGCATGGGTAACTGTGGCCAGATCTGCCTTCTCGAGAAAGGGACGCAGCTGGCGCACTATCCGAAGCCGTGCAAAGGCACCCCTGGCCACCGCCTCCACCTGAGCTTCAAAAAGCAGAGCCGGGTCCAGTAATACTCCCAAGCTGCGTACTTGTTCCTTCAAGGGGAGTGCAACCCTATCCAGAACCGGTAAAATCTCCTTATCCCGATTGGCTCTCCTACTGACCAACATTACCTCCGTCTTGTCTGGATTCAATTTCAGTTTATTAGCCCACATCCAACCCATCACGGCCTCCAGCCCCCGATTCAGGACATCCACCGCCTCCCTAGGATCAGATGACAAGGACAGATAGAGCTGAGTGTCATCCGCATATTGCTGACAACTCAGTCCAAGTCCCCGGATGACCTCTCCCAGCGGTTTCATGTAGATGTTAAACAGCATGGGGGACAAGACCGATCCCTGCGGGACCCCATAGGCCAACGGCCACAGGGCCGAGCAGTAGTCCCCCAGCACCACCTTCTGGACCCTCCCTCCAAGAAAGGACCGGAACCACTGCAACACAGTACCTCTGATTCCCATACTCGAGAGGTGGCCCAGAAGGATACCATGGTCGATGGTATTGAACGCTGCCGAGAGGTCCAGCAGAACCAACAGGGATGCACTCCCCCTGTCTAGTTCCCGGCATAGGTCATCCGCTAGAGTGACCAAGGCAGTCCCAAATCTGGGGCGTAAACCAGATTGAAAAGGGTCCAGATAATCTGTATCATCCAAGACCCTCTGCAGCTGGGATGCCACCACAAGCTCTATCACCTTGCCCAAAAAGGGCAGGTTAGAGATCGGTCTATAGTTGTTCAGGTTGGAGGAATCAAAGGAGGGCTTTTTAAATAATGGTCTCACCATCGCCTCCTTGAGGCACGATGACATCTTGCCCTCCCTTAATGAGGCACTGATAATCACCTCCAACCATCTACCTGCCCCCTCCCTGGCAGCTTTTATTAGCCATGAAGGACAAGGGCCAAGAGCACACAATGTCGCTTGTACACTGCCCAGGATCTTGTCCACATCCTCTGGCTGTACCAACTGAAAAGAATCCAATACAATAGGACCAGATGGTACCAGAGGCACGTCTGCCGGAACTGCCAAAACTCTGGAGTCCAAATCAGCACGGATGCGAGCAACTTTATCTGCAAAGTGACATGCAAACTGATCACAGTGGGCTGTGGATGATTCCTCCCCCATTACCTGGGGGGATGTGTGCAGCAATGTCTTAGCTACACGAAACAGCTCCACCAGTCTGCACTGAGCAGATGCAATGGAGGCGGAGAAAAAGCATTTCTTCGCCGCCCCCACCGCCACGGAGTAGTCCCTAAAATGGGCTCTAGCCCGTGTTCGGTCGGATTCGTGACGATTCTTCCTCCAGCGTCGTTCCAGCTGTCACCTGAGTTGTTTCATCGCCCTAAGCTCCGAGGAAAACCAAGGAGCTGAACAGGCTCCCCCAAGCCGGAGAGGGCGTTTAGGAGCAACCGTGTCAACAGTTATAAAGGTATTGTACATTGTTTCATACTAAAGAAAAAACAAAAGCCAGTCATGTGATTAAAATGTGAATATTTTTAATGAAACATAGAACTTTTAAAGATAATAGTAGCCTATGCCATGAAAACAACCACTATCATAAACAGCACAAAAATTATATGCAAAGCAAAAAAACTACCTCTACAGCAAATAAAAATATGCTTGTGACATAAAAAGATCCACTATCCCTTTCAAAAGTTTCTATAACTTTCAAAAAATTACAGTTCATGTCCTGATGAGATTAGAATCTGATTATTTCGAGTCTGATCTCACTTTCTCATTACGAATGGTTGGTTCAGTGTATGGAGTCACCAATAAAATATGACTTTGGGGCAATGATGGAACAGGTTCCATAGGATTGGTCACGTTTTGTCTACTGTCTTCAGAGAAGTTATCCATCTGGAGAATCACTGGTGAGTTTTCAATGCGTAGCAACTCCGATGGGGTCTCAATGATCACAGAAGCAGATTCCCCTGGCTTTGGGGTTTTAAGCAACAAGGACGATGAACACTGTGGACAAAAAGGATTCACTTGGCCTTGCAGATGCCTCTGTTGGCATTGTTGGCATTTTCTTGACTGCCAAACACTTATTGCTCAGAATAAACCATCTGCTCAAGATCTGGAAAATGGCAGAAATCAACCCAACAGGAAGTACAGCTCCACCATACTGGTATTCAGCTTGATGTGGCAAATGGAAATCTTCAGGGAAGAAAACTGGCACTTCTGACAAGATGGAAACCATATTCCAAACAATTGAAATGAAGACACTGGTTCCTGGTGATAAGTTTATAATGCCTGCAATCGACAGTTTTTCCTGTTTTTCCTTCTTATATATATTCTAGAAGGCGACAAATAAAAAACCTGTTTGCACTGTCCCTGCAATGGTAGCAAATACCATGAGATTCTGGGCAACAAATATCTCCCTGGGGAAGAAGGTGTGTTCTTCACTGAATTTTGTACAGTTCATGACATCTTGCTCATCGACAATAGACAGATCTTCGTTGACACGGCAGGTCTCCCAAATCCCAATCCAAGCAATGCTGGTTCCACCATAGCTGTTAGTAACGTGCCACACTCTCTGCTGGACAAGCACTGTTGATGTCATGCACATAAGCCAGCCACTATGGCTCAGGAAAAAGGCACCAAGCTGAAAGCAACTGATCTCAGCCAGGCAGTTCTTAATTCTTAATCCTGCACCAGATGACGGTATGGCATTCATGATGATGTCGCGCATCTAGGAAACGGCAGATTTACTGGAACACACACACACACACACACACACACACACACAGACACACCATTATACATATGCATAGACTGTAATATATGTACATCTTTTAAAGTGTGAACAAGGAGTGACACCAATTAGGACCATGTTAAACTTTGAGCCTTCTCCTAGGAGAACACCATATATCCCACCATCAAATGTAAGAAGGGAAGTCTTCTGCCTCTTTTATTATAAGTGTCAGGATCTTTTTACTGCCTTTGAATGCAGACTTCTTGAAGCCACTTAAATTGCCCCACCACCAACCTCCCAGCAGCCCCTTTAAAAGGAAGTAGAAATGGCTCCTAGTAAGGTGGTCAACAGGCCGAGAATCAAATACTAAGTTGAATTGATACATTACATCATAACATATATACTATGTTAATTGTGTTGGAAAGTTGCAACCTCTCCATGAATCTCTAGTGAACAAGTGATCTACAATCCTCCCCATTTATCTGGCAATTTAACTGAACAGTCACTTGTGTATTGCTTTTTCTCTGCCAGGATTCCCAGACCCAATGAATGGTCCTTTCCCACCAGCCTTCAGATGTTATATTTTTAAGGGTTTGGGGGAGGAAGACAGTTAAATCAGTCAAAAGAGAGGGGGGAGTTCACATCTGCAGAGACAGGGATAGTGAATCAGAGGTAGAGGAGTGTAGGTTTAGCTGGACCAGAAGCAGCCTGGAGAGCTGTGAGTCCAAGCAATTGTTCTCTTTGGGGAGAATCTGAGGCAGGATCAGCAGTTTTGCTGTCTGCAGGCTTCAGCTATGCTCTACCTGTAGTCTAGTCCATTATTACATGGACAACGTAATTCTCAAGCAGCACTACCATTGGACTTCTTACTCTTTGGCAAGGTGGGAGTACTGTGGCACATACCAGTGTGTATGTCTCAAGACCGTAGCACGCAAAGATCAAGGTCTTCAAACTGCCTTCCTTGCCTGAAGGAAGACCTGTGAGCGTTTGAGCTGGGCGCCACAGCAACTCCTCTGTAGAGTTCTGAGCCGGTTAGAATGCTGCCAACCACCCTGCTAAGTGCTAACTTTAAAAGGGGCACATTTTTAAAAGGAGAGGCTTTCCTATATTTCGCAATGGGAGAGCAACTGTGCCTATTGAGTGCAGCATCACAGCCTTCCCAGTGGACCTTGTTAATGGCTCCCTTGGGTTTCTTTTTAGAGAAGGAGGCCTTCTGGGGCAGGGAATCATTTTCACATTCCTTTTGCTATGTAAAATGCATTGTGAACTTTTTGTTGTGGTAAATCGGTGTGTGCATGTGTGTGTGTTATTTATAATCACAACCAAGTAAAAGTACTTTAAGGCCTTTCTGCCTGCCTTTAGAATATCAGATTTCAAACTCAACAAGGGGAAGGAATCGTGAAATGCATTTATAAATATGCTGCCTGGTTTGATATTAAAGTGGGGGGGGGGGGGGTAGACATTTTGTCCAGACTGCTTGCAGGTAGGTGGCTTTTACTTTCTTAGTGGAGGTTAGGTTGAGAGAGGTTAGTGTGCCTAGGCACTGGTCAAACAGTAAGCTTTGAGAAACCAATGGTCTCCAAAAGTGGTCACGGAGAGAGTGTGAGTTTGTGTACATCTCTAAGGGGCATATATCTTTCTTCTTCATACTTGACCCAGAAGTGTGGGTAGCAAGAGAGGCCTACTCCCCAAGTCGCCAATGTCCCACTAGTGGTCTTTGTGTTCAGGCTCATGATTCTAGTCCTGCAGTGCAGCCACCTATGGTGGTTGAGGTAGAAGTAGGAAGAAACCTTGTCAGGGAAGAAGCTCATCCCTTGGTGGTGTCATGGCCCAGACCTCTGAGTCAGAAGAGTCAGAGGAGGAGCAGGGGAATTGGGTGGGAGTACTGGCTCAGAGGCACAGCAGCAGGTTCTGGCTGTGAGAACAGACTCTGGAGCTGAGCTGGAATAGCAGCAGACAGAGGAATCTGAACAGTTGGCAGAGATGAGGGCTGAAGAGACTGATCAGGAGGAAGCTGGAATTTCACCTGTGTTAAGAAGACATCTCAAGAGAAAGGCTCAGTGGGAGACACGCAGGCGCAAGATCTCACAGGAGAGGCAATAGAAATGCTGAGTCAGGAAAGCCTGATTGGCTGCTGGTTATTTTGAGCCCTATATCAAGCCGACGTGGTTTCTAAGTCAACACTGTCAGCAACGTTGCCCATCGCAGACAGTGTCCGTACTTAAGAATTATTCAACCTTCCGTGTTTCAGCATGTCCTTGTTCTATTTATTCCTTGTTCCGTTGTTTTCAGTTATTGCTCAGTTATCGTAGAGGGGGTTACCTAGTTTAGTTCAAGGGGCTTTATTTTGTTTATGCTACTTTTCTTTGTGAGTAATTTTTCACTTTCGTTCGTGGAGCTAGACTGCTATTCTTATCTCCAGACTTTCTGTTTGACTCACAGAAGTAGAGCTGAAGGGGTTGTAAATCCTGTTGAGTCAACTGAGCCAACAGATTTACGACAGGTGGGAGCAGAGGAGGAGGTGATGGCTGCTAGTGCAGCTAGATCCCCCTCCTTCTCCCTACTAATCCCCCCTCTCAGTGTGAACCCACCCAGTCCAAGACTGAGGAGCAGCAGGAGTAAATAATTCCTGTTGCACCTGGACCTTATCAACCCTGGATGGAGGGTGGCAGCAGTGGCCTGGATCCAGCAGGCCCAATAGTACTACCACCACTCAGTAGGAGGGTGGCGCCCTCCCTGTACCAGGCATGCAGAGAGGGTGTGTCAGGGCTGCTGGAGTCAGAAGGGCTCAACACCAATCTGCATTCCAATGTGTGGATCAGCTGTTGTGGGGTGTAGGCTGCTTTCTTCTCCCTCACTGCACACTGGTAGGAACAGGAGAGAGAGGGGACCACATCTGCTGCTTGGCATGGCCAGCATATCTCATGCATCAAAGCCCAGGTGGGCTGTGCTGCATGTGGAGTTGTGGGCTACAGATGAGCTTTTATTTTATTTATTTATTTATTTATACATTTCTATACCGCCTTTCGTTAAAAGAAAACCCCAAGGCGGTTTACAAAAATTAAAACATACAATAAAAGCAATAAAAACATCAAGCAATAAAAACATCAAGCTAAAAACATATTAAACAAGCATAAAAACAAGACAACAGATAACAGATAAAAACACAGAGAAGCCGCAGTAAAAACGATTATGCAAAAGCCTGGGTAAAAAGCCAAGTCTTTAAAAGCTTTCTAAAAGCCATGATGGAGTCTGAGGAACGAATGGCCACTGGGAGAGCATTCCAGAGTCTAGGGGCAGCAACAGAGAAGGCCCTGTCCTGAGTGCACGAAAGCCGGGCCTCCCTCATTGTCGGCACCCGGAGCAGGGCCCCCTCACATGTCCTTGTCAAGTGGGCAGCAACCCTTGGGAGCAGGCGGTCCCTCAAATACCCCGGGCCCAAACCATTAAGGGCTTTAAAGGTCAAAACCAGCACCTTGAATTGGACCCGGAAACGAACCGGCAGCCAGTGCAGCTCTTTCAAAATGGGGGTGATATGTTCTCAACGGGCAGCTCTGGATAACATCCTCGCTGCCGCGTTTTGCACTAGCTGCAGTTTCCGGATACTCTTCAAGGGCAGCCCCACGTAGAGCGCGTTACAGTAATCCAGCCGCGACGTGACTAAGGTGTGGGTAACCGTGGCCAGATCTGCCTTCTCGAGAAAGGGACACAGCTGGCGCACCAGCCGAAGCCATGCAAAGGCACCCCTGGCCACCGCCTCCACCTGAGCTTCCAAAGGCAGAGCCGGGTCCAGTAGTACCCCCAAGCTGCGCACTTGCTCCTTCAAGGGGAGTGCAACCCCATCCAGAACCGGTAAAATCTCCTCATCCTGATTGGCTCTCCTACTGACCAACATTACCTCCGTCTTATCCGGATTCAATTTCAGTTTGTTAGCCCACATCCAACCCATCACGGCCTCCAGACCCCAATTCAGGACATCCACCGCCTCCCTAGGATCAGATGACAAGGACAGATAGAGCTGAGTGTCATCCGCATATTGCTGACAACTCAGTCCAAGTCCCCGGATGACCTCTCCCAGCGGCTTCATGTAGATATTAAACAGCATGGGGGACAAGACCGATCCCTGTGGGACCCCACAGGCCAAGGGCCACGGGGCCGAGCAGTAGTCCCCCATCACCACCTTCTGGACCCTCCCCTCAAGAAAGGACCGGAACCACTGCAACACAGTACCGCCGATTCCCATTCTCGAGAGGTGGCCCAGGAGGATACCATGGTCGATGGTATCGAACGCCGCCAAGAGGTCCAGCAGAACCAACAGGGACGCACTCCCCCTGTCTAGTTCCCGGCGTAGGTCATCCACTAGAGCGACCAAGGCAGGCAGTCTCAGTCCCATACCCGGGGCGGAAGCCAGATTGAAAAGGGTCCAGACAATCCGTATCATCCAAGATCCTCTGCAGCTGGGACGCCACCACCTGCTCCATCACCTTGTCCAAAAAGGGAAGGTTAGACACAGGTCTATAGTTGTCGAGGTTGGAGGGATCAAGGGAGGGCTTTTTTAATAGTGGTCTTACCACCACCTCCTTGAGGCACGATGGCATCCTGCCCTCCCTTAATGAAGCATTAACGATCACCTCCATCCATCTGCCTGTCCCCTCCCTGGCAGCTTTTATTAGCCATGAAGGGCAAGAGTCAAGAGCGCACAAAGTCACCCGCACACTGCCCAGGATCTTGTCCACATCCTCTGGCTGTACCAACTGAAAAGAATCCAACACAACGGGACCAGATGGTACCAAAGGCACGTCTGCCAGAACTGCCAAAACTCTCGGGTCCAGGTCAGCACGGATGCAAGCAACTTTATCTGCAAAACGACAGGCAAACTGATCACAAAGAGCTGTAGATGACTCCTCCCCCATTGTCCGGGTGGATGTGTGGAGCAAGGTTTTCACCACACGAAACAGCTCTGTTTGTCTGCACTGAGCAGACGCAATGGAGGCGGAGAAAAATCATTTCTTCGCCGCCCCCACCGCCATTGCATAGTCCCTAAAATGGGCTCTAGCCTGTGTTCGGTCGGATTCGTGACGACTCTTCCTCCAGCGTCACTCCAGCCGTCGCCCGAGTTGCTTCATCGCCCTAAGCTCCAAGGAAAACCAAGGAGCAGAATCGGCTCCACCAAGCCGGAGAGGGCGTTTAGGAGTCCGGGCCATCTCTCCATTCCAGAGATCAACCAAGGCCTCAACAGGGTCTCCAGCTCTGGACACTGGAAACTCCCCGAGGGCCATCTGAAATCCAAGCGGATCCATAAGCCTCCGGGGGCGGACGATCTTAATCGGCCCACCACCCCTGCAGAGGGCAGACGGAGCAGTCAAACTAAACCCCACCAGGTGATGATCTGTCCATGACAAGGGAGTTGTCTCAAATTCCCCCACCTCCAGATCATTTATTTCCAGATCCAGAGTGCGTCCCGCCACATGGGTAGGGCCCGATACCAATTGAGACAGGCCCATGATTGCCATGGAGGCCATGAAATCCTGAACCGCACCCACTAGGGGGTCCTCAGCATGGACATTGAAATCCCCCAAAACAATAAGCCTGGGGGAACCCAAGGCCACCTCTGAGACCACCCCCGCCAGATCAGGTAGGGAGACTGAAGTGCAGCGGGGTGGTCGGTACACCAACAGAATCCCCAGCCTATCTCGGAGGCCCACCCTCAAGGACAAACACTCGAAATTCTGAGATTACCTGACCGGGCACCTGGAAACGGGGAGAGTCTCTCGAAAGATGACTGCAACGCCTCCTCCCCGACCCTCAAGGCAGGGCTGCTGCATGATCTGGAAATCTGGTGGACGAAGCTGAGAGAGACCAACCCTGCCCAGCGCATCCAACCAGGTCTCCGTCACACATATCAGGTCAGCACGCTCATCCACAATCAGATCGTGGATGAGAGATATTTTTGCGTTAACTGACCTGGCATTCAGCAGCAGCACCCTAATCCTCGAAGGAGTGTTTTCAGAGCTCCCTAGGGTCAGAGGGTTGGGAGAAGGGCCGGAAAAAGCAACAGGCCTCAATTGCCTGGGCCGATTTCCCCTGTAACGGCCTGCCCAACTCCCACCGCCATACCTCCCTCTGCCCGCTACCCGTGATATTGCCGCCCACACTCCTACCCACTTTTTCGCTCTCCCAGACACATCTCCCCAGACCAACCCACCACGGCCTCTTGGCTTAATAAAAACCAGAACCAGGCTTATGTAAACTCCTGCTAGCTTCTTGATTAAGGGAAGACGGATCTTCAGGCAGAAGGAGAAAGATCTTCTGGGCACCCAGGCAGCTCGCCCCATGGCTGAGAGCCACAAGGATGAGAGCCCTTGGGCCAGCCTGCCCTATATAGTGGCAGAAGCCCCAGCTCAGCAACAGCCCAGGAGATGTTACACACCTAGAGAAGAGGTGGGGCAGAAGCAAAAGACAGTCAGTGCCCCACCCAAGCTGTTCCCTTCTTCCTTCTTCCCCAAGCCCCTGGGCCAGCCGGCCCTGTATAGTGGCAGAAGCCCCAGCTCAGCAACAGCCCAGGAGATGTTACACACCTAGAGAAGAGGTGGGGCAGAAGCAAAAGACAGTCAGTGCCCCACCCAAGCTGTTCCCTTCTTCCTTCTTCCCCCTGTCAGCATTCATCAGGTGCCAGGTGGAGGAATGGCTGCTAGAGTGGCCAAACCCTTGCTGGGGCTTCAAGGTCACCAACAGTAGTGCCAGTGTGCTGAGGTCAGCACGGCAGCTGCAGTCTGTGTCCATATGCTGTATGTCACACACTCTGCACCTGGTTGTGATGATGAGTGTGCTTGGCATCAAGGATACTAGTGCCAGGGAACATCAAAGCCTCCCTGCTGGAGGGCCTGCTGCCACCATGGTTGCTCTTGTGGAGAACTGCTGCAAGAAAACAGCCTACTTCCACCACAGTGAGAAGGGTAGGCAGATGCTCAGGGAGCGGCAGCGTGAGCTCGGCCTGCCTGGACACATGATCCCTAAGGATGTTGAGATGTAGTAGAATCTCACCTTCCACTTGTTCATGCACCCACAGGAGCAAGAGGAGGCTATCCATGCCCCAGCGAGGAACTGCAGCTTGGGAGTGTGTGACCTGTCCAACATGGACTAGAAGCTTATTTCCGAGCTGGTCTTGACACTCACGCTGTTTCTTCTTGAGACAAGTTGTGTGCTGAGGCAGCAGCTCTGAGCCAGGCTTTGTCCACTGCCCTTCTCCTGGAGAAGACAATGGGTGAGCTCCATACCTCTCTGACCACTTGGAGAACACAAGCCCTGGCAGATAAGTTGAGGACTGGAGGTGGATCGGCTTAGCACCAAGTTGGGTCAATCAACAGAGCATGTTTTGGCCTGCCTATGTGAACCAACTGTAAAAAGCAAGACTGTCAGCTGTGGTGAGCTCCCCAGGTGGAGAGCCCTTCTTGTTCAAGAGGTTAGGCAGGCAGAGGAGAGGAGGCTGGGTTTCATCTAGAAGAAGAATGCTAGAGCACCTCTACTTTGAGTATGCAGTCCAAACCCAGCAGCAGCAGCAACAGCACTGCTTCCAAGTCCGGCAGTATGGTGTCCCTTGCAGAGCCAATTCAGTTGGCACTTCCACCTATTTGTTCCACCCTTTGGTTCAAACAGGGATGCCTTGGTGCCTTGCCAGGGGTATGAGAGATGCTGACGGCACCCTGCAGTGGTGCTGAGCAGAGTGTTCTGCAATACCTGCAGGAGCCAGTGGTGGCAAACTCGGAGATGGATCTGGTCCAGTTTGGGGCAGTGCGTTGCCAAATCTGGCCAAACTTGGCAGCAGTTGCTACATGGCTGCACTCCTTCCCCCACCCCCGACCAGCGCCCAGAGCGAGAAGGTGTTCTTCATGGCTGGGGACATAGTGACACTCCATCACTCGGACCTGGATGTGGGTTTGGTAGAGCAGCTGGTCTTTGTCAAGGCCAATCTCTGCTGTGCTATTTTGAGCTGGATGTGGAGGGTGAGTGACTCACACCTGCTGCAACACCACTGTCAGCTCACCCTGGCCAACCAAAAACAGAATGTGTCACAGTCTACCTATTAGTGCTGCTGACCCACACAGACATGCATGCATGCATGCATGCCACCACCAGGCCAAGGATGATGATGGACTGGTGCCCTGGCCCAGCACCAATCAGAGGCTGTGGTGGAGTATAGGTTTGATGTTGGTTATTATTTCTTACTGTCTTCTAACCTTTTCTCAGAACACAGCCACACACACACATTTGCGTGCACACGCACACACGCACACACGCACACACACACACACACACACACACACACACACACACACACAGGCGTGCTGTGAGTCAGAGCCCAGCCAACCTGAGGCTGACTTACTCCAGACACAACGAGATGAAAAAGACTTCTTATCAAGTATGTGGTTTTCTTTTTGTCAGTGCAGTTTAATATGCTTGCTGTGCTATGATTTGCTTTTGCTGGATCTCGGATGGAGAAAGGCGGAAGAACTTGGTTGCCTGCCCTTCCTTCCTGAGACTTGTTGAAGTTTGGTCTGTGAGATGGTGGTGTTGTGGCAAGAAGAAATCTCTCTAGTTTGTGTGTAATATTTTCTTGGTGATTTTGTGCTTTGAGATTAACTCCATGTGTCTGTCCTCAAGACTAACCAAGTTGTGTTCTGGTCTGGTGGTCTGACTCTGTGCTCTGCCTGGAATCTGCATTCTGCATTCTAGATGTACACTCAGTCAAAATGTGGCTGAAAGTAAAGATATTGCATTACTTGAGCTATGCTTGCAAAAAGGGTGCTGATGTTGCTATGGAGTCATAACTGTGTGTTTCAGTGTGTGAGAGAGTAACTTGTGGCAATGCAGTGCAGGCAGGGCACATGGCACTGTGTGGCTGGCAGAAGCTGGGTCAGTGATTCTTTTTTGGACTGTTTGTCTCTTGTTGGGACTTGGGAGGTTCCTTTTGTATATCTATGTTCTACTTGTGTGGCAGTGGTGGCACTGTTTCTGCCATAGGAAATAATGGGGAATCAAACTGACCCATTATTCCCCATAGGTAGGGACACCAAAACAGGTTGGGTGGTAGGGCATTATGGGTGCTACCTACCACCCAACCCGCAAAAGAATCTGGCAGTCGGGCAATTTTAAATGAATTTTTGATTTATTTTTTTTCCTAAGTCAGTTGGTCAACCCTAACTTAGAAACAGTTCAATCCCGATTCAAATTCAAACTGTACCAGTGGTCAGTTTGACAGAACCGGTACTCAAACCAGCAGCACCAGTTTGAGTCCAGTTTAAATCTGAACTGAAGGTTCCAGTTTTGTGCACACCTCTAATGTACGCTACTTTTGTCAGGATGCCAGCCTGTATCTTTTAGCTACATTGATTAAGATGTAACTTAAATTCATCAGCTTTCTTTGGATTTGCCATATTCTTCTTGCACGGACTTCAGCAAAGACAAACCTATTTGCTGAAATAGAGAGTTGTGTGTCTAGTAAATATATCAATGGAATGGCTGTGGTTTAAGTAAAAAGAACTTTGACTGAACATTGGAAATTGAGAACAGAACCAACCAAAGTATATAGAAAAGATGACACACATTTCTATTTTCTACTCTATCACGTGTTTATATATCTAGTCAAAAAGATCATAAGCTCTACCTGTTTTGTTCATACTTTCTACATAGCATTATTGTGTTAGCATGGTGGGGCAAGTAATGACATCTAGTGGTCATATCTGTTCTCTGCATGTTTAGAATCCCTTTGGTTCAGTTTCCCAGTTTTCAGCTCAAGATGTTCATCAAAGGAATATTGGTGCTTTTGAAGCCAACCTCTTAAAACCTCAGAACTTGGGATTATTTAATATTACTAAGAATCCACTTTGGAAAAACCAACCAACCAAATATTGCCCTTCCAATCACACTGTCATTTTAGCAAATAGTCTGGATGATTAAGGCCATCAAAAATGACTTTCATACATCAGCCTAGAACAATTTGCCTATGAAAGTTTCAGAAGATAAAGATAGCTAGACAATTAATAGGGAATGGTCCAGCATCTGCAACTCAGTCTTTCAATGAAATTTTGCATGTGGAAACAGGACTCTATTTACACAGCTGACACAGATGTACAGACATCAGGAGAGCTAAAAAGACTTATTTATATCTTACTGCAGCAGGAGCAGGTGTTGAATGTTTCTCATAAGGAACATGCAGAATGTGAATGAGAGACATCAAAGGAAAGGGTGGGAATATCTCATGGTCAATCGGAACCCCACATCTTGTGTTTGGATGTTTCTGAGTGTTTGGAGACATGAACCTTCCTTGAGCACTGCTGAAAAATAAGGTTGAAATGAATTTTTGTGTGTTCAGTTTTCAAAGTGAAGGTTGGTAATTTGTGGAGTTCCAGAAAGAAAGCAATCTATGCCTCCATGCACCAACACTTTGCCTTGATCTTTCAGTTGGGCATTGGGCTGGGAAAGGATGCATCCAGGCAGATATTTAACAGGTGCTGTTTCTCTAATCTCTTCCTAGAGATGTCCCTGATGAATTTCTGCCTGATGTATCTCTGATAAAGGCAAAGTGTGGGTGCATGGAGCCTCATTTTTAAAACCATCATCCTATAAGAGATTACACAAAGTCTTTACAGCGTATATGGTATGGAAGTTAAGATGGGCACCTTAACTTGCAATTTTCATTCTTTTTAGAGCAGAAGTAAAAATGTAGAGCAGCTTTTAAACTGAAGGGTTTTTTTTAATTACTGAATTTCCAAGTATTTAAAAAAGGGAAATCTACACTACAGAGTGTAGCACTACAGAGAAGAACTTACAAAAGATAAAGATAAAGTCTATCAACTAAGATAAATTCACATGCCTGAAAAAACACAAGTAAATGAAATTAGTGGATTCAGTAACAGTGACAGTGTGATCCCACTTCATGATTATTCAGCTGTGAATAAGAACACAACAAGAAGCAGGTAGCTTGTGTTCGCTTTAAATCTATACTTCACCCCCCCCCTTTTTTTAAAAACACACAAACACACAATAAATGCTTTAACAACCATGTCAAAAACTACAGATTATCTTCCCAGAAATGTCCCATAAAACTCACAGTTATCCTACTTGATTTAATTTCCTTCAGTATGGTGTTAACAGCAAAATAGTATAAACGTTGTACACAAGTGATGTAGCCATTCACACAGAGAGAAACAGGCACACACAGGCACATACCCACATAGGCACACACACATAGGCACACAAAGATTCAGACACAAACAAAGGTTTATGCATGTGTGCATGCACACACACACATACCTCTCATCCATTCCAGCATGCTTATTGTCTTGGCATGTGCAAGACAATCCATTCCAGCATGCTTATGCTCCATTCCAGCATGCTTATTGTCACAAACAGGCATGTGCAAATTGTTTCGGGTACAAATCAATTGTACCCAAATCTAGCTGATTTGGGTGATTTGGAGTAAAAAAAGAAAATCATCCCTGTGGTCCATTGGCTAGATTTGGGTACAAATCGAATCATGCCTGATTCAATTCGATTCAATTTGAGATTCAGATCCCTCCTATTAATTCCCCCAGATTACCAGCTTTCATATTTAAAAAAAGCTAAGCTCTAGCCCTTATAGAAGTGGAGCTATGGAGCAAAATGTGTGGTCACTATTTTCCAAGTGTTTGGATTCTTTGGTGTATAATAACTTTCCCTCAATGAATCCCTATGAGGATTCATTTCCTTCATTTCTTCTATTCATTTTGACTGTCTTTTTGACAGTGCCAACTGTCAACTGCCATGTGCCAACTACACCCCACTCCCATCCACAAGGCGGTGGGGTACTACTCAGTTTATGTTCTAGGATTTTTTTTCAAGTATCTAGGCTCTTTGGTGTCTAATAACCTTTCTGCATAATGAATCCCTATGAGGATTCATTACACACCAAAGAGTCTAAACACCTCAAACATTCCTAACATATAAACTGAGTACCCAGTGGCTTGTGGGTTGCGAGGTAGTTGGAACATGGGATACCACTAATTCCCCACCCCCACTTGCAAAGCAGTGGGGTCAAAATGAACAGAAGAAACTAAGGTGTGTAATGAAGACACCAAAGAATCTAAACACTTCAAAGATACCTAAAAAATAAACTGAGTACCCCAGTGTGTGTGTGTGTGTGTGTGTGTGTGTGTGTGTGTGTGTACTTGGCACATGGCAGTTGACAGTTGGCACTGTCCAATGATAGTCAAAATGAACAGAAGAAATGAAGGTGTATAATGAATCCTCATAGGGATTCATTATGAGGAAAAGTTATTATACACCAAAGAATCCAAACACTTGAAAAATAATGACTGCACATTTTGCTCCATAACTCCACTTCTACAAGGGCTAAAGCTTAGCTTTTTTGCTTTTTTTTGCTTTTTTTTTTTTTTAAAGAAAGCTGGGGATCTGTATTAGGGTTAGGATATGGCAACTTCAAATCCGCATTGTTTTCTGTGGCAGAAATGTTCAAAATCATTAAAAACTTTAAAAAATCATTAAATATCCAAAGTGTCCCACTGCCTTGAAATTTGGGTGGTAGGTGGCACCCATGGGGCCTTACCCACCACCCAAATTTGGTGCCCTTAGGACCTTGTTAAGTGGTCTAAATAAGTCAGAATATAAATAAAATCAAAGCAAATACAAATCAAATCTGGGATGATCGAGGTGGGGTAGATTTGGATGCAAAACAAATCAGGGGTGATTTGTTTTGGGCACAAATCGAATCAGAAAAATCTATTTGTGCACATCCCTACCAGCAAGCCAGCATTCCCTGCTGGCTGCCCTGCCATCAGGGCGCAGATGCACTCCACGCATGTGCGTTGTCCACTGAGAGCATCTGAATCCTGCGCAGCGGAGGCCGGGGCACCCAGTAGGGAACACCAGTTTGCCAGGGCGAGGCATGCACCCAAATGGTTGAGGGGTATGTGCCAAAATGAAGAAGTGGACAGGGGTGTTCCCTGCTGGCTGCCCCACCCCCAGGGCTCTGTGTATGTGTAGTCTCCACATAGGTGGAGGCCATCTGAGCCCTGGGGGTAGAGGCTGGGGCAGCTGGCAGAGAATACAGCCTTGCTGGGGTGCACTAGAATGGGTGAGGGGTGCGCACCAGAATGGAGTGTTTGGCTGGAGTGGCAGCAGCGGGCACCAGGGTCGGGGCAGCTGGAGGGGCAAAGCAGTGAGTCAGCTGCCATGTTTATTGTGAGAAGCACTGTGGGCACTGTAACCTCAAACTTGCTACTCACAGATTCTGTTAGCAGTCAAAATGCATTTTTTTGGCTCGTAACCCAAGTTTGAGGATCAATTGTAAAATAAAAATCAGTTGGGTCCCAGGGGAATATATTTTTCTGGCATGCAGTCTGAAGGCTGCAACTATGCAAATAGACTACAAAATCATTTAAATAGCACTTCCTCAGTCCGAAAGAATGTCACTGACCATTTAAACCTCTGTTCAAAAGAAAAACACTTGGAACTGCTCTATCTAAGCCATTTTTCAATGGATCTTCACCAAATTTGCAGGGGAGGTGTCTCATTTCACCTAGTGATGGCCAGGCAGATCGTACAAATGTGTTTGACTTTATAAGCAAAAGAATCTTCAGGGCTTATAATGGTGGAATACTGAAAAGATTCTCCAGCTCAACTATACTGGCAGAATTGTGCCAGTATAATTATTACTTGTACTCTGCTCTTAGCCTTCAGGATACAGTGGGATGAACATAACATTAATAAACAAATTCATAAACATCTCAGACCTCTACAACTTCATGGCATAAGACAGGGTAGAGTGAGCAGGCATTGTCATTCAGTGTTTGCAAGTTTGATCTGAGAGCTATGAGGAAGGAAACTGAGTTAATTTTATTTGGAAAGGCATGCTTATTCAGGAAAGGGAGGAGGTTGAATGATGGGGTTCTGAGAATATATAGTTGACAAGACTCCAATTAGTGTAATCCACATCTGTGTTCAAAAGAAAAGGGCTTTTTAAAAATGTCAGTCTTGTTTGTTCTGGAAGGAAATGTAATTTGCTATGCACAGAGGAATGTAAATTTTATTTCAGTGTGAGGCTGACATTGTTTTAGAGTTGTGGATCAAGGTATATAAAAAGAGGCAATGAAACAGCCAGAGTATGACAGTTTTAGTCCAGATGTATATTTTATGTGTGAGAAGTTCAGTAGTTGGGAGCTGAAATGGCTTTGTTTATGTGAAATACAAGTAGAAGGACAGTCTTTCACTGCATGACTGTTTTATATTAGAAGAGAATGGAGTTGTAGTGGTGATGTTATCGTTTCTTCAAGTTTAGACTGATAATTATTATACTCAGGGAATTATGTTACTGATTACACTTACACACACACACACACACACACACACACACACAAGTTGGGCTGGGCGCAGAGCATCTGTGCCTCCAGTTCGCTGTTGTTTCCCCCCTGCTGCCATCCCCCCCGTGCCATTTCCCCGCTGCCCGCCAATTACATCTTTTTCTTCCCGCACAGCCTCTGCCGCCTTCTTCTGCCCACCCACTGTTGTGGTCCAGGCCTGATTTATATACTAAATATGCTTGTTAGCTAGCATACAAAATTAGGCCTGTCTCATAGTGTCACCAAGTGACCAAGTTCTTTTATATAGTGACCATGTAGGATCTGGGCGCAAAGAAGAAAGGAGATCAAACCAATCCTAAATGATTCAATGGGCTTTATTGAGTATAAAAGAATAACAACATCAATCTAGCTGAGCAGAAAGCAGAACATTCAATATTACTAACAGTATTTCAACCCTGGCCAGCACCAATATTCACCCAGTGTTCCTAACTAACATATGTGTGTGTATTAAATCTTCCTAGAGCCTAATATAATTCAGATATAGAAGGAAAAAAGGGGGGGTAAGGAAGGTTGAGGGCTGGCATGGTATGGGGAGATCAGGAATTAGTGGGGGGGGGAGGAGAAGGAAGGGAAAGGGTGGAGGGATCCAAGGCTTGTGGAGGCAGCATATTACCCGGAGCAGAGGCTTGAGAACAGTGGAGCTTTCAGCTGAAGGAGAGAAGCTTTTGGCTGGAGACAGGAGCTTTTCGATCAAGCATGAAGTTTGCTCAGAGCACAGCTGAGAGTCAGAGCACCATGGCTGGGGAAGTCTTGACTTCTCACTTTGCAGCAGAGGTCCCTTCTCCCATGGAAAGAGTTCCTGCTTCTAGCCCTGCAGCTTAGCAGCAAACCCTTGGATTGCTCATGAGCAGATCTTGCATGTAGGCACAAGATTGCTTGTAGGCACAAGACTGCTTGTAGGCAAGAGACTGCCCGTTCTCTGTCCAGTAAACCTGTTCTTTATAGTTGTATTTTCCTTTGATCTCTCATAGAGTCTATTCAAATCTCCTCATCTTTTCCTGGGTCCCCCAAAAGGTGACAATTTGCTGCTACCTTCTGGATATCCTCTTTTAATTACTCAGCCAGTCCAGAGAGATCTCAATCTCATCTTCTGTTAGCTGCTATCTTGAGGAGGGGGCATTGCCCAAAGCAAATCTGCATCTCTGAGTTGCAAATGGGCCCCTTCTCTTGTCCCAGATTTGCTAGCCTGGTCCCAAAAGGTGTTAAAAGTCAGTAGTTAGTGAGAGAATTAGTTCTATTTGTGTGAGACAGCAATTACATTATTTCTTGTGTACCTCTATCTAGTATGTAATTACAACAAGAGAATATTTAAAGTAACATAAAAAGGGGTACATGTGTGAGACGAGTTAATCAATGCATTTGACTGAGGCAGAAGCATCCTTTCAGTGAGGAAAAGGGATAATTTCAGCAGTGTGAGACTGGTAATTAAGCCTGACCCATTGAGTCTCTTGTGAGTTCCACAAACACTGATAAACAATGCTAGATTACCCCTGCCTCTACAAATCATTTACCAGGCAGTCACGAGATCTGGGTGTCAATTCACCCTGAATCCAGGCATTCAATTGAACTCTTAATATAAAATGAAATCAGACACAGGCCTGAATTCCATATACTTCTGGGTTGGTACCTCTGAGTCTAATATGTTGTGGTGCCCAACACCCCCCCCCCCCCAGTTTTCTCTGCTTGCCTGCTGGCTGGTCAGCCGCCACATTTCCCCCCCACCGAGCCCCATTTTCTTCCCTCCCACCCATCCCCATCGCTATTCAGCAGCGGCTCGTGAACTCTTGCAAGAGCTGCAATGCATGGGATTAGCAATGAGTACGCCTAAGATATATAGATAGATAGATACTGCTGAGATGAAGTTGAGAAAATGTAGCTTTTCCACGAAGAAACATATCACAAATAATGATTAACCATCTGACTTTGTTCTTCAAACTCTTGCTTTAATTTCTGTGACAGGAAATTGAACTTCTGAGCATTCAGTGTGGTTCTACCAAAAAAGGGAAGTAGTACTGAAAGATTTGCTGATTGTTTTATAACTGCTTTCCTCACAAACACAAAGTAATCTTATAAAGATTTAACTAAGAGTTTATTCAGAAACAACTCCATTTTCTCCTTCTCTTTTCACTTTCTGATTCTACTCCTCATACTCTCTACAGGATCTCCACTGGGACAAACCTTTAAACAACAAAACATGCAAGACACAGGTTAGACCACTGCAAACTGAGCAAAGAGACACCTTTTTAAAGTGGCGATTCTCATATTTAGCAGGGGAAGAGCAACTCCAGTGGCTGTTAGGGATGTGCATGAACTGGTTTGGAGGCCCTGTTATGGACCTCTGAACCTGTTCAAAGGACCAGTGGTTCAACTGGTTCAGCGGTGGGGAGGGGGTTACCTTTAAGGAGGAGGGAGGGTGCTTTTACCCCTCCCACCACATTTCCCCCACTGGTGCTGTCTTTTAAAATGGTCCCACAGGATGGCAACGTACCTCCTTGCTGCGAGACCGGAAGTGGCCAGTGCATGTGCGCATGTTTTGCAGGTGCACACATCGCATGCATGCACACATACCAGGCACTTCCGGTCTGATGTGCACCAGGGCAGCAAGGAGGTACATGGGGCAGCAGAGTACCTCCTTGCCGCCCTGGTGTATGTTGGACCTTGCCACTCGGGTGCATGTTGGATGTTGGGATGTTGCCACCCCACTGGATTTTTTAAAAAGACAGTACCAGTGAGGGAAATCGGCAAGGGTAAGAGCACCCTCCCTGATCCTTAAAGGTAACCCCCTCCCCTACTAGCGAACTGGCCACCGCTTGTTCTGTGCACATCCCTAGTGGCTCTTGCTGGTATCTTCCTGATGTTTTTTTTTTTTTTAAAGATTGTGAGCCCTTTGGGGATAGGGGCCCATCTTATTTATGTATTTATTTTTCTATTTATTTTAATTATTTATCAGATTTGTATACCACCCCAAACTTCCATCTCTGGGCAGTTAACAATAACATAAAAACAAGTTAAAAACATACACAAAGTTAAAACAATTTAAATAATTTTAAATTAAACACAGATTAAAACCTAAACAATTTTAAAAGCTGAAAAAGCTTGGGTGAAGAGGAGGGTTTTCAAATGATTTTTTAAAATTGTCAGAGGGGTGTGTGGATCGTATTTCAATAGGGAGTGCATTCCACAATCTTGGGGCAGTAACCAAGAAGGCTCACCCCCGTATGGCTACCAGGCGAGCTGGCAGCAACGGAGACGGGCCTCTCCAGACAACCTCAGTGGGTGGTGGGGCTCATAGTGAAGACGACGCTCTCTTAAATACCCAGGGCCCAAGCCATTTAGGGCTTTATAGGTTATAACCAGCAACTTGTATTTTGCCCAGAAGCCTATTTGGCAGCCAGTGTAGCTCCATCAATAAAGGAGTAATGTGGTCTCTCCTACATGACCCAGAGACCAACCTGGCCGTCATATTCTGTACCAACCAGAGTTTCCAGACTGTGTACAAAGGCAGCCCCACATAGAGCGCATGGCAGAAGTCAAGTCTGGAGGTTACCAGCATATGTACCATTGTTTTGAGGCTGTTCATCTCAACAAACGGACGCACCTGGCGTATCAGTCGAAGCTGATAGAAAGCCCCTCTGGCCACCGCTTCAACCTGAGATAACCAGGGAGAGGTGTAGATCCAGAAATATTCCAAGACTACATACCTGTTCCTTTTGGGGATGTGTGACCCCCATCTAGAACAGGTAGATCAAAATCATCTCTGGAGTTCTGACCCCATACAATAAATACCTCCATCTTACCTGGATTCAGTCTCAGTTTATTCTCTCTCATCCAGCCCATTACTGCTTCCAGGCAGGCATTTAGGGAAGTTATGCCATCTCCTGAAGAAGTTGACATAGAGAAGTAGATCTGGGTGTCATCAGCATACTGATAACATCCTGCACCCAATCCCCTGATGATCTCTCCCAGCAGTTTCATGTAGATGTTAAACATTGAAGACAATGCAAAGCCCTGAGGAACGCCATACATAAGCTCAGATTTCGAAGAGCAACAGTTTCCAATCGACACCATATGGAATCTGTCCGAAAGGTAGGAGCAGAACCACTGTAAAACAGTGCCTCCCACCCCCAGCACTCTCAGGCATTCCAGAAGGATACTGTGGTCGATAGTATCGAACACTGCCAAGAGATCCAAAAGGACCAACTGAGTCACACTTCCTCTGTCAATTCCCAATTGGAGATCATCCATCAGACTGACCAAGGCAGTCTCTACCCCGTAGCCCACTCAAAAGCCAGTTTGAAATAGGTCTAGATAGTCAGTTTCCTCCAAGACCTCCTGGAAATGAGAGGCCACCACCCTCTCAATTACCTTGCCCGACCATGGGAGGTTGGAGACTGGACTATAATTGCTCAACTCTGAGGGATCTAATGCAGGCTTCTTTAGAATAGGTCTAATAATTGCCACCTTAAGGCAAGGAGGCATCCCGCTCTCCCTCAGAGAAGCATTTATGATTTCCACCAGACCTCCTATAGCAAACAAGAGTCAAGAGAACAGTAGGCCTTATTGCTCCAAGCAGCTTGTTCACATCCTCAGCAGTCACAAACTGAAACTGATCCAGTAGAACCACATAAAAGGAGTTGCTAGACACCTCCAATTCAGACATCACAGTAATTGTGGAGTGTCCATCTAAGTTGGCCCAAATATAAGATATTTTATCGGCAAAGAATTCTTTAAACACATTAAACACAGTGGGTAACTGACTCCAGATTCTGACTGAAGGAAGTGGGGGCACATACTAGTCCCCTCACAATCCTGGACAACTCCGTTGGACTTGAACTCACAGATACAGAAAATTCACAGAGGCAGAAAACTCACAGAGGCAGAAAACAACCGCTTCTTTGCAGCACGTATTGCCTGAGCATAGGTCTTTAAATGTGCTCTATGTTGTAATCTGTCGGATTTGAGTCAAGTCTTTCTCCACTTGAGCTCCAGTTGCCTACCTTGCTGCTTCTGCCCCCATATATCTTCCATATACCAAGGGGCCAATTTTGAAGCTGGCCGAGGGAATGCTTGGGAGCAATCGTGTCTACTGCCCTGGTGAGCATTTTGTTCCAGTTCTCCACCAGAGCATCAACAGGATTACCGGCAGAGCCAACATTAAATCCCTCCAAGGCTCTTTGAAATCCTACTGGGTCTTTTAACCTCTTCAGGTGGACCATTCTAATAGGTCCCTCAGGCCTGTGGAGGTGGAAAGTGGTTGTAAGCCTAACCTTAACCAGATGGTAGCCCGTCAATGACAATGGGAAAATCACAGGAGTCCCCACACATGGAACACCACCCTAATCAGAGTAAAAGACCAAATCAAGTGTGTGATCTGCAATGTGTATCGGTCCAGAGACCATTTGGGATAGGCCCATTGTTGTCATGGCCACTATAACTGCCCCGGACAAGTTGGCCCCGAAATGAACATTGAAGTCCCTCGGCACCAAAAGTCTGGGAGATGCCAATGCAAGTTCTATGACCAAGTCCATGAGCTCAGTCAGGGATTCTGTTGAGCAGCAGGGCAATTGGTACACCAACAGAAGTCCCAATCTATCCCTGGTTCCCAAACTTAAGTATACACATTCAATATGGTCAGATACTCCAACAAGGACCCTAGTAAGGGAGATGTTATCCTTATAGACCACAGACACTCCACCTCCCTGCCCTTGTCCCCTCACCTGCTCCTCTACAAAATATCCTACTCTACGTAAACCAATTTGTGAACATTGGTTGAGGAACAGTACATAAATATTTATCGTCATCATCGTAGTAGTGGTAGTAGAATACAATATTGTTTAACATTCATGTTCAGCCTCAGTGGATGAAGAAGAGGGAGGGGCTCCCCTGCCCTGAAAATGGAGGTTGCCACACTGCGGTTGGATGAATATCTATTATGTGATTCATGATGTGAAAAATTAACTGCGAATTTGGTGATTCATCGAACCGCAGTCCACAGGTTTGACATTCATCCAACTGCAGTCCAGCAACCTCCATTTTCAGGGCAATGGAACCCCTTCCTGCTCCTTGTCCAGTGAGGCTGCATCCTAGCAAGCTCCATAATGCTTGCATTGCCAGATGATGGGCAAAGTGTCAGCATATCGCCAGGGTGGCAGCCATTGGCAGCCACAAGTGGGCATGCCGAGTGCAATCATGCCTTTTCGGATTGGTTCACCTACCTTCGCAGGGAAAAGACATTTAAATGCCATGCCATTCAAGCCCTTCTTCTGACAGCAATTGCACCAACTCCGTCATAAGAGCCCTGAAACAAAACTGTCTCACACAAGCACAATTTCTTTTCTTTGGTTGCGGGGGGGGGGGGGTGGGGGGGGTGGAATCTTGGGGGGCACTATTATCCTCTGGTTTCACATTACGTGTGAATGCTTCCTTTCTCTGAAGATCTGAAATCTTTTATCTTGATCATAAAGATCTCTACATGTTATTGATGTTGGCCACAATGCAACTGTGTAAGCACAGAGCATCTGGGACAAATTCTACATCTAGAACAGGGTTCTGGTCACACAATCCTGAGAGCTGGATCAGGGAAGGGAAATACGCTTGCAGCATGTATTTGCAGCATGTATTAGCACACATGGCTCCTTCTTATATAACTTAATAAACACATGGAAGCCTATTTTTACACAGATATGGTCTCTAGCTGGATCCAGGAGCAGCAATTCTGTGTATCCTTCCTCTAGATTAAGGCTTTACAACTGCAGCATTCCAGGTGTTGGTGGATTACAACTCCCATCATCCCTGATCATTGACCATTAAAGATGATGGTGACTGAAGATGATGGATGTTGTAGTCCACCAACAGCTGGAGGGCCGAAGTTGTGCAGCCCTGCTCTAGATCATACTGTGCAGTGCACAAAATCACTGCTTCTCTTTCCTCGTGTAAAAATCCAGTATGGAGACTTCTATATGGAATGGAATGGAATCTTTATTACGATTATCGACCAGACAGAAATATAACACAATAACTAATAACCTTCAGCAATTGTGATTTTGCCAATACTTTCTTACACAACATTTTAGAATATAACAATATTCTACAGTTCTTTCTTACAGTTTAGAATATAATAATATACAATACAGCTGACACTCATGAATGTACCAATTGCTTCCTTACACAATTTGTGATGTAACAAAATTTTGCCATCTTGATAGAAACATTAATATTATTGTCGGTCAAAAGAAGAGACACATAAAAGGCTGATGGCCTACCTGGAAATTTAGACAAAATAGGTAACAAAAGTATCAACTGAATATCTCTTTAGAATAAACAATGAAGCAAAATATGATCGATTGTCTCAACCATTCCTGACTGACACGGGCAAAACCGTTGGGGGAAAAAATATACCAAGATAGCAATTCTCTAAAAGAGCTGAGGGTAACGCATTCAAGAATGCCAAGGTACACGCCCTTCTTGGTTTGGCAAAAACAAGCTAATATAAATAATTAACTGGTCTATAGGGGAGAGCTACATTATCTAAAACGGAGAAGTGTCTAACTCGGGCCCCATTTTCCTGAGTCACTATATCCCAGATCTGCTGTTTAACTATCTCCTTGGCCTTTGACATCCCAAGGGAGACCAACATTGGGATACATATCTCATAATTTTCTATTTTTTTCTCAACTCCCTCTTTCCATGCAGATGTAAAGTTGTCATTCAGGACCAGAGGTGTGAGGCCGCCAAGGTCAAGATTTAGTTTCTGATAATAAAAGATCTTTGCAACCCAAACATGTGCTTCAGTAGGTACTAACCCCAGTTCCAACTTTAACACTGCATTGGGAATTCCTCTTGGCAACCCGATAGTCCTTATGAATTTGGTTTGGACCAACACTAGGGGATGAAAATCCTTCACCTGAGCCCCTTATATAATTGGGCTAATATTTTCCCTTTATGACCTGAATTGCAGCAGGAACATAGCCACCTCCCCCCCACTCAAAAATCTAGTGAGCGCCATTGCACTATTTTGTGCCTCTTGTGTAACATGGAGCAGATGTGCTCTCCAACAGCCATTAAATTGTAAGACCACACCTAAATACTTCTATAACTTGACTTGTTCTATATCTAGGCCATCAATTTGCCACTTATGCTGCATAATTTTCTTCTAGAACACCATGAGTCCTGCTGTATGTCTGAATAGCAGTCTTTTTGCCAGTCCCAAGTTGTTTCTTTTGTTCACTCAGATATCAATCCCTCTTCAGTCATGGGGTGGATGGGTTGAGGTGGGTACGATGTGTCACCTTACAAGCTCTGAAAGCTTTCTCTGTTCAGAACACCAGTGTCTATCTCCAAGCCACTGAATAATGTTTCATTGAATTATTCAAATACACAGCCATCTTGGGCTTTAACACAAAGGCCAACTACTTTGTGACTAGAATTTCCAAAATAGCATGCAGTCTTAAATAGTCATGGATACAAAGTTTTGAACTTTCAGGTCTAAATTACATTAATTTAAATATACGATTGACCCTTCACACAGCTTTTGTTCACTAAACAGTAGCCGTGGCTGCAGTGTAGGGAGCAAATTGTTTGGCACTAAGGGGAGCTTCCAGGGCAAAGCCATACGCAGGGCCTTTTTCAGCCTGTGGCTCTGGTGGGGTGGAGAAGGATAAAGCCCACCCTTCTGCATGGCATGGTCCAACCCCACAGCTGCTCTTCAGTAAAAAGGAAACAAGTTAATGTCAGGGCTTTGGTGTAACAATATATCATTATAATGTAATATGTCCTTTGACCCCAGGTCAGAAACCATTTCTGTTTAATTAGTGGCTAATACCGATTTCTTTCTGCCTGTGTTGGAGATAAAACATATTCCAGTGGATGAGTGGAAAAGTACAGCATTGCTCTCAGGAATCTGAGCCTTCTGGTCAGCTTTGCACCTATGCTTAAAAGCAAGATATAGAGGCTATCGAGAGCAAGCAAAACTAGGCTCAGGGAGCGCAGCAGCAAGCCCACCTAAATAGCCATGGCAGGAAGCCTGCTAAATAGCCACCATATTAAACGAGGTTAATGGAACGAGTGCTCTGTAAACCTCGCACGGTGCATTATTGGGGCTTCAGGGGGCAGGGCGCCACACAGTGACACTTCCCTTCACCTGACCCCCAGAGATGCCAGGTGAGGCACAGGCAGATGGCAGGAGAACCACCGCTCATCTGGGTGAGTGATCCTCCCACTCAGGGACCAAGGGAGGATCATCGGCAGGGAGGTAAGCAAATTTGGGCTTCTTCCCCACAAAAGAGGGTAGCACTTCTCACTTTATTGTGAGAAGAGCTTCATAGTAAAGAACACAAAAAATAAATCTCACTTTCAATCCCCATTACAAACTATGAACCTGAATGTTCAAGTGAACAAATGTGGTACAGGAAATGAAGGTTTGATCAAAACATTAGCATGGTTTTATATAATTTCTTTTCTATAATTTGAAAATAAATTAAAATATGGTCAAAGCTTACCTTGTTTAATTCAAATCTACAATTGGAAGTTGTTTGTTAGCCTGATAGTGAGCCGGGTCTCATGATCAGTGAGACCTGGTTTGGGAAGGGAAGCAAGGAGAGCGGGCTAGGCCCACTCTCCCTGCACACCAGCAGGACGGGAGCCCTGGGCGGCCGGATCGGGCGCCCACATGATTGCTGGCTGCGTGACAGACCCGGCAGGGGCTGGGGAGTTCGGGGGCTGCATGGCCCCTGGAAGCTCCAGTATGCCCTGCTCAAGTGCTCAGGGCTTACTGGAAAGACCCCAGAGCCGGGAGGTGGCTTTTTGCCTCCCCTCCAGGGGTCTACTTGTGAATAGCCACAGCATGGTGCCGCGCCTACTCACAATCAGAAAGACCGGGTTTGTGTAGCGCTCGCTCATATTTAGGCAGGTTAAACGCCGGGAGACAACCGGGCTCGGCTGTGAGTCTGGTGGCTCCCATGATCATCTGAAATCGGGCTAGGCTCCCCTAGCCCTCTTTCGGATGATCGTGGGAATAGCCTCAGTATGAGAGCAACTGATTATGCATACTGAGGCAGGCAGAAAACTACCTTAAAATGTCATATCATATGGGTTGGAAATTATGCTCTTGTTTATACAAGCCTGTCACATTAAGTGCGCAGCAAGGAAATGCTTGACTAACAAGCAGAAGGTTGCCGGTTTGAATCTCCTTTGGCACTATATTGGGCAGCAGCAATACAGGAAGATGCTAAAAGGCATAATCTCATAGTGTGCAGAAGGAGGCAATGGTAAACCCCTCCTTCCAAAGAAAACCACAGGGCTCTGTGGGTGCCGAGAGTTGAAATCGACTTGATGGCACACTCTTCTTTACTTATACAAGCCTAATTGTTTCAAAAAAACTCCATTTAGCATTTTTTCTCTAACGATTAGCAAATGGGTACCATCACCCTGATACTAAAGGAAAAAGAAATAGTGTACAAGGAGATAATCTAGGCAACATCCTCAGTTTTCATTGGCCTAAAACAGGAGCCCTTATTCTTGAGTAAGTATTTGTTACTTCAGAACAAGCAGTCCTTACCTGGAATCTCACATTCCTTTTTCTACTCTCTCGTTGTCATTAGTAGACCAACAGAAAAGCCTCCCATGAAGCCTCTTTATAGCCACTTCTTCTCACTAGGAAGCTTTGAAGACTGAAAGTTAACATGCTATCCTGTGATAAGTTGAACAGTTTTAAAATATTCATTGATCTATCTTATGTGCATTTAAATAAGCCAACCAATATAGGGAACTGTGATTTTCTAAAGAGATATGTGTTGTTCTGCAGGGTCTGATCTGCCCAATATCCATCTCTGAATTGAATTATTTGATGCATTCAACACTTAATCTGTTGACTGTGGTAATGGACAATTAGTTGTCCTGATTGTCCTGATCCAGCACCTCCCAAGTCTTGAGTTGGAACTCCTCCAAACAGGCCCATCCTTAGGTGGGGCCCAGGGCAAATCGGCCAATGCGGTGGCCCCTTCCAGCCAACTTTAATGGCAGCACCAAAAAAAAAGGCAGGATGTGATAGGCCTCTCCAAAGATCAGGACCCTGGACAGTCACCCTGCTTGACCTGCCCTAAGGATAGCTCTGCCTCCAGACTCTTCTGCCACCAGAAGAGTTTCCAAGTATAGCAACAAAATCCAAGCATGGCCCAACTCATATTCTACAATGCTGGTGATGCTCCACATATGCAATGGGATTTCTCACATAAAATATCCCTTGGCATTATGACAGCTCTTTTTGCATTATGTCATTGGTACACATAAAACTCTTGGCCTTGTGTAATGTTGGACCTGGGCAAATAATTACCTACTACTTCACCATAACTAAAAAACTAAATGCTGAATATATTAAATTATTCAGTTCACTTTTGTTTAACTGTGCGCAGCTTTGAACCTGGCAACATTTACATCATTAGAACAATTTCATCTCAGTGTGTGTGTGTGTGGCTTTGTATGATGCTGATTGTGAAAATATCTTGCCACATACTGGCTTGCCAGACTATTTTTCATGTAGAGCCACAGCATGGACTGCAGTATTAAGAAACCAACTGTTGATATTAATTAGTCATGTTTTGCTTTAAAAGCAGAGATCTGATAAACAAGGGCCCTGGGAGGTGGCTGTATAAAACTCATAGGCATAGTTGATGGCTGTTAAAAGATAGATATTATAGAGAAGGATTGTGAGAATTTTTGAAAGCCAAGATATTTTATTTTGCATTACTCTGGTATATGCTTCTTCTTGAAAACCCAAGGAAAATCAGGGGAAAAAGTTTCACTTCTTTTGTTTCCCTAAAACAAATTTTAAATACAGGGCAATGTGATGACTACCGTTTTGAATTCATATGAAAGACAAAATTCCTGTCTGTATGTGGACGGGATTGTCTCTCATGTTATCTTTTTATAGTCCATGCCATGCAATCCTAAGCATATTTACTTAACTGTATGTCCCATTTTGCTCATTCTGTGTGCTTAGGATGTAGGGTTGCCAGGTCCAGATGGTGAAAAAAATCAATATCCATCACCAAAAAAGTGGAAATAGAGGATGCTTTTAACACAAAAAACAAATCTCTACTTTGCATAAAATCTGCATATGTTTAGTGGTATTATATATGCATATTTTAAATTTTTAATTTTGAACTTAATTCTGGTTGTGGGTTTAGCCTGGATTTTTTACTTATTTACTTAATTTGGTTAATTTTATTAGTTTTATTTTACATTGTATCAATTTTATTGTTGTGAGCCACCCCAAGCAGTAGTGTACAAGTAGTATAATGGTGGTGTAGAAATATTTTAAATAAATACATACTTTGATAAGAATTGGATAATTTGAGAATAAATACAGCTCACCATTGTGAAGCTGATGACCAGGTGAGCTGTATGTCTGCTCAGTCTGCTGTGTCTGTCCTCCTCCCGCAGAGGTTACCCAGCCTCCAGGCCAGCAACTTTACCTCTTAGCTTGAGGCAGGGCAGCCAGCCAGCTACTGAGCTGGGCTCTTTGTATGCTGACACATGCATGGTCTCCCACTCGCTTGCTGTTTTCTACTACAACAAACATTTGTAGAAGGTTTCACAGTGGTTTTCAAGAAAAATAAATAATAAAACTCTCCCCAGTCCCCAAAGAGTTCACAATCTAAAATGAAACTCCAAGTAACACTGGCATCAGACAGTGAAGGAATGCTGTGCTGGGGTTGGATATGGCCCATGATAAATAAAAGAGATTCACTTTTAAAGGTGCCATTTTATTCATATCGCAGGAGTAGCTGCTAACTGAGAAAAGTTAGTTAGCTAAGTGCTTAGTTAGCTAACTGCTGAGTAAAGTTAGCTAACTGCTAACTTCTCACTGTAGAGAAAGAATGGCAGTTCAGTCTCAAAATAGCAGAGCACAACCAGTTTGGTGATAATTCAACCATGCAGGAATATATGAGTATAACAACTCATACAGCAGCAAGTTCAAACACAAATTGAATTATTGGTTGCTGTATTCGTTCTCTCAGTGGATCCCTATGAAGAACTTTACATACATACATACACACACACACACACACACACACACACACACACACACCTGTTTACCTATTTTAGGTAACCAGTTCCTATAGGTGCACTTGTTTCTTTGGCCTCTATAAGTCCCAAATACTCTAGTAAATCATTTATTTTTTGTTTTTGGTTAAGCAAATAGCTTCCATCCTCTTCTCTCTCTTTGTGTATCCCAAGATAGTGTGAAACAGGCCCAAGCTATTTTACTTCTATTTCACTATTCAGGTGCTTTATTTTTTCAAGGCTCTCCTCTCTATTTTCATAATGAATTATCAGATTATCAACAAAAGTAAGAAAGTATATAGATCCATCTGTTATCCTTCAGCCTCGAGTACAGGCAAGGGTCAGCCTTTCCTTGGGTAAATCCCTCATTGACTAGTAACTGGTTTAATTTGACATTCCAGGCTCTTGCAGCCTGCTTTAGTCCACAGTTACTTTTCTGCAGCTTACATACAAGTTTTTCTTTACCAGGTTCCACAAATCCTGGAGGCTGGTCCATATAAATATCTTATTTGATGTCTCCATGAAGAAATGCAGTTTTCACATCTATGTCATCCACTTGCATTTTCTTTGCTGCTGCAATGCTTTGGAGAGTCCTTACTGAGGTCTGTTTTACAACGGGAACACATGTCTCGTCATAATCTTCCCCATATATTTGCAAGAATCCCTTTGCCACCAGTCTTGCTTTGTTACGCTGGACATTTCCTTCTGCATTCTACTTAATTTTTAAATCCACTTGCACCCCACAGTTTTTCTTCCCTCAGGTAGCTGTGTGAGTGTCCATGTGTTATTTCTGTAAAAGGATTCAATTTCTTCCTTTGAATCTTCCTTCCAGTTTTGTGCTTCAGTTGCACAAAAGTTATCAATTTCTTTCCATGTGCTTGGTTCTTGAAACCCTTCTCCCTTTGCAATGTAGGCAAGTTTCTTAGACAGAACTCCTTTATTTTGTCATGTTGAATGCCACACTTTGTTCATGATAAGCATCCTCTTCTGCTGAATCACTGTCAGGTGTAAAACTTACAGTGGATCGTTCCTTTTGGTCATATTGCCTTGATTCTTTCTCCAACTGAAAATTAGGCTCCAGGTTTGGCAGTTCACTAGTGGTTGGTTTTTCATTTTCACAGAAGTATGCTAATTTGCATATTTTAATTGTTTCAGTGGCAAGATCTAAAATCCTATCTCATTTACATCCTATGGAATAGCCAACAAGTATCCCTTCCTCAGATCTATAGTTGAGTTTGGTCCTTTTGGCTTTTGGTATATAGGTGTATGCTTTAGATCCAAACACTCTTATATGACTCAAAGTGGGCTTGTTGCCATACCATAATTCATGTGTTGTTGTTCCTGTGGCTGCTGGCAATCTGCTTTGCAGGTAAGTAGCAGTCATCACTGCTTCTCCCCAAAATTTAGTAGCCAAATCTGCATCTACAAGCATGCATCTCAGCATTTCCGTAAGAGAAGGGTTTTTTTCTTTCTGCCACTCCATTTTGCTCCAGAGTATAAGGAACAGTCTTTTGGTGTTCAGTGCCCTCCCCCTTTAGGAATCTTATGGTATCATTCCCAGTATATTCACCACCATTGTTAGTGTGGAGGATCTGTGGCTTTCTCCCAAACTTGTTGCTTATTCCTGCAACATATTCTTTTAGTCTTTCTAGTACTCGTCCCTTGTCACTAAACAGGTATGTATATGTGTATAGTCATCAATGAAAGTAAGAACATATTTATTCTCTCTTGATGTATTAACTTGCATAGGTCCACAAATATCACTATGAATCAGATCCAAAGGATGCTGTGTTTCTCTTTCTTTGCATGGAAGAAAAGCAGACTGTGTTGCCTTTGCTCTTATACAGCATGCACACTGATTCAGTGCTGCAGGGACTATTTTTAGACCTTTTACCAAATCCAACTTTTCAGCCTGACTATCATTTTGGCATCTCTATGGCCTAACTTTCTGTGCCAGAAATTCAGACATCCTTTGTGTGTGCATTCCTTCACAGTTTTGGCCTTTTCACTCAAACATTCTACTTCAAACAATCCATTCTTTTTAAAACTGCTTTCATAAGCA
Source organism: Hemicordylus capensis (assembly GCF_027244095.1). Taxonomy (NCBI): domain Eukaryota; kingdom Metazoa; phylum Chordata; class Lepidosauria; order Squamata; family Cordylidae; genus Hemicordylus; species Hemicordylus capensis. Next base: position 121,785,094 of record NC_069659.1, read on the forward strand.
ATTCCTGTTTATGAGTAATGAAACAGTACCTTCCTTCAAATTTTACTTCATAGCCCCTTTCTGTAGCATATTTTACAGACATGAGACTTGTTTATAGTGTAGGCACATACCAAGCTTCTTCAGTTGTTAATCCAATGGCTTCTCCTTTCTCTAGTTTTCAGAGCAACTGTGCAGATCCTTTCCTTTTTGCATACATCACTTCTCCATCTGCCAAGTATATAGTGATTGTACAACTTGGTATCTAGGTTTATAAATCTCTCCCTTTCTCAGATCAGGTTGCTTGTAGCACCTGAGTCAATGCAAATGCCACTGCTGCATTTCTCAGACTTAGCTTCCAAAACTTTCTGTCCTTTTGCAAGGTATATCCTTTGATTATTAGCTTTAGCCCCTGACTGCTTGTAAGTTCTATATCCTGTGTCCCCAGATGATTCCTATCTTTTCTTGCCTTTGTCTTTTATTCTTGGGACACTTATTCTGCAAGTGTATAAGGTTTCCACATATAAAGCATTTCTTTGAAAGGTTCTAAATGCACCTTCTTCAGTCTCCTTTGGTTGTCCATCATCTCTTCTGTGCAAATCAGAGTTCTTTAGACTGCATCTGGCATGATTACTTTTTGAGCTTGCAGTTGCCTAGATATTGCTAACATTTCATTTATGTGCTTGGACAGACCTTCTCCTTCTCTAAGTCTTTTATTGCTCAGTTTTCTTACTAGATGCACTTTGGAGACCACAGACATCTTTTTATATAATCCCTTCAGAGTTTCCCACATATCCTTTGCATTTTCTTCATCTCTTAGATGCACTAAGATTGGGTCACTCACTGCCAAGCAAATAATTCCTGATGCCTTTTCATCTGCTCTATCCCATTCTTTCTGCCCCTTTCCTGCACTTGCAGGATGCTGGGTGTGCAGAACACTGCTAAGTCCATGACTCTTGAGGAACATCTCCATCTTGAAAGACTAGAGCTTGTACTCAGGACCTTGCAACTTTTCAATCAGCTGTAATCCTTGTGCTGTCTCAATTTTCAAAGCTTTTCTCTTTGCTTTGCTTTCTATTTAACTCTCTAGGCTTTTTTCTTTTATTTACTGGATTCTGGGCCTTTTAATTCTTTTGTTGGGGAAGAATGGCAGTAAATTCCCCAAGTAGCAGAGCAAAATCAGTGTGACAATTCAGCCAAGCAAGAGGTCTGGAGACAGTTCCTTAAGTTTGAAGAACAACAAGGATTTATTTAGAAGTTACCAAAGGATAGGAAAGCTGAGCTTAAGGCTGACAGAGAAGTGTGACTAAATTTTTATTTGTTTTTAATTTTAATTTTATTTATTTACATTTTATATCCCGTTCTTCCTCCAAGTAGCCCAGAGTGGTATACTATATACTTTAGTTTCTCCTCACAACAACCCTGTGAAGTAGGTTAGGCAAGTATCATGGCTGAATGGGGATTTGAACTCGGGTGCCCCTGGTCCTAGTCCAGCACTCTAACCACCATACCATGCTGGCTACACCACCACAATCAGCTCTCTCTGGAGAGACAAAATTGGAGACTAAAACTGGAAGAACAGAGAGGGGAGGTGTCCAGCACTTTTATACATGACCATACCCCCCAGTGGCCACTATGAGACATTGCAGCTGAGAGCTGATGCTGCCAGGGTCCTAACTCCAACACTCACTGCCGCCTCCACCACCACCACCACATGAAGCAAGCAAGCTACACCTGCCAGGACCACCTTTTCATACTCCTGCATCATGTGGCTCTGCAAACTGCCACTGAAGCAGAACCTCCCCTCTGGCTTCTGTCAGTAGGAAGGTGTAGGAGACAGAGGAAGAGAAGCTGCTCATGAAAGCAAAGTGTTCTGAGCAAACAAAATTTTCCTGCTGCTCCACAGAACTTTGGACACCACAATAAATGCTAAAGTTGTTTGGTCCCCAAAATAGTCTCCTTCCTGTTGAAGGGGGGGGGAGCATTTGGTCCCTCAAATAGTTGCATGTCCTCTATGAATGTCCCTAGTTGGCAACGCTTATTTTAGGTCTAGTAAATTTGAAGCACTACAGAACAACTAAATGGCAATTATAAATTTTGTGAATATACATGCATATAGCAAGTAGTCTGGGATAGGGTTGCCATATTCAAACTCTCCAAGTCTGGACACCCTAATTTGCACCCTAGTTAATTATGCAAATTAATGGATGCACCGTGCAGATGATTTGTATTTACTCTGTAGACAGTATTGTCCAAATGTTGGACAGGATCTCTTTACCTGACCATTTACCTGAGCATTAACACCGAGACTTTATATCCCAACACTTTCAAATATGCAAGTTCAATTTTTATATATCTTGTTTAGCTAGCTGTGTGTAGTGCTGTCATGAATTCTTCACCAACTGCAAACTACCAACCCACTCCATTCCAATACCTGAATATGCTATTTATTGGTGAAAAGATATACTATTTATTGGTGAAAAGATATACTATTTATTGGTTTAAATATGCTAATTTAAATATATTTATTAGTGAAGTTGGATACCAGAAAAGATTGGTGAAGATACCAAATCAAAGCTCATGTTGAGGAGCAGTGCTGAGTACATTTTAATCACCACTAAATTCTACAATTGACCCTACAAAACTGGCGCTAGCGATTAAGGCTTTCATGCTTGAGCCTTGTCACAGTCATCATTTACATCCTGAGATAAGAAGATAAAATGATTCCTTTTGATTTAGAATTCTAGTAAAACTGGGAAAGAGCAGGGGGCAGGGAGAATTCGTGGTGGCTTAAAGCAAAATTTCAAAACACAGAAACAAAATAATATCTATGGAAAATAAATGAAGACTACACTATTAATAGCAGCAATAGAACAAAAAATACACAGAGCTTTTCAGTTTAGGTTGCAATCCTATAAACACTTTTTTTTAGAGAAAATCTGGATTGCACTAAAAAGCCAAAAACCTTAAGCATTACAATACACAGATAGGCAGTGATTTGCATCAAATTCAATCTGTCCTCTCAACTGCCCTATAGAATCTCTTGCTGACAAATCACGAAGGCATCATTCCTCAGAGGGGTGACTTATTGTGAAGCTCTCCCAACCAGCCTCCTGTGCTTTATCTGTCTTTCTCTAAGTCCAGAGTTTGAACAGAATAGTGAGCATATGTTTTACACCTTAACTCCGCTTCTACAAGGGCTTTACTTAAAAAAAAGCAAGCAAGCTGGGAATTCAGGCAAGCTATAGAACTAAGTAGGTGCTGGGGAACATGCTTAAGGTCTGGTAAACACTCAGAAATGGCAACCTTAGTCTGGGGTAGTCCCAGAGCATCTGAAGAAGCCACTTTGGCTTCCACAGAATCTGAATTGTCATGTCAGTGCTCAGCACTTAAGCACTGCAGTTGAGTTGGCAAAGCAAAATTGTGCTCATGACCAAAAGCATGGTGTATAGCTAACTCAGATTCCTGGAAACTAGAGGGGGTGAGGGTGTATTTGTATGAGGGGTCCCAATCTCTCCCATTTTTAAGGAAGTCTAGTAGAAGGCAGAAGGGAGATACTGTAGGCTTTAGCCACATCTGTATTGGACATTGGCCCTGCTACCAGCACAATGCACTGCTTTTACAGCATAAATTGATATTCCTCCTTTAGATCAAAGATTCATATATATATATATATAATGTTCACACAATCACAGAGATCCTGGTTAAAGTATTAACCAGGATAACTGAGCCCTGAGATGATTTTGAAAACCTAGAATTTCTGAGCAATTTTGGTTATCTATCCTGGTTAAATGTGGGTAAATCACAGCTGTTTGACCAGGATTGCCTGGAAAAAAAAATGAGTTCACACCCTTGGCCCTGCAGGGCTCAGCTATCCTGGTTAACACGAACCAGGATCATAGTGATTGTATGAATGCCTTCAAACTGTAGATTAGATTAGATTAGATTAAAATATGCTTCCTTAACTTGCACCTTACAAGGTAAATGTAGAGGTGCCCCCTCACCATCATGAGTTCTAATAGCTGTTGATATCACAAAACCCATTGTGGGTGAATGAATACTAATATAGCTTTGTTTATTATTGTTGTTGCTGTTGTTGCTGATGACACACATAATTAAAATATACACTATTCAAGCAGCTGAAAAACCCAAATTTTTCCACTGGATGAAAAATCCTGTCCACTGGATGAGGACAGGAAATCTAATTTTCCACTGACCCACCAAAAGGATGTTGCTGTTCTGCACTGGAACTTCCTTGTTTGAATGATCTTGGTTAGAGCCTAATGAAAAGCAAAAGTGATAATCCATCTTCTTGAAGTGTAATGGATGAAAGAATGACAAATTGAAGAGAGACAGTTGGAGGTTCTTTATATCATTCTTGGCTGCACATTTGATCCACTTACTATGTTACAAAATGAAAACAAAATATTTCCCTGCCAATACTGAACTGCTTATGTGTGTCTAGAGACGAAAAATATGGGGAGTACTGGAATGAATATCTGAATATTGTTCAGGATTGAGTGGACAATTCAGAAGCTTAATGCTGTATAATTTGGGAGTGATTCATTTGAATATAAATTATATTGTTACAATTGTTCTTGCCTGTCAGAATAGTTTAGCCTCCTAAACAACATTTACAGATGTTGTGAAGTCTACACTCATTTGTGTAATGTTTTCATGCAATCCTGAGGGTAAAGGTAAAGTAAAGCACTTGCATCTTATTTTGAGATCATAAATCCTAGTCAGGAGAAAAAGTTATTATATGTTATGTGGACATTAGCAAAAAATCATTTGAGTTTTTATAAAAATCATTTAAAGTGCGAAGAGTTTTTTATTTAACAAACTTAAAGAGGAATGGAAGCAATTGTATACGACAATTGTGGTGTCAAATATTTGGTACAGAGATGGAACGTTAAGTTATGCATGGAGTCTGTTTTGTAAAGATCCAAATTATAACATACTAATACAATGAAATAGAAAGTCAGTCACCAACATGATGTAGAACGTGTAATGCAACCGCTGCAAACTCAGAAGTAGTGGCACCACTGAACAGAACCAGCAGTATCACCGCCAGTATCAACGTATTTATTTCCATTATCATGAATGGGGGGAAACTGTGGTAAAAGGTAGCACCACAACTGGTTCTCTTCAGCAGTACAGATGCTTCTGGGTCGGCAGCAGTGGCGCTACAAATTCTACAGGAGTTGTTAGAACTGTGCATCATGCCAGGCAGTTAAGTCAACAAAATAAAGAATCTATACATGAAAAGGTGATGACCCATGAAGCAAAATATTGTTCCAGAAGAAATATTATACCGGCTAATCTATCTATCTATCTATCTATCTATCTATCTATCTATCTATCTATCAAATTTGTACACTGCCCCAAACTTTCATCTCTGGTTAACAATAGCTTAAAACAAGTTAAAACTTAAAACATAAAACTTAGAACAATTTAAAGAATTTAAAGGTCAAAAACAGATTAAAACATTTTAAAAGCTGAAAAAGCTTGGGTGAAGAGGTGAGTTTATTTTAGAAAACAAAATGGTGTAAAACAAGAGAATTTAGATTTGTTTTTCCCCACCATTGAGACTGAACACCCTGAACAGGTGTTTTTTGGTTTTTTTTAACTGCCCAACCTAATTTATCTCAGAATAGGCTAAGTCTAATCCTAGATGGGTAGACATGTCAATATGTCACCCAAAGCACAGTCAAAGGTATTGTGGCAGCTTAAAAATGAACACATTTATCATGCCATAAGCTTTAATGGCCCAAAGTCCACTTTCCAGGATAGGCTGTTTTGCTCCAGCACACACCAAGGGATTTGGACACATGAGGCAAAGCACAAGATGCCATCTCAGTCCTCCACCATTCTCTGAAACATTTTTAAATGGGGTTCAAGATGGGGAGAAGAGATTGCTTGCTGGCAGCCTTGAATACCTTTCACAAGGTGAGAAGAGGATCAGGTGTAGTTGCTATCACTGCCACCAAAAACACCAGGTTGGGGAAAGAGGCCTCACTTCAAGGACTTGCAAGGGTCTGACCCGTATCAAGTCTTTTCAAGGTTCCAGGCAAGGATGGGGGCTTCTGGCAACCTTCCCTTGTCTCATGAATTCCTTGCAAAGCCTGAAGGTCAGAGTGGGAGCTCCTGGTAGCCTCTTCTGCTTGCCTTGGCCACTCTTTGCAAGCAGCTCCTTTTCATTGTCCTTCTTCCTTAATCCAGGTAGTATCAACAGGGACTGCTCATTCTCCTCTTACTCTCTGCAGTCTATCCTCTGCCCATTCAAAAAGCAGAGGCTGGGGAAGTTGGAGTGGCAGAAAGTTTGCTTCATCACTTCTCGCTTCCTGAAATTTTTCCTTTTGAACAGGCATGAAGGGAAGAGAATTGAAGGGCAGAAGCTGTAGGCAAAATAATTTGGTAGCAGTGGCAGTGGCTGGGCCAGGTGGAATGAGGCAACCGGAGATGGTGGTAGATCCATGAAGGCAGCTAATCCAGCAACTCTGCCAACCTGTCACATGAGGTCATTGCCTCACCTTGCCACATTAGCAGAGCGCCCCTTTTTTATACTACAGCAAGTGATTCCTTCTATCTCTTTAGATGTTTATGGATAATATTGATTTGTTCTGTCTGTTTTATTAGCAGTGGCTGTTAGTTTGTTGTGATTCTGACTGGATTTCAGAATCATTGTTGTTGGAATCCATGACTCTGGTCAGCAATGTGGCTTGGTGGAAGTTCATTCTGACCAGTAAGGAATGGGGAGAATGTGGATAACGCCCTCTTCCTAAAACGGCTTCCTAGTCAGTTTTGTTATTACAGATGCCACTCTCTCCACACTTCTATTTTATCAAAACTAGCATAAAGAGTCATACACAGAGGGCTGAATATGCCCCAATTAGTTCTTCTAAAGCCTAACTTACAAGTAGGATTGTCTGTGTGTGCATATGTGTGGAACAAGGAGGTTCAGCACATCATGAGCAGGGAATGCACCATATTTAGCAACCGTATCAAAAGATATTAACCTTAGCCTTTCTAACATTTATCTTAACAATTAAGGACATTTCACTTTCCCCCAAGGCAGTGGCTTTTATTTAGCACAGAATGCTTGTTTACTAGGATTTCTTTTTTCACTACCCATAAGCACTTTCTGAGAGATTTGGGCAACTCATATTCTTTACCTCTCTGAAATGCAATAGCTTTTCAGCAAAAAGCCTGAACTTGCTCCAAAACCTAATGGCCCCATTTTGTAGTTCCATCATGTTCTGTCACCAAGCTATTGCAACAGCCGGAAAGTCACCAAAAATGTCAGAATGGCTATTAAGTGAATAAAAGCAATCCAATTTCTCACCTTATATTATATTGTTCTATGTTGGTGCCAACATTGTTAAGAGATTTTTTTTTTAAAAAAGAAGAAACTCAAGACTTTTCCTGAAATGAGTCATGACCAGACCCAGATGTTGCTTCCTCTTGGATTTACCTATTTGATTACATGAAGGATGTCAAGATGGCTGAACAACTTGGCAGAGTCCTTCAGTAAAATTATGCCTTATGTAGGGCAAGGTTCCACAGTATTTCCCCCCCTTTGTTTTGTTTTACTAACCCCTACTCAAAACTTGCCATTTGGTATGTGTATGTAAACATATTAAAATAGTCCTGCATTTGCCTTGATCATGTAGGTAAAATCTTTATCTTCTGTAATCCTGTTGTGCATTGCCAATGGCTATCCTAACAATATACTTGTAGGCAGTAGTGGCTGGCGAGTGTGGAGATAACAAAGAGCCTGGACACCATGTTGAGCTGAAACAGAAATGAACTTTAATCTTGCCTTCCCAAACCTTCCCCTTCGCTCCATGCAGTGCCATCTAGTGGCACTGAACTATATACAGCTATTACCACATCTCCCTTTCTAAGGTGTGATAACATACCAAAACTACACTTTTCCCCATTCAAATGAAAATACAAAATACTATAAAGTTCCGTGAGTCCAAGGTAGACTATCTGAAACCTTGGCGTCCTGTCAGGGATTAGGGGTGTGCACGGAACCACGGAACTGCGGTCCGGCACTGGGGTGGGGGTTCCTTTAAGAGCGGGGGGAAGGCTTACTTACCCCTTCCGCCGCTTTCCCCCTCCGGCGCCCGTAGTTCTGTTAATGATTGGGGCGGCAGGATACCTCCCTGCTGCCTCTTCTTACATTTTGCTGCTGCTGCTGGCTATACTCCAAAAGGCTTCAATAAGCCTGTAGCCACGTGCACGTCACACACGCGCTTCACGTCTCTGCGATGTGCGCACGCGCACAAACGCACGTCGTGGAGACGTGAAGCGTGCACACGACGTGTGTGTGCACTACAGGCTTATTGAAGCCTTTTGGAGTATAGCCAGCAGCAGCAGTGAAATGTAAGAAGGGGTGGCAGGGAGGTATCCTGCTGCCCCAATTTTTAACAGAACTACGGGTGCCGGAGGGGGAAAGCGGTGGGAGGGGTAAGTAAGCCCTCCCTCCGCTCTTAAATGAACCCCCCCCAAATCACCCGAACCCCGAACCGCCCATGTCCGGACTGGTCCAGAGGCCTTTAGAATGGCCTCCAGAACGGTCCAGGCTCATCACTTTCAGGGATTATTCTGCCCTATAGATAGCCAGTCATTAAACCTGAGTATGCTGTGGGCTTCCAGATGTTACACAATCTCTTTAAAAACCTGGAATTTGTCTCTTCCTGACTGGACACCTCCTCACAGGGGAATGGGCTGAAGCATCAGCTAGGGGTATGCCCTGGGTAGTATTTTCTGCAGGCTGTGCTTCAGTGATGTTTTCTGGAGACACTGTTGAATCTCCTGCCAAGACAAGGTGTGCTCGATTGTGACGAATAGTACCAGAGGAGACTGCAACCATATAGGATTGAAAAGTCTTTGTATTTCCCTGTACTGTCCTTTTTTCATGGCAGTCCTTCACCCATACTAAATCTCTCAGGTTCAGTGGGGGATCGGCTCCACCACTCATAGGCACACAGAGGCCAGGTGAGTGGTGGAGCCAGTCCCCTGCCACTTGAGGTGCTGGGTGGCATGCTGCGGTAGTACTGGAGGTAAGCACCTACTAATTTATGTTTAAGGGTGCCTCCCCCCCACCCCAGAAGCTCCCTCACTGGCCACCACTGCTTGTATGTATGTATGTATTATATTTCTATACCACCCCAAACTTGTGGCTCTGGGCAGTTTACAATTAAAATCATTAAATTAAAATGGTAGCCAGATCGGAAGCATTTATTTCATGTATTTGTCACATTTCTATTTCAGCTTTACTCTAGTGGCATTAAAGTAAAGTGTGCCTTCGAGTCGCTCTTGAATCCTGGTGCCCACAGAGTCCTGTGGTTTTCTTTTGGTAGAATACAGGAGGGGTTTACCAGTGCCTCCTACAATGCAGTATGCCTTTCAGCATCTTCCTATATTGCTGCTGCCCGATATACCAGCAGAGATTCGAACTGGCAACCTTCTGCTTGTTAGTCAAGCATTTCCCCACTGCGCCATTAGGTGGCTGGTTTCTAGTGGCATACACGAGGGCATACATGAGGGCATACACGAGAGTTATTTTATCCACAGCTATTCATACAGCTGTGACTGGCCCAAGGTCACTAAGGTGAGCTTCGAGTCTGGACAAGGATTTCAATTCAGATTTTCCCAGTTCACTGAATACTCTGTTTGCTGCTACATCATGCTAGCCCTTGCTGAAGCTGTAGTGCAGGGGTAGTCAATCTTGACTCTCCAGCTGTTGTGAACTAAAACTTCCATCATCCCCAGCCACAATAAACTGTGGCTGAAAATAATGGGGGTTGTGGTTCAACAACAGCTGGACAGCCAAGGTTGTCTACTCCACTGTAGTAATCTCAGAATGTCTCCACAGGCCTCAGGTTGCACTGCACTCTATTGCAAATCCACTACTTTAATTGGAACCCTGTGGATGAGATAAAAGGTCACCTCCAAGACACACAACTGCATATGAAATGCAAAAATAAAAAAACCCAACTAACAACTGATTTCTTCATAAATCATAATTTTTTCTTTCATAAATCATCATTTCATTCTGCATTGATCCTATGTTCATAAAAGTGCCCACATTTCTCATGATTTCTAAATGATGGGGGAAATAATGTCTACTAGCCAACCCGCACAGAGCATCTGTGTGCTCTTTGGGGCTGGCTGTTCCCTTCTCCCTCCTGCCCTGCTCTCCCTCCCTCCCTTCTGCCCCACACTCTTGACTCTCTTCCCCTCCCTCCCACCCCACTCTCTCTTGCCTTCTCCCCTCCCTTCCACCCCACTCTCTCTTGGCCTCCCTCCCCCTTCCTTCCACCCCACTTTCTCTTGCCCTCCCCCTCCCCCTCCCACATCTCTCTCACCCTCCCCTCCCTCTCACCCTCCTGCCCCAGTCTCTCCTGCCCTCCCCCTGCCCCACTCCCTCTTGCCCTCTCCCTGCCCCACTCCCTCTTGCCCTCCCCTTCCCCCTCTTGCACTCCCCTCCCACTCCCTCTTCCCCTCCCCCTCCCCAATCCCTCTTGCCCTCCCCCTGCCACACTCCCTTTTGACCCCCCTCCCTCTTTCCCTCCCCTCCCCTCTGCCCCACTCCCTCTTGCCCTCCCCTCCCCACTCCCTCTTCCCCTCCCCCTCCCCACCACACTCCCTTTGACCTCCCCCTCCCCCCTGCCCCACTCCCTCTTTCCCTCCCCCTCCCCCACTCCCTCTTTCCCTCCCCTCCCCCCTCCCTCTTGCTCTCTCCCTGCCCCACTCCCTCTTGCCCTCCCCCTCCTCCTTAATTTTTAAAAGTTCTACCTACCGGGCCGCCGCTCCTCCTCCTGGGAGGTGAATAGGAAAGTCCTGCCACCCGGTTCCCTCCCACCCCAGTCTCCCACGGGCTCCTCCTGGCCTCGGTGGCCAGTCCTGGCGCTGCCTGGCCTAGAGCCGCCTCCACGGCCTGTCCCGCCGGCGGGCCCGCCACGCCAAGTGCTGCCTCTGCGGCCTGTCATGCCCGCTGCCACCGCTTGCCAGTTTTTGTGGCTGGCCATAGGCCAGCCACCTCTCCCTCCACCCCCACCTTCTGCCCCGGTATCGGGGCCCGCCGGCAGCCTCACCGCCTCGGCCCTCAGCTGGGCCCAACACTGCTTTGTCGCGGCTGGGCCGGGCCGCGGCCACCACCTGTTGCTAGGCCGGGCCTGCCAGCGGCCCTGGCTCACTGCCAGCCAATTCTCCTCCTCCTGGGTGTGCCAGCCAATCAGGCACCTCCGCAGCCTAGTCAATCAGCTGGGCTGCTGGGACGCATTTTCCCTGGCACACCCAGGAGAAATATATATATAGATAATCCAGAGAACTTTGGAAGCTGAGCACAAAAATGCTCAAAGAAAATCTCAAATATTCCACTGGAACTGTGCAGGCCTACTTAGATGGGAATAACCTGCTTTTTGAATTCCCAGCGAATGTATTAAAATAGAAGTTTAGTTTGAAATAAAAAGACAAGTGATTCCTTAGTAAAGGTAAAGTGTGCCATCGAGTCGGTGACTCCTGGCGACCAAAAAGTCCTGTGATTTTCTTTGGTAGAACACAGGAGGGGTTTACCCTTACCATTGTCATCTTCCTATATCACTGCTGCCCAATATAGGTGTTTCCCATAGTCTGGGAAACATATCAGTGGGGATTCAAACTGGCAACCTCTGGCTTGCTAGTCAAGTCATTCCCCCACTGCACCATTAGGTGGCTTTAGTACATAGTACAAAAGAAAAATATCTTGAACAAAGAGTATGAACATGCTGAACTACTACAGAAATTTTCCAAATCCCATGGAAAAAGGTGCGTAGAATGTAACTTATTTTTAGAATCTGATGATATATGTACTGTGCACTGTGATGGCTTCTCGACAGCACTAAGTGATGAGAGTAGAGACTAATCACAAAAAACAAAATAGAACTGCAAAGGAAATAAAAATACACCATAAGGATTTTTCTGATCTGCTTAGAATGGAAACATTTGTTATACAGTTGGATAAAATGATTTGTAGTTTACTTTCATTAAATGTACTGCCTTTTATTACAGGATCTGTACAGAGAAAGTAGATTGGTTTATCCCTTTTGGCAGAAGCAGAGGTGAAATGCAAGCCAGATTCCATATTGTAAACTTAAGAGGGATTTGCAGCTTGGAATTTCTGTTGATGCAATTTTGAAGGGAGAGGCTGTATGGTATTGACATTCTGTGTAGAGTATAAATATCTCTCTCATACACACATATCCACACAACACCCCACACACAACATGCATGCATGCATATACACCACACTCAAGTTAATATTAAATTAACATTTTGGTTTTCAGATTATTTTGACCTGTGTATATTTGTAATTGTATTTAATGTTCACAAGGGATGAGTGAATAGTCCTGGCTGGAAATCAGAATTGCGTATGCTTCCGCCACATGCAGCCCTATTGTTTCCCATAAATCCTGAGCTGTTACATTCCAATAATTCTCTTTTTAAGTCCCTTGGTCTATGCACAGATGTCTTGCAGATAATACCTGCCTTTCAAGAACCAAACACTTAGAGTCAACAACTGCACCACCAAGGGAGAGCAGGCAGATGCTAGGACGTTCTGGCCACCTGCCTGACAGGTTGGAATGCTCCGGTCATTTGTACTGAGAGAGATATGCATGAATCTCATCTGTTTCTTTCTTCATCTCCTCTCCTAACTCAGAGTTTTCCTCAAGGAATCATTGAATGAAAGAAGCTTGGTCATTTGATTGATTTCTTTTTTTAAAAAAATGCTGTCATACACTTGAAATTCCAGATATTACACACACACACACACACACACACACACACACACACACACACACACACACGACAATCAACATATTAAATCATAAATCTGCAAAAGGCCACTCCATTAAAATAACTCCAAAACAATTTTTTTTAAAAAGATTAAAAATCATTCCAGGAAATAAGCTACCCCTCAAAAAAAAAAAAAAAAAAAAGAGGATTTCACTTTTCGACTTCTACATTCTTGCAACAAGGAAGGCAGACATGCTTCTGGCATGCTTCTGTGATCTCACAAAGGATCCTGGGGCACAACATTTTAATTAATTTACTGTTGCATTGGCAGGTGGTGTATGTAAGGAGAGATTTGAACTGTAGCATCCTATGTAATAAGGTCGCTGGGGGGAAGGCAGGAGCCTACGTGCCTTTCCCCACATGATCGCAGCTGAACAGGGCTCTGCTGCTTGAATGCCCAGACGAGTGGCATGATGAGCGGGAGCAGGGGGAAGGAACCTGGGCCACCAGGAATCCCACAGTGCACTAAGTAAGCAGCACTATGCCTTGTATAGTTCCTGCTGCCAGGCCGGAATTCATTGCCCCGGCTCTATGGCAAAGATTGCTCCTGGAAGGAGCTGTCGGCAGCCCGAGTGTCCACACAACGCGGGAGTGAGGTAAGAGGTGGGCACTCATCCTCCTACCTCACTTTTAGACCGGGTAGAAAAGCAGGGCTACCTGGAGGAGGAGTGGCAGGATCGAAAGCGCTTCTCACAACCAGCCTTACCTGGGCTAGCCCTGTCCTATCCAGGTAGGACAGGGCTGGTCATTAGAATGAGCTCAGTGTCATAGAAGACCTTGAAGCTTACACATTGAGGTGCACTGGGGCTCTATGACAGATTTTATTCTCCATCTCATACCTTAAGTACTCCCAGACATTTGATGCCCCAAGTTATTGGTTAGGAATGTTGGTTGAGCCAGCCCTGTTTTCCAATCATAGAATGTGATGGATTTTCCTGTTGCAGAATATAGACTATGAAGCAAGACGAATTGTTAAATTGTGCTCAAATGTGCACACTCACGTGCTATGAGCTTATAATTTGCTCTGAATGTTCTAATAGGATGGACATCACTTTAAATTATGCCAATTCTCTGCCATAATTTGAAGTGAATGGAAGAGTTATGTGAGAGCAATGCATCAGAACTCCTAAGCCTGAAACAATGACTGGACTGCTGCTCATGCTTTTAGAATATGGGCTGGATCTGACAATACAACTCCCAGCACAAACAGTTATGACAGGATGCACTGAGAGTGTGCCCAATGGGATGTCCTCCATGTGCCTTTATCGTATGGGGGGGGGGCATCCCTGCCACACCCAATAACGAAGGGGATATTTCGGGAGCAATCCCGCTGAGACATTCTCTGCAGATGTCACAACGCCCTCCAGCATATCCTTTTATTGTGTGCGGAGAGGGCTCTTCATCTAGATGGTTCCTATAGATGTGTTCCAAGTACTTGCTTAATACTTAAGCAAATTTGAATGAACAGCCCCCCACCCCCCATTTGAATGAACAGGCCCCCGCTGACATGATAACAGGACATGCCAGAAGGGATGTCCATGTAGGATGTCCCAATGCATATAATCTTAGCACATCCCCTTCATAATTGTGTTTGCCAGGGGCTATATCATCTGAATTGGCCCATTCTCTTAGTAATGTTCCATTCAGATAACAGATTCTAGCACACAACTGATGATTGTACAGACAAGTTACTATTTCAGTATTTAACAGGAAAGTGATTTATTTTATTTTTATTTTTATTTTATTTCAGATTCCATAGTGGATGCTAGTGACAAAGGTTGGATTCTATTAACAGCAGTTGGATTCTATGGAAGCGATCCTCTTAAATTCCAAAACATTTTCCAGAGGACATTTAAACAAGTGTTTAATTTTCCCATTGAAATAATTTGCACTAAAAGTGTTTTACTTTGTTTGGATCATTCCCTGAATGTTGACTCAGATAGCATTAATCTTAAAATATCAGTTAAAAAGTAAAGTAATTTAATACACAAATATAATTCATATTCCATAAAGTTAAGATTTCTATTTGATAAATGGCACAATCTGATGAGTATCTACTTGGAAGGAGATCCCATTTAGTTCATTGGGATTTGCTCTCAGGTAAATGTACATAGCGCAACTTTTCATGCTGGATCCAGAGAAAATTAGTCATGTTGCTGTATGACTGAAATTAACGAGATTTTAAGGTAATCATGACTAACTTGGTTCATTTATTTAAATGGTGCTTAAGCACAACTAACTTATGAATCCAAATAACATTTAATTTAGAGCTATGGTGAGCTGATTTTAGTAAATCTCACTGTGTTGATGCCACTTGGTTTTTTATCAGTGCTGGAATTTTTGCAATGCTAAACTCACAAAGCTGGGGTGACAGAAAGTATTTTCTGAATAAATGTAGTTTTATTATTACAAATTGCAATTGACCTTCCAATTTCTTCCTATTTTTAAAGGCAACAAACAGAATACAGATGTCAAGCTCCTGTAGAGTTCAAAAGAAAGAGCAGTTGTGCACAAAATTATTCATGTCAGATAATTTGACCTTGAAACTAATGAGAATTTGAGTGACAGGTTCGACACACAGTAATCTGGGTATTCTCCTTAAACCTGAAACCCTTGCAAAATTCTTCTGAATGCTTTTCTACACTGCTCACCACAAGCTTGTTTCAGTCCTCCTGCTGCTGTTCAAAAATGTCAATTGCTTTCATATATCTTCAGGAGCTATAACAAGATTAAGAGCAAATTAAAAGGTTAAATGTTTGTTTTGTTCAGTAGCTTAAACTACTTTATTGCAATCTGAAGTCACAACTCTCCATCTGAAATTTCAAGTGGAGATTAAAACTATTGGTGTTTATTAAGGATCAATAATCCTTTAAAAAACAATTTCATTAAAGACTCTAATACTTTATAGTAAACAATGAACAAAAAGGCTGAATAAAAAGGATGATTCTTCTCAAAGTATAGCCCTGTTAATGTGAATTAGTATGAACATACAACTCTACTATTAAAATTCAAGCCAAAAATAAAGTAATCCTGGCCAGGATGAAGTAATTGGCTATAAACAGACTAATAACAATGAAGTACAACGAATTATCTTTAATGCCAGTTGATTGTACAGACAAGTTACAATTTCAGTATTTAACAGGAAATTGATATATTTTATTTTTGTTTTATTTCAGATTCCATAGTAGATGCTAGTGACAACAGTTGGATTTTATGAACATGATTCTTTTAGGACATCATGCACAACTTTTAAATAAATGGGCAGGTAGATGTTTTTTCTTATATTTACAGGAATTTAGGGCTTCCAGGAGATAAGACAAGGGGATAACATCTTGGAATCAAAGCCGAAGTACAAGGAAAATATGTTTTAATATGGATGAAAAAGTTAAGGAAAAGCCATTAAAAGATGTTTATCATCTCCATTATCCTCTACCTTGGAAGAACAGGATTAAGAATCTAGGATCATTACTAACACATAACTTTGATGCAAGTTGTTTGTAGCCATATTTAATCACCTGGCATCCCTAATAAAAATAATGACATACTGAGCAATATTACATGCATGTCACAACAGATCGTTTGGGGTGTTACATGCAGGAATTGCACAAATGCAGTTGCACAAGTGCCAGTCATTATTTCCAATAGCTGGCAAGTGTGTAACTACATGTGTACAATTCTTGCATGTAGCACAACAGCAGTCTTGCACAACTGCATTCACATTGCATTGTAATGTGCACATAATGTTGTGTAGTATTATGTCAATCAATAATTTGAAAAAATAGATGTATGTAGCTTTGATTACTATGTTTATATATTGTTTCAGTAACAATTCTGAAATTGTTGAGATTCAGATTACTTCAGGGTGCATTTATTTTGGGTAAAACGAACAAGAAACTGATGTGGAACAAAATTTTGTTACAACAAAGGTATTGAAGTGCAGTTCTACATTTATGCATTATCCTCTAACAATTCCTAAGGGACCATAAAGCTGTTCCAATTATAACTGCCCTTCTCAAGCTTAAGGTTAAGTCGTTATAGTAACTAAGAATTTAAAACCTGCAATCTGCTTCTTTCCTTCCTCTCCCTCCATCACTGTACCATTACCTTTATCATAATTTAGTAATCATGTAGTCAAGAACTGATATCCAACTTTTGCTACTTTATAATCTCAATTTACCCATTACCATAGGGAAGGAATTTAACCACAATAACACCTATGCTATAATATTTGTAATATTAAACATTATCAGATAAATATGAGGAATTTCTTATTCATTTACAGATTGTATTAACTGCTGAAATTCAATGGGGTGTTAAAGGCAATATGGCAAATAAGAGTAATAGAGTTTATTTCTTCAGCCAAAAAAGTAGCAAAGCATTTTTGTAAATATAAAATTATTAGTCAGTCATAAATTAATATCCTGTATTTCCACAGTGCTTTCAAGGTGGCATACTTAAATAATTAAATAATTACAGCTATAATTAAAACTAGCTTAACCTGCACAGAGCATCTGCGTGCTAGTACTTGATTGCTCCCCTCACCCCCTGCCAGAGCCCTCCTCACCTCAGAGATGTCTCCACCCTCACCTGAGCTATGCTCCTCCTCCTCCTCCTCCATCCAGTTGTTTCCATCCCCCTCACCCCACTTGATCACTCCTCCATCCCTTTATTCCATCTCTCTCACCCCTCCTGGTTGCAGCTGCAGTGTTGCTGGTGCCTATTGGCCAAGCTTCAGCCCCCTATCCCCAGAGACCTCATCCTCACCCGAGCCCCACTCCTGCTCCTCCCCACTGGATGAACAGCAGCAGCAGTTGACTGGGCCCTTCCTCACTGCCACCACCACCATGGCCACTTGTTCCCCTCAGGCTGCTGACAGGCCCAGACCCGCCCCTTGCCTGCTTGCCTGCCTCCATCAATGGCCTCAGTAGGCCCAAACAGCAGCAGTGGGTGCCTGGGCCCTTCCTTGCTGCCAATAGGTGCCACCATGGCCACTCATTCCCCTCAGGCCGCTGACAGGCTTGGGCCCATCCCTCACCCTTCCTTCTTTCTCTCTTCCTTTCCCTTCTTTTTCTCTCTTTCTCTCTCCTCCACTCCCTCTTCCCTTCTGTCTTTCTTCCCCTCCCTTCTCCTCTCTCTCTCTCTCTTTCTCCCTTCCTTCTCTCCCAATCTTGTTCATCTTGTTTCCTCATCTAATTCACACAATGATAGCCTCCATATCCTGAAGGGGCTCTTTCCTCCCACACGACGCCTCTCTTCGCAGACCTCTGCCCACTATCCTTTTATATATATAGATCCCTCTCCTCTACAATCAGGAACATATTCCAACCAGTAACAGTTGCATTCCAACTGTCCTTAACCATCACAGGCTCTTCCTATCTGCATATGGAATCCCCACTGCCCAATCACTACGGTGCTTCTGCTTGCGAACTATCGCAAGAGCTGCCACACACAGGATTAGCCACAGCTACACCTTAGAGAATTATATATATAGATAAAACACATATAATATAGAGTGAAAAACATAAAATAACAAAAACTATGACAATATAAACAACAAAAACAGCTTTCCTGTTTCTTTTTTAAAATGTGTTTGGGAGGGAGGTATGATTTTAACTGTTGCACTGATTTTAAGTTTTGAGATGTTTTTATGGAACGTTATTGTATTTGTAAACTGCCTTCAGATGCATTATAAAAGGCAGTATAAACATTGAACAATAAATTAAAAATAAATAAATAAATAAATAAATGCTACAAATATTTGCATTGTTTGTAGACTGTGCAAAAACACTGTAACCGTAATGGCAGGAGCTTCAGTGATGGCCAGCTTGAGGCGATTCAGGCTGCTAATTATAGAAGCACTTTCCATCACAGTTACGGTGTTTCTTTCTGCAGAAAATCACCACTGTAATCACAAGCAATACGGTAGATGGGGTGAGGTACTCGCTGGGACAGGTAATTCCAACCTGCTTTCAATGCTTTAAAGGGTGTTCAGAGGTTTTTAATATAACTTCTGAATTGGATTATTCTGTGTAGGAAAGAATATGTGTAGGAATAGTAATAGGTGGTGGGGTGCACGGAGCGTCCCCCTCCTCCTGCCGGCCTTCCTTTTTGTAAAAATCACCCAGTTGGGGCATCTTTGGCCCTTTCTGGACCTATTTCCCCAGTGTGGCAACCATTATGGAAGCCATTGTGCCTGTGCAGTGGGACCACGCAGGGTCCCACTGAGCAGGTGGCCTAGAAAGGGCTGAAGACACCTGAACTGGTGATTTTTACAAAAACGAAGACCAGCAGGGGGAGAGGGAACCTTCCCAGACCCTCCTGTCATCTCAGAGAACCCCCCTGGAGTGGGTAAGTTAAAAGAAAAAAGACATTTTAAAAAAAGTTTTATGAACCCCCACAATGGAATCAAATGGGGGGGGGCACTGATGGGGTGCAAAACCAAACTGGCCCAGTCCCAACCCACTTTGTGTCCCTAGGACATACTCATGGGGAACAATGGGGTGATTCAAGTTCCCAATTTTTCTCTGTGGGCTGAACAAGCAGCATGCACACATTTTGCAACGTATGCACACATTTTGCATTTGTTTTTACCTTGAAAAACAATACTGCAGAACAGAAGCACACAGTCCCTCCCAACACAAAACTGAACACCACATTTTTTCCAAACACACAGTCCAAAGATGGCAAAAAAAGAATCACTGAGCGAGATTCCACTGCCAGCCACAGTGCCTGCACTGCAGTAACATTACAAGTTGTTGTCTCAAGCACAATTATGACTCCTTACAACAGCTGCCACAGCAGCACTCTTAGCAGCTAGAAAGCATAGCCATCAGCTCAGCTACAGCAATGTCTTCAGCCACATTTTGACTGAGTACACCTTGCAATGCAGACTGCAGAGCAGACCAGAGCAGTGAGTGAAGCACAAGTTACTCTCAAGGCCAGACATGGAGCTTATTTCTCACCATGAGAAGAATTCTTCTTCCTTCTCCAGCATAAGTGTGCATCCCTGCCTGCCTGCCTGCCTTTGTCTGCACAACACACTATGTCCTCAGTTTGGTGCTGGGTCCCAGTTTGGTGCTGGGTCCCAGTTTGGTGCTGGGACCCAGCTGACAGCCTGGTCAGGCCACCAGTCCATATCATATTAACCATGGTGGCGGTATGCTTGCATTTCTGCCTGGTCAGCAGTACTAAGGAGCAGACTGTGACACATCTGGGTTTGCGGTTGGCCAGAGTGGGGTGAGATGAGTTGCAGTGGGTGGGGGTGTGGCCAGCTATCCATGGCCAGCTAAGGATAGTCCAGCAGGGGGAGGTTGGCTTTCAGAAGGACCAGCCACTCCACCACCACAGCGTCCAAGCATGAGCAATGGGGACTCAACGCCTCCAGTCATGGAGAATTTCCTCTTGCTCTGGCTGCTGGTTGGCAGGCACAAAACAAACTATCTGGCAACCATCACTAGTCTGGCCAGACTTTGCAACACGCCCACCTGGGCAGCTGGTGATGACCAGTTTCATCCTTGGGTCACATAGGCAGGACAAAACATGCTCTGACAATTTACCCAAGGGTGTCCTGAGCTGATCCACCATTCCAGTCCTCAGCTGACCTGCCAAGATTATTCCTTCCTCAGAGGTCAGCATGCTCTAGACCTCATCCATTGGCTTCTCAAGGAGAATATTGGTGGGCAGAGCCTGGCTCAGTGTTGCTGTCTCAGCACACAAGCTGATCATGTCAACAAGGAATGGCTTGAGTGCGTAGACAACCTTGGAAAGGAGCGCCCAGTCCTTGTTGGATAGGACACTTCCAAGCCACACCTCCTTTCCAGGGAGCAGATGGCTAGCTGTTGCTCCTGCAGGTGCTGGAGCAAGAGAAAGGTGGAGTTCTACTGGGTCACAGCATCCTGAGGGATCAGGTGTTCAGGTAGGCCCAGCTCAAGTTCTCACTGCCTGAGCATGCGCCTACCCTTTTCACTCCAGTGTAAGTAAGCTGCTGTCTTGCAGCACTTCTCAACAAGAGCAGCCATGGCAGCAGCAGGATGGCACCCAGCGCCTGCAGCTGGGATGTCTCAACTGGCCGCAGCCCCAGAAAGGCTAAGTGCAGCCTTCACTACCAGGTTCAGAGTGTGCCCCACACAACAGATGGACACAAACTGACCTGCTCGGCTGCCTTTGTGATGTTGTCAGCATTGTCAGTGATCATGAAGCCCGGACAGTGATTCCACTACCTGGCAATCCATGGCCTATAGTTCAGCTTCCATGTGCTCAGTATCCAGCACCAACACAAGCAGCACAGCCCACTTGTGCTTTGCTACATGGGCGGGGCTTGCCACACAGCCACCAGCAGCTTCCCCCTTGCTCTCCTACCCCACCAGTGTGCCATGAGGGACAGGAAAGCAGTGTGCTTCCCATTGGGACTGTCCCGCAGATCCACGCAGTGTCCTGCAGTGGACACCACCTGTATCTTGCAGTGGATGCAGACAGCGTGCTGTGGGTTACCATGGTGGAGCTCAAAGTGATCCCACACCACACTGCTCTCAGTCTGGGATCATTTTGGTTGCGGTGGTACTGGGAATGCCTGTTTGTTCTGGGGGCCACCACCCCCCTCCATCAAGCACTGAGAAGGTCCAGGAAGAACTGGAATGACTTCCTAATGTCCTCCTCAGTCTCAGGACTGAGACCATGTGGAAGGGTGCTTGGCAATCTGCTCCTGGTTCTGCCTTGCACCCTCCCAGACATCTTGGGTTTTTTTTAAAAAAAAATTTAAGCCCTAACTCTGATGGGCAGGGGGAGGGAGAAGAAGCACCTTTAAGGGGGTGCTATCTATAGCACTGTAGTGCATACACAGAATCTAGAAAAATTAAATCTCCCCAAATAAAGAAGCAATCTTCATTTTATTTATTTATTTAAAATATTTATACCCCATTCCTCCAGTATACTACTGCTCCAGGTGGCTCAAAACAATAAAATAGATATAACGTAAAATAAAACTAAGGAAATTTAAGTTCCTTAAATTAAGTTAAACGTCCTGGCTAAAAACCACAATCAGAATTACTGTTTCTGTTTTATAAGTTCCAAATTACAGGTTATTAAAAAGCTAAAAATTAAGAATTATAAAAACTGAAGAACCTACCAGATGGAACTAAAGATGGAACATTAAAAAGCCTTTATTGGGGAAGGGCTGTTTTTGGCATGGACTGAGCAACAATGGGACAGGTCTAAGTTAGGGAAGGAAAAGAAGGGGATTACTGTGGCCTCTCTCTAACCCACTGCTCAAGGCGGTGTGTGCATGTGCGACTTTCTGGTGTCTTCAGTTGGGAGCTTCCTGTGGCATATTCAGCTGGAGTCTGTCAAGTGTCACTCTCTTGGCACTCATGGGCCAAGCAGACACCGGGACCCGACAGCTGGGGGGATGGCAGGTGGGCACCAGTCAGGCACCCACCCACCCACCCACCCAAACATTTTAAAAAAAAAAAACCCCAAAAGGGTAAATATAAAGAGCCTGGCTGGCTTGGCACCTCACAGCAGCCTACAAAAACCAGACATTAATCTACCAGGCATAGGCAGCACACAGACAGCAGCAGCAAAGGTAGCATCAGGGCTGCAAAATAAATTTTAAAAACCCCTCACAACAGTGCACCCCAGTTTTTGAGGAAAAAGCAAACAAACAAGGAATAAAATTCAAGGCACTATGCACTTAAAGCCTGGAGGCTGCTAGTACACTTCAATGAAAATTAGAAGAAGAAACCCTCCCAGCACCCCAGTTATTAAAGGGAGCTGGCTATAAGCAATGAGAGAGAAAAGAAGCCAAGGAAATAAATTCCAAGCCGGGGGCTGGGAGCAGGAAAAAATAAAATAAAGCAGCAGTTGGCACTGGAAGTTAAAATGATTAAATATATATATATATTAGAGAGTCAGATAAGCTTCTGTCTCTCTCTCCACTCACAGTGTGGGGGCCAGGCAGGCTGGCCCAGATCACCACTCTGCTCTCAGTGCTGCTGCAGTCTCTCTCTGATGATTCTCTCCTGAATCACAAAAAGCAATGGCTCTCTCTGCCTCCAAACAGCCCCTCATATACATTTTGAAACACTCTCATTTGGCCTCCCCCTCTTTTCCCTCCCGCAACCAATGGGGGCACAGTTGCCCATGCCAACACTTGATTTGAATGACAACAAACCAATCAAGAAGCAAGGAGTTCGCAAGCCAATCAGAAGCCAATGCCAGAAAACCAATGAGCAATTGAGAAACATGGAGACAAAATGGCACCCTTGGTGCAGATCATGTGAACCGATTCATGATGAATTGAGGGTGATTTGATTCACCCTCAAACCAGCCCTTTCATTTAAGGGGCTGTTCAATTTGCATGTGAATCCATGAATCATCCCCAAATCGATTCGCAGGTGAATTGATTTGCCCCTACTGGATACTAGTACTAATGTTATGGCATCAGGATGCATATTGAAATGGATACCTTAAAGAGCAGAAAGTGTGAAAGCATGCAAGGCTTTGAGTAATCCACAAATCCACTTATAGTCAGTGAGGACATGCACATGAGCAGCACTACCTGGGCCTGAACAGCCCTACCCAGCTAGGGCAGCTCGAGAAGAGTGCTGGGATTGGGCCCGATCCCAACATAGCCCCACCGGATAGCCTGAGGTTTTTTTGCGTGGGCTATTACTGTGGTAGAAGGGCACAAGTGTGCCCTTCTACCCCAGTCTCCAGTCGTGTGCACACTCGGACTGCCTGCAGCCTGATTGTGTACAAAGGTGGGGATGCAAGAGTGCCTGGCACCCAATGCACTTCATTCCTGGCAGGGTGCATTATGGGATGCTGGAGGACTTCCTCCTCCAGCTCCCAGCTCTGTTGCTTGCTGCATCACTAATCATGTGCCATGCGAGCAACAGAGCCTAATGCGGAAGGTTGATCATGTGCAGAGAGGCAGGTAGGAGCTTGCCTACCCACCAACCCTCCCCATTTCAGTTGTGAGAACTGAATGTGTATTACTTGCTTTGAACAATTCTGAAATATTAAGCCCACTATATTTGGCTGGTCATTTGTTTTTAAGGTCCAATTTAATAGATAACCTGATATAAATCTGTTGTAATTCTATGGTGAATCAGCTCATCATTTTTTTAAATATATTTCCACTAATGTACAGGAAGTGAGGAAGAAATATATACAATATATGAAGTAATTACACCTGAACAAAAGCCAAGATACTGCTTATGTTGTCAGAGGGAGTTTCTCCTCCTGGCACTAAATTCAAGAAACTTGAAGCAAATCTGACTACAATCACCCTTTTGACTATACCATCTTTTACAAATCATTTCTAAACTAATTTCATACTTTGAGTAGCTCTGGTTGTCTGCCTCACTAGTTTTCTCAGCCGTGTCAAATACAAACGTGAAATTGATTTAGGCTGCAACTGAACTGCAACATAATTGTTAATAAGTGTAGGTGCCACCAGTTAATTGTATTTGCACACTTCAAATTGTAACTGCTTTCAAAAGAGGCAAGTGTGTTTACTAAAAGCACCCACTCAAAGGCAAAGAATCAGATATGCTCATTTCAGGGCATGCAGTTCATGTAGCCATGTCTGTTGAGATGATCCTTGGAAATACTTGGGACCACTGCACATTAAGCAGACAAGACTGATGTTGGAAGCTGGGTGGTGGTGTTGGGTGGTGGAGGGAAGTGCACTGGGGAACTGGAGATTGGCAGGTTTACATGACATGCCTGGAGTGGAACTTGTGGCTGACATCAGGAACACACACTCACCAGGAAGTAGTGGCTTGTGGAAACCAGACTTCCCACATGTCCCAGTCACACTGCCTGCCGCCACCCACCACCCAACTTCTCCCAATGGCAAACCAACTGCCCTTTGTCTCACCCAGCAGCAGGGGCAGATTAACCTTTTTGCCAACCATAGGCAAGCAAGGATTGATGCCCCTCTCCTTTACCCGACAATGTGCACAATAATAAATACAATGAATGCAAGCAGTACAGAGAGGCAGGAGTGGACCAAGTGGGCTTGCCAGGCCAGGCTCATTGTCCAGGTTGTTCTCCCTACCTGCCTCCTCACTGCTGCCCCACCCCCAGTGGTGTGTGCATGTGGTAGTCCTCCAGGAGGGACCACCAGCACCCCAGGACTCGAGTCAGGGGGAGAAGAAGCCAGCCAGTCCTGGCCTGCAAAGGAAGTTCTATCCTGAACCAGCAGGCAGTTCACCACTGTGGAGCACTGCTTTCAAAGCTGGCCTATGCTCCCTCCACGCCACCTCCAAGTTGGCACTGTCCCCGCCCACTCGACTCTTCCCGCACTGAGAGTTCAGTCCACCAAAAAACCCCTTAAAAACTTATCTACTAATCTATCCTTGCAATGACTGTGATTCTTGTCTCTCAGGGCCGTTGTCCTTGTATTGGCAGGACAGAAATGTGTTTTTTAGTTTTATGTTGCATTTGTGCTGTGTGATGAGCACTGTTATACTTTTCTGCAGGCTTGTTGCTCTAGCAAATGTCCCTCCCCCTTAAGCCCAGCTTGGCCTTGGTATCTGTGCTCCTACACGTCTCCAGTCTGTTGGAAGTGAAGGACTATATGCTGTCTCTTGTCTCAGTGACAGTGGAGGACAGACTAGTGAGTCAGAGGACTAGAGGGTCAAGACCAGGCCTTGCTCAACTTAGGTCCCCCAGCTGTTTTTGGACTCCAACTCCCATAATTCCTAGCCACAGTGGCTAATAGCCAGGGATTATGGGAGTTGTAGGCCAACATCTGCAGGAGGGCCAAAGTTGAGCAGCCCTAGTCAAGACATTGGTCATCCCTTCTCTACTGCTCTGACACTATCCCTTTGGAATGTAGATTGCTACTCTTAGGGACTAACTTCCTTCCTTCCTGCTTTGCACTTCCTCTCTCCCTTCTCTTCCTGTTCCTACTACCTTGCAACATGCATGCTCCTCTTCCCTGCACCATGTGTGCAGAGATGCAGAATCCATCTGCATCCAGCTAGCTAGCTAGATTAGAGATCCTAACGCCTCACTTTCCTGTCTATAATGGAGTTCTCTAATAAATACCATATATATTTATTTGAAACTATGAACTAGCTCCAAGTTACTTTACTCTCAGCATACACGCATACCTAACTAAATTCTGCTGTGTTGTGCCTCTGTGCACTCTGCTATAATGAAAAAGGGATTCTCTCACCACAGAGAATTCCCAACACAGTCATGGGAGCTCCAGCCATTCTGCTGGGCATGGGTTGCTCTTCCAAACCTTTTCCCCATCTCATGCTGAAGTTGGAACCCAGTTTGTACTCTAGTCTCTTCAGTTGACTGGGTTAATCATCATCATCATCATCGTCATCGTCATCGTTATTATTATTAGGGATTGCTGGGGGTGGGGAACAAGGGGGGGGATTAGAAATGCCCAAGACCTGCTGGGGCCTGTGTGGGGGAAAGCCAAACACCATCCCCATGTCAGGAAGCATATTGGGCTGGGCCACCAGTAACGAATGTGCCTCACTGGAGTGCATAGGAGGAGCCACCCTTCCTCCTGGCTAAGCTTTTTTGCAGGCTGCTTCCCCATCCCTAAATCTTCTTCCATTCCTGTGATGCCACGTGCCAGCAGCACCACTGCAATGGCTGGTTGGTCCATGCTGCAAAGTTCAAACTCTGTCTCTGTGAGTCTGTCTGACAACAACAACAAATTTTAAGTGATCCAACTCGAGGTTTGTGTATATGCACCCCTATTTCCTCTCGGAGTCGGGGTCGGACTTGGGCCAAAAATTGCTGCCCTTAGGCAATCTGCCGCTGTAGGTAGGTGCCTACTCTGCCTATCGTTTAATCCACCCCTGCCCACCAGGCTTTCTTATATTCATTTGCTGTGAAGTGGCAACTGTTTCTTTAATGTGACATCCATAGAATATTCTGTTCCTGTCTGGGCAAGCACTTTCCTCCCCCTCTCCTGGTTGCTTTGTGGATCACTGTGCCCACTAAGGAAGCATTCTGTGGCATGGTGATCATTACAGTCCTCGTCCTCTCAGGGCACACACTTTCTAAGAGGGAGGCAAGGCTTGTGAATTTGAAGCAAAATACGTTTTTCCTGCAGGGGCACACTGCTTCTTTGGGAAAACTTTGTGTCCCCTGACACTGCATCTGCTTTTGCAAGGATATGCAAGGCCTTTGTCAGCAGACATTTGAAGGAGCTTCTATGTCATATAGAACTTTTTCATTTACTATTTCATCTACACTGATGTGGACATGCCTGAAGATCCAGAAAATGAGTAGCAGTATTTTCCTTCCAGTTTGTTATATAGTGATATCCTTATGCATGCTTTTAGGAATTCTGCCAACTCTAGAAGGTATATTCTGGCAGAGTCCAAGTGACTGAATGGTGCTGAGAGTTGATTTAATGTTACACTAGGCTCAAACGTTTGCGGGGTCAAGGATTTAAGTATATTACAATTCCAGATCAATAAAACACTCAATACATTTCTCTGCTTGGGAAAGTAATTCTATCGAAGAGGGAGCAGTGAATTTACTGACACAATAATATGAGGATTAATTCCTGGGTGACTATAGGGAATTATGGATTAGCCACATGGTTTCGTTGATAATGCTCTTTTTAACTCAGTAATAACTCACTATCTAATGTCAAGGGATATAGTTGCTAGAGCAGCAGTGTAAAAAATAATTGCTTGGAAAGAGACGTACTTTGTAACTAGGAACCAACATGCCTAAATACTGCAAGGTGATTGCAGAAAGGGTTCATATCAAGCATTTGAGCTCATCCTTCATATTTGCTATTGGGAATGCTCTGGATGCTCCAGTTGTCCTGGGCCCTCACTACAGTACATTGTATGTCCCATTTTGAGTCTCAGTTCCATTTACTCCTGGCCAGTTCCCCAAGCTTTATGGATAGAGAATAGCAAGTTAAAACCACTCCATTCCCTTGTTCTTATTTTTCTGTTATTGCTGTTCTTTGCACTTTGGAGGAGGGGTTTTCCATGCTGCTCCATACTTCTTCCATGTATTTGAGATAGCTCTATAAGTACAATGAGAAGTTTAGACCAAAGCTACACAACTTAGAACCCATGTAATACACACACGTACGCATACACCCACACCCACACACCCCTAAGCCATTTTTGGAAGGGCAATATATAAACGGAATGAATGAATGAATGAATATAGAGCTGCCTTATACTGAGCCATGGACTTAGCTCAATACTGCCCACATTCAGCACAGCAAAATGTGGACAGTTGATCATGGTCCATGCTGCTGCAAGTGTGTAAATTCCTCCTGTGCTGCTGCAGAACAGGGCAATTCTGCTACTACTTAAAGTTGAGTAAATGTGCAGTTGCATGACACAACACCCATTATTTCCAATGGGGGGCACTGACTGGATACGACTCTTAAGGGTCTCAAGCAAAGATTCCAGCCCTAACTATTTAAGATCCTTTAATTAGACATTCCTGGGACTGAACGAGGATCCAATTACATTCAAAACATGTGTTAGGCTATGGCTCTGTTATATGGGGCTTTAAATGACCAGTGTGCTTCACATCTGAGGAATTCCTACAAAAACCCTGTGAAGTAAGTCAGTGTCATTCCCATTTTGCAAATGGGAGACTGTGGCTAGAAAACAGATGCCTGCCTATGGCCATCTGGTGAGTTCATGAATGCATGATTTGAGTCTTTTGTGGATGGGCCTAGATCAGGCCTGCTCAACTTTGCCCTCCCCCAAGATATTTTTTGACTACAGCTTCCATAATTGTCAGCCATAGTGGCCAATAGCCAAGGATTATGGGAGTTGTAGGCCAACATCTGCAAAAGAGCCATAGATGAGCAGGTCTGGCCTAGATGGACAAGCAGCATAGAAGTAGTGATTGAAACATATAATGAAATACACACACACACACGTGTGTCTGTGAAAAGAATTTGGTAACATTTACAGAAATGTTGACCAAATTCAAAACATTCCATGTAGGTTTGCGATTTCTATGAACGTTTTTAGAATACAGCTTTCCTGGCTTTTGCTTTCAGCTAAACCTGAACTAAACATAGACACTATTTGGCTGCCTCCATCTTTTACCTTAAGGCTTTCTAGTCTAACCTTTTTAATCTCCCCCCCACCCCCGGTCAAGCTGTAGCTGCAAATCAAACTTGAATGTTTTAGATCACGCAGGAGGATAACTGTAAACCAGCAAGAGAATCTTTCCTTTAATTAATCCTTCCTGCTGATTTCACAAGAGCTGATGTCTTGGTATGCAAACAACTGTAGTAATTAGACATGACAAGACACTTTCTACATACTGTTTTGTCTAATGAACTGTCAGAGAGTATAGTTTTCATGACTTTTAATTAACACACCACCCACAGTTAGACATGCTCACCTACTTCTACTGTTTGAGAACTAATCCATCTTTTCTTCAAATATATGACTACTAAAGCAGTGGGCTCCGGTCTAGACTTGTGCTTCTAAAAATACAACATAACAACAATGATAGTTCTGTTAGACAGTCTCCATTGAAGGGAGCATTTCATTACTCCTGTGAAGAGTTCATTTGAACATTGAATGGAATCTATGTAGGTTGATGAGTACTTATTTTCCCCATCAGCTTCATGGGGAAAGAGATCGGGACTTCCATTTTAACTCTTCTGGAAATTCCAAAGAACAATTAGCAGACATTTAGAAAAGTCTGAGGTTGAAAGATCTATGTGCCAGCATAAACAAATGTGTAATTATTTCCAGATTTAAGGCTTTCTAGTCTGTACTGGGATTATCAGAGTTGGTGAAGAGAAATTTATATTTTTTTACATCAATTAAAAAAAAATAGGGAAGCATATTAAAGCAAAACAATAAAAGCAATGAAAATTTGCCCCAAATACAAGATTATTGAAAATAATAATAATAATAATAATAATAATAATAATAATAATAAGAAGAAGAAGAAGAAGAAGAAGAAGAAGAAGCATCTTTATATTGCTTTTTTGAGTGGGCAAAATGCTTCACATATTATCTATTTAATTAATTCTTGTAGACGTGGCAGTGGGGATGCATGGGGATGCGTGGTGGAACTCTCGTGAGAGTGGCGGCACCTTTGCGAGAGTTGCACTTTGGGTGGGCGGTAGAGCCACTCGTGTGGCAGGAGGCGGTTGACTGGCCGGCGGACTCAGCCTTGCCATAGTTGGTGGCCGGCCAGTGGAGGGGGAAAGCAGCGCTGCCACTGGGCCGACCGGTGGAGAGGGAAAGCAGCACCGCTGCTTGGCTGGTCGGTGGCGAGGGAAAGCGCCTGCCGGGCTGCCACTGGGCAGGTGGTGAGGGAGAGCGGTGCCACCGCCAGGCTGGCCAGCAGAGTAGGAAAGCACCCTCCAGGCTGGCCAGAGAGGGAAAGCACTGGCCAGGCCTACAGGAGAGGAAGAAAAGCTCCGGGCACTACAGTGCAAGGTAGAACCCCGGGTGGGGAGAGAAGAGAAAGCAGACTGGGAGGAGGAGAATGGACTGGGGCGACTGGGACTGAAGGGAGGGAGGAGAGACAGGGAGGACTAGGGGCACAGATGCTATGCGCCCAGGCCAACTAGTCTTGATGTATGACAACCCTGTAAGGAGACTATTGTTATCGCCATATTGAAGCTGAGAGGGTGTGGCTTGACTAACGCCATCTAGTGCATTCAT
The DNA here is from genome assembly GCF_027244095.1 of Hemicordylus capensis. Lineage (NCBI taxonomy): Eukaryota > Metazoa > Chordata > Lepidosauria > Squamata > Cordylidae > Hemicordylus > Hemicordylus capensis. Next base: position 121,815,579 of record NC_069659.1, read on the forward strand.
GGCAGACATGATATTCAGACTGGAGAAGCAGATTCACAGCTCATTCTCTTAGCTAGTGTGATACACCCCCACATTTCTGTGAACAACATCATGCTGTAACAATCAGATTTCCCACTGTATTAAGTAGTGTTTCTGATTTTCTAAATGACAATTTTAGGTGTCTTCCTCATGATCTGTAGAATAAAGGTCCTATTTAGCCATTAAGTTCACTTGATGATTTTGTGCAAGTTGCTATATTTCACAAGCTATTTTCACTTTTGAACCAGGCCATGTAGCTATAATAGCAACCTAATCTGCACTAGCTATCAGGTGACACCCCCATACTCTGAAAAGCCTCATTTGCTGATTTCAGCATTGCTACCTTCAACTAAATTGACAGAAGCTGGCCAGGTCAACTCTTTTTGGCCAAGTTGGTAATCCTACACAGAAGGTGGGGTGGTTGTGAGGATATCTTTAATAAGACTGGGAAAATCTAATTGTACGTGCTATACACTTTCAAATAGTGATGGCTAAACCAGCTACTGTCTCCTTTTAAAATCCTGTCCCCCATTATAAGAAACAAAGCCAGTGTTTTCAGTCACTTTCCCCATAACATATTAGTGAATGATTTGTGGCCAATTTACACTTTGGTGGTCACCTGAACCTCACTAAGACAGCAGTAGCACACGCAATCATTTCAGTCTCACTTTAATTTAAGAAAACAAAAGAACGCAAAGAGGTGAGAAAAACATATTGTTGTTGATGAAATAGTATACCATTTTCTTTCAGAAGAACCTCATTATTATTTCCAAATAAATCAAAATCAGAATTCCTGTTGTGATTACAACATATGTCATATGATTTCTCTGAATTCCCCAATTTTTCACATCCTGGTAATTATAGTTTTAAAATGAGAATGTTTAGTGGGTCTAGAGCATTGTGCCTAATTAGCAAGACTCTAGAAACACATTTTTACTTGATAATTCATAGAATTGTTCTCTGGTTGAAGTGGTGTGGTTTGTTTCACTAGCTCCTTTTCTATCCTTCATCTACCATTTCCCCTTCTGTTTTTCTGTCTTCACACTCTAGCATGGAATGAACTGTTGGGGATAATTAAATTACCATTGCCTCTCTGTAAGCATAACTCATTAAAAGTATACTATGAATCCAAAATGAAAGTATGTTTCCTGCATCATATCATATTATTATCATCTACCACAGCGATGTACAATCAATTTTCCTGGTTGATATTTGATTATATGTGCATGTGTGATTTAATTTGCATATACTACAGCAAAAGTTACTAACATTGTTAGTTTGATGGATGTACTTAAAATTCCCAAATCAAAAAAAAGGAGGAGGGGAGTAATGTTCCTGTTTGTTTTTTCTCTCAGGGAACACCAATTGAGTTTTCTCTACAGTTTTTTATCTGGGTGTAGCTATCCATTGAGCAGTCTATGTACTACAACAATTTTTACTATATATAAACTTGCCTGGAATAGAAATATCTGAACTGAGAGGTCTTTTACCTAATCATGTAAATAGCATTTTTCCAAGTATGGGGAGGGCATCCGTCAACAGATGGGTTGTCAGTCACTGCATGCTCCGAGACAGGGCCAATAAGATTTGAGCACTCTCAGTACTCCCTCTGTCGAGCCCCAGCATACCCAGTTCTGGTCCTGTCTTTGCTCCAGAGCAGTTCTACTTGGCTGGCTCAGCTATCTTTTTGCCTTTGCCTTCATTTCTACTGTGTGTGAAGGGGGGGAAAGGAGTTGTTGTTCCTTCATTGCTTCGCTATTTATCTGCTTGAACCTTTGATTGTTGCTGTTCTAGCGCTGAGAGTTCCGTTCCTTTTGGTCTGGTCAGTTTCATCCCCCCCCCCCCCCCCGCTCCGTATTCTACTCGATCTGTTTCAATGGAGATCGCACATACCGGCGATATGTTGACTGCGCCCCTTTCTGAGGGACCACTGTCTGATATCCCTGTGGCTGGTGATCCCCCAGTAGTCCCCTCGGGGACTGGGGAGAGTAAAACGTCTCTGGCGCCAGCTTTGCTGCCTGTGGAGAGCGCGCCTGGGTGTAGTTCCAGCAAAGAGCACTCGAGACGAAAGATAAAAGAGCATTCTAAGCCTGTAAAGAAATTGAAACATCTAAAGCCCGATGGCTCTAAACCAAAAAAGAAAAAGAAGAAGGCATTATTAGCTAAATTGCCCCTGAGCGAAAGGCTACAAATCAAGGCTGTGAGGGAACAGCAACCGGGGAAGGAGCCAATGGTGTTTCCCGCTCAAATTGCGCCGGCCATTTTCCCTGCTGCTGAACTGCCCTTAGTGCTTTCTCAGCTGGTTGGGGCTAATTTAACATCAGTTATAGCAGCAGATCAAGTGCCTTTGGGGGTGTCGAGCCAAACGATCGTGTCTGCGCCCCCGGAAGTGTGCTTGGAAGGCTCAGGGCAGTCACATCATTTTGTCTCTTCCGTGAGTAATACCGTGAGTACTGTGACAGAGGAAGGCGCGGTGGGACCAAGCGGTGAAATTCTGTCTGCTAAGGAACTTGCCTGGCTAAGTGCCTTTGTGCAGAAAAATTGCTTAGCGATTGTGCCACCCCTTCTAGCTCAGCAGGGTTGCACACAGGGGACTAATCCTATTCTTCCTGACTCTGTGCACGGTCCCAGTTTGCAAGGCATGGGGAGCGCTGTTAACCAGATCGCGGGTGCATCCGTGCAAACAGCCATACTGCAAACGGCCACGCTGCATAACAATGGGGATCCCTCAATACGGGCTCCTCTATCACGTAGGGGGAGGCGCCCTTCCTTCTCATCCTCCCCAGACTCCAGCCCGGTTAGGCAGGCTATTCCAGTGGGAGAGAGAGTTTGGCTGGCTAGACATGCAAGAAAGAGACGTCACGGAGGTTTGATGGAGGAAGGGGACTCCTCCAGGAGAAATCGTTCCTACCTGTCCAAAGAGGCCGGTGTTCCCAATACAGTCCCGGTAGCCGGTTCAAACCAGGAAACCCATCAGGCGCCTACTGCCCTCAGGGTTCCTGATGCCACTGATCGTGGAGTTCACAGTTCGAGGGACTCGAGTTCGGGCTCAGACGGGTCGGAAAAGGAGGAGGGGGAACTCTCCGATGAGGAAGCCCCATCAGACAGGCCCTCTACATCACGGCTTTTTTCAGTGAGTGAGTTTGAGATCCTGTTAGCTAAAGCCAAACGAGCTATCAAGGATGTGTCTAGCGAGTCTAATTCTCAACCAGTGACTGGTCTAGACCAGGAGGTTTTTCCTTCAACCTCGGCCTCTCCAGCCACAGTTCCTTTCCCATCACAGTTTAAAGAGGTGATGTTGGCAGAATGGGGGGTACCGGTGGCATCTAAGCCCGCTTTCAATTTTCCAAAAAAGTTGTATACATTACCTAATGATATTATGTCACTCATAGCCGTTCCTGTGTTCGACACTCCAGTGGCCCAATTGGTGACTGGAGCACTGGTGAACAAGGAGGGCGAGGAGTTCTTAAAGTCACCTGAAGAGAAGAAGACAGATCATTTGCTGAAAAAGGCACACGAAGCTTCGGCAACGGTGATCAGGGCAGCGTCCACCAATTCCATCTTCGCAAGGGCGACGATCCTGTGGACGAAGGAGTTGGCCAAATTAGTACCCCCAGAGCTGACCAAACTGCATCAAGGTCTAAATAAAATTGCCAGGGCTTCCGCACTGATGGCGGACTCTAGCCTGGATTGTCTACAACATGCTTCCAGGGCTATGGCAGCTAATGTGGCGGTCCGTAGGGGACTGTGGCTGAGGCACTGGAACGTTGACTCGAAGACAAAAACAACTCTGGCTGCTACGCCCTTTCGGGGGGTTAAACTATTTGGGGAAGCACTGGATCCAGTGCTTGTAGAAACTAGAGATAAGAAGAAGGCTATGCCGGTTGGCCGGGGCGAGGCGAGGAGGCCCTTTCGGGGCGGGACCTCATTTCAAACTTCCTTTCGTCCCTTTAGATCCTACGGAAGGTCAGGAGCCTCGGGCTTCCGGGACAACATCAGAGAGTTCAAGGGAAACCAGTTCAGGCAGCCATGGCGTCAGTCCTGGAGTTCCAAACCCAGAGGTACCGGCAGAAGAGGCAGTTCGTTCGGTGCCGGACAGGATTGACGAAACCGTAAGCAATGACTGCTTCCACGTAGGGGGCAGATTGCGGGCCTTTACCAAGGTTTGGGGCCACACGTCATCAGATCGTTAGGTCCTTCAAACAATTTCTCAGGGGTACCACATAGAGTTCACATCCCGCCCTCCAGATTTTTTCTTCAATACCCCCCTTTCCAAAAACCCTGTAAAGAGGAAACTGATGCAGGCTGCCATCCAACATCTGATGGACATTCGAGCGATAGAACCGATACCATGGCATCAGGTTTCCGAAGGGTCTTCTCCCTGCTATTTCTCGTCCCAAAGAAGGACGACTCTTGGAGGGCGGTACTGGACCTCAAAAGGTTGAATCGTTACGTGCGGAAAAGGCATTTCAAGATGGAGTTGTTCAGGTCCATCAAGGCAGCAGTCCTCCCTGGGGACTGGCTGGCCTCGCTCGATTTGTCAGAAGCCTACCTGCACGTACCGATTCATCCGGATTACCGTCGATACCTTCGCTTCTCATACAATGACCATTGTTGCCAGTACGTGGCACTTCCATTCGGCCTCTCATCAGCTCTGAGAGTGTTTACAAAGCTGATGATACCAGTCATCGCCCATGCCCGGATGCAGGGTATTCATGCATATCCGTACCTGGATGATGTTTTAGTTCGGGCGCATTCCGCAGCAGACGCAGAAGTGAGAGTTTGTCACATGGTACGGATCATGCGGGAGCACGGCTTCCTGATCAATGTGGCAAAAAGCCATCTACAGCCGTCACAAACTTTGGTACATCTCAGAGTTTTATTCGACTCACAGGCAGGTGTAGTTTGGCTTCCAAAAGAGAGGAGATTGAAGATCTCCAAGATGGTCTTATCATGCCTACACGAGCGGAAAGTTCCCCTGATGCGCTTGGCGCAACTCCTGGGGATGATGGTTGCCTGCTTCGATTGCATTCCCTGGTCAAGATGGCACTCCAGGCCTCTACAGTGGCTCCTGCTGCCTTATCAGGAGAACATCATGGAACAAAAGAATGTCCGGGTGAAGCTATCGCCGAAGGTACGAACATCTCTAACGTGGTGGACATCGCCAGCTATGCTTCGCGGAATTCCCTTGGAATTTACACACAGATGCATCCTCACGTCGGATGCGAGCCTGATCGGGTGGGGAGCTCATTGTCTGAACCAGCAAGCACAGGGCGTTTGGGGTCAGGAGGACCTCAAACATAACATAAACTGGTTAGAATTGAAGGCGGTGCACCTGGGTCTGCTGAGCTTCCAACACCTATTAGAGGGCCAAGATGTCCTAGTACGCACAGACAACGTGACGACGAAAGCCCACATAAACCATCAAGGGGGCACAAGATCGTGGTCCCTGATGCGAGAATCGGACGCACTGTTCTCTTGGGCAGAAATCCATCTGAAATCCATAACGGCAGAGCATTTGGCTGGTCAGGTGAATGTCCTGGCGGACTGGCTAAGCAGGCAGTATCTGGACCCAGGGGAGTGGGCTCTCCACCCAGGGGTTTTCCAACAGGTAGCTCAGATATGGGGCTTGCCGGCGGTGGACCTCTTTGCGTCCCGGCTGAACTACAAGTGCCCGAGATTCTTTTCTCGGCACCTTTGCTTCCAGGCAGAACGAGTGGACGCCCTGGTATCCAGGTGGCCATGGGGCATTCTGCTCTACGCGTTTCCGCCATTAACGATTCTGCAAATGGTCATCAGGAAAGTAGTGGCCGAGGAAGCCAAGGTGATCCTGATAGCCCCATTCTGTCCGAGGCGCCCTTGGTTCTCAGACCTACTAGACTTCTCAGTTCAGAAACCCTGGGCACTGCCCATACAACCCGATTTGCTGAGTCAAGGGCCATTCCTCCATCCGGACCCAGATTGGCTGTGCCTGCATGCATGGAGGTTGAGCGCAGGTCACTAGAAGATAAGGGCTACCCCGTGGCAGTTCAGCAAACTATCTTGGTGGCTAGGCGCCAGTCCACGCGCAGAATATATCATATGACGTGGGCAACTTTTTGTGCTTGGGCCAAGGCTAATGACCTGGATCCTTTACAAGCAGGGGTGGCTACAGTTCTTAGATTTCTTCAGGCAGGGGTGGATAAGGGTCTCAGTACAAACACGCTGAGGCGACAAACTTCGGCGCTGTCTTCCATTTTAGATATTTCGGACAAACATTCTCACGCACTTCAACCTGACGTTCAACGTTTCTTAAAGGGTGCAGCGAACTTGAATCCACCTCCGATTCCTAGATTTCCATCCTGGAATCTAGATAAAGTTCTCCAAGCTCTGACGAGGGAACCTTTCGAACCTCTGCGAAAGACCTCCTTGCGCTTACTGTCCTTTAAAGTCCTTTTTCTTGTCGCAATTACTTCGGCGCGGTGAGTTTCGGAGTTGGCGGCACTATCAGTAAGAGATGAACTCTGCATTTTTCAGAAAGAAGCCGTCGTATTAAAACTGGACCCTACCTTTTTGCCCAAAGTGAATTCGGTGTTCCATAGGGCGCAGGAGTTGGTCCTGCCCTCCTTTTGCCCTAAGCCGAAACATCCTCGGGAGCATGTCTGGCACACTCTAGATGTTCGAAGGGCACTTCGTATATATCTGAGACGGACAAAGATTTTTTGGAAATCAGACTCTCTATTCATCTTCTTCTTACCGTCCAAATTAGGTGCCAAGGTGACTAAGGTTACCTTGGCACGCTGGTTGAGGGCAACCATTACTTTGGCATACGAAACTTCTCACTTGGCGGTATCGCAGGGTGTAACGGTGCATTCCACTCGGAGTGCGTCCGCTTCTGCTGCCTTTTCGGCGCGGGTTCCTGTGGAAGACATCTGTAAAGCAGCGGCCTGGTCTTCCATGTCCCCTTTCGTTAAACACTATAAAATTCTGTCATTCTATGAATCACAGGCGGCATTGGGTCGCACGGTTCTGCAAAAGGTCCTCTAGAGACATTATTGGCATCTGTTCCCCGCCCGGGGCATTAGCTTGGATATGTCCCCCTCACTTCAGCCTCAGTCCATTCTCCCCCCTCCTTGTCCTCTTTCCCTCCCCCCTGGTCAGTCTGGCTGGCGCTATCCCTCACGGCCCATCAGCGGTGCTTTCCCTCTCTGGCTGGCCTGGCCGGCCCTTTCACATCACAGGAAAGGCTGAGGTGGGAAAGAAGTCACTACTGAAATCTGCAGGGGAAATTACCCCCCCCCACACACCCTGCACTCATGGTTGCACCCAGCCTGTATACTGCCCAGGAAGGAACCTAACAGATTGGCCTGGCTTCTGGGAGACTGGAGGAGTTTCTGCCCTACCTGGTTGCAATGGCTTCTGCTGCTTGCAGAGGAGCAAGTGAATGAGGCTTCATTATAAGTTTCCGGGCAAAATACAAAGTGCTGGTTATAACCTATAAAGCCCTAAACAGCTTAGGCCCACGGTATTTAAGAGAGCATCTTTTTCTGCACGATCACCATCTTCCACTGCATTTGTCAGGGGAAGTCCGTCTCTGGCTACCTTCAAGTCGTTTGGTGGCCACTCAGGGATGGGCCTTCTTAGTTGTTGATCGGAGACTTTGGAATGCACTTCCCGCTGACATAAGACTCTCCCCATCTCTAGCGTTTTTTAAAAGAGCTTTAAAGACTCGTCTTTTTAACCAGGCCTTTTAACTTTTAACTTTTGTAATTTTAAATACTGTAAATTGTTTTTGTTTTTAGCCAGCTTTTTGGCATTTTAATTGATTTTAATGTTTTGTGCTTTTGTATTGTTTTATTATTGTGAACCGCCCCGAGACTTTGGTTTGGGGCGGTATAGAAATGTATAAAATGAATAAAATAAAAATAAGTAAATTTAAACAACTGAAATATTTTAAAATAGTCAATTCAAGTGATAAGACCATATTATATTTAGGGGTGCACCAAGATAATTTGGGTGCCTGGACCCCACAGCGATGAGCCCACCCCATGCGAGGCCACGCGAAACCTCCTTTGGGGGGCCCACCCCACCAACCTCTGCTGTTTTTAAAAAAACTTCTTACCAAAGATGAGGGGTGGCTGCAGGGGTGGGGGTGGGGGAGCGGAGCAGCCCTTCTCCCTTCTCCCCCTGCAGCAGAGAGACCGGATGGACGCTAGCCACGTCTATTCAGGTCAGCATCTTAAATAAAGTGCAAGGTGTGCTTGTGACAATCTCTAAACTGAGCAGGTGCACCTCACACTTGTTAGAGATGCTGGACCGAACAGACGTGGCCAGTATCCATCCAGTCTCTCTGCTGCTGGGAAGGCAGAAGGACTGGTCTGCTCCCTCCCCTTGCAGCCACCTCTTGGCCGTGGTAAGAAGTTAAAAAATAAATAGTGGAGGATGGAGGAGCGGGTGTGGGGTGGCTGCTGAGGCCCTCCCGGCCATTTGGAGCCCCCCCTGGACCATGGAGGACCAGACCGGGTCCCCGAGTTCCACAAGTTAGTACATCTCTGCTTATATTATGACTGTATTGTCTATAAATTACCAGTCTGGTGGATGGGGAGCAAAAGGGGGACTGGGGAATTTTTTGGGGGGAGCACTCACACTCCTCCCTGCCCATTCAAGCGGATTGCCTGAGCAGACCTTACAGTGCTATCGTGAAGGTTATCAGGTCTTATAATCAAATAAGAACAGCCCGGCTTGATCAAGTCTAAGGACTATCTATTTCAGCATGCCTCTGAGAATGGAGGTGGCCCATAGCCACCAGACTAGTAGCCATTTATAGACTTGTCCTCTATGAATCTTTCTAAGCCCCTTTTAAAGCCATCCAAGCTAGTGGCCAATATCACATCTTGTGGCAGACAATTCCATAGATTAAATATGTGTGGTGTGAAAAAGTACTTCCTTTTGTTGGTCCTAAATTTCCTGGTCAGTTTCATGGGATGGACCCTAGTTCTAGTGCTGTGTGAGAGAGAGAAGAAATTTCTCTCTGGCCACTGTCTCTACTCTATGCATAATTTTGTACATCTATCATATCTCCCCACAGACACCTCTTTTTCAAACTAAAGACCTCCGGATGCCATAGCCTTGCCTCATAATGAAGGTACTCCAGGCCCCTGATCATCTTGGTTGCCCTCTTCTGCATCTTTTCCAGTTCTACAATGTCCTTCTTAAGATACACAGACCGGAACTATACACAGTACTCCAAATGTGTCCACACCATAAATTTGTATAAGGGCATTATAATATTATTCATTTTTATTTTCAATCCCCTTCCTAATGATCCCTAGCATGGAATTAGTTGACATGAGCTGTCCACCATGACCCCAAGAGCCCCCTCCTGGTCAGTCACTGACAGCTCGGATCACATAGTGTATATGTGTCATTGGGTTGGGGGGGGGGTTGCCTCAATACGCATCACTTTACACTTGCTTATGTAACCCATCTTCTTACTCAAGAAATAGGGTTTGGGGTTCAAGTCTCTATATTTTCTGAGACAATGTATTTTCACCAGTGACTGCAAGAAATAAAAATTCTAATGCCAAACTCAGGATTTATAAGCATCTCTGTGTTCATATGAATTTGTTAAGCACACATAAAGATAAACTTCAAATACCTGTTTACAAAATGGTGCAGATCATAAAACATGCATACAATGACATCATAAGGCTATTTTATGATAGCTTTTCTTCTGCAATGTAGCATGTGGCTTGATAAAGAAAACCAAACCAAACACAAACTCCCAATCTATTTATTTTAAGAAAACTATCCCAAATGGCACTTTTTCATAGTTCATACCACTCCTATGAGAGGTCTCATGGATGTGCAGCTGAAGCAAAGAAAGTAGATGCGCAATGAGCTGATTGGGCTTGTCCAGAGTCTCAGACTGGTGTACAACTTGTTTGAAGAGGAACTGCAATAAAGAAGCAAGTTTTTAAAACAGAGGGTGTACAAAATCTCCTTTTCTCCCTCAGGAGCTCTCTTGTCTCTTGGTGGGCTAGAACTTCCAGAAGATTCCAAGGACCTTCTCATTAAACTTTTACATTGCTATACAAATGCACATAACTATTACAATACACATTTAATGAAATTATTAATTTATTTTAGCAATATTGTGCTACAGCAATATTAACTTTCCAACCAACCCTGCTTACTTTCAGAGTCTGACTAATACTATTCTACATAAAACCATTTCCTCTCCCCTTTACCTTCAATACAGAAGCAAGTTCATAAATAGGGTTTCCAAAATCTCCTTTTCTCCCTCAGGAACTCTCTGCTTTTTGGTGGGCTGGAACCTCCAGAAGATTCCAAGGGCATAGGAACATAGTAAGCTGCCATATACTGACCATTGGTATATCTAGCTCAGTATTGTCTTCACAGACTGGCAGCAGCTTCTCCAAGGTTTCAGGCAGGAATCTCTCTCAGCCCTTGAAGAAGACAGGGAGGGATCTTGGAACCCTCTGCTCTTCCCAGAGCAGCTCCATCCCCTAAGGGGGATATCTTGCAGTGCTCACACTTCTAGTCTCCCTTTCATATGCAACCAGGGAGGACCCTGCTTAACTAAGGGGACAAGTCATGCTTGCTACCACAAGACCAGCTCAGGACCTTCTGAGCACGCTCCACTACCAATTAAGAAAGGGGAGGGGAGATCACTACACCCTTTAGTTGCAAAATTCTATTGTTAATACACACCATAAGCTAACAATAATATTAGTAAAAACAATGATGAGAGTTACTTTTACATTGAACCACATTTGCCATTTTGTTGCCCATTCACTCAGTTTAGAGAGATCCTTTTGGAGCTCTTCACAATCTGTTCTGAATTTCACTAACCTAAATACTTTCGTGTCACCTGCAAATTTGGCCACTTCCCTACTTACCCCAACATTTAGATCATTTATAGAATTATAGAACAGTCTTTGTTTATAATGTTAGAATGCGGAAACAACTCACATAAGAACATAAGAACAGCCCTGCTGGATCAGGTCCTAGGCCTATCAGGTCCAGCACCCTGTTTCACACAGTGGCCCACCAGATTCCTCTGGAAAGCCCACAAGCAAGACGTGAATTTGTTCAAGCCCCTTTTAAAGCCATCCAACCTTATGGCCATTACCACATCCCATGGCAGAGAATTCCATAGATTAGTTATGCACTCTTGAAGGAATACTTCATTTTGTTGGTCCTACATTTCATGGCCTGTGGACCAACTTTTGATCTTTATTTCTTGTTTTATGTGTATAGTTTTGTGTTCCAAATTTTGTTAGTATTTTGATGGGACTGGTCTTTTATTTGAAGGCAAAGGAGAAATGTGGTGTTTTGGTCAATCATTCCTTGATCTAGGTAAGCTTTTGAATGGGGCATTTAGTTACTTGTATTCAGGTGTGAATGGATACTTTTGATTTTATAAGCAATAGAATGTTCAGGACTTATGATGGTGGAATGTTGAAAACACTACTTATCTTAACTATACTGGCACAACTGTGCCAGTATAATGGAGGAGTAAAACATGCAGATACATGACTATAAATTCATATTCGCATGTCTCAGGTGCCCTTTGAATATGTTTTCTTTTAAAAACATTAGTGGATTATAGAAAAGAAAATTCTGCTTGTTGACTAGAAACTGGACCAGCCCTATGAATTCGCTGTCTTATTTTCCTAAGAATGATTGTTTAAAACATTTAAGTTGATATGAGTTATATTTAGATATATATGTACACAGAGCTTCTGCCCCACCAAGGAATATTCCATTCATATTAGTGGGAACAGCTGATGAACATTCTTTTGTTCAGACTGATCTGCATCCTCCATTGAAATAGATGAGGATGTCTATGTGGAAGTCATACATACATGTGGTGAAATACTTTGTTACAAACATTTGTATAACAATCTAAATGTGAGGGTTTCCCACTTTTCCCTACATGAACATCTGCCTATTTACGAAATGCATAAGATTTGGAGTGGCCTTTAATTTGGGAGACATGAACAAACATAGTTCTAGAAAAAAATGTCTCATATCCTTTGCTGTGAACATTTAAATTCATAACGTCTGCTAATGTAATATGGATAAATAAAAAGCTTGCAACTTTCATGCTTTTAAACCTTATGCCAAATTGAATTAGGCTATTCCAAAGAGATGCAAATCCCTTACTTGTTTGTTATGACATGTTGTGGGTTTAATTCATTTAAAACCAACTGTATTGTTGTTTTGTTTGTGTTAGGATGTGGCTCATTAGGTTGCTAACAGAAATTATGCCAGCCTGGCAATGCCTCTGTATGAAAAGAATGATCATATTTCTTTCTTTCAAAATTCTACTTGACTATTTCTGCACCTGAACACCATTTCTCAGTCTTGCTGGCATCTATCACCTATTTCTCAACGTTTGTTTTTGGCCTTTTGAGGAACTGCAATGAGTTCTCTTTTTTGAAATGTGTAAAGCAGATTCTTGGATGTGTGGGAACTGAATAGCTTTTCAAAAAGGAAAAGTGTATATAGAGACAAGGAGGCCTATCAACTCGATCATTTGAGCTGCCAGGGTGGGGGGGAAACCCTTTCCATGAAGGACTAAAGTATGAATGTGACAAGTATGTGACAGCATTGAACAGTATAAGTATCTTTTGCCAGCTTCTCTGATGGACATCATTGCCTTTCAGAAACTTTAGGTATCAGAGTGATGTGGGAGAGAGGTGGAAAGAGGAAATGACATTTCAGCTGTCAGTGTTTCTTCTCTGTTCCCTGCATGAAAAGAACAAAAACATTCACTGTAGTGCTGCAAACTGTTGACACTGCCTTGTTAACTCTATTATCAATGCCTTGTAAAGGAAGGAGAAAATGCAAGTCAATATTTAAAATGAAGTATAATCAAGAAAAAGGTCAAAGAGGGATTGAAAATTATAGTTGCTTCCTTTCCATGAGCCTGTATAAAATGCCCTGGTTGACATTTTGACAAATGCTATGTGTCCGCTTCTAACAGTGTGCACCCGGTGCTAACCCCGCACCAGTCCCCCCACTTCTGAAGCACAGGCATGCTTGAGCAAGAGTGTGATTATTTTCATCACTCTCTCCATGCTCAGAACCACTCTGTTAGAGCAGAAATATTGTAACGGAGTGCTTCTGATGCAGAGGGAGAGTGCCAAAAATAGTCATGCACTTGGGGAACTAGTGCGTGGGCTAGCATTGCATGCACACTCTTGTTAGACGCACACATGCATACGGCATTAGTCAGATTGTCAAATTGTCAGCCACTGTTTATACAGGCACAGCTCCTTAGTGACTCTTTATGATGGTTCAGAAAATAATTAGCATACCTTTCCCCCTTTTGGAACATGTGTTTCATTTCTGACTGCTTTTGCACAATCCAAACTATTTCCCATAGACCAGCAAGAGAGCAAAGGCAAGGGGGTGGAGGGGATGGTGTGTGTGAAAGGTTCCTCAATGAAATAATGAACTGCAGTACAATTATCAGGTGGGAAACAAAAGAAAGAATAAACAGTAATAAATAAATGAGCTGGCATATAGAGCAAGAATGTTTACTATGACTGATGCTACTGTTATATTTTTCCCTTGTTAATGTGGAAAAAGAAACTTCATCATCATCATCATCATCATCATCATCATCACTATTATTTTATGACGAAGTCTATACCACTTTTCAACAAAAACATTCTCTTAGAAATTACATGGGGGATGGGGAGGAAGAAGATGGTCCCCCTGTCCCCAACAGGTTCACAATCTAAAATCAATTTATTCCTAAAATAAAAATATTTATACTTCTCCATCTTTTTTTTTAACTTCTGGGATAATCTTATTCATGAAATTATTTTCTTTTTTAAAAGGTCTTTTTAAAAATTACATGAAGTAGAGCACTTAGCTTTGATCAGATGGAGAAAGCAGAGGGCTGCCCCTACAACAATTGTAAATACTATCAGTATACATCGCAAATACTGCCAGTAATTTATTGGGAAATGGGTACTGATGCATTTTTGAGCCCATATTCTTCCTCAGGGCGGAATCTGTATGGTCAGCTGTTACACTGGTGTTCTGTAGTCATGCTCCTATGCACTCCTAGTATCAAAGTCAGAGACCCAAGAGGAATATTCAAAGCATGTGCTAATGAAGGAAGCCTGATGGCCACTGTTACTTCTGCAGAGAGCATGGCCACTCTGCCACTGCCCACCATTTACCATTCACTTTGTCAGTTTTGCACCACCTTGTCATTGCTTGCTTTTACACCTGGAGGTGGTTCCCACAATCAGTGGAAACTGCCAAAATGGGGTTAGTGGGGAGAGCAAGCTTAGCCTGCTCTCCCGGCAGATGACCCTTCAGTCGGCTGCGGGTGGCTGAACTGGCTGGCCACACGACTGCCGACTCTGTTACGAAGCCAGCAGGGGCTGGGGAGTTGGGGGGCCGTGTGGCCCCCGGAAGCTCCAGTATGCCCTGCGCAAGTGCACAGGGCATGCTGGAGAGACCCCCGAGCCAGGAGTCTTTTAAGCCTCCCAGCTGCTTTTAAGCCTCCTGGTCGGGTGTCTACTTGTGAGTTGCCGTGGCGTGGAGCCGTGCCACGCAGCAGCAACTCACGATCGGAAAGCCCAGGTTAGCGGAGCGCTCGCTAACCTGGGCTTGAGGCAGGGGCAATTAAGCGGGTTACCCACTTTGACTCAACTGGGCTTGGTTGCGAGCCCAGTGAGTCTCAAGTCTGGTGGGAAGTGGGCTAAGCACCCTTAGCCTGCTTTCCACTGATCGTGAGAATAGCTTCATATGACTGCAATAAATTCTTAGTAGGACTATATGTAATTGTTGATTTAAAATGAACTTGGCTTTTTTGCATGCTGTGCTTGACTTCAGTGTTAGAAATATTATTTTCTTCCATTGTGATGTTGTGTGCAGCGAGAGAGAGAGAAGGTGATCGGGTCTGATTACACAATGGTTTCAACATATACCTTTTGCAGGCACGCTGCCATCATTGGCGGGGGGGTGAGGCTGGACCAACATCTAAGTAATAGATTCCAGCTATGCACTGAATACTGCCCATTTGTGCCCTGGGTTGGTGCTGCCCAAGAGCATAGTGGTTGCACCAGCATGTTTTCAAGATTTGCCAGCACAAGGGGACTTAGTAAAATATACTATCCTAGTCTAACAGGCATGATTTAGAGCAGGGCTACTCAACTTTGCCCCCTTGCAGATGTTGGCCTACAACTCCCATAATCCCTGATTTAGGCACTGTGGCTGGTGATGCTGGGAACTATAGTCCAGAAACAGCTGGAGGGCTGAATATGCATAGCCCTGACTTAGATTACTCTGCCAATCTGTCAAACCTGATTTAGAGGATTACCCTGTCAATCCAGAGTCAATGGATTAAACTGGTTTAAATTTATGTACTCTAGCTAAATTGGTTTAGAGATTAGGTGAAAATCAGCTTGATAAAAAAAGTTTGTAGAGAGAACTTTTTTTATTTTGTAAAGTTCAGATGTTGCTATATTGAAATAATCTTACATAAAAATGAAAAAACCCCTAACAACTTCACTTTCAGATATCTGCCTCCATGAGTTCTAGCAATAAAAGATAAATAAGTACACAGTTTTTCAGTCCTTCAAGTCTGTCATCCTCTTTTCCTCTTGCTCAATGGAACATTTGTTTTATGTGCTGCAAAAGTCCTCCCAAACCGCCTCAGCAACGTGATGTGTGTGTATGTTCTGATTATTTAAAATTATGTTCAATAGATTTAACATCTAGTGGGAACTGCTACATTGTTGAAAGTTGATCATTTATAAACTTATTTATCACACTGACATATCCCTTAGCATATAAATCTGAAACTGCTAGAGTACTAACTTTTTCAAAATGCATGACAACATTCTGTGCTAGTCAAATATCCATTAGAGATCACACAGGAGCAGTCATATTGAGGGTTCATTCTCCTTGAGACCTTGCCATTCTAATAAATGGAGAGTATTGTTGTTGCACTATCATAGTTTAAAACAGGGGTTCTCAACGTTGGGTCCCCAGAGGTTTTTGGACTTCACCTCCCATAATCCCCAGCCCCAGTGGCCTTTGGTTGGGGATTATGGGAGTTGAAGTCCAATAACATCTGGGGACCCAACGTTGAGAATCCGTGGTTTAAACCAACAGGTCTCTAACTGTGAAACTAGCTCCTCTGTAAAGGTTGTGGCACATCCCAGGGAAAACACAAATGGAGTTCGAGCCTCTCCCACTGTGCATGGCTTAATATGATGGCGATTTACTTTTCAGTTATTTTCTACTTTTCAGAAGCACATGCATTTTATATTGTAAAACAAACAATTTAACTGTCATCTTATTTCTTATACTACATTAAGTGGAAGCATAAGCTAATTTGTTTTTCATTTGGAATCCCAGAGTACCACAATTTTACTTTGTTTTCCTTATCTAAGTCTCATCTGTCTGTACATATACAAATAGAATTCTTAGCTGAGGGGGAGGGGGAGGCTCAAGGCATGCTGGAGAGACCCCTGAGCCAGGAGGCTGCTTTTGAGCCACCCAGTTGGGAGTCTACTCGTGAGTTGCCACGGCAACTCATGATTGCAAAAACCGGGTTTAAGCACCGGGCTACTTAAGTGGGTGACCCACTTAAGAACCATCGGGCTCACAGCCACATTTCTGTATTTCTCCATTTCTTCTTCTTTCCCCCTAAGATGGGTGGCACAGGGTAATCTCAGCCCATTTTGGGGCTGCTGCTGGACTCCGCTACCTAGCCATATTGTTTTTCCTCATTTCTCAAATGTTGGCAGCTTTGAGACATCACCAAGGAACAGCTCAGAAATCTCAAGGTTTTTGGATGTATCCAACCCGGCAACCTAGAAGTGGGTTAGAGCTCCTTGGCTGTGTTTTCAGTGTGTTTGCATTCTCTCCTTTTTCTTCTTCTTTGCTATGATATGCCATGAATAATAATTCTGAATCTTGCCTGGCATGTTTCCTTATTCTTTACCTGATTTCTCTTAGCTTCCCCAATCCTGCCTGGACTTGCCTTTAGGGATGTGCACACAGGCCACTCGGAGGCCAATTGTGCAGGCATGGCGGCCTCCAAAATGGCCACCATGCCAGGGGGAAAGGCCTGAACGGGCCAAAGAATGGCAGAACAGGCCGGTTTGGGATTAATGGGAGTCCGGTAGGGGGAGGGGGATCCTCCACGAACCCCCTGTCACTGCCTCGGAGACCCCCCCCCCCGAGGGGGTAAGTTTAAAAAAATTTAAACTCGCGGAACGGACTGGGGGGCGGGGTTGAGGGGGTGCTGGACTGAACTGGCCCAGTCCAGTTCTGGATCAGCTGGTTCTGTGCACACCCCTACTAGCCTTTTGCCCCATCATATACTGTCCATCTCCCAGCTGACCCTCTGATTTATAACTACACAATACAATATGCAATACTGCTTTGTTAGGTTGGGCTACATAATGGTTTGAAATGTCATCTACGTAAGTAATCCTAGCTCAGTTGTTTGGCCTTTTTCGCAAGCTGTACTTTTCATCTTCTTGCGGTGTGGGCATTTGCACTTTCACCTGCAATCCATGTCAGATCCTGATACTCAGAAATGTGACAGCTTGACAACAAGGTGTCTCAGCTGTGAACATTTTAATTCTTGTCCTTCTCCCCTAATAATCCTAGAAATTGATATTCTTCATCTGAGCGGCCTAGGTCATCTGGTCAGGTCAGTGCCTGTGATATATTAAACCGGTATTTTTTTAACTAACCCGCTTAACAAGGTTAACTGAAATGGGGTAGGGAAAGCTTGACACATGGCATTTATTAGTTTGTTTAGAAATCAAGACTTTTTGGCTGAAGGATACCTCCTGTACATAAACACACCAAAATTCTATTTTGACTAGAACTTGGCATCTCAGTCCTGCAAGACCATCAACTCTCTTGAGAGATTCAACAATCTTTTTCTGTGTTGCAGCTGATTCATCGGGAGAAGAGCCAGTGTTCTAAAAACAGATTATATATTCATTATAGTAACTGGATTGTCAGTATGCCATCAGTCTATGTTACACTGTTGAATTGCTTCAGGCAGCAGAATCCGGTGCCATTTTCCTGCTTCCTATATCCATCTCTGTAGCTCCTTAAAATGAAGTAATCACAGGTCCCATGCGGCTTCTCACATGGTAAACCATTCTGTTGCATATAGTACATATACAATAAGCTCTTGCAAAAAAAGGGTGTGTGTGTGCAGATGTTATGATCAAGCTATGCTGATTGCATGATCGAGTCACTTATCTATTTTGTGTGAAGATAGCTTATACATCTCATTAAGGGGGAGATGCATGACTTCTATACTGCCATTCTATATTCCCAAGCATTAAAAAGATGGATGAGTTACTCAGTTATCTGCTGATACCACATGATCGTACAGATTGAAAATAGCTTGAGTGAAAGTTCTTTATATCTCAAAAAGTGTATGTTTGCATATGTTCTGTATACCCACAGGCAGAAAGGAAGAGACTAGAATTTTAAAAAAGACTTGGTATCAATGATTATTGCTACTGAGTATCCCTCAGGTAAAGACTCTCCTATGTAAAACCAGACAAATGGAGTTTATTTTTATACTAGTATGTGTAAGCCCGTTGTAATAATGGGCTCTAGTGGGGGGGGGGTTCCCGCTGCCGCCTCACCCGCCTCGGGCGCACTCCTTGGGCCGACACCTCCGCCGCCGCCTCGGGCGCTCTCTCCGCCCGCCGTTTCTTGTGGCGGCGGCCGCCGCCATCGGAACCAGTCGCCCCGCCACGGCCACCGCCTCCTTGGCCCGCACTCCTTTGGCTGAGGCCGCGGCTCCGCCGCCGCCTCGGCCGCACTCTCCGCCCGCCGCTTCTGCTCCTTCTGGTCTCCCGTGGCGGCGGCCGCCGCCATCGGGGCCAGTCGCCCACTGGCGGCCGGGTCCAACATGGCCGCCCATCTCCGCGCATGCCCAGAACGGGCGAAAAAGACACGGGCGGCACGGGCGCACGCCCAAGGCTTTTATGGGTAAGGATTACATCGAGAGTTTGCATCATTTGTTTCTAAACAGTTTGGTTTTTATTTATTTGGAAAGGGCTGGTGTCAAGTTGCTGAGCTGTCAGATGAGCCACTGTGGATTCCTGAAACCATCTTTGAGCTCACAGCCTTCATGTGGTGGTGGTGGTGGTGGAGTGACTCTTTCAAGGATCACCCATGGGCCTATGAACACCAGTTTGCTAAGGACTCTGGAAAAGTGAAACTGGCCCTGATTTTGTATCATTATAAAAGGTGTGTTTATAAGTTGTACAGATGTGCATAGAACATAATTATGTTCTATGATTACATAGAACATAAAAGCACATGTGGTAACCATGAGCTGGGGAGGTATAATTAAACACAGTTCTCTAGCATATATCCACTGCATGTTTACAAATATAGTTCTGCCCTCCACATTTTTCATTATGGCCAATGCATCAAAGACATACAGTGTGAAACTGGTTTTTTCAACTTCTTTATGTACTGAGTTTGTTCACCAATCCTGAACAATGAAAAAGGGGGAAAATATGAAAAGCAACTTCTGGGTCATTCATTATTTTCCTGGCAGATATTAGCAGTACTTAGGAGTTGTGGTTAAAACCCAATATTGAGTTTGCAAATATGTGATAAATGCATTCATAAATGACCATTTGCACATGTTTCTTGTTCCTGCCCAAACTCACAGCTGTTCAAAGTGAAAGTGGTTTGTATAAGGATGCTTCCTCCAGTGGAAATTTGCCGTTAAGAAGGAAGCTGCTCGCCGCCCATATCGGCGGCACGGCTGCTTTGCCCCAGCCCCCTCCCCTCGGAGAGGAGCACGTGGGGACTGGGGAACCGGCCCCCATTGGGCCCCGGCCTCTTCCGGGGGCAGGGGTGGAAGTGAAGAAGCCGGCAGCAAGCCTGTGCCGGCATTCAGTCTGCCTCTTTCATGAGGTTGGACGTGCCGGGAGGAGCTCTGGCTGGGCCACGAAGCATGTGGCCTGGCTCCGAGAGCTGCCAGCTGGGGGGCAGAGTGGAGATTTCGGGCTACAGCCCGCCCGCTTCCCTTTTCTTTAGCCCGGTGCTCTCAGAGTGCCAGGGCGGAGGCGTGCTCGGAGTGCCTTGGGCGGCGGTGCCTGGCATGGCAGGCCCGGCCACCATTTTAGGCCATGCCAGCCCGCATTTTTGGCAGGGCCTGGCAGGGGGGCAGAGCGGAGAGTTCGGGCCGCAGCCCGCCCGCTCCCTTATTTAACCTGGCGTGCTCGATGCGCCTGGGTGGCAGGCTTCGGGGCCAGCCCACGGCGGCAGCAGCAGCAACAGCAGCAGTGCTTCCTTGCCACATCGGGGCCAGCACACGGTAGCAGCAGCAACAGCGGCAGCAGCAACAGCAGCAGCGCTCCCTTGCTGGGCAACAGGCCGGGGTTGACCTGGCCCAGGTTTGGGGGGCTTGGGGAGAGCAGGGGCAGGCCGGGATAAGGCCCTGGAGAGCGGGGTGGGTGATCAATTGGGCTTTCAGAACCCCCCAGCACCCCTTAATGGGCTTTCAGAACCCCCCCCAGCACCCCTTAACACCTAGTTAACAATTCATCCTAATCCCTCCCACCAACTGTATTCAGGGAAGGGAAAAGGAAAGAAAGGGCAGATTGGTGGGCACCCGCACCATTCACCCTCTTCTGCGCATCGGTTCAGCCTCTCTCCCCCCCCCCGCCCCATGACAATGGGACCCAAGAAGGCGCCAGCGGGAAAGGGAAAACAACCTGCCCTGAGGCGCAAGAGGCCCCCAACTCAACCAGACTCCTTGTCAGAGGACAAATGGGAACTTGGGTTGTCAGCTATCAGGGCGCTTATTGCCCGTTTGGGGGCAATAGAAAAAGAGCACACGGCGCCCAAGGGAGATAGCAGAGGGGGTGGCCCATCTGGGGTAGCGAATCCCAGAGGGAAGGGTGGAGGAAGCCGCAGGCTATCCGGGGCTGCAAAGCGTGCCAAACTGATGCAGGGTTTTACTGACCATTTGGCAGCACTCAAGGCAGCTACATCAACTGGGGCCCGTCCAGGAGGCAGCGGGAGGGCAGATGGACCGACACCAGAAGGTGCTGCTGAGGACATGGTTGGACAAGGGCTCGGATACGGTGAGTTCCCCCAGGGAGTCTGGCCTTGGGGCTTACCGTGGGGCCTGCTTACAGGGGCCTTTGGGTGGTTCCCAGGCCAGACCAATTGGGCATCTCCGCATGCCACCTGTAACCAGGTTTGGCAAGGGGAGGAGGGGCAGGCAGGCGCAAGTGCCACCCCTGCGCAGGCTGCCCCGACAAGTGCGGGCAACAGTTCAGGCGACAGGACAGTCCCGTTGGGTGACCATTTATTGCCCCACGTAAAAGAGCGCATTTGGAAGGGAGAGTACATAGATATCTTCCAACTGCTGCTTAAAGAACCTGAGCCTGTTGGCACCGAGGGTGAGCAGGAAAAGGATAAGGTGCGTACCAAAAGGAAGCCCACTGAGAGTAACTGGAACCACTTGGTGTCTGGGTTCACCATTTACATGGGGGTGGTCACCCAGAAGATTCCTGAAAGGAGCCCAGGGCTCATCAAATACTTTGACAGCATTCACAGGGCATTTATGGACTTTGCATGTAATGCCTGGGAGGCGTATGACCAGGCGTTCAGAAAGCGGGCATCCAACAACCCCGGGATTTCTTGGGGAAAGCAGTATTCTGAGCTGTGGCTTAGAATCATGATGCCCTCAAGGCCATTGACTGGGGAGCGCACCGAAAGCGGCCATTTAATCTCTAAAACTCCAGCGGCATCAGCAGCTTCGCCCGCTGGCGCCCAGGGGGTTCAAAGTCCCTTGGTGTGCTGGGAGTTCAACAGGAGCGGCATGTATGCTCACTCTCCCTGCAAATTCAGGCATGAATGAGGTTTTTGCGGCGGCTCGCACCCTGGCCTCAACTGCTCGCGGGCTAAGGGCTTTAGAATGGGAAATGGGGGCAACAGGGGTGGTGGTAGCAGAGGGCCCACAGCCGCCCAGGGAGGCAGTGTGGGAAAAGGGACCCACCCCAATTATAATGCCCGTGCTTAAGAGGCTGCTGCGCGATTACCCTGACAGGGCGTGCACGGTATTTGGAGCCGGCTGGTTTTGCAGAGGGTTTTAGGATCCCGTGCCAGTTTCCATGCACATTTAGTTTCACCACCAATCTAAAATTGGTAGAAGGGATGGAGCAGGTGGTAGCGAGGAAGATAAACAAGGAGGTGGCCTTAGGCCATGTGCTTGGCCCTTTTACTGAGCTTCCCTTGCGGACGTTAAGGATAGCCCCACTGGGGGTGGTGCCCAAGAAGGCACCTGGGGAATACAGACTAATACACCACTTATCTTACCCAAGGGGCAGCTCCGTCAATGATGGCATACCAGCCGAGCTATGCTCGGTCCGTTACACCTCCTTTGATGAGGCAACAGCAATGGTCCAGGCTTGTGGGCCTGGGGCACTGCTGGCCAAGTGTGATATTGAGTCGGCTTTCCGGCTACTGCCTGTCCACCCAGATGACTTTGACCTGTTGGGGTTTGCATTTGAGGGAAAATACTACATTGACAGGGCATTGCCCATGGGCTGCACTGTTTCCTGTGCGGCCTTCAAGGCCTGCAGCTCAATGTTAGAATGGGCGCTGCACCGTAGAGTGCAGCTCTGTTCCTCAGCTCACTAACTTGACGACTACCTTTTTGGAGGTAGGGCAGGCTCAAACCAATGCAACCAATGTGGTTAACCACCTGCACTGTCACCAGGTTGTCGCACCAGAAGCGCACGACCGAGTCTCTGAAATGGTCCGCCCAGATGTGCACAGCTACCACTATGGGGGAATAATTCGAGAAAGGTGAGGTCCCTTGTGACTCCCCTCTCTGTCCAGTCACTAGGCCAGCGCTCCGCACACCATTTCCCCCTTAGATACAGGCCAAAGCCGAGGCCCCCGGCCATATCTGACTGTACTGGAAGTCCGCTTCCAGGAGCTGCAAGGAGCGCCAGAAGGAAACCCCATTGAAAGAGTCCAGGAAGCCCAACCAGAGCCTCATATCCTCCCTCATATCCGCAGTCACCCTGATACGGAAGTACGGCAGCCTGCATCTGGCCACGGTGTCACACAGCCACTGCAAGAAGGGCCGGCCTGTCACTGTCTCAACAGATCATGCAGGACCTGGGGACAGTCCTAGCTTGGTGCCCAGGCATAATCCTGCTTTGGTCTGACATCACGCAGTGAAGGGTGTGGTGCGGGGTCTGCAAGCAGAACAAGGTGGACAGGGCAAGGCGAGGGGTTAACGCGGCAATGGCCCATTTCCTGGCCACTAGGGGTGGCGGGTGCATCCCGCATGATGACATCGTATTCACACAGCCCGCCCTGTACCGGGCCAACGGAGTCCACCTTTCAGCCATTGGCATGAGGTTTTTTTCATTGACGATCTGAGGCTGGGATTGGCTAAGGTCATACTGGGCCTATGGGGTGTGGGGCGTTAAGCTAGGCCAACGCCCACTGTGGCAGGTACAGTGCGGCATGGAACAGCTAAGAAAATAGGTGTGGCACCTTAGGTAAGCGTTTAAAATCAAGGAGGAAGAGCGGATCCCTTGAGGCTTGACAGATCAGGGTTGCTGTGTAACTCTTATGCAGGTGACACCCTTTCTGTATGGCTGTGCAGCATTGGAGGGGTGGTGTCTGATAGTTAAAACCTGACCTTAGATCGGTGAAGAAGGGCGCCTCCGTTTTAGAACGGAGGAGCGGCTTGGAGCCAAGGTGCTATCGCCACGGTCGTTTAGATAATGGTGGCCACGGCTGTGGCCGGCCAGGTAGCTGCCGCACTGTAGAGGGACAAGCCAATCCCAGCTAATATGCTTGTATGTGCAATACAGCTAAACCTCAATAAAGAATTGGCCAATTACACCATAGTAATCTCTCTGCATCTCGTTGGGTCTGGGTGCATTACTTATTTGTTTATTTATTTGATTTATATACTGCCCCTCCAAAATGGCTCAGGCGGTTTACAATTAAAACAAACCATTAAAACAATAAAGAGCTAAAACAAATTAAAAACAATATAACAACAATTAACAATTTAAAAACATTTTAAAACAACAATTAAACAATTACAGTGATTAAAAGCCCCCAAATCGGGTTAGAATATTAAAACAGATTTTAAAACCCTGGAAAGCCAGGCCAAACAAATACATTTTAAGGGCTCTCCTGAAGGCTAATAGAGAATTCAAATTGCGGATTTCCACAGGGAGCGCATTCCACAGCCCCGGAGCAGCTATAGAGAAGACCCACCTCCAAGTTGCCACCAGACGAGCTGGTGGTAACTGGAGACGAACCTCCTCAGATGACCTTAATGTGCCGTGAGGATCACGCAGAAGAAGGCACTCTCTAAGGTAACTCGGGCCTAAGCCATTCAGGGCTTTAAAGGTAATAATCAGCACTTTGTATTTTGCCCGGAAACATAGCAGCAGCCAGTGCAATTATTTCAGAATAGGCATAATATGGTCTCTCCGGGTTGCCCCAGAGACCAGTCTGGCTGCCACATTCTGAACTAATTGAAGTTTCTGAACTATGTACAAAGGCAGCCCCACATAGAGCACATTGCAATAGTCAAGCTGGGAGGTTACTAGCTGGTGCACCACTGTTTTGAGGTCATCCTCCTCAAGGAATGGCTGCAGCTGTCGAATCAGCTGAAGTTGATAGAAAGCACTCCTGGCCATGGCCTCCACCTTAGAAACGAGGGTGAGGCCTGGGTCCAGGAGTACTCCTAAGCTGTGAACCTGCTCCTTCTGGGGGAGTGTAACCCCATCCAGCACAGGAAGCTCTAACTCAATCCTCAGATTCTGAGCCCCCACAATGAGCACCTATGTCTTGCTTGGATTCAGCTTCAATTTGTTATCCCTCATCCAGCCCATTACTGCCTGTAGGCAGGCATTTAAAGAATGAGTGCCATTTCCTGAAGATGAAAGGGAGAAGTAGATTTGGGTGTCATTAGCATACTGATAACACCCAGCACCAAATCTCCTGATGACCTCACCCAGCGGTTTCATGTAGATATTGAAAAGCACTGGTGACAGAATGGAGCCCTGAGGGACTCCATATAACAGCTCCTGCTTTGAGGAGCGACTGTCACCAAGCTCCACCATCTGGGATCTACCCGAGAGATAGGAACGGAACCACTGCAGAGCAGTGCCCCTTATTCCCAACTCTGCCAGGTGACGCAGAAGGATACCATGGTCGATGGTATCGAATGCCGCCGAGAGATCCAAGAGGACCAAGAGAATCACACTCCCTCTGTCAATTCCCCGGTAAAGGTCATCCAAGAATAGGGAGCAGCCCCCACCTTCACTTCCACAGAGGGAGATGACTAAGAAATGCAAGGCAAATATGAGATATGTGTTTTTCTTTATGAAATGGTATAAAGTTGTTTGAGGGCACAATGGCAGGGATAGATAGATAGATAGATAGATAGATAGATAGATAGATAGATAGGCAGGCACTTTATAGTACCTTTGAAAAGGGCATTGTTGGATTAATGAAATAGAAGCAATTACAAAATTACCCACTATTTATATCAAAAATTATTGATTGATTGATTGATTAAGTGCCATCAAGTCGGTGTCAACTCTTAGCGACCACATAAATAGATTATCTCGTAATTGAGTCCATCCACCTTGCTGCTGGTTGTCCTCTTCTTGTCTTTCCTTAAACTTTTCTCAGCATTATGGACTTCTCAAAGGAGCTGGGATTTCACATTATGTGTCCAAAGTATGATAGTTTGGGCCTGGTCATTTGTGCCTCGAGTGAAAATTCTGGATGGATTTGTTCTATGATCCATTTGTTTGTTTTCCTGGCTGTCCATGGTATCCTCAAAAGTCTTCTCCAGCATCAAAGTTCAAAAGCATCAATACTTTTTCTATCTTGCTTCTTCAAAGTCCAGCTTTCGCATCCATAGAGTGTCATGGGAAAAACCATTGTCCGAATGATTCTAATCTTTGTAGGTATAGAAATGTCACAGCATCTAAATATCCTTTCCAAGTCTTTTACTGAAACCCTACCAAGTGCTTGTCTGCAGCTTATTTCTTGACTGCTGGATCCTTTACTGTTGACAGTCGATCCTAAAAGGCAGAAGCTATCCACCACTTCAGTGCCTTCATTATCAGTTTTGAGGCTGGTTGCTGTAACCATTGTCATTAGTTTAGTCTTCTTGACATTTAGCTGTAGTCCCATTTTTTTACTGTGCATCTTGACTTTCATTACGAGAGCTTGCAGATCATCCGCATTCTCAGCTATCAGAGTGGTGTCATCAGTGTAGCGCAGGATATTGATGTTTCTTCCTCCAACTTTAAAACCATGCTCATCTTCTTCCAATCCAGCTCCTCAGCATATAAATTAAATAAAGAGGGAGAAAATATACAGCCTTGTCTTACTCCTTTGCCGATCTGGAACCAGTCTGTTTCACCATGTTCCATCTGAACTGTGGCTTCTTGTCCTGTGTATAGGTTTCTCATGAGAACAATGAGATGTTCTGGGACGTCCATTTTCCGAAGGAATCAAAAGTTATACATTAAACATAATACTTCCTATGCCAAAAAGAGGCTTTTCCCCAGACCGTGCTCTTGCTCTGCAGCTTCTTTGCCACCCTCCCCTCCTTGCCACAATTTCCCTCTTTCCCTTTTGAGCACATTGTCCTCAAAATACTATCACATGATGAGTTCTCATCATATTGTTTTGCACAGGCATGTAGTGCAGGTTCCAGGAATCCATGGGCCTTTCAACTCCAGCTGCAGAGTGGCACTAAAAATAACTCCACAAACACTCAGGCCCCACCTACAAGTATTTATTGTAATGTATAGTTTGTCCTCACAGAGTTGTTATGAGGATAAAATGGTGTGAGAAAAGACAATGTACATTATCCTGAGCAACTTGGATGAAGAGATATGAAGGTAATGAATAAAAATGCGTAAGAGGTGAAAATTATTCCCTCCAGACGCTATGAAGCTTATTATTTGTGCAGTCTGGATATTTGAAGATCACTGTTACAAGATTTCAGACTGAACCTTAATGTTGCTTAACGCAGGTACAATGGACACTGGTCCTGTTTACCAATATCCATCTATGATAAAAACTGGCAATGAAAAGTCCACTGCTCTTTTAAAATAACAATAAGAGAAGCCCTTTGTGTTCTGAACCTGTCACACTCACTGTTTTTCCAGGATGTTACCTGCTGAGGGGAAGTGCTGTGCAACTCAACGAGGTTAGCAGCCCCTGACAGGCTATCATTCACGGGCCTCACTCAATCTGACTGACTTTTATACGAAAAGGCAAAGGCTCAGCAGGAGAAAACAGACAAATGAGAGAATGAGGGGTCAAATATTTATAGCTGAGCACAAGAGGTCTGAACTCCCATGGCAAAATGGAACATGGTGGTAAAGAAAACATAATATGGAAAAAATGTGTAAACATAACACCATTCAGTCCAGGGATCAATTGAACACAGTATCAAATGGCAGAATTAGCAATGCTAATAGTGGACGGTATGAAAGACACAGTGTCCATTGCTTCGGAGCTTTGTGGTTTACAGAAATTGGCCTTAAATCTGACAGGATCTTCTACGACAACTTCTCGGCATCAGGAACTGGCTTGTATTCTACCATTCAAATGTTTGAATGGCTATTCACTGAAGGGGGGAAAATACGGTTATAAAGGAATTTACAATGGACATGCACAGTGATCTGTGTGAAACTGGCCAAGTTACAAGTCACATTACATGTGTAGCGAGCTGTATTTTGTACATTGGAATAATAAAACATTTTTGTATAGATTGAAGCTCTTAGTACTCAGGGAAGATTGTTCCAGGTCAAGAAGTAGCATTTGGGAACAGTGGAAATTTTGCTTTAACGGGGATAGGTCATACTGGTCCCCTCTACAATTCAGTCTTGGAGCACCCATAGGTATTTCATCTTCTCTAATGCAGGTGACTATCTGACTCTTATGGCATCCTTAAAAGGAAAGGATGAACGCAGTGCTTCCCTAAAAATTTCAGTAGAAAGGTTCTCTCTGGAAGCATTGATTATGGCACTTATGGTGCAAACACAAAATTCCATTGGCTTGCCATCTGTATTTTTACCTTTAGTGAGAAGGTCACTTCACTTCTCAAAAATGGTAACTAATGAATCATATTTGGAAGAAAGGGTCTATCTTTTCTCTTTTTTTGATAAGGTTATGTTGTAATCTATCCAGTATATTTTATGTTTTGTTGTTTAGAAGTTTGTCCCAGTGGAGATCCGGTAGAGAGTATGGTGGCGGGGAGCGGAGTCAGAAAGTAAAAAGGAGGGAAAGGAGGAGAAAATGGAATTGTTTCTGAATAAACTCTTTGTTAAATCTATATAAGATTACCTTGTGTTTGTGAGGGAAGCAGCTATAAAATAGGTTACAAATAGGCAGTTTTGTTCTGGTCTATAGACCGTAATAAGCTATCTATCTAAATGGGAAATTTCTGAAACCAGCTTATCTTTGTTACCATGACCTTGGTCTTTATCAATTAATTGAAGCCATTTTGATATGACTAATTCTTCCTAAGGAACAGCACATTGGTTCAGGCAGTTAGGTGAACCTAGTGAAGCCTGGTTTCCTATATCTGGGGGGGAAATGTTATTCCCCCCCCCCCATGAAATGGCTTTTTTGTACAAGATAGGTGGAACTTAGTTCATGCCTTCACAAATAGGCTGACATAGATGGGTAGTTTGTAACATTATAGTCTTCAGTAATCCAAAAAGATTAGAGTTGAGGTGCATTAAACTTGTGCTCTGAAAAGTGTGGGAATTTGAAGTTAAAGTGTCAATCTTAACTTCCACAGCATATATACTACATAAAAGATTTGTACAGTTTCCTATATTATGCTGGGTTTACAAATCAGGCTCCATTCATCTACATTTTATTTTGATATTTCAGCTCAACACTGGGCTGTGCAGAGGTGTATCTAGGTACAAATTCAACAGGTATTGCTGCTCCAATCACTTGCTAGAGATACCCTAATGAATTTCTGCCTGATGAATCTCTACAAAGGGCAGTGATTACTGCTTATTAGAGACATACACAAACTGTATTCAATTCAAACTAACTAGAAGAAATTCAAGTCATGTAGCAGTTTCACATATTGTTCTCCCCATCTGGGAAAGGTTTTCCCCATCTTTCAGGCTCCATGCAATGCAATGGCTTTCTTGGCCCTTAGTCTGAAGGGAAGAGATGAAGGATTGCCAGGTTGGAATGTTTTTTGACTCTCTTTCTTAAAGATCCTGCTCCTCACTCTCCTCCCTGTGGTGCCAAACCAGCTTGTGTATATCCCTATTTTGAGCACACACACATTCTTTCAATGGGCCTGAGAATTATAGTACAGGACTGGGGTAAGACAGTGCATTTCCTATGCCAAGTCACAAAGTCCATCATACTAAGCCCCACATGTACACACACGACCCCAAACATAGGGTTACGGGTGTGCTTGCACCCTTAAATCCAGGTTAAAGCCTGAGGTAAATTCCCGGGCCTGGGGCTGATGCAGCGCCAGGATCAGGATTGATCCCAGTGGTGCACACGGGCAGCAAAGTCCAGGGTAGGCGATCCAAGCCTGGGCTTGGCTACTCATGTGAATTGCCTCTGTATGTTCCTGTGGAGCAGTGCGTGTGCTTCCCATGAGAAAGGAGGGGAAAACTGTGATTCCAGTTTGGCACAACATCAACCTGACTTTTATCAGGGATAATTAATCTAGTAGTAGTAATTTTTATTTCGGTCACTGACCAGCAAATACAGAAGAGCGAAAGTAAAAAGAAAAATAATAAAATAAAATACAAAAGTTGAAAATACATAGACTTCCTAAAGGTTCCTAGAAACACTTAAAAATATTGGGGAAGCAACAACATTTATGGGGAAGCAGGAAAAAACCAACTCAATGAGGCCATTCTCATGGTGAGGGAAAACCGGGCTAAAGAAGCCCAGCCCAGTTTTTCCCCATCGTGAGAACCAGCGGGCTTGTGTGCGAGCCCGATGGTTCCCTGGCAACTAGACTGCCAAAGTAGCCCTCCCCAGAGCGAGCGCTCCGGGTTTCATGATCGTGAAACCCAGGTTTCCTAATCGTGTACTGCTGTGGCACAGCTTTGCACCACAGCAACACAAGAGGAGACCCCCGCTGGGAGTCTGCAATCAGCCTCCCGGGCTAGGGGGTCTCTCCAGGATACCCTGCACAGGGCATCCTGGAACTTCCGGGGTGACCCCCACAGCCCCCACCGGCTCCGTAATGGGCTAAGCCCATTCTCCCCACAAACCTCCTCTCAGCGCTTCCCACTGCTCATGAGAAGTGCCTCATTATATAATAGCTATCTTTAATAGATAATAATACTCAGTTCAAATACATAAAATGGTCTTTTGAATTCTACTGGTAATTAGGCAGAACCTGGCAACTGCAGTTTATTTTAGAACTGAACCTGGCTGGCAGTCTTGGGTATCAAGAATATCAGGTTGGTGTGATGCAGACCCAAGATTTTACCCACAGGAGCGTTGTGGTAAGCACTGCAGAGATTTCAAGATTTCCTTTCCCAGACATCACTTTAATCATGTAAACCATTTCAAAGACTAAAACTAGCTATAAAATACAGGAGAATCTTATTAACCTTCAGGAAAGCTTTCTGTTTTCGAGTCTCCAACAAGTGCAAGGGGTAGAATGTGGCAAGTGCTCAGAGAGGCAGCCATCGAAAAGCACGGCAGGCATGGAGCGGATGTGTCCCTGGGTGTGTCTCGGCCACTATTTCTATGATTTTGGTTCCATAAACAGTGTGAAACCATGTTTATGGCAGTGTTTGCATTCAGACATAATGCTGCCACCCCCAAACCTCAAGGTGAAACTCACTACAAACCGAAGATTCAAATTGAAATTTGGCAAGGTGAACCGCAGGTCACTTTGGGCATGAAACTGCAGTTTCACGTGTTCAGATGTACAGGAATTCCAATCTCTGCCCCATTTAACTGTGGTTTGGTGGTACATGTGAATAGGGCCATGGAAACTGTCATGTGTGTCTCAAATTGCTCTGGTAATTAACCCAATGCCAAATCCATACGGAATTCAAAGTAAAAGTATAAAACTGTGAAGTTAAAACTGCAAAATGCATTCTTCTAATCCAAACTGCAAATGTAGCCTTTCTAGGGCATACATTAAATCAAATAACTCTTGTCTGTTATGCTTAAGGCCGAAGGGAAAAATGGACACAAATGTGTGTCAAAAGGAACTGTTTTATAATGAATTTAGCAAGCCTAATGGAAACATTTCATCAAATATATAAATGTCACTTGCTGCTTTGTCAGAAATCTACTAGAATAATGTGGTAGTTTGTCCTCTCTGTGGTGGCACTGAAATTGTGGAATGCCTTCCCCAAGGAAGCAAGTATGTTATCCTCACTTTATGCCTTCAGATGCTTGGCTAAGACATGGCTTTGTAAAGAGGCTGTTGGTCCTGACTGATTTAAATTCTGGTCAGTCTGATTTTCTGTCCTGCTGTTGTTTTTATTCTGGGCTGCTGTGGTTTTTTAAAAAATGTTTTAACTTTTAACTTTATTAGCCATATCAAGTTACATTTTAAGGGAATTGAGATACCATTTTTCAAAAACAAACATAAATAGTGCTAGCACTAAATCACTGCATCTCCTCCAGGAATTATGTTTACTGTCTATTACATTTATTTCTCACTCTTCTTCCACATTGCTTAGGGCACAGTGGCTGACATTGCACCTAGAGAAGCACTGGTGCAATGGGGAAAGAATTCCCATTCTGAAGAATTCCAGACTAACACCTGTCTGTGGCTTGTCTGTGTTTGTGGAGTGGGAAGAAATTTCAACTATCTTCCCCTCCTCAGGAAACCCTCTGTGTAACCTGAAAATACGTCCCTGAGGGTTAGATGACATATCTATGGATGTCACATAGCAGATATTTTCATGATGTACAATGGGCTTCAGAAGGGAGGAGAAATTGGTGAAAATCACATTTTACTTGCTCATATGACAGTGCAGAGGTAGAGCCTCTTCTCACGATCTGTGAGAAGGGCTCTTGAGCGGGCTGCAGGGAAGGTGGGTTATACTTCTCTTCCTCACAGATGATCCCGTTGGTGTTGCTGGGCACATTCCCTGTGCATCCAGACGATTACCCGTGCAGCCAGGCAGTGGGGAGGGTCAGGCCAAGATCAGCCCCCAGAAATATCATTATGCACTGCACAAGTGTGCAGTGCATCATGGGGATCCCGCCTCCCCTCTCCTTCCCGGGCACCACACAGTGTGGCTGACACATGATACAGAAATGAGTTTAAAGGAATGCTCAACCTCATTTTATAGGTTGGCTATTTCGGCGGGTTTGCCACTGTGGAGCTGCCAGGATTGGCCTAATCCCGGTGGTTCACACGTGCATGCAAAACAGGGCTGGGCTCCCTTAGTTCAGTTTTGCACGTGTGTGTGAATAGTCTTCTTGGCTGGAACTCTGCACTCTTACAGTGCAGTGCTAGTTTGGATGTCAGTCACTGTTTTAGCAAAAGTTGAAATTTAAAGGGGATGAATTTTGACACTGAAGTTCATGGGAATATGTCAAAACACTTTCTTATACATTTTCCACATTATGCATTTCCTGTACACTGTTGTTCAAACAGTTGCTGTTCATACATTGTGATGTCTGATCGTTTAATCATTCCCATCTTCTGCCATCTGATCTGATCTTTTTTTCTCATAGAAACACCAGTCATTCTGTCAATAACAAGCTTAATGGATGCTTAAGTGTTGTTTCTCTCAAAACATGAATATAAAATAAAGAAGGAAAAACATTTTAGTATCTTTTCTTTATAGCCATTACAATATTGCGAAACATTAAAAAGAGAGATAGTTAAACACTATGCTTCTGAGCTATAAAAATTAATTGTGTAATCTGGAGAAATTACTTTGCTTATTTTCATTGTTTCCTTTTATTGTAGTACATTGCCCCCTGCAGGAAGAATCCAGAATCTGTTGCTTCTCTGGTGCTAGCCTGCAAACTTTAATTTTACTCTCTCTCTCTCTCTCTCTCTCTCTCTCTCTCTCTCTCTCTCTCTGCAATTATATAATTGCTTATATTAGAATTACATCATATTTATTATAGTTTTTCATAAATCACATCAATTTGTATTACTCAGATATTCATAGAAAGGAACACCCTTAAAAAACAGAAATGTGCTGAACAGAAAATAATGCGAGGAGTGAAGGAAACAGGCTGGGCATGAATCAAATGATAAATGTGTGCTTCCTTACAATGTAATCAATAGCTTTTTGAAGTTGGCTGGAATAGGAGTGTGCCATCACTGTACTGTGATACAAAAATTCAGTTTTTAATCAATATATTTCTCATTTTCATCAAAAATCTACAGTGAAATAATTTTTGAGTATATTCTCCATTATAGTGATACAAGTTCATCATCATCATCATCATCATCATCATCATTATTACATTTATATCCTGCTCTTCCTCCAAGGGGCCCAGAGTGGTATACTACATACTTGAGTTTCTCCTCACAACAACCCTGTGAAGTAGGTTAGGCTGAGAGAGAAGTGACTGGCCCAGAGTCACCCAGCTAGTATCATGGCTGAATGGGGATTTGAACCCAGGTCTCCCCGGTCCTAGTCTAACCACTACACCATGCTGCCTCTCATATGCTTCTCAGATGCAGAGAGTGAATACATTCAGTCATTTATCAATAGGGATGTGCATGAACTGATTCGTGCACTCTCAGGAGGCAGGCGGGGTTAAGGAGCAGGGAGGGTGCCCTTACCTTCCCTGCTGCTTTCCCCCCACCAACGCTCTCCTTAAAACCACTGGTGCGAGACTAGAGTGTACCTCCCTGCAGCCCTGGTAAGTGTCATATCGACGTGTGTGCGCACACATGGCTGCCAAGGAGCTTGAAGTAAAGGGAGAATATCAGCAGGTGCTGCTTGCACCCTCCTGTGCTAACCAAAGTTGCACCTGTTAAATTTCTGCCTGCCACACAACTGTTAAATGTCCTGCTCCCTCTGGCCCTTACAAGGAACTCAACAGCCCTTCCCCATTATGAGGAATGAGGTTAGAAGGTATTTAAAACCATACAGGAGCACTGAGGCCTACCAGTTCTGAGGTAAAATGAACCAACAATGAGGCCTGTTTTCCTCAGATACATCAGTTATACCATTCAGCTGTAATGGTTATCCTTTCTAGACATTTCGATTTCTTCGGAGAAGGAGCAAAAACAAAGCTCCCCTGCACAGCTGTTTTCTGGGCAATCAGGGCAGAAGCTGTGCACTTGCCCCTCCCTTCTCTGCCCACTCCCCCTCCCTCCTTCCCTTTTCTCCTCTCGAATATTCTGAGTGATTTGAGCATACTCCTCACTTGATGTTTTGGGCCCCTCTTTGTCTGTAATTTGCAGAAATTTCAAACATCTTTATTTTGACTAAACAATGAAAGCACACAGTACATGACACAGGCCATTTGAAGAGACCTTTCCTAAAGCAATTAAGTAAATTTGTGCTTCCTTAGTCAAGGCAAAAGATACCCATTATAAATATGGTGGGTGTGGGTGTGGGTGTGGGGGGGGGAGACCTAGCTGCAGTCACAAGGTGTCATGTCTGTTTTTCAACAATGACAAATTTCCTTTCAGCTTTTATTCTTCATAACTTTGCCATTATTCCATGGATTTGATTTTAAAAACTGGCATCGTTGTTGAGTAGGCGATTCTGAGTGTAACAATGCCCCTTCAGGCACCAATAGTGGTAGCAGAAAGCTTTGAGAAGCCACAGAGTATTGGGTGTTTGGGTGGGGGGGCTGGTTGGGTTACAGAATGCTGTTTTACCTCTCCCCTATAACACACAGGAACTCCCCTGCCTGTGTAATATATGCATCCATTATATAAGAGTGTTGGCAGTAACTTCATGTCAAGTGTTGAGACTTTTGGCATACATCTGTATACAATCAGAAATGTGAAACATGCAAGGGGGAGAAGAATAGTAGAACTCTCTTCACTGCTATTCACTAGGGATGTGCACAGAGCTGGGCGGTTCAAAGGTGGCGGGAGTGCCTCTTTAAGGGTGGGGGAGGGTGTACTTACCCCTCCTGCTGCTTTCCCCCCACTGGCGCCCATTGCAGTTAAAAGTCTTTAGGGTGGCAGCGTATCTCCCTGCCACCCCGTTGCCCTCCTTGGCTGGAAGTACATACTGCTTCAATGAAAAGTTTTACTTGATTGGTGGTTTTAATTTAAAATTCAGTCCTACCCCCACCCAACTATTCAGTTCAGCCCTAATACCGACAGTGACTTTTTATCAAACCATCCAGTGTATCACTGATAAAAACAGGGACATGTTTGTGAATGTGCCAAGCAAGCTAGGAAGTGTAATGTTCAATATGAAGGGAACTGGCCAAGCAGTTTGGGAAGTGTGACAGACAATTCTTTTTTCCATGCCTCAAATGGAAAGCAGGAAATAAAGTGAATGCAGAACACATTATTTCAGATTACCAAGCTGATGAACCAAACTCATACTCCCTAATGTTTTGCAGATTAAAATACACTTGTAACAAACAATTCTCATACTAAAAATTACTGGACAAACAAGATGCATTTCCTCCTGACCCACCCTCAAATGAACATTGTCATATCCTCTCAAAACCGCTACCAAAGTTTTGTGCTAATTTTGTGCCACAAACTCCGGGTTTTGTGCCACCTCGTTTAATGGTGTACTGGACATTTCAAATTGGGGTTCCAAAGGAATACGCCCCCCCCAAAAGTAATATGTTCATATTCCCTCCTATCCGCATGGGGATCCCCTCAAAACCTTTACCAGAGTTTTGTGTTCATTTTCATTTTGTGTTCACTTTAAATTTTGCACTGCCTTATTTAATCTGAGATGTCCATTAAATGAGGCAGTTCAAAACATGGGGTTTGTGGCAAAAAAAATGGCACAAACTAGCACAAAACTTTGGTAGAGGGTTTTTTTTAGCAGATTCCCATGTTTCTGGGAGGGATATGAAAACATTCATTTTTGAAGCATTTCCTTGGAAACCCAATTTGAGATGTTCGTTGCACCCTTAAACGGTGATGTTCATGGGTGGAGGGGTCAGAATGAAATGCAGCCCTCCCACTATTACAGATTGCTGAAGATTGGATTTTGCCTCTTATATACTCTGCACTACATAGTGCCTTAATGTTGTGCACCCATTTACATGCAAGTTCACTAGAGACATGATTCATCCACCCATCCAATTGGAAGTTTAATTTCTATAGACTCTGGGGAGAGAACTGAACCCTGAAAACCTCAAGTGAAGAAAAGAAAAATTGAGCAAGGCATCCCTAGGAGGTAAAAATAAGGACAAAATGGGGACAGTGATTTACCAGGGACAGATTCCAGAAAATAGGGAATGTTCCTGGTAAGTAGCAAAAGAGCCCATGTTTCATTTGTGCAGAGGTAGTTTCACCTTGTACCTGCTTGTTACCTAATTTTGCACATATCTGCCTTAGCAGAGCCAATCAGAGGATTGGGATGAGAAGATCTTTCTGTATCTTTTGTTGCTATTTCCCTTCACTGCTTGTTGCCTGTAGCCACTAGCACACTGAATCAGCACTTAAATAGATGTACATCTAATCAGTATCTGAGAGGAGTTAGTGGTTTTCCCCAAGGTTTTAATTTGTCTGTTAAATAACAACATGCTTGGCAGCAGCAACAGTAGCCTTTTAATCTATGTTTCCCTTGGTACCATTAGAAGTGTTAAAATTAGATTTTTACATTTGCAAAGCCAACAGGCCTTGACTTCAAACTTGTGAATAAGTGGTAATTAGCATGACGCCTAGCTGAATTCCTAGTAGGATGTTATTATTTTAATTCACTGTGCTAATTTTAAAGTTATTATTTGAACTCTCATGCCATGTCTCTGTAAACAATTAATTTGGAAACTTAAGTTTTCAACTATTAGATGGGTACTGGTATACAGAGGAGGCTGCTTCTTGCTAATAGAGGGGAAGCTCTGTTGTCTCCTGCCTCATGTTTTCACTTTAATTTTCATAAGAACACCCCTAATACGTTAGACAATGTAAAGTAGCTTGCCTCAGACAGCAAGATTTGGGGGGGAGGTACCATTAAAAGGCAACAATTGTCAATCACCTAGTTCATTATTCAGTGGTAGTGTCATTTGGATTTTCTGCCTCAGGCACCAAAAGCTCTTGGATGTCACCATTTCATCTCCTTTATTAGGATGTTCAACAATTTATTTCATGCAATATAATTACTGAGAAACTGCAGATTATTAGTTATTAATTTAGTACTTATAATTTGAACAACCTATAAATATATACTTTAAAAGTGCTTTGCTATATTATAAATATATACTTTAAAAGTGCTTCGCTATATTAATTGCAGCCAAGTAACTATTACTATTATTTTAGTTTTGCAGGTAGAGAACTAAAGTTCATACACAATGACTTGCTCAAGGTCATACTACAAGTCCATGACAGTGGTAGACCAGGAGTATCACAGGACTTTAGTAAAGGACTGATGGATCTATACACTGAGGAACAGCAACGACTCTCAGAGCTCCAGGTGAAACTTGGCCACCTAGTCGGTTCCCGTCATTCCATATTCTCACCCTGTAGTGACAGAAACTCTGTATCCTCTTCTCATCAATCCATTCCTCCACAATTCTATTAAAGATTGAAAATGAAACTTTGCAACTCACCACCACCAGCCGTTGTCACATCAGTGAAAAGACTGCATGCTGTTGATGGCAGGAACAGCCCTTTCATGAGAAATGATGAAATACAGTCAGTAGATTGTTGGACCACTAATGTAGCAAGATGTAAAGTTGTTGCACTTTCCCACCATGCACTTTCAAAACCTGCAAAAAGTTGGTTTTGGGAGGGGGTTGGCCCCTATCAGGGGCAAGGGGCAAAGGCAGTATTTTGTGCCTATCAGGCACTGGGATAACTTGGGCCACCCTGGTTGATGGATCTCTCTTTCTTTTTCTTTTCTGAGGTAAAATTGGTGGCTGATTTGCAGAGAGCAAGGGGGAGAGAGAGAAGGAAACTACATTGCAGAACTGATAAATGTCTGGAGTGATGGTGGTTTGAAATAAATTATAGTTTATAAGAGTGTGAATTCATGACACTTTTAAGATGAATAAGAACTCTTCTACTCAAGAGTAACTTGATTCGTGCTTTTGACAAGAGTGTCAAAACCAGTGCCAATCAGTAAGGTGATAACTGATGGGAACAATTATAAAGGAGGTCAGTCCACCAATATCTGCAATAATGATGGATCTTTGAAATAAGGTCAGCACAAATGCAAATAAGATGAAGTCAATTTGATACTAAGCAAATAACAAGCACAACCTACAGCCAACAACAACCAAAGTAAGTACAAGATAAAGAACAGATCCCTCAAATGCTGTGCAAGCAAAAAGGAGATGAAACAATAAAAAATTGCAGTATTCTCAAAAATACTGATAGCTTTTGCATTAAGAGATGAAGAGAACACTTATGTAGAGGCCTAATGAACACCAGTGGAAGTCAATAGAATGTCAGTTGTTCATTAAGGGTCTCCCGGTTCTCCCTCAGTCTTCCCATACTGTCTCAAAATCTTCTCATTATGCCTCATACTATCCCAGGAAGAGGTACTCTGGTTGGGAAAGAAGATCAGATAATTACAACACTTTTATTTTGGAAAGAGGCAGAGGGTCTCTGCACAACTCCAAGAAAAGGAGAAAGCTTCTGAAACACCTGTGTCTAAATGCTTTTTCTGTAGTTTGTGTTACTTGGTGGTATTAGCAGGTTTGTGATTTGCAATGTGTTTGTGGTGTCTGCTTGTTTGGTTTGTGGTTTGCTCCAACAGGCTTGCAGTCTTCTGTGGTTACTTCTTGTTAGTTTGGATTGTGCCTTCCTGTCTTGGTCAGGTGAGGTTTGTGGTTTGTAGTTACATTTGTGGTTTGCACATGGTTTGTGGTTTTAGGCTAGGTTTGTAGTGTGTTTGTAGTTTTCATTTTGGTCACTTTTATGGTTTTTGGGACTTTGCGTTGAGTGTTTGGGCTGGTGGCGCACCTAGGGTGGGGTGTGGGGTGTGTGGTGGGTCCCCATGGGGGCCAACTAGTGTTGGATTATCTGATGGATAATCAGGAATTCATTATGTAGAATCTATGTGACATCAAAAAATCCAATCCCCTTTACTCCCTATGGTAGAAATAATAAAACTTTAAAAATATTTTTTTTAATCGTTAAATATCACCCCTTTGACCGAGTGCTTTGGGGCTTGGGTGGTAGTTGGCAACCATGGGAGCCTGCCACACACCCCACTTTGGTATCCCTGGGTGCTACCTATAGGGAATAATGGGCCGGTTTCAGCCCCATTATTCCCTATGGAGAACTTTTTATAACCGGTTCTAGGGGGTTCTAATTAGAACCAAACCACAGGCCATTTCTAACAATTTGGAACCAGAACCATTAGAGTTGGTACTTCCTGTCATTTCCAGTCCGACGAGGGAACAGAGCAGCAGGCAGGTATGCTGCTGCCCTGCCAGACCCTTTTAAAATGCAGTGCTGGTGGGGGAAATGTGGCAGGAGGCGTAAGAGCACCCTCCCCAGCCCTTAAAGGTACCCCCCCCCACACCTTTGAACTGGCCCCTGCCGGTTCCGTGCACATCCCTAGTGGCCTGAGGGGCTCATTGTCCCTTTGGGTCTCAGAAGACCCCTGTCTGTCCTTTTCCCTCATGGTCAAGGGGGCTCAAGGCACCTGTCTCCATCCAGCACCTGTCTCCATACAGTCTGAGAGCTAGCCAGGCTCCCCCACCCAGTTAGCACAGGCCCAGCTAGAATCTTTGCCAAGGTACAGGAGGGGAAGCTCCAAAGGAATTTATCTCACTGTCTTCTTCCGTACCTTTCTCTGGTAGGTGTCACAGGCAGAAGAGTGACTCCTCAATCACCTTTAATTCTGTTTGCTTGCCCCAGTGAGGTTTCATCTGATG
This sequence comes from Hemicordylus capensis, assembly GCF_027244095.1. NCBI lineage: Eukaryota > Metazoa > Chordata > Lepidosauria > Squamata > Cordylidae > Hemicordylus > Hemicordylus capensis. Next base: position 121,855,632 of record NC_069659.1, read on the forward strand.
GCTGAATGAAAAGGGAAAATATTAGAAATCCATCCAGGACAGAAAATACTATCAATAACATGCCCGAGGGAAAGAGTCCAGATAGCTCCCTCAGTCCCCTGGTCTGAGGAGTCCTTGAGGCAGGGAAGAAGAGAGCTGGATATTTTTTGGCACTCAAGCTGTGTGTCCCAAGCAGGGGTGTAGCTATAATTGAGCTAATGTGTTCAAAAAACCCAGGTGTCCCAGCTCCTGAGTGCCCCCAGCTCTCCCTATTATATAAATAGGCTCTCCCTATTTTCTTCATTATCTCTCTCATTCCGAGGGGCCACTAAAGAGAGGGTTTAACATGGGCCCCCTCTCCCCTAGCTACACCCTTGGTCCCAAGGTGGGAGGCCAACTTTTCTAAAGCCCTGGAAGAAATTGCTTACGGCTGTGGGAAACCCCTCTCTGAGCCTTTTCAGTCTCTCCTAGTCTTTCCCCCAACACCTTCTGGGCTGGGGGTGTGGAGGATGCTGTGGCCAAGGGGCAATCCCTTCTCTTGCATGGCCTTTGAGTTCCTTCCTGCGTTTTCCCTCATTATGGACTCTTGTTACTCTTTCTGCAAATCTCTGGGGTCTCCTCAAACTGTCTCTTCCTTACACAACTCCCCCCCCCCTTCAGCCTTCACCACAATGAAAAAATATCTCTCCCTGCCACACATACCTCAAGCAGGAAAGGGCTATCATTGCCAGTGAAAACATGTGCAAACAGGAGAGAGTCTCTCTGGACACCAGAGGATCATTCCCTTCATTTGGATGACCTAGTCCTGCCCCAGCTCCACTCTCTCAGGGCTGTATTTCACCCTATTCCAAGGGTTAACTCAACCTTCCTTTTGCCACACCCACAAGCTTGTCTTCAACCCAATTTGCCCCCATCCAGGCCTCCCACTCACCTCCAACTGCCTCCTTTGCCCCTGGATGACCATGCTGTAAATCACTCACTAGGACAACCTGGCTGCCCATTCCTTGGCGAACTGCAAATATCTTCTCCCCCGTGGAGAACTTCTGCACAAGTCTTTATGATGACCTTCAGGAAGGAGAGCCAGGACTTGCTATTCTGAAAGGGGCTAGCATTGAGCTGTTAACTGGGGTAGAATCCCCACTCCTTTCTCCAAAATGGACCAGGCAAGCACCACTCTGTGAGAGGCAGTGATATTTGCCATTCTGGGCCAGGGTATGGGCATAGATATAGATATAAAAACTTACCATCTGGTCTGGCGGCAGCACCCGGGCACACAAATGGCCAGTGCGCACATGTGGCAGTCTTCAAAATGGCCACCACGAGCAGGCACAGGGCCAGAAAGGCCCGTAAATGGGCTGAACCGGCCCTAAAAATATCTAGGATGGCTGGTGGGAGGAGCAAGGATTGTTTGGAGATCCCCCTGTGGCATCACCCCCCGGAAGCCGCTGGACCGAGCGGTAATTTCTTTAATTTTTTTTTTAAACCCTCTGGAACACCCCCCACCCCGCCTTGACCCGGGCCCAAACCAGTTTGGCCTTGAGCCGAACTGGGGTCTGGCTTGACATGAATGGAACCAAACTGGGCCCAGTTTGGTTCAAGTCCAGTTCTATTTGAACCAAACCAGTCTTCTTTGTATACTCCACCATGTGCTAAAACTTGGGACTCCAACCAGCAGCCTTCATGCTCTCTCATATGCTATACTTGGGACTCCATTGGGCACTGCTTTTGCCCTACTACAACCTACAAAGAGCTTGAAATCAATATCTGTATTGGCCCTTGTGCCAATCCATCCAGCTTACCTCAAATCCATAGGAAGCTGGACCCACGGAGAAACCTTTCTAGTGGGCACCTCTTCCTCTAGTAATCTGTACACCCCTCCTGCTTTCCATCACACTGAAGAGTGAAACGCTGCATTCCCTCTATGTGTGGCCTTTTGGAGATTGGGTGCTGCCACTGGAAAAGCAGTGGGGGAGCAGACGAGCAGGTAATGAGCTGCTTACCTGCATTTTAAGGGAACCACTCCCTGCCTTGCTGAGCTGGTTTGAATGCCGGCACCCTAGGTGGTTTGGTGCTTCACAGAAGAAATTCACTTGGGGCTCATAAGAGATATCAGAGAGAACTTTACAAGATATTACTTGAAAACATTTTTTAATGCCATACAGACCTCTTTAGCAGCTCTGTTGAAGATTATGGTGCTGTCTGCTAAAGTACAGTATAATATATATGCAGAATTCCTTCTTGACTCTCCCAACTCAGGAGATTTTTCCTTTAGGAAATTGGGAGAGATCCATTGGATAGTGATAGTTCCACTCTATTTTGCACTGGTCAAACATCACTTGGAATACTGTGTTGAATTTTGGGACCTACATTTAGAGAGAGATGAGTTTATTCAGTCATTGACCAGCAAACATTTACAATAAAACAGTACGCATTTTACAAATAATATAACAAAACCTGGCCACACCAGAGATAATGTCATTATTCACATTAGTTAAAAGATAATTTAAATAAAATTAATCAGACCGGCCAGACAAATTATCTAACATAGGAGATATACGTCTTGAAAGGGGTTCACTATAAAAATCACAAGGAAGGTAAACATATGAGGTAGATTCTATAACCTCTTTACCACATGGGCAAAGTCATAAAGATAGCGGAACTCCCTTGTACATTTATGAAGGAGATTGATAGACTGGAATTGGTTCAGAGGAGGGAAGACATGGGGGAGATACGTGAACCATCTTCAAAGGTCTGAAGGGTTGCATTAAAAAAAATGAGCAAACTTGTTCTCCGTAGCAACAGCTTGAAATTGCAAGGAAACATTTAAGTTAGACGAGGAATTTTCTTATTATAAGAGCTCTTTGATAATGAAACAATTTGCTTCTAAAATGATCTACTGGAGGTTTCCAGCAGCTTAGCTATCTGTCAGGATAAAGTAGCAGTTTCCTGCATTGAACAGAGGGTTGGCCTAGAAGGCCTCTAAGGTCCCTTCCAACTCTAACATTCTATGGCACTGCGATGAATTGTAAGTTAACGTGAACCAGCAGAAGCCTATGTTAGAAATGAGGCTCCATGCATCCACACTTTGCCTTGATCAGAGATGAATCAGGCAGAAATTAATCAAGGACATCTCTAGGAAGTAATTAGGGAAACTGCACCTGTTAAATGTCTGACTGGATGCATCCCTCCACATCCCAATGTCTAACTGAAAGACCAAGGTAAAGTGTGGGTGCATAGAACCTCATTTCTAAAGCCATCATCATACACCAGACTGTGCAAAGTATTTACAGCTTATATGGCACGGAAGTTAAGATGGACACGTTAACTTGGAATTTTCATTCTTTTTAGGGCACAAGTGAAAAGGTAAAGCAGTTTAACTCTTATTTTAAATCAATGATTGATTGATTAAGTGCCATCAAGTCGGTGTTGACTCTTAGTGACCATATAGATTCTCTTCAGGATGATCTGTCTTCAGCTTGGCCTTTTAGGTCTCTCAGTGGTGTATGCATTGCTATCATAATCAAGTCCATCCCCCTTGCTGCTCTTCTTCTCTTTCCTTCAAATTTTCCCAGCATTATGGATTTCTCAAGGAAGCTGGGTTTTCACATAATGTGTCCAAAGTATAATAGTTTGAGCCTGGTAATTTGTGCCTAGAGTGAAAGTTCTGAATTGATTTGTTCTATGATCCATTTGTTTGTTTTCCTGGCTGTCCATGGTATCCTCAAAAGTCTTCTCCAGCACCAAAGTTCAAAAGTGTCAATACTTTTTCTATCTTGCTTCTTCAGAGACTAGCTTTCACATCCATAAGAGTGTCACAGGAAAAACCACTCTCTAAACAATTCTAATCTTTGTAGGTATAGACATGTCACAGTATCTAAATATCCTTTCCAAGACCTTTATTGCAACCTTACCAAGTGCTAGTCTGCGGCGTATTTCCTGACTGCTGGATCCTTTACTGTTGATGGTTGATCCTAAAAGGCAGAAACTATCCACCACTTCAATGTCTTCATTGTCAGTTCTGAGGCTGGTTGCTGTACCCATTGTCATTCGTTTAGTCGTCTTTAAATTTAATTGTAGTCCCATTTTTTTCACTGTGCTCCTTGACCTTCATAACTAGAGCTTGCAGATCATCTGCATTCTCAGGTATCAGAGTAGTGTCATCAGCGTGGTGCAGGTCATTGATGTTTCTTCCTCAAATTTTAAAACCATGCTCATCTTCTTCCAATCCAGCTTCTGTCATTATATGTTCAGCATATAAATTGAATAAAGAGAGAGAAAATATACAGCCTTATCTTACTCCTTTGCCGACCAGGAGCCAGTCTGATTTACCATGTTCCATCTGGACTGTGGCTTCCTGTCCTATGTATAGGTTTCTCATGAGAATAATATGATGTTCTTGGATGCCCATTTTCCTAAGGCTATTCCACAACTTGACATGGTTGACGCAATCGAAGGCTTTTCTGTAGTCAATAAAGCACATATTGACTGGGTTTTTAAAAAATTCTTTGGCTTTCTCAATTATCCAGTGTGAAACCAGCTTGAATATCTGACATTTCCTTTTCCACGTAGGACTCTAATCTGCATTGGATGATCCTGATCAGAATTTTGCTAGCATGTGAAATTAACAATATTGTGTGATGGTTTGCACAATCCATTCGGTTTCCTTTCTTTAATATGGGTATGTAGACTGTTGGCCACTGTGTCATTCTCCAAATTTGCTGGCATAGTTTGGTTAGAGTCTTGACTAATTCTTCTTCTGTTGCCAGCCATATTTCTGTAACTATTCCATCAATTCCTGTAGTCTTCCAACTTGGTAATGGTCGGAGTGCTGATCTAACGTAATCTTCCCAGATTAGAGCTTCTTGCAAATAGGGAATATCTTCTAGAGTATATTGGATGTTGACATTCCTGCTGTACAGATTTTCAATATAATCTTTCCATCTCTGTTTGATTTTCTCAGAATCAGTTACTATCTGTCCTTTGACATCCCTTAACATACCAATTCCAAGTTGGAACCTCCCACTAAGTTCAGAGATCTTTTGGGAAACTTTCCTTGTTTTTCCATGTCTATTTCCATCCTCAAGGTCTTTACAGATGTCATTGTAGTACTGCTCCTTGTCTCTCCTAATAGTTTTCTGAAATTCCCTATTAAGTTTCTTCCTGAGGTCTTTATCTTTCTTGACTTTGGCTTTTCTCCTCTTCTTGGTAATGCCCACCATCTGTTCTGACATCCATTTTGCTTTCTTCTGTTTCTTGGTCTTTGGAAGTCTCTTTTCACATTCGTCCTTTACTTGAAAATGGTGGGTACATTCTCAAGATCGTATCATGGATAGTTTCAGTAATATAAAAACAATAGGTTTTTGGATTACTGAATTTAGAAAATGTTTAATCAAGAAGCAACAACGTCCAAGGAAAGATATGCTTCAAATATATGTTGCTTTTGTTTCCGGGTGGCTTGGTACGTGAAACTGACCAGCTGAATTCCAAATGGAGGATTATGCGGCAGTGATGAAATTGACCAGCAGACAATTGCGGGTTTGGTTTTTTGTTTATGCTCGTTTGTTAGACATTATGCATTGTTCTAGCATTCTACCTCTTGAATCAAGTATTACAAACTTCTGCAAAAATGAGTGTCTTGTCTCTACCTTGGGGGAATGGAATTAATGACTTCAGTTGACTTTGACAGGCTTGTTCCAGCTACTGCTAATTAAGCCCTTTAATCTAGGGTGTCTAGTCCTTTTGGAAAGGGGTGGAAAGATCTTTTTTAAAACTTCAGTGTTCTCGTGTTTTACTTCTCTTGTGCACCCATGCGATAGCATTCTTTTTGCCTTGAGAGCAGGGAAAAACAAAAACAAACAATAAAATGCAGCAGTCATGTTAGCCTTTTCTGTGACATAGTGGATCCCCCTGGGCCAGGCTGTCTCACCCTGGCGGGCCAGCCAGGGCCAGGCTGTCCACTGCCTCCTCCACCCAGTGGGGTTTTGCCCACCGGCCCTCTGCCTCCGACTCCTGGCCACCGCCAACTCTTGCTCACTCTAGAGCAGGGGTGGGAAACCTTGGCCCTCCACCTGTTTTTGAACTACAACTCCCACCATCCCTAGCTCTAGAGCATCTATGTGCTAGTACTTGATTGCTCCCCTCACCCCCTGCCACAGCCCCCCTCTGACAATGGCCTCGGTAGCCCCAAACAGCAGCAGTGGTTGACTGGGCCCTTCCTTGCTGCAAGTGCTGCCATGGCCGCTCATTCCCCTCAGGCTGCTGACAGAACATCCTCCAACCACTAACAGTTGCATTCCAACTGACCTTAACCATCGCAGGCTCCTCCTCCTTATCTGCATATTATTATTATATTATTATATTATTATTATTATTTCGATTTCTATACCAGCCTTCCAAAAATGGCTCAGGGCAGTTTACAAAGAGAAATAAAACAAATAAGATGGCTCTGTCCCCAAAGGGCTCACATTCTAAAAAGAAACATAAGACACACACCAGCAACAGTCACTGGAAGTACTGTGCTGGGGGTGGATAGGGCCAGTTACTCTCCCCCTGCTAAATAAAGAGAATCGCCACGGTAAAAGGTGCCTCTTTGCCCAGTTAGCAGGGGTTATGGAATCCCCATTGCCCAATCATCACAGTGCCACAGTCTCCTCCCTATCGGCAAATGGAATCCCCACTGCCCAATCACCATGGTACTTCTGCTCTCACAGGCTCCTTCTCCCTATCTGCATATGGAGTTATTATACACTGCCCAATCAGGTGCTTCTGCTTGCGAACTCTGTCAGCCAATCACCTCCTCCCCCTCTGTCGGCCAATCGCCTCCTTTCTACCACGTCCCCATGCATGGCCCGTCTTGGAGAATTAATAATATAGATTTGGGGGGTGTCCTCCTTAACAAAGGTGCAGTGGAAGAGCAAATGGTGTATTGTGCAGGGGGGAGGGTGAGACTTCCACAGTTTTAGTGTATTGGAAGAACACCTTTATGCAAAAATACTAACAAACAAAAAACCCCATTGTACAGGCAGAGAGGATCTTGGGAAGGGGGAAGGAAGAGAACCTTTTGAGAGCCTGCTAAGGGAGAGGACACAACTCACAATGCTTGCTCCCGTGGGGACAGACAAACATGGGAATTACCACAACAGGATCCATTAATGTAACTTGTAACCAGATTTTATGAATTTATTCCTACATTTTGTTGTCTGCGCCTAATTATGTTTACACTGAAGGGAATGTAATTGCAATCATTGCAACTTACCTTCAAATAGCATTTTGCAGTTGTGCAGTCTTGAACTCATGCATGTTTACTCAGAATTAAGGCTCATTGTGTAGGTGGGACTTGCTCCCAAGTAAGTGTAAACAGAATTGCAGGCTATTGCTACTAATATTGCTCCTAATTTTATATACTTATTGTTAAAATGAGAGAGTTAAGATTTTATTAGTTTTATTGGCTATTTTGACTATTAATTTTATAGCTGTCATGTTTGTCTGAAGATAAATGTTTGCATAATTTTAAAGAGTACCATTTAATATCTGCACATATGGTATATTTCACAGTGCTGTTATATTTCACTCCTGTTTAGTATTTCTTGGCATCAGTAAAATCTTGGGAATTAACTTGGAATAAAAAAAATGCCCAAGGATAAAATCTGCTTGCTATTGCTTATAACCAGCCAAATATTACAGCATTATGCTTTTTTTTCAGGCCCCATGAACTTACTGCAGTTTCTGCCAAAACTAGCTGTGCATCATTTCCCGTATTTAAAAACTGTTGTAAAATGGCAGATTATATTGGAAGGCCTTTGACATTTTAATATGTGTTTATAGGGAGAAAAGGATTTTTAGATCAGATTTCACCTTTGAGGTTTCATGGGCTCCTGAGTAGCAAAACTGTTTCAATACCAGGTTGGCAAAGTAATGAAAAGCCTGATACACATATATCAATAGACTGTGACAAAGATAATAGCATCTGTTTTTCAGCCCACTTGATCTAGCAGGTAACCATGGTTTAAAACACATGTAAGATGATAAATAATAAAAATGGATATACAGGTTATAATGTTACAAAAAATCATTTTAAGAATCTAATAAACTACTGCAGTTTGTTTTCCATATACAGTGATGATCTTCACCTTGAGGACTACATCTGTCTGTTAATCAGAGTTCCTAGATCTCTGGGTCTTTTTTAAGACAATGGTTATGATCTAGAGGCTCTGGTTGGGGTTCTGCTGTCAATACAGAGCTGTTTGCACGCAGGAGCATTCTATTCTTTTTTGTGAACTGAATAATGCCTGTGCATTGGGGAGTATCTGATTTGTTTGTGGTCAATATTTATAAACAGAGATGAGAACATGGGACTTATTGTTTGTACAAAGCTTCCCTGTTCCCATACTGAACCTCTTTGCAACTTCATATCATACTCCGTGCGTTATAACTCATATGCGTGTCTTATAAAACTGCTCCAAGTGTTACAGTTATCGTTCACAGGAATGTCCTAACCTTCAGCATAAGGTGACTCATGATCTGGACCAAGCTAAATATCCAGAAGACAATTTAAAATGTCAAAATGCACTGGTAAAAGTCAAACTGTGTTAAAATATGAAGGTAAAAATATTTATGAGCTGGCACAAGGAAAGAAAGAGAGAAAACTCTCTAAAGAGAAAATATATTACCAATTCAGCATTAAGATGGGAAGAATGTATATTGTTGTTGATTTGCCATGTCACCAGTTTAAAAAACAAAAACACTCTTGGATTTCCAGTCTAAGAAAGTGTACTTAGTACTGTGTATTTTGTACAGTATAGGCCTGCAGCTCTTATTTCTTCTTCAAAGGCTTGCTTTGTCTATCTATACCATCTCCCTTCCTTCCCCAAGCACACAGTGTTACACCATTCTCTTCACCTTCAGTTCTCTTGGGGATCCAGAGATGGCTTTCAGCTTCTACCAAAAAGAAGAACAGGGGGAAAAATACAACCTGGCACTTACTACTTCTTTAGTGATTTACAGAATGCTGCAGTTTTGATTTGGTTTTTTAAAAATTGGTTTTTGTTACCAAAAAAAGCAATTATCTTAAAAATTGATGGTGTTTTTAAGGCTTTCATCACAATGCAGTCATTTTTAACTAAAACAGTCAATAACTAGTGGCTCTAGACAGAGATTAAGGATTGCAAGCTACATCAAAAGTGGCACTATTTCTGAATATACAAAAATTACAGTCCCCTCTTCCAATAATTGAAGAACCATACTTTTTTCACCGGGATTGGAAAGAGTGCTCAACAGTGATGTCTGGCTGATCTTTCACACATTTCCCTCAATAATGTTCTTTGTGCAGGAGAGAGTTAAGTGCTTATATCTTTTGGGAACAGCAGCTGGATGCAGAACTTTCTCTTTCATGCTGCAACAATAAAGGACAGGTTTGTTTTAAGGCCTGTTGCTTCTTGCATTTATTCCTGCTACTCCTCACTGCAGATACTTCCTGTTGGCAAAGAGGGGCCTTCGCAAGACTGCAGATTCTGCATCAGGCAATGAGTGTTCTGGAGATAAGTGGGATTCCAACCATGCCATAGAGAAAAGGGGGCTCTCTGTGTTCATATACTTCACAGGTAGGCCCAGAAGCCCCACTACCACCCTTTCTAGCTCCAGAGATGATCCAGAAAAGACTGTAAGGGGTTTATTGACTACCACCCTTTCTAGCTCCAGAGATGATCCAGAAAAGAACATAAGGGCTTTATTGATTCCTGTTAACTGAGCCAAGTAACACCTTTTAAAGTGGGAGAATAACTAGCCTGTCCAACCCCAGCACAGATTGTGAGCCTTTTGGGGACTGGGGACTATGATATCTATTATTTATTTTTCCAAATTATAAACCACTTTGAGAACTTTGGTTGAAGAGTGGTATATAAATATTTGTAGTAATAGTCGTACTGAGCCATATATAGCCAACCTAGCCAGTCAACAGCACTGATGCCAGGGAAAGGCTAAGAATATGGGGGTTTAGATGCTGAAACCATGAAGATACAATGCTTAGGGGAGAGGTACCAGAAAAAGGGGTACAAATTATTAAATCCATCTTCCCACTAAAATTTCTGGACATTTCATGTTCAGGACCACACTTTTCGTACATCCTGGACAGGGGTGTCTGATTCCTGGGCTGTTCAGGCCGATTCTGGACATGGGGGAGCCCTATCTAAAACTGTCTGTCTACTGTAGTGAATTTTGGAGCAAATCTTCTCTGAGAGTCAAAACATGTGTGGATGCCTAGTCCTCTTGGTTTTTGTAAAATAATCCCTTGCAAATGAATTGTATTATTATTGCATTGATATTCCTAAAATTCTTCTTATTGTAAATAGTATATATAAAATGCTTGCAAAGTCCCTATGTTGCAAAGAATGCTTGTGAGGTCAAGAGTTCATGCCTGCTGTATTTTAGTTTCACACTTAGGTTGTCAGTTTGACAGTTTGGCTTGGGAGGAAAGAAACATTTTGTAAAATGGAGGGAACGTTGTGTTATACGGATTGGATTGTTCAAAAAGAACTGTTGGGACAATCTGTGTATACGTATATAGGAGGCTGCTTTAGCAGAGAGAGAGTTAGTCAGAGTAGAAGGGTAGTGTCTGAAGTCATCAGCGGAAGAGTGAAGAAGCTGTTCCAGAAGACAGCAGTGGGAGTTCAGTTTTGAAAGTCAGAGTGGAGAGTCTGCAGTTACAAGTGCTGGAGTGTGCAGAGAAAAGGAGAGAGAAGTCAGAAGGACAAGAAGTAAATGTTGGAGACTTGTAGGAACTAGTCCAAGTGGAGAAGCTGGAGGCCAGTCAAAGCTGGGGAATTGCTAGCACAGGCTGAGAGAATCAGTGCTGCCTGTGGCTGTAGCAAGAGCTGAAATCACAGAAGAACCCGGCTGAATTGAACCCCAGGCCTGTACTGTGGCCAGGACAAGAGAATGTAGAAGGAAAAGCCAGAGTTGCTAAAGGTGATAATCAAACACTCTAACTCAGGGCTCAGTGAGAGTCAGATTTAGTGGATGTTGTAGAAAAAGATGTGCAATCACTGAAAGATGATAGAGAAAAATTACTGGATCAAATGGCTTTGTTAGAATTAAGACAAAAAGAGAGATTTTTAAGGTTCAGGGGAATTCCTGAAATTCCTAATGAGAACATTAGGAAACTACTTGGAGTGGAACTTGCATCACTGAGGCTTAGAAGCTTCATTAAAGTGTTCTTTCCTTAAGTCTGTCTGTACGTCTGTCTCTTAAAATAGTAGCGATCCAGATGGATTGACACCTGGGCATGTAGGGAAGAGGTAGCTCCTTTCCCCTTGCCTCACAGTCCCAGTTAAAATGGCCTCCTCTCAGCTTCAGAAGGGAAGCATCTATTGCAGGACACCAATGGTACTAAATAAATTAAAAAAATAAAACTGGAAAATAGGTTTCTATTTTTCAACAGAAGCAGCCATTTGCTTCTTGGAAGCTTATAAGCAGAGCACGAATGTGAAGGAGTCGTGAATGTCTCCACCATTTTGTAAACTGTTTGCTTTTTAATAGTAACCCCCCCCCCACACACACACACACCTCCCTTCTCAAGTGCTTTCCCACAGATCATCACAGTGGACAAACCTTGACTCTTCCACCCTGACTGACCCAAAGGAACTGGTCCATCTAGCTCAGTATTGTCTACCCAGACTGGCAGCAACTTCTCCAAGGTTACAGGTAGGAGTCTCTCTCAGCCCTGCCTTGGAGATGTCTGGCGGGGGGGGGCACTTGGAACCTTCTACATACAAACATGCAGTAGGGATGTGCATGGAACCGGGCGGGGGTGGTTCAAAGGCGGGGGGGTACAGCTTTAAGGGCGGGAGAGGGTGCGCTTTGTCCTCCCTCCACATTTCCCCTGCCAGTGCTTTATTTTTTAAAAGTCAGTCGGGGCTGCAGTGTACCGCCCTGTTGCCCCCTTTACCGGAAGTAACCAGAGGTATCCGCCACACCTGTGCATGCTGGGCATGGGCTTGCGCCTGTCACGCACCCGCGCCCGTGTGTGATGTGCATGCACCTGTGCCTGGGGCATGCAGGTGAGTTGGAAACTTCTGACTACTTCCGGTAAAGAGGGCAATGGGGCAGCAGGTAGGTACGCTGCTGCCCCGATGAACTTTATTATTATTTTTTTAACATTTTATATCCTGCTTTTCCTCCAAGGAGCCCAGAGCGGTGTACTACATACTTATGCTTCTCCTCACAACAACCCTGTGAAGTAGGTTAGGCTGAGAGAGAAGTGACCGGCCCAGAGTCACCCAGCAAGTATCATGGCTGAATGGGGATTTGAACTCGGATCTCCCCATTCCTAATCCAGCACTCTCACCACTATACCATGTTGGCTCTTTTTTAAAAAAAGGAGCACAGGCAGGGGAAAAGCAGAGGGAGGGGTAAGTGCATCCTCCCCCACCCTTAAAGCTGCACCCCCCCGGCCTTTAAACCAGCCTCCAAACCGGTTCCGTGCACATCCCTAGCATGATGTTTTTCCCAGAGCAACCCCACCCTCTGAGGGGAATATCTTGCAGTGCTCACACATCCAGTCTCCCATTCAAATGAGACCATGGCAGACCCTGCTTAGCAAAGAAGACATCCATGCTTGATACCACAAGACCAGCTCTCCTCCCTTTGTAAGGAGGTGAGTCACCTTACTTCAGGACCTTGTGAGGATAAATGAAAATAATTTAAAAGGATAAATGAAAATAACTTAAAAACGCACGTTGGACGTTGCAAACTTGTATGAATACGAGGAGGAGACCTGGACTCTCGAGAAATCCACATCAATCTCCAATAAAATAATGAAAGCAACCCTGGAAATATTAGTAGCTTGATTTTCTGAAAAAAGATATTGCGGTGGAGGCGCGCGGGGTAATTCTCCAGGAGTAATTTCAGTGTCCAGTGAGAAGCTCAGAGCGGATAACCCTAATTATTATACAAAGTTTATTATACAAAGAAGATACGTCTGTAAGTAAGTCAGCAAGGTATCCGAGATAGCCGATTCTGTTTTGCTTGATCTTTCCTTCGCTCTAAAAGGAAGGTGAAGTGGTGTGTGTGGAATCTGCCAATCGCTTTAGGTAAACGTAGTTCGAGGACTACGTAGTACGTACTACTAAGAGAGGCGGGGCTGGAAAGAAGCGGAGAGCGAATCCAAAGGGAAGGAGCCCAGGAGGATTCAAGAGGCTGCGAAATTGCTGTCCTTTCTAGTTCTCGTCCTGTCCTTTTCTTCTTCTGTCCCGTCCCCTCTCCGCGAGTTATCCCTAGGGTGAGAGCCATCTCTTTCAAACTTCAGTGCGAATTGCTATTGGGAGACTGTAATCTTGAAGTTTGGTCACTGTCGCTGGAATAGTTTCCAAATTAGGAAAAAGTAGGTGTATGCCAGCGCTGTGTTTGCTGGAAACGACGATTCCAGGTTGCTCTTGGTTGCTGATTTGTAAATGGCAGTTATTGGGACCCAAGTTCAATCTATTATGCATGGAAATAGGATGCTGAAATTGAGCTGCCTTATCCTGAGTCAGGCCATTGGTCCATGAAACCTAGGACTGTTTATGCTGGCTGGCTGGCAGCTTAAATCTTAGATTTTGCCAGCCCTGCTAAGATCCTAAGAAGGATGCCAAGGATTAAATTTAGACATGCAAATAATGGGCTGTACTACTGAGCTATGATTCCTTTCCCTTAACTACAGTCCTTTGGCATAGATGTATACCTGTTGGTTCATAATGAGCTGAGCTGACACCACCACCAAACCTATGGCTTTAAATTTTGATTGGATTGGAATTTTTATTAAAAGTTGGTGCTCTTAATGACAAAAAAATGAAGCCCCTATGTTTTCTCTTTTGTTGCTTGTTTAAGTTACTGAACTAGTAACTGAAAAATCTATTTCAGAAAAGAAAGTAGGATAGGTTTAATAGACAAGTCCTTGTTTAAAGGGCATGAAGATCTGAAGTAGCAGCTTTTCAGGCAAAATGCTTCTCCATCCTCTCTGCAACAATCCAACCGATTAAAACTTGTATTTCAGGAGACAAAGATATGGAAAATACTTCTGTTGCCAAGTGGGAACTGCTTTTAGCTTGAGCAGTGGTAGTTTTAATGTGCTAGATTCAAATTTGGTGATAATGATGTAAATGTAGCAGGGGTGTAGTAAGGGAGAGGGGGCCTGTGTTTGCCCCTCTCCCTGGCAGCCCCTCAAAGTGAGGGGGATAATGAAGAAAATAGGGAGGGGTGGAGCTGTGGGGCCCTCAGGAGCTTGGGGGCCTGAGTTCTTTGAACCCATAGGCTCAATTATAGCTATGCCCCTGAAATGTAGTTTTTTCATCAAGCACATTAGGTTTGTTAGCATTGTACAAAACTGCTCCTGGGTGGTATAGTTCAATAAGGTAAATTGTGATGTCTTATATCTCTGAACTGGCAGTAACATATGGTGGATTGACATTGATATGTGTCTGCAACACTGAGGCACTGGTATCAGATATATGTGTGAGTGAGTTTGTGTGTTAGGCAGTAGGGCAGTCAACTTCTTTTTGTAAACCACCCAGAGACATGAGTTTTGGGCAGTATGAAAATGTTAAATACATTTTAAAAAAATAAACTTTTCACTTATTAAACATCATTGAACTATATTGCACAAAACAGCTGCCTTGGGGAAAGAAAACCCTGCCACCATCATAGTGATGGTTAGAATGAAAAGTTAATGCAGTCCTCTCAAATATTTGTACAGGAAACTTGTAAATATGTATTTCTAACCATGTTGTTTGCGTTGCTTCTGGTTATAGCTTTTTGCCTTGAGTTGATGATTTTTAAAGCGGGGCATCCTGAAATTATCATCCCAGGAACACATTACCTGGAAGTAAGTCGTCCATTGCAGATGACTGGTAAAAAATAAAATAAAAAATACAGTATTCAATAAATAATCTTAACACTGTACTCTTTTTACTAAGAACAAATTTTCATGTATTGTCTAAAATTCATGATTATTCAATCATAAAACTTTTGAATGAACTTGAAGTTCACTTACTTTAGCCTGACTTACCTAAGAATATACTCCACATATGGTGTTCTTTCTTACTTGAAGCAATAGTGGGATACAATAGAAAATAAAATAAAATATATGAATATGTCTGCATTGAAGGGCATTCTGCTTATATTCTATCATGGTGAGCTATTAAAAATAAAATACTGTTGCCCACCAGCATTCAAAAACTGAAAAACCAGCCACTTGACCCCAATGATGTACTTGTCCTCATCATATCTGTTACATACCTTTGCCCATCATGTTGGTGGATAAATACATTAAACTGCATTCACCCCAACAAAATTGAATAGTATTGGGCACTTTTACAGGGATTCTCTGGAAATTTTTGTCTGCTGTATTGTTCATTACAGTGGCTGATATCCCAACTAACAAAGTACCAGCACCTTATGTGCAATGCTGCTGCCTTCTGGGATAAAGTGGTATGCTCAGAGAACTTATTTTCACTGATCTCCCCGAACCTGAAATGCACCCTGCCATCCAAAAGTGCCTGAGGGTCGTGCAGCTCTTTGTGTGAAGGGTTACCATATTCTGATTCTCCAAATCCAGGTGCCCTAATTTGCACATTATGCAAATTGACTTGCAAAGGATTTGCATATTATGCAGATTAGCAGATGCGCTTTCCAGTTGACTTGTATTTGCTCTGAATATCTACTAACAATAGTTGGGGGAAATATCTTTGCCTGACCATTTTCCTTGACATGTCAATAGAACAAACAAACAAGTACTGCTTTTCAGTTAAGGCTGCAATTCTATACACACTTACTTGATAGAAGATCTGATTGAAACTTGAAAAGCAGGCAAGCGTAGAATGTAAATTCAAAGTCCTTAAACATTACAATACACAGCCTGGTAGGCAGGCAATGATTTACATGAAAAGCAAGCTATCCTCTCAGTCTGATAGAGATCTCCTGTTGATAAAAAAAACAATGGCAACATTCTTCAGGGGATTACTGTACTTCTGAAACTATCCCAGGTAGCCTCCTGCCTTAATCCAAGTCCAGTGGTTGAGCAGATTTGTGACTGCACATTTTGCTCCATAACTCTGCTTCTACAAGGGCTAGAGCTTAGCTTGAAAGAAAGCAAGCAAGCTGAAATCCAGGGGAATCCAGGTGACATGCTTAAAATCTAGGTACTATCCTGCAAATTCAGGGAGCTGGCAATGCTACTTGTGTGATCAGCTGAGCACAGGCACTTTGTTAAGTCAAGATGTTGGCCAGTGTTATGTCTTCTTCCATACAGTCAGGTACACTGAAGTGAGACTGTGTATGTGGAGTTCTTCCTATCTTTATGCTACAAGTCAGTGAAACCTATCACAAGCTGATAACACACTGGTCTATATTCTCAAGCTAATTGCCACAACAATGTCTTATTAAGGAAAATTTGGAAATTTTCTCCATGATTAATGCTCCAGGAACAAACACCTATTTCATTTTAACTTTTTCTCTTGAAGATGCTATGTTTGAATAAAGGATTTTTAGTCTTCTACATACTGCATTCACCTTAATCCAATACTAGTTTCCCCCCAAGTTTTTTTGATACTGTATATCATGGGGTCTTAAATTCAGAGCCTTTTGAGTAAATGCAGGTATAACCTCTACTTTTTAAAGGGGTTGTCTTAAATTCAGAGTTGTCTTCAATTTGGGTAAATACAGTAGCATATATGTTGCAGGAAGGTTTGTTAGTCTTGTTGTTTTAACAGTGATTTCCATTTGCCCTACTGCAGTGGTATATTCCGTACAGTGTTGAATTATTAATATTATTATTTTACTTTATTTATTAGAATTCTGCCATACAGTAGAATATTGCTTGAATGCGCATATTGTAAGGTTGGAACCCAAAGTCTGAATCATAATTTTGTCATGTGAAAAGAACCATGGCTTATCATTGCCTTAAGTGTGTGCAGTTTCAGGCCTTTAAGAAATAATAGAGGTAAAGTGTGCCGAATCCTGGCGACCACAGAGCCCTGCGGTTGTCTTTGGTTGAGTACAGGAGGGGTTTACGATTGCCATTTCCTGCGCAGTATGAGATGATGCCTTTCAGCATCTTCCTATATGGCTGCAAATACAAGGTGATTATTTTGTAGTATTCACAAATGTCTCTCCAGCAATGTCATATTCAGCTGATGTCAAGGAGGTTTGATTCTCTTGATCCTGTGACTGCTGTCTTCTACTTCAGTCTTGTTAATCTTCCTGCACTGTTAATTCGCTAGTGTGCAATAATATTTCGACAACTGTGTTTTGTTTTTAACTAGGTAGCTAGCCTCAAATTTGTTATAGGAATATCTGGAATCTTCAAAGTGTTCTCTGGTGACATTTTGTGTGCCTTATTATTCCTGTTGGTGGACAGAAAAATGAATCTTCTTTGAGCTTGTCCTGATATTATCTGAATTCAGAGGAATGTGGGCTACGAAAGGCATTTATAAATCCTCAAGACAGTGGATTCACTTGAAGCAGGCTGGACTTAACAGTTCTCTGTTTCTTAAAATCCAATGGTTTGGGAGTGTTGCTGATAGCTGCTACATTTTACAAGCGATACGTGTTTTATCAACATACAATGTAAGTATTACTTTTGTATTGAAATGGCTGTGTATACTAACTTGCCTTCAAGTTAAAAACAAACAAACAGGATCCTTTAACTAGCATTGAACAAGTATTGTCCCACAAATTCCTATGACCATGAACCATGTTTATTGTCTTAAGGCTTGGGTTTGGATTCATAAATGAGGTCTGATACAGTGATAAATTTTATTGGCTGGGGATAGGGGTTGGGGAACAAATCAAGGGAGATGTATAGAAAGGGGGATTTTCCTTCTTTTTTCTAGAGGCTGCATTTTTAATGTGTGAAATACAGTTTTGTAAATGATGAATTCATTTGTTAATAAAGTTTGTTTGGAGGTTTTGAACAGTTTTAGTACCTTGGGGAAATAGGTTTTCTCACAAGCATGTGCAGAAAAGCAGTAGGCAAGGAATCAAGAAATTTGATTCAAGGCAGCTGACTGGGACTAAGGGCTGGAGGTGAATAGAAACATGATCAGGGTGTTGGATAGTTGCAGTTCAGATCAAAATGTCATTTAGATATTCTTTTTAATATAAAATATTTTGACACACACTACAAAAAATGAACTATTCTTCCTGCTTTCATAAACCTAAAGTCAGCAGAAGATGTCCAGATTTGTCCAACACCAATTGTTGCCCAGGGTGAGCCAATCAATCAATCAATCATCTTTATTACTATCATAGACTAGCATAAGATACAGGAGATGATTATAATGCAAAGTGTGATGCATAGTGGTACATTAAGATACATTTGGAGACATTAAAAAGTATTTAGGCACAAAATAGGACATTAAAATAGCATTAAAAGGCATAAAAGGGATAAATAAAATAAAAACCATGATTGCCTAAATGCCTAATTAATAAACTACTAAATAATGAATACTACAAGATTATGTAACGAAAAGCGCAAAGCTATTGCAAAGTTGGAGGAGCCCAGCTCATTCGGGTGGTGCGCTGTATTGGATGAGCGCATTGTATCACACAGAAGTCTGCGGGCAATCAAACGTAAAACTGCTTGGACTAACTGCTTACCAATGCCCGGCAGATTTTGGACGCTGCTGCACAGAACCTGGCAATGCTGTATGTATTAGCGGGCTTAGAGTCGGAGCACAGCATAGGGACATAGATATGGCTCGAACGCATTAGCAATGGGAGGATAACGCAAAACGCATTAGCAATGGGTGGATAAAGGAGGAAAGAATGTCTCTGTAATACAAACAGTGAAATAGGACATGCTCAGTTGTTTCAATCTTCCCAGAGCCGCAGACCCATTGTGAGTGAATTACAACAAAGCTACTTAATAAAAAGCATCCTGTATTGCAGAGTGAGCCTAACTAGAATCCATAGCCTGCTAGGTTATTACCAGCTCCATTTCTAGTCAGTCTAATTGATATGCCACACACAGGTTTTACTGCAGTATCTTATGGCTTTATCCTTCTTTTTCTAAACTGTGACAGAAGAAATAGAAAATGAAAATATATAGGTCCTAAACGTTTTCTTATAGCTCATGCTCAATCAACATGCACCCTAGAGAGTTAACATAAACAGGTCCTTGTTTCCAAGGAACTTTCAATCTGGAGTGGATGGTGGGGGCAACATAAAGAGGGAAGAAGACCAGAATAGGCAAGAAGGCAAAAGAGTGTAAGCAGCCATGATATGTATTTAATGCTTGGTTGCATATGGGTTGAGAATAAAGAGCATCGCCCCACAGAAAATGTGGATTTTGGGGTGGGAGGGATCAACAGAGTGATAGGTGGCATAAAGTACATGTTCATATTTTATTATTTAATTAAAATTGTATTACGATTGACAATAAATCTTACTGAGTTTGGTGAAACTTGCCTACAATTGGGATTTTACCCTGCAGTCCTAAGCATACTTGCTTCCAAGTAAGTCCCATTGAAATCAATGGGGCTTACTCTGTAAGCATTCAGGAGTGGGCTAGTAAAATGAATATATGTCCAGATATGCTGTTCCGTAAGTGGTGATTATGGGCAAGGAAGTATTTACCAACTCATACAGTTATTTATACAACAAATAAACACTATCTACTTCCATGTAGTTTACTAATAGTAACTCACTGAAGAAACTTCTACAGCAAAATGATGTAAGAAGAGCGCATAGCTTGCAGTAATTGCATTAAAAATAATTTTGTTAGATATAAGTTCTTTTCTTAGATAT
Organism: Hemicordylus capensis; assembly: GCF_027244095.1. Classification (NCBI taxonomy): domain Eukaryota; kingdom Metazoa; phylum Chordata; class Lepidosauria; order Squamata; family Cordylidae; genus Hemicordylus; species Hemicordylus capensis. The sequence goes on from NC_069659.1 coordinate 121,875,387, forward strand.
AAAGCAAACCTAGCAGTTTTTGAGGGGTGTGATTTTTTTAATTGTTGTAAAATCCTATGTGGTGTATATACTTCGATTTCTCTCTCCCCATTGATATTCTAAAACATTAATTTCCTTATTGTGTGAGTAGGTTTCTCGAGTTCAGAACGCATGGCTGATAATGGACATGAAAACGGCTGTCAATACAGAGGGAAGCAATACTGTTTGTGCCAAAGAATCCAAGGCACCATATGGTAGAAGGCAGCATGAGATGGAAGGTATCTTATTTTATTCCTCTAGAATGCTTTCTGCCAGTTGCCTTTTAAAAGTAAATATGTTTTTTAAAACTTCTTAAAGGGTGGGTTTGACAAAAGCATGTGCTTCAGAATTTTTATTTGCCTGGGGTTAATAGCTAGGAATTATTGAAAAATTTGTCCAGCACTGCAGATTGATTGGTTCTTTGAACATGAAATATGTTTGCAAGACATCTTATATTACTCTGGGGGATAAGAGCCCCATCTCTGTGTATCTACTTCGAAGTAGTTACTGCTAAGTCCAAAGGGCTTATACCTGGAATGGGTACACAGAATTGCAGGTCAGGTTTCCCAGTCAATCTGGTTAATTTCTGATTTTTTTAACCTCCTTCCCCTGCCTGCCACACTTTATTCAACCAACACAGTCAGCTGACATTTTCGTAAACTACAAGGAAGGAAGGAGCTGGCTTAGACTATTATCTGTATAGGTGTTTATGTTCTCAGTCTTCTGCTAATATTTGGTTTTCTAAAATTGTGTTTTTAGGTCACCCCCAAAAGTATTGAAATTAAGAAGAATAGTAGGTTTGCAATTAAAGCTCAGCATTTTAATGCACCACTGGAACAACAACCAAAAAAAATAAAATAAAAATCAGGGCATTGAAAGGAAACTATTGGGAACATTTCTAGCTGTTTCCTTGATATATCTTAAAAGTGATGCCTGTTCTGGAATTCCTGGAAGGAGCGGCTCCAGTATTAAACAAGAATTTTAAATTCATTGGTTCTATTCCTTTGAAATAAATATTAACAACATGCTTTCTGTACATACATGTATATCTGCATGTACATTTTATCTTCACAACAAGCCTGTGAGATAGGTCAGAGTAAGATATAGTGACTGGTCAAATCAGCCAGTGAGCTTTATGACTGACTGGGAATTTGAACCTGAGTCTGCCCAGTGCTAGTTGAGCATTATGAGTATGAATATGACGAATATTTATATACCACTTTTCAACAAAAAGTTCCCAAAGTGGATTACATATATATAAATAAATAAAATGGCTTCCTGTCCCCAAAGGGCTCACAATCTAAAAAAGAGACCTAAGATAGACACCAACAACAGCCACTGCAGGGATGCTGTGCTAGGGATGAATTGGGCCAGTTGCTCTCCCCCTGCTCAGAAAAGAGAATCACCACTTGAAAAAGGTGCCTCTTTGCTCAGTTAGCAGGCACTAACATTTAGCAGGTGCATATAGCACATAGGACATATAGCAGGCACTATATCTACTATGTCATGTTTGGCCTTCTTAATCACCTCCTATAAGGGCTGTATTATTTGAATTATTCCAGTATTACAGGTAAGAGAGGCTTGCTAAAGGCCATGTAGTGAGTTCATGACAGAGGAGAGATTCAAACCAATCATTTCCTAATTTGTAGCTCAGTATGTTAATCATTGCACTGTACTATACTATGCTAGATCTCATATGTATCAGAGAGAGAGAAAGAATGAATAGATATGAATAGCTGGGATCTTCCTGAATCTCTAACCTGACAGAACATGCAGATAGTGGGGGGGCGGGGGGGGGGGGCGGACAGTTCTAGTTGAATCCTCAGGGTAATTTGAGATACATTCAGCACCTTCCAATGACAGGTGGTGTTTAATTGAGTTAAACAGAGGTGCTATGTAGAGAAAGCTTTCTGTTCCTCCCCATCCCTCACCCCCGACAAAGCTGTAAACTATGTTTAAAAAGGGAAAAAAAGCTGGGATTCTTAATACATTTCTAAAGCTGCCAGGTAAGATGCTATATTCCACATTCTGTCATACACAGTAGGTATACAGATTTCCATCTCTGATCAAAAAACTTGTTATACATTTCTATCTACCATTTAGCTGATGATAGCTTGGAACTTTAAAGATAGTTTTGTGTGTTTTACCAGCAAATCTGTGGTTCTCCCTGCCCTGGGAAATGATTCCCAGTTTAAGACAAATATGCCACGAATTGGGGTCAAGTGATCTTTGCCCTTTCTTATTTCAAAATATTTGCTTTGAGTTATTGTACTAACTGAGTTCATTTGAAGTTGTTACACTCCAGATAACTAAAAAAATATCGTTTTTGAAGATGAGCATCCTCTTTTGATGACTTCTTCACACAAACAAAATTAGTCCCTGTGATCTTTCTGGTCAAATTATTCTTATTATATTTATTATTATTCGCTCATCATCTCCTTTTAGTTTACTATGACTTACTAAATAAACACCATGGAAATCAGTCCTGGAACATACCTTGGACAGATGTTAGACTTTAACTTTGTATATCCAAGGTATTTAACTTTCATTTGCTAATCAGAAGGATAAGGTGTGATCACATTTACTAGGAAGCACGCTAAATTGGTGTACTGGAACATGTTCCAAAGCCATTGTGCTTAGCTTAAGTTGAAAAAACTTCCAGTTCAAATGTTTCTATTTCTTTTTCAAGTCATGCCTAGACTCAGGCATGTGTTTTATATTGAAGCTGTTTTTAAAATGTAATTTCTTTCAGTGAATGTAAACATATCACATTATTGCACTGCAGAATTATTACCAGATTTCTAAATTATTTTTTCATTATTGTAGTAAGCAATTTTTTCTTAGTATAAGCCTATCTACCAAGTACATTGTCAAAATATTGTAGATCTTATCCAGAAGAGTAAAGGATAGTTCTTGAATGAGTACTGGAAGGGTAGATTGTGTCATAAGTTACTCTTCAACTTTTAAGTTATTCTGTGAGTTTGGCACACCACTGATGTTGTGCAATGGAATAAACACAATCTAGGAATATGCATTTTGACTGTAGTAAAAACAATACAGATTGTTAATACTACAGTGAATTTCTGAACTTGTTGACAATCTCAGACATACTTTCTGAATAGCAAAAGTGATTCCCCATTTTTTAGACATCCTCGAAAATACTAACCATCATATTTAGCTGACTGTCAGCATTCATTGATTCATCTTTTTAAAATATACAGCTGTACCTTTTTACCCCGTGGAGTTCCCTTCCTGCATATTACTGCAGTTAACAAAACTGCAGATATTGAGTCCATAGGAATACAAGGGTTAGGTTCCCAGATTCAACCCCCGCACACACACAAACATGAAAATGGGCCAAATAAAGTGCCCTTTTGTGCTCCGTGGGCCTTCAGAAGTCTGAGGATGCCAACCCGCCACATCCCAAAGTCCCTAAAATTCTGCAAAAATACCCCATGGTTTTTTTGGTGCTAACAGATGGGCCACAAAATGGCTCTCTTCCACAAAAAGATGGCCGTGAATGACCTCCAAGGTCATTTCTGGCCATCTCCAACCCACGGATACGAAGAATTAACCCCTTTTCTGCCAGTTTTCCCATGTATGCCAAGGTTGAGTGTTAATTACTACCGTGGATATGCAAAACTGCGGATGTTGGGTCTGCAAATAGGGAGGTCCATTCTGGGATTGTTAACATTTGCACACAAATGCTGGCATTGCCCAAATTTCAGACAATCACTGTAACATAAACAGTTAAGGCACCAAAGTTAAAATCTTAAACATTCAGGACTTTCTTTTCATAGGGCTACCATAGATCCTCATTTCCCCTGGACATGTTCTCATTTCTGTGAAAAAGAGGAATGTCCCTGAGGCAAAGCAATCTGTCCAGTGTTTAGCTGCCACCTTCAAGTCAGTAGCTTGGTCTATTAGTTCCCAGAAGCCAGGGCTACCAATCCAAGAAAGAAGTCCAGCAGGTAGACATGGATTTGCAGCAGTGGCCAGAGCTAACCTGCATAGGAGGTCAAGTCTAGGTAGACCTGATCTCTGTTGTTCCAGTGGCCAGGTCTAATGGGTGGGTGGAGCACTACCCCACCCAAAACAATGGGTGGACCTGGCTGAGCATTCTGGAGGCCATGTGTATTGTTGCCATTGGCCCACTGAACTTAATTGGTAAACCTGGTCTCCACTGCACCAGTGGCCAGATCTTAATGTGGAGAGGGTACAGTGTACTCTCTAATTTTTTTTCACGTGTGTGCAGAATGAGTTTTGTTTGGGGCAGCAGTATCAAAGCAATGTATGCATTTGTGCATTCAGAGTGGGGCATTCCAGATCCAGCTTGAGCGGGATCTAAAATTAACTGAGCAGACATTAAAAAAAACTTGTGTGGACATGCACATGCATATGCCTTAGAGGGAGCACTGGAAGGGTGTTCTCATTTTTCAAGTTGAAGATATGGTCACCTTATCTTTTCTGGAATAAGTCCTATTGAACTCAGTTGGATTAACTCCCATGTTAGGGTGGACTGCAAAACTGTGTCCTTTATCTCCTAGAGATAAAAGGACCAGTCTATCTAAGAAAAAATGCACCAATTTAACTTAATATTTTAAAATGCATAGATGAGCACTTGGTTGGAATCCTGTTTGCCTAATGCATTTATTTAATTGTTGTATTATCAAAGGGTGAAATCCTTTGCATCTTCTTTGCCTGGAAGTAAGCCCCAAAGAATGCATTGGAACTTCTGAGTAAGCCCACAAAGGATTGTATTGCATCATTGTTGTTGCAGGTTAGGCAAAATTGAGTAGCATGGCACAGATGAAACCTCTAGTAAGACCAAAAAATTATCATGTGCCAAAATAATTGGATGTATAGGAGCCAAATGTCCATCTAGTCCTGTCATATATATAGTTCTTACTACTTCCTATGAGTCCAGCTCTACCCTCTCTCCATTCTTTAACTGCCACTTGACTTCCAATCCTGCCTGCCCACTTTTCCAATTCTTGAGCTACCACAAAGCATTTCCCCCTTCAGATATGAGAAATGTCTGTAGTACTCTTCTCCATCATGGAAAGGGGAGGCAGCAGCTGCAATCATGACTTCAGGTGTGTACAAACTACAAGGCAGAACTATGCATCTAAGCATTTCGGTGACATTAACCATGCTGCCTGGCATGACAATTTTTGAAGGAAAAACACTGCCTCTTTCTAGTTAAGGTTTAATTATTTCAGTTGCCCATAGACTATTCCTTTTATCTGTATTGCATAAATTGCTTGTAGTCTGAGAGCAGAGCACATGAAGTTTTAATTCTTTCCTATGATATTTCTGCTGCCTTTCTTTTCAAAAATAGGCCTCTCTGGGACTCTCTTTTGTCTTGTATCATTTTTTCCCCTCCCTCTGTCTACATAAAATATTCATATCCAGCAATTACTTCTCTCTTACATATTGCTTGACTTGCTTGTTACATGGTTAATTTGGTTTGTAGTCTGTCTCTTCTTTCTAAAAAAATGATACCTATTAACTTATAAATTATAATTTCATAACAGTGTTGCTTTTTGCCCTGAGTGAATATACTGCTGTTAAACCTGTCTCTTGGAGAGAGAGAAAGTTTACAACTACTGATAATTATAACAATCTAATCGCTGTCATCTGATCCTTTTAATTAGAGCCAAAGGACTTCATGGTTTCATACAGAAATGGATTGTTAAGATTATTTAAGCCAGATGTAAAACGCTTCTTATTTTCTTGTTGTGTGATTAACCAGTTGCTTTCTCTGAGTAAAGGAGGACTGCCTTGCTTCTCTCTGGAGCCACTATTCTCAAATAAGCTGAGGCTTGATGTGATGTTTCTATTGCTGGGCAATTTAACACCGCAGGCAAAACTGAATATTTGAATGCTGCTCACATAAAATATTCCTTCCACACATTCAAAACTGATGTGGCAGGGAGAAGGCTGCAATCTACATCACGCTTTAGCTTTGTGATGGGACTGCAGGGTACTGCTCCACAGCAGATACTTCATATGGGGCTTCTGCTTCATTCTAGCTTTTGCCATCATTCAGTATTGTACAACAGAGCTTAGGCAAGAATGAGCTTCCAACCAATTCTAACTATTAATGTCCTGCAAATGCTAAACTTAAAGCTATAGACATTGTAGAAACAATTGGTTATATACTCCCTTGCTTAACTATAGATAAAGTCAAAGTAGTCCTTAGCTACCTTTTGGAAACTAATTAAGTGGCATGCATTTACAAAACCCAGGAAAGATAGAAGTGATGCTGCTCCTCATCAGCAAGCCTTATTGATTTGCACATGGATAATTACGCTGATGACGTTATGCTGATGATTACAATACTGTACTCTTGCTCATTACTTCAGTAGCTGTGGGTTGTGAGTTCATACAGTATAAGCTGACAAACAAAAGAAAACGAGATTGGGAGCCAATGGAATGAATAGTGTCAGGATACACTCCCTGGCCTCTGTTTGCTTTAGTGCCTCAGCCGCACCTGCTACTACTTACCCTGCGATAGCCTGATTGGCCTTTTGCAATATTTAGCAAGGTTGCTCAAAGACCTAGGCAGGACATGCAACAGATATCCATGTTTCTCTTGCAATGAAACTGCTGATTTAGCTATCCAGCCTTTATTTTCCTGCTTCCTGGATTCTTCCTTGTCTTAGCCTCCTGCATCTCATCAGTAGAAATGTTGCCAATAAGTAAATTTCAGTCACCTAATATGATCTCTGCAGATTCATAATGCTCAACTTTAATATGAGACCAACCATTAATTCCTGAGTTTTACTCAGAGCTGGAGAAGAACTCCCACCCTTACCTATACATCTTGCTCTTGTGGCAACAGTTGCTAGAGCAGCAAAGGGATAAGGAGGTTGATCCCTGCTAACTGGGCAAAGAGGCACCTTTTAACATGGTGATTCTCTTTATTTAGCAGGGGGTGAGTAACTGGCCCTATCCACCCTCAGCACAGTACCTCCAGTGACTGTTGCTGGTATCCATTTTACGTTTCTTTTTAGATTGGGGGGGCTTTGGGGACAGGGACCCATTTTATTTATTTATTATTTCTCTATGTAAATCGCTTTAGCAACTTTAATTGAAATGTGGTATATAAATATTTGGTTTGTTTGTTTCAGCCCTCATTAAATAGCAGCCACACATCTTGGCTTGGCTACCAGCCAATACTTGAGGATTCCTGGTAATTACAAGCAAATATAACAATCTTGAGGGTGGCAGAATCAGAGTGTTCTCCACTTTTGTTCATAATAGTTGGGCTCAATCTGAATTTAAACTGCCCCATCTCTGCCCAACTCTTTTACTTCCTGTAGAGCTATTTGTATACAACAGACTGTTGTGAATGTCTCAAAAGTCCAGTTTGTGTGATTTGCATTAGACTTTGTTCCTAGGACTAGCTGTGGCCCATGGGTTCGGTGCTGAGTCTTGCCAGAAAGTCTCTGACAAAATACTAAGGCTTATATGCTGAAGATACAAGTTTATTCATAACTCTGCCTTTGAAGACATTACTAAAGATCTGACCTTGTTCCACAGAGCTCTGCTGTGCCTAAGCATCAATAGTCAATGTGTGACTATTCATTACTGAGTTGCATAAGGCAGCCTACATCCTATGCTATGATTCAGAGACCAAAATGATCTCCCCACTAATGACTTTGCTTTGTCAGTGAACTTGTAGAACCGTGCTGAGGCTGAGCACCCTTCCTAATATAATACCATTAGTGTACCTCTAGGCAATTAATCTTGGAAACACAGTGCAATCCGTCCAGCATATCTTTTATATGATTTTGGAAGTTAAAGCACACACACAAAAAGACAATGCAATAAGTAGATTACTCAGGGAAAAGAACATTCTAAAGCTTATTATAGTGGATTTTGGTAATGCAAACAGCATGCTTAGCCACATGAACTATACATATACTGTATACTTAATTAGTTTTACCTATCTTTTACAAACTGCTATTGTTGTTGGAACTAATAGTATCAGGAGACTATGAAAGTGCCCATATGCCACTCTGCCCCCCCCCCCGCCCTATTACACTTTAACTCTTTTGTCATTGTGCTAGTTTTATTGATGGTAGTGTGAACCTGAATGGATTGGAACAGGAAGGTTGAGCTTGTCACATGCACGCACATAAGAAGGGGAGGGAGAGACTTGATTTTTAAAGCTTCCAGCACACTCAGCATGCAAGTATTATCTGTATTCCAGAAAGATGCAGTTATTTTTTTTAAGTATGAATTTATTGTTGATTTACATAAGAGATACTATGAATATGGGCAAGATTTTTCAGCTTTTGCCTTCTTCAGCTGCTCTGATGTTATTGAAAAGGCGACCTTTTCAATAATACCAGAGTAGCTAAAGAAGGTGGAAGTCAAAACATAAGATGACAGGCTTGGCATATAATCATGTACATTATATGCCACCACCAAAATTTACAAATAGTGGCAAATACAAAGTTTCCAACCTACACTCTCAGATACTTTCCTGAAGTCTTTGCTGAAATGTTTTTGTCCATATACTTGTGGAAGTTTCAGGGTTGTTTTTCACACTAGAGAAGTACTCACCTGTATTCTTGCAGTATTTTCTTTCAATCCTATGGCCAACCATCTCACACTAAATTTATAAGCTAAGGTGGGATAATCTTGTAGGTGAAACTGTACATTAAGTCCACTATGAAAACAGAATCCCTGTGTTTCCTTGTCTGTTCTGCTAACATGGAGTAATGCCTGATAATGTGGTGGCATTGCATTGTGAGTTTCCACACCTCCCCCTCCACTTAACTGGCTTCTGCTTATGGGGGTGGGAAAAATACAATGGGTGGCATCCAGACTAAGCCTCTGCCAGCAAAGATCCTTCCATGAACTGATGGAGCTTCCGCTGTCAAGAGTGCTAGTTTGGATGCTGTCCAAAGTGATGATGTCACAGCACACATTTTGAATTAGTAAACGTTAGGATGGTGTGGGGAGAAGAAGGGCTGCTTTTAGCAGCAGCCACATATTGGCCGTCATGTTCTGGCTAATGTCTTCATTTTATGAGCCAACATAAAGACTTTGGACTAATGGTTGGCTCCTCATTATTCCTGTAATTTCCCTGTGATACAAAAAATGCATATTTACAGTAGCAGCTTGGTATTTATATGACTTGAAGGCTACAGATTAGTCAATTGACTCCCCCACTCCCAAATTTATTCTTGGCAATCTAGAGGATGCTTTGCAGACATCCTTATATTGGGATAGAGATGGACCGCATTGTCTATAAATGTGCCATATTAAAGTGGTTAGACTTTATTCTGAGTAAATATGTTTAGGATTTCACTGCGTGTGCAGTTCTCTAATATTTAGTTCTCTGATATGGAATCTGTTTTTAACATGGCAGTTTTAATTGGCTCTTCAACATGAGTGGACTAGTTTGGACAATAAATCCTTACCTGGCCCCGCCATGTGATCAGGGACGTGACCATGCTTGTGGTGTGCTGTTCCACTTCCCAGATCATGGGGGGGGGGTTCCTTAGAAGGGCCCCTTCTCGCATATGATTTAATTATGAAACTAAATAAATAATTAAATTGTATGTAAGGACAATTTACACTAGAAATGGGCTCCATGGTTAGTTTTAAAGTAGTCCCCCGTGGAGCAGAATTGATGTTCTGTTTTCTAAGTCCTTAAAAACTAGGGATGTGCAACTCAATTTAGGTACAAAACTATTTGTACCCGAATCTGACTGGTAGTTTGTGCGTGCGCTCGCTACTTCCACCTACTTCCAGTCCGAAGAGTGGACGGGGTGGCAGGGAGTACCTGCCACCCCACCGGACCAGTTTTCCAGCCAGCGCCGGCGGGGGGAAAGCGGAGGGGGGGTAAGTGCACCCTCCTCCACCCCTAAAGTTATCCCAGCCCCGTCATCAAGCTTTGAAGCCGGCCAGTGTTTGGACCTCTTCAGAGGCTCATAAAGGGGCCTCCGAACAGGTTTGTGCACATCCCTAGTGCCTGTCTTTCAACTTTATTTATTTATTTATTTATTGTTGGATTTATATACCGCCTTTCATTAAAAACAATCTCAAGGCGGTTTACAAAAGTTAAAAAACATACAATAAAAATTAAGCTAAAAATATAAAAACAAACCAAATTTAAAATCTATAAAATACAAGCATAAAAAACTATACACGAGTATAAACAAATGTGGGGAAATTGTATTTTTGAAGATATTTTCTTGAATTAGCTGCTAGATTATAGGGGATACATGTAATAATGTGTTTTGTTATACAGTAGATTAAAATTCCTTTTAGATAAAATAATGTTCTGGTTAAAAGATTGGGGGGGGAAATCAGCTTTCAAAAAATCAGGGATTGAATATCAAAAGAGTTGTATTTTTTCATTTCCAGATATTTTTGGTAAGCTGCGGATCCTTTTCCCCTCGAAAAACTCTACATACCCTCTAGATTTTAAGCTTATACTAATTAACAGTATTTGGGTGAAAAACATCCTAAATGATCCATTCCATGAGTGCAAACTTTCTTTTCACAGCCAAAATGAAACATCTCAACTTGTCATTTGCAGCCTGTGGGTTTCTGGGGATATACCACTTGGGGGCAGCATCTGCTCTTTGCAGACATGGTAAGAAGTTATTGAAGGTTGTGAAGGCCTTTGCAGGAGCTTCTTCAGGATCTTTGATTGCCACTGTTCTTTTAACGGTGCCAGAAAATCTAGAGGTAATTGAAAAAGAACATATGATTTTGAAAAGAGATGATGTCTTAAATTGACTCACTTTTGATGATATCAATTGTAATGCTAATAACAAGGCCAAAGCTTTGTAATAAAGCTAAATGCTCTTGCTTCAATTTTCTAGTTAAAAAACGATGTAGCAGTGATGGATTTATTTAAAGCTTTTTAATGTCTTTTTGTATATCTTGCATATGGACTATTGCAAGAAAAGTGGACCATCTGAATATTTTTTAGACTTGTTTGGTTACTTTATAATTTGCATTCAATTATACATAGTTCTAATCTTTGCTATGAATTCACTAGGTGGCCTTAGGTAAACCACTACCTCTCATGTCCAGCCCCTCATCTGTCATTCGGGGATAATAATAGTCACAAGATTGTTGTCAGGATTACAGTAAACAATATTTGAACACTTAAAAGCACCACACAGATGCTAATATTATTGGCTGACATGATGAAGAAAATTACTCAGAGTAGACCTTTTGAAATTAAAAAGACAACTTAGATATTGCATAAGTTGTCCTTTTAATTTCATTGGGACTATCTTGAGTAATTTTCCTCCTCATGACCATTATTAAATATGTACTATGAAGCATGCGAAGAGTTGTCTGTTGATTGACTGAGAATCCTGTAGTTAGCGAGGAATTTGTGGCAGAGACTATAGCTAAAAACCACCCTATTCTTCTTAAATGATATAAAAATAATTGTACCAAAGCTAAAATAGACTGATAATTACAGTTAGTGGCCAACATCCTGACTATTAAAGTGCCGGTGCTAGTGATAGGTTTGTGTTGAGCTACTGGTAGGTTTGACTAGCATAGCACTGACATGTGTGGGAGGAGTGAATTTTAATGATCTCCCCTCCCCATGAAAGCTCTCTGCCCAGCCCAGAAATATGTCCCTTGTACATCCCTCACCAGGAGGAGAGCTGGTAGTGAGCATGAATTGTCTCCTTTGCTGAGAAAGATCTGCATTGGCTTGCAGTTGAATAGGTGATTGCATGTGAGCATCATTAGATTTTCTCCTTCGGGCAGGGATGTCAAACTTTGGCCCTTATGCTGAGGTTGGCCTACAACTCCCATCATCCCTGGCTATTGGCCACTGTGGCTGGGGATTATGGGAGTTGTAGTACAAAAACAGCTGGAGGGCCACAGTTTGACATCCCTGCCTTAGGGGATGGGGCCAAGCTCAATGGAAAATATGCTTGCATGCAGAAGGTTCCAGGTTTACTCCCTGGCATTTCCAGTTAGGGCTAGGAGAGACTTCTGCCTGAAACCTTGGAGAGCCACTGCCGGTCTCTGCAGCCAGGACTGAGCTAGATGGACCAGTGGTCTGATGGTATAAAGCAGCTTTGTACATTCCTATAAGTACTGTACCAGCGCTTCATTAGTATAGAACTCGGCAGTAGCACATCTTACATAGCACCAGTGCAGGACATTGGGCAGTGTAAGTGTTATGTAGTACAGGTACAATGGGTAGAAATGAAAATGAGTATCAGTGGAGGTGTAGTATCTGCTTCAGAAACCGTATCTGCTAGATTACCTCAGGGTTCCTAATTAGAAGCAGGAATTTTAATCAAGAATGGGTCCATACAACTGCATGGTATTGCATGGTATCAGTTTTTATAACTAAACTGTTCAAGATAGTTTAAGATGTTATACTACAGTAGAGTTCTTTCTCTTCAACTGGACTCATGTCTACTACTTGTCTTACTCCCTAATTTCTCCCTAATTTGTTTTTCATTGAACCCCCAATAGTGAAATGCTATATAAGATTAGGATTTAAATGTTGATTATATCATTTTACCTGAAACCCCCAAACCATATTTGCTGCATAAAAACATGTCTTTCCGAAGACTGCTACCCTGGCCTTGATTCTACTATTATTATTATTTACACACCACTTTTCAAGAGAAAGTTCACAGTGTGGTTTACATAGAAAAAGAATAAGAAGATAGTTCATAGGAACATAGGAAGCTGCCATATACTGAGTCAGACCATTGGTCTATTAACGCTGAGTATTGTCTTCACAGACTGGCAGCAGTTTCTCCAAGTTACAGGCAGGAATCCCTCTCAGCCCTATCTTGGAGATGCCGGGGCGGTGGGTGGACATGGAACCTAGATGCTCTTCCCAGAGCAGTTCCATCCCCTAAGGGGAATATCTTACACATCACGTCTCCCAGTCATATGCAACCAGGGCAGACCCTGCTTAGCTAAGGGGACAAGTCATGCTTTCTACCACAAGACCAGCTCTCCTCTCCAGAGGAGTTCCCTGTTCCCAAAAGGCTCACAACCTAAAAAAACACGAGGTAGACACCAGCAACATCGACAGGAGATAAGCTGTGCTAGCACTAAACAAGACCAGTTGATCTCCTTATGCTTAATATAAAGAGAATCACTACTTTGAAAGGTGCCTTTTTGGCCAGTAGCAGGGGAGTCAATAACAGCTCCTCAAAGGCTTTTGTAAGTCACTGGTGGAAATCATTCCTGTTTAACTAATATTTTCTTTTAAATTCCAACAGCCACACATATTTCCCATATGCTGTCTGCAGCTGTTTAAGCTAATTTTGCATTTTTATGAGCTTTAGTCTTTGTAAATTACAACTTTTAGTTGGTGACATTAAAAAAAATGCAAAATTGTCAGCTAGTTGTTATCACTATATTTGATTTTAAGTCTGCATTATTTTTTCAGTGTATTAGGGATGTACCCGAGCGGGGCGGGGAGCGGTTCCCTTAAGAAATAGGTAAGCAGGTCCTTTCCTGCTCTGCTGCCACTCTGCCACTTTTCCCGGGCACAACACTCCTTCTTCTACCAAAGGCCACTGTTCCCTAGCCTATGTGCAGCATCGGCACGCACATGGCTGGCTTTGGCAGAGCGAGCGCCACACCCTGAAACATGTCAGGGCAGCAGTGGAACAGGTAAGGGCCTGTTCATCTGCTCCTTAAGGGAACCGCTTTCTGCCCCACTGAACTGGTTTGGCTCCTGGTGCCCGAACTGGTTTGGCGCTTCCCTAAGGAGGTGCCAAACCAGTTCTTGCACATCCCTATTATTTATGGCTCTCTGCTCATGGAAGATCTAATTTAGTTTTGTGGTCAGCATCTGCACTTTTGGCTATGTGGAGTTTCAGGCACTGCTTAAACATTTGAGTGAAATAAAAGTAGTGACTTGAATTTAGTGAAGATAAAATTAGTTTGTTGCTCAATCTAGTCTTAAACATCCTGAATATTACAGATTGTCTAGTAATTAAGAAAATATGGAATATATGTGAGCCAGCATGTGCTACCATACTAGGAATTCAGTGAATAGCTAGGCATTTTGTTTTTCAGGAATTCTAATTTTTTTTTCTGTAGTCTACTTAATGACTGACATCTCCCATGCTGCTTTGAGGGCTAAAGGAGGGTTCCATCCTCACCAAGCAGCACCAAGCTGCATTGAACCTTTATTCTCACCCCAACATGGGCCAGCAGGGAGGGGAAAGCTATTTTCACTTCTTTCCTCCCTCCAAAAGCCCCTTTTTGCCAGGAATATGTCCCCTGACAATCACACAGTCCTCAGGGACATAATCCTGGCAGCAAAAAGGGCTTTTTGAAGCTCCTGCTGCTCTGTGAAGGTGGAACATTCCCCCCCCCCCATAGAACTGTAGAAGACATGGGCCAATATATTTAAATCAAACGTTTTTCTAACTTAAAGGAATAAACAAATAAAAATAAATAATAATAATAAATAAATAAAATCTGTAATTTTAAAAACAACCACCCACCATTATTTTTCAGGAATGTACAAAAATTGCTTATACATTTGCAGAAGAAACAAGAAAACTACATTTTGGAGCACTGACACCAGGCTATGATCTCATGACAAAACTTAGGTAGGTACTTTTGCAAAGTCTCTCTCAAATTTAGCTTTATGTAATACCCGGAATAAATGCTGCTGAGAAAATTCTGTGTGGATGGCTGTTGTAATAACTGTGAAGAATTGGAACATTCTTTCCCTCCTTAATTATTTACCAGGTGTTTAATTATTAAGACTGACTAATGTTTATCATTCTCTTTTTCTGTAGGAGTAGCATTGATTCCATTCTCCCTCCTAATGCTCATGAGATAGCAGAAAATCGCCTCTTTGTATCAGTCACTAGTGCTAAAAATGGAAAAAATCATTTGCTTTCAAATTTTGCCTCCAGGGAGGATCTTGTTAAGGTAGGAGAGTTGCATATCACTTCTATAAATGAGAATGCATGACTGTCTCCAGGGTCTATGAGTTTGGGTTTTATTAACTGTGACCTGAGCACTCTTCGTTTTATTCACTCGAGTAACTGCATTGCTTTAAGGACTGCTGATGTAGTTAAAGCATAAATGGCACAACATAATATTTCTGAAAATCTTAATAACCAGGGTCTTATGTATTCCTTTAAAAATAATCATCTCTGTATGTGTGTGCACATGTGGAAACTTTGCCTTTATACCAAACAAAATGATAGCCAGAAGCCAAGCCAGATCTTCATGTGTACAGTAAAATCAAATGAAGAAAAGGGTTTTGAGAGATTATCACTCCAATCCAGCAAGAGTGGGCTGAGTGT
This sequence comes from Hemicordylus capensis, assembly GCF_027244095.1. NCBI lineage: Eukaryota > Metazoa > Chordata > Lepidosauria > Squamata > Cordylidae > Hemicordylus > Hemicordylus capensis. Next base: position 121,890,710 of record NC_069659.1, read on the forward strand.
GCAAGCAGGCTCCAATGCTCATCCACAGTGCAGTGCTCATCCAGGTCTCCTTGAACTGGGGATTATATTTATAGTGTCTGAGGTAAGTTCTTCATGCTGAGCTCCTCAGAAGGAGAGTGGGATATAAGTGTACAAATAAATAAATAAAAGTAAGTCAGTAGCTCTTTTTAGTTCCACATCCAGTTCTGTAAACTGGTAACCAAATGGGAGAATGTGGATGATGGTTGCAAGTGGATGCTTCAGGCTATAGGGAGAACAGAGCTGTAAGGTTTTGGGAGCAGGCTATGCCAGTACAAAGAGGTGATGATTAGTAGCACTCAACACCTGGTCTGCTATTAGAATTTATCCATATATTTAATTCTTGTAAACGTGCCTGTGGGGATGTGTCCCAGCAACCCAGCTGATTGGCTGGGCGGCAGACACACCTGATTGGTCGATGCGCAGGCCAATGGCGGCGGCAGGCCGGCCTACTGGGACTCGCTAGCACTGGGAGGCCAGCGGCGGGCCACAGAACCAGTACTCATCCCGGTGGCAGGCCTGCAGGCCCGGCTGCAGCGGTGATGCTGTGGCGGAGGCCAGTGGCGGGCCATGTAACTGGTACTCGGCCTGGCGGTGGGCTTGCAGGTGAGGCTGCGGTGGCGGCGGGCCAGCTTGCTGGGACTGGCTGGCACTGGGAGGCAAGCAGCGGCTGCGGAGGCAAGTGGTGGGCTGCAAAACCGGTACTTGGCCCAGCAGTGGGCCTGCCAGACAGTGGGCCCGGCCTGCACGCGGAGGCCAGGCGGTGGTGGGCCCAGCCTGCCCTTAGAGGCCAGGCGGCGACGGTGGCCCTGGCCCGCACATTGAGGCAAGGCGCCCGTGGGAGGCCAGAGCGGGAGGGAACCAGGCGGCGAAACTTCCCTGTTCGCCGCCCAGCAGGAGGGGCGGCAGCGGCGGGGCCCTTCTCGGCCACCCGGTAAGGCCTGTGGCAGCAGAGGTAAAGAACTCAGTTCGGGGAGGGGGAGGGCAAGAGTCAGTGGGGGAGGGCAAGAGAGAGTGGGGCAGGAGGGGGAGGGAGGGCAGGAGAGAGTGGGGCAGGAGGGGGAAGGAGGGCAGGAGAAAGTGGGGCAGGAGGAGGAGGGAGGGCAGGAGAGAGTGGGGCAGGAGGGAGGGGATAACAGCCAGCCCCAAAGAGCGCACAGGTGCTCTGTGCGGGTCGGCTAGTTCTTTCTAAAATGTATTCAATTGAATAACTCAGTAGTTCGATTTTGAACATCAAATGTTCTCTCACCTTTCTCATTTTCTGACGGTTCTCTCACCTTTCTCTCTCTCCCCTTTTTTTTTTACACAAAGAACTAGCTCCCACAAGAACATCTTATTGCCCTTCCTCAACTTAAGTATCTAGCTAGATAAATAAATGTGTGGCTGCCAATGGTTCCTTGGTGTCTTTTAATTCCTTTCTTGTAAAGGCCATCATGCTTGAGTAAAGCAAAAGGCTCTCATGTGGAGAATGTGCTTTGGTCAAAGCAAATAGGAAGATGATCACCAGTGGATAGAACAAGTTGTGGTTAGTGAAGGTGGACCAGCACATCTTATGTAAATTTTTTCAGAGCACAATTTTCCTAGAAAACTAGGCAACTTCCTGACTGTTTAAGAATGCTCAAGCACTTGATTTTAGGGCTCTATTTATTGTGTAGTTCTAAAAAAATGACGGAAGGTAAAAATCGTTGGAGATGGAGTTCCAGTGCATCCACCTTTTGCACCAACTATCCTCATGACCACTAGGGGCATTGGGAGTAGAGACAGTGAGTAAGGGTCTCCCTATCTGTCCCTACTCTATGACCCCTGAACTGACTCTTCAGCACTTGTTCTTGTTCTGAGTCTCAATCCTTCCTTTCCTCCTAGAGAGTAGATGGAAACATTGCTCCCTCTCCTTACCTATTCATTATGTTGAATTATGATCAGGTCTTTCCTATCCAAATGTACTTAACTAATAAATACTTAATATTTAGTTCTACAAGAATTTCCATGTGTTTTCATTAAATAGCTGCAACATCTAAACAATCCTCTGCTACCTACTCTGTAACTGCAGTTTGTGCTCTCTTCCTTAGTGCTCTGCTGTTTATCTACTGGGGGTAAAATTAACAACCCTGCAACAAAAATGGCAGATAACCATATGGAAAATTGTTTTGGCAACGATCACAATACAAGATAATCAGCTGTGGTTTACAGTGAAAACAAAGAATACCTTACTGTGGGCAAAGTGAATGAAGCAGTTGCTTAAGAAAGCAGATTCCCAAAGAAGCATCACATTTATTAGATGAAGCTAATTGTGTGTGTCAAGTACTGTGTGTCAGGAGCTGAATCCTAACAAAATAATTTCATAGAAATGTACAGTCTTTCAGCTCTACTGTAATAAACCTCAGTCAGAGACCTAGTACAGTTAATTAGTTAAAGTTTGAGTTTAGACTTGAGTTCAGTTTAAAAGCTCAGTTTAAGAACCAGTGTAGGTTTAGAAAAGTGCTCATTCACGCATGCTAAGTGACCACAGGTCCCTTTTGAGTAGGGATGTGTGCAAAATGCGATTCAGAAACCAAATTGCGGCACATCCCTTTAAAATGGAGGTATTACACATCCCCTTTAACATGGAGGAGAGCAGGTCCATACCTGTTCCTCCACTCGCCACCATATCGTAATTGTGGTGCTTCCCACAGCTATGCTGGCATGTTGGCAGGGAATCTCCCAGCTGCCCCCGCGCAAACCTGGTCCACACATGGCCTCCGTGCATTTGCAACGCCATGTGTGTGTGAGTGTCATGGGGTGGGGGACTGGGAGATGCTATGGTGGCATGTGAGCTTGGCTGGGGTTGTGTCGCGATTACATAAGTGGCAGCGAATTGACAAGGAGCAGGTATGGACCTGCTCTCCTCCATGTTAATGGAGATGTGTAATACCTCTGTTTTAAAGGGATGTGCCGCAAATTGGTTTCTGAATTGTGTTTCATGCACATCCCTACTTTTGAGCCATTTTGAGGGGTTCCCTCCTACCATACCTTTGTGTTTAATTTGCAAACTAAAATACCATTTTTGTACAAAAGCTGCCACTGAATATGCAAGAATTGTAACATTTTAGTTGTCTCAGTTTTCTAGTATTATGAGGATGATGAAACAGGGATTCAGTAATTATAACTGCATTTTCTAGTAATGAAAACTTAAGGAAGTATTAATATCTCAGTTTCGTTTAATTTTTTTGTTTTTTATTTAATTTAATTTTTCTACTTCTTCTTCAGGCTCTGCTGGCCAGCAGTTTTATTCCTTTGTATGCAGGAATCAATGCAATGGATTATAAAGGAGAGGTCTGTAATATTGAAATGTTATATATTATGATAATACAGTTCCATTGTTACTACCAAATTCAGTGGTGGATTAATGGAGAGGCAGAGTTGGCATTTGCCTATGGTGGCAAAATTTGAGGAGCAGCAAATTTTGCCTCTCCTCAAATTTTGCCGCCCCTCTCTGTGGGCAGTGGCAGCTGCCCACAGAGAAAGTCTCCCCTTTTACCTTATATAAAAAAGGCAAACCTTTTTTGTTTAAGGTAAAAGGGCAGCAAAGCCTTTTTGCCTGTGGGTGGCAAAAAGCTTAATCCTCCCCTGACCAAATCAGCATGGCATTGAATAGGATGCAGTAGAGTTCCAGCTTGCATGTCACCTCTAACTCTTAACCTCTTCTTGAAAACTAACTTCTCTCTGGTTCTGCTCTGAGACCACATGTTATGAAGGCAAAGGCACCAGTCATGTGGGTTGTTCAGCTAAGATTGGTGCCTCTGATGCTGTAAGTAATCGCATTATCTGGGTGACCCATGTGATTGGCATATCTGCACATCATTGATATAGTGTGGAATATCCACCGTGGACTTTTTGGTGACTGCCAAATAGGCTGGGATACATTTGTATGGGGAAAATTTTTTTTTAGGAAGAACTGCAATGATTGTCATTTTATTAGAAGAGCTGTGTCTGCCAAAATTCCCTCCTCTGTGCAAACATTTAAAGCGACAGGAGGCCTGTGCTCTGCCACCTAATCATCCTAATTTCAAGTGAGAGTGACCTGCTAGAAAGAAGTCTGTTTCTCAGTCCCACTATGTGTACAGAAGGTATCTTTGTCTCCTTTAGCCCTAACATGGTATGACAGAAACGTGATCACACTCACTTCTGGGAACAAAATAAAGATCTCCAGGCTTCAGGGCAGGGCTCTTCCTGCTTGCCATGGATCTTTATCTATAGCCATGTTGTACCTGTACCTAATGGAGTTAATATCCCGGTACCAGTAGTATTAATAAGCCAGACTTTGTTCCAGAAGCGCCATTCACTGTGTGGAGCTTTATGCTGAATGATGTTTCAGAGGATTAGTAAAACAGACTTTTCTTCATTTACTGCCAGATAATACTTTGTGTGCTTCATGAACCAACACATGGCACTCTAAAACGAATGAGCCCCGAATTACATAGATTTAGATACCTGCATGTATTTGTAGATGTATATTCCATTAAGTTTAGTCTTCATGCTTCATGTGCTTCTTTTAAGTGGATTTTAACTACACACTATTTCACAGTGTCTCTTCAGCTTGTAATATATATTTGAATTACTAGAAATAATACCTAAAAGTGATACACCCTCTGAATTTATGAAGAAATGCATTTGAGGCCACAGTGCTATAGCAAAAATATTGTAGCTTCTCCCACCTCAATGTTTGGTTGGAAGTTAAAGTGTCCTGCCCTGACATGGTCCATCTGTGCTGCTGCTGCAGCCTCAGATAATAAGTTGTAGGAGATTAGACTACCAAAGGCTGTCTCTTCTCACTTTCCATTTGAACTCCAGCAAAATCCTTCTGGGCCAATGACTCTGCTAGCGCGAAATAAGGGCACAATCCTCCATATCCCTCCCTGAAAGCTGATGAGGCTATCTCCTCTTGAGAGAATAGGGAGCACATCCCTATCGTCAGAGGTGTTGTTCTAGCTGGGATTGCTCAGCTACACCTTAATGCTTGATGTCCCCCTCTTCTTCTGCTACTGCAATCATGTCCTTGTCCTTAGGCAGACTTTCTTCTGCAATGGAAATGGATCATCCTACAGTAGTAACCTTCAGTGGCACAGTGGGGAAATGCTTGACTAACAAGCAGAAGGTTGCTGGTTTGAATCCCCACTGCTATTATATTGGGCAGCAGCGATATAGGAAGATGCTGAAAGGCATCATCTCATACCATGTGGAAGGAGGCAATGGTAAACTTCTCCTGTATTCTACCAAAGAAAACCACAGGGCTCTGTGGGCGCCAGGAGTCGAAATCGACTTGACGGCACACTTTACCTTACAGAAGTGTGGTTAAAAACTCATGATTGTGTTTGTTTTTTTAAATAGTATTTTTCAAAATTAAAGTGGATCTTTAAAAAAAAAGTTAGATTTAATAGATTTCTTTAAAAAACCAGCCTAGTTTAAAATGAAATGTGATCTTAATGCAAACATATAGACCAACATTCTGATTAACTCCACACCTTTGCAAAAAGAGAACATGGGTGCAGTGCTGTGTTTCAGATTAAAGCAGTGTCTAGAAATAGAACGCCAAACAGGTTCATACATATCCCTACTGTACAAAACCCTGTTTTGGCTCTATGTAAAAGAGACCCTATTGGAGAATATTTGGGAATCCCTGCTAACAGGACAAAGAAACATCTTTTAAAATGATGAGTCTCTTATATTTCGCAGGGGAGGTGGCATCCATCTCTATTCGGCCCAGCTTAGTATCCTTCCCAGTGTTGGTTGTTTATGTCTCCTGTTTACATGTGGTTGTTTTCTTTAATATTATGACTTTTTAGGACTCCTTATTCCCTTTGCTATATAAACTGTGAGCTTTTTGTTGTTGAAACATTTATTATTATTATTATTATTATTATTATTATTATTAGAAAAGATCTCTTTAGGTAAAGAAGGAAAACGTTAGGGCTGTGCATTGAATTGGGCCCATACCTGGAGTTGATTTGATTTGGACCCTCAGTCAGTCAGTCAATTTGGACCCTATTGGACCATTTTTCATCTACTTGGATGAAAAAGAAAAGTCATTTTCACTGGACCTTTTCCTTGTTGAATTAGACTGTTTTAAATCTCCTTGATTTACATTTATTTATTTATTTAGCACATTTATATACCACCAAACACAAATGTCTCGTGCCAGTTTGCAGTTGGCTAAAAGCAGCTATAAATAATAAGATCAACAGTTAAAAACAGATGATTAAAATTAAAATCAAATTTAAAATTCAGCTAAAAGCCTGACTGAACAAGTGGGTCTTCTGTGCTCTTCTGAAGTCCATTTGAAGTTGGTGCAGCTCTTACTTCTACAGAGACAGAAGTTACTTCCCCCCCGGGGCACTACAGAAAAGGCTCGCCACTGAGTCATCACTTGAGCCAATGGTAACAGCAGATAAACCTCCAGCTATCTTAATTGGTGGTGGTGGGTGGTTCACAGTGAAGAAGGTGTTCCCTTAAATCAATCTGCCCTTTATCTTTGGCTCTCTCAACTCGAAATACATCTTTTCCATTGGTTGTAAGAGTATAGAAATTTCAAACCAGAAAAGGGACATTTGAATTGTTAAGCAAACTGTCTTCCTCTTTGTGGCTTTCATAGTAAACTATTCTGATGTTCAACAAGGATCATTCATAATGAAAAATTTGGGGAATGAACTATTGCTTGTTTTATTCAGGATACTTGTGGATCCTGAAAGTCAAAACAAATGAATGAAAAACAATCACAGTTATTGTTTGACTTTGGACTCTGATTTGGACCTCTTTCTCAGTTCTAATTCCTGCTTGCCTAGGAAGTCAATTGCCGTTATTTTAGAATTGACTTCATGGAATAGTTTGTGGGACTCTTTATTCCATTTGAAGTTGTATAATGATGAGTAGAGAAGTAGTTGAGATAATGAATATGGTGAGGTATGCTTTGATTGTTGTTCCTGAGGATATATTGTTAATAATAATAATATCGGATTGAATTCATTATGCTTTATTGGCCCCAACATGAACTGCTGGCAAACAACTCATGAAGACTCTGACATTCTCTGATGGGTTGCAGTGAGTCCTATGCATAACACATCACTCTGTATGTAATACATTTTGAGGAGCACCTTAAGTGTTGTGGGTTGAGATAATTAAGAAGGGGATATGATAAGATAAGTTTTGGCAAAAGCAATTGTAAAAGCTAGAAGAAAAAAGAAGCAGGATGTTCTCAAAATGGAATATAGCAACATGTTTCTGGTTAGCATCTGAAAAGACATTTTGTAACAGGAAATTTATGCACTTTTGAATAAACTGTTAACTAAACCTGTGCACTGAGCTAGCAGGTGTTAGAGAAATCTACATCTTAAAGGGTTGTTTTATAGGCAGGGGCCACACCTTTCACAGGTCAATGGAACATATGCAAAGATAGAATAATGAACCTGTTTAAATACTGACATAACATAATCCAGTTTCATTTTCTACTAGAAATGGATTGATGGAGGTTTAACCAATGGCCTCCCAATCCTGCCAGTGGGTCGAACTGTGACTGTTTCTCCTTTTTGTGGTCGACTAGACATATGCCCACATGATAAAGGACGCATAGATGCCTATGTTAAAGTCGCCAAACAAGACTTAATGGTGAGTGCACAGCTTAGCAATAATTTTTGACGATTGTACTAAACATTTGGGCTTAAAGATAGATTTTATAACGTTGTAATTCTCACTGTATATTTCTGGGTATGTAGCTTTCTTTAACACTGTCTGGTTCAAACTCCCATTCCCCTAAAGTAAAATTTTGACAATTAAATTCAGTGGCCTAAATCTTCTGCAGCACAAAAAGAGCAGTGCCCTTACAGAGTGACTGCCTGCAGAATGACTTAAAGGCTTCTCCCACAGCCCAGAGGGGAGGGGGACATGGTGTTCTCTCCCTCTCTTCTGGGCTACAGAAGATGTAGGCCACTAACGCCAACAAAGGCCAGAAGAAGAGAGAATGCTTAAGCTATCTCATAAACTAAAACAAAACCTTTGTACTTTTATTTGGCTGGTAAGTTTGTTACTTCTGTTTGGCACTAGGTCTTCAGATAAGTTGTATCTTTAAAGTAACAGACGGCAAAACAAAAAAAGCCATGTTTAAAAATCTTTTGACTTGTAGGTGATACGAAAGCTGTGCTGTTGTATCACCTCCTTTCTTGGGGTTAGTTTAACTGACAACCACTGCATGGCAATAGCTTTAGTGGCTTTTTTAATGGTGAGGAGAAAACGCCCTCAGTCTCTATATGGTAAGTGCTTGAACTTGAGTGGCTTGCTGTGTGGAGACAGCATTCCACAGCACAGAGTGGGCAGAAGGGAAGGGGGAAGTGATTTTAACTTATCTCCTCTCCCTCCAGAAGCAGCCTCAGAAGCAACAAAAAGCCAGGCATGAGTTACGTGTCTCTAAAAGACATTGGATTCTTCATGGGTGTAGGATATGTAAAAGTTTTTGGCACAAGTTTTATTTCAGATTATCAATGGTATTAAAAGGCAATGGAGGAATTTCAGAAGACTCAGAAATCCACTGTTTATATGAGCAGGAAGGAAGCTCTGGGAAAATAAATCAAATGGGTACTTTATTATAGACTAGAGTTGTAAAATGAGAATTTGGGCACTGTATAGTGAATTCTAGGAACGCTGTTATATTACACTGTATTTTCATCATTTCACAAATTAGGTGCTAATTTGAAGCTACCTGCTTTCCTCAAAACTATTCAAAACTATTACCAACTTCAATTAAAATTTTGTCTCATTAGGGAATAAAAGTTCTGATGAGGTTTTATTCAAGTAACAGTGATAATTAATCAATTGAGACTCTAGTTTTGGATCCCTAGTAGACAGAGGACTGGATAAATAGGAAAAACCCAGGGCCAGATCTGCTCAGGAGACTTGTGGGCAAGCTATTGTTTTTCAGGGTGGCCTACTTCTCAGTGTCACTCTGAGAATAAATCTAGTAGAACAAAGTGTATTGTTTTGTGTTTTTCTTCTTCTCTCCCTTCTGATGGGATATTCCCTCCAGCTGCACTGTTCAGGTTCTGGGCTATGTGAGCAGCTTTCTGCTTAGTCAGCCTGAACTTCAGTAAGGTAGCGCTTTATTGGTCAAGATTAATGACAATGTGGGAAGCACTGTAAGCTGATCCTAATTAATCAGCCCCATCTTAGCTTAGAGGTAGCACAGCCCTTTAAAATTTATTTGCATCATGGACTAGAAGAAAAAAGATCCTTAATTTCACATCTGACTGCTCTAGCATCCTAGCCTGCAGCCCCTAACCCTAATCTTACTTCCTTTCCCCTGTAAGGCCTGTTAGCTGTTCATTAGCCTAACAGTCACACAGTGCACAGAGCTCTTGTATCTGAGCTCTTCTCTTATCCTTCCAGGATTCCATGACAGCATGAGGCTATAGTGCATTTTCATTCTCAGTCTTCTAATTTTTGAGAGTGTTCTTTAAAAAGTTAAATCAACAACGTTACTTGTTCCTGGGGTGTCCTCTAGATACAACTTGTCTGGGTGACCCCTTTTCACTACTGTACTGGTTTGGGATGTGCATGAACCTGTTTGGAGGCCCTTTTTACAGGCCTCAGGTTTGAACAGCCGGCAGTTCAGCCGGTTTGAAGGCGGGAGGAACACCTTTAACGGCAGGGGAGGATGCACTCCCCCCCCCCCCGCGTTTCCCTCACTGGCGCTCTCTTAAAAACTAGTCTGGCAGGGTGGCAGCATACCTCCCTGCCACCCCGTTCCCTCCTCGGTCCAGATGTGACCGGAAGTACCCCGTGTGTGTACACATGTTGGGCACATGTGCTTGCTTGCGCGCGCTGACGTACACACACATGGGGTAGTTCTGGTCACTTTTGGACCGAGGAGGGAACGGGGTGGCAGGGAGGTATGCTGCCGCCCTGCCAGACTGGTTTTTAATAGAGCACCAAAGGGGGAAATGTGGCGGGGGGATAAGTGCACCTTCCCCTGCCCTTGTGTCCCCCCCCCTTCAAACCGGCCTCCGCCAGTTCCGTGCATATTCCTAGTACTGGTCAGCCTGAGACGACCTATTTTACTATTGAAGGGCATTATGATTGATGTCCTGGTGAAGAATTGGAACAGCAAACTCACTGGGGCGGTAGACATGATCGCTCCTAAGCGTCCTCTCCGACCCGCTTCAGAACTGGCCCCTTGGTATAGGGAAGAACTACGGGGGCTGAAGCGGCGAGGTAGATGACTAGAGTGCAGGTGGAGAACGACTCGGCTTGAATCCGACAGATTGCAACATAGAGCGCATTTACAGACCTATGCTCAGGCGATACGTGCGGCAAAGAAGCAGTTCTTTTCTGCCCGTATTGCATTCGCAAATTCACGTCCGGCAGAGTTGTCCAGGGTTGTGAGAGGGCTTGTATGTGCTCCTCCTCCCTTGAATCAGAATTTGGAACCATCTATTACCCGCTGTGATGTGTTTAAGTGGAAAAAATCTCTCATATTTGGGCCGACTTGGATTTTGTCTTGACTTGGATTTTGCACTTACTTCAGTATCTGATGTGGAGGTATCCAGTGAGTCCTCTTATGTGGTTAGGTTGGATCACTTCCAGTTTGTGACTCCTGAGGATGTGGACAAGCTGATTGGAACGGTGCGGCCCACCACCTGTCCTCTTGACCCTTGCCCAACATGGCTTGTTCGATCTAGCAGGAAGGTTGTTGTAGAAGGCCTGGTAGAGATTATAAATGCATCTCTGAGGGAAGGTAGGATGCCTCCTAGTCTTAAGGAGGCAATTATTAGACCGCTTCTAAAGAAGCCTACCTTGGATCCCTCGGAGCTGAGTAACTACAGGCCTGTCTCCAACCTTCCGTGGCTGGGCAAGGTAATTGAGAGGGTGGTGGCCTCCCAGCTCCAGACAGTCTTGGAGGAAACGGATTATCTAGACCCATTTCAAACTGGCTTCTGGGCTGGCTATGGGGGTGGAGACTGCCTTGGTCGGCCTGATGGATGATCTCCAACTGGGAATGGACAGAGGAAGTGTGACTCTGTTGGTCCTTTTGCACCTCTTGGCGGCTTTCGATACTATCAACCATAGTATCCTTCTGGAGCGTCTGAGGGGGTTGGTGGTGGGAGGCACTGCTTTGCAGTGGTTCCGCTCCTACCTCTCTGGCAGGTTCCAGATGGTGTACCTTGGAGACTGCTGTTCTTCAAAATCAGAACTTTTATATGGCGTCCCCCAGAACTCCGTATTGTCTTCAATGCTCTTTAAGGTGTACATGAAAGCGCTGGGAGAGATCATCAGGAGATTTGGTGCAGGGTGCTATCAGTATGCTGATGACACCCAAATCTATTTCTCCATGTCAGCATCATCAGGAGAGGGCATAACCTCCCTAAATGCCTGCCTGGAGTCGGTAATGGGCTGGATGAGGGATAACAAACTGAGACTGAATCCAGATAAGACGGAGGTGCTCATTGTGCGGGGTTGGAACTCGAGAGACAAATGCCTGTTCTGGATGGGGTCACACTTCCCCAGAAGGGACAGGTACGCAGTCTAGGGGTGCTTCTGGATCCAAGTCTCTCCTTGGTGTCCCAAGTTGAGACAGTGGCCAGAAGTGCCTTCTATCAGCTTTGGCTGATATGCCAGCTACGTCCGTTTCTTGAGTTAGATGACCTCAAAACAGTGGTACATCTGCTGGTAACCTCCAGACTGGATTACAGCAATGTGCTCTATGTGGGGCTGCCTTTGTACGTAGTCTGGAAACTACAGTTGGTCTAGAATGCAGCAGCCAGATTGGTCTCTGGGTCATCCAGGAGAGACCATATTACTCCCGTATTGAAGGAGTTACACTGGCTGCCAATATGTTTCCGGGCAAAATACAAGGTGTTGGTCATAACCTATAAAGCACTAAACAGCTTGGGCCCTGGGTTTTTAAGAGAACGCCTTCTTTGTTATGAACCCCACCGCCCATTGAGATCATCATCAGGAGAGGTCCGTCTGCATTTGCCACCTTGTCTGCATTTGCCACCTGGCTGCATTTTGCCAGCTCGTCTGGTGGCTACTCAGGGACGGGTCTTCTCCGTTGCTGCCCCGAGGCTTTGGAATGTGCTCCCTAGTGAAATAAGAGCCTCCCCATCTCTGACATCTTTTTAAAAGTTTCTAAAGACGCATTTCTTCACCCAGACTTTTAACTGATATTGTTTTGATTGTTTTAATGTTGTTTTTAGAATATTGTTTTTAAATTGTGTTTTAAATTTCTTGCTTTTAAATTTTTTGTTTTTATTGATTGATTGATTGATTGATTGTTAAATTTATATACCACCTTTCATTAAAGCAATCCCAAGGCAGTTTACAGCAAAAAATTTAAACACAAGATGGTAAAAAAGACACCATTAAAATATTAAGGGGGGGGGGAAATTAAACAAATCTGATTAAAAATTTAAAACAAAAGCATAAACGCAATACAGACTTTTTGTTTTTAATTAACATTTTACTTTTAATCTTGTTGTAAACCGCCCAGAGACGTAAGTTTTGGGCAGTGTAAAAATATGATAAATAAATAAAATAAATAATAAAATTATGGAATAACTCCATGCTCAATGGCCTGAGCTCCTTGGAAAGGTGGGGTCAAATTATTATAAATGATGGTAATAACTTGTATGTTGAGTGAAGAAATGTGGGTTTTCTAGAAAATTTAGAACTGGAAAATTTTCTGATGCAATTTTCCTAGTATTTGCATAAAATTGTCATTTTTTTCTAAAACAAGTTACTATACAAACTCTTCTGATTCTGTAAATAGATAGTGATCTGACATGTTTTTCGGCCTATTTTACAGTTAAGGAACAAAACAAAACCTCCACTATATTAATTTCCCTTCACTGTATCTTAAAAGTTTTTCAAGTAGCCACATTTTGGCAAATAGAAAATTTTCCTTGGACAAATAAAGTATGGGGACTTTCCCCCCAAACAATTTCATTTTGGAAAACTTTTCATCTCACAACTCTGGTTGAATATCAGAACAAGTCACATGAAACCTCCCTATATTTCATAATTAATTAATTAATTAATTAATTAATTAATTACTATACCGCCTAATATAGAAATCTCTAGGCGGTATACAGATTAAAACATAATATAAAATATAAAACATTTAAAATCCATAAAACAGATAAAAATCACAATAGATAAAAACACATTAAAATTTAAAAATTAGATTTCAGCGAAAGCCTGGGAAAATAGGTACGTCTTTAGGATCCTCCTAAAAACAAACAGAAAAGGATATGCTCTTATTTCAGCAGAGAGCACTTTTCAAAGCCCTGGGGCAGCCATAGAGAAGGCCCTGTCCCGAGATGCCACTAAACGAGTTGGTGGCAACCGTAACCAGACCTCTCCAGATGATCTTAATAGGTGACAGGGTTCATGACAGAGAAGGGTCTCTCTTAAGTACCCTGGACCTAAGCCGTTAAGGGCTTTATAGGTAATTACCAGCACTTTGTATTTTGCTGGGAAATATATTGGCAGCCAGTGCAGTTCTTTTAGAATCAGTGTTATGTGGTCCCTTCGGGTAAACCCAGAGACCAATCTGGCTCCCACATTCTGTACCAATTGTAGTTTCCAAACTATGCACAAAGGCAGCCCCATGTATTACCTCAAAAACAAGCTAATGGAAACAAACAAAATATTAGGCTGTTATAATTATGAACTCTATTATATTGCTTTTCAGTATATATATAGATAGATAGATAGATAGATAGATAGATAGATAGTTCTGTTAAAAAAAAAAAAAGCTGAATGCTGAAAAATACAATCCTTACATTTGTCTTGCTTCTGGGCTGCAGTTGTCCGTAACCAACTTTGTAAGACTTCATCAGGCTCTATTTCCACCATGTCAAAAGAAAATGGAATCACTATACCAAGATGGATATGATGATGCCGTACATTTTTTACTGAAGGAAAACTGGTTTGAATAGAATATGTGTGTTGAAAATTAACAGAGTCTGATGTCTGTCAGAGCAAAGCTACAAAGACTCCGCAGAGCTCACGGGATTGCTGTCAGAATTTCTTTTTATCTAAAATAAATGCCAAAGGAATTGCATCTGTCACTGTCAAACAAGTGTTTGTATATAGGTGTGTTAGATTGAACATATAAATGGGTTCAAATGAAATTGAATTGACTTATGTAGAAAGAGAATCTGCTTTTTAGAGATTAAAGGAATAAAAATCAAAGTGTTTTCTCTTGTGTGGTGCTGTAGAATGGCTAGCACAGTATGGAGTATTAATTCTAGAAATGCTGAAATATTATTGCTGGCATTCCTTAGATATGAGATATTTGTCTATATTGGCTAATATCCAGACTAGCACTGTTTTGGTGAGACATTGACTGACATCCAGACTAATGTTGCACTGTTGTACAAGGGGCAATTTTAGATTATCTCGCTTTCCCTCTGAATCGAAATCATCGCTTTTTGGACATCTCAAAAATATGTCCCTGAGGGTTGCTCAGTTCTCAGGGACATATTTTCAGGAGGCTAAGGGGAGATCATAGAAATAGCTTCTTCTCCCATTGCTCATAGGTGTATATTCCAGATATCAGCCACTGTTACACCAGTACAGTGAATGTGAGCCATAGTGAAAATATACACTGTATGTGTAGAGTTTCATACTCATGTTCTTGTTTTAGATCTTTTCCCCCTACTGTAGTCTCAAGCATGAACTCCAATTACAAAGACACTGTGGGAGACCAAAGAAATTATCTGCGTATATTTTTATGCATTTGTGTTTTGTAGTTAGTACATCTTGTTCTCCAATAAATTATATAACCTTACATTTTTAATTTGCATAGACTTTTAAAAAATCTCATTTTTGCTTTCTGTCCTATAAAATACTTTGAAAAAAGTTGGACCATTCTTAAATTATATTGATGTGTTCTCCATCAAGAATATAAACTACTTTGGTTCGTAATCACTTGGTGAGCCATTTGGATGAAGTGAATGTTGCTAAGACAATTATTGTCCATAAACTGGAATTTGCTGATGTCAGAATTGTCCAAATGTCTGAGGGGAGTGACGGGGAGACTTACTTCACTCATATTAGTTCCTGTGTTGGTGGGACCTACAGGTTTTGAATTTATAGTAGTAAGAATGCTGCTGATATTATAATACAAGAACAGGACTGATTCTGCTTGAGTCCTGTGTCACAACATAAACTTGAGATGTTTAAGAAATTCAGAAATTGTTTATGTATTTCCAGTCTCTCATGATGTTCTCTGTTAATCATTGAGTTATCTGCTATTTGCTATGAGTGGCTTGGACATAAAAGCTAAAATGCCACGCACTTGCGTGGTGCATTCCTGGGGCTCCAAAGTGGGGCACTTCCCTTCACCCGACTCCTGGAACTGTTGGACAAGGCATAGGAGCACCCAAGCGAAGCTGCCGCTCATCTGGGCGGGTGATCCACCCACGCAGGTAGGGCTCCCTGATCACCTGTGTGCAGAGCAGGTCAAACCCGCTCTCCTTGCAAACCCCCTTTCGGCTCTATAAACTGCTTGTGTGTAGGGTTGTGTAAACTGCTTGTGTGTAAAATGTGTAGTTGTGCTTCTGAAGAGTCTTGAGTATGAAAATTTGACCTATGAGGAGTTATTCACACATACAAGCTAGAACTTGCTGCACTCATCAAGTAATGAACATTTATTTGTGAACTGTACCAATGTGTTCTAAAATAAGAGGCAGTAACCAACTAGAAAAGAGGTAGAAAGAATATTTATATTTTCTCAGAGTAATTAAGTGACTGGATTGCTGACGCTCATACAACATTTATAACTCATCAAATGGACCTTTTGATGAAGGAGATGTATAAAATGAAGACATTGAGATGATTCAGACAATCAAAAACTGTGTTCTGTCCAGGTTTGGAAGCTGTGTGTGCTCCCAATTTTCGGTTCTGTGGAAGCAACGTAAGAGGAGAACCTGGGTAGAAGTGTTTGTGTGGAAGCAAGATAGGAGGGAAACCTGGGTAGCTTTTCCACCTACCTTGCTTCCATACAATCACTTCTACACAGGTTTTCTTCTACAGAACCGAAAATTGGGAGCACACACATCTCCCAAACACAGGAAGAACGCAGTTTTTGATTGTCTGAATTGCTTCATTTTGTATTGAATTAGCATTCAACAAAGCCACAAACTTTGTATTTCCATATTTCTGTTATGTGGTTGACAGTTCTGGTTTCTAACAAATGGAGCTGGTGTTGCAGTTCAAGACTTCAGTGTGCAACATTTTTTTAAGCAGCTTGGCTATTGAACCTTTGATTCAATTTGATATTCAGTAGATAGATAGCAGTGTAAGAAGACCATTGAGATCATACATCCTTAGTGACCTCTATTACTGACAAAGTGACAACTACACTATGAAACAATGTTCTGCCAAGACCATTAGTTCAAAGACAGACTGCATAGAAATCCTCATACCTGGGAAGCTCTGGCCATTCACTGTCTCATTGATTCAGTGTCTGATTTCTGAAGATTGATTTGATCAGGTTTTTTCCTGTTCCCAGCATTACCTAAAAGTGTAAATAAAATATGATTATCCACTAGTATAGAGAAGAGGCTATACGTAAGCACAATATTTCCTGAGACTCTTCTTTTCTAGCCTGAAGAATCCTAATATATTTAAGCCCATTCTTTGATGAATGTACCTTACGGTTGAAATCACACATCTGTTTAGACTCTAATGCAGACCCATAGGCTTCATTACACAATGTGTTCTCTACATTATCTGCTTATATCCAATCCTTTGCCACGAGCAGGCAATTGACGTATATATGGCAAGCATCCTTGTCAATTTTCCTTCTAAAACACCTTGTGAGTTGGTTTTCCTTTTAGTATAACCTGTGTTCCTCTGCTAGTGCATGCAGTTAGACTTTTAAACAAACAAACAAGCAAGCAAAACAAAACCAAATCCCACCCACACTCTTAACAGGGCTTGGGAATATAAAATTTCTTTATAGGAGCAATGTGGAAGTGAGAGGATATCTCAAAGAGAGTGTAACTGCTGGAGACCTTTGCTAAACTTGCAGTGTTTATCTCTTTTTAGCTCTTTTTCTCTCTCACTTTTTGTTGAAAAATATTTTATTCAGAATCAAGGGTTTCTTCCCCCTTGAGGATCTGACTGGCTAAAAGATATACATATTTTAAAAATCATTATATAGAAAGCATAATGGCTGGAAAACGAAAAACTCCCATCACATGGAACATTTATGTGATTACGATGACACACATATTTGCTTCAGTCTAATTATGGCTTGCTGCATAACCATCCATTGATTTAAATACCCAATGCAAGTGTATTCAAAACTACATTTTGAATACATCACAGTAGCTGCACAAACCTCTCCCTGCCCCCCTCCCGATTAGCCATCTATTGTTGCTGGGAGTGCGAACCTTGCTCCCAGATGACCCTCTGCTGCACTGACAGCACAGAGCTCCAGAGGACGAAACAACATGTCCCAGCATCTGGGTATCCCACAATGTGCCAAGCATGGTGCATTGGGGGATTCCCCCAGGAGGTGGGCACTCTAGGCACCTGTCTCTGTTTCTCCACAGGCTAAACGAAGCCTGAAGAAATGCGATCCTGGAGCCTGGGCAAATGGTGTGTTGGCACCGTTAACTCATGCAAAATATCAGGCTTAAAAGCTGGGCTAGGCAGGGCTACCCTGCCAGGACTGGACACTCAAGTGGCAGCATGAGGAGTGTGTCAGGTGGTAGTGCCCCAATGGGTGCCTATCTCCACCCAGATTTCAAAGCAATTGGTAAAAGGGGTGATTTTTTAAAAATTGTTGAATTTGGCACATCATTACGCTTTCCCCCCATAGGGAATAATGGGGAATCCAGCAGCCCCATAACTCCACTTGGGAGGTACCAGGGTGGCCCAGAGCAGGTTGTTGTGTAGTGCACATAGGGTGCCAACCATCCCCAGAACCACAAGCCCATAGGGCACTGGGTTTTATTGTTTTCAATGTCTGAGGTGTTCTGAGATTAGATTCTCTGGTAGGAAATTGGAGTGGATTCTTTCTAAGCCCATTCATCATTTTACACTGAAGAAGATTATGAAGCATCACTCATTTTTGTTATGGATGATAATGAATAATTATCTTTCTTATTAGTGGAAACTTCCAAGCTTCATAGGGTTCTTTTGCAGAGAGAAACGGAGCCAAAGCAAAATGCTCGTAGATAGGCTACAGCATGTCTAAATCCTTTGAAGGATTTTTTTTTTAACTACCAAGCAGTCTCATTGAAATCAATGGGACTTACTTCTGAGTAAATGCGTCTAGAATTGTACTGGTGTGTGTGTGTGTGTGTGTGTGTGTGTGTGTGTGTGTGTGTGTGTGTGTGTGTGTGTTGTTTTGGTGGGTGATGTCAAAGAAGGAGCAAATGAGATCACTAAGACAAAACTCAGGAAGTTTACCTGGTGCATACATTGAGGGGGGGTTTCACCCAGGGTATAGGCCTTTTTATTTTCCTAGGCCTTCTAACATTTGAAGAATGTTTTAATGCTACTAGTTTGTACTTCTTGTTTTTTGTTTGCATTGTTTGTTAATTTTTTAGCATGCTGTCTTTTGTTACCTTTGTTAGCCATCCTAGGAATGTTTTATTGAAGAGCAGTACAAAAATGTATGAAATATAAATTAAACTCAGAAAACAGTTTGATGAGACCAGAATGCAACATAATTAGGAGCTGCTTGCTGTGTATTATATTAGCTGTCTTGGTATGGTAGGATTTTTTTCTTCTTTATTCTGGGAGGTGAGGAGGATTTACACTCACTGGGAATAAACTTTAAGGATAAATAGACCAGCTATGAGGCCTATGAATGCTACCTGTTATTTTGAAACATTTTGATAAAATTGAAATGCATTTATTTTGAGTGTATAGCCTCTGACAATAGCATTGCTGAGAGGGACAAAAGAAAGAAGTGGGAAGTATACAATTATAAAGACCTTGCTTGTTTTCAGGACAGAAAGTAAGTAGAATGATAGCACTGAAGAATGAAAAGAAATTTGAAGCAAATAGGAGATAGCTAAAAAGAAAAAGTAGGGGTGTGCATGATTACAAATTCTGCTATTCCAATAGAGATTGAATCAAATTGCAGAACCATCAAATTGATTCATCAAGGTCAGCCAGCTTGGCTGGCTTGCTTGACGAATCACCTGAATCAATTTGAGAGATTAGAGCACCATTTTGACACCCAATTTGCTGGGGAAAGGGCCTCAAAATGTCCCCCCCTTCTGGTAGAGTTGGTCTACCAGTTGAGGTCGGTGGGTAGGTCAGTCCTCTGAGGAGAGCAGATGCGCCGTCGGGAGTGGAGGAGTGGTCTACCCACCGACCCCAATTGGTAGACCAGCACTCCTCGGAAAAACAGGAGAGCTGGTCTACCAATTGGGATCGGTGGATAGACCAGCCCTCTGCTGTGGACTTAACGCATCTACCTGCCTTGGAGGACCGGTCTACCCACTGACCCCAATTGATAAACCAGCTCTCCCTGGGGAAAAACCCTTTTGAGTCCCTTACCCGCCCCCTCAGCAAAACAGGCCTCAAAATGGCATTCAAATCACCTAAATCAATTAGGGTTGAATCAAGTGATTAACTTAGACCCCATATCAGGCCTTTTATTTTGAGGGTGATTTGATTCAAGGTCAATCTGTGAATTGCCCCCTATTCAACCCAAATTCAATTGACCTCAAATCAAATTGCATACCCCTAAGGGGAAAAAAAGGGCCTGGTTTATATGCTATATTTTAGGGATGTGCACAGAACAGAATTCATGTTCTGTTTGGGGCTTGAAATAAAATGCAGATGTCTGAAACATTCCATGGAAACAACCAGTCTGCAGGTTGATTTGATGGAACAAACTCAAAACGTTACGAGTGTTTCAGCCATAGGGAACAATGGAGAAACTTCAAACACCCCATTGTTCCCCATGGGTAGCTCCTAGGAGCACTAAAGTGAGTTAGGTGATACGGTATTATAGGTGCTATCTACCACACAGCACACAAAAGAAGTGGGCAAGCTGATGATTATACAAATTTTTAACCTTTCCCCAAAACCCCCATAGGTGCCCCAGCCTCCTCTCCTGGGCTCGCCTAACCTCTTCAACCAGGTGGTCCCTCCACCTGGGCAGCTAGTCAGGGGTGACAGCTTCGCCCTTCATCCTCCCTTCATCCTTGGGTTGAGGTCATATGAGGCCTATTGCTGCCAGCAGATGCAGGGGCCCCTGGGTGATGCCATTGCAGGTGCTTCAGCATCCCTGATGTCCCAAAATGCTTAGGGTCCTTCCCTCTGCTGACCTGTGCCCTTCAGTGGGAGCAGATGGCATGGGTTGGGTTACCAGAGCAAAGCTCAAATTGGTCCCACACCATGTTGCCTTTAGAGCTGGTCTGGCTCTATTTGGGTGGTGGTGGTACTGGGGCTGCTGATTTCTTCTGGGGGCCACCGCCACCACCCTTGGTTTGTGGCTGAGAAGGTCCAGGAAGCAGAATTAGTTCCTTCTGCTCTTCCTCAGTCTCAAACCAGAGGGTACACACTTCTAAGAGAGATTGGGGAGGATGGCGAGGCTGATCTGGCTGGGCTATCAGCCAACACAATCTCCTTCGCTGTCACAGGAAGAGCTTCTTCCCTGACAGCGGCGGACCTTCCTCCTAATTCTAGCTCAGTCGGACCCAGTGGTTGCACTGCAGGGCCACCCTCATCCTCAAAAGTGAGCCTGCATGCAGGCACAGCAATGCAGATGAATCAGGGAGTGGGCCCCTACTGCGGTCACCCACCAAAACCAGCATCGCCCCTCTGCTCATGCCTCATGGACATCTTGGTTGTTGTTTTTTAAATTCAAGCCCTAAATTTGATGGGGGGTGAGGGAGAAGAAGCACTTTTAAGGTGGTTATTTTAAAAAGGAGTTTGGGGTCTGGGTGGTCTCTTTATGCTGTGTGTGCCACACAAAGTGCTATCTGTAGCACTGTAGCGCACACACAGAAACTAGAAAAATTAAATCCTACCAAAATAAAGAAGCAAGCTCTCTCTGCCTCCCAGTCTCCTTAAATATATTTTGAAACTCCCTCCTTTGTCAGGAATTCACAATAGTGCTTAGAATGTTGAAACATTCAGATTGAAACAGGGTTCTGTTCTGAGCTTGTAACGGGCCCTTTATTTAGATGGTGTCCTATTTCTAGTCAGAATGTTTTGCCAATGAAACATTCTGCACATACCTACGATATTTTTTTAAGTAAAAAATCGAGAAAATAGAGAAATAGCTTTAGAGAAATAGATATGGGAATTGTTATAAAGAAACAGATATATCAAAATCAAGAAACAGATATAGAAGCTATTCACACGCCTGTGCAAAACTGGGCTAATGAAACCCAGCCCGGTTTTGCATATGTGTGTGTACCACTGGGATTCGGCCCGATCCCGGTGGTGGTACTGCAGCAGCAAACCCAGCTACAGAGCAACCATCCAAAACAAGGTTAGGAGAGCAAGTGCTCACCTAACCCCGTTTTTACGATCATCTGCCAGCCATAGCTGTTTGCAGCCCAGGCTGGCTGACTGTGGGACTCCCAGTTATCTTCAGGGAGGGGAGGGGGGAAACAATGCATTATGGGAGCTCTGTGGAGCAGGTCAATGTGTCCAGCACCCCAACTCTTGGAGCTACTGGCAATGCATCCAAGGAGCTTTGCCCCCACATCTTGAGGCAACCTAACAGTTGGCTAGCAAAGATACCTCATCTGGGATCCTGGTAATCAACCACTTTACTGACCAGCAATGGAATGGAGGACCAACTTCATGCCTGAGACAGTAGACAAGGCACAGACCAAGGCCAGTAGCTGCAGCAGAACTCTTGGGCCCAATATCCCAATATTCTATCTGCCTCAACAGCTACTAGAGGTAACTGAAGGGGAAAAATGTCCCTTTTTATTCAGAGACTTGTGGATTAAGTACTTTACTTTAGTAAGCAGGTAAGTGCTATCGGGATGGATAAAGCATCTGAATCAGTTTTGGTAGAGGTTAGGACTAAGCCATGCCTACTTGGAAAACCCTCCAGTCTTTTAAGATTAGTTTTTCAAACTATAGAATATTGAATCACCCATCTTAAATAGTTTTAATTATTCCCTTAATAAACAATACTTAATCCTGGTGCTCCATATATAACTTGAGCATCTCTAAATCAAGCAGTCTCTCTAATGTCCTGAACCATGCCATCCAAAAAGAATCTGAATTTTTTTGACCCATGCCCATTGACAGGTCCACTCTTTAGATCACAGCCAAAGCCTTCAAGAAGGACAAGACTGTTGCCGTTGGGAAAATAGCCAGTTACATGTAAAACAGTAGAACACAAATCATGTGAATGAAGTTTCCCACTTGCACCTATTGTGAGAGTGCAGAATGGTTTGTCTGCCTGTCTTAGACAGTCAGCAGTCCCAGATGGGACAGAAGGGAACAGAACCATCCTAAATGCCAATGTCCTGGAGGAATGTGACAAAATATACTTAGAAAGAGCAACCTCTCAGATCTGCTTTTCAAGGAACTGCCAGTTGTATATGAGAAGTCTTGTGGCTGATTACTGTTGAAGCAACAACTGTAACTGCACTTGCTGCTGATTCATTTCTGGAGTCAATTCAAGATGCTGATTATGGCCTCTAAAGCCCTAAATGGCATGAGTCCAAAGTATCTGAAGAACAGAGAGACTACTTGCTTTCTAAAGTCATCTGAGGAGTCCCCTCCGTGTTCCACCACTGGTTGATGAGCAGGCAGGAAAGCACCCTCTCAGAGGCAGCACCAGATTATGAAATTCCTTGCCCCATGGGGTATATCTTGCATCTTCAGACCATTGTTTCTGGAATTAAAGTAGCCTTTAGTTTGCATTGATGCGTGTACTTCTGAATTTCTATTATTAAGTTGCCTCTGTTCAAAGTTTACTTCGTTTCTATTGGGTTTTTAAAACCATTTAAATTTGTTGTAATTTGATGTTGTATGTCACACTGAGCATAGGAAAGGTGGAATGCACATTTTATATAATCAAGCAAGCAGTCATAATAATCATAACCAGCTACTTAATTATATCACATTGAAGTTCAACTACATCAATACCAGCTGATCACTGTAAATGGAATTTTTTACCTATTCAGTTCTGCTCCAGCTTGTAGGTGACAGAGAACAAAGGCAAGAGAATGTTGATAAGATTGTCCAAGAACTGAAGTCACAGCATCATGGGAAAAGTGTTCCACTTCAGAGTTGCAAGTTAGTTATTCATTCTTAGAAACCATTTTCTGTTTCTAAGCAGAATGAATATTTGAATTTACATATACTGTCCATATTTGATGGGTATTTAACATTCTGTGTGTTCCTTGTTATAGGACAGTACAATAATTAATCATTGCCGACCTTTGTTCCCCCTTTATGTGATAGACATTTGCTAGCATGATTTCTTTGTTCTAGAAGAAGCTGTGTGCTGGCACTCTACACAAATACATTTTAATCTTATTCAGTGAAATGTCCTTGTATAATAATAATTGTTCTTGGGAGGGGGGAAATAATCAAGTAGCTTGTCTTATTTTATATAGCAAAATTTAAAGAACGAGACCAGTCTTTCTAGCCTGGACTCAGGCATGGTTACTATCCCTTGACAAATTCAGACTTGCTTTGCAGTGCAAAATATACATTCTGTCACAATTTTATGCTGCTTTACAAAGCTTTTAGAATGCCCATTTCATGTAGCTTTCCATGTAGGTGACCAGCCATGTTTGTCTCGTCAAATTTGTGGTAGAGGCACTTAGAATATTAATGAGTGTTTTGAAGAAGAAAATTAACCTCCCTCAGTTTGTGGGTATATAACTATAAAGCAAAACTGGCAAATTATTTTCCTCCATGCCAGATGTCCTTAAGCTATTGTCAGTCAGCTGAAGTCAACCACAAAAGACCCACAGCTTAGGAAATCACAAGAGAGTTAAGGCCCATTGAAAGTTCACAAATGGGTCTGAAACACCATTGAAATTACTCTTGGCTCAGTCTCAGTGTTTGCTTTGCCAAAAGTAAGCACCTAGAATGGAGAAATAGGGAGTTATTCCAGTACAACATAATAAGCAATTACATTACCCTCTCTTGCTGTATGAATGTTATGTATTTATTTATTTAACACATTTTATACCGCCCAAAACACAAGTTCTCTGGGTAGTTTACAACAAAACAATGAAAATAACCAATAAAAGGATTAAAACATTTCAACTATTAACATTTAAAATGTTAAAACTATTAAAACACAGTTAAAACAATATATAATTAAAAGCCTGGGTGGACAAATATGTCTTGACTGCCATTTTAAAAGTTGTAAGTTATATCAATGTACAGGTGAGGGATGTACACAAAACAGATTTTGTGTTCTATTTTGTACTCGAAACGTTTAATTGAAAACTGGTCAAGCCGGCAGTTCTGATAAAACAACTCAAAGCATTTTGAGTGTTTCGGCCGTAGGGAACAATGAGGAAACTTGAAATACCCCATAATTCCCCTGGGGACACCAAAGTGGGATTCTAAGGGAGATTGGGGAAGAGGTTAAACATTTGTTTAAAATTGCCCATGCCCATTTCTTTTTGTGGGTTTGGTGGTAGGTAGCACCTATCATGCTATACCACACAACCACTTTGGTTTCCCTAGGAGCAACTCATGGTGAATTATTATCTTCTTCAAGGGAGTCACCCATTATAATGGCTAGCTCTGCCTGTCATGGTCTGGCCGACTGCCAGGGAAGATCACGGGACAAAACGGAGCTGCTGCAACAGTATAGGGCTCAGAAAGTTCATCTTGACCAGACTTGGCTGCACGCTGTTGACACGGAGGTTGATAAATGTTGTTGTCCAGCAGTGAGTAGAAATCTGGTGATGTAATTTATAGTGCAAGCCGAGAGCTGCCAGCTGGCAGGAATTCAAGGCTTATCAGCCCTCTGCAAGAGGCATTTGCTCCTCCTAATAGTCTCTAATTGAGTCCTGCATCTCGTAAGACACCACTGTTGTGGAGTAGGGATGTGCAAAAAATTTCGGGCACAGAACGATCTGTGCCCGAAACGAACAATTTTGGGTGATTCGGGGCTGAACTGAATCACCCCCGATGTCCCCCGATATTTTTCGGGCACGAGCCGAATCACCCGAATTTCAGACCCGAAAAATTCAGGTGATTCGGTTCATGGTTGATTTTTGGTGATTTTTTGAAGTTTTAGTGACTTTGGGGCAGTTTGGGGGCATAGCATGGGATCTGGGCAAAGGGAGTGGGGTGGGGTGGTAGTGCCTAATGGGTGGAGGCTACCACCCCATTTTCAGGGGGTTTGGACAAAGGGCTGATTTTTTGAGAATTTTTGAAGTTTTAGTGACTTTGGGGCAGTTTGGGGGCAGAAAGTGGATCTACCCCAAAAGAGTGGGGTGGGGTGGTAGTGCCTAATGGGTGGAGGCTACCACCCCAATTTCAGGGGGATTGGGCAGAGGGCTGATTTTTGGGGAATATTTGAAGTTTGGGTTTCTTTGGGGCAGATTGGGGGCAGAAAGTGGATCTGCCCCAAAGGAGTGGGGTGGGCTGGTAGATAGTGCCTAATGGGTGGAGGCTACCACCCACCCCCAATTTAAGAGTGATTGGGCAGAGGGGTGAATTTTGGTGAATTTATTTTTATGAGGTTTGTCTTCATAAGGTGAAGTGTGCTAAATTGATTACTTCCTCATATTATTCATAGTAATAGAGAGTGTGAAAAAGTGAAAGTGCGGTCATGAGAGTTGTTTAATTGAAAAAAATCTCATTTGCTATGATACAATGAGAATTCACAGTGAATTGTCCAAACCCCCTGAAAATGGGGTGGTAGCCTCCACCCATTAGGCACTACCACCCACCCCACTATTCTGCCCCAGGCCCCACTTTCTGCCCCAATCTGCCCCAAAGACATGAAAATTTCAGAAATTTACCAAAAATCAGCCCTTTAGGCACCCATTAGGCACTACCACCCCACCCCACTCCTTTTGCTCAGATCCCATGCTATGTCCCCGAACTGCCCCAAAGTCACTAAAACTTCAAAAATTCACCAAAAATCAGGACTTTGCCCAATCCCCCTGAAATTGGGGTGGTAGACTCTACCCATTGGGCACTACCACCCCACCCCAAAATTTTGCCCCTAGGCCCCTTTTTATCCCCCCGAATCGATTCAGATTCGGATTAAATCCGAATCCGAACCGAATCAAGGGTGATTCGGGTGACCCAGATTCGGGCACAAGACAGAACAGGGGTGATTCGGTTCGGGTCCGAGCCGAATCACCCGAAAACCTGAATTGCACACCCCTATTGTGGAGTCAGTGGAGGTTGATTGCAGAGCTCCTCTTCGGATTGGTCATTCACGATTTCTGCTGTCTCAGGTTGTTGTGCCTGCTCTGAATCATTAGCTAGATCTACCACAGCTGTTTCGTGAACACTGACAGCTGGGCTCTGCCCCCCAGACTCTCCTGCATTGGCTGGAAAGTTGACAGCTTCCCCTTCCTCCTCGCTATCTGAGATCGAGGGCGTGACACTGCCCCCCAGTTCTTTTGAATACATTTTGAAGTTGAAGTTCCCCCCTCCGTTCTCTCGTCCCCCAGCCAATGGGGGCACAGTTGCCCATGACAACACTTGATTTGTATAGGAAGTCAGTGCTGGAAAACCGATCAACAAGGGGAGAACTTGTTCCAAAAAGCTCCAAAGTAGAGCTAGAAATGTTGAAATGTTTCAAGCAGCATTGTTCTGCTTCAAACAAGTCCTTTATTTAAAGAGTGAAACTTGAAACAGCACACTTTTAATTGAAATATTTCACAAATGGGAGGAGCCACCATTGTGTGGGTGGGTCCATTGAACCCAGCCACCACTTGCTGTGAAGCCACCCCATACAACCTAGCCCCTGCATCTGACATCAGACACGGGATGAGACCATATCTGGAAATGGGGCCACATACCCAGAACTTGGTGCGAGATGTCAGAGTTGCAGAACCATTGGGTAGCAGTGACCATAGTGTGATCCAATTCAGCATATATGCGAGTGGATAACTGTCAAGGAGGTCCAACACAGATGTGTGGGACTTCAGAAGAGGAAACTTCTCAAAAATGAGGGGACTGGTAAGAAGGAAGTTGAAAAGGGAAGTCAGGAGGGTCAAATCACTCCAGAAAGCATGGGACCTATTTAAAACCACAATACTAGAAGCACAGTTGGGATGTATACCAAGAAGGAGGAAAAGTACCACCAAGTTCAGGACGCTAGCATGGCTAACAAGTAGAGTCAGGGAGGCTATAAAAGGGAAGAAGATTTCCTTCAGAAAGTGGAAGTCCTGCCCAGATGAAGAGAACAGGAAGGAACATCAACTCTGACCAAAAAAAAAAAAAATGCAAGGACACAATAAGGGATGCAAAGAGTGTTTGAGGATCATATAGTGTCAAGAGGAATAACAAAGATTTCTTTAAATATATCAGAAGTAGAAAACCTGCCAGGAAGGCGGTTGGACCCTTAGATGAAGAGAGTGTGAAAGGGAATATTAAAGAGGATGAGATTGCAGAGAAGCTGAATGAGTTCTTTGCATCTAACCTCTCCAGAATTGAGATCTTCAGGTTTAGCAGCTGAGGAACTGGGTGAATTTGAGGTGACCAGGGAAGATGTTCTAAACTGCCTTGAAAAGCTAAAAATTAACAAATTGCCTGGGCCAGATGGCATCCACCCAAGAGTTTTGAAGGAACTCAAATGTGATATTGTCTATCTCCTAGAAAAAAATATAACCTGTCCCTACAGTCAGGCTCTGTGCAAAGTAGCCAATGTGACTCCGATTTTCAAGAAGGGACCCAGTGGGGATCCGGGAAATTACAAGCCAGTCACCTTAACTTTGGTGCCGGGTAAATTGATGGAAAGCACACTTAAGGACAAAATTGTTAAGCATATAAAAGAACAAGCCTTGTTGAAGGAGAACCAGCATGGCTTCTGCAAGGGAATGTCTTGCCTCACTAACCTTTTGGAGTTCTTTGAGAGTGTCCACAGGGATGTGGATAAAAGTGATCTGGTTGACATAATATACTTGGGCTTCCAAAATGTTTTTGATAAAGTTCCCCACCAAAGACTCTTGAGTAAACTTAGCAGTCATGGAATAAGGTTCATGTGTGGATCAGTAACTGATTGAGGAACAGGAAACAGAGATTAGGAATAAATGGACAGTTTTCACAATGGACTTAACTGAGAAGTGGGGTTACCCAAGGATCGATACTGGGACCAGTGCTCTTTAACTTGTTCATAAATGATCTAGAAGTTGGGGTGACCAGCGAAGTCGCCAAATTTGCAGATGACACTAAACTATTAAGGGTAGTGAAATCCACAGCAGATTATGATGAACTCCAAAAAGATTTCATGATTTCAGATTATGATGAACTCTCCAAACTGGGGGACTGGGCAACAAAATGGCAAATGTGGTTTCAGTGTAAGTGTCATAATCATGATGGTTTGCGCTTCTGTAATTGGCAGTCTCAGGTGATCCAGGCTGCTGACCACAGAAGCACCAATCAGCACAACTGCAGCACTTTCCGCTTCAAACAAACAGTGCCTTAACCATGAGCGAGTGAGCTGAGAGGCTGAGTGACAGACCTCTATCCACATTTGGTACTGTAGCCATGAGCAAGTTGTTTAAAAAATAAACAACTCCGTGAGGCTAGTGTTTGTCTGCAGAGACAAATGCTGTAAACATGAAGAAATTCTGTCCTTGTAGGCTGGGGCTCCCCACACTTCTGATCATGGAAAGAATCTCTTCATGCTTACACCATTTGTCTCTGCAGACAAACACTATGTGTTCAGAGTGGTGACGCTTCTGAACAGGTCAGAAACCAGGGCAAGACATGCAGGAACATTCTTGGAACGTTTTATGTGGGTACAGCGTTTTTAAAGAACTGAAGCTAGCTACTTTTAAAAAATGTGTCTGCAAAGTCTGGCATCAGACAGATTGAGGTTGGGAAAGATGCACATTTAACCATGGCTCTGAAACAACCTCTCCGTTTTTAATTATTTGGTTGTATAGGATGAAATATTTTATAAACATGTATCATCTTCCCCCTTAATTGACTTCTTTTCTAAACTAAAAAGCCCCAAGTGTTGTAGCTTTTCCTCTTAAGGAAAATGCTACAGCCCCCTGATCATTTTGGTTGCTTTCTTCTGCACCTTCTCCAGTTCTGTAATATCCCTTTTCAGGCATAGAGGTTGTGCACATGGCCTCACTGGGGAGAACGGGTTGGCTGCAGAGAAGGCAGAAGCTCACCTGTTTTCTCCAGCAGATGAGTGGATGCCGTCCTCACCTTCACCTGCTGCGTACTCCTACAAGCAGTGGCACGACGAAGGGAAACATTGGGAATGGGAGGACTTCCCCCTCCTGCATTCCAGGGTGCCCTGGGGCATCAGCACGGCAGCTGCTCTCATTGGAGCAGCTGCCAGAAATGGTGGCATGTTGGTGGGCGAGGGCGGGGGTGCTGTTTAACCCAGTGGCAATCGCCCAGATGATCACCAGCCAAGGCTAAATGAACCACAGGTTCACATAAGCTCAGCCAAATGCCAGGGTCAAGCATGGGGTTTGGCTCATTCCTGGCACTTCACATGCATAGCCTAATGCAGGCTGGGGTTAGGCTGTGCATGTCAATACTTAGAGTGTTCTTTGTGGGAGCAATGCATAACATTAATCCCTATAAAACAAGTTGTGAAAATAAAGTGTTGGAAGGCAAGAACATATTAATTTGCTCCTCCCTCTCATTTTCTGTGGGTATATCATTCTACAGATAAATAGGGGAAACTGAAATGAATTTCTAAAAATGTTGTCATCTATCATCAATGATTTAACACAGGCTTATGGAGCTGGATAATGTTCGCTTACCTATTTTGAATTGTTCTATGAAGAGACGTAATGGTAGTCAAAATTGATAGTTATCATCTAGAAGATTCCTAAATACTTTCCAAACCAACACAAAAACAACAATATTTCATTGTTAGCCTAAGGCTTCTTTTAATTTACAAAAACGATTTCTCTTTTCACCACTGGCAAGCTGTGGAAGAACATACACATTCTTTCTATTTAAAAGAGAAGATAAAACATCTTCTGTCTCATGGAAACTCAAGGCTACAATACTGAGAATATATATAAAAAGAAATTAAATGAGTTTCTAAAAAAATAAAACTTACACATGGCTGCAAGTCTCCATATTTCAGTCACCATAACACTTCAGGTGCTGGCCAGCTATTTAGAAATCAAAACAATAACCTTAGGGCTGACTCATAAATGGAAAAAAGTGACTAATTGATAAGTAGAAAATAATAATTTTCTACTTCATAAATAGAAAATAAAAGAAATAGAGATGCTGGAAAGTTAAAGGCATTCTCACCCCACTCCCACAATGTATGAGCCAAATAATATTGCCATTGCGGTGTTAACCTATCACCTTTCTTCAGCACTAAATTCAGTTTCAAGTAAATTAGGACTTGAAATAAGTATCTCTCTTTTTTTTGCACTCAGCTCCATAAATATGTCCTCAGTTGGCAAAATCACAGAAGTTGGGGTGTACCAACTATATCCCTATTTTTTGCCCTGTAAAAAAGACAAGGAGGACAATAAGAAGCAGATGGGCCAGGAAGAAATGTAATTCAGATTCTTTAATATGTGTCAGGGGAAGTCAACTGCAAACAGCTCTTTTCTTCTTGCCTGTATATAAGCCCATGTAAACAGAAAACTTGCTGTGATTGCTTAGTCACAAAAGCAATGTTTTGAAGATCTCTCTTTCTCATACCTTGATCTACATGAAGTTTTCTGTCAGCATTGTTCTGACAGCACCAGTTGCAGGAGACCAGCAGCAGGAGAGAGGGCATGCCCTCACCTCTTACCTGTGGGCTTCCCATAGGCATCTGGGCCACTGTGTTAAACAGAATACTATACTAGAAAGGCCTTGGACTAACAGGACTGTTCTTATGACACACTGTTTAAACAGGGATTTTAGTGCATGTATAGGGGTGATTTGGATTATCCCCCTTTTCTCTCCTCCCCCCTTAAGGAGAGGAGAGCTGATCTTGTGGTAGCAAACATGACTTGTCCCCTTAGCTAAGCAGGGTCCACCAGGTTACATATGAATGGGAGACTAGGAGGCTATTCCCACGATCAGGCAAAATTGGGCTAGGGGAGCCTAGCCTGATTTCGCCTGACCGTGAGAACCACTGGGCTCGCAGCGAGCCTGGTGGCCTCCAGGCGGTTAACCTGCCAAACTACCCCTACCCAGGTTGGCTCCGCAAACCTGGTTTTTAAAATTGTGAGTTGCCGCAGTGCGACTCCACGCCGCAGCAACTCACAAGGAGACCCCTGACTGGGAGGCTGAAAAGCAGCCTCCCAGCTCAGGGGTCTCTCCAGCATGCCAGGCATGCTGGAGCTTCCAGAGGATGTGTGGCCCCCGACCCTCCCAGCCCCCGCCGGTTCCGTAACGGAGCTGGCAGTCATGTGGGCGGCCACTTCGGCTTCCCAGAGCAGACTGCCTGCTCGTGTGCGGGGAGTGCGGGCTAAGCCCGCTCTCCCCGCTAACCCCCTCATGAAGTGTGAGCAGAATGGTAATAATGGGTTACCTCAATTACCCACACATAGACTGGATAAATTCACATTCAGGTAATGACAAAGAGGACAAATTTCTAGATACATTAAATGACTGTGCCCTAGAACAGCTGGTCATGGAACCAACCAGGTGATCCAGTTGTCATAGCATGGTTCAACTTTCCAAAAACATTTGACAAAGTTCCTCAAAGAAACTTTGAGAAAACTTAGCAGTCATGGGATAAGAGGACAGGTTAATGTGTGGATTGGTAACTGGTTGAAGGACTGGAAACAGAGGGTGTAAATGGATCGTTCTCTAATTGGCAGGAAGTAAGAAGTGGGGTTCCCCAGGGATCTGTACTGGGATAATTCATAAATGATCTAGAAGTTGGGGTAAGCAGTGAGGCTGGCAAATTTGCAGATGACATTAAACTATATAGGTTAGTGAAATCCACAACAGATTTGGAGGAGTTCCAAAAGGATCTCTCCAAACTGGGGGAGTGGGTAGCAAAATGGCAAATGTGGTTCAGTGTTAGCAAGTGTAAAGTAATGCATATTGGGGAAACACACACACCCAACTTCACATATACGCTGGTGGGGTCTCAGCTGTTGGTGACTTACCAGAGAGGGATCTTGGGGTTGTGGTGGACAGATCATTGAAAGTTAGGGGTGTGCATGGAACTGCAGAGCTGCGGTCTGGCGCTGTGGGGTGGGTTCCTTTAAGGGCAGGGAGGGTTTACTTACCCCTCCCGCTGCTTTGCCCCCTCCAGCTTTGCCCCCTCCTGAGCCACCGCCAGCAGCCAATGCGAAGAGCTCCGCCAGAGAGAACGCACCGATGCGCCCAGTGCACTCTCACTTCCGGCTTCCAAGCGACTTCCCCCCCCACACAGTGTGGCTGCCTGCTTCTCCTCCTCCCATCGGGCCACGCTATGTGGCGGGGGGGGGGAGTCGCGTGGGATCCGGAAGTGAGAGTGCGCTGGGCGTGTCGGCACATTCTCTCTGGCGGAGCTCTTCGCATTGGCTGCTGGCGGCAGCTCAGGATGGGGGAGCCGCCGAGCGGGGAGGCGCCGGAGGCCAGCTCGGTGCTGTGCCGGCTTCTCATTGGGGTTTGTTTACCATTGCCATGATGCCATCAGGAGTTAACTTTAAAAACGTGAGTCCTCAGGATATTTCCTTCTCAGAGCCCCGCGCGCACCCACCCCGTCCTGGAGGCGGCATTCAGAGGGACAAGGGGCGGCAGGGAGGTATCCTGCCGCCCCAATTATTACAGTAAATACGCACGCTGGAGGGGGCAAAGCGGCGGGAGGGGTAAGTAAACCCTCCCCGCCCTTAAAGCTACCCCCTCTACCCGAATCGAACCGGCCAGGTCCTGACCGGTCCGGACAGTCAGGAGGCCTTTACAATGGCCTCCGAACCGGTTCGGACTCATCCCTATTGAAAGTGTTGATTCAATGTGCTGAAACTGTGGAAACGGCCAATTACATTCTTGGTATAGTTCGGAAGGGGATTGAAAATAAAACTGCTAATGTTATAATGCCCTTATACAAAACTATGATGTGGCCACATTTGGAATACTGTGTACAGTTCAGGTCACCATAGCTCAGAAAGGACATAGAACTGGAGAAGGTGCAGAAGAGGGCAACTAAGATGAATAGGGGCCTGGAGCACCTTCCTTACAAGGCAAGGCTACAACACCTGGGGCTTTTTAGTTTAGAAAAAAGGCAACCACGGGGAGACAGAGGTCATGATAGAGGTATATAAAATCATGCATGGTGTGGAGAAAGTTGATGAAGATAATTTTCTCCATTTCTCATAACACTAGAACCAGGGGTTATCCCATAAAACTGATTGCTAATAAATTTAGGACCAACAAAAGGAAGTACTTTTTCACACAATACATATTAACCTATGGAATTCTCTGCCACAAGATGTGGAGACAGCCATCAACCTGCATGGTTTTAAGGAGAGTTTAGATGAATTCATGGATGACAGGTCTATCAATGGCTACTAGTTTGTATCCAGCCTAAGAGGCAAGAGGCCTCTAAATATCATTTGCATGGGAGTAACAGCAGGAGAGAGGGCATGCCTTCAGCTCCTGCCTGTGGACTCCCAGATGCATCTGGTGGGCCACTGTGTGAAATAGGATGCCATACTAGATAGGCCTTGTGCCTAATTCAGCAAGGCTGTTCCTATGTTCTTATGAAGATGGGTATGTGTCTTTTGCCAGTATTCTCCACATGTTTTGAATAACATTATTTTCAGAGGAATATTAAGCTTCTTTACAGACCAGTTCTGTGAGAAACCTTTTTAAAAAGTGGAAAACTAAGGCCATTCAGGGTAGTTGACAGTTGGGGAGAAACAACCTTGTGAACTAGATTCATGTGGTTTTGTGCCCTTTAATATAATAAGGTCATACACATGACCTTCCACAGCTGGTGGGTGGGTGGGCAGGAGGAAGGCAGGAAAGCATCCTCCCAGATGCTCTAGCACTGATCCAAGCTGCACGGCTCACGTGCCCACATGACAGGTGCTGCTGAAAGCCATGTGACTGCATGGAGGTCAGGACAATGAGTCTTGACCTCCAGGAATCCCTCAATGGGGGATTACCCTGAGAGTTGAGTGGTCTAGGTGACCAACTCTGTGTACACATAACTCCAGTGCTGGGTTTAAGGGCATGCTTGCGACCTTAACCGTGGCTATAGGCTGGGATTGAAAGTAGGGTTAGGTGCTGCACACAATCAGCCGAACCCAGGCTAGGCTGCCCTACCCTGGGTTAGGCTGCTTGTGGGAATAGGCCGAATGTATTCTAAACCCCCTTGTGGTTATATACAGTGGCTGACATCCAGACTAACAAAGTGAAGATGCTAAGGGAGGTGCTGCTGAAGATTTCAACTAACACAGCTCCGGCAATCATGAAGGGGTAGATGTGTAATTTTGATGACGTTCCCTTACCCTTGGTCCACTTTGTTCCACCTGAAACTATGTCACCAAGAACTGTGCAACTTTTGGGGATCCATTTTCAAATGGCACAGAGTGCTTCTGGAAAGGGGAGGACATTGACATTCACACACGCACACATCTGTGGTTGTAGAACTCAACAGCAGCACCGGTACGTCTCAACTAGCAGCACACATGCTTTATTCATCTGGAGATTAGCCACTCTTGCCAACAGACAAAAACAAAAGTAGTGGTTTTTGTGTGAATCAAAACCTTTGATTTGGTTGCTTGAGATATGCTGCAAACGGCAGTAATCTGACCCAATTGCCAGAATTGTTTTGAGTAAAGTAGGGTTGTTTGACACACAGCTCAACTCCTCTGCAGGTTCTCTTGCCCACTGTTACTGCCAAGGTCTGTTGATCTGAAGGAGTGAGTATATCTGGTGGCAGAACAAATTGACTATGTGTCAACAGCACCACAGCAGGGGTAGATTGAATTTCCTATCCGTTTTCCAGTGAAGCCATCTGTAAGCCCAGGCCTAGTGTTAGGTCTAACACTGTCCTAGGTTCCATCCCATGGCCTTTCCAGGTACTACATAGTTTGAAATCAAAGCTTGGCATCCCTATATTCAGGAAAATTAGATCTTTTTAAGAACATATCCTGTATTTATGTCTCTGTCCACTATTTCAATGGGAGTTCTTGGGCTTGCTATGCAAATACTAGCCCTGTTCAGAAACAATTATCAACAGGCATAGCCAATGCATGAGAGATGCAGTGGGATCCCACCCACTAGCCACAGACCCTTGCCCTAGCCAAGTTCTTCAGATGTCAGTGCAGTATAAAACTATTGTCTTTCATCCATGACATTGAACATGTCAGTGGTTCTCCATCATTGTAGTTTTTAAATGATAGGTAGGTGGCCTCATCCAGATTCAAAGTGTGGTGCACAGGAAAGAAGGTTACTAGTCTGCCACAGACCAGTCTGTATCAGGCCCTTTTCCCAGGCAGCTTCCATTGGCTCCTATCACAGCTTCCCTCCTGGGACAAAAAGCAGCTGATAAAGTGGGGGTGCTCTGAAACTGGACGGTGGCAGGACCAAAACATTAACCTCCACAAACTGTATGCTGTATGCTGTATGAATTCCACAAACTCCCAATCCAGATTCCTACCTCCCATCCCATAGCTGCGTTTGTTTGTTTTTTAACTGCATAAAATTGTGAAAACCCAATCCTCTTGTAGGATTGAATTGGGTCATTTTCAGTTTGTTACTTCTAACAATGTGGACAAATTGCTTCGGACTGTATGCCCCACCACCTGCACTCTTGACCCTTGTCCAACTTGGCTTATTTCACCTGTTAGTCATATTATCAGAGAAGGTCTGGTAAATATCATAAATGCTTCTCTGAGGGAGGGCAGGATGCCTCCTTGTCTTAAGGAGGCTATTATTAGACCTTATTTGAAGAAACCAGCTTTGGATCCCTCAGAGTTAGCTAATTACAGGCCTTTCTCTAATCTTCTTTGGTTGGGCAAGGTGACTGAGTGAGTGGTTGCTTCTCAGCTCCAGGCAGTTTTGGATGACACAGATTATTTAGATCCTTTCAAGATTGGCTTTCAGGCAGGCTATGAGGATGAGACTGCCTTGGTCGGCCAGATGGGTGATCTCCAATTGGTGACCAACAGAGGAACTATGACTCTGTGGATCCTTTTGGATCTCTCAGTGGCTTTCGATACCATTGACCATGGTATCCTGCTGGGTCGCTTGAAGGAGGTGGGATTGGGTGGCACTGTTTTACACTGGTTCTGTTCCTACCTCTCTGGCAGATTCCAGATGGTGTCACTTGGAGACTAAGTGAGAACTGAAGTGTGGGGTTCCACAAGGCTCCATTCTGTCTCCAATGCTTTTTAACATCTACATGAAACCACTGGGAGAGATCATCAGGAAGTTTGGTTTGGGATGCTGCCAATATGTTGATGACACCCAGATCTATTTCTCTATACCAACTTCATCAAGAAATTGCTCCTAAGTGCCAGCCTGGAGGTATTATTGGGCTGGATGAGGGATAACAGACTGAAGTTGAATCCAAACAAGATGGAGGTACTGTCTGTAGGGGGTCGGGATCCAAGAGATGGTTTAGATCTGCCTGTTCTTGATGGGGTTACACTCCCCCTAAAAGATCAGGTTCATAGTCTGGGAGTGTTCCTAG
The DNA here is from genome assembly GCF_027244095.1 of Hemicordylus capensis. NCBI lineage: Eukaryota > Metazoa > Chordata > Lepidosauria > Squamata > Cordylidae > Hemicordylus > Hemicordylus capensis. The sequence continues at coordinate 121,927,482 of NC_069659.1, forward strand.
ATCCCAAACTCTCCCTGGTTTCTTAGGTGGAGGATGTGGCCAGGAGTGCTATTTATCAGCGTCAGCTGATACGCGAGATACATCCATTCTTGGAGACTAGTGACCTTAAAATGGTGGTACATGTGCCAGTAACCTCTAGGCCTGACTACTGTAATGCACTCTACTTGGGCTGCCTTTGTACGTAGTTCAGAAACTACAATTGGTACAGAATACGGCACCCAGATTAGACTCTGGGTTAACCCGAAGGGACCATAGAACTCCAATTCTAAAAGAACTGCACTGGCTGCTGATAAGTTTCCGAATGAAATACGAAGTGCTAGTTATTACCTATAAGGCCCTTAATGGCTTAGGTCCAGGGACTGGGCCTTTTCTGTGGCTGCCCCAAGGATTTGGAACACGCTCCCTGCTGAAAAAAAGAGCATCTCCTTCTTTGTTTGCTTTTAGGAGGACCCTGAAGATGTACCTGTTTTCCAAGGCCTTCAACTGCTTTTTAAATTTTAAAGTGTTTTCAATGTGTTATCTATGGTTTTTATCTTTTTATATATGTTATATTTTTATATATGTTATATTTAAATATGTTATATTTTACGTTTTAATTCTGTACACCACCTAGAGATTTTTATACTAGGCAGTATATAAATTCAATAAATAAATAAATAATAAATAAAATGAGGCCACACTGAGCCCTTTAATGGCAACTGTAGTTTGACCCTTAGAATATACTACAAAGTGGAAATTTGGACTAAATAGGGTAATGGGATACAATCCTGACATAATTACATGTAGAAAAAAGTTATTTAATTGGGAAGACAACATGTATTTTACTCTTTGAATTTTTTGTACATGTAATTTAAATATAACTTTGTGGGGGTGGAGAAGAAGAACATTGGGCTCATTCGCACACAACATGGAACCAAGGGTGCAATGGACCCATGGTTCCACCCTCCACTGCTGCATGCTTACTTGTCCACATTTGAATGAAATGCACAGGAACTGAATTGCAGTCCTGGAGACTGCAAAGAGGAAGCGGAACTGGCTGTGTGTGCTTCATTCTGGCATGAAGAACAGCCCCAACAGCCAATCACAGCTGGAGAGAGAGGGGAGCTTTCCCCCTTAACTCCAGTTACAGCAAGTGAAGCCTGTAATTTAGAATTTGAATGTACAGCAGCCAGCTGCAAACTTCAGGTAGGAGCAGCTGATCTCACTACAGACCGATGGTTCAAATTGGAATTTGAGAAGAGAAACCTTAGGTTGCTTTTCTGACTGGACCGGGGTTTCACAAATTCAGACATGCAAGAAAGTCAACCTCAGGCTCCTTCAACTTCTGTTTCCCGTAATGTGTGAATGCGGTAAATATCCTGCATTGTTATATTATAGGAGATCTCTATTTGCCCCTGCTGAAAGAACACCTACAGTATGTCTCCCATAATACTAATTAATCTACTAATCATAGTTGCTGACATTAGGAGGAAATTAAAAGGACAGGTTCGGTCCTTTTAAATAGGAGTACTTTGTCCTTTTAAATAGGAGTACTTTGAGTAATTTTCCTCATCATATCTGCCAACATCTCTTTCCTGTAAAGAAACAATAGTCAATAGTTTAGGCTGACTTCTCATTGAAGCCCAATTGGTTTATGTCCTTCCTTCTTCATTTGCTACTCTTAGAAGTGTGTGACAAGGAGGAATTGCCTGAGTCTTTTATGCTGCCATTCTGCAAAGGATTCCCATGCCACTATTGACAGGTGAACCTGTAAGAGCAAACATGCTGGCAAAGTGTCTATTTTCATTTTACTATAAGTGAATTCACTTAACTGATTTAGAAGTGATCTTTATTCTGCAATATTATATAGGAAGAAGTATCCTCCTGAGGAAAAGGAAACATCTAAAATAATTACCTTAGAGTAACTGTTCCAGGAGAGCCAGTATGATTGGATGTCTTGTTTTCAATCAATGATCAGGAAACCTCTTGTTTCTTAGAAAGGATATGACAGTACAAGCTTGTCAGATGAAGCAGTGACAATTTGAAGGCATGGATTAAAAAATAGTTTGTTCTTGGCTTGTGTGCTTATTTGAAATGGTATCTTTCCCTAATAACCTTGTTCATAGAGCCACTCAGATTTCAACACTGCTATACTGGGTAGTTTCCCTGTTTCTCATCTTAAAAAGGATATTCAGATCTTGCATATGCAAGAGATTTATTTTTATCTTTCATTTCTGCACTTATTGTTTAGGCCTCAATAGGAGTAGCAGGTTAAAAGCAAGGTCTTCTATGATGGTGAATGAAAGGGAAGTTTCCATTCATTGCACCTATAATGATGCACCTGATCAACTATGACACCTGGTATAATGATGCTTCAGCCATTTTAACACTCCCAGATGAGTATCCCAAACAGGTGACAGATGGTACCTAAACTGCTTGTCAGATTCCAGTAAACAGAGGTCAGAACATCTGTCTTGGCTACAATGTGTTTGCTGACACACAATGAAGAACTGAAGATCATTTCAGTTTTCTGTTAATTTTGGAAGATGCTGTCTTGTGATGCAGATCAAAATCATTTACTGCATGTTATTACTTCTATGCATAAATTGTGTTGTCATGGAGTGTATGCTTTTTTAAAAGAGAGAGTTATAGATGCAATTGTGGTTTGTTTGTGTCAATTTTCTTCCGACAAAACTACCAATAAAGAGAATATTAATATTGTTGGGAATTCTCTCTGGTAGGAGAAACCCTTTTTCATTATAGCAGAGTGCACAGAGGCACAACACAGCAAAATTTAGTTAGGCATGCGTGTATGCTGAGAGTAAAGTAACTTGGAGCCAGTTTATAGTTTCAAATCAATATAAATGGTATTTATTAGAGAACTCCATTCTAGACAGGAAAGTGAGGAGTTAGGATATCTAATCTATTTAGCTAGCTGGATGCAGATGGATTCTGCATCTCTGCACACATGGTGCAAGTGGGAGGAGCTTGCATGTTGCAAGGCAAAAGGAACAGGAAGAGAAGGGAGAGAGGAAGTGCACAGCAGGAAGGAAGGAAGTTAGTCCCTAAGAGTAGCAATCTACATTCCAAAGGGATAGTGTCAGAGCAGTAGAAAAGAGATGACCAATGTCTTGACCCTCTAGTCCTCTGACTCACTAGTCTGTCCTCCACTGTCGTTGAGACAAGAGACAGCGTATAGTCCTTCACTTCCAACAAATATATGTATGCGTAGCCACCTAATGGCGCAGCGGGGAAATGACTTGACTGGCAAGCCAGAGGTTGCTGGTTCGAATCCCCATTAGTTTGTTTCCTAGACTATGGGAAACACCTATATCGGGCAGCAGCGATATAGGAAGATGCTGAAAGGCATCATCTCATACTGCGTGGGAGGAAGAAATGGTAAACCCCTCCTGTATTCTACCAAAGACAAACACAGGGCTCTGTGGTCACCAGGAGTCAGCACTGACTTGACGGCACACTTCACCTAATATATGTATGCAGGTTTTCCTTCAGGATCAACCAGAGCAAACCTTCTGACCTTAGTGGTACAATCTGCCTTGATCTGTTTCAGTAAACCCAGCAAGTCAGTATTTTGTGAGTTTGAGTGTGTTCTTTCAGCTCCATGTTCTCTCATTGGTTAGTCCACTGGGGCAAATAAAGGACCCAGTAGGAAGCTTTACAGACAGGGCTTCTACCCTGAATCTTTTCGGAAGAGAGTGTGTGTATTCACACACTAGCCAAACCTACCCCGAAGTCCATTTGAGATCCTTGTTCACACTCCACACATAAATCGGGCTTGGTCCTGCGAATTCTAGATTATCTCAAGTTATTTCTGGGTTTTTAAAATGCTGGTTGTGCCCTTTGCCCAATGTATTTGAAATTTGGGTGGTAGCTTCAACCCATTGGGCACTACCACCACCCCCACTCTTTTGGCCTTGGAACCCTTTTTTATCTGAATTGATTCGGATTTGGAAAATCCAGGTACAAATTGAAGCTGGGGTGATTTTGGGGTGGGGGGGTCCAATTCGGACCCAAAACAAATTGGGGGTGTTTAAATTCGGGTACAAATCTGAGAAACAAAAAAATTAATTCATGTACATCCCTACCTTATTGGCTTTCTGCCTCCAAAGAACTTGAGGTTGCCAGAGAACTGGGTTCCTATTCTTTTAGTTGGTGTATAGGTGGAGATATATACAGTAGCTGGAAAGGGGTTTGCATTGGCGTGGTTGAATATTCTCCTGTTTTTATTATTGGGTCAAAAGTAGTGCTTTTGCAGGGGGAACAAAATTATATCTTAATAAAATTGTTAATAGTTTGTTCATTGTAACCTTGTTCACTTCAGTTGTTCCACCTACCTGCTTAAGTGACATATCTTTCTTCTGATTGTGGCATCTTCTTCCTGAATTAGACACATAGGCAATCCCACCAATCAGTTGTCATAACAGCATTGCAATGCTATGCAGCAAATCAGATTTGAATATGTAATGATACCATTTTGTGATATGAACAAAAACAAATGAGATTTTTTGGCAATGCATTCTGGATCAGTCATATGGGCAAACTGGGGGTCAAGGACTGAACTGAGCAATATGATTTATTTTCAAATTATTTACTGGTCTTGTTGTAGCAAGCATGACTTGGTCCCCTTAGCTAAGCAGGGTCCACCCTGGTTGCATATGGGAGACTTGATGTGTGAGCACCCTTAGGGAATGGGGCCGCTTTGGGAAGAGCAGAAGGTTTCAAGTTCCCTCCCTGGCATCTCCAAGATAGGGCTGAGAGAGATTCCTGCCTGCAACTTTAGAGAAGCCACTGCCAGTCTGTGCAGACAATAATGAGCTAGATGGACCTATGGTCTGATTCAGTATATGGCAGCTTCCTATGTACCTATGCTCCTACCCTGCTTTCAATGGATGTTATCACACACACACAAAAAAAACAAAAAACAGAATGGCTGACATACTGTGCAACATTACATGTATGCTGCAATGTAACGTTCATACAGTTGCACAAGAGCTGTTGTGCTAAGCACCAGAATAGCACAAATGCAGTTGTGCAGCTGATGGCCATTAGAAGTAATGGTCGTCAATTGCACAACTGTATCTGCATAATTCTTGGGATTCATGCAGCAGCACAAATGTTACACTGCAGTTCATACATAATGTTGCATAGTATGTCAACCAATAAAGCAGAAACTTAAAGACAGATAAATAAGAATACATCTGCATAAAATAGTAAATGGAAAGCAAACAAAGCTTTTCGAAAGGTTTCTGAGAAAAGTTACAACTGTTACAGCAACACTATGCAGCCCATCACAACTAGATACATCCTGATGTCACTGATCAGTTCAGAATGAGAACAATGTTTCAGTCACAAAAGTGATCTGGAAAGGGAAGGACTTTTTGGCAGGAAAAACAGGGAGTACTTCAGGTTCAGCCCTTGTTAAAATGACCCAAGCCATGTAAAGAAGTCTTTACGAAGGTGTGGTGCCCACCCATGTGGTCATTTGACAGTCCATTCTTGCTCAGGCAATTTGTGAACTGGATAAATACTGAGTTGTCTATGCTGGCTTCCATTTCAAAGCACTTTTGAGTAGATGGGCACTTGGCAACTATTTTACACGAACACATGGTAACTGGTCGTTTCCCCCCACTACAGCAGCAATTAATCAAACCCCAAAGTATTAAATGAGCAGCCATTTTATTCACTAATTGAATGTTTTGAACCATTTTCCTGGCTAAAATGACACAATATCATTGTGTTCTTCACTGTAAAATGCCTTTCAGCCCAGGAAAGAAATGAGCATCTGTTTCTATGGGAAAGTTCCACACTAGTTTCCAGTTAATTGCACATCAAATATTTATTTCTCATCCAATAAATTAATGAAGCAGGCTTGCAGTGAGAAGGGAAAAGTCATTGGCAAGCACCTATAAATATATATTGGAGTGCTATGGTATTTTTGGCAAGAATCTGTTAATGCAGAATGACAGTGTTTCACTGGGAAAAGAGTAATTATTTAATTGCAAAAATATTTTGTTTTTTAATTGCAAGAAACAAAATAATTACTTTCTACAATCATGCTCATGAGATATAATGGATTAGGAAGATAGCTTTTAATGATAAAAGAAATTTTAGAATGCAGTCAGCTATTCTGAGAGCAGGGATGATAGCTTATTTTGTTTCTGAAGCTGAAATAACATATTGGATAGACTTGATTTTTCACTTGAGCCCAAAAAAACTTCCTTTTGGGAAGACTCGGGAACATTCTGTCTCTAGACGCTGAACTGCCTAATTAATTGCTGTGTTAGAAGAGTGCTAGTGGACTTATCAATCACCTACCTCCTTTTGTAGCACATAATCTATCTCTCAGTTATGGGTTGCATCCCACAGATGAAAGTCCAAACAAGCAAATCTCTCTGCCCCTCTTCCATAAAACAATTCTCACACTGGCCGCCTTTGCACATAATGCCAAACTGGAGACGAAAGCGGGACAGAGGTTTTATTTTGTGGTCACCTGAATGTGTGAAACCATAGTTTTGTCACAAAAGCAACCCAAGGTATTCAAGCTGAAACTGTAATCTGAACCTTCGGTTTGCGATGAGTTTCGCTGCTCCAACTTGAGGTTTGAAGGTGGCATCGTGCCGTCCAAATTCTGCCACTGTCATAACCTGGGTTTCATGCTGTGGCTGCTGCCAAAACCATAGAGAGGGCAGCTCAGACCAGCCCAGAAACATGCCAGATCTCTGCCTGCTGTTTTTCTTGCTGGCCGCCTCTTGGAACACTTGTCCCACTCCCCACTATCTGCACTGCTCCAGCCATTGTCCAGCAACAGGGATGCCATGTTGGCACACTCCAAACTTCAAAGCATGTAAAAGGGAAAAGCCACATTGGGGGATGCCCGCTTTCCACTGTGTCCCATTTCTTCCCCCTCCCTTTGGAAATCTTCAGGAAAAGGGGATGGGTTGACAAGATGGCACTTTGTGAAGAAGTCCTCACAAATTAAGTGATGACGAAATAGTTGCACAAGCACATGAAGTCCCGGTGACACCATAAACAGGGCAAACTGGTTGTTTTCCAACAAAGATGCCAAAGGAATTATTCCCAGGGTCTGGGTTGAAAGGCAGCCCCTGGAATTCTTGAGTGGCTCTTCTCTATGTTTTGTACAGATTAGTAGGAGATAATGGTGGTGACATGCTGATGCCATTGCCTTGCCCGCAGCCTGGTGATATGAGCAATAAGGTGCTTGCTGGGATGCAGCCTCAGCAGACCAGGGAGAAGGAGGGGCTCCTCTGCTCTAAAACCATTGCCCGACCTGGGTAGGAAGATGGTCTTGGTTCAAGGATTAACCTCAGGTTCATCAACCTGAAGTTTGGAATTATGAGCAAAGGCGGCCACCTTCTTAAAAGCTACTCATGAAGGCTGAGGGCCACCCAATTCTTTGCTCCCTTCCCTCTGTCACATTTTACCTATTTCTGGGGATAAATGGGTGGAATGTGACACAGGGGAGAAAGCAAATTTCCCCAAAATTCATTATGTATTTATTAATTAAAATATTCTTATATACCACCTCCCCCAAAGACTCAAAATGAGTCTTTTATTATACAGTACAACAAAGAAATTATCATTGAGGGGAATCCTGCAGTTGTACAAGAGCTTTAACTTGTATACATTATGCAGTAGGCAAAAAGGAGTAACTACCTATGGCCTCTTTGTGACTCCCCTTGTACATTAGCTGATCTACTGAGATGTCATGATCATGAACAGTTTAACTGCTAGAATGCAGAGAATACCCCTCCCCTCATTTCAGTTTTTATTGTAATTCTGGTATCTATACTGTATATTTAATTTTCTTGGGACATGCGTGCCCAGGATTTGGCGGTGGAACTCTTGCGACATGCTGCGAGAGTTCCAAAGTGAGGACTGCGGAGGAGAGGGGGAAGAAAGTGCTGGCGGTGGCCGGCTGGCCGGCACGTGCGGGGGGGGGGGAGGAGAGAAAGGTGGTGGCGGGCAGGGGGCCAGGGGAGAGAAAGGCGGCGGCGTCAGGAGGATGGAGGTGGGGAGAGAAAAGCTGCTCTGGTGGCTGCAGGTGGATGGGAGGGATTAAAAATGGTGGCGGCGGGGCCCTTCTTGGCAGCCCGCCGGGGCTCTGTGTGTGTGGGAGGAATGGGAGGGGAGGAGGGCTGGAAAGCACGGGGCTGAAAGGAAGGGGAAGAGAGGACAGACTGGGGCAGGAGGAAGAGGGAGGGGGAAACAGCCAGCCCCAAAGCGCCGCACAGATGCTCTGTGCAGGGTTGGCTAGTCAATAGAATTATGCAAAGGTACAAAGAAGGTACATGACGGGGGAAAATCATGCTTAGTACTTACCTAGTACATTTTCCTAAACTCTCAAATGTTGTGTATTATTCTTACAGCAGTTCTTTAAGGCTGGTATTATTAATCTCATGTTACAGACAGTATCGCCGAGGCTGTCTTGCCTATGATCATTCAGTGAATTTATAGTGGTGCTGAGCTTTGAAGCAGGGACATTCAGATCATAAAGTGAGATTGTTTATTCACACAACCATTACAGGGAGTCTATTTTTCCACCACCATCTGATAAACTGTTTAGTGGAATTCTTAACATCTCCAAGAATTTTCACAAAAATGCCAGTGTACCAATGGTATAAAATTGCATGGAGAAAGTAAGCCATGTTTGTTTCTGTGAACCATTTCATAGCTTGTAGGGCTGGCTGGGCCTAAACCTCCACAAAGGCATTTTGCAGTGTCACAAACTGTTCTGTAATGTGACAAGCCCTGACCTCCGTTCAACCCATTTTTTTCCAAATTTTTGAGAAATAACAAAAAAGACCTTCAGAAAAAATGAAAAAAAAAAAAAACCACCCACAAATCTGCTACACGCCCCCACCCCCAGCCTTCACATCTCTAGGGAAGGCAGGTAGGCTCATGTGGTTGTGTGAACAACCTGAGTATTTTACATGCGTACATAGTGTATGGATAATTGTAGGTGCATACAGATGTATATGTGTGTACACTGTACACAGATTATATGTAACTTGGAAATAAGGTATGACTAGGGCTACAGTGACATGGGGAAACCATCTTTAGAAATATACTCTCAACTCCGAAGACCACTGATAGAACTGTCACTATATTACTTTGTCAAAGGACCACTTGGGGGTCCTTTTTCCATTCCTGTCAGTATTATAGAGGTGTTTCCCACACTAATGTATTCCCTGAGACTCTGAATAATCTTCAGTTGGTAATATGTTTTCTATACATAAAACCTCAACAGATTTAATATCTGAACAGTGCTAAAAGGCTAGAAATATGAGTTTTATTACAAAAAGATAGATGGTTTTCAGTTTCCCTTTGTAACATATGACATGTGCTCTGATTTCTTGGAGAAAAAGCCCTTAAGCTATCAGACTTTAGAGGTTTGAAACTTTTTATGCTAAAAAGCTACCTCAGATCATCTTTGACAGTCTATTAGTTTTCATTTTTCTTTGCTGGTACAGAAAGGATAATGGTGAGTAAAGCATCTGGCATTACAGGCCAAAGTAGGCCTAATAAAATGGTCTCAATAAAATCTTGAGGCATGTAGCTATGGTTTCCCTAACTGAATATTATGACTGTTCTAAATGCACCTCAGTGAAGAGTATAGAAGACAGCAAGCCTACAGGAAAAGGAAAAAGAAAATTTTTGGGCAGAATAGACAGTACCAATATTTTTAAAATTTGATTTCTATACCGCAGCTTCCTAAAGTGACTCAGGGCAGTTTACATTAAAATCAAAAACACATAATAATACAATTATTTTTTTTAAAAAATGTGAACCAGATTAATATTAATGTAGATATTAAAAGCCAGGCTAAAAAATGTGTCTTTAAGGCTCTCCTGAAGGCCCCCAAAGAAGATAATCCTCTCATATCCACAGGGAGTATGTCCCACAACCTAGGGGTGGCAACTGAGAAGGGCCAATCCCAGGTCACCACCAGATGAACTGGTGGCACCTGAAGACCCACCCCTCCTGCTGATCTCAGTGAGTGGAGGGGATCTTGTAGAGATAGGCACTCTCTCAGGTAACCCAGACCTAAGCCATTCAGGGCTTTAAAGGTAATAATTAGCCCTTTGTACTTTGCCTGGAAACATATCGATAGAAAGTACACCTATTTAAGAACAGGCATAATATGGTCCATTCAGGATACCTCAGAGACTAATATGGCTGCCACATTTTGAAGTAACTGAAGTTTCCGAATTACGTGCAAAGGCAACCCTACATAAAGCATTTCAGTAGTCCAACCTGGAGGTTACCAGATGGTATACCACTGTTTTAAGGTCATTCTCCTCAAGGAATGGGTGGAGTTGTCAAATCAATAGCAGCTGGTAAAAAGTGCTCCTGGCCACAGCCTCAACCTCAGGCACCAGGTCCAAGAGCATTCCCAAACATGAACCTGTTGTCTCTGGGGGAGTGTAACCTCATTCAAAACATGAAGTTCTATCTCATCTTGCAGATTATAACCCCCAACAATGAGCATCTACATCTTGCTTGGATTCAGCTTCAGTTTATTCCCCCTCATCCAGCTCATTACTGCCTGTAGGAAGGCATTTAAGGGCCTAACACCATTTCCTAATATTGGTGATCAGGAGAAATAGATTTGGGTACATATTGATAACACCCAGGGCCAAATCACCTTATGACCTCACCCAGGAGTTTCACGTAGATGTTAAAAAGCATTGTTGACAGAATGGAGCAGTATAGGAGAGGAGAGCTGGTCTTGTGGTAGCAAGCATGACTTGTCCCCATAGCTAAGCAGGGTCTGCCCTGGTTGCATATGAATGGGAGACTTGATGTGTGAGCACTGCAAGATATTCCCCTCAGGGGATGAAGCTGCTCTGGGAAGAGCAGAAGGTTTCAAGTTCCCTCCCTGGCTTCTCCAAGATAGGGCTAAGAGAGATTCCTGCCTGCCACCTTGGAGAAGCCGCTGCCAGTCTGTGAAGACAATACTGAACTAGATAGACCAATGGTCTGACTCAGTATATGGCAGTTTCCTATGTTCCTATGAGCCCCAAGGGACTCCATATAGTAGCTCCTGTGTAGAAGAGCAACTGTCACCAAGGTCCACCTGAGACATAGGAGCAGAACCACTGCAAAACAGTGCCTCCTATCCCCTAATCCTTAAGGTGATCCAGAAGAATACTATGGTAGATGATATTGAAAGCCACTGAGAGATCCAAAAGAACCATCAGAGTCACACTCCCTCTGTCAATTCCCTGGTGAAGGTCATCTATCAGGGTGACCAAGGCTGTTTTAACGCCATAGCCTGCCTTAAAGCAAATTTAAAATGGGTCTAGATAATCAGTTTTATCCAGGACCACTTGTAGCTGGTCAGCCACCACACTCTCAACTATCTTACCAAACTATGGGAATTTGAAGACTATATTCTCTGAATATAGAATATATTCAGTTCTGTTAATATCTGAATGAAGAAAGCATACAGTATAACAGCTTTGTTTCTACTTAGTTGAAAATAGGTTAATATATGAATCCTTCTCAGAGATGCTGTCCATGAACCTCTCTTCCTTTGCAGTCCGTTGTCATGGTGACATACTTAAGAGATCTGTGGCTCTAATCTTATTCAGATACATGAAAAAAATCACAAACATAAACAGGCTTTCAAGGAAACTTATAGTGTATAAAAATAAATCAAGACAGGCAAATAATTATATCATTTCCTTAAAACAAATAGCAGATGCTAAAATATTTACATTTTCAGAGAGCTGCTGCTTTTAATCCAAAGGTTCCTGAAAACGTTTTTCTTTCTTCTAAGAAGCAGGTGGTTGTTAACAGTATTATTGTATTTGGTAATTCATCTATATTTTTAATGACACATCTCTTATTTGTTTCTATATTTAAATGGGGAAAGGAAAGGACTAATACCAAAGAGTGTTTCCAATAGCTGTTGAAGGGATCCCACCGCCCCACATTGTTGTTTCGTAGATTCTGGACCAAAACAATTCCTGACCAATTCTTAAACATTCTGTGTCCAGCTGTGATAGAACAATAGAGGATACTTTCTGGCCTGAATGGCATGTGCTAATGTACCATCCAGGTACTAGTGACCCCTGCTAACTGAGCAAAGAGGCACCTTTCAAAGTGGTAATTCTCTTATATTTATCGGGGGGGGGGGAGCAATTGGTAGGGATGTGCGAATTGATTCGGGTACAAAGTGATCTGTACCCAAATCTTCCTGTTTGGGGTGATTTGTGGACAAAACAAATCACCCTGTGCTAGCTGGCCAGATTCAGGTCTATAACAAATTGCCCAGATTTTGGAAGTGAAAAATGCATCGATTCAAACCTCCATTTTGTGGACATCTCTCTTGCTGTCCCCATTTTGTGTCATGAATCTTTTTTAATGAAAATCCCACCCTTCCAAGCTTCAGATTGGTGACTTACAGTGTACAATGACTGGCTGGCAATTCACCCCTGCTTCCAGATTGGCTTGTTTCCATTCAAATCTTATGTTGCCAGGGGTGACTGACCCTGGATTGGCTAGGGGAAGGGTCAAAGATGGGACAAGGGTGGGGGGAGCTCAAAGGAGGGATTTTTAAAATGTACTTACTTAAAGAGGCAGCAGTCACCATTCTGCCTTTCTGCCTTGTGGGAGAAGAGAGAGAGCGAGAGAGTTTTGCTTTGCCTTGCCTGCCTTGTGCTTGGAGTGTTTCCTGGTATTTCACCAGGAAACTTATTGGCAGCCAGTGTAATTCTTTTAAAATGGTGTAATATGATCTCTTCAGGCAACCCTGGAGACCAACCTGGTTGCTGCATTCTGTTCTAACTGCAGTTTCTGAACTACATACCAAGGTAGCCCAACAAAGAGTGCATTGCAGTAGTCAAGTCTGGATGTTACCAGCATATGCACCGCTGTTTTAAGGTTATTTATTTATTTATTTATTTATTTGAAACATTTGATATACAGCCCACTCCGAAGACTCTGGGTGGTGTACAAAAACATGCAAAACAAGACAGCATTAAAATTACATTCTAAATAAAACTAAAATAACTAACGGGGGGGGGGAATTAATAGGTAAACTACAGGGTAAAAGCCTGGCAAAAAAGAAAAGTCTTCCATAGAGATTTAAAAATCAACAAGGAAGGAGCTAAACAAATCTGCAGGGGAAGGGAATTCCAGAGAAGTGGGGCAGCAACCAAGAAGGCCCTTTCACAGGTCCTAGCGCCCCGAACCTCTCGGAAATCGGGGACCGACAAAAGGGCCATCTGAGCAAATCTGACCAGATGGGATGTAACTGGATGGGAGAGGTGGGTCTGTAGGTAAACAGGTGCCAAACCCTGCAAGGCTTTGAAGGTCAAAACCAGGGCCTTAAATTGAACTCGGTAGTGAATAGGCAACCAGTGCAATGACTGCAGGAGAGGTGTTACCCTGTCATATTTTCTGGCATCCATAAGTAAATGAGCCGCTGCATTCTGGACCCATTGTAACTTTCTTATCATCCTCAAAGGTAACTCTAGATAGAGGGCGTTACAATAATCTAGGCGGGAGATAACAAGGGCATGGGTCACTGTCATTAATGCTTGCCGATCAAGGTAAGGGCGTAATTGATGAATCAGATGGAGCTGGGCAAAGGCACTTCTGGCTGCAGCCTCCACCTGCTGTTCAAGCAAGAGGTGCGAGTCCAAAAGGACCCCCAAATCACATACAAGCTCCTTTGGGGGCAGCGCCACCCATCTAAAACAAGGTTCACATCCAGCTGTTGGCCGGTACCAAAGCTGAGTAAGAGTAGTTCAGTCTTGGTGGGATTCAGTCTGAGCTTATTTTGATTCATCCAGACCTTAACAGCGTCCAGGTATCGAGTAAACACAGAAACAGCATCTCTAGAATGGTCTGGATGGCAATATACAGCTGAGTATCATCAGCGTATTGATGAAATCTCACCCTGAACTGGGAAATGACCTCACCCAGCAGCTCCATATAGTTGTTAAAGAGGACAGGGGCAAGAACTGAACTCGGGGGGACTCCATAAAGGAGTGGCCATGGGTCAGAGCATCTGTCCTCAAAGCATATCGACTGGATACGCCCGCTAAGGTAAGAACGGAACCACTGTAAGACAGTGCCCTCTTGTGTTGAAGAGCAACAGTCTCCAAAAGACACCATCTGGAACCTACCCATGAGGTAGGAGCAGAACCACTGCAAAACCATGCCTCCCACTCCCAACTCCTTCAGGCGTCCCAGAAGACGATACTTTGGTTAATGGTACTGAAAGCCGGTGAGATATCCAAAAGGATCAGCAGAGTCACACTTTGCCTGTCAATTTGTAATTGAAGATCATCCAACAAGCTGGCCAAGGCCATCTCAACCTCATAGCTTGCTCAAAAGCTAGTTTGAATTGGGTCCAGATAATCCACTTCTCGACCCTGCAGTAGTGGACACTACTGTAGCATGCAATCACTGTTATTTTTTTACATGGGTTTATATTTATTTATGTTTACAGTTACAAAAGTATAAATTGAGCAGGGTTCAGTGAGCTACTGCTGATGACTTAGAGCTTCACATTTCATGTATATGACATTAAATTTGGTAAACATATAGAAGCAGGCTTTTTACAAGAATCACAGATGGCTAATACAATACTGTGGGGGTTTTTTTCTCCTGGGCAAAGTCAAGCATTTGAAGTCCCATTGATTTTAATTGGAGTGCGCTAAGTACTTGCTTAACTCTTTCCACTAAAATCAATGGGACTTGAAATTGCTAAACTTTCCCTAAGATCATGCACACACATTCAAGATTTCCTCCATAACTGAAGAGGGGTTTCCAATCCTATCCACATTTACTCAGCAGATAGTTCCATTAAGCTAAGTGGGACTTACTTCTGGGTAAACATGAATATGGACTTGCGCAATATGAACATGAGAAAACAATGTTATAGCATTGGGAATGGGGAGGATTAATATTGAAAATGTTAGTAAATTGCTAGTAGCTGAGAATGACAACATCTTTCTACTTCATCCTGAAATGGTTATTTTTATTTCTTGTCTTAAATAAAGTCTACAGGTAATATATTGTCTATTGGAAAAAGAAAGAATATATTCCATGGAAGTTAGCTGATATGACCGATTCATTTGCAATGAACTGCAAGATTGTTATTGAGTGCATGAATCATGGTCATACAACTGTAGCATGCAATACAGTTTGCCCCCTCCTACTTAATTTGGGCTCACATACTATGCAGCATTCCATTTAGGTTTTGTGCACTGCAGGTGCTGCTGCATCTTTCAAATGCAAGTTGTCCTAAAGCGCACTTGCTGAAGCACTGACATTGTGGAAGAGAGTTGCACAATAGCACATCTAGTAAAGGCCATGTGATTGCACAGCTCCTTCAATTGACCATTTCAGCATTTGCACAAGTCTGCTCTAGCGCAGGTTGTAGGGGTGTTTGAGCCAGGCTTGACATCAAACCGGTTCGACTAGACGGATTTGGCGTCAATTCAGACCGGTTTGGAGTGATACTGGAAAAGGGAAATCTGGTGAGGATTCTCCTTTAGGAGTACAGGGACAGAGGGGCTGTCCTAACCATAGAGGGAGCGGTAGGGGAATAAATCTGTACTCACAAGTATACATCATGGCTGCGGCGGCCATGACTGTGGGGGGGCAGCGGGGGCAATGGCAGCTCCCCCACCCCTACTGGCCTCCTCTTGAGTGGCCTGGGCAGGCAGTAGCCCTGTTTGAGTCTTCTCTGGCCCGGGCCTCTGCACATGCACGGGGGCCATTTTAGTTACCTATGTGCAGAGGCCATTTGTGTGGCCATGCAGTTTGCAGACACTCAAACTGGGCCAGAGAAGGCCTAAACCAGGAAGCTGCCTGCCCAGGTCACTCATGGGGAGGCCATAGTGTGGGAGCCTCTGCTGCTGCTGTCCCTGCTGCCCCCCACCAGCAGAGGTGGGGGGAAGCCCCATGCCCCCCTGTGGCCATGGCTTGTACTTGTGAGTAAAGATTTACTCCCGCCCTGCCCCCAGTATACTTGACAGCCCCCCTGCCCGGGTACTGCTAGAAGAGAATCCTCACCCTATTCCCCTTTACCAGTATAGCTCCAAACTGGTTCAGTCTACCCTGTACTGGTAAAGGGGAATCCTCACTTTATTCCCCTTTACCAGTATAGTTCTGAGCCAGTCAAACCAGTTTAGTTCAAACTCGAACTGGGTCCATCTCAACTGGGTCAAAACCAAACTGGGCAAGCTTGAATCCAGTTTGAATTCATGCCGAACTGGGAAAAACCAGTCTTGTGCTCATCTGGTAGCAAATTGCGGTTGGATGCAGTAGCACCCACAGTGTGCAAAACACCCATATTAAGTCAAAGGGTATGTGAGCCACGGTCACCAGGGTCAGAATACAGACAGTAGAACTGGGCAGGTATTCCATGAATGGGACAAAGAAATGCAAACAGAACTAAACTTAATTCAGATTTACATCTAATTCATTTGATATAAATGCAAACAAATTTATAAATAAACAATCCATTTGAAGTCAGTAAGTGGGCCTGATGTTATCATGAGTTGTGGTAATATCTAATTATTTCTTTTGAAAAAAAAGGTTTCCCTGCTCTCATGTTAGAAAAACAGAACCAAAGACATGGCGAGTAGTCAAAAGAGGTCCTATTACTGGCCTAATACTGAAACCTTAAATTAGAAATTCATTGCTATGTACAGTGGTTTCCTGAATCATCCACAATGTAAGAACTCATCCCATTCTAGTGTAGAGTGAAGATTACAGGGATATTAATAAAAGAGCCTCTCACAAATGCTATTTTACAGTTCCCTGAATAATAAATCCACTGGACCAAATCTTGCTCTCAGTTATAGTATAGTATAGTATAAATTCATACCTCTACTTAAGTCATGGAAATGAATTCTGTATTTAAAACACCAGCCAGCAGAAGAAATGGTGTCAGCATATCATACATCAAAGATGAATGCATTTATGTTATGTAATGCAGACAAGAAGTTCTTTGCTCAAAAACGCTATTCCATGTTCTGTATATGGGCAGGCACATGACAATTCCACTCAATTTAGGAATACCTCCAAACCCTTGGTAACATATAATTTCTTCAAACCCTCCAGGTTTGAGGATACTCTTGGCAAAAGTGTGGCCCTCCTCCTATATGAATGGGCCCCCTTACGGATCACCTGGTGATATCTTTGCTTTGCTCCCAGTGCCAAGGAGGCAAAACAAAGCACCAAAAACAAAAATAAAAAACTTGCCCCACCAGAGACTCCAGAAAACCCCAGGAGCTAGCAATGCCTCCATCTGCACAGGCTGACCACCTCTAACTTGGAAGCCTTGCCAATGCCTAAACCTCCATTCAACATCCTTGCTGCTCTTTGGTACCTCTGTTCAGCCTGAACCTATCCAGCTCTACAGCAACTCCTGCAATCCTGCTCCCCTGCCTGGACCCCTACTGAATTTCTCAGTCTTCCAGTGGGCCTTGTGCTGTTTTTCGTTAATCCATTCATTGATCCAAGCCAGCTTTTGAATGGTGCTTTAGTTACTTTTATTCCAGTCCTAGAGTAGAAGCGGGGCTAACAAACAGCCAGCAGCAAGAACACTGAAGGCAGACTATACTTGCCTCTCTGTACATAATATCTGTCTCATTAAACCGTTAATATTCCTGATTCAACTCCACTGTCTTGTCCTTGCATCCCACAACATTTCCCTCTGGATTCTACAGGCCTCAGCCTGGATCATGATACCATGAGAGAAGGTTGTGTACTAAAGGAAGCTGGATCACAATGCCACAAGAGAGGGTTGTGATATTAAAGGAGGCTGATGTGCACCCATAGCTGAATAAAGCACCTATAGATCTCTCTGATTTGAATCATCTTGTCTTTTATGTTCTTGTTTTTGACAGGTTGTTGGCACATATGGTGATGGCCCAGCTTAGGCCTTCCTGGATGATATTGATTATCTGAATCAATTTCAGTCTTGCTTTTGACCATGTTTTTGGAATGGAAATGCACTGGTTGCCCTAGTGCAAGAGTCCTCAAATCTTTTACCCCTTCTGTCGCAAACCTTTGGAAGACTCAGACTCAGGGGCGTAGCAAGGTTGTAGTGGGCCCAGAGACAAGATTTTAAAATGGGCCTCCCCACACACACTGAAGCTCAGGTCATGAAGTAAAGAAATCTTAAATGAGGCTGAATAGTGGTAACAAAAAGCATAGTAAAAACCTATGTGCCACAATAGAACATCATCCTAAATTATTTTTTTAAAGGTTTTGTAAATTGTGGACATGCAAGTCATTGAATGGTACTAGAGAAAGACACGTTGTTCTGGTCGCTCCAGGTCTTAACACTCACATCAGTTTTGGAGGATGAATACAACTGTGAAGGAAGCCCAGGCGGCTGCGTGGCTGGGGGAGTCAGTCATGTGACTTGCCTCTGGGGGGGGCCCCAAGGCAGTGGGCCCCCAGACAACTGTCTCCCCTTGCCCTATTATAGTTACGCCTCTGCTCAGACTTGCACTCAAGCCATGCTACCTCATCACTGTCTTTGATGTTCTTAAATAGAGGGGAGCAGCCCTCATATGCCTTCCAAACCCCTTCCCTCTGCCTTACCCAATTCTTTATTGCTGTCATAGGATCCATGATCTCTTTCCTTGCCCCACTTGTGTCTCCCCATTCCATCCCGTCTCTCTGCTCTGCTCTCTGTGCTCTCAGCATTACCTTGCTTCTGCCTCCCTCTTACGCTGAGCACTCACCCCAGACAGCCTCTTCCAGCCAGTTATCATCAGTCCATACCATCATGTGCCTCCTTCTCATACCCAGAAGCATCTGGCCAGCTGGGAATCAGCCTGCTGTCTCTGTGCTTTGCCGGGACCATGAGGCCAGGACAGGCCTGCTCCCAAAATTTTAAATTTTGTACAAAGCCTAGAGATGTATATATCAGGTGGTATAAAATATGATAGATAGATAGATAGATAGATAGATAGATAGATAGATAGATAGATAGCACAATGCTGGACATTTATTTTATTTTATTTATTTTTCACATTTTATATCCTGCTCCAAGGAGACCAGAGCAGTGTACTACATACTTAAGTTTCTCCTCACAACAACCCTGTGAAGTAGGTTAGGCTGAGAGAGAAGTGACTGGCCCAGAGTCACCCAGCAAGTATTATGGCTGAATGGGGTTTTGAACTCGGGTCTCCCCGGTCCTAGTCCAGCATTCTAACCACCTGGCCCCTCCACATGACTTGACATGCGGGATGGGGTTATATCCAGACAGTGACAAATTAAAAATCATGATTGAAGAACAAAATTAAGTGAGTTAAAGCAATTACATACTTTAGGTGGTGAGTTGCACTCACTAGCCCCACCCAGCTACAGCCTTGGAGGGAGATGGAAGAGGGACCATTGTAGCTTGCACACGATCTATCCCCAGTTACTTCAATTAGGCCTCAGTCTAGTCCACCTCTTTTTTTGTACGTTAGTTATCAAGATTAAAACATGACGGGCATGTCAATCTCCTCTGTGGTTTTGTGCTGAGCTTCTTTACAGAATGACTTATACTAGAAAATATATTCACTTCCTCAAGGATGCAGATCTATATGAACATTTTTAGTTTACAGAAGATGAGATAGATAGTTCATTGTTAAAAGCAGCAATGTGGAATATTAATGGCTTTAATAACCTGTCAAGTGGAAGAATGTGATACCATATTTCAAAAAATACAGAGACTGATGCACAATTATTTTTTTCTTTTAAAAAGGTAAAAATAAAGAAGTGCATTAGCAGAAAAACAGGCATTGACAAAACCATGTGCATGCACATATACAGCAGTTATATTTGTTTAGGCAAGAGTAACTCTTATGCCACTACTTGATTTGTTCCAAGTGATCATTAATCTAATGCAACAGAATTTGGGAATTTGGGAATAAATTTAGGAATGTGCCTATACCACATACACATTCTGAGACTTTAGAACATGTTATTTTGCAATAGAAGAGCAGGAGCAACAGATTGATTGATTGATTAAGTGCAGTCAAGTCTGTGTCAACTCTTAGTGACCACATAGGTAGATTCTCTCCAGGATGATCTGTCTTCAGCTTGGCCTTTAAGGTCTCTCAGTGGTGCATTCATTGCTGTGGTATTCGAGTCTATCCACCTTGCTGCTGGTTGTCCTCTTCTCTTTCCTTCAGCTTTTCCCAGCATTATGGACTTCTCAAGGGAACTGGGTTTTCGCATAATGTGTCCGAAGTATGATAGTGAAAATTCTGGATTGATTTGTTCTATGATCCATTTGTTTGCTTTCCTGGCTGTCCATGGTATCCTCAAAAGTCTTCTCCAGCACCAAAGTTCAAAAGCTTCAATGCTTCTTCAAAGCCCAGCTTTTGCATCCATAGAGTGTCATGGGAAAAACCATTGTCCGAACCATAGCAGGACTGGGGTGGGGGTGGGGTGCAACAGATAGTTGTGGTAATAGATAGGAGCAACAGATAGTTCTGGTAAATTGGTGTTGTTAATGTTTAAGTTGCCTTTTAATATGTTGCCCTAGTGAAGAATAATTTGTTCATCCTGGACTTGTATCTTGCAGCCTATGGAAATGAAATGAGACTTTCTACACATTCCTATTCTAGCAGTAATGATTACATCAAAGCAGCATCATAGAAGTTATATCTGAGTGTTCCAAGGATTATGAAAATGATGTTACAGGTAGATATAGCAATAGCAATAGCACTTACATTTATATACTGCTTTATAGCCGGAGCTCTCTAAGCGGTTTACAATGATTTAGCATATTGCCCCCAACATTCTGGGTACTCATTTTACCGACCTCGGAAGGATGGAAGGCTGAGTCAACCTTGAGCCCCTGGTCAGGATTGAACTTGTAACTTTCTGGTTACAGGGCGGCAGTTTTACCACTGTGCCACCAGGGGCTCTATGCTAGTAATATACATTACAAGGCATACTAGATATGCTAGTAATACAAGTAGGCATGTAAATATAAAATGTAAATATGTAGGATTACATATATTGTCCCTATTTTATTTATTTATTTATTTATTTATTTATTTATTTATAAGCAAATTTTTATACTGCCCAAAACTTACGTCTCTGGGCAGTTTACAACAAAATTAAAAAGTAAAACATTAATTAAAAAATAAATAAATAAAAGCCAGAAATTTAAAACACAATTTAAAATTTTAAAATAATATTCTAAATAACCCCACCACAACATTTCTCCAGAACTCTTAGGTTTTTTCTTATATTGTAAGCCCTTTTGAGATGGGATCACTGTATGTATGTGTATGTATGTAAGTAAACTGAGAACTTTTGTTTAAAAGGGATATATACATATTATGTACATAGTTGTAGGTGTAAGTGAAAAATGTACTCATGCACAGAATACAAATTTGTGCATGACATACTGTGAAACATTCCATCTTCCTTATAATGGAATGTAGAACTTTTGCACATAAATACTCTTGCACAAACACAATAAAGGGTGCAAATGCAATTGCGAAGTCAATGGCTATTATTTCCAGTGGCTATTGATTGTGGAACTGCATTTGCATATGTTCCTGCATTTGTATAGGAGTGTTTTTGCGCAAATGTGCTATGTTCCATTACAAGGCAGACAGAACGTTGCATAGTATTTCAGCTGGTATTTTCAAAAAACTTTAAGGAGAATAGAGAAATAAATATAATAACTACATCTAGATCCTTTATATTGCACAAATGTAATGCTTAATTTTAAATTTCTGATCTAATGATCATATGTTCAGCTGAAATATACTTTAAATGCAAGATGAAGAAGGACCATTCATTAAAACTAGGAAGTGTTTTAATGTTTCATGTTTCAGTACGTGTCCCAGCGGATTGCCAACTCAAACTTATGTCTGGGAGGAATGTGTTTTCATTCTGCCACACCATACAACTACTTACTTACTTAATACTAACACACACTCGTGTGTGCGCGCACGCACACACACACACTCAGAGTGTTTCAGTGAAAAAGTTCTCAAAGCAGAGAATTATGCATATTTCTCTATACACAGAATAATAGTAATAATAACAACAGCAAAAATAAATAAATAATAATATGGTTCCCTTTCCTGCAAAGGGCTCATAGTCTAAAACCACCATAGAATAGTAGCAATGCATGCCTCCTCCTCCTCACTTCTAGGTTCTTCTAACATTGTTGTTCTAACCAACGGGAAACTCCCTGATGGACTGTTTCTTTGGAACTATTTATGAGTCTATGATTTGCTGGCAATTGATAGCTACCCCCACCCCCATTTTTTAAAAATGTCAGAAAGAATCCATTGACTTTCCCCAATATGTAGTCACAGTTTCATATCCGATTTTATTATATTTTTGCACCATCTCACTTTATCAATATATCATATCAGAGGTTCAGTTCAACCAAAATACATGTGATGCTAAGCTAAGTGCTTTTCAGTATTGCGTACATGATAGTTGCTGGTTACAGGCTCTGTTCAACTTGAAAATGTGAAAATAAAAACTGCTGTTTGAGAGAAAATGTTCTCTTGAATGATAAATGCTCCTTTAGCTAACCATGGAAGTGTGGTATTTTAATGTGTGGTGATCAGTTTTAGCTGCCTATGCATTATCGTCTTTTATGATCTCTAAATGATGAACTCATGATGACTATATCTATTTTTTATGTTTATTTTTAACTGCCTTCATACACAAAATTGAATTACAGTCTGTCAAGAACAGATAAGATCATTTCAAAGGGGAAAACAAATATAAAAACATGTTTCCCAACTCCCTGAAATAAGTAGAAAACTATCCATGATTACCAGCTGAGCCATACCATGTTTGGTTAACAAGAAGTATGTTTTCATGACACATATAGCATATTCACCATTTCTAGCCAGAGAGGAAGGGCCAATATGGATGATACTGTTCTGGCACATGTGATAAGAGAACAGGTTGTGATGCAAGTATGTTATGATATCGGTGGAGGACATACTGATGTACACTTGGCATGACCCTTTATCACATGGGATGGAGGCTGCTCATTTAAATCACCTTACATCTATATATATATAATTCTCCTTGGTGTGCCAGGGAAAAATGCATCCCGGCAGCCCAGCTGATTGGCTGGCCGGCGGAGGCGCCTGATTGGCTAAGGTGCACCCAGGAGAATTGACTGGCTGGGCAGATGTGATGCGGCGGCGGGGGGGCTGGTCTGGCCCAGCCGCGGATGCAAGGCGGTGGCGGCGGGCCCGGCCATGCAAGGCGGCGGCTGGCGGGCCCAGCTCGGCCGCGGATGTAAGGCGGCACTCGGCCCGCACTCGGCCCCGCCGGAGACGGGGTGTGGAGAGAGAGAGGTAGCCGGTCCCAAAGAGCGCACAGGTGCTCTGTGCGGGGTCGGCTTGTAATATTTAAATTTACATGCTCTCTAAAATGATGTTTGGAGCATGGGTATTGGCTGTTTCAGATGAAAAGCCTCCTATAAAATAAAGGAGATACCAAGAATGCATTGGGATTTCACATTGGGGTGACACATGAAAAGAATATACTGATGAAGTCACAATGGGTGTCCTCTTCCTTGGCTCAACCCCTTGCCAATCCATGTGTGCCAGGATGGTATCAGCTCTTTATGGACAACCAAGATCTTTGGAAAATGGAAAAAAGAAGGGAAGTAAAAGGGAAGGGAAGTTTTCACATGGAAAAAGAAGGGAAGTAAAAGTGTGAATGCAGGTCAGCCCTAAACCAAATGGCACTTTAGTTAAAAAGCAGATTTTGTGTGCCCCCCATTTGTTGAGCTTTTGAATGTCATTTTTGTTGTTGTTACATGTGAAGCCACTTTCTCAACTTTGATGCACAACTGCATGCATGATTTGTCCCTTTTATATAAGATAGCTTTGCAGGCAAGTCTGTCTTTATTCATGCAATGCATAAACAACTAAAGCCAAGATTGTTTGAACATATACAAGCTTTGCAATTCCCTGTGATATTGCAATACTTATCATTGTCATGGCCACCAGTTAAATTATTTGTGTTTCCCCCTCTGCCCCATCTTTATTATACCTGTACCAGCACATGTATTTAGCCAGATGACTTTTAAATGTGCCAATAACAGTACTGCTATTCTGCTCCAATTTATCACCTGCAAAGAGAATACCATACTATTGTCACTAAAAAGTCACTTGTGGGGATATTCTAGCTGTTTTGTTTGCCCCAGCCTCACTTCAGATGAAGCACAAGGCAGCTGGGGCATCTTTATTGGCTGCCAAGGGGGTGGTGTTTTAGGAGCCATTGCAGCTCTTACACAGCTGGCCTGGCAGTTCACATGGGAGAAGTAACCCCTCCGCTCCCTCCCTTGGACATTGGTTTTCAACTGGCTGTCATTTTGGGAACCAGGTAGTAATTTATTTATTTTTTCCACTTTTGTTGGATTGGCTGGTGATAATGGTCCTCACCCCAACCTCACACAATGCTTCTTAGTTAGGTTCCCCCCTGGCCACAGCAGTGCAGCATGAGAAAAATTAGGATTTGGATTGGTGACCATCTTAAAGCATAATGAGTCCCAGGCCACGTTTGGCATAATGAGTCCCAGGTCAGTCCCTCGGCACTTTATAGTGCTGGCTAAGGGCTTTCTAGGGCATTGCCAACCTTAAAGGCTTGATGGCTTGGTGTGGGAATGCCTTGACATAGGGTTGGCCAAGAGGGCATCAATCGGCCTTAGGGCTGTGATGATGCTCTGAGCCGGGGTGATTTAGATTTGGACTTGCACCACAGGTGGCAAGTCTCTAGTTTCCACACTGTAGTGGTGGGAAAGCCGTTAGCTATTTACCTGTCAATGCTGATCCCGGCTGCAAGGAGGCATGCTGCAGGTCCGCACACCCATTTTTTTGGAAGAGTGCTGACTGGGGGGAAGTGGTGGGGTGGGGGCTGGAAGGTTGGCAGCACCTTCCCTACCACTTAAAGTGCCCCCCCTCCCAGGAGTGCATGGAACCAGTTCCATGCACATCTCTAGCACTTTCTCTGTCATGAATCCTGCCTCCTATTAAGATCATTTTAGGAGTTCTGGTTTTGGTTGTAACTGGCTTATTTGGTGGTGACTCAGGACGGGGCCATTTCTGTGGCTGCCCTGGGGCTTTGGAATGCACTCTTCTGTCTATAATAATAAGAGCATCTCCATCTCTGGCTGCCTTTAAAAAGACCCTTAAGACTCATCTGTTTTCTCAGGCATTTAGTTAACATGTTTTAAAACTCTTTTAATTGTTGTTTTTATTCTGTACATCTGTTTGTTTTTATTCTTCTTATAGTTGTTGTATTTTTAAAATTACTATATGTACACTGCCTAGGGATACATATATCAGGTGGTCCATAAATATGATAGATAGATAGATAGATAGATAGATAGATAGATAGATAGATAGATAGATATTCAGAATTTCTTTTTAAAACTACAACCCCCCCCTCAGCAGAACATATTCTGGTGTACAAAGTAATGCATTCAACTAATTTTAGTGGCAGGATTGTGTATGCAAAATTTGGTTATCTGTAGGTCATTGGGAAGTATGACTTTTCCACACAAACACATTCTTCAAAATACAGTATATATTAGATGTAAGTTGTTTACATGGGACAACATTGATGGAACCTCCATAGGCCACTTTTTAAGCAATGGTTTGGTTAACGAGGCTCAAATAAGAAACATTCTATTGTGTAGTATATATATTTGTGCTTCTTGTGGCTAGATTTAGAACTGATGTTTTTCAGAAATATAAATAGCACTTGTACAGCCATTTCCCGTTCTTGAATAGGACTTGAAAAGGGAATTAAAATGATTCTGTATGTTTCAGTGAATCTCTTGATGCCTACAGGTTGCAACAGTAATCCTCCTGTCAAATTATGATGCACTAATTATTCTGCTTTCTAGGCTCTATTTATCATTGGGAAATAGAGCTCCAGGCACAGAAGACCATAAAATAGCCTTTTCACTGTGGCTTATAGATTAAATGCATCACAAATGTTATTTCTAATGGCAGCCGTTGAGCAACTCTTTTGGGGAGGAGAAGTGCCTGGGTAAAATTTATGCCAGCGGGTCAGCATGTAAATCCTAATGCTTCTAATCTGAGGACTCTGGCTTGAGCCTTCGTGCTGCTAATTGAAGTGTGCAGCTCTGCCAGCAGATGAGTTTGCATATATTTGAGCTTCTGGGAAGTGAAGCAATTTTGCAGGATGGGAGAGACAATAGAAGACTTTCAGTGATTCTATAGTATAAAGCCACAGCTCATTTGAAAAGGCACATGGAAGGCGAACAGGGTAAGACACAGATAAAGAGAAGCACTTTTAACTCTGCATTGGTTATTTTTATGCTTATATCCCACTCTTCCTCCAAGGAGGAGTGGTGTACATGCTTCCGCTTATAAAAAACAACCTCTGAAGTATGTTAGGCTGAGAGATAAGTGACTGGCCCAGAGTTACCCAATGAGTTACACGGCTGAATGGGGATTTGAATTTGAGTCTCCCCAGTCAGGGGTATAACTAGGGGAGAGGGGGTCCATGTTTGCCCCTCTCCCTGGCAGCCCCTTGGAGAGAGGGAAATAAGAAAATAGGTGGAGCTGGGAGGGCCCCCAGTTCTTTGAACCCATCCACTCAATTATAGCTACACCCCTGTCCCCAGTCCTAGTCCAACACTCTAACCACTATACCACACTGGTTACACCTTAAAAGAAACATTAGAAGCCATTAAACCTTGTTCATGGTTTGCACATGAGCAAACCTATGCAGTGCACATGCATAGGACTCCAGTATTTTTGTTCTGGCTGTTGTTAAATAATTGGGAGTCAGAAATTCTTGCTGATCTACCTCAAATTATCCACAGATGTACCAGTAGATATGGAGCTACCTTCTTGATCATAGCTGATATATGGATGTTTGGGTGTGTTGTCCAGCAATCAGCAGCCATATGCAATTCAGTCTCAAGAGTGTGTTCTGCAGAAAGCAAAATCTGAAATAACCCTAGACTTCTACAGTGCAGAAGTGCAGAAATATAGTATTATGGATACTGTTGTGCCAGGGATAAACACAGTTCTTTTCTTGGGTCCGAGACAAAGAGACACGCACATGGTGGACGGAAGGGGAATAGATGTCATTTTAATCAGAGAAATATAAAGGGGTAGAAGACTTACATCCCTCAAAACACACACTGCTGGGGATCCTGTTGCAATATGGGATGTGGCTCTTCTTGGTGTCAGTCTGAGGCACTTGAGCACTAATCCATTGGTGAGATCCAGTTAGCACTCTAAAGGGGCTGCCTTTTATAGTTGATTACAAATAAACTCCACTTGCTGGCGAATAGACATGCATGAGCAAAACATTTAGACAAGAGAATGTCTAAATGTGGGGGTCTCTTAAGTGCGTGAAGGGGGCAGTAATCTGAATTGCCTTCTACACATGCTCCAAAACTCTCTTTAAACAGGGCTATGCTGTCCTGATCACATGCTGTAGGCAGCTTTAGTCTGAATTGGCTCTAAATGTGTGAACCATCCCCACTGAAAAGTATTGGCTTGAGCTGACATCAGCTGACATGAAATGTTCTATCTGTGGTGGTAAATATGTGGTTGTTTTTGTGCACATGATTCAAGGTCCACTTTAGGCTACAGTGAAGTGATGATGATGATGGTGTTGATTGGACACAAGCAGAATTGGATGTGCTGGATCAGAAAACAAGGAAAATAATGACCATCAATCATTCCCTGCACCTAAGAAGTGATGTTGATAGGCTGTACCTACCAAGAAATGAAGCTGGACATGGAATGTTGCAAGTTAGACAGTCTGCTGAAGAAGAAAAATGAGCAGTGGCAGAATACATCAATGAAAGCCAAGAAGAAATGCTACAGGAAGTGAGTAAGACAGGACTGTTGAAAATAAAGGAATCGAAGGATGAATATAAAAACCAGCAGATGATGAATTGATGAGAAGAATGGCACAACAAACCATTGTATGGTCAGTTCTTTAATGACATACAATCAAAAGTCAACAATAGCACAACATGGCAGTCGTTAAGGAAGGGGACATTGAAGAAAGAAATTGAAGGTCTCATTTTTGCAGCCCAGGAACAATCCCTACGAACAAATGTTATAAAAGCAAAAATTGATAAGACCCAGAAAGACAGTAAGTGTCGAGTATGCAAGGAAGCAGATGAGACGGTTGTGCACCTTGTATGTTGTTGTAAGAAAATTGCGCAGACTGATTATAAGGAATGACACAACAAAGTTGCTGCAATGATGCACTGGAACTTTTGCAAGAATTACAAATTGCCAGCAAGCAAGAATTGGTAGAATCATCCAATTGAGAAGGTCACAGAAAATGAAGAGGCAAAAATCCTTTCGGATTTTTGAATACAAACTGATAGGCATTTAGCACACAATCCGCCGGATCTGATAGTCATCAAGAAGAATCAGGTTCTGATAATTGATATTGCAGTCCCAGGGGATAGACGAGTCGATGAAAAACATTAATGAAAAAAAACTAAATACAAGGACCTTCAGATTGAAATTGCGCAGCTCTGGAAAAAGAAAACAATAGTGGTGCCAATAGTTATTGGTGCCCTTGGTACAGTACCAAAAGAACTTGAACACCATCTCGACACCTTGGGCATCAATAAAATTACAACACATCAACTACAGAAGGCCACACTACTCGGGACAGCGTGAATACTATGACAATATCTTTAATTTTTCTTTAGTTATCCTAAACCTTTGGAAAGGGCCCGATAATTAAAGTACCAAATTCAGTCAATAACATGTCGTAGACTGTGTATAAATAGCATAATAATAATAGAAAATAAAGGAAAAAACTGTATTTGTTAGGTGCCCTATAACAAATTGTTCTCTGGGTGGTTCACAGCACAGGATTAAAACATACAATAAAAGCACATATCACATTAAATCCTAACAGATGAAGAGGGAGAAAAGAAAATACAAAATACCATGTAAGGCGATTAAAAACTCATTTTGAAATTAGTTAAAAATCAAATCAAATCAAATCTGAAAATCAGAATTTAAAAGGCCTGGGTGAACAAAAATGTCTTTACCTGGCGTCTAAAAGAACAGAGTGATGAAGCCAGGCGAAACTCACTAGGGAGGCTATTCCATAAACAGGGTGCAACCACTGAAAAGGCCTTCTCCTTAGTAGCCACCTGCCTCACCTCGTTTGGCAGGGGCACCCTGAGGAGGACCTCCAAAGATCTTAAGGTCTAGGTTGGAACATACGGGGCAAAGCACTCTCTCAGGTAACCCGGTCCCAAGCCATTTAGGTCTTTAAAGGTTAAAACCAGCACTTTGAATTGGGCTTGGAAACTGACTGGGAAACAGTGCAGCTGGTGATGAAGCACCAGCATAATATGCTCAAGCCATCCAGTCCAAGTTAATAATCTTGCAGCCCTATTTTGTACCAGCTGAAGTTTCTGAATCATTTTCAAAGGCAGCCCCACGTACAACACACGGCAGTAATCTAAGCGAGAGGTTACCAGAGCACACATGTCTGATTGATTGATTGATTGATTGATTAACTGCCATCAAGTAGTGACCACATAGATAGATTGTCTCCAGAATGATGTCTTTAACTTGGCCTTTAAGATCTCTCAGTGTTGCATTCATTGCTGTCGTAACTGAGTCCATCCACCTTGCTGCTGGCCGTCCTCTTCTTCTCTTTCCTTCAACTTTCCTCAGCATTATGGACTTCTCAAGGAAGCTGGATCTTTGCATAATGTGTCCGAAATATGATAGTTTGAGCCTGGTCATTTGTGCCTCAAGTGAAAATTCTGTATTGATTTGTTCTGTGATCCATTTGTTTGTTTTCCTGGCTGTCCATGGTATCCTCAAAAGTCTTCTCCAGCACCAAAATTCAAAAGCATCAATACCTTTTCTATCTTGCTTCTTCAAAGTCCAGCTTTCACATCCATAGAGTGTCACAGGGAAAACCATTGTCCAAACGATTCTAATCTTTGTAGTTGTAGACATGTCACGGCATCTAAATATCCTTTCCAAGGCCTTCATTGCAACCCTACCAAGTGCTAGTCTGTGGCTTATTTCTTGACTGCTGTCTGACTGTCTGTATTTCTGACTGTATTTCTTGACTGTCTGAAACAGTTTAATAATAGGCTTGTTCACACAATTATTATTAGGATTCGCTCTTAGTTTGGGAGCTGTGCAGGCTCCCATTTTTTGATTGTGTGTGAAGGGGAATGCAAGCTAGAAGTGGAACGAAGTGATTGTCTGGGAGCAGGGAACTGGTTCAGACAGCATTTCCTCCTTTAGTAAAGTGCTGGGTACAAGATCTAGGTAAGACAACACTGTTCAGTCCAGCTCCTCCCTCTCAGATGATCACATCCTCTCCCTCCTACCTTGCCCCCCCCCCGACACGATTGCAAAAGTGTGCAATTCCTGAACTAGGGGAGGATGCTTGGCCTATTCTAATAATAACTATGCGAATGAGCTACAGAATACCAGGTAATAAGGATGAACAAAGTAAGAGCATGAAGCATTCAAGAGTAACTGTCCACACTGAAGAAAATGAGTAGGCTCATTCCAGTTTGCTAGCTGTAACTTCACTGGGAAATGTAGATATGTTTTCTCAAACATAAATGTATTGTTTTGTATGATAAATCATGACAACTTTAATGTTCTGAAATAAATTAGTTAATGGTCTATGTTTGTTAGTATTCTTAGGCAATATCAGTTGCCCATTACTGTACTGATATACTGAGAATATCATGTTTGCCAAATATTTCTGTTTGTAAAGACTTGAACTATGAACAAAATAATTAAACATTTTACACTTGGGCTGGGCTTTAATCATAGAATTATGACATCCATAAATATGATCATAATGCCAAAATCCCATCCTTGAAATTCATCACATTTCCGAAGGAATCATTTATTAATTGTCAACATTAAACTCAGCTGCTAATGAAAATTGTTAGAGCAGTACATTATTCATGTCTCTATCATTCATGATGAGATGCAAAAAAGTCCCCCGCAAGCCTTCACTTCAGAGAGCTTTAGAAACAATTCTCTAATTTCTGAAGTTAATTTTTAAAACTTGTCACTAAAGAAACAAATTCTCTCCATATTAATGAGCACATCCAACCAACTACTGGAAGACGACATTAGTTGCTTACTTATGCACAATACTTGGGTCTCATTCATGTTTGGTTTTCAGCCTGAGGAAGCACATCTACCACTCGTACTTTGCTGAAAAGTAGCTAAATTAGTGCTACTCAATATGGTGCCTTTAATATTCAGCTGGGGCTGGATAAGATGGTACTGCCCCTGCCCATGCAATTAGGAAGGAAAAGCACTGAGAATATGTGGTCCATTGGGACCTCCTTTGTGGTCTCCCCAACATATTTCCGGCGTGTCCCTCTATCACATATGAGTAGGACTCTGTTCATCTAAATGGCACCTTTACATGCACCCCAAATACTCACAAATAATTATTTTGAGAAGTATATAGAGGCCATTATGTATGTATGTATGTATGTATGTATGTATGTATGTATGTATTCATTCATTCATTCATTCATTCATTCATTCGATTTCTATACCGCCCTTCCAAAAATGGCTCAGGAGAAATAACAAACAAATAAGATGGAACCCGGTCCCCGAAGGGCTCACAATCTAAAAAGAAACATAAAATAGACACCAGCAATAGTCACTGGAGGTACTATGCTGGTGGTGGATAGGGCCAGTTACTCTCCCCCTGCTAAATAAAGAGAATCACCACATTAAAAGGTGCCTCTTTGCCAAGTTAGCAGGGGTTAGCAGGGCACCATTTGCCAAGTTAGCAGGGTACATTTTGAGTGGACAGACCTCTGTGTACATGCTGGGACATGCTGGGAGGGTGTCTGTGGAGAATGTCCCAAATGCCATGAGCCCAGCCCCCATCAGTGACTCAGAATCTGACCATGAAGAGGCAGGGCTAGTACCAGACCCGGCCCTAGGCCCCAGCAACAGACCAGGGTCTGAGAGAGCTCCAGAGTCTACATATGAAGAGGCTGCACCAGCACCAGAATCAGTCCCATGTCCCGACACTGGACCAGAGGTGGGGAAACGCCCAAGTATTTCATGTGTATATAGGAGAGGAAAGCTGGTTTTGTAGTAGACTTGTCCCCTTAGCTAAGCAGGGTC
The DNA here is from genome assembly GCF_027244095.1 of Hemicordylus capensis. Taxonomy (NCBI): domain Eukaryota; kingdom Metazoa; phylum Chordata; class Lepidosauria; order Squamata; family Cordylidae; genus Hemicordylus; species Hemicordylus capensis. Next base: position 121,959,647 of record NC_069659.1, read on the forward strand.
TGCCCTGGTTGCATATGAATGGGAGACTTGATGTGTGAGCACTCTAAGATATTCCCCAGGGGATGGAGCCGCTCTGGGAAAAGCAGAAGGTTCCAAGTTCCCTCCCTGGCATCTCCAAAATAGGGCTGAGAGAGACTCCTGCCTGCAACCTTGGAGAAGTTGCTGCCAGTCTGTGTAGACAATACTGAGCTAGATGGACCTATGGTCTGTCTCAGTATGTGGCAGCTTCCTATGTTCCTATGACTATATACTTAGCACTGAGTATTCAGCATCTTATGTAATCATGTATCTCTCAGCTTAACCTACCTCAAAGGGTTGTCGTGAGGATAAACATAACCATATATACCACTCTGAGCTCCTTGGAGGAAAAGCGGGATATAAATGTAAAATAAATACAAAATAAATAAATCTCAGTCAAAAGCTTTGCTTCCATTCTATTTGAGAATTTAGTATATATAGCAACATGTCAATCAAAAGCAAATTTTAAAACCTGTGCATCTGCCATACTTGAAATCTGCATTTTTTTCAACTGTATGCATCCTATGCACAAAAATAAGACTTTGGAAATAAGACTTTTTTCACTGCCAACTGCATTAATATGCATGAATCCTGATATCTTCTTTACCAGTGTGCCCTTTCTGAAAGCTCTATAAGGTTTTCTGTCATGCATTGTGGAACAGCAAGCACTGGCCAGCCATTCACACAAGCCCTGGGACATTAGTTGCTCCCCCAAAGCATTAACGATGTAATTGGGATGCTAGTGTTGAACTGATGCTGACACTCATCAGGGGAAGAGGCGGAAAAATGACATGAACTTAAAAATACAGTTGTAAAGGGAAGAAAATGTAAATGCACAGCAGGAGCCATTCATCAGTTAAAGAGCTGCTTACCCATAATTTGCTCCCTTATCAATATTTATGAAGTGAGATTATAGTTATTCTCAGGTAACGTTAATTGTCATTTAACACTAATCTCCCCTTGCAGTTCTTTAGAGATGTAAAACACGTGTAGCAGCAGAGATCCACAGCATTTAATTGCACATAATGTGCTTAACACAGGGGAAGTCAGGACACCTAGCCACACACCTGCCTCCCTATCAGCTCATCTTTTGAAACTATCCATCACAACTGGACCTGAGTGGAGAATGTGTCAGTAACGTGCCTTGTACATAAATGTTCTGTTGACAGGAGGAAGTATAACATTCCATATAAAACCCTGAATTGCTGTAATTGCCAGTCGCTTGACTGCCTCGTGTTCTAAACTTGCCTAGATTAACTTTATGACAGGTCTTGAAAATGCTTCTTATACATAGTCATAAGCATGTTAGAGTTGGAAGGGAACCTGGAGGCCTTCTAGTCCAGCCCCCCTTCCCTACTCAGTGTAGGAAACTGCTACAGCATCTCTGACAGATAGCTGTCCAGCCTCTCTTAGAAAATCTAGAGTGAGGGAGATGCTCCTCCCACTGCACAAGGCAGACTGCTCCACTGTTCAGCAGATCATACAGTTCAGAAGTTCTTCCTAATGTCCATCCTAAACCTTCTTCCTTGTAATTTCAACCCATTGGTTCTAGTCTTACTTTCAGGTGCAACAGAGAACAGAACATGTCTGCTTCTTCTTCTGTGATAGCCCTTCAGATATTTGAAGGCGGCTAGCATTTTTTCTCTTAGTCTCCTCTTCTCTGGGCTAAATATACTTAGCTCCTTCAACCATTCCTCACAGGACTTGATTTCCAGAGCCCTCACCATATTTATTGTCCTCCTCCAAACCCATTCTAGTTTTTCAGTGTCCTTAAAATGCGGGGTCCAGAATTGGACCCAGTATTCTAAGTGAGGTCTGCCCAGCAGAGAATAGAATGGAATGATTACTTCTCATGTTAATACAGCCTAAGATTGCATTAGCTTTTTTAGCAGCTGCATCACGCTGCTGGCTTCTGTTCAACTTATGCATTAAGACACCGAGGTCCCACCCTTTCACATGTACTGTATTTACACTTGGGAAATTTCTGGTAAGATATCTCTAGTGCCCATGACTGACAGAAAGAAACAAATAGAGGGAGGGAGAAAGGAACTTTGCATGTGGCAATCAAAAAAATGCACTGCATTCAATCAAGATGATCTTCAATGAAGACATGTCTTGGAAGATAAACTATACTCACTCTTACATCTGGAAACTTCTATCATCATCATCATCATCATCATCCTCATCATCATCTTATTTTATCCTTGTCCTACTAAGAACAGTACTGGGGACATGTATGTCAATCCCCCCACCCCAAACACAAGATAAAAACTCAGAAAGTATTTGTGACATTTCTAGTTTTACCATGAAGCACTTCTGGGAGCAAAATATACTATTACATGTGGAGAGCAACAAAGTAGCATCATTAAAGTACCATTACAATGCTGCATTTTGTTAACCTCAGCAATTTTGCCTAACTTCTTTGAAAAGCCAGAGTTTGAAACAAAGATATCAATACATTACACATATACACACAAATGAGAACTCCCTCTTGCAATACTAGGTTTTTGTGTGGTTTTATAATTTTTTTGCTAGAAGGCATAATATAAAGTTGAATTTACAGTTGACCTCTATCGTACAAAAATTGTTTCAAAATGAAAAAGAATGAATGAATGAACGAACAAAGCCCACAACCCACTAAGAACCATCTATTATTGTTTGGTACTTGCTTTACTTATTTACTTTGCAAATAAAACTATCAGATTAAAAAAAAACCTCAAGTGCCTATATTGTTATAGTTAATTAAACAAATTAAAATTAATAAGGAAAAAACGAGTATTTGCTTGTGATTTGAACAGATATATGAAACAGTAAACATTGATCTTCATTAGTTATTTTCTGTGTCCAGTAATCTTCCATTCCTCTATTCTGACATTGCTAAAGTACCTCCCCTCCAAAATATATTCAGGAAAAGCATCATTGGGCAACAATGGCTTGTTAGTTTCAAGTCTCAACATAAGAGGGAAAGTATGGCACTTCGTATGACATTTTAATACATGTATAAAGAATTCTGGGTAAATTAGCTGACATTCATATCATTTGCTGACATTCGGACTAACAAAGTGTGAGTGCTATAGCAGAAATCCCAGTGCTACTGATAGATTTGGTTAAAACATTCCTAGCAATTGTGTGCTGGGTGGGGTAGTGAATTTGGGCAACCTCCCTTTCCCACTCTGTGAATTTTAACATGATCCCTTTCTCTGCTTTGGAGAGCACTCTGCATCACCCAAATATATGTCCCTGAGGATCATGCAGCTCTCAGGGCCATATTCTTGAGTGGCACAGTGTGCTTCTGGGGGAAGGAGAGGTTGTCCAAATCTCCCGCACACCCTGTGTGAGCACCAGTGCTGCTTTATTTAGGAACTCAGCGGCAGCACTGGCACTTTTCATGTAACACCCACACTTTGTTAGTCTGGATATCAACCACTGTATTTGTTTTACCAGGACTACAAGCCCAGCATCACTACCCAGCATCTTAGGGCAGCTGCTGAAGTCCCACAACCCACAGGGCCCATCATTGTCACCAGGCCTCAGTCTGTCTAGAGAGGATTTGGCCCATGGCTAAGACATTGTCTCAGTCTCCACACTGGCAAATATCTAGTGGAATTTAGTATCATGCCATATTTCATAATAGCTCGTTCCATCTGTTTTCTCTCATAGTTACTTAAAGCAAAAATATATAATGTTCTCTTGATGTAGATAAACATAAATTGTTGTCTAGCAGAGAGAAAAAAAACCAAATGCATAACTTTCTCCGGAGGATAAGGATGCAAGATAAACACAAGGGCAGTTCATATTTAATTCAATTTTCTTTCTATCTATCTATCTATCTATCTATCTATCTATCTATCTATCTATCTATCTATCTATCATATTTGTATAGTTCCCCCCTTCCCCAACTGCCATCTTTGCACAGTTTGCTAAAACATAAAACAGAAATGAAAACCGTTATTCCTTGCTGTCAATGTCTGACATATTATGCAGCACCACATGGATAAAAAGCAGGTGGGGCATGCACAGCTCACAAACCACTGAAAAGCCCATGCTCACTGCTTGTATATGTGGGGTTGTTCATGACTCCCCAAGGGTGTGTAATAGCTGCTGAGCCATTACTGACATTATTCTGAAAGGCAATAGTGGTGCAGCAGTGAAAACACACCCCTTAGGAAAACTAGAAAAGCCCTATGTTCATAGATAGCGAGCACGTGTAACTCTCTCCAATTTCTTCCAGAGTCCACACTCCAGAGACTCATACTAAAATGAATTGAGGCAAATTTAATCATCAGAAAGATTAAGTAAACAACTTATGCACATATATGTGTGTTTAATTTTTTTTAACCAATCCCTTGTTCAGAACAGACTACAGGAGTCTCATGAATTTTTGTAATCCAACAGGATAGATGAAGCAGCCAGCCAGTCCTCAAGCTTGTCTGCAGTTCTTAGGCCCCATTCTCCTCCTGGCTCCTGGTGCTGACTCTGTGGCTGAATGTATGGTGCTAGAGAGCAGAAAGCTGCTGTTCTTCTTCTCCTTCTCAACAGTTCAGTCTCTGACCTTCCTTTTCTTGTCTGAAATTCTTCTTTTTTCTCGGCAAGATTTTCTTGACATCTCCTTCTTCTTTTACCTCTCAAAGGCTCTCCCTCAGAATTATTCCCCTCAAGCACTTCCCTATGGTAACCCACCAAGGCCCAAAATAACTCAATGAACTACCCATCCAACAGAGAGCTATATGTTTTCAGGGTCACACACAGGCTGTTTGGTGGCTCAGAAGTTGTGTGCATGCCCCACTTTCGTGGATCTGCAGGGTGCTGAACAGTAAGTCAGCCAATGTTATCAAAGTGGGGATTAAGCCAAGCTTTTTAAATCCATCTTCTTGACGATCACTTGCTAGTCTTTTATAGGAACTTTCTGAAGTTTCCTAGTACTTATAAAATTAATTTCTCCTACATTCCTAAACCACCAAAATAGCCAGTTTAGTTGGGCTGTCCACGGAGTAAATCATAAGCTGTGGTTCTATAGATGAAGGCAACTACCACAGGCTTGTGTCTGAATATTAAATTCATCCATATGAAACTGTTTGAACTCTTTGATTGACTTTAGACACCATATTTGTGGGTCCATCACTTTTGGCTATACCAGGTGCATGGCCTTTTTGGTATTGGTCCTTATCTTCATGGTGAGATCAGACAGACCTCCAGTTCCCCTCTCCCCTCTTTAAGAGACAACAATGTGAAGATATTTTCATATAACAGGCATTAAGAGTTTACTTTTTATTGCATTTGATGTGCTGTTGTCTTTTTTTGGTGTTGCTTATATTGGTTGTAGTATTTTTAAAATCAATCTGTTTTAATGCTTGTTATTTTAATTAACTACACCTAGCTCTGAATATAGCTGTGCTGAAAAGCTGCTTATAAGTGATATGAAATCAAATGTTCTGTAGGTTGGGCATCTGTGCTACATATCCCATCCTTTCCTGGCTGTACCTTGTTTCAGAACATTGTAGCCTTCAGAAAATTGAATACCACAGACGCTCTGCACAGTATCCCTTAATGTGATCGCTCTGAAACCATAAATAACAGCAATAAATAATCATGGCTCTGAATTGTGGTTAGTTTTATTTCTCTACTTCTGTTTCTGAAGATATAGTGTTATCCTAATATACCCGCTTATTAAACTTTATGAATATAAATAGAACCAACAAAAGCAATGGAAGATTTTCTATGCACTCAATAGAATGTGGATTTTGTCATATAACAGTAATCTCCCCTTCCCTTATATGACATGTAGAAAAAGTTTGTTTAACTCACCTTCCCCCCGGACAGGCACTTGACCTTGTTAGGAATGTGGTCTGTGCTCCCAGATGATCCATGCTGCATGGTGTAGCACAGAGCTCCGGAGGCCGGGATGATGTGTCCCGGTTCCTGGAGATCCCACAATGTACCCACATGACATATGTGATGCATTGGAGGATTCCCCAGGAGACGGGCAATCTAGGTGCCTGTCTCTGTGTGCGGCTAGTCTGAAAGCAGCCCAAAGTCTCACACAAGCAGGAAGCCAGGGTTGTCGGAGGGAGCACTCAGTTCTTTTACCTCGGCTAACAACCAGGTTACAATGCCAGGTTAGGTGGCACTGCCTCACTGGGATCAGGCCTGATCCCGGCAGTTCTCATGCACAGCCTAACGCAGGCTGGGTTTCCCTAGCTTGGCATAGGCTGTGTGTGAGGACAGCCTCAATGTCAATATAATAGTTCCTTGTACACTGAGTAAGTACATTATGTTCCTTGTACTTTGTACTGAGTAATATATGTTGGCAAGAATCAGGAGTGCTGCTTCTTTGAGGTACAATGAGGCAGTCTCCTCAAGCAGCATATTCTTAGAATGCCAGCAAGCTCAAACACAAAACCAACTTTGACTTATAGTGCATTTGTAAGGGGAGGGGGGGGAAATAAAACCACAATACATGCCTCTTGCTTCACAGTTCTTATGGAGATCTTTTGGATCACAAACCAACTTGAACATAGTGCATTTGCTAAAAAACGTGTTTATTCAGATGTAAGTTAGTTCTACTTTCACTAGGTGTGAAATGCTCTGGATAGATAACTTTCTTACAGCTTTACTGCAGTAGGGAAAATTCATTAAAAAATCACAGGAATGGCCAGTTTTGTTGAAATAAAAATACATAGAGTTCTGCCATCCTGGACTACATGTGTGCCCAGTTTCAGAACTCTAAGCCCAGTCATTCTGGAAATGTAAAGGTTGAGTGGAGGCATTTTGCTCTTTTTTGTGAAGGCCAAGGCCAGAATCCTTCATACAGGGGTGGAATGATGGTCCAATGTGGTGGGGGCGGGCTTCAGTTCCAGAAGTTTTGGGAATTTTCTGCCATGAAACAAGCCACTTATATGACTATTTTTTTGGGGGGGGGAGAGGAATTAAATTCAAAAAATCATTAAAAATCAATGGATTGACTGAACTGCTTCAAAATCAATACACAGATTTCTGCTGTGTATTGATTTTATCAAAATTAATACACAGTTCTTCATCTGAGCCAAATTTCAGGATTCTAGAACAAGCTATTCCAGTAATATCAAGGGGACCCTCTTTTCCCTTGGGGAAAATCAGGGGGATCTCTCGGAGAGTGGTCACATGGAACTAGGCCTCCAGGTTCATGCCTAATGGTGCCCTTGGCTGGCTATGAAAATGGAAAGCGAGCAGAGGAGAAAATGTAAAGAGAGAAGCAGTCTTCAGTACTCTACCCCTCTCTCTGCATTTAATCTTCCTCTCCCTTCCTTTTTTAATAGCCAGTCCAGGCTATGAAAGAGAAGGGCACAGGTGCAGAATGAAAGGGCAGTAGTGGCTACCACCACCACAGTGAAAGATTATGTAGCCATTTTATAATTGTAATATTTAACTAATATTAAATATTAGTTGGGCTGGGCGCAGAGCATCTGCTCCTCTAGTTTCGCCCACCAGGTGCTGATGCGGCTGATTTCTTTCGCAGCCCACCCACTGGCGTTTTATTGCCCCACCCACCACTGCTGTTGCCATTTTCTCTTGCCCACTGCCACTGATAATTTGTCCACCCCACCACCATTTTGTTTCCCACCTCACTTCCGGCGCTGCTGCTTTCCTCTTCCCTGCTGGCAGCTTGCTTGCGAGCTCTCATGAGAGCTGTCATGCATGGGATTAGCAATGGTTACGCCTAAGAGAAATATAGATAGATAGATGCTTTTTGTTTTTCTTGATAAAATGATGTAGGATATTCATCTTAAATGGAAAAGTCTTTTTCTTTTAGAACAATTGCAGCAAGATAACATTCATCAGGGTTGGGGTTTCACTGCAAAATTATAGAAGCTGCACCTGTGGAACTTTGGTGTTCCTGAGTTTCTTAAACAAATACAAGTCTCATCCCATTTAAAATAAGGTTATCTTCTCAAGGTAATTGGGGAGAGCCAGTTAATATTCACAGATGAGGAATACACCCTAAGGACAGCATTGCATTTGTTAAATCATTTGGTGACTCAAGATCTATATATCTTAACCAGGAAAATTGGTTTCCTTATAAGGCATGTGTGGTTTGGGTCTATCTGTTTTGACACACAATATGATCTTTAGTTACTGATTTTGTTCTTCGTGTTTTATGTCCTTGAAACCTATAATCTGTGTCCACATAGCCATGGTTTAGGATTGATTTTCTGTAGTACAAACATTGCCAGTGAGATGGATTTGGGCATGCTGGAATGCACCCTGGAGTGACCATTCCAATTGACTGGCTTTGTGAAGCCCTTCATTAAGTATTAAATTGTCTGTTTCAAACCCTATGTAAGCTGTGGGAGTTTGTTTTCCCTCTTGGCTGATTTCTGTTCACATTATAAGCATGCTCACTGAGCTACAAAAACATAGACTAGATTGGCTTCCGAGTGCAGCTGTATTAGAAAATGTAAGGGAGGTAGCTTTAATCTGGCAAGAAAGGGATGAAATTTCTTAGGTGTGTGTATTTATCCTCTGCCAGAGACATAAAGAGAGGTCAAGATTGAGGGGAGGGAGCCATAGTTTAGTGGTAGAGCATCTGTTTTGCATGCAGAAGACCCCAGGCTCAATTCCTGGCATCTCCAGGTAGGGTTGGGAAGTTCTACTGCCTTAAACCTTGGAAAGCCACTGCCAGTCAGTATAAACAATACTGAGTTAGATAGATCCATGTTCTCAAAATGTGCACAAAACCAGAAAACTAGGTTTGGTTCAAGTAGAACCAGATATGAACTGAACCGGGTCCAGTCTGGTTCTGTGTACACTAGAGCCAGAGCCAAGTCTGAAGTGGTTCAGGTCCGGCTTAGGGGAATTAATCCCCCCCACCCCCCAAAAAGAATTGGTGGACATACAGCCATCACAGGACTTCGGGGGATGCTGCTGTGGCCGTGGGGGTCTCCTGATGCCTCCCTCCGCCTGCTGGCCTCCCCGCAGTTGTTTCCGGCCCCATCATTTTCAGCCCATTACGGGCCTTTCTGTGGTGGTGTCAGTCATTTTGGAGGCCACTGTGCATGCCCACCGGACATCTGCATGGCTGGATCATGACCCCAGCCACACAGATGACCAGTGGGCATGTGCAGTGGCCTCCAAAATAGTCACTGCCACCACAGAGAGGGGTATAAGGCCAAAAATGGGCTGAAAGGGGCCGAAAGGGGCATGAAAGGGGGTAAGAACAACCAGGAGGAGGCTAGCAGGGGGAGGAGGACATCAGGAGACCCCCCGTGGCTGCAGCAGCACCCGCTGAAGCCCCACAATGGTGGTGAGTCCACCTTTTTTTTTTTTTTTGGTAAAACAAACAAAAAGCCCCGGACTGGCCTAGCAAGTTCAGATCGATCCAGTTTGAGTGCAAGCTGGCTCACACACCCCTAGTTCTCTGACTAGATATAAGGCGACTTCCTATGTTCCTATGAGCTGTGGGAAGTAAACAGGATACAGCCAGGAGTCCTGAACCAGGAGCCAGAGGGCAAGGCAGATGTCAGGAGCTGATAAACAAGACAAAATTCAGGATCTAGAACTGGAAACAGCTGCTGCCCAGGCAAACTCATTAAAACCATTTTAGACCTTGTTTAAAAGGTCAGTCTGAGTGGATGGAGCCAATCTGAACCTGGGGACTTTTATTGCTCTCAGTGATATTCCAGCTGGTAACTCACCATGCAGGTGAGTTCGCTTACACTTAATCACTGTTCTGTAACTGGCAGTCACTTAATAGCTTACTTACACTTAATCACTGTTCTGTAACTGGCAGAGTGTTGGAACAGGAAGATCAGTATCCAAATTCTAGCTCAGAATTGTCCTACACATTATGTAACAGTAAGCCTGAGTGTGTGATCGTGGCCCCATTTACTCATAATGCCAACCAGAGGTGAATGGGGCAAAGGTTGGAATTCATGCATGGCCGAAAATGTGAAACTGTGGTTTTGTGGCAAAAGCAACATGTGGTTTTTCTTGCCAAACTCCAATTTGAATCTTCAATTTGTAGTGAGTTTTGCTGCTCCAACCTGAAGTTTAAGGTGGCAGCATTACATCCGAATACAGATGCCACCATAAGCAGGGTTTTGTGCTGTTTTTGGAGCTGAAATCATAGAGAGGTTGGCCCAGAGGTTCCCAGGAACCAGAGGCATATCTAGGGACAATAGCGGCTAGGGCAAGCACTGAAATTTCGCCCCTGATCGAACATCTGACACCCATATTTCAGATAACTTTACCATAATATCAGCTCAAAAATACAAGTCAAGCTCGTATTTCGCTTTCCTTTCACTGTCTCTAGATCTGGACTAAATTTAGTGCAAATTGAGGTCCACAAGTTAGATCTCTTGCACCTCAAATGTCCATGTGTCCGTCATCTTGAATTGGGGTGGATGTCATCATTACAAACTAAATCATTGATTTATCCCTGTCAGGTGATCTCATAAGCCTACTGGAAAGTAGGCTAAAAAGAATAAAATTAAAAATAGCAGCAGCTTAAGCACCCTATTTAAAAAGCAGTTATTTAAATAAGTGCTTGCTGGAACAAAACAAAACATCACATGCAAAGGGGCGTGGCCTCAAGCTCCAAAGAACCCGAGCAAGCTCTTCGGCTCATTTCAGGAAGAGCTTCCTGCTTGAAAGCATCTATTCTTCCTTTCTTTCCCTCTCTGGAGGGAGAGAAAGGGGAATATACACTTTCAGGCAGCATTCAGGCAGCAAACACTGCCTGAAATAAACGGCAAGTGCTCGTTTGGGGGGATGCCTCTCCGGACCACAGTTGGGGTCAGGGGCGGGGCATGGCAGGCACTTTGTGCCCCCTGCAATGGTGCCTAGGGCATGTGCCCTGCCTGCCTCACACTTGTTACGCCCCTGCCAGGAACATGCCCACTACATGCCTGCCGCCCTTCTCATTGGCCACCTCTCCAAACACTTGCCTCGTCTCCCGTCTCCATGCTCCTCAAGTCATTGCCCAGCAACAGGGATGCCACCGTGTCCCATCCCAAGCTTCTAATTCTGTCAAAGCAAACATCACATTTGGGGATGCCTGCTTTCCACTGTTTCTCTTGTTCCCCCCATCTGGCAACCAGAAGAGAAACAGGACAGGATGGCAAGATGGGCACTATGTGTTTTGTTCACCAAAAATGAATTGATCAAGAAATATGTTCACAAGCACTACAAAGATAACCTATGTCAGTGCAACAATACCTGGGGTCAGCTTTAAAAGGTGACATGATGACATGAGGGCTATGGAGCTTGGTGGGATGTGGCTTCAGCGGACCAGGAAGAGGGAATGAAACTGAAGGTTTCATTGAAACTGGAGGTTGCTAGGCTACGGTTGGACAAACATCTGCAGTCCGATTCACAGTTACAAAAATTAATCTCTGGTTCATCTACCCGTGGTTTGCTTTTACATGCATTAAATGAATGGATGTACATTTGACAGGAAGTTTCAGCTAACATCTTAGTTCAAATAATAATAATAATAATAATAATAATAATAATAATAATAATAATAATTCAATTTCTATACCGCCCTTCCAAAAATGGCTCAGGGCGGTTTACATAGAGAAATAATAAATAAATAAGATGGATCTTATTATTAAATGCATTTGGCAAACACATCCATTACATTTTTAGTTAGACACTTTAAAAAGTGTGAGTGGGTCCTCAGTGATAATTTCACTGTATGTAGTATTTTACTATATGTAATTTTGTGGAGTGCACATATATGGTCCTCCACGTACAAATTTTTTATCCAGCAACAGTATGAATTGACCCTATGCTTTGCTTCCAGCTCTGATGCAGTCTTCTCCATTTCTCCATAGTTTTTCTCATCAAGCGTTTCTTTACACATAGACTTGCTTAATGATTGGACACATTTCTTATAGGCATATCCCTCCCAACAAAGAGAAACTGTTTGAACTGCAATTTATCTTGTTTGGTCTGGAGTCTTTTCCTGCAAGCTTTTTAATCTTACTTGCTCTGCACTGGAGATAATCAATGTGCTATTGGTTTTAAATAAAGTCTCCTCTCTCTTTTTCTGAGTGGATACATTCCTTAGTGGAATCTATCTTATTACTTTAACTCAGGTTTATTTAACCCAGTATGAGAAAGCTTTCTGATATTCACACATAATAAGTCAGATTAGACACCTGACACACATTAGAATAGAGATAAATCCTAGTTGGATGCTAGCATTGACTTACAATATTAATTCTTTGGTGCTATTTTCATTATGCATAGAACTCCTGTTGAATAATAAAAGAAAAACACAATTAAAGCATTAAATATTACAATTAAAAAATGGCTACATAACCGTGCAGACAAGTAATCTCTGGAAATACTTGAGGGGAATTATATTTCCCCCAAAGTATTTTCGCAGTCTCTTACATAATGGAAATGGAACAAGTGCTCTGATTTAAGGCCCTTGTGGCCAGGATGATGGGAGTTGCAGTCAGCATCTGGCGACTCAAGACTGGGAACCCCTGCCCAAGCTTGATGGGAAAGTGTGAGCAGTAACAGAGGTATAGCATATACTTCTGCGCCCCAGTCCAGGAGGTGGAATTGTACTCTGCTGCGGGATCCACACGAATCAGCTTTTCGGAGGGAGGGAAAGTGGGTGGCTGGATTCAATCCCCCCATCCTCTCTTCCCCACCAAGCAGCTGATTGGCAATAAAGCAGCTGATTTTACTTGGATACGTGCCCACACAACCCCAGTGCACATCTTCTCTGTGCACTATGTTGGATTGGAGCCCATGGTTGACATACTGTGCAGTGAGTTGCATGAAGAGGAGTGTGTGTGTGTGTGTGTGTGTGTGTGTGTGTGTGTGTGTGGCTTATGAGCTGGTCAAGAGCCCTCCTTGCTGGAAGGCAGACAAGACTCCACGCACACTCAGCTGTGTGTCATCACTGCTGTGCTGCTATTGTCACAATGGCAGTAGCAGTGCAGCAGTGATGACACACAGTTGTGAATGGACAGGGCCTCCCCTTCTTCTGCTGCCAGCAAGGACAGGCACTTGGCTGATTTGCAAGCCATGCATGTGTGTCCCTCTTCCATGGACAGGACATATCAGCCATTGTCTTTATTTCATCCATCAAAATTGAAGGTACTTTCAGCTATTGATTGTTATGGTTCAAGCCAGCACCTAGATATCCTATAATGAGGGGAAATGCAGACCTTTCTTTTGGGAGCTGGTGTCAGTTTCTGTGATTCAGACTTTCCGCCACTGATTGGTATAAGTAGGTTTTGTACATCAGAGTAACTTTCTGAAGGATAAATGAGGCGAAAAGCTTCCAAGCACATTTCATCATTCCAGAAGCTGCTGGCTATTCTCTCTCTCCCCCTACCCTATTCGTTTCCTGGTGATGTTTCTGGAACAGTTTTGTTTTGTTTTCTGTTTTACAACCTTTCAGTGCTTTACCATCTAATAATGTAGACATCATGTCAGAGATGTCCAAGCACAGACGTCCCAGTTTAACTGTTCAAAATATTATTGATGACTCACCTAGTGTCAAATATATACTGCAGGGCTCAAAACTGTTTCCTCTAGTAAATTGCAAAATTATAGCAGTCAAGGCTCTGTCAACGCTCTCAAGAAAAAGCCTATGCTTTGTGAATACTCTGTGGTTGAAAAGGAGACAAGTAGCATTGCCTAGGCAGCAAGAGAAAGGATGATATGGTGTCCATTAAGACTCATAGCTGATTAAAGTGGCTCTTGAGTAAAAAGCTGGAGTTATACACACACAAAACCCCCTTGTTGACTGACTAATGTTATGTGTGCCAAATACTACACTGTGTCACAAACAGAGAATGGACAATTTTCACTGATCTCCTACTTCCCTCTGTGTCTCCTGAAAATATGTCCCTGTGAGCTGTGGGACCTGTCAGGAAAATATTTTGGGGAGCCATAGATGATTGCAGAAGGAAGGGATGACTGATGAAAATCACACTTTTTTGTACACGCAAAACATATCTGGGGGCAAAAGTTAATCTGAATGTCAGCAGTTATGATACTTACATATGCACCTCAAATTTCACCTGCTGTTTCCATAAAAGTCAGACCCTCTCTCTGAAAACACAGTCACTTTGGTTGTTGAATTTACCTTTGTCTGGAGCAAAGAGGAAATTTTATCATTTTGGATACACTTTCACCCATGTACCCTTTTAGTTCCAGCGCATGCCCCCATTTATCAGGACTGTAAAGGTGCATTGAGGAAGGATTCTGGTCTTGTGAACATAACAGGATCCTTCCATTTACTGATTCCAACCTCAGGTAAAAATATTTTCATTTAGAAAGAATGAAAGCTGAATGTTTGAGTTTGTGATTTGAAATAAGATTATTGATGCTTCCACATTTATTGTTGCTGTCATTGGATGACATACAATGCAATGATTTGACTGACTTGTAATGGAGCATTTGTACAGTTGTGCAAGACCACAGAATTGTGCAAATACAGTTGTGCAACAGGCGGTCATTAAAATGTGCAGTTCTGTGGCATTGCGCAAGAGCATTCTTGTGCAAATGCTCCATTACAAAGCAGACAAAGTGCTGAGAGGTATGTTTGCTACTGGCTTATTTATTTACTTTTTTTTATCCCACTCTTCCTCCAAGGAGCCCAGAGCAGTGTACTACATACTTATGTTTCTCCTCACAACAACCCTGTGAAGTAGGTTAGGCTGAGAATGAAGTGGCTGGCCCAGAGTCACCCAGCAAGTATCATGGCTGAATGGGGATTTGAACTCGGATCTCCCCAGTCCTAGTCCAGCACTCTAGCCACCACACCATGCTGGCTTAAAGAAACTGTCATTTTTAATGGTATGTTTTAGAAGGAAAGAATGTTTTTTACATAAATAAATAAGACCCTAAGTAACCCCTCCCATGGAATAATGGCTACTCCCCTCCCCACACTTCTCAGATGAGCCTTGTAGGCCCCTCGGGTCTCTTTAAGGTAGTTGGGCAGCAGAAAGCAGTGGAAGAAAGAAATCACATACATATCAGGCATATTTGAAATCCGAGAGATGACTGTTCTGTTGTGCCCACAAATCAAAGTTTAGGACTTAAGCAGAACACTCCCAAAGCATT
Organism: Hemicordylus capensis; assembly: GCF_027244095.1. Taxonomy (NCBI): domain Eukaryota; kingdom Metazoa; phylum Chordata; class Lepidosauria; order Squamata; family Cordylidae; genus Hemicordylus; species Hemicordylus capensis. Next base: position 121,974,737 of record NC_069659.1, read on the forward strand.
TGAGGAGTTCTCCCTCATTTTCCTGAACTGCTCCAAAATCTAATAACCCATATCTTCTCCCCTCCCCCAATTAATAAAAATATTAAGTGAGGAGTTGCTCACCAAACTTTCCCTCTGTCTGCAACCCATGCTCAGTTATTGTGGTGAAAAACAGCAAAAAAACTATGGGTGAGGAGTAATCTCCTGATGGATACAGGATGTCCTCATGATGGCTTGGTGAACAGAGATGCAGGGAGTCTAACTAGACTGCTTCTGGCTTCCCTCTCTGGCTTCAGGCCTATAAGGACTTAGGCAAAGTTTGACTAGATGACTTTTGCATTATGATTCTATAAAAGAATGAAGAATCCATGCCTTGCATGACAGATGAAACCTCTAGAGATTTAAAACTATGCAATTTTAGCAGCTGCATAGAACCTACCAGATTAGCTAGAGTATTGCCTCAGTTTTAATAGGAGGGAGTTTTTACTTCTTATCATTACCAAGGTGTTGGTCTTCACAATATGTGTTTGGGGGGCATGTTACTTTGGAGAAGGCCCTTCCAATTGAGGTGGTCTTTGGCAGGGGGTGATGTGGTAGTAGGAGTAGGACATGCCAGGTGATGGGAAGGTGTATTGTCTATATCAAAGTCATTATGCTCTCCGGTCCTTCTCCCTTCCAAGGAGATCCCAGTACATAGGAACACAGGAAGCTGCCATATACTGAGTCAGACCATTGGTCTATCAAGCTCAGTATTGTCTTCACAGACTGGCAGCGGCTTCTCCAAGGTTGCAGGCAGAAATCTTTCAGCCCTATCTTGGAGAAGCCAGGGAGGGAACTTGAAACCTTCTGCTCTTCCCAGAGCAGCTTCATCCCCTGAGGGGAAATCTTACAGTGCTCACAATTCTAGTCTCCCATTCATATACCAGGGCAGACCCTGCTTAGCTAAGGGGACAAGTCATGCATGCTACCACAAGACCAGCTTTCCTTTCAGTAACTCTCCCAGCAGCCCACCTTTCCTGAAACTGGTGCTATTAAATGCCAAGTCCATAAATGCAAACACCTCAGCCATCCGGGAAGTTATCCTGGATGAGCATGTGGACCTGGCATGCATTACGGAGAGCTGGTTGGATGGGCGGGAGAGATATAAATCTCTCCCAATTGTGCGTACCAGGTTTCCAGGTGCAGCATCAGCCAAGGCAGGGTGGGTGGGGAGGTGGGGTTTCCCTGGTTCACTGGGAACCCATCCCCCTCACCAGGTGGACTGACGGCTTGAACATCATTGGCAGAAAGCTCAGAATAAATGTGTCCAAACACAGGCTAGAGCCCATATTAGGGCCTACTCTATGGTGGTGAAGAAACTCTACTTTTCCACCCATTATGTCTGCTCAGTGTCATCCAGCGGAGCTTTTTCGAGTGCTTTGGGGCCTCTTAGGTGATAACCCCAAAGACCATCAAACAGAACTCCTGGCAGCCCACTGTGACCAATTTGTGTTACATTTTGTGGATAAAATAGCTTGTATCCATTCTGACGGATGCTAAGATTTTTGCAGCACTGGAACTGGATGTTACCAATGAACCATCTGGACTTGTTATATTGGATGGTTTTCAGACTGTGTTGCCTGAGGAGGTGGACAGGCTGCTTGGAAGGCTGAGGCATAACACGTCCGTCCTCAACCCTTGCCTTTCATGGTTGGTGAAGGCTTCTAGGGAGGGACTGGGTCCATGGGTGGTGGGGGTGGTGAATGCCTCCCTAGACCAGGGGGTGGTACCCTCTCACCTGAAGGAGGCAGTCATTAGGTCCCTCTTTAAAAGCCCTCATTGGACCCAGATAACTTAAATATCTTTCAACCAGTTTCAAACCTCCCCTTCTTGTGCAAGGTGTTGGAGAGCATTGTGGTGTCTCAGCTCCAGGCATTCCTGGATGAATCTGATTACTTAGATCCTTTCCAGCCTGGCTTCCAACCTGGATATGGGATGGAAACTGCCTTGGTGGATGACTTATGCAGGGAGATAGAAGAGGGTGTGTGACTCTGTTGATCCCCCTGGACCTTTCAGTGGCTTTTGATACCATTGACTTTGGTATCCTTCTGGGATGTCTCTCCACTTTGGGACTTGGGGGCACAGTTATAGGGTGGCTCTGGTCCTACCTGGAGGATCCTATTCAGAAAGTGGTGCTGGGGGATGCCTGCTCCACCCCTTGGCCTTTGGCATATGGGGTGCCACAGGGATCTATTATGTCCCCATGCTGTTTAACATCTATATGAAACCACTGGGAGAGGACTATCGTGGGTGTGGACTATAGTGCCATCAATATGCTGATGACACCCAGCTCTACCTATCTTTTAAATCAGCAGACTTCAGGGAGCCAGTGGATGTTCTGAACAGGGGCTTGGAGGGTGTTCTGGACTGGATGGGGGCAAACAAACTGAAACTTAATCCAGATAAGACAGAAGCGCTCTGGGCTGGTAGAACTGATCATCCGAGTAATGAGGTAAATCTGGTCTTGGACAGGGTCACACTACTTCTGAAAGACAAAGTCTGCATGCTTCTGGATCTGACACTGTCGTTGGAGGCGCAGCTGGAGGTGGTGTGCAGAATTGCCTTTTATCAGCTATGGCTGGTACGCCAGCTGCAACCCTACTTGGAGAAGTTGGACCTGACCTCAGTCACTCATGCTTTGGTAACATCCAGATTGGACTACTGCAATGTGCTCAACATGCGGCTGCTGTTGAAGACAGTTTGGAAGCTTCAGCTGGTCCAGAATGTTGCTGCAAGGATGCTTGTGGGTGCAAGTTGCTTCACGAGTGTCACACCCATCTTGCGGCAGCTTCATTGGTTACTGGTTCATTTCTGGGCTAGATTCTGGGCTAGATTCTGGTCTTGACCTTTAAAGCTCCACATGGCTTGGGGCCGGGGTACTTGTCAGACTGCATTTGCCCATATGGACCTGTCAGGGCCCTCCACTCATCATCTCAGGCCCTACTCATGGCCCCAACGCTAACAGAGATCTCGCTGGCGGGGACTTTTTGGTTGTGGCCCCTCAGCTTTGGAACACCCTCCCTGAAGAGCTTCACCATGCTCCCTCCCTCAGTGTTTTTTAAAACAACTAAAAACACATCTTTTTAAAGAGGCATTTTAATGCTCCATCTTTGGTTATATCTGGTAGGTTCTTTAGTTTTTATAATTCTCAATTTTTTAGCTTTTAAAATAATTTTTAATTTGAAACTTAATTCTGACTGTGGTTTTAGCCTGACTTTTAACTCGTTTACTTAATTTGGTTAATTTCATTATGTTTATTTTACATGGTATCTATTTAATTGTTGTGAGCTGCCCCGAGCAGTAGTGTACTGCATTTTAAATAAATAAATAAAATAAATCATCCAAATTGACTGAGGTGGCAAAGACCTGCCATGCCCTGGGCTGGGGGGAGGGAAATACCTGGATCCCCTTCCCTGTCACCATAGTCAGTAGCCAAGGAGAGACTATGCTGCTCTATTTGTTAGGCAGACCAGACCCTGGTTCCTTCCAATTTAGCACAGCAGAGTGCAAAATGAGCCATGGGGAGGTCTGTCACAGCTTCTCCACTGGCTTTTTCAGGCAGTGTCTTCAGATAGGAGGTAATTGACCATTTCCTTATGTAGCTGAGATGCTGACCCACAGAGGGATGCTACCTTATAAACATTTATACTAAGAAAACAGCTGCCAGAATCATTCATGTACATGGCTTATCCAGCTTAATCACAAATGCCCCAAGTGGTAGTACTTTTAGCATTTGCTTTGTATTAGTTATTCCACAGTTTAATTTAGTAACACAAATCTCTTGGTCAGGATGTCTTTTCTTAAGAGAAAGTCATTACAAGCCAAGAATGAATACAGCGTGATAATCTGAGTACATGAATAACAATGCCACTTAAATTATTCACAAATGGCACTCTTGTACGGAAGATCTTATATTACTACATATTTAATTTACAAGATTTTCAGTTAAGCAGTCTGTAACTTTGTTCATAGAAGGTCTCTTTTTTAAAAAAAATGTTTTTATACTCATTTTGGCAAAAGATGTGGCACATATAAGAATACAGAGAATTACTATACATCAGTAATGATAAACATTAAGTTTGAGGCGGGAAAACATACCCCACACACAATTTATTGTACCAAAGAAAGACTCTTTTATTCCACATAAATGTTAGCCTTCATTCTTCACCCTGAGGTATTAAAACTTCTCTGGGTTATAACACTTCATACTACAAGTGAAAAATCCACATGATGGAATTTCCCTCCATACCAAAAATAAACAATAAACTCTGCACATAGAAAACAACATATTAGTGAGAAGGCTGGCTAGAATCTTTCTTCTTGACCTCTTTTTCTGTGTGGGGTGGGAACTGTTTTAGCTGAAGGAAGAGGTTGCAGCAGAAAAGCCACCAGTAGGAGAAGGATTAGTGTGATGGAAACTACATGTTCATCAACAAATATAGGATACCCATTCCTATGTATATTGCCAATGAGAAAACGGTGGCTGGATGAGGCATCACCTCCTTCCCCACCCATTGCTTTTCTCCTGCACCTCCTCCTTCATATACTTCCCCCAAGCTTAATTCTCCATGCTATGTAATAGCCACAGGGGCAGTAGTATCTGCATCATGGAGGGAGACAGAATATTTCTGTATAACCATTTGCCCTCAGAATACCAATAGGAGCTTTCTTCCTGGGGCAAATAGTTGCTGGGGAAGTGATCCAGTTTGGGACTCTCATGGGATCTAAGGATTAAAGGCTTTCTCCCTAATACCATGGACCTGATCTGTATTGTCTCCCTTGCAGCTGCTATTGACTCAAGAAAAAACTAAGCATGCAGTTAACATAATCTGTAGTTTAGCAAATACTGGGCAAAGTTAGGTTATATTCCCAAAATAGCTTCTACTTCCCAGGTCATGTCTGACAAATGCCTTTGGCAACAGATAAGGCAAGCTATCTTACTTGCATGCAAGTTTTACACAGTTTTACCTAAGTATTTTATTTTATTTTTTACTCATAATGAAATAGTTCGCTCCCTGATCCAAACAAAAACACTGTGCTTATATGTTTGTATTTTGCACTCCTCTTCTTCCTAATACACCAATGCCCTTGTGGGTTTTGGAAACACAATATTCTGCCATGAAATGTTTGGTTTCCCAAATGTGTCTTGAGACCTGACTAGCTGCTCAGAAACCACTAAACCAGGCTTGACTTGCCTGCTCTTAATCCGCTTCATAACTGCTGCCTCGCTTGATAGCATTTCATCACCCAATAAGGTCAGCACATATAACACATTAGCTCTCTCTCCAACTCACTGGATGGCATGTCTGTGTATATCCACCAGTGGGCAATAACAGACTTCTTATCTTAGGATCAGAAACCATAACGGATATTGAGGGTGGTGGTGGGGGAAAAACAGCATCAGAAGTGTAGGTGCCTTTGCAGTCTTGTAACAAATTGACTCGCTGAGCTGTTACCTAAATGAGGCACTTTCTTCTTTCTAGAAGGCAGCCTACTCACAGCCAGGCTCAGTCTTTATTATGATGCAGCATTAGAATGCAGTAATATGTATCTGTTCCTTCCTAAAATCCTCTTCTCATCTCCATCCCTCCCAAAAGAAAATCTGGCATCTGAATACTTTGATTGTTAACATGAATAGCATTTCTAGGGAGTGAGTAATTACGTGACAAGATCCAGTAGGCAAGGCAGCAATGCTAAGAGCTTTGAGCAAAGATAGTTTCAGAGGTGTGAAATGAAATATTAAACCTGAATAATGCAAAAGGGTGTTACATTAAGGCGAACAGTTGAAACTCGGCTTTGATTGTATTGTAGATCTGAACACAGAGAGAAGCCACTGAAATAAAGAAGCACTCTGAGAGGACTGATTGTAATCAGGAAGAAGCCAGCTCTATCCACTCTACTCTGCAAATGTTCCTCTGTCTGTTTTCACAGTAGCAAGGTCAGGCTGGTTTACAGCACCTGCTGCCTGGCAATGCAACAGAAAATGTTCAATACAGTGTGCAGGAGCAAGGAGAGGAGGGGAAAGGAGGAAACGGTGATTGCTCCATTTGTTGCATTCTAGGGGGCCTTTTGAATGGTCCAGGAATCTCACTGTCAGTGAAGACTGATGTGACTGATTTTGTGGGAGGAAAACTTTTTTCCTACATAAAAGGGATCATCCAAGCACAAGGATTCCATAAGAATGTGGTCTGGGTGGAACTAAAACAAGCAGCAGTGTGCTGGAGGGGTGGGGTATAAATAGTTTAAATAAATAAATAAAAGGGATTGGTTGTCCTCAGAATGTTGTCACTCTCTGCCCTCTGGATTAGACTGAAGTTGTTATAACTTCGACCCATCCAAATGTCCCTCTACATGGAAATTTCTGTAGTCAAATTCTCCTGGTTGTGCAAACTTGTAGTCTAGTAATCTTGGATTAAGCTTTGCTCCAGGATGTGCAGGTGGCTGATACGGCCAGAGGTGCCTATGCCTCACTTTGACTTATATCTGTACCATTGCTACCCATACCAAACCCATGTATAACCTCATTTCTTACTCAAGAAATTGGGTTTTTTGGGGTTAAGACTAGATTTTCTGAGACAGTGTATTTCCACCAGTGATTGAAAGTAAGAAAAAATCTAATGCCAAACTCAAATGATATATAAGCATTTCTTCATACATATGAATTTGATAAGCACACATAAAGATAAACCAAATACATGTTTACAAAATGGTACAAATCACAAAACATACATACAATGACATCATCAGGCTATTGTATGATAGCTTCTCTTCCACATAATGGCGCAGCAGGGAAGTAACCTGCCTAGACAGCAGGAGGCTGTTGGTTCAAATCCCCGCTGGTGTGCTTCCCAGAATATGGGAAACTCCTATTTCAGGCAGCAGCAATATAGGAAGGTGCTGAAAGGCACCATCTCATACTGTGTGGGAGATGGCAATGGTAAACCCCTCCTGTATTCTACTAAGAAAACCACATGGTTTGTGGATGCCAGGAGTCGACACCAACTGGACGGCACAACCTTTCCTTTTCCTTTCTCCCCATCCACAATATAGAATATGGCTTAATGAAGAAAACCCAATCAAACACAAACTCTCACTCTTAAGAAAATTGTCCCAAATGGCAACTTTTGCACAGTTCATACCACTCCTACAAGAGGTCCCATGGGTATGCAGCTGAAACAAAGAAAACAGATGTGTATGTGTGATGAGTGGATAGGGCTTGTCCAGTCTCAAACTGTTACACAACTTGATAGAAAAGGAACTGCAATAAAGAAACAAGTTCATAAAATAGAGGGTTTCCAGATCTTTTCTGCCTCTCAGTTCAGGAGCTTTCTGCTTCTACTGGGCTTGAAACCTCCAGAAGATTCCAAGGACCGTCCAGGCACACTCCACTACCAATTAAGAAAGCTGAGGGGAGATCACCACACCCTTTAGTTGTCAAATCCAAGGAGCCTCTATAGTTAACCCACACCATAAACTAACAGTAATACTGGTGATAATGGTGGGGGTTACACATGGATGATCTCTCACAGTGTCTTCATGTAGATTTTGAACAGCAAAGGCATGAACAACCATAAGCATTGGCCAGGAGTCAAGGGGACAAACAATCAAGGGCACTGGCCAGGAGTCCCCAAGCACCACCTTTGGAGTCTACCTTGAAGGGATGCTCAGAAACCCCGAAGAACAGCACCCCCAGTCAGGGGTGTATCTATGGTAGGGCAGGCAGGGCACGTGCCCCGGGCGTCATTTGAAGGGGGCACCATTTTTAAAATTAAAATTTTTAAAGGCCGCCATAAACAAAATGGCCACCGTGCATGCTCAAATGGCCTCTGTGAGGCCCTAGGCCATGCCAGGCCTTGCAGAGGACATTTGAGCATGCATGGTGGCCATTTTGTTTTCAGCGACCATTTTTAATAAACAAAATTTATTTTTAAAAATGGCCACCACACACGCTCAAATTGTCCCTGCGAGGCCCTAGAGGCCAGCGAGGGGAGGGGGAACCTTTGTAGACCCGCTCACGGCCTTTAGGAAGCCCCCTGAAGGGGCTACAGGGGAAAAAAACTTTAAAAAAAATTTATATAAGACACTGTACACATATTTAGTTTGGCACTATGTACAGAGAATCAGGGCTTGTGAATAATGAGCTGAAGCTTATGAGCTAGGATTGTACTCATTTGCTCTTACTTTGCTTCTTGTGATCAGTGAGTTAAATGTGATGTCTTAATATTATGGCTATTAATGGTGAGTTTGTCTCTGAATCAGTGTGAAATCCTTAGTATTAAGGCCCACTGGGAGTTTCTTGCTCTCTTTCTCTCATTTTAACTGTCTTTCTGAAATACTAGAATATATTCCAAGCAGTGACACAGTTTACTCTGCATATCCTTTAATTATTTTCAGAGTATCTGGGAAAAGTCAAATTCTCCATTTATTTTTAAAACTCATGTAATAGTGATGCTACAATGCATAGTAGGCAGTTAGACAAGCACTTCTGTTTAGTTTTCCAAGTAAACCTCCACATAGTATTTGGGTATTTCATGAGCCCCCACATACTGAAATTTGAAGTTGGTCTGGCTATGTCCACTGCTAAAATAGTTTTTGAAATATTCAAAGATTAACGAGCTTGACTTGTATTTTTGAGCTGATATTATGGTGAAGTTATCTGAAAGATATGTGTCAGATGTTTGGACAGGGGGCGCAATTTCAGTGCTTGCCCTAGGTGCTATTTTCCCTAGATACGCCTCTGCCCCCAGTTCCCATCCCCACAAGGCTCTCCAGAAGGTGTCTACGGCTGCTGAGAAATCCATCAGAACTATCAGGCATGCATTCCTCCTGACTAGTTCCTGGCATAAGTCATCCACTAGGTAGTTTCAACTCTAGATCAAGGCAGTTTCAGTCTAAAAACCAGATCGATTTTTTAAAAAAAGAATGTTATCTTTAAAGCCCTAAACAACCAGACAGGGTTATCTTAAAGACCATCTGCTCCCGCATGAACCTGGTTGAATATTATGATCTTTAGCGGGACCACTGCTCCATGTCCCAGCTGTTTCAGAGGTCTTGCTGGCAGTGTCATGGGAAAAGGTTTCAGTGGTGGGTCCCTCTCTGGGCTGTCATATGAATTTCTGACTTACTTTTTACTGCACTCTAAATAGGAACTGTTAGGCATTTTCCCGCTGATTATGGTCTCTCTTGTTTTTAGCTGCTTTTGCATATTTTATGTTTTGCTTAACTCTCTATTTTTAATGATGTTTCTAATTGAGCCAATCTTGTTCTTATTTCCACAGTGTACACTGCAGCTAGTGGAAAAACAGTGGCTCACATCCTGTGCAGAATAACACGGGCAGTTCTCAACTGCCTGCATTGCTGTGGGTGTCTAAAGCAACAGTTACAGTGTTGTGCACGAGCACTTTTGTGCTAATACCTCAAACTGCACACTCATAGTTGCATGATGCTACGTCCATTGTTTCCAGTGCATTACTCTGTGCAGGATGTTAGTCAGTATCAAAATTTAATAATTAAATTCAGGTCATGAAGAATTGTAGCTCTAACAATCTGACAGAACAGATGGGTCAAGTAGATGTGCTGGTGACTTTACTATGTTTAAAATTAATTTAGGATTGTTCTGATTGTTTCCCAAAAAGCTTTGTGGAGAGCCAATCTAAAATATCCCACAGAGATGTCTGGTAACATTTTGGTGCTTCAAGCATCAAACGGTGATGAAGATATAATAATAAACTGAACAGTTGACATTTTGCTGCCATTAGTGGCATCCTGTAATCTTCCATCTGAGGCCTGACCTTCACCCAGCCTAATGGGTAGCATTCTGTCCACCTGAAAATGCTGCAGGGAAAGTCAAGATTCATATTTGGATCCTGAAACTGACAAGCATTAATATTTTCAGAGGCACAGAAATAGCTTATTCCACTTGACAGGTTGCTTCAAGCAGCTGACACACAAGCACATCTACCTTGGAGGTGAGACTTGAATGATCACACTTCATGTCCAATAGCTGCCATCACTCTGCGTGCTTGCTGCACTGGCTCTGTCTTCTGTGTCCTGCTGAGAGCAAAGGAAGCAACTGGTTTCATCTTGGTGTTGTTGTTTCATGTGATCCAAAGCACAACACTTCCCCCGAATTAAGAGCAATGGAGCTAGGAAATGAACATTTTTGATCACCTGCTAAATATGTTTGCCTTTTTATCGGTGCCTCCAGAATTGAAAGCAGGTGGAGGAGATTATCCTTAGCATCCCTAATAGTAAGCACATTTTATGCTTACTAGAATGCTCTCATTGGCATTCTAGTGATTTCTGCAGATAACAATGAGCATCACTGCAGGAAAACCAAATTCCTGAATGTTGTAAATAAGCAAAAATGCATTACCACACAAATAAAATATGCTTTGACACTGCATAAGAAATTCTGCAGTGAGACAAAGCAGCTCTGGTATTTATTCCCAGCTGAGTGGGTTTTGGCTGAATCTTTATGGAAATTAGGGAAAGGAGATCTTAGGTGTGGCCCCTATCAGATTTTTGTGACTGAACAATCAACAAACATGACAAGAGTGAAATCACTAAACTCATGTTTAGGTAGCGGAAGCCTAGTCTGCCTGCCATCTATTATCTCTGTCCATGCCTGGGTGACATTATTACTTATGGAACCAGCCTGTTAGTATGCAGTACTTAATCGTCCCAGTTCATGCTTCATCATCCCACTGCTAACTTGGCAAAGAAGCACCTTTTAATGTGGAGATTCTCTTTATTTAGCAGGGGGAGAGTAACTGGCCCTATCCACCCCCAGCACAGTACCCCCAGTGACTGTTGCTGGTGTCTATCTTGTGTTTCTTTTTAGATTGTTAGCCATCTTATTTATTTATTTATTTATTATTTCTCTGTGTAAACCGCCCTGAGTCATTTTTGGAAGGGCCGTATAGAAACCGAATAAATCATCATCATCATACCATTCAAATAAAAAATTGGAGGGGACACAATGTAAATTGCAACTTGAAAGAAAATGCTACAGCTTTCTTCCTGACTCAACCACAAGAAAAATATAATTCACACATAGTACGTTTGCTTACTGTTATATTATCTCCAGTGTTCCAGACTTGCAGATGAAATATTATTATTATTATTATTATTATTAATAGTGGTTGTCTTCCAGATTGCTGAAGCGTGCATACAGCATGCTGTGCTCCAGACTAAAACAGCACAGGACGGGCTGTTATCACCAATCTCACCATCCCTTTTAAGTGCTCTGTGCCACACCAAAATATGTTCCTGAGGCATGCTGACTGTGTGTATAAATAAAGCAAACAACCCACTTTCAATACAGTGCCTGAGGACTATGTGGCCCTCAGGGACATATTTGGGTGGCACAATGGGCTTCAGAGGGAAGGGAAGATCAGCAGTAATGGCACCCTCCACATGAGCACTGCTTTAGCTTTGAATACAGCATGTGTGCTTCCCTTGCTGCATGCTTATTTGATTAGTCTGGATATTAGCATGTGAATTGGACACTTCCAGTTTTATGCTGACCAGGGCTGCAAGGAGGTACGTAGCAGCCCTGCACCAGTGGTTTTGGTGGCAGCACAGGCAGGGGAAATGTGTGTGTGTTGGGGGGGTGAGTGGGTAAGGGCCCCCTTCCTGCTCCTTAAGGGTAACCCCCCCCCCACAAACCGTCTGACTGACTGTTTGCACACATCTCTAATATTGGCTAAAATCCAGACTAATCAAATAGGCATGCAGTGTGATATGCACGTGTGTAATCAACTTTTACACACAGCAGGCTTAACCACGAGTTTACAGGGAGGCTTTACTGAGAACTTGAAGTTGTCCCCCAAATCCAACACAAATAGTGGATTTTTTAATCCCAGATATAAATACACTCTAACATGCAATGAAAAACCCGAATTGTGTGTGAACTGCTCCCCAATAACTCACAGGGACTTCGAGGTAAATCTGGCCTATATGTGAATGCACCCCCTCCATTCCAGAGGAGATATGAGTTAAAAGGTTTTAAGAGCCCCATGTGAAAAACTTCCTGAGTGTCATCTTTTCCTTGTTTCCATAAAGATTCAGTCAAAAACCACTCAGCTGGGAATGAATACCAGAGCTGCTTTGTCTCACTGAAGAATTTCTTATGCAATGTCAAAGCATATTTTGTTTGTGTGGTAATGCATTTTTGCTTATTTACAACATTTGGGAATTTGGTTTTCCTGCAGTGATTCTCATTGTTATCTGCAGAAATCACTAGAATGCCAATGAGATTTAGCCCATAAAATGAGCTTAGGGGTGCTAACTTCTCCACCTGCTTTCAATTCTGGAGGCACCGATAAAAAGGCAAACATATTTAATAGGTGAGCAAACATGTTCATTTCCTACACTGACCGGAGGTGCAAAGAGGTATGCAAGAGCCCTGCACCAGTGGTTTTGGTGGCAGTGCCGGCGGGGAAAACGTGGCTGGGGTGGTGGTAAGGGCACCCTCCCTGCTCCTTAATGTTAACTCCCCCCCACTGCCAAACCGGTCCGAATGCTGGACCTCCGAAATGGTCCAGTGGTCCGGAAAAGGACCACCGAACTGGTTCGTGCACATCCCTAGCCATTATTGTTGTTGTTGTTGTTGTTATTAGCCGAAATCCAGCACAGCATTATATATCCCTAATGCTGTGCTGCAGGGCTGCTGTGACATTCAATGACAGCATCAGGGCTGCACAAAACAAATGGTTGTGCAAGCAGTGCTTTGACAGATTTCCCCATAGCCTTAGCCGCCATTACTGACAGTCTAGAAATTCAGTCTTATAGGATTAGTGGCCTGTAGTGAAACATTTGTCTAAGTTATATGAAACCAGCCAAAATCAGAGAGAAAACATTACCCTGTTTGGTACTTCATTTATGCTAGGGCTCACCAGAGCCCAGGCGTAGAGTCTGCTTCAGTTTTATTTTATTATTATTATTTTATTAAAACATTTTTATACCGCCGAAAACATACGTCTCTGGGTGGTTTACAACAGAATAAAAACAAAGGAAATTTAAATAAATAAATAAATAGATAAATAAATTTCAGTACCAGAATTGACAGAAGTGCCACACAGAAGTGTTTTTTTTAACTGAAATAAAGGAACAAATTTGTTCATTTGGAAATGTACATTATGTTAATGTTTGTTGTTTGTATATAGATATGACATACTTCTCAGGAAGATTGTTTTCGAAACTGACGAAGATCCTAGGACGCCTGTTATGGGATTCACATATCTCATACTTGTGAAGAATGAAGATTTGTTTTGCCATCTCTGGCTTTGAAGTACTATTCATGTTGTATACGCCAGCTGAGAAGATTTGACTTTGAACATTTACATTTGCCAGTTGTTCCATCTTTGCCATTATTGTATATGCTGGTTTCATGTATGGTTTGAGATTTGTTATATAAGCTGTATATTTACATATATGTTTGTGTTACACACATTCACCTTTCAAGACTGATTCCACAGATTTTGTTTCTAGCTTGGTTTTTTGTCTGTTATTCCCCATATGGTATTGTGAGAATTGCCACACAGCCTATTAGCTGAGTAGAATTGTGCCAGTATAGAAGGATTCTTATTTCTTCTGTCCCTCTCAATCCCTATTTTTACTTTGGCGTTCTTGTTCCTCCTACCAGTATTTCTTCCATCCAAAGCTTGCTTTAGATGGAAATGGGCCCCTGAGTCATCTTGGCCAGAAGTTTGTAGAGGCATGCCTGGGAAGGGCAGGACACATAGACTGAGGAAAATACCTGTTATTTTCTGGTCTAAGGCCCAATTCCACTCTTGTGGTCCAAAGTTCTCAAGGCAACCTAGCCCCCACCTCATTTCATAGTAACTGCAAAAGCAGATTGCAGAGAGCAAGCAAAGCAGGCTCGGACAAGCCTACCCTAACTTTCAGAGCCAAGATGCGACTTTTGCTATAGCGGCACCAGATACCATTTATGCTAGTGCAACTGATTATAGCTTCAAACAAACAAACAAAACGAAAGAGTAAGATGCTTTGGACAAATAAGCTTACCTATTTCTTACTGTATTTCTTTTATTTGGGAGACCAAAAGCATGAGAAGAATTTTTTATGTTGGACATTATAGACACTAGCCAATCTGAAGTGCAGTGTTATGGAATTGTAATGCTATGCCCCGGGGCTGCTGGAGTCAGACAGCTCCAATGCAGGTAAGTAGGGGCAATTGCTCTAGCAGACCTTCTGGTTTTCCCACTCTTTCTTAATGGTGTTGGAGCTTCCTTCTGACTCCACAGGAGCTCTGGGGCACAGCATAATGGCTCCATAATGCTGCACATCATGATAGCCACTGTAAATATACACCCCAAACAGGTGCCAGTCATTTATGTCAATCATCACATTTCCTTCAAGCATAACCGTTATATAATTTTATAACTAATCTGTCTCCTGCTTGTTCATTTCCAGTTTCAAAGTGCTACTTTTTCAGTTTGCTTGAATAATGTCTGTACTTAACTCATTTCATGCAGTTGTGTAAAAAATATTATAATTTGAAAAAAGACCCCTTTCTTGTTAATATTTTTACACTGCAATGATAATTTGAAACATTGGCAACCCATTCATCAAGTGAAGAATATTAGCACCCGTAGCTGCAAAAAGCTAGGCATTTTCACATTTTAAAAGCTATTTTAATGGCTTTTTACATTATGTTCTCTCCGAAAGAGCCTGTTAACACTGGCACTTTAATTGGCATTTGAGTCATTTCCTGTATATCCAGAGGTATCATTTCCCCAAAAGCCTTTCTCTTTGGACACTCCCATCATGTATATTTTAAAGCCATCCTTTTCTTTGCTACCTTCCTGTACCATGTTTCCTGCTCACTGTCATGTTACTCAGTACAGCATGAATAATTTGGGTTGTGTTTTACAAAACATATTCTTCATCCTCCATCACATCTAGCATGGTGTATGCAACTTACTGCTGCTCTCTGCTTATAGAACATTTAACTTGTGCTACAAAAAGAAATCTATTAGAAGCATAACGGTACTTTAAAGGTTCTATTCCTGGAACATCTCATCAATCCCGTGTATGGAGAATGATATTTTTGAGAATAAGTTTTTTTGCTAGGGTCAAATTCAAATCAAACATCAGGTGTATTGGAGTACTTGAGAAAGTTCAGCATCACTCACTGAACACCTTGTTTCAATGGATCTCAACCCATGTGAAAGGCCCTATGCAAAAGTGTTTGTACACTAGCAATCTGTTGGCTGAAGGGACCTTTCTTACTTCTGTAGTTGTAGCTCTACACAGTTAATCACGCCCTCAATAATTTGGCATCAAACACCTTTGTTATGCCTACTATGAAAATGACATGTCCAGAAATAGAGTAATTTGTTTGAGTCTCTGAATAGTACACATATGGGATATTACATATTAGGGCATTACACATTCTGGAGATCTTGCTCTACTTCTATAAAGATTTAGGCTGTTGCTCAGAAATGCCCACACTACAATAGGCATTTTATATAACCTACTAGCTGACCCCGCACAGAGCATCTGTGCAGTTGTGTACTGAGCCTGTGACATCCCCCACAGCTCACTCTCCCCCCGCCGTGCTCACTCTCCCCCCTGCCGCTCGTTTGCTCGCTCTCCCCCGCCGCTCGCTCTCCCCCCACCGCTTGCTCGCTCTCCCCCCCGCCGCTTGCTCACTCTCTCCCGCTCGCTCGCTCACTCTCCTCCGCCGCTTGCTCTCCCCCCACCGCTCGCTCACTCCCCCCTGCAGCTCTCCCCATTGGGCGGGCCAGGGCCAGGCCATCCCACCACCACCTCCCACCTTCTCCTCCTGGCTGGTAGGGCTTTGCCCGCCATCTGCCCATCTCCTCAACCCTGCCATCATTTCTCCCCACCACCGCCTCCTCTTCCTGGCCAGCGGGGCTTCGCTCGCCATCCACCCACCTCTTCTGGCTGGAGGGGCTTCGCCTGCCAGCCCTCCACCTCTACCTCCTGACCGCAGCCATTCTTTCTCTCTGTTTCAATGCTGGAACTCTTGCATGCTCTAGCATCTGCGCGTTAGTACTTGATTGCTCCCCTCACCTCAGAGATCTCCCCACCCTCACCTGGTATGCACTCCTACTCCTACTCCACCCCGTTGCTTCCATCCTCCTCACCCTTCTTGGTCATGGCTGCAGCATTGCTGCTGCCTATTGGCCAAACAGCAGCCCCCTATCCCCAGAGACCTCCCCACCCTCACCTGAGTCCCGCTCCTTCTCCTCCCTTCAGGAGCAGCAGCAGTAGTTGACCGGGCCATTCCTCACTGCTGCCACCACCATGGCCACTCGTTCCTCTCAGGCCACTGACAGGCCCAAGCCCATCCCTTGCCTGACTGCCTCCCTCTTACAATGGTCTCAGTAGCCCCAAACAGCAGCAGTGGTTGCCTGGACCCTTCCTTGCTGCCAGTGCTGCCATGGCCACTCATTCCCCTGTCAGGCTGCTGACAGGCTCAGGCCCGTCCCTTGTCCTTCCTTCTGTCTCTCTTCCCCCTCCCTTCTTTTTCTCTTTCTCTCTCCTCCACTCGCTCTTCTCCACTCTTTCTTCCCCCTCCCTTCATGTTTTTTCTTCTTCCCTCCCTGAGTTACCATCATAGGCCCCTCCTCCTTATCTGCATAGGGAATCCCCACTGCCCAATCACCATGGTGCTTCTGCTCTCACAGGCTCCTTCTCCCTATATGCATATGGAATCCCCACTGCCCACTCAGGTGCTTCTGCTTGCAAACTCAGCCAATCGCCTCCTTCCCACCATGTTGCCACACATGGCCCGTCTTGGAGAACAGCCAATCCCCTCCTTCCTACCATGTCGCCACGCATGGCCCATCTTGGAGAAATAATAATATAGATTTGTATTTTGAGATATCTATCTAATTCAGTGTCATTGTTAATGTTAATATGACAAAGGGAGGCTTTAGTAGGCGCACCATCGTTCTCTTGATTCATTATCAAGGCACGTTTAAACTTCAGATGTAACTGAGATAATGGTTATAACTTCCCCTCAGGAATAACAAGAACTGTAGGTTAATAGGGTGTGTGGCGGAAGTTCACATCTCCTCATATACAGTAGATATTTCACAGTACTCTCACAACTCTTCAATGAGTCCCCTGAAGACAAACAGCTCATGATAAGATAAATAGGTTTCAATTTTATTTTTAAGTTTGCAGTGCAACTTCTCTGCCCGGTTGAGATGTTGTCCTTGTTCTCAGAGCAACTGTGTTGTTCCCTATTTTCATCCAGAAGATGGAGGAACTTCATTAAGTATGCTTATCAAAATGCTTAAATAATTCCTGATTCTGGAACTTATTGAGGAAACCAGTGGCTATGTAATTAAGAAAGGTGCTATTAACACAGCAGAATGCTTGACTTAATTTCAAATAACCTGCTAAACAGAACACTGATGAAACCCTCAGTTTTTTCTCATATGCTGTTGGAGGTAACTGTTTCTTGCTTAAAGCTGAAGATCTAATATATTTACCTCTCAAGAGATCAATTCTCCTTTTATTACACTCGATGATGATCCCACTGAAATCAATGAGTGCCCAGGGAGTGTGAAATAATCTTCAGAATTTGAAATAATTAGATATGCTATTTATCAGTCATGCAGCACAGAAGAATATATGGGAGCAAACCATGATTTTCCTCTGAAACTATAATCTCACTCTATTCTGCAAGTAATATAGAAAGGCAGGATAATACTGAAAGGCTAAATGATTTTTTTTTTAAAAAATAACAGAAGTGGTCCAATTATATAAAATGGGCTTGATCAGATCACTAATCTGTGTAGCCTCTTAAAGATAATTGATTAATGAGTAATAAATAATGAGTTTGTAAAAAATCTATCAGTGCTTACACAATCATGGCCAGTAATTGGTTTGCTTTGCAGAATGGATACTTCCTACCAGCTGGGGAGTCAAACAGAAGAAGAAAAGACCAACAATCTATGTTTTTTAATGAGCCAAGCACAAAATGTCAAATATAGCCCTGCTGAGATATACCCTTCTGATTACTACTAGCATTTGTTTTTATAATCACAACAATGGTGTAAATGCAAGAAGGACCCACAAATTTCAGAAATTAACTGGCTGATGCTGTTTTACTTCTTTATTTCATGTTGAGCTAAAATGAAATTGCAAAAACATACAAAATTAGATAAAGTTTCAGAATTTTGTAATTCAGATTCTAGGGCTGACTTTTGACCTATATGTGTGTTTGAGCTAAATTTGAGCTACTGAATAAAAATTACAAAGAACAATTTGGATATAACACTGCCCTGAGAATCCAATCATTTTACAGTCACATGGTAAAATAGCTGCTATTTTGTAGAACAAGCATAGCCATTTAGGGGAACCATAGATATTCAGGCCTTTAGGAAAATCCAAATTCTTCTTCCCCTCAGCCAACAGCTGCTCTTAAGCAGCTGCTTTCTTAAGTAAGAAAGTCAGGAGATCCACTTATGGATCTCCCAAGATTGCCCCAGAAGTCAGCACTGAAAATATGATACATTTTTGAGATGACGGTGCCACTCAGAGGTACACCTAGATAATTTTGGAGCCTGGGCCTAAAAGCCTTTGGAGCTTCACCTTCTCTGCTGCCCCCTGCTGCAAGTTAAGCATCATACCCCTACACACACACACACACCATGACACACATAGTATTTTTAACTCGTAGGTTCTTGAGGGCACACAGCAACTTAACTCACAAGAATGTAAGATTACAGAACATGTATATTTATGCAAATATGCATTAGCAGAAACATTCTAACATGCAACGGCACAGTGGCCACACCATGTGGGACAGATGAGAGGATCTGTGGGGTCCCAGGGTGTATGGAGGCCCTGGAATTCGGCCCAGAAGTTGAGGGGTAAGAGCACCTCTGGTGCCAGTCCTCCTTGTAAGTGGCAAATGGTTGTGCACGTCAGAGTTCATGTTTGTCCCAGACTATTTCCAAACAATATCCTGCACTGAAAATCTATAATCAAAGAGGAGATTCATAGTGACCCAGCATTTGTGTATGCTTTAGATTGCTTCACTCTTGCTTCCATCTCCTATGTTTTCACACTGTGAAGTACTGCAAAAGTTGAGGGTTTGGGACAAGAATCACCAAATTCATTTCAGTCTCTCTTTCTTTCTCTGAATGTTGCTCATTTTCTGTCCATGGGGTCAGTACAATAGAAAAGTACCCATCTTCTCATACGCCTTATCTTAAAAGCCGTGGTCAGGTCCAGATTTCTGGGAACCGCCCTCCTCCAGAGGTAGGCCCAGAAAGAGTCACTTGGCCACCACACATAGAGACTATAGACACAGTGGATCAGCAGCAGAACTTTCTGATGTCCAACAATGCCAGCTTCTGACAGCATCGCACAAAGATGAGAACATCCTCCTCTTGTTACAATGATGTAGCTCCTTCATTCTGTCCCCTGTCAGACTCTCTATGCAAATAGACCCGGCTGTCAGCAGTTGCTACCCACTAATGATGAATCTCTCAGGCTAAACACAACAGAAGACACATAATAAGGCTATTCACACAAGCTTGCAAAACTGGGCAAAGGGAGCCCAGTCCGGTTTTGCACACTTGTGTGAACCACCAGAGTCATGCCCGATCATGGAGGCTGCATGGCGGCAAACATGCCTATGTAGCCTCCTAGTTAAATGAGGTTAGGGGCACACTCAGGGGAGAGGGGGATCCCAGTAATGCACTGTGCACTTGCGTGGTGCATTATTAGGGCTCCGGGGGGCACTGCATAGTGGCACTTCCGTGTACCTGACCCCCAGAGCTGCTGGGCAATCCACGGGCAGACCACAGGAAGGCCACCCCTAGTCTGGGTGGGAGATCTGCCCACCAGCCAAGGGTGAGTGATTGTCTTTGGGGAGGCTCAGGCAAACCCACTCTCTCAGGAGACCTCGAAGGAACTCTTCTCACCAGTCATGAGAAGAGCTTCAATGAGGTCATTCATACAATCAAAAACTGTATTCTGCCTGAGTTTGGGAGCTATGTGTACTTCCAATTTCCAGTTGTGTGGAAGCAAGGTAAGAGGAAAACCTGGGTAGCTTTTCCTCCTACTACAATTCCACACAATCACTTCTACTCAGGTTTTCCTCTTACCTTGCTTCCACGCAACTGAAAAATGGGAGTACACACAGCTCCCAGTCCCGGCTAGAAAACAGTTTTTGATTGTGTGAATGACTCAATATCTGAAAGATGGTGATGCTGATAGAGATGAACCTATATTAGGGCCCTTTTGCTTTTATCTCTTATAAAAGAAGATAAAATAGGACACTGCCTTATACCAAGTCAGACCATTGGTTCATCTAGAGCAGTACTGTCTACCCAGACTGGAGCAGAGTAGTATACTAGATATCAACCAACAATGAAGCCACAGCAGATTTCCCTTTAAAAGGAAAACCTATCTGAATTGGCCACTGCCTGATTTAAATCCTTCTGGCTATCCATTTTTTAACTGAAGGAATGAAGGAGGGACAGCACCTGTCCTTTGGCATCACTTGCAGTCCATCAGTTTATGGAACTAGATAACCAAACTGGTTGCTCTGCATTTCCCATCACCTTTCAATAATGCTGATACTGCCTGGTAGATTTGTTGCCTCCCAGCAAATAGGCCATCTACTGAAGCTGTTCTCACAACCAGCCTAACCCTGCCTTGGCTGCCCTCTGCTCCCCGCCCATCTAATCCCCTTAACGAACCTGGCTTTTAGACCCCTACTAACTGAGCAAAGAGACACCTTTTAAAGTGGTGATTCTCTTATATTTAGCGGGGGGGAGCAACTGGCCCTATTCACCCCCCAGCACAGCATCCCTCCAGTGGCTGTTGCTGGTGTCTTGTCTTATGTTTCTTTTTAGATCGTGAACCCTTTGGAGACAGGGGGCCATCTTATTTATGAATTATTTATTTTTCTATGTCAACCACTTTGAGAACTTTGGTTGAAGAGCAGCTTATAAATATTTGTTATAAATAATAGTAGTAGTTAAGGTCTGAGGCTAAGGTCCAATGCTCTTGCACCCTTAACCTGGATACTGGGTATTGTGTGACTTCTCGGGCTGCATGCATAGAGCACCCGCATGCATAGAGCATGCATAGTGCACCCATCTAAAGGGGGAATCCCCAATGCATTGTGCGTGCAGTGTGTTGCACTGAGGGATGCCCAATGGCTGGAACAACAAGTTCCAGCCCTAGATCGCTCCACCCTGCTCCATGCTTCATGGAGCTGCAGGGAGCAGGGCTGCTTGTGCAGGTGCACAGGAGGCATGTCTATGAGGACCTGCTAGGTTGCCTGGGAGGAAGGTAAGGTGAAATCAGCCTCCCCCCATGCCCACCCTGCTCGGGGCAACTGTGTGAATTGCCCCACTATTGGTATATTTAGCAAGAAACTGAATTCTTCATGAGTGCACAAACATTGCAACGACTTCATTTAGTGCTGGCTTCATTTAGTGCAATGATTCCATTTTGTGCTGGGTTCAGTTGGCTTTTCTTGATGGATGTTGCTACAGTTGTGCCAGAGCAGTTTTTTAATGTAATAAAAATGGTGAAGGCATGCTTGGTTCTTCCGCTGTTGCTGAACAATAGATTGTCACTGTGGATTATGGGAGTTGTAGTTCAGCAACAGCTGGAGAGCCAAGGTTGCCTATCCCTAATTTAAGGGCTAAGATGGTGAGACACAAGGAAAGAGATCCCTGGTTCTCAGCTATGAACTCGGCCTTAGGCAAGCTACTGAAGATCTTCTCGTGATGGGTGAGAATAGCTTCTCAGTGGTCTCCAGGGAGAGTGGGTTTGCCTGACCCTCCCCTCAGATGAGCACTCACCCATCGCTGGGTGTGCAAATCGGCCACCCAGACAAGTGGCAGCTCTTCTACAGGCTGCCCATGCCTCTCTGTGCCTCGTTCGGTTGTTCCAGGGGTTGGGAGCAGGGAAGCACGTCCGTGTGGTGCCCCCCAAGCCCCAATAATGCACCACGCAAGTGCACTATGCATTACTGGGAGCCCCCCTCTCCCCCAGGTGTGTCCGCTGCAGCTGTGAGCAGCTGCAGCAGATACATTATCGTGAAGCCTGGTTTTGGGGTGTGCTCATGCCCCAAACCTCGGTTAAGCAGCGGGCCCCTTAAGAGGGCCCACCGCTGCACCTCCACCGGGAGCTGCATGGTTCCCAGTGGTTCTCACATGCAACAGAAACTGGGCTGGGCTCTCTTACCCTGGTTTCCACTGCCTATGTAAACAGCCTCACTGTCTCTCAAACTAAGTAATACAGGGATAATAATACTGGGTTATATTACTATTTCTAGCCCGCCCTATAACCAAAGGTCTCAGAGCACATTACAATAAAACCAATATAAAACATAATTAAAATTCAGCATAATAAACCCAAAAATAGAGTTTAAAAAAATACAGTGTCTGAGAGGGGAAGAACCAATACATCTCCAGTCAAAAGCCAGGATAAAGAGATGCGTCTTCACCATTCTCCTGAATGTACACAACATCGGAGCTGGGCACACCTCAGAGGGGAGGATTGTTATAATAAAATCATGTAATACGAAACTCATTGAACTATTGGTGGAATATAAATATTGTCTTATTTATTTTTATTTGCATCATTATTATTTCCTCCAGCCATACTCCCAGGGAGAAGGAACCTCTGTGTATGCAAAGGAATATTGATAGAAGCCTTTCCTCTGTTGATGGAATGGGGGAATCTGTTGTTGCACAAACTATGTGAGCATATTGTGATGGTGGTGGGATTCTGAACTGGGACAAGTGTTTGAATGTGTATGCATCTGCACCCACAATAATGGTGCTACATAGGACCTCTCTGATGCAGTTGGTACAACTAATTTCACAACAGCTTAAAACACCATTACTGAGTTATCCTGGGTCCTGCTTAAGGGCAATTTACAGTTCTCTTGGTAATGTTCATCTGAGATTCTTGAAACCTTCCTACATAATCCAAAGCATCTGTGAAAGAAGAGGAGGATTCTCACATGATCCAACTGCATTACAGTTTCAAACACCTCATGCCTGTTCTGAAGAATACATATAGCTGTTTCTGCTTTCACAACCCGAAATAAAAGGTTTCCCCAAACACAGGGGGGAAAAACAACATCCTCCAGTTATTACCTTTTAACATTTTGTAAGCTCCCTCCTAGGATGTTAACATTTTTGTATATTTCAGTCAGCAGCCGCTTCACCTTTAATTAAAGTGGGTATTGCAAAAGACCTGACCCCTTTGCCATTGAGCCTTTTAATCTTATTCCACGTCTTTTCTACTGAAGTGTGATGATTAATACTGCTACAGAAGTTATGCCAGCATGAGTTCTTAGATCTTCTAATAACCCTCTAAGCATGAATATGCTTCCTTTTATAATTCATCAAATCCGGAATTTTAACGAATGTCTCCCCTTATTCAAAGCTTTTCTTATTGCTTTGACTACTGTGCAATATATTTTGCCTTTGCTAGGGGGGCACTAGAGGGTTGCTTTTCTTCCCAGCTGGTATAGCAATTTTGGCTGAGGGGGAAGTGGGGAATCAACAAAAGCTTGAAGAGATGAAACTGGTTTTTACCAAGTGAGATCATTGGTTCATCTAGCTCAGTATTATGTACACTGATTGGTGCTACCTTTCCAGGGTCTGGGAGAGAGTAGTTCTATGCCTTAAACAGATATGCTAGAGAGTGAACCTTCTGCACGAAAACTTCTATATGCAAAGTGGATTGTCTGGTCAGTTCTGTGCCATCAATAGCAATTCCTACACATCCTGAAAGGTGTCAGAAAGTTAAAATTACTTAGCTGAATATTTTGTCCAAAATAAAATAAAATCCAATAGGCCTCTTTAACAGAGCTCAGAAATTAGAAATATGAAGAGACTAGATTGACATTCCTGCATGGGCTACGTTTGTACCATTTCTAGCACAGTGTAATGCCCCTAACGACCTGAGCAGTGGGAAGGATTCATAGAGAGGGTGATGAATGCACAATCCTTTGAAGAATCTGTTGGATGATGAATCATTTTTGACATCACTGAGTATAACTCAGAGAATGCTGGACTTTACCTGGATGAGATACAAAGGAAGCAGGCTTGGAAGAACATGCTGAATTCCTACAGTGCAACACTTCATATTAATATATTATACTATTTCCCAGAGCTTGCTACTATTCTCTCACTCAGAATGGTCTCAGAGATTTCTCTAGGCTGCTTTGACCTGAGTAAATTCTAAACTAATGCAAAAAAATAGCACTGAACATTTGTTGTTCTTCACCACAACAAAGTGATGTTCTGGCATCAAATATTTGGACAAACTTAAGTCTCTGATCTGAGAAAACCAGAAACAATAGGATTATATTGGATCAAGGGGTGATGTGAAGGACTTTGGTTTCCACAGATAGGGACAAGAGGGTAGGGATGTGAGAATCGATTTGGGTACAAATTGATTTGTACCCAAATCTAGCTGATTCGGGGGATTTGGAGACAGAACAGATCATTCCTGTGGTCCAATGGCTAGATTCGGGTCCAAACCAAATCATGCCAGATTCTATTTGAATCGATTCGAGATTCGTATCCCTCCTATTAATTCTCCCAGATTCCCAGCTTTCATTTTTAAAAAAATCTAAGCTCTAGCCCTTGTAGAAGTGGAGTTATGGAACAAAATGTGTAGACACTATTTTTGAAGTGTTTTGATTCTTTGGTGTAAAATAACTTTTCCTCAATGAATCCCTATGAGGATTCATTACACAGCTTCATTTCTTCTATTCATCTTGACTGTATTTGCACAGTGCCAACTGTCAACTGCCATGTACCAACTACACCCCCCTCCCACGTGCAAGGCAGTGGGGTACTACTCAGTTTATGTTTTAGGAATTTTCTAAGTGATTAAACTCTTTGGTGTCTAATATCTTTTCCTCATAATCAATCCCTAAGAGTTTAAACACCTCAAAAAAAAAATCCTAAAATATAAACTGAGTATGCAGTGGTTTGCAGGTTTGGGGGTAGTTGGCACATGGGATACCACTAATTCCCCACCCCCACCTGCAAAGCAGTGGGGTAAAAATGAACAGAATAAATGAAAGTGTGTAATGAAGACACCAAAGAATCTAAGTACTTCAAAATTCCTAAAAAAATAAACTGAGTACCCCAGTGTCTGTGTGTGTGTGTAGTTGACACATGACAGTTGGCAGCTGGCACTGTCCAATGATAGTCAAAATTAACAGAAGAAATGAAGGGTATAATGAAGGATTCATTATGAGGAAAAATTATTAGACACCAAATAATTTAAACATTTCAATATTCCTAAAAATTAAAGTGAGTACCCCACTACCTTGCAGGTGTGTGTGTGTGTGTGGGGTGTAGTTGGCACATGGCAGTTGACAGTTGGCACTGTTAAATGACAATCAAAATGAACAGAAGAAATGGGGCACTTGATTGATTTTTATTTTTTTTTTAGTTTTTACTGATTATGTATATTTCTGCCATAGGAAATAATGGAGATTCAAAGTCGCCCCATGAACATGTGCAATGAATCCTCATAGGGATTCGTTATGAGAAAATGTTGTTATACACCAAAGAATCCAAACACTTGAAAAATAGTGACTGCACATTTTGCTCCATAACTCTACTTCTAAAAGGCCTAGAGCTCTTTTTTAAAAAATATTTTTTTAAATGAACGCTGGGTATCCATGTTAGTGTTAGGATGGGGTGACTTTGAATCCCCATTATTTCCTATGGCGGAAATATACAAAATCAGTAAAAACTTTTTAAAAATCAATAAAAATCAACCCCCACTGCCTTGTAATTAGGGTGGTAGGTGGCACCCATGTTACCTAGCCACCACCCAAATTTGGTGCCCCTAGGATCCTTATAAGTGGTCTGAATAGATCCAAATCCAAATAGAATCAAATCAAATCAAAATCAAATCTGGGGTGATTCGGGGAGACAGATTCAGAAACAAAACAAATCAGGGGTGATTCGATTTGAGCTCAAATCAGATTTAAAAAATCGATTTGTGTACATTCTTACAAGAGGAAAGCATGGATGCTGAATTTGCTAAAATGATATTTTGATGTATGGAGATTTGGGAGCTCTAGTATCCCACACAAAAGTGCAGGAGGCCTATAGAGATCTCTGGGGTAATTCCAAGTGAGATAATAGTAGCAAGCTCTGGCTACTAGGCCTTGTACTGTTGTGGAGAAGGATCTAGACCAGCAGCTCCACATTCAGATGAATTTTGTTTGTTCTGCTCTAAATGATGCTGCTTCTGATTGATTCTTGCAAATCTTGCCAGATCTGGACATCCCACAGATACAGTGATAATCTATACATGGAATGTAAGTTAAAAACAGTCTTAAACATTATTACTACAATTTATCTTTAGGGTCCCTGCCCCCCACTACAGAATAATAGACATGCTTATATTAGCCCAATCCAGACAACCCTGGGCCAGGTTTCTTCTTTCTCCAGCTTGGGTGTTCCCAAGCCAGCCTTCTCTACAGGATCTAGGCTTTCCTACCTTCTCAAGTAGAATTGGTGAGGAATACTTTCTGCAGCCATTCATGGATTTTATCTCCTTTTAGATGCCGGCTCAGATACGAAATAGGTGCTGGGATTGGGAGAGGGGAAAAATGTGGTGGTGGTGGTGGTGGTGGTGGTGGTCAATGTGTTAAAGAAATACCAAGAGTCCCTGTGATCCTCCAGATATAGCTGTTATAGTTCATTGGTGATAAAAGATAGACACTCTGCTCATGCTCAGAGTTTATACTGCTGTGGCTGAATCATAGCATTCAAACCAGGTTCTAGTTCTGTGCTGGTGAGCTCCAGCTAATATTAACAGAAGCAGATATTATGTGATAAATGCTGGCGGGAGGAGGGTTGTATTTCCAAAATAGAATTCTCAGAACCTACGATCCTAGGAATAAGCTTTATTAAAATTAATGGAACAGTGATTCTTCTCAATTATTGATGTGTCCAAAAGGAAGTACAGCAACAAGAAAAATGCACAGATGTGTTAAAGCAGCGTGCACTATGCACACAAACAATAAAAGGCACATAGAGCGCACATGCACACCAACTACATTCAGCACTGGATTCTGCCTTCCCCTAAGAATTATTTCTATGGCTAGCCTTTGGTGTAAAATTTGAAACACTCACCTAAGCACTATCCCAATATTATGTTGAAAATATAAAGTGACAGGAATAATCAGGGCCGGAGCCGCCATTGGGCGAACGAGTTCAAAGAACCCAGGCCACTGCCAATCAGGGGCTGCACCTCGTGGCACCGACACCCCCCTGCATCTGACGTCAGACGCGGGGCGGTGTCATTCTGCTCTCATATGGGGCCGCACGGCCCCATTTGGAAATGAAATCAACCCGTGTTGCATTGGCAGAGTGGGCTGGAGCGACTCACCCTGCCTTTAAAGGCAGGGAGAGCCGCTCCTGGCCTTGCTGCCAATGCAGTGGGGTTGATCTCCCTTCCAAATGGGGCTGTGTCTGGTGTCAGACACGAGGGGCGGGGCCAGGGGGCTGCAGTGGCGGCTGAACGTGGGCTGCCTCCAGCCTCTCTCAGCTCCTAGGAATAATACAGCACATGCTACTACCAACATCTCACTTCGGATTCTAGAACAATGTTGATCTTTTCTCTAAATACATTGGCTTGTTGGACGAATTTTCCTGTGGTCAGTGATCAGTTATTACAGTACAGAGACATGTGTTTGTCACAAATCTGAAACAATGGTTTGCAATTATAGCAAGAACTGAAGACGCATAATTATGAACCAAGTTGAGAATTGCTCTGCCTCACTGGCATTGTTTCTTTCTAAAAGTATAAATAAGTGGAGCTGACACAACTGAAGTTCAAGTGCTTTAGACCATCATGGTTTGCTACAAAAATCTACTTTTGATTAATATACCACAGCATGAAGCTTATTATCAATCTTCAGCCAATAGAAGAATCTTACCACAACTAGTAATGACCACTTAACAGTGACAAACTTCATTTACCATCTATGATACATGCCTCTATTATGCCGAGAATACATTGCAAAGCTTTCAATAATTTTCACTTCAGATGACAGTGTATAATGTATTGTTACTCCCATCTTGGCTCCTTCAGAAAAAAGTATACCTTTTAAAAATCACATATAATTATTTTTTAAAAGAGAGCCTGATAAATCAAAATAAATTGAAATTCAATGGCTTTTGCATTTAACTGTGGTTAAAAAAAAATCTGATCTGTGTTTTCTCTTTAGTTCACAAGGTACAAACTGATCAGACCTATATATTTATTTCTCTAAGATGTAACCGTGGCTAATCTCATATGTGGCAGCTCTCACGAGAGTTCACAAGCAGCTGCCAAGTAGCCACAGGGATGGGGGAGAAAATGGTGATGGCGGCAGTGGCCAGCAGGCAGTGAAGAGGGCAGTGCAGCCTCCCTCTCCAGCCCACCTGCCAGCCAAAAGTCAGTAGCTCTTGCGGGGAGGAGGAGAAGACGATGGCGATGGGAGGGTGGAGGAGAGGGCGGCACAGCCTCCCTCACTGGCCTGCCTGCTGGCCACAAGGCAGGAGTTCCGGGGGTAGGAGCACCGGTGGGGGAGAGAACAATGGGGGGCAGGGGAATGGGGGAGAACTAGAGGTGCAGATGCTCTGCGCCCAGCCCAGCTAGTTTAGTTAAAAATAGTCATGATATAGCATAGATGTATTTATTAGAAGCATGGGCTATGAGCTGACCATTCCAGGCTAAAATTTCACCCTAACCATGAATTCACTAATGGCCTTTGGAAGTCTCAGAACACCATCTATAAAGCAGATAATAACAGTGGCTTCAAACTTCCAGTGCCTGCTGAGATTATATAACTGGTGCACTTGGAACCCTTCAGATAAATCCTACATAAATGCACATCTGAAACTGCCTTATCCTACATTTGACCAGAGGTCAGTCTAACCAGTATGATCTACACTGACTGGTAGCAGCAATCTAACATCTCTGGCAGAGGCTTTCCCCAGCTATCTGAGATCCTTTTATCGAATAATGAGCTTCTGTATGCAAAGTACATGCCTTACCACTTAGTTATAGGCCTTTCCCAACAACAACTATTATAATTACTGTTGATAAGTAGGCATTGCCAACTTATTCAATAAATCTTGGTTCACTATTTCCTTTAAAAGGTTGTCATAGTTAAAGCATACTGATTATTTTTAATATAAAGTAGGTCTTTTCCAGTAGCATCCATTTACCTATTATTTTCTTTCTGCTAAGGACATCAGTGTGCTTCTGTTATGACCATTTTGTGAAGGAAATACTAAACTAACACTCTGATCTCAAATCAGATTTTTCAGTGGCCAACATGCTGGGCTGAAGTCCAGGGCATCCACGCTCCCTAGGGACTCCCAAATCATCTATAGTCTGTATCGGGTGGTGTGGTCACCATGCTGCTGGCTCGTGCTGCACTGGGCGGCCGAGCATGACTGTGACCTGCACCAGGCGGCCAAGTGTGACCTCTGCTGCCAAGTAGCCATGGGGAAGGTGGAGAAAATGGCGATGGCGGCAGTGGCCATCACCATTTTAGAGACAGAGTGAGGAAAGAAATACGTGGGATAGGAGTATGTGATGCTGCATGTTGAAATGTTTCTGCTCATGCATATTTACATAAATATGCCTGTTTTATAGTTTTACATTCTTGTGAGTTCAGTTGCTGTCTGTGCCCTCAGGAACCCATGCATTAAATTGTGTGTGTGTGTGTGTGTATGTATGTAGGGGGATGATGCTTAACCTGCAGTGAGCGTTGGGGTGGGTGGGGGCTCCAAAGGCCTTTAGATCCAGGCTCCAAAATTACCTAGGTGCACCTCTGTGCACAGCATGTCAGCCTGGTTTGTCTGAGCCTTCAGAAAGGAGCAGGAAGTGACAGAGAGAGAGAAAGAAAGAAAGAAAGAAAGATCTGAGGCCATTCTGAATACCTCCGGACGATTACGTACTTTTATATAGGAAATGCCATTACTCTGGGCCAGCTTCCTTCTCTCACCGCTGATAGCACTGTTCTCTTGGAATGGCAGATAATATAGTTTATACGACTGACAAAAACTATTATAAATTCATTTAAAACTATTATAAATTAAAACAAACATCTAACAAACATGATGGACCCAGTCCTCAGGTTAGTTATGCATAGCTGCTGTCCACAAAGATTTCTGAATGCTACTACCAAATTGATCATTAGTTCTATCAGCGTCCCTCCGGTGGTTGTTGCTGGTGTGAGCTTTATATTTCCTTTGAGCCCTTTTGGGACAGGGAACCATCTTCTTTATTTGTTATTACTTTTTCTAGGTTAAATGTTTTAAGCACTTTTGCTCAAAAGTGGTATATAAATATCCATAGTAGTAGTAGTAGTAGTAATCTTGGTTGGGATGCTCTCGGATCAAATAAATAATTTACAATGCTAATCCAAACCAAATCTTTTGGGGCATGGAGCATAGAAGAGGTCTGGATCTGTCCACCTCAACTAGACAAATGGTTGAAGCAATAGGACCTGTTTGTATCAATAATCCCTGCAGCAGGTACACGCACATACCTGCACCAACAAGAATCATGACCCAGGTGCTGGGGACATGTATATATTTATTTATCTATCCTATTTTTATACCACCTGATGTGTACATCTCTAGGCAGTGTACAAAATTTAAAACAATAATTAAAAATCAGCACAGATTAAAATGCACAAAACAATTAAAAGAGTAGCATAAAACAGAAATAAAAACAGTAGCATAAAACAATTATTAAAACAAATTATTAAAATTAATTCTAATTAAAAGCCTGTGAGAACCGGTGAGTCTTGAGGGTCTTACTGAAAACAAACAGAGAAGGAGATGCTCTTATTTCAGCAGGGAGCATATTCCTAAGCTTAGGGGCAGCCACAGAGAAAGTCCTGAGTCGCCACCAAACTAGCCGGTGTCAACCATAACAGACCCCTCCAGAACATTGTAACAAGTGTCAAGGTTTATGACAAAGAAGGCACTTTCTTAAATAGCCTGGACCCAAGCCATTAAGGGCTTTATAGGTAATAACCAGCACAACCCAGGAACATATCGGCAGCCAGGTGTTATGTGGTCCCTTTGAGTTATCCCAGAGACCAATCTGGCTGCCACATTCTGTACCAATTGTAGTTTTTTGATTACGTACAAAGGAAGCCCCATGTAGAACACATTTCAGTAGTCAAGACTGTAGGTTACCAGCCTATGTACCACTGTTTTAAGGTCATTTATCTCCAGAAATGGACCTAGCTGTCATATCAGCCGAAGCTGGTAAAAAGCGCTCCTGGCTACTACCTCAACCTGAGAAACTAGGGAGAGCTTTGGGTCCAGGAGCTCTCCCAAGCTACGTGCCTGAACTTTCAGGGGGCATGTAACCCCATCAAGAACAGGCAGATCTCAGCCATATCTCAGGTCTTGTACCCCCACAATCTTGTTTGGATTCAACTTCAGTTTGTTATCCCTCATCCAGCCCATTACCACCTCCAAGCAGGCATTTAGAGAAGACATGCCATTTCCTGATGAGGTTGACATGGAGAAATAGATCTGGGTGTCATCGGCATATTGATAACACCCAACTCCAAACCTCCTGATGTGACATGTATTTTGTTTGTTTCTGTTTTACTTAGAAATGAAGCAGCTTCATTTCTGTGCATTGGCCTCATCCAGCAAGGCAATTTGCATGCAGAAGTCTTATTTTACCTGCAGGCAACTGGATCGGTTGTATCAGATAATTGCAAAGAAAAGCCAATGAATTTAAATCCAGGCTTCCAAGGAAAAGAGATTTTAAAGTGGTATAAAAGTTAACACTATGCTCAGTAAAAGATAATATTCCATCTGTACATGGGTTACTCCAGCAATTGTTGTATTTGAACACCACACTTTGGTGAATATCAATTTCTAACCTATCAAGGTTAGAATTTTTATTATTGTGTGTTTCTTACAAAGAAAGGATCACTGTTGAATACTAACCACTCAGGATAAACGAGAACATAACTTCTATAGCAAATTTTCTGTACTTGTAAAGAAGATTAGGTGCTTTTGTAAATTGTTTCATTAACAAGTCCTGAGAGAATAAAGAGCAAAGATCAGAGTGATTAAAACATCAAAAGAATCTTAAATACCTTTAAAAGTTATGTTTAAAATAAATCAAATAAATAATTTACAGTGGTAATCACTGCAGTGATCTCCCTCTTCCATTTAGTAAGTCATTTATTTTAAAACCATTTTGTAAAGTCACCCGTTTAAAAACTTCGGGGATGTCCCAAGTTAGGCATACAAGTCTTTGAAATCTTGTGAAAAAATCTAGGACTACAAAGTATATTGTAGCTATGGACATGCAAGTGGAGGAATCAGTGAGCTGGATATTAGTGAAGCAATTTATTACACTTTTTTTAAAGAAATAAAAATCATTTATTCAAGATACAAAAACTGAATGAAGAAAAAGAAAAGAACACCCTTCATAGGAATGTACAGAATGTTTCACAGTTGGAATGTTCCAACCAAAAAACGGCTATTTCAAGATTGAAACAAAATGCTCTTCAAATGATGGCCTGGCTCTAACTCAAAACTAATAACCCCATTTCGATCAGAATGTTTTGAGTATTCCAATCGCCATTTGGGATGGCTGTTTTCTCCTTGCTGATTGGTTTTCTGGCACTGGTTTCTGATTGACTTGTGATCTCCTTGCTTCTTGGTTGGCTTGTTATCATCCAAATTAAGTGTTGTCATGGGCAACTGTGCCCCCATTGGCTGTGGGGGAAGGCATTTGGGGGAGCCAAAAGGTGGGAGTTTCAAAATGTTTATAAGGGGACTCTGGGAGGCAGACTGAACATAATGTGTCTATCTCTTGAGTACATTACAGGACTTGATCTGTGTATTATGAACTGCCAGATGTTACATACCCTGACCCGTTTTTGAAATCCCAGCAGGTAGCAAACAGAAACTGTATTGGGTTAATGACTGACTGCCATACATGTGGGTGAGCTACATCAGCTTAGTAAGTTAAAAGTTATGCAGGTCTGCTCTGTTGGTAGTACTAGGTAATAAAATGCACCTCCACCACACACACACAAAATTACTAGAGCTTTAAACAAATTACTCTTTGCCACTTGAAGACTTTGGAGTGCTTTCCAACTGAATAACTCTGTGGTTTTGTATTAGCTCAGATCAAGTGATAATCCAGGGCTCAAACTGCAACAGGAACAAGTAGGCTAGTCTTAATAATTAAAAGGATCAGACCTCATTCACCTCTTGCCAGAGAGAAAGAGCAAAGGTTTCATCAGAAGGAAAACCACAGGCTCTTGAGTTATTCATGAAGGAATATGTTACATGATTGTCACACTGTGGCCAAACAGCATGGATTTAGCTGTCTCACTGCCAGCAGCAGTTTTGCCCTTGGGGACACACCGAGGGCATTGCCGCACTCAGAAAATCGTTCTAATAAAGCCCAGCTGGAATTCTGAAACATTTGACCCATGGGCTAATGGTAGGTGTCATTCACAAAAGCTGGCTGATCCGCACTGGGCTTCTATGAGAAGGGCTTGGAAATGGGGTATCAATTCACAAGGGAATTTCAAGAACAGCAGCACCTGTAGCTCAGAAAGCTGATGAGCCCTGCAGGGCACTGAAGGGTGCTGTGAAAATGACTCTGAATCAGTAATTCAGGTGCTCACCATTTGAATATTTTTCTCCTTAGACATGGCAGGAGGAGGAGAAAAATACAAGTGGCAACAGAACAATTGTTAGCCCTTCTTTGCAAAGCAAACATTCCATAACTAAGAATGTAAGAGCTAATGCAGATGTCACTCTCACCATGGACATAGAAGAGATGTGGCAATTGAGGTGGATCCTTGCCACATCTTCATTCTTAACAATACATCATAGTCATATGATAAATAGGTTGAGAAACATAAGAACAGCCCTGCTGGATCAGGCCCAAGGCCCATCTAGTCCAGCATCCTGTTTCACACAGTGGCCCACCAGATGCTGCTGGAAGCCTATAGGCAGGAGTTGAGGGCATGCCACCTCTCCTGCTGTTATTATTCCCCTGTAACTCACCTGCTGTTATTCCCCTGCAAGACATAATGAGGGTCCCCCCCCCTTTCTGTTTGAGATGATCTGGAGTTAAAGAAAAAGATGTACTTCCCCCGGCTCAGGAAAAAAGGCTAATTTTCTGAGCAATTCTGGGGTTAGGATGATTTCTTTCCCATCCCACAAAACACCTCCCCACTGACCCCACCTTTAAACAGTTCCTTTTCCCCTTACTCACCAGTTCCCTATGTTAAACAGGAGAAACTTTGTGCCTGTTTCCATCAGAACAAAATTTACAACATGGGAGAGCCACCCCCCTTTTTTAAAAATTTCCTGCCAGTGAGAAATGGGAAAGAGCAGTGGCTGATGGGACTAATAATCTTTCACTAGAGCTGCTGCACTGCAGCTGAGTTTTGGGAAGACTACAAGTCTCATCAGCCACCACTTCTTTCCCACAATCTCCCAGCAGGAAGTTAAGTTTAGGGACTTAACAAATGCAATTCTTTTCTTCCTCTCTCTGAGGGACCAGTAAGTAAAGGGTAAAGAAGGAAGGAGTTGTTCACAGGTGTGGGGCCGTAGGGAGTGGGAGGAATGCTGATAGGCACCAGGTGAGCTTATCTAAAAGGAGTAAAAATTTGGGACTAGGAAAAGGTCATCTCTTTTTTGACTGAACCTTTCCAAGATGTCAGCATATTCTGAGACTGAATTTGGAGAATGTTGCTGGCATCACTCATTCTTGGTTAACACAAATCATGGTTCTGCAGTACTTAGGGACCTAGTCACAGCAGCGTATATGCTTTACACAGTGACCTAATGCATTAAATATTTTATATTGTTTTTGCCTTACTTCCTTAAAGCATTATTTCCTTTTTATATGGCACCAGAACATTGGATGCAAGAAAGATATTTTATATTCAGACTATCTGCCCTTCCCTCCCCCCCAATGGATGTGCACACGGTTGCTTACCAGACAGCAGCATAAAATTGCTTCACAACGTATAGGCTTGGTGTGTGTTTGTACAATCTGGGTTTTGACACTGTCTTCCATATGGGAACAGCAAGGTGCCATTTGCACAGCTACCACCTGTATTTGGATCTCATCTTGACATTTCAGGTTTAAAGCATCGTATGTGTATGATGAAATAGTAACAGATTTTTTTTTTTAAAGTTTTCAGAACAGTTTCCAGGCTTGCTGGGATTATGCAGAAGTAGATGATGTAGTTCAATGGGCTTCCTCTAAGTAAGAGTGCATAGGATTGCAGCTGTATTTCCCCCTCTATGCCTTTTAGAGGTGTGTGTGTGTGTGTGTGTTCTATTATTATTGTTGTGAGTAACTGAAACAAGCAATCTGCTTCTTGGTCTAAGGAGACAGCTTGTGCATGTCTTTTGCTTTGGTGTTCCCTTGCATTCTCTTGCACAGTGATACCAGCAGTACAAAAAAAAAATCTTTTTTTTTTTTTTGGCAAGAGCCCAGTGCTCTTGTGCAAATTCACCGAGGGGGGAGGGGAGAGAGAAAAGAAAGCCGTCATGCCCCCTGCCCCCTCCTCATTTCCCCTCAAAGCCTCAGCAAGGGAAGAAGTGGTGTGAAATCTGAAAGCTAACTCTAACCGGCTTCAAGACGTTAGGTCTTGCTCTAAGGTTTTACACTACATCCTTCCTCGCAGTCTGGAAAACACCCTGGAGAGTGTGATGTATGCAGAGAGCTGCATTGGCGGGAGCTGCTCCTCCCTATGCATAATGCAATAGGAACATGGGACAGAGGGACTGAATGGGATACATGAAGTCGTAGAGCCATATCTAGAAGCTTGGCTCACAGTCAATGCTTTTAATTATAAAACCATAAAGATTATTATTGTGAAATCTAAAAACCATAGTATATTTTGGCCACAGACCTAGTATATTTGGGCCTTTTATGCTCTATTTCAAAGGTTTAGGACTGGCTTGCTCTTGCAAACCAATCCCTTGATGGTCTCTATCCACCCTTCATTTCATTAAGCTTTCAGTTCCTGAACAGTTTCCTTTGGGGCACTCAGTTGGCCTAAACATTGCTAGAAATGAGTTATTTGGCTTAATAATAATTTACAGTTAGCAATCTTTTAAACTCTCCCCTTGATGCTGTCATCTGGATCTTTAAATGAGACTCTGAAGTTAATGCCTTTGACTCCGTTTGAGCCCACTATTTCTTCCACTGCATTTCCAAGTAACTCAGCAAAGAACTGTGCTGAATAAATGAATCTGCCAAATGCTGGCAGTTTGCAGTCACCAGGGCTATAAAAGGAATGCTTGAAGCTTGAACTTGGATTGTGTGAACCTTCTTTCTCTACTTCCCCACCCCTGTCTTTTCTGTACTTTCTATCACCATGGAGTCCACATGATGCCTGACTAGGTCAAAGAGCTGCTCACAGTAGTCTGAGTGAATAATGTTCCCAAGATTACTTTAACAAATGGTTTCTTTTGTCTCAGGAGTGGCACCTAACCCAAGGGCTCCATTATCAACCTTCTCTTGGCTATGTGGAAGTAATTAATTTCTCTTCAGGGGCTCTTGTTGAGAGAATGTTCAGCTTGGGATGCTTTGGTTTCCAGGCTGGGTTTCCAGGGCTTGATCACTGTGCAAAATGGATAGACTGTAATTTGAACAGAAGACAGACAAATAAAGCTGTTCCATCCATTAGTTCCCAGTTGTTGTGCCAGCATCAATTATGTATTGATTGATTGGAGAGGCTTCAATTTCCTGTAGTCATTTTCATTCTCACACCCTAGAGGTTCCCTTATGGTGTGTGGGGCGAAAACACAGCAGCCGCCATGCTGTTATTATCTGCCAGTCTTACCCGCACACTGTAATTGGAATATAATACTGAGACGCTGTTGGAGTATCTGGAACATATCTTCCAAATGTCTATAATAAGCAGAGCTGTGCATACCCATTGCTTTAAAAAAACAAATTGACATTCTATAGCAAGGTAACCTAAAGAAAAAAATGTGTACTTAAACCCATATACATTAATAGAAATTCAACATATTGGGATGTATTTGTTTATTTTCATAATTTATTCTGATTGTGCTTGTCATAGGGGGCAAAGAAATTCAGAAGGCACTGCAGCCCTTTGTCCATGGGTGGGAGACACTGTTCCCTCTAACAGGGATTCTCAGACGTTGTTCACTACAACTCCCAACATCCTCAGCTGCAGTGGCCTTTGGCGGGGAATTATGGGAGTTTTAGTCAACAACATCTGGGAATCCCTGTTAGGGGGAATACTGGTGGGAGAGATTAAGCACTGCCTTCCTCCAGGTAGTCTCCTAAGTAATTATCTACAGTCTTTCATTCTTCTATTTACAGCTCAGTTCTGTTCAGTTCAGCACCCTGTTCCATATTTGTATGTCACTATGATGGAATGCACACAGCTTGATTGCCTGCAAATTAACACAATTTATTTTTTGTTTTTACAACTGCAATACAATTTCAGTATTGTAAAACTAACATTAATAATGAACATTTTAAAGCTAACATTCCAAAAAAAAAAAATGGTTGTACCAACATATAAGAAATTGGAAACAGACATTAAAATCTGAATGGAGAGACTTGGAAATAATATGTAAACAAACATTTGAACTTCAGTCCAGCAGAGATCTAAGTACATGTCAGCCTTCTGAAATAGTAGACTTTATCATTGGAATAGCAGCTTCAATGCTCTTTCAAGTTCCTATCTGTTTCTTCTTGCTTTTGCCAGGATTTGACAATGTGAAATCATTCACACAATCAAAATCTAAGGTCATTCACATGACCGGGCAGGCAGGTGGTGGGAAGAGTGGTGAATCTCTTCTCTCCCCGCCCCCCCCTCCCCGACGATGGCTGTAAGGTTGCTGGGAGCGTGGACCGCACTTCCAGCTGAACCACGCTGTGTGCCACAGTGCAAATCTCCAGAGGCTGGGATAGCATGTCCCAACCTCTGGAGATCCCACAATGTACCACATGACATGTGCAATGCATTGGGAGATTCCCCCAGGAGATGGACGCTCTAGGCGCCTCTCTCTGTGTCCTTTGGGGCTAAATATAGCCCCAGAAAAGACACAATTCTGGAGCCTGGGTTAAGGGCTCACTTGAGGGGCTAGGTGGTGCTGCCCCAAGAGGACTGGGCTCAATCCCAGTGGGGATAGGTAGGGATGTGCAGAACCATTCCACGGTCCGATGGTTCAGTCCAGGGGTTCATGGGTTTGTGATTGAACTGAAACCACCACCCCTGGTTCCGTCCAGACCGGAACCAAACCGCCGGGTGTGGTCCTGCAGGTCTGCAAACTTTTTTTTTAAAAAAAATTAAATGTGAAAAGGAACTACCTGTAGGCCCTTCGCGGGCTTGCTGTAGCCGTGGGGGGGTCAATGTGGGATCCCTCTCCCCCCGCCAGCCTCCCTCATCACCACAGTGGCTGGGTAAATGTAGTCTTTTTGGCCCTTTCAGGCCTCTGTAAAAGTGAGCGGCCACCATTTTGGCGGCCGCTGCACATGTGCAAATGCCCTCTGTGAGGCCTGCAGAGGGCTGTAGGCCTCGCAGAGGCATTTGCATATGCGTGGCAGCTGCAAAAATGGCGGCCGCTCACTTTTACGGAGGCCTGAAAGGGCCAAAAAGATTACGTTTATCTGGCTGTGGAGGTGATGAGGGAGGCTGGTGGGGGGAGAGGGAACCCACACAGACACACACACACCCACGTCTACAGCAAGCCCCCCGAAGGGGCCACAGGTAGTTCCTTTTTGCATTTTAATTTTTTTTTAAAAAATGATCGCGGAACGGTCCGGGACTGGACCGAGGAGGGGGGTGTTTCAATGGGGGCTGGACTGAACTGGCCTGGTTCCATTTGAGGCTGGTCCAGCCTCAAACCAAACCGGGCCAGATGGTTCCAAGCATACCCCTAGGGCTAGGTGGTGCTGCCCCAACAGGATTGGACCCAATCCCAGTGGTTCTCACACGCAGCCTAACCCAGGCTGGGCTTCCCTAGTGTAGGTTAGGCTGCGCGTTAGGGATGTGCACAGAACCCGTGCGGGGTGGCTTGAAAGTGGGGGGCATACCTTTAAGGGTGGGGGGTGCCCTTACTTCTCCTGCCACATTTCCCATGGCTGTGCTACACTTTAAATGTGTCCGTCGGGGCGGCAGCATATCTCTCTGCTGCCTCGTGTCCTCTTCATCTGGAAGTAACAGGGAATACCTGGCATGCGTGCACACATCACACTCACGTGCCTGCCCTACGGTGTGCATACGTGCACTGGGTACTTCCTGTTTCTTCCAGCTGAAGAGGACACAGGTGGGGGGAGGTAAGGTTTTTTCAGCCTTCCCTCGCACCTGCACTCCCTCCCTCCTAAATGGTCAAGCAAACAGCTCCACTGTCTGTGCAACCCTGAAAGCCAAATATCTACTTTGTTTCAAAATGCATGCTGCACATTTTGAGAACTCCAATAAACCAACCTTAAGCTAAACAAAGGAGATCTGCAGGGTTGGTCTTGTGCCATTAGTTGTCCTCACATCAAGTCAAAGAATTAACTTGGTGAAGGTTTCCTAAATATATAAACTGGTCAATGAAGAATTTGATCTGAGAGCACAATTGTTTGTTTGGACTTTCGGTTTTTAAATTGCTGAAATATTTTGCTCATTCTGTTCCAAGAAAACAGAGCCATGCTGATAACTAATTAGTCATGATAACTAATTGGAACCTCTGTGTTCAGATGCAGAATACCACTGAAGGCCAGATGCTAGAGAGAAACAGCAGTGGAAGTCTATTGCCCTCATCCCCTGCTTGTGACTTATTTGAGACAAATGCCTGGCCATTGTTTGAAATGGAATGCTGCACTACATGAACCTTTTGCATGATCCTGTAGAAATTGCATGATAGCAAAGCATATTCAAAACAAATGCAAAGCAATCTCACTTTGCATGTCCAGGCAATGGATCTCAGAGGGGGTCTGACAATATTCATCGCTGGTGATGGTCCTGCAATTGTTTCAATATTTTTTAAAAAACAGAGAACGTTTAAAAGAACATCTTCTTCACCACGACTCCCACCACCTCTTAAGATCATCCGGAAAGGCTCATCCGCAGTTGCCACCGGCCTGTCTCGTGGCTGTTCAGGGGTGGGCCTTCTCTATTGCCACCCCGAGGCTTTGGAATGAACTCCCTGTTGAAATAAGAGCCTCCTCATCTCTGACAAGTTTTAAAAGGTTAGTCAAGACACATCTCTTCACCCAGGCTTTTAATTAGATTTACAATTTTAATAGTTAATACTTTTAATATGTTTTTAATATTAGATGGTTTTTAAGTTTTAATTTTGTTTTAATGGTATTTTTATTGTAAACTGGCCAAAGACATGAGTTTTGAGCAATACAGAAATTTGTTAAACAAACAAACAAGAATATTCCTTCTATATCAAAGTTTCAGCTTCAGTACATATCAGAAGTCAAGAATTGTGACTTCCAGAAGTAAACCTTGCCAAAGCTGGTGGAAAATAAAATACAAGAAAAGTGAATCTGCCCTGGAATCAGGAAAAACAACATCCACCGAACTCTAACTCTGCGCTGTGGCTTACCATAGCATGTCACAGCATTGTCTCAGTCCTTGTATTAGGCATGCTTGTCTGTATGTTTTGTCTCTATGTACTGGCTTGGGGGTGGAGTCATGGGTTGTTCATCAGCTTCTTACTTGCTGTCTTGAATCCCAAACTGATAGGTTCCCTCTTTCTGCATAAAAGACTGTTAGTTAATTGTTTCCTTAGCCTATGTTTAATTAGTAATAAATATCAAAATTTTGTTTTTTAGTTAAAGTTGCTACCTGTAATTTCCCTGAAACAACTTCCATCTCCCATTCTCCAGAACCCCATAGCCAGGACTCCACAGCATACCCCTGCCTCTCCTTCCTGTACATGGGACTGACTGACTAGGTGCTCATGTTCAGCCTACCCCTCCCTTAGCCTGACTGACAGGCTTGATAGCAAGGGCAGTGCTGACACTATGGCTACATTCGCACCTAACACAAAACTGCAGTTAAATGGGGCAGAGATTGGAACTCTATTGCGTCTGAATGCATGAAACCATGGTTTTGCAGCAAAATAGACCTGAGGTTTGCCTTGCCAAACTCCAGTTTGAGCCTTTGGTTTGTAGTGAGTTTTGCTGCCATAACCCAAGGTTTTTCCATGGCAGTGTTATGTCTGAATGTGGATGGCACCATAACTGCAGTTTCATTCACTTTCTGGAACCATAATAATAGAGACGGCATTGCAGACCCACCCAGGATTGTGCCTGCTCCATGCCTACAGCACTCCTTGCTGGTCACCTTTCTGATCACTTGCCCCACCCGCTGTCTCTGATGCAACAAACCCGTTGCCCAGCAACTGAGATGCCACCACGTCTCATCCCAAGCTTGTCAGCCTGTCAAACTGCAAAGTCACACAGGGGCATGCCCTCTTCCCACTCTGTCCCTTGCCCCCACCTCCTGGCAATCAGGAGAGAAAGGGGATGGGATAGCAAGACAGGCACTACATGCTTTGCTCTTTGAAAATGAAGTGACAAAGATGTATGTTCACAAGCACTCAAGGTGGCAACATAAGCAGGACAACCCCATCAGAGCACTGGGATGGTTAGGGAGAATGTGTGCAGTTCCTAGATTTACTCATGAGAAGAGGCAGGCAGCAGTATCAGCACTGCCAACACTGACAGGGGAGATTCCTCCTCTGTGATGATGATGGCTGCTGTTCCTGAGCATAACGCTGACTCATGAGAGTGTAAGGCCATGGGGATACCCCTTCACAACTCATGAGAAGAACTGTCTGTGGGGACAGGGGTGCTGAGCCAAATCTCTGATAATATGATATGATGTCCTCTTCCCCCATGGACTGCTCTCTCATGAGAGTGTCAGGCCAGAAGGGCTGGATGGCAGATGCCGCCCAACCAGGTTGCTAGATAGAAGCAAGCTGCAGGGATGGGTGCACCGGCAAGAGCTCTCCATGTCCTCATAACTGCCATGAAGAAGATATCAAAGCATGCCCTCTGGCAGCCTGCCTGCCCATTTGAACATGCCTATCTTTGTTTTGGCCTGGAATGGAGACCCTACTCTCCTGGGGTTCCTAGAAATTGGGTTTCTCCTCTCCCGCAATACCCTGTGACAGCAGATCTGCATACAATGCAATGCCAGTCCAAAGCTGGGAAATTTGAATGAGAGTAAAGATCCATCCCAGGTCTTGGTGTTTTCCCAGTCTGCCCACCTGGCTACGCCTGGACACATGGAGCATCAAAATCTCATTTGGGTGCATGAAAGGCTTTCCTGGAGGTCACTGTGGAAAAGTTCTATTATTGACCAGAGAAAGGGGGCTCCACACAAGTGGGGGCTCTTTTGGGGGGTTAGCTCAACTCATTTTCAAGCCTAAGGTCCTCCCCAGCAGACTGACCCTCTCATGCGAATTTGTTCCTTGGAAGCAAGACTCCAAGGGGGCAGGAGTGTAATTTGGTCTCCATGAACTGCTTTGCTGGGGTGAGCTATCTCAGCAGCATCCTTCATCACAGTGTCCCAGACCCCAGCATCCTTTGCCCTCCCTCATGTACATAACCCCTCCTGAGAAATGGGAAAATAGAGCAGTTTTGTTTAGGGGCTCTAATGAGGGTGGTGGTGCAATTGCAGTCAGAAGAAGGGCTTGCATGGCACAGCATTTAAAGAGATTTAAATGCCCTTTCTCGCCTAAGGGTGGGTGGACCATTTTGAAAAGGCACAATCATGCTTGGCATGCCCCTTGAAGATCATGAGCAATGGCTGCTGCTTTGGTGATGTACTGATGCCTTGCCCACAGTCTAGAGACGTGAGCACTATGGAGCTTGCTGGGATGCAGCCTTGGTAGACCAGGAAGAGGAAGAAGCCCTGAAAACAAAGCTTGCTGGACTGTGGTTGGATGAATGTCTGTGATGCGATTCAGCATTTGAAAAATTAACCACAGGTTCAGCAAGCTCCAGATTCATATTACGTGCAGATGCAGCCTGAGTATAAGCTAGTAATTCCCTCGCTGCTAAAACTATCAGTCAGGCTGAGCAGGGTGGATCATCTAAGCCTGTGGAAATAGTCAGCCAGTAACACCGAGAGGAGGAAGGAGGGATGCTGCCTGGCACTCCTCTCCTGTTCCCTCCTGGCCAGGAAGCATGAGTCAGAAAGGTGGGAGGTATCTGTGTAACCTGTGTAGCCTCTACGAGACTTCAAAGTACCTCCAGTGGTTAAAACACCCCTGGTTGAAAACTCCTGATTTAGCATATAGAGTGTTGAGGGGATTACTTTTAAACTCTGCTCAGATATAAAGCTCACTAACAAATAAACAACATTTTGTGTGTAGAGTATATAATTATCCAATTCTGTGTCTATGTTGAGGTTTGTAGAAGTGGCCTGTATGTAACAGACAATGAGGCGAGTCTCTCGATCGGTGAGACTCGCCCAAGTGGGGTTTGCAGGGAGAGTGGGCTTAGCTGGCTTAGCCAGATTGGCCACCCACACGACTGCCAGCTCCGTCATGGAGCCGGCGGGGGCTGTGGGGATTGGGGGCTGCGTGGCCCTCGGAAGTTCCAGGATGCCCCAAGCGAGCACATGGGACATCCTGGAGAGACCCCCAGGGCCGGGAGGTTTGTTTCAGCCTCCCAGCAGGGGTCTCCTCGTGTTTTGCCGCGGCACAGAGCTGCGCAGAGATTGATCCAGTGGCATTGTCCTGACTTAAACCATTTCCTAATGGGTGCTAACTTCCTGCTTCCTTTTTTTCTCTAGCCCCGGCACACTGAGTTGATGTTTTCAGTCAGCTATCCACAACAATGGCAAGGTTTCTTTCCTGAGAGGTATCAGCTCATTTAGAGCCCAATAATGTGAAAATACCTTTTGCTGCACAGAAAGTGGGGGGAAACAAGGCTTCCTGGCGCTAAAATCATGGCATTCAAGACTGAAGCCTAAAGCTAGAGAATAGCTTGCCAAAGCTTAGGTTTCTCAGTGTGATCACACAGATTTCAGCACTTACCCAGAGAGGGGGGAAAGAATACAAAATGTTACATTGAAAATTCTAGTACTGCTGCCAGCACTGGTGCATCTGGGGACTGGAGTTCACATTAAAATAGCAGAGGTTCATGTAAGAATAGCTTGACACCACTTTGACAGACTGGCAAAGGGAATCTAACTGAGGTTCATGAGGCTGTAAAAAAAAAAAAAGAGGGGATGGAGAATGCTCATTAGAATTCTGAGGAAGGCATGAAAGACAAATGGATGCTTGTAATTTTTTCAAAAAACTTGCATCATCATCCACTCTGGTGTCTCCCTGATCTACAAATACAGTGATTTTCTGGGAACTTGCAATGACCTCGTTTAAAATGGGTGAGTTTTGAGAAATGCAGAGGTGAAAAAAGATCTCTAAGGGTGGCACAATCAGGCTCCAAAATGCTATTTGCTGGTCCTAGTATAAAACAGACTTTCTGCTGCCTAATATTACCATAGCCAGGATTATGAAG
Organism: Hemicordylus capensis; assembly: GCF_027244095.1. NCBI lineage: Eukaryota > Metazoa > Chordata > Lepidosauria > Squamata > Cordylidae > Hemicordylus > Hemicordylus capensis. Next base: position 122,019,317 of record NC_069659.1, read on the forward strand.
ATACAGTGTTGTTGTTTTAAAATGTCATTGACATCATAGGTAGATTAAAGTAAATTAAAGTGAGTCCTCAAGTCGATTTCAAATCCACAGAGCCCTGTGGTTGTCTTTGGTAGAATACAGGAGGTATTCTGTATCATCTATTCTGTATCATCAACAGTATGAGATGATGCCTTTCAGCATCTTCCTATATCGCTGCTGCCTGATATAGTACCAGCGGGGATTCGAACCGGCATAGTCAGTCAATCATTCCAGAAATAATGTTAAGAAAAGGGAGGGGGGCGAATATTCATTGCTGTCTCTAAATTTATTAATCCATGGAAATTAATTGAATGGCTCTAACACTAGAACAAATGGAAGAATTTTGAATCCAATCCAATATAAACACAAAACTAAAATACAGCTGCTAATAGAGTAAGACTCCCCAAACTCTTCTGATGGACAAAAAAGATAACTAAATGTTGGAAAATAATTGGAAAGAATTATGACCTTTATCTAAAAAGATTACCTCAAGAGTACTTTTTTGCTGTATTTCATCAATGTACGCTACCTCTTCTGCTCATTATGATGCTGGATGTGGGAGGAGATGGCAATGAATTGAAAGCGGTGCAAATTGCATATGCAGCCAGTTCCAGAACTTAGTTCCAGAACTACTCACGGGGTGGGTAGACATGCCCTCCACCCCAGACTTAACGTGTTATCCCACCTTGGAGGACAAATCTACCAGGTAGACCAGACCTCCAAGGCAGGCCGATGAGCTTATGCATCTGCCAGACTTTCTTCAATAGTGGGGATTTATCTGCTTGAAGCCAAATGAATATGAAAACATATTATGCAGTTTACTTCTAGAAAGGACATGGCAGAAATTTCAAATAATATATTATATGTTTAAGGGAAACTCTGAATGTTTTAAAATTTTAATTGCTGTTTACATTTTTTAAATTGCTGTAATCTTTGCCTGTTTTAAATTTTTAATTGTTGTTTAATTGTTGGTTTTATTCTGTTTCTATTGTATTTACTTTTGTGAACCACCTAGAGCCTTTGGAGTCAGGTGGTATATAAAATAAACTGAATGAATGAATGAATGAATGAATGAATTTGCTGCTAAATGTCCTTTAACAAAGTTTCAGGCCTATCAATGGCTACTAGTCTTGATGGCTGTAGGCTACCATCATGTCCAGCAGGAGAGGAAGCAAACTTTCATCTCCTGGATGTTTGGCTCCTCAAAGTGTCTGGTGGGCCACTGTGTGAAACAGGATGCTGGACTAGATAGACCTTAGGTCTGATCCAGCAAAGGTTGTTCTTACGTTCTTGACCCAACCTAGGCTCTAGTTGAACATTGGTGTTGTGTTTTGGGGTGTGTTTGTGTCTGTGCAGCCCGTTTCCAGCCTTCCACATAGAGGAAGCAGAGAGGCGAGAGGCTCATGCAGTTGCTTGGATGGAGGGAGGGGAGCTGGAAGGAGCTCACCCTGCATCCTGGTAAAAGGGGAGCTCTCACCTCCTTGCCCCTCCTGCAGCCGCCATCACCTCTGTGAGCCATCCCACCCACACTGGGTCAAGGAAGATCTTTAGGTAAAGGGGGAATCTCCCCTCTTCACCCCCCACCCTCCCCGCAAGTACTGCCACTGGCATGCATCAGCTTTTTTTTTAAAACGTAAAAGAGGAAACTTTCTCTTGGCCCCCTCCCTTGCTGCAGCCACACCCCATCCCACCACCAGCAGTGGCAGTGCTCTGGGGAGGCTGCCCTAGAACATTTGGGGTCCCACTGGAGGCAGGCGGCCACAGACCAAATCACCAAGGTCCATGGCTAAGAGAGCCTCTATATACCGAATCTGACCATTGGTCCATTTAAATTAACTGGCAGCAGTTCTTCAAGGTTTCAGACCTTAGAAATCAGGAATCTTTCCCAGCCCTACCTGGAGATGCCAGGGATTGAATGTGGGACATTCTGCATGCAAAGAGATGCTCTACCACTGAGCTATGGCCCCCATAAGTACCCTTCCACCACCCTATCCCACACTTACAACTTCCCAAAATATTCTAGCCTTGAAGGTATTCTTCATTGCAAAGGAAATCTGTCTATCCAAGAGGGAGGAAAAGGTTGGCCATTTCTTCTTCACATAAGCTAACCATTTAAATATATGACTATTTAAAATATCCATCTGATTAGCACTATGGGTGGTTTTTCTTAAAAAAAACACAAAAAACTTCAGCCTAGGAAAATTAAAACAGACCAAATGATACCTAAAGGTAAGAAATGTGATAGGATAATGGAGAAATGAAATCACAGGGGAACATTTTCAGGTGACATGAGTACTTATCTTTTGAGACTGATCACAATCATGAGGTCCTCTCTCTTAGGTGTATGTATTAACCTTTCCACATGAACCAATGCAATCACTTTGAAGACAGAACAGCAGTTATTATCCTGCCACTCCAAGCAGATGTTTTCCCCCAGAAAACCTTCCTACTAGAGACAATTCAGGGGATCAAAGGCCTATTGCAGTGCAATATTCCTGTCAGTGCTAGAAGATTATCTCTTCTGAAGATGAATGTCAATATAAGCTGGAAGGGATGGGATTGAACATAATTCTGGGGAACTGTCACAAGGCCATAGAGCCAATAATGTCAAAGTATCTAACCCATCTCTCCTCTTACAGGTGCTGAACTGCAGGTATAAGACTATCTCCTTACCTCCGTAAAAAGCAGAAGTCCCGCCGGGAGATAGTAGTTTAGCCCACAAGGAACAGAGGAAGCTGTCTTATACAGAGTAAGACTGTTGGTCCAGCTAGCTCAGTATTGTCTATACTGACTGGCAGTGGTTCTCCAAGGTTTCAGGCAGGAGTCTCCCTCAGCCCTATCTTGGAGATGCCGGAGAAGGCACTTGGAACCTTCTGCATGCAGATGCATTTTCCAGAGTGGTCCCATTCCCTGAGGGAAATATCTTACAGTGCTCACATCTCTCCCATTCAAATGCAACCAGGGTGGATTCTGCTTAACAAAGGGAATAATTAATGCTTCCTATCACAAGATCAGCTCTCCTTGGTGCACTCAGCATTGCCCTTTAATGTGGGGTTGGACAGGGTTTGGGCATGCATGGCGGTTCCAAATGGTACCAAGGTCTTGAGGAAGTCAGAAAGACCATAGAAGAAAGTGAATGATTCCCTAATCATTCCCTAATGCCTGCACTGCACAACCCCAAGGGTATCCAATAGGGCAATATTGCTTCTTTGCTTTCTTTATTCCTAAGAAAAGGCCATGAAGGAACACCCTAATCTAGAAATGCCTTTGGGGCAATTAAGCCTTGGGAAAAGGGATGAAAAGAACAAACTGAGTTGCCATTGTGATAAATGCAGGTCTCCTCTGTGTTTAATATCTTATAGGACATGTTTTGTCTGACATTTAAAGATCCACCCTCATAGCTTCCAGATAGTCTCAGCACTCTTTAGGAAGCTTAATGTCAAGTAGATGCCACCAAGTGTTATTTTCAGTTATGAGCGAGGATGAAAATTTCTGTGGCGGTGTCAGCTAGCGTGGTCAGTGATGCAGTGGAGCATTTTTAATTTTTTATTTGGCTTTAAACAACAAGGGTGCAGCAAGAGATGAAACAAGCGAGACTTTAAATTGAAAGAAATGATCATTCATTTGAACCTCTTCATTAAGTGGTTAATAATTATCTCTAATCATCGCATTTCATAAACAAAATGTAATTTACAGGTGTCACTAGAAAACAGGGTATTAAATGGAGTTATCTTCTATAGATATCAAAGAAAGTTGATGAATCTGTAGAGATCATATTTGCACTTCAAATCACTGGGTTGTAGCCAAAGAAAATTAGTCATGATTGGGCACCATTGAAATCAACAGACAACAACGATGATGATGATGATGATGATAAATACCTTTATAATAATATATTATTATACAATAATAATTTTATAATAGACAAGAGCCCTATTCACATATTATGTGCAACACATGTACAATCTGTGTACTTGTTTACAGATCTGTAAGCACATAGACAGATGTATTCACGTATTACGTTCAACACACACTGGCCACATTTCCGCGTAGTGGGGGGCTGGAGTTGGAGGGACCAGTGCAGTTTCTTTACGGTTATGTCCGAACCCAGCCAACTCTGGCCCTGTCTATAGCGCAACCCAAGGTCATGCTGACGAGATTTGAATTTGAACCCTTAGCTTGTAGTGAGTTTTGCCACTGCAAACCAAGGGTCCAGGGAGCCTCCTTTTCATCTGAATGCAGCACACAAGACTGCATTTGGCTGGACTGGAGTTGAGGGAGGAAGCCCCTCCATATCTCCCTCCTATTGGCTGTGCGAGCTATCCTTCAAGCAAGAAGGAAGCCAGCACAGCCAGCAACCCCACCTCTCTGCAGTCTCACTCACTGCAGAGGGGAGCTTTCCAATACATCCAAAGTGGACGGAAGAGGGGGTGTGGAACTGTGGGCCCACTGGATCCATGGATCCACATTATATGTGAATGCAGCCACAGACTCTCAGACTTCTTTTCTTTCTCCTGAATTTGAGGGGGTCTGCTTTCATGTTCACTTATAAAATGTCAGTCTGTCTGACTTAGTCATATCAGCCCAAGCTATGTCAGTCAGGCACATGTATTATAAAAATCCAGCCCCAACTGGCTTTTGACAGATCACCAGTAAGCGACATTTAGGCACATATTAGTGAGTCCAGGATAACCTTTTCCTACAGTTACCATTGGCTGAAGTGATTATGTCAGCCAGTTCTTTGTTCGCTTTAAAACAAACAGAAGAAAAGAAAAGGCAAGATCTCTCTTTGCCTCCTGCTTAGCATGTTATTGACTTGAATGGCATTGTTTTTGCTTACAGTTCTTGCTTGAACTCAAGTGCCTTACTTAAATAGCAATGGCAACTTCCCTTCCCTACCCTCATAGGCCCTGTTGTTGCTCTTTAAGCACTGGGAAGGTTTATGCCTGGTTATCACTGACAGACACTGATGCATAATTCATGCTGGAGGCTAGTTACAGCGTGGCAGATTGTTATTATGCAGAAGACCAGGGAAGTGTAAACATATATCTAAGGAAGCCCAGTCAGACTGCAGAGATTTGTTCCTAAAGCAAAAGCTCATCAATAGACATGAGGAATAGACAAAGTGTGGCCAGGGACAAGGGAAATACTTGAACGTAACAGCCTTATTGTGACATGAACAGCACAAAAAATGCAGGAATGTACAGATGGGCACACAATAAGTACAGCATTGCAGTCTTAAGTCTTTCCTCTCCCATTACCTCACTAAAAACTATTATAGGACTCCATTTTCTACTTGGTACTTTATGATACTGATTTGCCTGAAAATAAACTACTCATATTATTTAAAGTGTATAACTGTGAAGGAAATGTATTTCCAATGCCAAAGGTCATTGTGGTTGGGGATGATGAGAGTTGTAGCCCCCCCCCCAAAAAAAACCTGGGCCCCTGCCCTACAACAAACCACTTAGTTGTCTGTACTTCTGTGATGTGTGTGATGTGCAGAAGCAACCAAGAGAGTTGAAGTTGGGGTGTGCAAACCAGTTTGACTTGAACCGCAGTTTGAGTTGAACTGGCCCAGTTTGACTGGTCTGAGTTTGAACCGGACTGGTGCCCCAAAAGGGGGTTCAGTATGGCATACTGGTTCCATGCACATTCCTAAATAAAAGTTCTGATACGCATTGAGCAGCAAGGATGGAGTTGTTACGGTGGTGATGAGGGCAGAAATTTATACATGAGGGTGGAATTTAATACATGGCTGCTGCCACTGTGAGGTAATGTGCAGAAAAAAGGCACCTAACTGAAACGTATAGTTGGACACGACAGCACTGATTAGTTACATAAATATATGCTCCAGTCCTTGACTATAGGGGTGTGCACAAAACCAGTGAAACTGGTTCGGTTCGAGTCTGGACTGGACTTGAACCAGACTGAGCATGTTTGGTTTTGTGTATCCCTGAGCAGCCCCCCAGTTCAGCTCATGTTTGAGTCAACCCAGGGTTGAATTTTTTTAAAAAATTATAACTCACCGCCAGGCCCAGGTCAACTTTGCTGCATCTGGGGGTGGGGTGCTGTAGCAGCTGTGTGGGGGTGTCTCTCTCTAACTCTTCCCCCTCCCCTGCTGGCCACCTCCTGGTCTTTATGGGGATGGTTCGGCCCATTTTTGGGCCTTTCTGGCGCTCTCCTTCTATGCTGTGCATGCATATAAGCTATTTGCGTGCTCTGAGTAAAGCCAAACTGGGCCCGATCTGGCTCAAGGGAGAACTCTCAAGCCGAACCAGTTCAATGGTGAACAGGCTCAATCTTGAGCCGGTCCGCACATCTGTACTTGACTACAGAACTGCCCATCTGCCGTCTTTTATTTAAGAAACTTCTACAATGTAGAAAAATATATCTATGCTAATACCCTGAAAAGAGTTCAGCTGAGTTGAGCAGATAGAAATCTTGAAAAATTAGTTTCAGGGGCAAGTAAACAAATGAATGTTATTCCTTAACTTGTTTACATCCTAAAAGGACTCCCAGTTTCACGCCTACAAAAAAAAGTTTCTTTGATAAGTGATAGAAATGTCTGAGATGTAACATTAAGTATAAAATAGTTTATAAAATGCACTTTCCTCTAATGTGACTTTAATTCTCCAAATTAAGGATTTATCATAAGACGTTATTTATTGGCAAGTGTAAGACACTTGACTTTAGACTGAGTCATTCTCCTGGATGAGTAATCTTGGAAATAACAAAGCTTTTTTGACTGCTGGTGTTGAGGAAAGAGGAAGAAGCATTCCTGAGAGGCAGTTGCATGCTGGTCTTGAAGAGAGACGAAGCAACAAGCTTGTATTTCTCTCCTAAAGAAGATATTAAGCAAGGGGACACAGCAAGGAAATAAAATAATTAAACAAATCACCAAGAAAACAAGAGGGAAAGGAGAAGCCAAGTCTGCTAGGTCTGGAAATCCCCTAGGGTTTGATTCCTGGCTGGCTGGAAGTGTTTTTGCCAGAGAAGAAGCCTGAGTGGGAGCTTTCCTAACAGGAGTTTGCAAATAGATAACGGAGGAGTTTTGCAGGACTTTAGTGGGAGATTGGTGAGAAACTCTGTGGGGAGGCATTCATCACAGGGGAGACACCCAATGCAAGAATAAATGTTGCTTATTGATGATCTGTCAAAAGCCAATTGAGGCTGGATTTTTATAATACATGCACCTGCCCAACACAGCTTAGGCTGATATGACTAAGTCAGACAGACTGACATTTTACAATTGAACATGTATGCAGACCCCCTCAAATTCAGGAGAAAGAAAAGAAGTCTGATAGTTTGTGGCTGCATTCACATGCAACATGGATCCAGTGGGCCTACAGTTCTGCACCCTTCTCTTCCGTCCACTTTGGATGTATTGGAAAGCTCCTCTCTGCAGTGAGTGAGACTGCAGAGAGGTGGGGGTGCTGGCTGTGCTGGCTTCCTTTTTGCTTGAAGGACAGCCCACACAGCCAAACTTGGTAATTTTTTTGGAGGACAAACTAAAAACCATTAATTAGCTGACAACTGTATCCAGTACCTAGCTTCAAACCCCATATACTCTATATAGCCAATAAAACTAACTAGCTGACCCTGAACAGAGCATCTGTGCAGTCGTGCACTGAGCCTGTGGCATCCCCCCTCCACAACTCTCTTGCTCACTCTCGCCACCCCCACAACTCTCTCGCTTGCTCTCCCCACAGCCCCCCCCCCGTCCTCTGTCTTTCTATCTCTGTCTCGCAGTCCTTGCTTTCCCCTGCCACTGCCAGGGACTGTAACCCGCTCACCTAACAGCCTCTGAGGTCCCTGCTACCTGCTACTTCACGGCACAGCAGTAGTAGTTGTTTATTTATGATCTTAGATCAAACATCAGAATATACACAGAATATGCACAGTAAAGAGAGAAAACAAAAACAGAAACAAAGTCTAAAATGTCATCAAATACATAAAATAAGGAAGCTTTGACAGTAACCGATTGCTGTGCTCTAGCTTCTCTTAGTTTGGTCAACGTGTAACAGAATTTAGCAACCGGCAGGGATATTGTTGGGTCCCTATCTTCTAATAAACATATAAGAATTGTCTCCACTGAGTGGCTTTTGAGATCTTTCAGATACTGAGATAAAAATAAATCTCTTTCATCAGTATAAAGTGGACAATGTAACAGTGAATGCATCCATGTTTCGGGAGCAGCTCCGCAAAGGCATAGTCTCTCCTCAGGGTTTTCTCTCAAATTTCCCTGCTAGCATCGCTGAGGGTAGAGCATTCAAGCGAGCTCTTGTAAACGCCCAGCGCAGCTTTGGTGAGTAGATTGTATAGAAGTAAGAGGCTGTGACCCAGTCTTTCTTGGTGCTTAGGAATGTAGCGGCCTATTTATAGAGGCCCTTTCCTCCTGGAAATTTACGTCCCTAAGCCTTTGTTTAACTAGGCATCTTGCCATTGACTCACCCTGTTCTAACAATTGTGCTGGGCCGAAGCCCATCTTCCAGAGTCTTTCCTCAACCGTCATACACCAACGGGGTTGTGGGGTAGCAGCAAGGAGATGAGGTATAAGTCCTACCGGGTAAAGATCAGTCTTGATCCAATACAGGATAATAAGGAGCCAGGCCCTGGTCTCCAATTTCCACAGTCCAGTCTCCAGCCGTATTAAGGAGTTTGGGATGCATTTTGGTACCCCCAACAGTGATCTCAGAAAGCCTGATTAGACTTTTTCTAAAGCTTGTAAGTCTTTTGGCGTCTAACCTGAATCCCATATAGCAGCTGAGGTATCACTTTAGCATGAAAGGCTTTATTTGCTGCTTCACGGCACAGCTTAGTCAACTATCTGCTGCCCGCCACCCCCAGAGCCAACTGTCCAGCTCCCAAAGCCACCCCCAGCCTCCGAGCTCCCTGCCACTTTACGGCGCCCTCGAGCCAACTGTCAAACTGCTTTCCAGCTGCCCGGAACAACTCTCTGATGCTCCGGAACTCTCTCCCCCTCTGTCAGCCAATCACCTCCTCCCCCTCTGCCAGCCAATCACCTCCTTTCTGCCACATCCCCAGGCATGGTCCGTCTTGGAGAATTAATAATATAGAATATAAAGGTAGAATGCCAGCAGGGGAGGGGCTGCTCTTCAGTGTATTGCACAGAGTGCTGCATGTATGACTATCTGCCTGAGGGTGTGGGTGTGAGCAGGTCGTGGGTGTGTTCAGAAGTCGTGGGTGTGTGCGCTCAGTGCAAAGTCCTCTTGGCTCTCAGGAAACAAGTTCATTCCCTTGAAGCCAAGGTAGCTGACCTGGAGAAGCTCAAGGAGGCAGAAAGGTATGTGGATGAGATCCTCAGGGATGTGGTAGAGGCATCTCGCTCCCAGGCTGACGGTGCTTCTGCTGTCATGGAGAATGAGAGACATCGGTCTGAGGAAGAGGGAAGCACTCCCTTCACAGGGACCCCTTCCTTTTGTGATGTGCCAATATCCTCTCGCACAGAGAATACTCCTCCAGGGGGTGGAGGCCTCTTATTTATTTATTTATTTATTTATTTATTTATTTATTTATTTATTTATTACATTTATAAACTGCCCCATCCAGAGGCTCTGGGCAGTGTACAATAACTTTTTAAAAGACATAAAACCCACAATTAAAACAATGCTAAAACAATATAAAAATGATTCAAAAAGATTAAAACTATTTAAAACCAATTAAAACACTTTTAAAAACAACACTTTATAAGCCTTGGAAGGCCAGGCCAAATAAATAGGTTTTTAGGGCTCTCTTAAAGGCCGACAGTGAGCCTAAACTGCGGATATCTGCTGGGAGTGCATTCCATAGACCAGGAGCAGCTGTAGAAAAGGCCTGGTTCCGAGTCGCCACCAGACATACTGGCGGCAACTGGAGATGGACCTCTCCAGATGACCTCAACGAGCGATGGGAATCATACCGAAGAATGCGCTCTCTAAGGTAACCCGGACCCAAGCCATTCAGGGCTTTAAAGGTAATAACCAGCACTTTGTATTTCACCCTGAAACATATCAGCAGCCAGTGCAGCTGTTTTAAGACAGGCATAATATGGTCTCTCCGGGTTACCCCAGAGACCAATCTGGCTGCCGCATTTTGAACTAACTGAAGTTTCCGGACTATGTACAAAGGCAGCCCCACGTAGAGCACATTGCAATAGTCAAGCCTGGAGGTTACCAGCTGATGCACTACTGTTTTGAGATCGTTCTCTTCAAGGAATGGACGCAGCTGTTGAATCAGCTGAAGCTGATAGAAAGCGCTCCTGGCCATAGCCTCCACCTGAGATATCATGGTGAGGCCTGGATCCAAGAGCACTCCCAAGCTGCGTACCTGTTCCTTCTGGGGGAGTACAGGAAGATCTTATTCATCCCTTAAATTTCAATCCCCCCACAATGAGCACCTCTGTCTTGCTTGGATTTAGCTCCAGTTTGTTATCCCTCATCCAGCCCATTACTGCCCGTAGGCAGGCATTTAGGGAGTGAATGCCATTTCCTGATGATGATGAAGAAGAAGAAGATGATGATAAGGAGAAATAGATTTGGGTGTCATCAGCATACTGATAACACCCTGCACCAAATCTCCTGATGACCTCACACAGCGGTTTCATGTAAATATTAAAAAGCATTGGTGACAAAATGGAGCCCTGAGGGACTCCATATAATAGCTCCCATTTTAAAGAGGAACAGTCACCAAGCTCCACCATCTGGAACCTGCCTGAGAGATAGGAGTGGAACCACTGCAAAGCACTGCCTCCTATCCCCAATTCCCCCAGGCGATCCAGAAGGATACCATGGTCGATGGTATCGAACGCTGACGGGAGATCCAAAAGAACCAACAGAGTCACACTCCCTCTGTCAATTCCCCGGTAAAGGTCAACCATCAGGCCGACCAAGGCAGACTCAACCCCATAGCCTGCTCCAAAGCCAGTTTGAAATGGGTCTAGATAATCTGTTTCCTGTCCTGTTCCTTCTCTTTATGAGTGAACAGCATTAGACTCATTTAACCTATCCTAATAAAAATAGTCCCACCACAAAAGCAGGAGTCAGGAAGGTCTGACTATTGAAACTCAGGAAGGGTGAGTTACAAATAGTTATCTAAGATTAGCTCTTGAGTAAACTTAGCAGTAATGGAATAAGGGGACAGGTTCATGTGTGGATCGGTAACTGGTTGAAGGACAGGAAACAGAAAGTAGGAATAAATGGACAATTTTCACAATGGAGGTAGGTAGGAAGTGGGGTCCCCCAAGGATCGGTACTGGGACCAGTGCTCTTTAACTTGTTCATAAATGATCTAGAAGTTGGGATGAGCAGTGAAGTGACCAAATTTGAAGATGACACTAAACTATTTAGGGTAGTGAAATCCACAACAGATTGTGAGGAGCTCCAAAAAGATCCCTCCAAACTGAGTTAGTGGGTTACAAAATGGCTAATGCGGTTTAATGTAAGCAAGAGTAAAGTGATGAGCCAACACTTGAAGACACTGGATGCATTTCTATTGTAGAACCACAAAAAGAAGCAGATGATCAGATAACAAATTCATGAAAAGCAATAAAGAAAGCTGAAGTTCAGATAAATGTGAAGTATGATTTCTAGGTGGGGTTGAGAAACCCCTACATCTGTGAGCTTCTTATTAGCATATTCACATAGTTTATTCATTATTCATAACTCACTTTTTTGCATTCATGAATTCATAATTTGCTGCGTTGTATTCATGAATTGTAATTTGCTATCACGCCAATTTAAAGTTATGAATTGAAACTTGTTTAGGTTGCTTGTGGTGAATTAACTGTGTATCACATCAAGCGCCACACTAGTGGAAACTAAATGTCTGCTTTGATCTTATTCAACGTTCCTGGAGCAAATTAAAAGAAGTGAAACTGTCAAAGCAAATTAAAACAAGACAAAGTTATCATACGGTGCAAATGCATGTAAATATAATTCTGAAATCAGAAATTTGGGGGTTATATCTGAGTTGGGAGATTAGACAAATCAATCCTTCTTCTAATGGAATGGACTTGTGAATGCAGGCAAAAGCTGTATTTACTTATATGTACATAGGCCACACAGAAGGTAAAGGATGAATATATTCCTGTTTAGGAAGAATTTGGTTTTCCATTCCTCCTGGAAATGGGCAGTTACTGCCATCATTCGCCCTACCAATGTGCTGCTATTTAAATGAAGCACAGTTGTGTGTGCATCCTTGGGCAGTCATGCCCTTAGCTCGATTTATACATATAACTCATCTTATGGGTGGTCATCCCCCATGTAATGTAATGGTTTGGACTTTGACGATACCGAAACACCTCTTCATTTCCAGTGAGTTGCACTGACATTGTTAACATGTTCTTCAGTAAAACACACAGGAAAATAGCACAGGAAATTACACTAACTTCCTAAATAAGCCAAACAGTCTAGAAATAAGCTATTTGACTTATTGAACTATTATTTTTTTCCATTTATATCTGCCACTTGATGCCATTGAGGTGACTATATATATATTTCTCTTAAACATACTACCCGTCACTAATCCCATGTGTGGCAGCTCTCATGAGGGTTCACGAGTGAGCTGCCGGGGGGGAAGCGAATGGGCAGAAATGGACGGACAGGCAAGAGAGTGGTGCCAGGGAAAGAGGCAGGGAGGGGAGAGAAAACAGCAGGCGTGGGGTGAAGAAAGCAGCTGCAGCAGGGGGGTGAAGAAAACGATTTTGGGGAAAGTTCTGGGGGTGGGGTGAAGAAAGCGGCAGCCAGGCAGGAGGGTTGAAGAAAGTGGTAGCAGCAGGTAGCAGGGAAAGAAAGGTGGGGTATCCAGTGGCTAGGAAAAGCAGTTGGCTAGGTGGCCAGCAGGAGAGAAAAAAAATTGGGGAGGGCTGAGAATGATGGACCAAAAACTAGAGGTGCAGATACTCTAGTATATATGATTATATCTGATATAATATGTTACTACCTAATTTAAAAAGCATTCTGTGTGTTTTCCCACATTGTCTTGTCCTTTTGGAAGCATTCTGTGTTTTTTCCTCATTTTCTTGTCTTTTTGGATCATTGTTTAACAGAGATACATTATTCTCTTTGTTTTATGTGAGATCTGTTATATATTTATGTTTGTATATGTTATGGAACACAATAAAATGTCATAAAAAATGAAACAAAGAATTATACCAGTAAACATTCTTAAAATCTAATTAAACTTATAACAATGGCAATTAAAACCGCATCTTAAATCAATAAAACAGAATCAAAGTGGCATGAGACAATAAAAAGGCAGCAAATAAATTGCTACTTTACTCACTCTCACCTACACCCCACCAATGCCCAACAATACAAAAAACAAGGAAGAAGCTAGCCTGCCCATCTCTGGAGAAGGAATTTCATAGAATAACAGATGGAAATACCAAGAAGACCTGTTCCTTGTCCCCACTTCAGAAAAAGACAGGTAGAAGACTGACACACAGCAAAGCCTCCACTGAGAACTCATAGGTTCAAAATTGGTGTAAAAATCACATTTCCACACCTTTCTGGTAAAAAAGGGCAAAAAAACCATCATTAGAAACTAGCTGGCCCTGCAAAGAACATCTGTGCCCTAGTTCTCCATCTCTCATTCCTCCCCGGACAATCCGGATCCCTGCCTTGTCTCCCCCCTTAAGCTTCCCCCTGCTATCCGGGATGGAAGTGGAGGTGGTGAAACCTTCCCCATTCCCTCCCACAACTCTCCCCCCCACAACTCTCTCTCTCTTGCTCTCCCCCACAACTCACTCCCTCTCTCTCCCCAACTCTCTCTCCCCCCACAACTCTCTTTCTCTCTTGTGCCCGCCCCCAGAAATATCTTGCTCTCACTCTCCCCCCCACAACTCTCTCGTGCTCTCCCCCACAACACTCTCGTGCTCTCCCCCACAACACTCTCTTGCTGCCCCCAGCAACACTCTCACTCTCATTCTCCCCCCACAACTCTCGCTCCCCCCACAACTCTCACTTTGTCCCAACTCCCTCTCTCTCCCCACAACTCTCTCTCGCTCTCTCTCTTTCTCTTGCTTCCCCCCAACTCTCTACCCCACAACTCACTTTCGCTCTCCCCCCAATCTCTCTTGCTCTGCACCCACAACTCTCTCTCCCCTCAACTCTCTCTCTGTCTCCCCATACAACACTCTCTCTTTCTCGCTCTCCCCAACTCTCTCTCTTTGCCATCCATCCCTCAGCTTCCTCCTCCTCTTCCTTCCTAGGGAGAGTGGCATTGTGGTGAGCTAGGTCAACTCCTACTGCTGGCCTCCATCGCATCACCCTGCCAAGTCTCCTCATGAGGAGGATGGTCAATTTGGTCAGGAAAGCATACTGAGGGCTGGCCTCTGTCACCCTGCTGAGTTTCCTTGTGAGGAGAACGGCTGAGCCGGGGCTTCCCTTCCAGCCTGCATGGAGAACCCTCAGTGTGTTCTTCTGCCCTGGCTGTCCTTGTGAGAAGGCCGCTACTCAATGTCTCTTCTTCGTTATTCCTTGTTGCTGCAGTGCCACCTCCTCGGCCCTCCTCCTCCACAGCTGCCCCTCCATCCGCCACTCTGCTCTGCTCTGTGCCTTCTCTCTTCTCTGGACAATTCTCGCAAGATGTGCCACATACCTTGGGATATGCGACATACATCCTAAGGGAATGGGCCAACTCTCTGCGGCCAACTCTCTGTAGCCAACTCACTGTGGGACACCTCAACTCGGCCAACTCACTGCAGGGACAACTCAATGCGAATCTCCAACAAACACTTCCAACAAACCTGATAGTGCCCCGCACTTCAAAGCAGTTCCTAGCTCTCTCTTCACAAACAAACAGCCCGACCCACACTTCAAGTGCCCCACACTTCAAAACAGTTCCTTGCTCTCTCTATAGGGATGGGAAGTGGGTGAAGGAAGCAGAGAGCAGCCCGGTCCTGCCAGCAACCAGAGGACACGCAATTATTACTTTACTTCAATTTCAGTTGCAACAAGCAAGCCCGATAGTACCCCACACTTCAAAACAGTTCCTTGCTCTCTCTATATGGGGCATGGAAGTGAGCAAAGGAGACGCAGAACAGCCCACTCTGCCAGCAACCAGCGGATACGCAATTTTTATTTTATTTTATTATTTTATTTTATTATTACTGGGCAAAGAGGCACCTTTTAACGTGGTGATTCTCTTTATTTAGCAGGGGGAGAATAACTGGCCCTATCCACCCCCAGCACAGTACCTCCAGTGACTGTTGCTGGTGTCTGTCTTATGTTTCTTTTTAGATTGTGAGCCCTTTGTGGACAGGGATCCATCTTATTTATTTATTAGTTCTCTGTGTAAACCTCCCTGAGCCATTTTTGGAAGGGCGGTATAGAAATTGAATTATTATTATTATTATTAATAATAATAATACTATTCCTATAATAATAGCCTATATTCTGTGACACAACAACAGCAACAACATTGATAATAAAATTCAGCCATCCCAGGTCCTTGGGAAGGACTTGATGTCTGAATAAAACAAACCAGTCAATAACAACTGTCTGTGTAAGTAAATAAATAAATAATAATAAGATTTGAATTTGAGTTTAATAGGGTGTATCCCCCTACCTCTGGGGTACAATACATCAGAAGGCAGCTCACAAAAGAGGTAAACAAACCCATAAACAGTTATATGAAAATATTTGGTCCAACAGTCTAAAACACAAAGGATACAAATCAAGTTAAACTTAAAGCATGGGACTAAAAACAAAGTAAATTAAAAGCCTAATGAAAGGTCAACATTTGTACAGCCCTCTTGAATGAGGCCAGGGACTAGACTAGCATTTTGCTAGTAATCAATAGGTAGCCACATTAAACAAACCACCACCACTTATAGGCCCATATTACTGCATGAATATAATCCCTCCCTCAATTATCATAGAGTGTTCATAAACAGCCCCCAAAATTTGGAATACCCACACCAATTACAAGGAGAGCCAAGCACTAGCATGGAATTCCATAGTTCAAGAGGGCTGTACAAGTGGGTTTGTTTACTTTTTTACCTCTCGCCCTCGCACCCTGCAGCTACTGCCACTAGACCAAGAACTAGTCTGAAACAGTCATTCCTTTCTTTGCACAACATCTCTTGAACTGCATCCTTGCACTAGTGCAACAGCATTACACTAAGATGCTAGTCTGGATGTAGGCCAATACTGATGAAAGAACAGTTATATCTACTTCACAAATAGCAGATAGAGACATAATCGAAAGTGCTGTAATTAGTAAAATGGAAGAGGCTATGTAATGACGTGTGTGTGCACACACGTGCACACATACACATACATTTTAAAATAAACATTCAGTTTTCAGTACTGATGAACTGAGTTACACAATGATCACCGGAGATGGCTCCAGGAATTCCAAAAGTGTCAATGAGTGAAAGCAAGCATGTCTCATTGTTTTATCTTTAGTGGTTCTATAATATAATATAAATAATATAAATAATAATATATAATATAAAGTTGTAATATAAAGTTGTGCATCCATATGTTTCATAAAATGTCCAAAGATGAAGTCGCATGAGAAGATGCACAAGTTTTTGAAGGTATTTATGCAGCCACTTTTCAATGCTTCTGGTAACATCTCAAACTGGTCCTTGTCTTAGGATCAAACTGCACAATATGAAAAATGTTGCTTAGACATCCGTGCTTGTACTTTTTATGTTAAATAAGAGCCATGGAAGTGAATGAATGAGTCCTGGATCAGGGACTGTGGTGTGTATGTGAGGCAGCTTTATCCCTTTGTGCCCTCCATGGTCCTGATCCAGATTAGGCCTGCCATTACTACTATTTACTTTTTGGGAAGGAGCTTTTTTGGAAAGCAGACCTAAAGAATACAGGGCAAGGTTATGGGGACATATCTGTTATGAAATATGATTACAGGTTATGAGAACATATCTGGATGCTCTTAGAGGGGGCATAAAAGCATTGTATATGTGAAGTCAGGAAGTACACCTGTTCTTACAAGATGAGTGTAAATGAGATTTATTTCTAGGATGTCCACTATCCAGTTGGGGGACTGGGAAGAATAGGAAGAAAAAGCGGGGAAATAAAGAGCCTTTAAAAGGATGGGTCTGTGCGCTTTTGATGATCAGGTTTAGGAGGCTGCTGGGGAAAGTTAAAGCAATCTTATTTTCAAGTTAATCACATGCAAGAATTTTAGTTGTGCATCCATATGTTTTATAAAATTTATACTGAAATATCCTACAGGGGGAAACATGTGACATTTTTTATAAAGGATTACATCTTCAGTCATTTAAAACAGTTTTACATGGTTTGATATATAACTATGAATTACTATAGCTCTGTGGGCTAAGAAAAGCATGAGATGTAACGTGCAATTGCTTTTTATGTTCAGCCATTTGTAATGTCAACTTTGATGGAAAGATTACAGAATGCTCTGGAAGTGAGGTATTTCTATAGGTTTCCTTATGTTCAGAGAAGGATGATTATTCACAAATATGCTCAGATAGCAGAAAATCTAGGGAAGCTAACAGCTGGCATAAAATGTCACTGGTTCATTTCATAGAGCTAAGCTGGTCACACAAATTGTTATGTCTTTATTCTGTTTTGCCTTTTCACAATTGCAGACAATCAAATAAATCAAACAGAGTTATAGCAATGGCAGGTTATCTTTCATTCTGTATTATCAGAGGATAATGGTACTGTGTTACCATAATGCAGTGTAAGTTGTAATTCGTGTCTGATACAGGCAAATCTTGCCAAAGAATAGTAGTTTATTATGGAAGTGTGAGCTATGGACAAAAACAGAGCAAATTCTAGGGTGTTTCTTTTCGTGCTATCATTACATTTGTTGGCTTTATGATTACAGCCACAAGTGCATTTCTATGAGTCTGTCATTGCTTGTTCTTACTCTCACTTTAATGTTTGCAGCTCTTATTTCACATCTCCCACAGAGAGATTTACAACATATTGTGCAATCTAGTAAAACAAACTTTCAGACAAATGGTTTTGTAGTGATCAGCCACCCCTCACCCTAAAGAGTTAACAGGGAGTGAACTCTTGTCTTGACTGACACACAGGTGAACTCCAGGGCAGCCAATCAGTACACCAGGTGGGTGGGACCTAAAGAGCAGTTGCATGGAATTCTGGGAACAAAAAGGGCAGATCTTTGTAAGAGGAGAAGGACACATGTGGCCATGGAAGATGGCTGCAGGAGGATGACTGCAGCTCTTGGAAGACAGAACTGTAGGGGCTCGATTCTCAACCAGAATTTGGTGAGTTCAAGGAAAAAGGAGGCCTGAGCTTTGGCTTCGGGAAGTTTAGTCGAAGGAAAAATTTGTTTAGTGAGACTTTGCGTTAGAATTTCTGTTTCTTTGGTGTGTACTTTGTATATCCCTGATACTGTTCTATTGTTGTTTACCTGTAACATAATTAAACTAATAAACACTAGCCTATGACCAATCCTATCTAGGTCGTTGCAAAAGTATGTATAAACATTTAAACGTGCATTAAGACAACCAATTTTTGTAATCCTACTAAGTATACTTAACTGTATTTAAAAGCTGAGAAAGCCTCAGACAGAAGCAATCTGTAGTAAATGAATAAAACTGGAGGTTTTTTAGTTATTTTCTTTTTACAAGCCTCTCCGAGTTGGTTTTTAACTCAGGTAAAGGGGGCGGCCACGAAGGGGGATTTTCTTTGGTGCAGAATGCATCTCAATGAGAGCTTGTCCAAATTAAAAATTTAACTCCATGTGCCAGCAGCAGGTCAGGAAGGGCAATTGGACATACAGTATATACTTGCTTGTTAACAAGGAGGAAAAGCCAAATGTGAATCTTTGATCACTCCAATTCCCGTTCAAAGTAGCCTGTAGGAGAGATCTGGTGGCAGCATTTTGAACCTACTGATAATTACAAAATAGTTTTAGGAGAAGCCTAGCCAGAAAGCTAAGCAGGGATGTTTCAGCATTTCTTTCCCTCACATGAGCTTGCTTTGAGACAGAGGCTTTAATCCACTACAGGTTTATACACTGAATAATGTTTTGTGTGTGCAGTGAGGGAGGAAAAATTTTGCCCTCTCACCCTTTCATCTCCAGCCCTCTGTGTCTCCCAAAAATATGTCTCTGAGGGTCCCTCAAGTAAGAGTCCCGCAGAGTGCTGCGGAGTGAAATCATAGGTTGGTATGCCTGTGAACAGTAAAAAATGTTGGATCCAATCTGACCATACCTGACAGAGAAATTATTGGAAGGGCTGACATAGCCACTCAAAACTTGTTGATTGCATGTGGGTGGGACCTCTGATGCTGTGGGTCCACTGTGCAGATTGCCCCCCTCTCCCCTGTTCCCAATTTACAGCATCCAGACTAAAAACCACTGACAGAATGATGGGGAAATATCCAGAATTCAGACCCAATCTGATAATGCCTGCAAGGGGACATATTTGGTCTCATCAAAAATTCCCCATTACAAGTAAAGGGCTTTCCTTAGAGTAAATCTGTGGGGGTTGGGCAAGAAAATGTAGTCTTTACCTTAAAAACAAGGCAGCGGGGATGGTGGAGGTGGCTGGAGTAGTGGGAGCTCCTCCAACACCCCCCCCCAACAGCCTCCCAAATGACACGCTGAGCAGGATGCAGCCTGGTTTGGACCTCTGTGCATGCACATAGGCCATTAGAGTGACTTCGGTGTGTGTGCAGAGGCCATTTGTGTCACCACACAAATCTTGAGTTATTTTGATCGGTTTGTTTGATAAAAATTGGAGGGGGGGGAGGGAATATAAGGAGGCTACCTTCAGAAGAGTTTAGTGCAAGTTAGAGAGCTAAAGAGAGTTCAAGTGAAGGAGTCCAAGGAGTGCAAGCTGCTGTCACACTCAGAGAGAATCAGAGCTGGTGCTAGAAAGAGAGTTGAGAAATCACTGGGAGAGTTGTGACCCTCTGGTGGAAGAAGAAACTCTCTGAAGGAACAGTCTGGGATTGAAACCCTAGAACTGGGAAGAGAGAGCAGGACCTGAGGCTGAGCAAGGAACAAGCCAGGTTTGCTGCAGAAGCTGATTAGGGATTATTGCAAGAGGACCCTTGGTAAGGACTCTTGAGTTAGGACCCAGTATTAATGCAGGACAGATTGGATGTATTTTCCTCATATTTTATTTGTTACTTGCACTCATATGGTTCCTGTTTTGTGCTAAATTTTCCAAAATAATTATTGTTTTGAATTGAACTGTTTTAAAGTAGAGTTTTCTTTTTCTGAAGTTAAAAATTGGTAGCTTCTGTCTGTTTCCCCACCCCATGCTTAGAAGCCTTTCCACTCTACCTAACTTTGAATGAGACAGAGGTTTGGAAGGCTGTTTTAGTAGACCCAGCCAGAGAAAAAATACAAACGTCTGCTTGGTGGCAGCAGTGAACCTTGAGATCCAGGGGCTGGTTGAGACTGGGCTGTAACATATGGTGGCAGCACAGTGGGATCCATGACACAAGGTGGTAAACAAGCTTCAGTTAAAAAAAAATCATGGCTCTGGGAGGTGCATTATCTGGACATTCAAACTAAGGGTGAAAAAACTGAATTTGTGGGTGAATTTCAGCATATCCTTTTCCATCTCCTGTGAATTCCATAAGGGACAAGGAGAAGAATGAAGTAATTATCCCTGTGTATTTTGATTACTTGCAATTGTCAAGCCTCCTTCGGAAAACACTAAATTTGAAAAATGCAAATTGCTATGCTCTTTAACATTTTTCGTTACTTGAAAAAGAGACTATTTGCTCTCCCTGCTTTAAATAGAAATCTTTTCTGTGATACAAAAGACTCTGCTGCAGATGGAACTCCATGGACTTCAAGGGGATTGCCTGCTTAATTTCTAAAATGAAAAATGCTAGGAATAAAGCCAGCTTTAAAGTCATGCTGTTTGATGTGAACATCCTTCCCTCTAATCCCAGATGTGTGTGTGTGTGTGTGTCGGGGGTGCTTAATTAAAGGGAAGGCACTCTACATATGTTCAAATACATTTTCTTTTTTTTCATTATTACTTCTGATATTCCTGGGCTGAGCTTTGTAAAAATAAGAGATTCACAGTTGAAATGTGTGACTGTGTCTTTAAGAACACAATCCATCTTTGAGTGACAAGGTCAAGCCCAAGGCAGGGTGTTTTATAGTTGCTTCCACAAACACAAAGCAATCTTATGCAGATTTAATTAAGAGTTTATTCAGAAACAACTCCATTTTCTCCTTCTCCTTCCCTCCCTTTTCCTTTCTCTCTCCACCTACTACAGGATCCCTACTGGGACAAACTTCTAAACAACAAGAAATAAAAGAAACTGGACAGAATACAACACAGGCTTAAAAGCCGAATGGAAACTATCTGGACAGCAAACCACCTTCTGAATTGTTCTCATCAAATTTTACACTTTGGGTAAAATCTCTTTCCAGTAGAAGCCATACACCATGACAAGCTGTATCACTGAAAACTGGTAGCAAGTGATAAGCCTTGCTGATACCTGGCTTAACTCACAGCCTTACGGGATTCCCCCAGTGAATGTGTTCTGTATTCCTCAGAATAGCTGTTGCCAATCTCACAGCAGTGAAAATTGTACTGCAATAAAGATTAAGATTCCTAATGATACCTTACTTTAGTGCTTAGTGAAGAGAAAAGGTAGCTATTGATTTTTCTTCTTCTCACTGATGGATTTTCTTAGGACACACCTTAGAAATTGACCTTTACAGTGCATATAACATCAACTGTCATGAATATCATGAATGCTGCTTCTGACCTTCAGTTTCAAAGTATCTCCTACCAACCATCAGAAATAGCATTTCGGAGGGCCATTGAACATGCCCTGACATTTTCAAAAGACATGATTGCACCGACAAACAGGAAACCTGGCTAGATGAAGATTTAATTTATTTTAAGCTCTTAATTGCCCACCATTAGGTTTAAATCATTGTTCTTCCTCTCATCTGTGGAAGGAATAGCTTGCCTTGCACATGTTGCAAGAAGGAAATTCAAAGTGATCAATACTAGAGTAAATTAGAGTGCTGCCCTTAATTGCAGTGCAAGCGAATCATGCTTTCAGGTGCTCTGAACTCTGGCAGTGCTGGATCTACTAGAACACCCACCCAACTCTCAGCCTTGCATTAGGTGCTCTAGAGAATACAGGGCTGAGAATACGGAAGTGCCAAAGACCCAGAGAGGCCTGACTTAGATAGAAAAGAAGTTTGACAACTGAGGAGAAATCTTTTAGGCAAAGATGCAGAAAAGTGAGGTTAGAAGCATTTTGCTAGAAAAATTAATTTCCATGAAGAAAAAGCTGGGGAAACTGTCACAGGTTTATGATCCAGTGAGACTGCAAGGCAGGGGGATGCAAAGGGGTTAATGCCAATAAAAGAGCAGGGGAGCCATTTTAGATTGTAGAGATGAATACCTGCTCTTTGACTTATCTAGCAAATAAAACACTAGTTCAAAACACTAGGCTGATTCTGGGCCTGCCCTCCATGGTGGCCTCCAAAACGTCCACCGCCATGAAGGGCAGGCCCAGAGCTTGCCTGCACTGGACAATTTGGACAGTAATGGAGGCCTGCGGAGCGAGGGGGAACATCTGGAGACCTTCCCATGGCCTCAGAGAAACCCCCCCCCCGGAATGGAGGTGGTGGGTTATTTTTCTTTTTCTTTTTTAAAAATGAAATTGCAAAAAACCATGAACTGCTGGTGGATGTTCGGGGTGCACAAAACTGAACATGCCCAGTCCAGTTCATGTTGTGTCTGGTCTGGACTTGAACCAAACCAGGCAATCCGGTTTTGTGAACACCCCTAGTAAGGGCTGTTATTAAAGGCATTGCTACTGAAGGAGGTACTGTATTCAAGTTAGAAATCCCATTGCTCAAGAATAGTCATGTGGTCATTAATATGGGCGGGGAGTGTCTGCTGCTTAAGGAAGTGAATAAGGAGAAATAAATGGAAGGACATAAGCTAAGCCATAACAACAGAGAAAATTTGAAGACTGTAGCTGAAGTACTTGGAGACAGCACAGACTTAAAGAGAGTGAGTCACACTGAGGATAAGGAAAGAAGAGGTTACAGAAAGCCTTTCTGAAAGAGTCACGGGGCATGTTTGTCTAACCAACCTCATTCCCACACAACTGAAGGTGTGAATTGAAGATACGCTGTGACTGCACAAGTCCTGTCACACCTCCTGGCTTGTCAGGGCATCACTTCTCATATGGGGGTTGGTTCATCTGAACCACTCCTCCACTCATGACTTAAATACTGCTTTAAAGTAGTATTTAAATGGTGCCTATAGGAGTAGCTGGGCAACTATCCACCAAAGTGATTAGGTGACAGTGCAATGACATGATGTGCATGTTTCCAATCAGATGGAAGTGGGTATGGCCTGAACTGACCCTTTTTGAATTCAACCCATTTTGAATTGACTGAAGAAAGGTCCAGTGAGTGGTCAGGAAGGACTTTGCTGCTGTCTAGCAGGTGCAAGTGCAAATGCAAATGCATGGTTTTCATGGGAATCATATATAAAGACACAGTCTAAGGATACTTTGTCGACTTGGTGTGAACTTCATGGGATCTGCTTGGAAAGGCCTTTCTGCCTGGAAAGGGGCAGCCTTCTGGAATTTGGCACCCCTCCTCCTCTCCTGCTCTACCTGATGTTGCCTTGGTTGCTGCTGGCACTGGCAGAAATTAGGCATGTAGGAGGGCATCTTTACAGGGGCAATGTAACAAAGAACATCTTCATAAAGAGAAAAAAAAAGCATGTTTTTAATCATGTTGGTTATACATTTCTTTGAAGCTATTGGGATTGAGTACCTATGACAATGTCCATGTGACTGTGCAATGTTGTGTAGCCACCCTCAGGATGTTTTGCTTAACTTGACCTGGGAAGCAAATAAGAGAGATGTCAAAGAGAGACAGGACTGTAATAATGGATGACTTCAATAATCCTCACATAGACTGGGCAAATTCATGTGTTGGTATTGTCAGAGAGGCCAAATTTCTAGACATGCTAAATGACTGTGCCTTAGAACTAATGATTGTGGAACTAGCCAGAGAGAAGGTGACCTTGGACTTAATCCTGAGTGATGCCCAGGACCTGGTATGAGGTGTCAGAGTGGTAGAAGCATTGTGGAATAATGACCATAGTGTGACCCAATTCAGTTTATATGCGAGTGGAGCATTGTCAAGGAAGTCCAACACAGATGCCTTGGACTTCAGAAGAGGAAACTCCTCAAAAATGAGGGGACTGGTTAAAAGGAAGCTGAAAGGGAAAGTCAGGAGGGTCAAATCACTCCAGAAAGCATGGTACTTATTTAAAACTACAATAATAGAGGCTCAGTTAGAATGTATAGCAAGAGAGAGGAAAGGCACCACCAAGTTCAGGAGGACATCAGCTTGGCTAATAAGTAGAGTCAGGGAAGCTGTAAAAGGGAAGAAGACTTCCTTCAGAAAATGGAAGTCCTGCCAAAATCAAGAGAACAGAAAGGAACATGAACTCTGGCAAAAGAAATGCAAAGACACAATAAGCGATGAGAAAAGAGAGTTTGAAGAGCTTATAACTAGAAGTGTCAAGGGGAATAACAAAAACTTCTTTAAATATATCAGAAGAAGAAAAGTTGCCAAGGAGACGGTTCGACCCTTAGATGATGAGGGTGTGCGTAAAGGGGATTGTTAAGAAGGACCCTCACATTGCAGAGAAACTGAGAGTTCTCTGCATCTGTCTTCACGGTGGAGAATATTGACCAGTTACCTGCACCAGAACTGAGCTTGGCATGCTTGGAGGCTGAAGAATTGGGCCAATTTGAGGTAATAATGAGAGAGCATGTTTTAAACTGTCTTGAAAAACTGAAAATTAACAAATTGCCATGGCCAGATGGCATCCATGGAGGATACTGGCTGAAAAGAGGGGGCTGGTTCAAGTTTGAACTGGGTAGATCCCGGTTCAAATAGAACCAGTTCAAACTGGTTTGATGGTTTGAATGTGGCAGGCATCATTTTGTGTGGCTTGTTTACAAACATCCTGCCCTATTTATTAGTATTTGGCCACTGCCCTCCAATTGGCTAGTAATCTCCATTACTCTGGTTGGCTTGTTGTTCAGATCAGAGTGCTGTCAGGGCAACCCTACCCCCATTGCCGTGTGTGTGTGTGTGTGTAAGAAATGTGGGGGGATGACAAAAAGGAGGGAGTTCCAAAATGTATTTAAAGCCTTTACTGTCTGCCTGGCTTTACTCAAGACTCTCCTATTTTCGCAGGCTTTTAATTAGAATTAATTTTAATAATTTTAAAACTTGTTTTAACATCTATTTTATTCTATTGTCTTTTAAAGTATTTTAATTTGTAACTTTTAAATATTTTTAATTTTGTACACTGCCTAGAGATGTACATATCAGGCAGTACAGAAATATGATAGATAGATAGATAGATACTCTTCTACTTTCTGAGAAGAGCTCTGGCTGTGCTCCCCAGCTGCTTTGGCTTGCTTGCTTACCTTGCTGCTGCTCTAGTCTCTCTCTGCACCTTGGTTCTGTAGCTGATGTGGACCCACTGACTCCCCCACTCCACTTCTCTGTTCCTCCCTGATCTGTTAACCCCTTCTTGCTGGCTCCCACCTGCCTGCCTCATTAGGACCCTCACCTGCCACCTCCTTAGGATGCCCACTTTCCACCGCCTTTGGACTCCTGCTGGCCTCTGCCTTCCAAGCCCCCCTCCCACCTCCCTTGGACCCTTGCCTGCCACTGCCTTCAGATCCCACTTACTACACCTTTGGACTCCCACCTGCTGCCATCTTTGGGCCCTGCCTGCCTTGCCACCACCTGACCTAGGACTGCCCTGCCACTGCCTGACCCCCCTCACCTGCTTTGTTGCTGCCACCAGACACCCACCTGCCTTGCTGCTGCCTGACCCCTGCCTGTCTTGCTGCCACTGCCTAACCCCTGCCTGCCTGTGCTTTTTGTGTAGTTAAATTCAGTTTTGGGGTTTTTGTATTTTGGCATGTAGTTGGTTTAGGTTACTTAGTTTTTCTTGTTAAATAGGGCCTACCTTGGGGAAAGGCATGTTAAGGAATGTACAGGTTCTAGGAGAAGGATTGGGGCGAGGGTGGCACAGAAGGACATCAAGCATCTGGGGACATCCTTGATGTGGAGGCACATTGAACAGCATCATCCAGGCATCCTCACTTCTGCTGATGGTGCTAATCTGCCTGCTGTGCCCTCAACTAGTAGTGTGTAAGGGATTTTTTTGATGCCCCCAAACCCCTGCAGCCAGGATTAAATGGGGACCCCCAAAACCATCACACTAACAGGGACTGTGGGTTCTCTTGATGGTCCTGGCTGCCAAGAATCTCAAGACCCAAGAAGACACGAGGAGAAGTGAAGAGATTATATTTGATCAAAACAGATTTATTTCTTACCAAAATTCGGATGAATTGCAGTAGCAAGCACAACACCTCTCTCTTTCTCACGGCAATTAAACAATATTAAGCTGACACCCAATAGATTGTCAGAACTTTCTCTCACTCTTGTGGCTCATTCAATTCCCCTGAGCTTACCAAAAGGAAACTGGTGTTTCCTTCTTTGCAAGATGTCGGGTGTGTCAAGTTGAGTGATCGGTCCTTCCCCTCCTTCCTCTATCCTCTTCACCTTCTACCTTCACCGACCAGCCCCTTTCATCCCCAGATTAGGGTTTTGAGTACCCTCACTAATCCCACC
This sequence comes from Hemicordylus capensis, assembly GCF_027244095.1. Lineage (NCBI taxonomy): Eukaryota > Metazoa > Chordata > Lepidosauria > Squamata > Cordylidae > Hemicordylus > Hemicordylus capensis. The sequence goes on from NC_069659.1 coordinate 122,045,993, forward strand.
TACGTATCAATAGTGATTGGATAAAGAAGGGGTCTTGACCATCCATGACCTTCAGTTAACCTGTTCCTTTTTACCTTCAAAATTATTGGCTAGAAAATATGTGAAAGAGGAATAAGGCGTGGGCCAAGCGACCCTCTTTCAAACGGAACATTGAGCCTTGACGCACTTTCGTTCTGAGGTATTGAAAAATGAGGAAGTTTGCCTGAGCTGACAGGCCGACTTTCTCTAATTTTAGACAAAAGCTTCTGCTCCTGACAGAATGGAAGATTGCTGGAACGGGGAATTTGGCATGGTCAAGGATGTCTAATTTCGACCAACCGTGGGAGGCTAGGGACAAGCCCAGAGTGGGAGAGTGTCCCGGACCATGAAGGAGGATATCTAATTTGGATGTATTGTGTGTGATTTGGAAATCCACCTTTTATGACAGCAAGGTTTATGACAGCAAGGTCGAGGCCCAAATTGCCTCAAGCAAGCAGACTCATGTCAAGTATCTAACTAACCAAGCACTTATTCAATATAAAAGTGACCTGACTAGGTCTTACAAGTGGCAAGGGACATGCTTCTGCTCCTGCTCTGGGCACATTGCCTGTCATGCAGTGGGGTGCATCCGGTGGGCAAGTGGTATGATCTCCCAGAGTCATGTCTCATTACCCAGACCATTGGAGAGATGATGACTCTGGACGACCAGCCATTTCAGATGATGGAGAATGCCAGCTTGCAACTCAAGCTCAAGCTCCTTCCTCCAGAGTACCAGATCCCCTTCAGTAGGAGTGTAGTGCCCACCGTGTACTGGGCATGCAGGGAGGTTGTGTTGGGGCTTCTGGACTCAGCAGTGCCTGACACCAGTTTGTGCTTCACTACAGATGTGTGGACCAGCTGTAGTGGAGTGGAGGCTGTTTTCCTGTCCCTCACTGCACACTGGTGGGGGCAGGAGAGAGAGGATAACAACAGCTGCTATTGGGGTGGCCAGCACATCCCAGGCAGCAAAGCCCAAGTGGACTCAGTTGCATGTGGAGCTGCTGGACATCAACCACATAGCAGATGAGATGAGCTGTCAGCAGTCATCGGGCACCAAGTGGAGGAATGGCTTTCCGGGCAGCCAAACCTCTCCAGTGGCACACACTCTGCACCTGGTTGTGATTGATGCACTTGGCATCAAGAAGACAAGGATGAGAAAGGGGCTGCTGCAGCCATGGCTGCTCTTGTGGAAAAATGCTGCAAGATAGCGGCCTATTTCCACTGCAGTGAGAAGGGTAGGTGGATGTTCCAGGAGAGGCAGCGTGAGCTTGGCCTACTTCTCACACCATCCCTAGGGATGTTAAGCTCTTCACTTTTCTCTTGCTCTAGTGCCTGCAGGAGCAAGAGGCGGCCATACATGCCCTGGTGAGGAACTGTGGTTTGGGAGTGTGTGACCTGTCCACTGCAGACTGGAAGCTCACTTCTGAGCTGGCCTTGACAGTGGAGCCGTTGCTCCTTGCAACAAGCAGCTTGAGTGCCAAGGCAGCATCTCTGAGCCAGGCTTTGCCCTCCAGTCTTCTCCTGAAGAAGATGATGGGTGAGCTCCAGACCACTCTGACCACTAGGGAGGTCAGAGTGTGCATTGGCGTGTGCCCTGGCAGATCAGTTGAGGAATGGAGTTGTGGATTGGCTCAGCACCAGATTCAGTCAATTGGAAGATCATGTTTTGGCCTGCCTGTGTGACCCAAGCATGAAGGGCAATGCCATCACTCCTGGTGAGATGCCCAAGGGGAGGGCCCTACTGTTTAAAGAGGTAAGGCAGGCAGAGGAGAGGTATGGGAGGTGCTGACCATGCCCTGTAATTGTGCTGAGCAGAGTCCTCTGCAGTGCCTGCAGGAAACAGTGGTGAAAGACCCTGAGACAGATTTTATCCAGTGTTGGGCAATTTGTCACCAAGTCTGGCCGGACTTGGCAATGGTTGCTGGATGGCTTGTCTCCTCCCATCCCTAACCAGTGTCCAGAGTGAGAGGGTATTCTCCATGGCCAGGGATATGGTCACACACCCCTCACTCATGCTTGGATGCTGGCTTGGTGGAGCAGCTGGTCTTCCTGAAGGCCAACCTGAGGGCTATCCTGAGCTGGATGTGGTGGGTCAGTGACTCATGGTCATCCCCACCCACTGCAACACCAGCTCACCGTGGCCAACCTGAATGTGTCACAGACTGCTCATTAGAGCTGCTGAGACACACACACACACACACACACACACACACACACACACACACACACACCACTGCCAGACTTGTGATGATGGACTAGTGCCCCTCGGCCAGAACCCATTGAAGGCAATGGTGGAGCATAGACAGTTATTGTTGTTTTGTTTTTTTGGCTTGTTGGCTTTAAATTGTTCTGTTGGTTGCTTTGGTTGTTTAGTTATTGTTTGCTTCTGCAGTGAAGGAGAAATCAACTCCTTAAAGGATATTTTATAGGCAGGGGCCACACCATTCCATCAGATTCCAAGCTTTATTGATCATGGCGTGGTGGGCATCAGTCACAGGGTGAAAGGCCTCCAATTATGGGTGGTTACAGAGTACACCTTAAGTGGCGCAACAGGGAAATGCTTGATTAACAAGCAGAAGGTTGCCGGTTCAGATCCCCGCTGGTACGATATTGGGCAGCAGCAATATAGGAAGATGCTGAAAGGCATCATCTCATACTGCATGTGAGGAGGCAATGGTAAACCCCCTCCTGTATTCTACCAAAGAAAACCACAGGACTCTGTGGGTGCCAGGAGTCGAAATAGACTTAATGGCACACTTTACCTTTACAGAGTATATTATACCAAAGCTTTATCTTGTATGCGTATAATAGGATCCAAAAATGCACCAATACATTGTCCATCTTCAGACCAGCACTGGCTAATCATGGTCATCTAACAAGATACATATCTCTAGAGCTATTGCGCATGTCTAACCTTGTACCACAATAACACCATTGTTCAGTATCTGCACCTGCAGCATCTTCGCAAATACCCAGACAGGGAGTTAAACTTAGGTTTTCTTCTACATCTTTGATTTTTCTCCAACAGCAGCACAGCCACACAAACATGCACGCACGCACACACACACACACACACACACACACACCCATTATGAATTTGGACTGGTTTCCTAATGTGTGCCAGGATGTAGGCTGTCAGCCAGGGCCCAGCCCTACCTGAGGGCCACTTACTTCACAGACAAAAAGAAGAACAAGAACTTCCCATGTTGTTTTCTTTTTTCAATCTCAGCATGTGCACACACATACAATTCAATTCTGCTCGCCTTTGTTGGATCTCAGGTGGATAAAGGCAGAAGAACTTGGTTGCCTTGCCAGGTTTACCAGCCCTTCCTTCCTGAGACTTGAGATTTGGTCTGGCGAAATCTCTGTCTGCTGTTGATTTTTAGTGTGAGATTTGCTCCATGACATGTGTGTGTCTGTCTTCACAGTGTGCTGCCAATTGTGGTCTGGTGTGCATTCTGCATTCTGGATGGCATACACTCAGAGTCAGGGGCACCTAGTGGGCTACTGTGTAAAACAGGATACTGTACTAGATAAGCTGTGGGCCTGATCCAGCAGGGCTGTTCTCATATTCTTTTGTCAAAAGAGCGCTGCTGGGTATAATTGTGTGTATCTGGTGAGCAACTTGTGGCAATGATGCATTGGCAGGCACCAGGAAGGGCACCTGGCACTGTGTGGCTGGCACAAAATCTGTGTCAATGATTCTTTTTTGGGCTGCTTTGTGCCATGTTCTGTGGGAGAATCCTTTTTTTTTTTTTTTGACGTGTGTTTGTGTGTGTACTATGTGTGTGAGCAGTGCTGTTTCTTCTGGTTCTGCCATAGGGAATAATGGGAATGAAACTGGTCCATTATTTCCTAGGGGTAGTGCCTAGGGAAACCAAAACAGGCTGGGTGGTGCCTTATGATGGGTGCTACGTACCACACAATCCTTAATGCAATCGGGCAATTAGGCAATTTTTAATATATGTTTGTATTTTTTTTCAGGGTCAATAGGTCAAGCGTTGACCTACTGATGACCCTGAAAAGATTCAAAAATGCATTACAAATAGCCCGATTGCCTGATTGCTTTGTGGGTTGGGTGATAGATAGCACTCATCATGACATACCACCCAGCCTTTTTTGGTTCCTCTAGGTGCTACCCATAGGGAATAATGAGTCAGTCCAATATTCCCATTATTACTTATGGCAGAACCACTCTGATCCAGTTCGAAAAGAACCAGTATTCGAACAGGGGACCCTGGTTCAAACCAAACCAAACCAAACCACAGGATCCGGTTTTGTGCAAACACCTACTGGAAGGTAGCTAATGTAACTCCAATTTTTTTAAAAGGATCCATGGGGATCTGGGAAACTACAGGTCAGTTAGATTAACTTCTGTGCCAGGTAAATTAATGGAAAGTATACTTAAGTACAAAATTGTTAAACATATAGAACAGGCCTTGCTGAAGGAGAACTAGCATGGCTTCTGCAAGGGCAAGTCTTGCCTCACTAACATTTTGGGGTTCTTTTAGGTCAACAGGCATGTGGATAAAGGTGATTGGTTGACATAATATACTTGGACTTCCAAAAGGTTTTTGACAAAGTTCCCCACCAAAGGCTCGTGAGTAGACTTAGCAGTCATGAGATAAGGGGACAGGTTCATGTGTGGATTGTTAACTGGTTGAAGGACAGGAAACAGAGATTAGGAATAAATGGACAGTTTCATGGAAGGAAGGAAGAAATGCGGTCCCCCAGGGATCTGTATTGGGACCAGTGCTCTTTAACTTATATATAAATTATCTAGAAGTTGGGGTAAACAGTGAGGTGGCTAAATTTGCAGATGTTACTAAACTACTTAAGTAGTGAAATCCAAAACAGATTGTGAGGAGCTCCACAAAGATCTCTCAAAATTTATTTTATTTTATTTTATAAATATTTATACCACCCACTACTGAAGTATCCAGGTGGTTTACAGCATTAAACCAAATTGGTGAGTGGCTGACAAAATGACAAATGTAGTTCAGTGTTAGCAAGTATAAAGTGATGCATATTGGGGCACACCCCCACCAATTCACATATACACTGATGGGTTCTGACCTGTCAGTGACTGACCAAGAGAGAGATCTTGAGGTCATGGGTGTTGACTCAGTTGAAGGTGTTGACTCAGTGCATGGCAGCTGTTAAAAAGGCAAATTCTGTGCTAGTAATCATTAGGAAAGGGACTGAAAATAAAAATGCTAATATTATAATGCCCTTTTACAAATCTATGGTGTGGCCACATTTGGAGTACTGTGTACAGTTCTGGTCACTATATCTTAGGAAGGACATTGTAGAACTGGAATGGTGCAGAAGAGGGCAACCAAGATGAGCAGGGGCTAGAGCACCTTCCTTATGAGGCTAGGCTACAGCATCTGGGGTTTTTTAGTTTGGAAAAGAGGCAACTACGGGAAGACATGATAGAGGTGTATAACATTATGCAAGGAGTAGAGAGAGTGGGCAGGGAGAAAATCTTCTCCCTCTCTCACACTAGAACCAGGGGGTCCCCCATGAAACTAATGGCCAGGAAATTTAGGACCATCAAACAGAAGTACATTTTCACACTGTGCTTATCTGCCACAGGATGTGGTGATGGATACTAGCTTGGATGGCTTTAAAAGGGGCTTGGACAAATTCATGGAGGACAGTTCTATCAGTGGATACTTGTCTGATGGCTATAGGCCACCAGCCTCACAGTCAAGATGCCTCTCAATACGTTGCAGAGGAGCAACAGCAAGAGAGAGGGTGTGCCCTCGCCTCTTGCCTGTGGGCTTCTCTCAGAGGTGTCTGGTGGTCTGCTGTGTGAAACAGGATGCTGAACTAAATAGGCCTTTGACCTGATCCAGCAGGGCTGTTCTTATGTTATGTTTCAAAGCACCTAGTAAATTCTGCATTACAATCCTTCACTCCTTACCTCCCTGCTCAGAAACGAATCTTGACTGAGTGTCCCTTTGCAACATTTTTTAAAATGCCTGTTGAAATAAAAATTGCAGGTGAGGCTGAAAATGTCTTCCCAGAATACAGGAAAGACATAAAGGTTGTCATCCCTACCGCTGCAAACACTGGCATACGAACTTCAATCATTAGGGGTGGGCAGACCTTCATTTCTATCTAGCTTGAAAGATTGAACATGAAAGATGAAACATGAAGATGATTTCTGCAAAGTCGCAGTGCAGTCTGTGATTGTCTGGTCATTTTCCATTTGCTTGGTAAGTCTAGAAGCCATTCTTAAAAGAATGACAGGCTGGGCATCTTGGCAGCTCCAGCAAATCCTTTAACAGACATTTTTTATTTGGAAAGTGTACCTCTTACAAAGGGCTCATGACAGCCCCTGGCACATTATTCTTGGATTTAGCTTGTCAAATCTATAGCTCCCATGAACAAATTGTTCTGATTTGCTTGTAATATGTTGTGTGGCCTTAAACATTTGATACTGCTTTTTTTTTTTTTAACATCAAGGAATGAAACAATTGGGGAACTTTTTCTATGCAACTTCAGGGCGAATTCCTTGATACAGAATTCATTTAGTGGTTCTGTGGTTTGCATGGCAATTTATGTAGAGGGAGGAGGGGAAAAGGGAGGAAAAGGCTGAAAATATCTAATTGGAAAAAAGATCAATAATTGTAAATGTTGGTGCCAGGAACAAGAAAAAGATTAATGGCTTGAGGTCCATGCTTTGGGTGAATTAACAAGTTGAATGAACATGGTTCAAGCAATTAATAAATTCAAAAAACACAGCTTTAAAATTTACCTTAGTACTTATTGGCCAGTCTATTATAAAGACATGGTCTATTCATATGGGAAGGTCCTGAGAAAATGTTGTTATTTCTTTGGCAATTTGGAATGTCTTTGCTAAAATCATAATCCTCTCCCTTTATTTTATAACCTCCGGCTAGTAGCTGTGAATCTGAAAATTTGAATATGATGAAACTGTCATATTGAAATGTCCTTATACTGAATCAATCTGTTGATTCATCATGGTTATTATTGACTTCATTGACTGGCAGCTGCTCTCTAGAGTTTATGGCAACAGTGTTTCCATGGTAGGGGTGTGCATGAATCGATTTTTTGGTTTTGATTTGTACCCAAATCAAAACACCCCCAATTTATTTTGGTCCAAATCTGACCCCCCCCATCACCCCAGATTTTATTTGTGCCTGAATTTTCTGAATCCAAATCCTAACTGATTCTGATAAAAAGGGTCCCAGGGCCAAAAGAGTGGGGTGGGTGGTAGTGCCCAGTGGGTGGAAGCTACCACCCAAATTTCAAAGAAATTGGGCAAAGGGCTGAGTTTAAAATTTTTTGGAAGTTGGCATGTCTTTGTGGCAGATTCAGGGCAGAAAGGGGGTTTGGGGGCAGAAGAGTTGGTCAGACAGTAGTGCCCCAATGGGTGCCTGCTACCATCCACATTTCAAAGACATTGGTGAAAGGGGTGATTTTTAAGGAATTTCTGAAGTTTGCACAACTTTAAGCTTTTCCCCCATAGAAAATAATGGCAATTTCAGCAGACCCATAACTCCACTTGAGGGGCACCAGAGTGGCCCAGAAAAAGTGGTTGTGTAGTGCACATAGGGTGCCAACCATCCCCCTACCCACAAGCCATGGGGTACTGGCCACACAACGTTTGTTTTTTCTGAAGTGTTCTGAGAGTAGATTCTCTGGTAGCAAATGAGAGTGGATTTATTTTCAATGACAAACAATGAATTTAAATTCAATTGCAACCCAAAACCTCCCTCCAAACGGGGGGGGGGGAACCCAAGAATACACAATTCCAGAGGGGTGTGTGTGTGTGTGTGTGTGTGTGTGTGTGTGTGTGAGAGAGAGAGAGAGAGAGAGAGAGAGAGAGAGAGAGAGAGAGAGAGAGAGAGATGGGTACTCACTCAGTCTAGAGCTTCACCTATGTTGTGTGTCCAGTTGTCCGCTTCTGTGGTCTGGTCTCTGAGTCTACTCTCTCTTCTTCAATCTTCAGTTCTTCTCCTTCTTCAGTCTTGCGGGGGTGGGCTGGGGCAAAAGCCTGAAAAATCTGGTGTGGGGGGGAAGGGGTGGGTGGCCAGTGGCCACAGGGGCTCTGGGGCTGGTGGCTGCCTGGCACAGACAGCAGGCACAGGTAGGCAATGATTCTCTCAGCAGTAGGAAGGGGGAGAAAAATGAATTTTCTTTTCTTGAATAAGCAGCAGGAACAAAAAAGCAATGCAGCACAGAATCCATTCCAGGCTGGCACACAGCAGAGACAGGCAGGCTGGGCGGCAAGGCAGGCTGGCAAGGCAGAAGGCAATAGGCAAGGCAAAGCAAAGCAAAGCGCTCCCCCCACCCTCTTTCTCCTCCCATGAGGCAGAAAAGCAGCATGGTGGCTACTGTTTCCAGATAATTTCTTGGGCTAAATGTCTTTTACCATCAGAGCATACAGAGCATACCGTGCTGTGTGAGGATTTTACTGTTTCTCCACATACCCCTCAATACAAAGTGTATGTGCTCTCTGTTTCTTTGGGGTATTTTTTGGTCCATAGAGTGTGCATCATATTATCATCTTATTATCATGTGCTGGGAGTCAGCAGATGAAGTATTGACCTGCCCACTAATTGCCCTACGTGCCATAAGGATTAGGCCATTCAGTCATGTCTTCAGGTAACTTCAGGAGAAGAGGTTATTGTGAGGAGTGGGTGTAATCCTCCAAGTGCTGCTCATGCATAACGCTTATTGAAATATAAGAAGGTTATTCTGAAACAGTTCTTGAGGAAACACCACCACAATACTAAGTACTTATTCAGAAGTCTCTGTGAATATAATGGAAATCTCTCATAACTTTGTTGTTTACTATTGCAACTCAAGCCCATGATGCAGAGATCTCACATCTAATAGTTTGAACTAGATATTTAAGAAATATGGCCCTCTCTGAATTTGCCATGGCTAATTTACTTCTTTATCTGATTATATTGGCAGAAGACCACCAACCTTTTGAGTCCATTCTTCAAAAGATCTCTACTACTCACTCCTTTCTAGATCCTCATCCATCCTTAACCTTCTCACTTTATTCTCTTTAAATAATTCAGTTTCACTCAGCAAGGAACCCATTTTGCTGTATTTCCCCAAATTAAACTTATTTTAAATAGCTTTTCTATAGAAGTAGTTGACATTTCAAGTGTACCACATCTGAACTATATAGGATTGTTGCTTTTATTTAAAAGCTTGCTTTATTGAGTCTCTAACTGATGGCTGATGACATTCAACATCACTATATTATCCTAAAATCCTTTAACGTCTTCATTAAGGCTCATTGTGCTTGAGCTATAAATGAATTCCAGGGACTGTATGATTAAAATGCCCTGCTTAATCAGCCTAGCTCTGTTTACCATTTCTCATTTAGTATTTGATTTCACTCTGCTTAGTCACAAAACCTGAAAAGTGTAAATTTAACTATAGCTGGCCTTAGGAACTGTGGCATCATAGACAAAGTATCAAAATCTGCAACACCATTTCTAAATTGAATCCTAAAGTCCTAGGGTGTCTCAGGGTCTCCTCAGCCTGTTAGCTTAGTGTTCTTGAAGATAGCCTTTTTCATCTCTGTCAGCAGCAGATTTCAACTACCATGGCAGCCTATAATGTGGAATTTGCACAAGTTATTCTCACCACAGCTAATCTGTAGAAATGGTTTTTCCACGGCATGTTGTATTCTGATTCTTGAGTTCAAGTTTCCAATAATCATTGTTAACTGCCTTATTATCCTAGCCTTACCTTGCCCATGGATGGTAAACCGTCGGATCATCCAAGTCAGAATGTGTGCCAGCCACCCATCTATATACTGGCAGAGGAAACTCTTCACTGTTGCTAGCTCCGCTTTTTCTGTCGGCTCCCAGAAGCCTCTCTGCTTATGTTTGAGATTGCAGGCAAATGGGTTTCACTTTTGACATGCCCAGGAGCCTCATAGCACTGTGAGCTCTCTGTTTGTTGGTATTGGGGAACAGTCACTCAGTAGGCAATGGGACAGTTACCCCAAGATTTAGCAGCTGTAAAAGAGCCAAATTGAAAGGGATCTTGCCTTGCACCTTCTCTATACTCAGATACCTAAGTAGACTCCTAAAGTTAACTCGCATCAGTTAACTCTCAGTTCAAGTTTGACCCTCTGTAGGATTGACTCTCCTTGTGTTTACTTCCCCTTCACAGGTGCCTTAAACAAGCTAAAAGCCAATTATCTCAGCAGGGAAGTCAGATAAGGCTCTACAAATCCGCATTTCCTCCAAATCAAAAGAAGGCTGGAATGAGCAATAGGAACCCAGAAATGCACCCATTAAAACACTGATTAGTTCACTAAGTGTTTCCAACTGAAAAGAGTTCCCGTGTTTGCATGTTCAGCCACTCTATTTGCATTATCCTCTTCACCCATTGTGTTGTAGTGCAGCACGGCAGACACAAACTACATGGTTTTTTGAGATACCCCGGAATGACCTTAGTCAAGAAAAAAGATTGAAATGTTGCCCCAGGACATGTTCTTGGGTATATCAAATCTCAGTTCCAGGGTCCAGTGTGCTCCTTTGCAACCGACACACACCTGGGAGTTACCAGCAGCTTGGGCAATCTGCTGCTCACATGCCAGTCTGCGTCTAGCACTTTGTGCCAATTCCCAGATTGGTGCTCTTGCTGAACCTGCCCAGTCTTCCTCGCCAACACAGGAAGCTGGTTCCATGGAGAAGGCACCCTTGTGGATTCACCTCTATCTAACCCCTCTGGTCTTCTCACCCCTGCTTCTGACCTAGCTGTCCCTGAAGAATGAGGTCCCCCGGTTGTTCAGGCAGCCCTGAGGTTTCTGCGCCATAGAAGCTCAGGTAATACAAACGTTTGCCCCTTGCTGGGCCCATCTCTATTCCTGTTTTTCTTCCTTAAATCCAGCTACCTCCTTCTTTAAGCCTCTTTCACTAGCCCACCTGGGAATTCATACAATTGGGACTTTAAGCCAAAATGCCTCTTTGCAGTTGAACTTACCTTTAATAGGATTGTTTTAACCACATGTTTCTTCCGCTGTACCCCTCCCTTCAAAAAACCTTTCTTTTGATTTTGAAACTTCAAACTTGCCTCAGACCAGTTATTTCCTGGGTCCACAACTTTGTGTAAATTTAATTTGTTGTGGAACTGTCCTACCCAGAGCTAATTTCCCCACACAGAGCCCTGAAGCAATTTTGGGGGTGTTTACCAATCACCCCGGGGCAGTTCCATTAACATCATAGATGCCTAGGGTCAAGCTAAAAAACAAGGCTCAGCTCTCTTGAAAGTTCCTGGAGGTAAGCAAACTGCCGGGGGTGGGGGCAGGGAGCAAAGAGGGATTTAGATTGAACTTGAAGTGAAAACTACACAAAAAGCAGGAGGAAAATAAAGATGGGAGTTTGAAGGGGGAAACGGGGATCAAGAAAGTGAGCAGTGGGAAAGTAATGAAAGACCCAAGGACAGAGAGATATGCATGTTATCTACTCATAGATATCAAATAAGAAATAAGTCACACTAGATGAAATAGGCCTTAATACACCCATTTAACTTGCAGCCTGTATTTGTTTTGCCGAAAAAGTGGGTCAGGGCAGAGACAAGACAGCACAGGTAATGCTGTTAGTATAGATTTCCATCAGCTATTTTGAAGAGAATCTTCAAACTATGTAATTTACTATGTAGTTTTAGGAATGTACAGTTTGTGAAGTTTTAGCCTCCGCTAGCCTGATTTTCAACCATCGTGAGAACCACTGGGCTCGGCTGCAGGTCACCTGCTTAAGTAGCCTTCCCCTAAGCCCAGGTGAACGGAGTGAGCGCTCCACCAACCTGGGCTTTTGGATCGTGCATTGCCGCAGCACGGCTCCATGCTGCAGCAACTCACGAGTAGACCCCTGACCAGGAGGCTGAAAAGCAGCCTCCCGGCTTGGGGGTTTCTCCAGCATGCCCTGTGCTCGCAGCAGGGCATGCTGGAGCTTCCAGGGGCCACGCAGTCCCCGATCCTCCCAGCCCCCGCTGACTCCGTAACAGAGCCTGCAGTAATGTGGGCAGGCACTTCGGCTGCCCGGAGCAGACTGCTTGCTCGTGTGCAGGGAGAGTGGGCTAAGCCCACTGCTAACCCTCCCCAGGCTCTTCTCACCAATCATGAGAAGAGTTTCTATAATTATTTAATGTGGGTATCTTCATGATTACCTATACTATTAAAAATATTCTTTCCTAAAAACGGCATACTATTTTGATGGGATGTGGTGATGGCCACTAGCTTGAATGACTTTAAAAGGGACTTGGACAAATTCATGGATGACAGGTCTATCAATGGCTACTCGTCTGGTGGCTACAGGCCACCTCCAGCCTCAGAGGCAAGATGCCTCTAAATACCAATTGCAGGGGAGCAACAGCAAGCGAGAGGGCATGACCTCATCTCTTGCCCTGAAACTTCTCAAGGGCATCTGGCAGGCCACTGTGTGAAACAGGGTGCGAGACTAGATAGCCTTTTGGCCTTGTCAGGCTTAGTAACTGGACCCTCATTTTTCCTTAGGACTCTCTAGTACTTTCATCGACTGAGTACAAACCACCTTCTCCAGAATTTTACCAAGAAAAGGAAGATTGGAGATCAGATGATAGTTATCCAGATTATCAGGGTTGAGAGAAAGAGGGTAGACCACAGCCTCTTTAAGGGCTGATGGAACACACCCCTCCCAAAGAGAGGAATTAACCATCTTCTGAAGCCAGGACAGAACATTCCCCCTCGCAGCCCTGATGAGCCAGGAGGGACTAGGGTCCAGGCTAGAGGTCGCTGTGCCCGTGTTGGCAAGAATCCTGACCACATTATCAGCCTCAACAAGCTCAAAAGTATCCCAGATAGTATCACAAGACTCAGCCTCTATTACCTCAACAGATACTGAGCAACTGGAATCAAACTCCAACTAAAGGCGAGCAACTTTATCAGCAAAAAACCTAGCAAACATATCACAGTGGCCAGACAGAAGGTCATCAGAATCAGCTCTTCCCAGCAAAGAACGGGTGATTCAGAAAATCACCAGTTCTTTTTGAGGTACCAACAATCCTCCCCATCTCTCTTTCCGTCCACTCTCAAGAACTCTTTGAAAAATAAGTTGAATTCCAGGAGGAGACATTTTATAGTCTATATAGTATTTATTATTTATTTATATTGCCTTTCAACCAAAAAAGAACTCAAAGCAGCTTACATAGACCGCCTTTGGACATAACACAGAACCGCCCATTCCGACTTTCTGGAGAGCATCCTCTCTGCAGTCAGCAAGACTGAAGAGAGATGGGGGAACTGGCTATGGACTTCTTTCTTTTATGAAGGAAAGCCCACACAGCTAATAGCAGCCAGAGTGAGGAAGGAGCTCCCTCCCTCAGCTCTGGTTCTTTGAAGACTAAGAGTGGTGCCAGCATTTGGACATAGCTCTGGCACTGCCAGACTGGAGGTGGCAGCCATGAAACCACAAGATAACCAAAGGTGACAAATAGATTTTGGGGAGAAAAACCTTGGGTCCAATTTTTTCTTTAACTACGGTTGCCTGCATTTGGATGTACAGTTAGCGAAACCAGGAGTGAAGTGATCTCCAGTTTCATGTTACAGAGATTGTTCTCTGTTCCAAAAGGGTCAAAATCCAACAAGAAGCATAAGGTAAACCAGCAACAACTACTAGATGAATGCTATGTTAACTGAACATTCCCCTTCTAACTGAGCAAAGAGGAACCTTTTAAAAGTGACGATTCTCTTGATTTAGCAGGGGGAGAACAACTGGCCCTATCCATCACCAGCAGAGTATCCCTCCAGTGGTTGTTGCTGGTGTCTATCTTAGGTTTCTCTTTTAGATTTAGATTGTGAGCCCTTTGGGGACAGGGAGCCATTTTATTTATTTTATTTTTTATCTCTCTATGTAAACCACTTTGGGAAATTTTGTTGCAAAGTGGTATATAAATCTTCTTCTTCTTCTTCTTCTTCTTCTTCTTCTTCTTCTTCTTCTTCTTCGTGGTGGTATGCTAGGACTAGTTAGGGACAGTTGCTTTTCCTCTGAGAATTATCATTTTAAAAGGTGGCTATTTTCTCAGTTAGCAGGTGTATATAGACATGCATAGTTTCACAAAAGTTATCTGAAGAGGAAGAAGAAGGAGCAAAGTTTCATTCTGAAATCTAAACAAGTACAAAGCAAGTTTGGCACAACAGGATGGTTCTGACAATGCTTATTTATACCCTGAGGTACTAAGTCCTTACATTAAAAAAAACCTTTATCCTCTATAGAGGAATCTGCAGGATACCAGGATTAAAACATATTTCACAGGGGTAGCTGGTAGAAGGAAATTACCCCCAAACACACTTTCACATAATTGTTTGCAGATTTGGTAGTGTGGTTTTTTCCTCCCTTTTCTTTTTGCACTAAGCTCTTTGTGTTCCTGCAGAGAAAAACATATTAGCCTATGTCTCACCAGGCAGATTACAGTCACAATTATATTTGGAGGCCAGATGCATTAGCAGATTGGGCATCTGGGGAAACTGTGATTTCTGAGATGCGCACATGGGTTTGTGGGAGGCAGAGGGAGAATATCTTATCACTGATCTATTGCCAGAGTACTTCACAATAATTTTCAAATGTTAGAACACATTTAACATTTTCCCTACTCCCTTTTACAGGGATAAATATATTTTTGCTTTATTTCTTTTGAGATAATGAACTGTTTCATTAATTTATGCAAATGTATATATTCCTTATTTTCTGAGATAACATTGAGGCGAGTCTCACAATCAGTGAGACTTTCCTTTAGGGGGTTTGGAGGGAGAGTGGACTTAGCCCGCTCTCCCTGCAGATGATTGCCCACAGAGCCCTGAGAGGCCATATTAGCCACCCACACAACTGCCAACTCTGTCACGGAGCTGGTGGGGGCTGCAGGGATCGGGGGCCGTATGGTCCCAGAAGTTCCAGGGTACCCCCCGTGAGCACGCAGGGCATCCTGGAGAGACCCCCAGGGCCAGGAGGCTGGTTTCAGCCTCCTGCCAGGGTTCTCCTCGTGTGTTGCCATGGCGAGGAGCCGTGCCACAGCAACACACGATCAGGAAGAAGAAGTTAACAGAGCGCTCGCTCTGTTAACCTCAGCTAAAGGGAGGGGGAAATAGGCACATTAGCTGCTGGGAGCCGCACGATTCCCGTGGGAGCACATGGCCACCAAAAAGCGGGCTAGGCTCCCTTAGCCCACTTTATGGCGATCGTGAGAATTGCCTCATTATGATCAAACAGGAGAATTAAGGCAACTGATTGCCATTAGCTTAGCTCAACCTGTGGTACTCCAGATGTTGCTGAACTACAATTTCCATCAACCCCAGCTACAATTGATTGTGGCTGGAGATTATGGGAATTGTGGTCTAGCAACATCTGGAGTACCACAGTTTGGGAAACCTGGCTTAATTTATGCTTGACTGTGTTGGGTTGTGGTGTTAGATGACTATGGTAGTATTCTCTTGTTTAGGTTTATAACTACTGATCTCTGAAGTTATCATAGAATATATCCTGTGAAGGACCAAAGAGGTTTCTAGTGTGACCATCAATATCTTAGTAGAACAGAATCTTAGCATCTACAAAGGTTCCCTATATCTTTACCTGGAAAGGGACTGTACATAAATGGTAGAGCATATGCTTCTGCCTGCACATGCATGTAGAAGATCCTAGGGGTGTGCATGGTACCGGCTGACCTGGTTTGGTTCGAGTCTGGACTGGACTCGAACCTGACTGGCCAAGTTCGGTCCGGCCCCCATCAAACTCCCCCCGGGTTCAGTCCTGGAGTGTTCACGATTTTATTTATTTATTAAAACATTAAAAATAAATTTAAAATACACTAGCCCCTTCGGGGGGCTTCCTGTAGGCCACGGGGGGGGCCCCTGTGAAGGTTTCCCCTCCCCCACCGGCCTCTTAAATCACAGCTGTGGCCCGGAAAAATACTTCACTTCGGCCCATTCAGGCCTCCATAAGTGCGCATGGTGGCCATTTTGTCCACCACCTCACATGTGTAAATGGCCTCTGTGAGGCCTGGCATGACCCAGGGCTTCACAGAGGTCATTTGCTCATGCACAGTGGCCATTTTGTTTTTTTTGAAATGGCCCCCGTGCATGCGCAAATGACCTCTGCGAGGCCCTGGGTTATGCCAGGTCTCACAGAGGCCATTTACACATGGGTGGCGGCGAGCAAAATGGCCACTGTGAGCACTTACGGAAGCCCAAACGGGTCGAAATGAAGTATTTTCCCGGGCCACAGCTGTGATTTAAGAGGCCGGTGGGGGAGGGGAAACCTTCACAGGGGTCCCCCCGTGGCCTACAGGAAGCCCCCTGAGGGAACTAGAGGTATTTTAAAATTATTTTTATTTTTAAAAAAAATCAAAAAATTTCACGGACTTGTCTGGCGGTTCAGTTCCAGTCCAGGGTTTGGTTCGATATCGAAGCCCTGAACCTCCGGACTGGCCCACATATCCCCAGAAGATCCCTTTTTTTATTCTTAGCATTTCCAGATAAAGCTGAGGAAGATGCTTATCTAAAGCCCTGAGAGCTTCTGCCAGTCAATGAAAACAATACTGAGCTGGATGTACAAGGCAGTTTAAGTACAAGGCAACTCCACATATTTTAAATGTACTTCTGTGGGCTTCTAGATCTGTGTTTGTGCAGGAAACATGGTTCCCAAAATAAAAGCAGTGGAGGAGGAGGAAATTACAGGAGGAAAGTTACTGGCAAGGAAAAGATATAGTCCTCTCTTTTACTACTTCTTCTCTAATGCAAATCACTCCATCCTGAGAGTGAGAAATGAATGAGAGGTTCAGTATGTGGCTACAAAGTTGCATGTTCTTTAGCTATACGTGTTACTCAAGAATCTTCCATCAAGCATCCTCAAGCTTTTCAGCTCCAGGCTGGAAAAATACATACAGTGACAGTCAGGTAACAAGCTGTGCTCTGTGTGATCCTTTTTTCTTCATTTAATCAAGGAAAATGTGTTGTGACCTCTTGCCAGAATATCTATGAAATAGAATATCTATGAAATGTTTATCACCAGTTTTTAACCATTTTTGTTTTTATGGTGTTATAAACACCTGTAGAATCTACATTTGGTTCACTGGTCTAGGCTGTCTTTCAGCCACATGGAACTCAAGTTGGCTTACAAATATTTACTCTACTTACCCATCATTGTTGACATACCACCATCTTTGCTCTATTTTCTGAGGTTTCTAGTAGTGGCTCTCTGTCTGAGCTCTGAGTTTGGTCAGTGCATTTGGTTGCTGACCAATACCTGTAGCTACTACACACCCACTACCTCTGCTGTGGGAGCCCTATCCTCACGCTAGCTGTTCTCTGAGGCTAGTTCTTGAAGCTTCCCTGAGTTTATCAATTCCTCAGGCTTGGACACATACATAGTTCATGAGTCACTGTTCCCAAAGGGACAGAATATTTCAGTTTATGAAATTGCCCGAAATTACCCATCACTGAACCACGTCACTCTAGACCAATTGGTAAAGGATAAAACATGAACAGTAGGCCTGTGCAAATTTGGATTCAAAAATTCAGACTTTATCCACAATTGCCCCAAATCAGCAAAAATCAGTAAACAGAATTGATTTCAAAATATCAAAGTTAATTTCAGAAATACTTCAGTATTCTGGAATTAGCAAAATGGATTAGGATTTTTCCACATAGTGATTAGAGGGCAAATTCCAATTGGATTTGGAATCCAAATTCCAACATAAATTTGGACACCCCTCCCCACTCACAGTGTTCAATGGGGAAATCAATAAAAATAATAAAAAATAACCATTTGGCCCTAGAACATTGGAAGTTGTTGCACATGTGGGGAAGGAGGTATGGGCCCCCTGTAATGAATTTGAAGACCATCGGTCAACTGATTTTTTTGTGATTTTTTGAATTTCTTATAAAAATGGCTTAAAGTAGTGACATCTGGCTTATCTCAAGCCAGAACCTTACAAAAGCATCTGAAACTGAAGACCTTCCTTTGACCATCGTTCCATCAGCATGTGGAGAAACATGCCCTTTGCCCTCATGAAAAGGGGTAAAAGCATGCCCTTCTCCATTTTATATTTCTGGAACATATGGGCATACATCTGGCACACATGAAGTCCACATTGGCAGGACTCTGTGTACTTTTTTCAAAGCTATGGGTCAATCTCCTGATTTTTGGTGAATTTTTACTTTTTTACCTTTTAAAATACAGTAGCTAAAATTGAGAAATCTAACTTAAGTCATAACTTTACAAAATGTTCAGGATCTTAAGCCCCTCCTTCGACCACTCCTATGTAGAGGAAATTAGTATATTTGATATTATAATTTTTTTCCTTCCCCATTGCAGGCAGACCTTTTAAAATGGATTAAAGCGATTTAATCCCTTAAGGACTAGAATGGAAAGTGAGAAATTCTTTCTAACCACAAAAACAGAAGCAAAGTACTTTCACTTTTATTGACTGTGCTTCTGCAATTTTTTTCTTTCTCATTGCAGAAGCACACATTCATCTAGTTCCATATGTGAAGTCCTTTTAATCCCTGCAATGGGAAAGAAAAAAATTAATCTAAAATCAAAGGAATGCCCCTTTTCCTCTTCATTGGGACAGAATGATGGTCCAAGGAAGGGCTTCAGATCCAGAACTTTTTGTAAAGCATTGGCTTGAACATAGGGACATAGGAAGCTGCCATATACTGAGTCAGACATTGGTCTATCTAGCTCAGTATTGTCTTCACAGACTGGCAGTGGCTTCTCCAAGTTTGCAGGCAGGAATCTCTCTCAGCCCTATCTTCAAGCAGCCAGGGAGGGAACTTGAATCTAGGGTTGAACATTTTGTATTTTTTCTGTTTTGATTTGTACCAAATCTGAATCAACCCCATTTTGTATTTTGCCTGAAATTAAGCCTTCCGAATTATCCCAGTTTTGTTTTGTATCTGAATTAATCCAAATCTGAATCCTTATTAGCTCAGATTAAAAAATGGGTCACATGGTCAAAAGAGTGGGTGGGAGTTATAGTGCCCAATGAGAGGAAGCTACCACAAAAATTTCAAAGGAATTGGGCAAACTGCTGATATTTGGTGAATTTTTGAAGTTTGTGCATCTTTCAGATTTTCCCCATAGGGTATGATGGAGGTTTCAGGAAAAGTATAGCTTCATGTGTGGTGGGGGAGGGGTGTCCAAGAGTGGAGTGTGGTTGGTGGTAGTGCCCAGTCAGTACAAGGAAGCTACCACAATTTTTTCAGAGGAATTTGGCAAAGGGCTGATTTTTAAAGATTCCTTTGCCCTATTTGGAACCCTTGAGGGACTGCCACCCAACCCAGTATTTTGCCCCTGAAGCCTCACATAAACAAGTTGAAAGAGTGAAGAGAATGATGAACAACAACAACACTTTATTTTTTGGCACAGTTATTTGAGAACTTTGCAGCGGGCATGAGCCTGTCCCTGTGGCACTAGCACAGCAGCACAACCCATTTGTGGATTCAAGCAATCTTTCAATAAAAACACTCCCTCCCCATGGAACAGTGACCACAGGTCATTTGAGATAGCAAGATAGACCAATGAACCGCCTTGGTACTATGGAACAGATTCAAACTTTCATTTAACTGAAGTGGAGTGAGCCGTAACCCAAACAAATGTGGAGAAGCTTTTCAAGAAGCTGGTTAGGAAAGTTCTGAAATTACACAGGTTTTTCTTTCCAAAGGTTTAGAAATAATCTCTTGACTTGTTTAGGGGTCTTTTGAAGAGCTATTTTGTTTTTCTTCTGATTTCTATGAGTTATAGTGGCGTTTAAGTTTTGTTGCCCAAGCTGAGCAGTCTAATGTAATTTAGGCCACAATGTAATTTGGTGGGACATGATGTCTAAGCCAGTGGTTCACAACTTTTGCCATTGCAGGGACAGGTCATCCACATGGGACTACAGGAGACAAAAGAAGGAGGGTGGGGAATATCCCTGTCATTCTATTGACATCCCCAGGAATCTTAGTTGCTTCTCTCTTTCTTGTAACCATGATCCATGGTTTTGCACTTTCTTAAATGCAGTGATGATAAATCTCAACAATTCTGAACAGTAGGCTGATTTGTTTGGGCTACGGCTGATTCACTTATACAAACACGGAATTGGAAAGACCCTCATGACTCGTCAAGTACAACCCATTGCTTTTCTAATATAAACTAGATTGTGATGGACACTGGGTGCACCAAAAGAATACAGAAGACCACAAATTCACAAGGGTCCCCTTTGACATCTATGGTACAGCAAAGTGCCCCACAAATTGCCTTCTGTTGTATCAAGGATAGTGATAGTTGAGAGAATGTGCAGTGTAAAACCTCCAAGACTACAATCCTGTGCACAAATATTTCAAGCACAGCATAACTTAGTTCCCATTCCAAGTAAACATACATAGGATTTGGAAGTGAGAGTTCCCACCCCCTGTCCTTTGAAAAAAGGAATCCAGTTACTGCACTACCAACCATTGTACAAACCTGTCAGGGAGAGAGTGAGCAAATGAATGCACTACTATCTGGGACAGCAGTTCACAATGACAGAGATAATTGACACTTGATGGTGCTGTAGCTCTATGTAGTCTGTTTTTATCCATCTCTTTCCAAGTTACCATATTTAGAAGCAGGTTGTAAATCTTCTCTGACAAAAACTGATCTTAAAAGCTCAGACCATTGCATCAAGAGTCTGTGACCTTAGCATGGATCCAACAATAGAGGGAGGAGGAGAGGGAGGGAAGGAAATGGGGCCAAGTTGTCTATGTGCTGAAGTTTTTAAGGAGAAGTATCCTGAACCACCTGATTTTTTTTTTTAATGGATCAATCATAACACAAAAACAAAACAAAATGAAGTCAGAGTCAAAAGTGTCTACTACTCATTGATATTTTACTCATTTGGAATCAGCTGGTGGAAAGAGCCCTCAAGATAAGCTTAACATCTGACACTATTATCAAAATATTATGTAGGCCAGTTTTACTCTTTTTAAACATTAAGATAAAGCTGTTTTTAAACGTTAAGATAAAACTATAGTTGTGATTAACTCAAAATCCATTGGTACATTTGCCATTGGTACATTTTCTGACAAAATTTGTCTCTGATTTTGATTTTGAATGAATGGTTTTGATTTTGATTCTGGATGAATGGTTATGATTATTGCCATAATTTTTTAATCTTTTCTTCTTCCCATCTTATTGCTTACATCATTTGACTGATTTGGTCCCAAACAGGTGTTTTAAATAGATGCCCATCTTTCAGCAAGCAAAGTGACCTCAGAACCTGTAGGAGCAAACAACACCACCTAGTTTTCTTCTGGTCTTCACTCTCCTGCCAATTTCTCGAGTGGTAGATTGCAAGTGTGAGGCACAGTACTGCTTCTTACCTGGCAGGCACCTCTCCAAGGAAATTAGAGGGACTTCTGTCGAATAAGAAGGGGCAATTTGCATTTCACAAATTAGAGAATGGTCCAGCTGCCAGGATTTAGGCAGCCAGAACTGTGCAACTGAGTTTCTGAAACACTGTAATTTTTGGAACCCTTTGAGTAAGGGAAAGCCACCTAATGATGCAGCAGGGGAATGACATGATTATCAAGCCAGAGGTTGACGGTTTGAATCCCCACTGCTATGTGTCCTAGACTATGGGAAACACCTAAATCAGGCAGCGGCGATATAGGAAGATGCTGAAAGGCATCATCATCTCATACTGTGCAGGAGATGGCAATGGTAAACCCCTCCTATATTCTACCAAAGACAACCACGGGGCTCTGTGGTCACCAGGAGTTGACACTGACTCGATGGCACACTTTACTTTACTTTACTTTACTTTACTTTACTTGAGTAAGGGAATCAATATTTTGGGAGAAATGTTCTGTGTGTAGAACATGGTGGACATACAGCAGAAGTGGAAACCCTCAATATAATTAAAATGATGTAAGAGAACTCCATTCAAACATTTTGAAGTGCAAATTTTAGGAATGTGCCACATTATTAAACAAGTGTGAACAGTCAGTACAAGTGTAGCAAAAAATCTACTTCAACAAAACAAGGTCATTCACAATGGCCTTGTAAGTGGGGCAGGGAGGGCTGGGGTCGGTGGGAATGCAGGTTCGCACCTCCCTTCCTCCCCTCCAGATGATCCTGTATTTTCCCTTGCCCCAAGTGGCCCACAGGCCCACACGCATGGTGCTGCCAGGAGCCGTGTGGCCATCTTGAGGCCAGGGAAATGCAGCCTGGCCTCTAGGAATCCCATAATGCACTACGCATTATGGGATTAAGAGCCCCTGGTGGCGCAGTGGTAAAACTGCCACCCTGTAACCAGAAGGTTACAAGTTCAATCCTGACCAGGGGCTCAAGGTTGACTCAGCCTTCCATCCTTCCGAGGTCGGTAAAATGAGTACCCAGAATGTTGGGGGCAATATGCTAAATCATTGTAAACCGCTTAGAGAGCTCCGGCTATAGAGCGGTATATAAATGTAAGTGCTATTGCTATTGCTATTGCTACGCAAGGAGCATGGTGCATTGGGGCATTTCCCCAATTCCATGAGTTCTAGCTGCCCAGCTCTGTGGCTCCTCGGATTTCAGGCAGTTCGAGCAGCCACATGACCAGTTACTGGGGTCGAAGGACATGCTTGTACCCTTCTACCTCTGTAAAAGCCCAGGTTAAAAACTCGGGTTACTCGATGGTGCAGCACTGGGATCAGGACTGATCCTGACACTCCACACAAACAGCCCTACCCAAGTAAGGGTGTGCAAACCTTTGGGATGCTAATCTGAATGCCCTCAACAGTTTATTCCTGGTGGTGATACCTTGTAACCTAGATAGTCTAATTTGTTTGGAATATGAGTTATGAATAATTTTTCCCTAATGCATGTGTTTATGAGCACATATCTCTTCATCTATAAAACTGAAATGCCAGTATTTATTTTATTCAGAAGAATAAGATTTGGGAAATCCAATATTACATTTCCCTTGGTTTTGGTTCAGCAGATTGTAAAGTCTGTAAACTGGAAGCCCAACTAAAACCAATCTGAAAAATCTTTTTTAAAAGAATGGTTTTCAAAGGATGCATTTCAAGGACAGGGGAGGCGGCCTCTACTGAGGTGGTCCTGTCCTTGTCACTGTCAGGCAAATATACTTCAGTGGCAAGGACAAGAACTAGTCTACACAACCAACAGATTATATGGTAAACTGGGAGGTTATTCTTATGAACAGGAGGAACTGGGCTAAGGGAGCCTAGCCCAATTCCTCCCTGTGTGGCTCCCGGCAGCACACCCCACAAAACTCCCCTCCCGTTAAACGAGGTTAGCGGCGTAAGCATTCCACTAACCCCATTTAGCTGATCATGTAGCAACACATGAGTAGACCCCTGGGTAGGAGGCTACAACAAGCTTCCCAGCCTTTGGGGTCTCCCCAGGGATTTCTGAGGGCCAGGTGGCTCCCGACTCCCGCAGCACCTACCAGCTCCGTGTGGGCAGCTGATCTGGCTGCCCAGGGCTCATCTGCTTAGCCTGCTCTCCCCACAGAAGCCCTCATGGAGCATCACACTAATTGTGTGAAGCACCTCTGGGTCTTGAATGAGATTGCAGGTGTGATATTGCATATTTGATTGTTCCTATGAATATCGATGTAGTCAGATGCAGAAGGCCCTGACATTTAATTTTTATACTTTGGAAGTGAATATACTACTACTACTAACAATAATAATAATAATACCACAAATATTTATATTTGTGCTTTTAACAAAAATTCTCAGTGGATAACATGGGAAAATAAATAAATAAAACAAGAAGAAATATTTATATACTGCTTTTCAACAAAAGTTTCCAAAGAGGTTTGCATAGAAAAATAATAAATAAATAAGATGGAATCCTTTCCCCAAAGGGCTCACAATGTAAAAATATATATAAGATAGACACCAGCAACAGTCACTGGAAGTACTGTGCTGGGGGTGGATAGGGCCAATTACTCCCCACCCCCCGCTAAATAATGAGAATCACCATGTTAAAAAGGTGCCTCTTTGCCCAGTTAGCAGGGGTAAATAAGATAGCTCCTTGTCCCAAAATGGACACAAGGTGGACACCTCCAACAGCCACTGAAGTGATGCTGTGCTGCAGTTGGATAGAGAAAGTTGCTCCCACCTGCTAAATTTATGAGAGCTAACAATTTTAAAAGTGCTTTTTTTTTTTTTTGCACTAGCAGGACATAGCATTTAGAAGCATTCAATCAGGCAATGCCACATCTGAAGTGTTACAGTAGAATAACATGGTTTCAATATTATCAGGCCACAGATGGAAAGATAAGTGAACCCAAGAAGTTAGCTTTTTGCAATCTGGCCTTTAGGACAGCATCCTAAAATGAACCATTTTTGGACAAGTTGTACAGGAGGAGGAGGAGGAGACTGGGACCAGGTAGAGACCAGGTAGGAGGTGGGGAGAAGCTGGCCCAACTCACCTTCCCCCCAGACGATCACAGAAATGTTGCTGGGAGCATGGACAATGTGCCCCAGATGACCAGTACCATGTGGCTGTGAGTGTGGTACATTGAAAGGATCCCCCTGGATAGGGGTGCTCTAGGTGCCCATCTCTGTGTCCACTCAGGCTGAATGCAGCCCAAACGAACACACAATCATGGAGCTGGGGTTAATTGTGCTCTTGCGCCCTTAACCCCGGCTAAAAGCCAAGGTTAGAAGCTGGGCTAGGTGGTTCTCACGTATAGGCAGTTCTCACGTATAGCCTAACCTAGACTGGGCTTTCCTAGCCTGGGTTAGGCTGTGTGTGAGAACAGCCTATGATCAAACAGTTCAGCCACACAATTCTTGTTTAATGAAGAGAATCAGGATGTTCATATTTACCATGGCCCATTTCCTTTGCAAACACCTTACCAAGAGTCTCCATGAGTTTAAAAATATGCACAGTTGCATGATTTACCTTTGAGTACAAAATGTTTCACATTGAATAAATGCCTACTGCAACTGTATCATACCTTTAGTTCATTTTACCTTTTTGTAATTTTATTGTGCTAAAGGTTTGGCTTAGCTGAATGTTGTTAAATTGGCTTGGGAGTTTTCCATATTCAAAATGTGTTTCTGGCCTTTTTCAAATAGAGAGTGTGTCTATTTGTGATGGGCAAGCCACTCTTTCTTTCAGGACTTGAGCAAAATGTTTTATTTTCAAAGAAAAATTGAAAATAACTGCTAAGCCATTCCAGACATTACATTGTATGTGTGTAGTGTATAGGAGTTTGGACACATGGAAATGGTTTTGTGTGAATGGCTGTACATATGTTCATTTAAAAAGAGACTGTTAGGGATGTGTGAACAGGTTTGACGTTGAATGTGTTCATTGTCAAACCAGTTTGGTTTGACTGTTTGGGGTCGAACTGAACCACCCCGTTTGGTCTGATCCTGGACCGAACCCCACTGGGGGCTCATGATTTTAAAAATTAAAATCATTTTTATTACACTTACCCCCTCCGGGGCAGTTGTTTGAGGTCTGTGGAGGTTCTCCCTCCCTTCGCTGGCCTCCCTTATGCCATAATTTGGCCATTTGGCTGCTCTTTCAGCTTTTCTCCCACGGCGTGTTGGCCATTTTGGAGGCTGCCACACCTGTGCAATGGGCCTCTGTGTGGCCTGGGATGACCCAAAATGGCCACCGCACCAAGGGAGAACAACTCCCTTGGAGGGGGTAAGTGTAATTAAAAAATAATAATTAAAAATAAAATTGTGAACCCCCCTTGGACTGGACTAAACCAGGTGGGGATTCAAGGGACTGTCGGACCGAACAGGCCTGGTCCAGTTTGGATCCAGTTCAGACTTGAACCAAATCAGACCAGCCAGTTCAGTGCACACCCCTAGTGACTGTGGGTACAAGCTACTTCAAATGCAGGGTACAGATAGAAATGCACTACTGCATCTGTGTTGAACATAATCTGTGTTGAACGGATGTGCACACAAAACTGGGTCATGCAAATGGCCAGTGCACATGCACGGCAGCCTAAAAAATAGCTTCTGCATATGCAGAGGGCTGAAAGGGCCCAGGGAGACTCAAGGGAGGCCTGTAGTGGGAGGGAAGCTACCAGAGAGCCCCCGGGGCCGCAGCAGCACTCGGCAGTGGTAAGTAGTTACTTTTTTAAGGGGACCAGTTTTATTCATCCCTGCCACCTTCAAACTGGCTCGGCTGGTTTAGCTCGACCTCAAACCGAATAAGGCTCAGCTTGAGGTCAAGCCTTCGAGCTGAGCTGGTTCGAGCTTGAGCCTGCTTGCACACACCTAATGCGTACAAATCTTTATGTGCCAACACTAAACACATTGTACTGTATTGAACACAACATGAACAGAGCTCTAGTGGTTGCTTAATAATTGGTCTGTTTGCATTGGACATCAGCTTTTAAAATAGGAAATGATTACCATGAAAGCATCAATTGTTCATACTAGTACCTATACCATTAAACAGGTAAGTGGACAGGTGCAAAAGGGAAGAACACATTTTTGTTCACATTACAATCTGAGCCAGAAAAGAACTAAAGACAAATCCTGAGTCATAAAGCAATCAGATAGAAGCTCTTATCAATGAGTAATAGTGAAATGTGGAGGTTCTTACTCAGTTGAAACACCTGAAGCATTTAAAGGAAAGGTCAAAAAGGTTTAATAAGACTAATGAAATTTCTCAGTAGGGAAGGATCACGTCTTTATCAGCTACCAAATTCTGCCTGAAATTCTAAGGCAGAATAATGCTCTAAAATAGAACAGTGCTTTTATTGGAATCTTACGTATTCTTTTTCAGGTTTGCATTTATCTAGGAAATGATCTGTTGTTGATAAGCCTTAAAACCTCACAGCCCATGATGCATTGTGACTTTTAGCAAAATAAGCGAGAACTAAAATATCTGGAGGCTGTAACTGAAACTAACAGACAACATTTACAAATGCAATATGAAGGATACAGTAAATTGTTTTTTGACAGAAGAAAATGTCATTTGGCTTGGGAAATGAACTTGACGATATAATTCTTCTGGGAAAGGAGAAATTGTACATAGCTAGTTGATAAGTTGCCATGAACTCCCAAGAGTTCATGCAGAAAGAAATGATGTATCCTACCCTGATGTTCCTTTATCATGGAACCAAATGGGCAAGCCACAAGAGACGTTGAATGTGAACCAAAGGAATGGTGGAAAGCGCACTTTTAAAGTTACATTTCTAAATTCAGCTTTAAATGAAAAATGATGTGTTTTTAACTTGCAGCAACAGCTTTTCACAAGCTGTTCTTCCCTCGATATTGTCAGTTTGATGAATCATGACATTTGTGTCATGCCTCGTTACATTAGCAGAATGGCAGGATGTTTGTGTGTGTGTGTGTATATAGGGAAGGAGGTTAGCTTCTGTTATGTGACTGCTCATTGGATTTGAGCAGCAAGGCCCACAAAACATGTGCCGTCAACCACGGAGCCTGCTGGAATGATCCAACTTAGCAACCAGATCTTTTGAAGGAACAGTACAAAAGGTCACTGTCGCATTTCGGGAATGACAAGTGCTTTATTTTTATTTATAAACTTAAATAACAGGAGGTGTAAAGAACACTTTGTGCACTATATGTTTTTGTCTTTCTGAATAATCTGTTATAATTGCACAGTGAGTACATGATACTGGGTTCGTATAAAATATCAAACACAGCATTACAGAAGTCCTGTAATTCTTGAGCCTCAATATTTACTAATCTGCCATCTTATTTTTTAAATTTATTTTACAGTTATATTTCCTCCGAGGAGCTCAGAGTGGTGTACATGGTTAGGTTTGCCCTCACAACAACCCTGTGAAGTAGGTTAGGATGAGAGATACATGACTGGCCCAGAGTCACCCAGTGAGTTTCATGGTTGAATGGGGATTCAAACTCAGGTCTTCCCAGTCCTAGTCCAAAACTCTAACCACTATGCTAGGATGACATAATCACAAACAACATCATTGAGGTGTCACTATGTGTCCCTACAACTGTACCCGATTTGGTTCATATTGGTACAGGCCTTGCGAAGTTGATGTGGGGGGGACATATACACAGACACATGGACACAAGAAATGCCAGGTGATCTCATAAGCCTACTGGAAACTAGGCTAATAAAACAGTAAAAACAATTAGAATAATTTCACAGAATAAAGGTTAAAACAATTTCATAGGGGAAAAACAATTTAACAGTTTAAAATTAATTTCAGTTAAAAGCCTGAAAAAGCCTGTGTCTTGAGGGTCTTCTTAAAAGCAAACAGAGATGGAGATGTACTTATTTTGACAGGAAGCATATTCCAAAGCCATGAGGCAGCCACAGAGAAGGTCCAGTCCTGAGCTGCCATGAAACGAGCCAGTGGCAACCGTTACTGGACTTCCCTAGATCAATGTTTCTCAACCTTTTCAGGGCCAAGGACCATTAAATTCTTTGTGCGCAGTTTCAAAGACCGCTACATTCTTTGTGCGCAGTTGCCTGGACCAGCAGTCAGTAAAGGGGTATCAAGTTTAAGTTTGTTTGTTTGTTTGTTTGTTTAACAGACTTCTATAGCGCCCAAAACATGCATCTGTGGGCAGTTAACAATTAAAATAATATAATGAGAATTAAAATCATTACAATTGGAATCATTTAGAAGCAAACATTAAACATTAAAACTATAAATCAGGGGTTCTCAACCTTGGGTCCCCAGATGTTGGTGGTCCTTTTAAAAAGTAGTTCCCACCCCCACCCACCCCCCGTACTCCACACATGTATTTGGAAGTAAATGCCCACTGATTTCAGAAGTCACTTTCAAGGAAAAAGGAGCAGGACTGCTACCTCATCCTAAGAACCTGACCCCTCAAACTTCCAGCTCACCCTTTTTCCAGCCATCCCTCACACACAAACTCCGGTCCATTGCCAGGCACTTCTCCAACTCGTCCCACCCATGGAATAGAAATAAAGAAGTATGCAAATACTCTTGCCTTTTCCCAAAAGGACGACCAGCCAAAGCCTGTTCTGCACTGAGGGGAGGGGGGGGAGGGACACCGGCTGAAGCCCAAAGAGGAAGGGACCACTGGTTGAGAAACCGTGCCCTAGATTATCTTAATTGGTGGCTGGGTTTATGACAAAGAAGGCACTCTCTTAAGTACCCTGGACCCAAGCCATTCAGTGCTTTATAGGTAATAGCCAGCACTTTGTATTTTGCTCGGGAAACATATCAGCAGTCAGTGCGATTCTTTTAAAATAAGTGTTATATGGTCCCTTAGGGTGTCCCAGAGACCAGACTGGCTGTCTCATTCTGTACCAATTGTAGTTTCTGGATTACATACAAAAGCAGCCCCATGAAGAGTGCATCACAGTCAAGCCTGGAGGTTATGCACCAATATTATAAGAACATTTAACTACAGATAAGGTATCAGCTGAAGCTGGTAAAAATTGCTCCTGGACACTGGACACTGGACACATCCTATGAATTCAGTGAAACTAAAGTGCACAATTAAATATTATTTTTATTATTATTATTACATTTATATCCCGCTCTTCCTCCAAGGAGCCCATTTTGAATCATGGACATGGAATCTTCATAAAATATCTAGAAAGCTCAGCATGCCCAAGGTGCAAGGGAGGGAAGAGGGATCTAATGAATGATTCCCTCCCACAGCAACAGGACTACTTAGTGTATTGTTTATCCCCAAATTTCATTGTCAGAGAACACTTCGCAGTTTCTTAATTTTTTAAAAAAAATCATAATATACTTGCCTAGCAAAGCACATTGTTTCTTTTGTTTTTTCCAGTGCAAAACTTTGAGAGTGCTGCATGTTAACATATTGCTTAGTCCCACCTGAATCTTATCTGTCTGGCCCATAAGATATTTTTAGGAAGGTGCTTTTCATGTTCCCACTCTGTCAGAGGCTAAGGGTGACATTAGCATAACAGCAAGTCTCCTCTGGAGCTGCCTCCACTCCCTTTGAAGCGTGATTGTAACCTTCTCTGCCCATATTTAGAAGGAAGCTAAAAACTCTCCTCTTTACCTGTGCTTTCTAAAAAAATAATTGTGACTTGAGTTGCTGGGTTTAAAAAAAAAACTGAGGTTTTTGATATATCTTTTGACTGTTTTTAATATTGTTTTCAGTGTTCTCATGTTCTTAACATATAAAGGCTATTAAATAAAGACTATTCACACGACATCACCTTAAGTGGTGCAGTGGGGAAATGCTTGACTAACAAGCAGAAGGTTGCCAGTTCGAATTCCTGCTGGTACTATATTGGGGAGCAGTGATATAGGAAGATGCTGAAAGGCATCATCTCATACTGTGTGGGAGGAGACAATGGTAATACAATAGAATACAAGACAATGGCCTCTTGTATTCTACCAAAAGAAGACCAGAGGGCTCTGTGGGCAACAGGAGTCAAAATCGAATTGACGGCACACTTTCCCTTTATTCGCACAACACAGGCTGCCTGCATTATCCCAGGCAGCTCATGTCATCTAGAGTGCTGGGAGCCCTGCTCTCCCACTGCTCCAGACCTGGCTAGCCCAGTTTTTCTACCCAGGGTTTTAGCAAGGTAAAATGAACCTATGGTCCATTACATTGGTAGCTGATCTTGTCAACGATTGCCCCTGGGAAACTGAGCGCCCAACTGCCTCGCTAAATTTCAACTGACTCCCAACTAAATTTCTTCTTTAGTTGATTGTCTGCACGGAGGCAGGTAGGAACTTGCCTCCATGGCTGCCATCCCCACTGCCCAGATAAGAGGGTTGTGTACTACCTTCTAGTGTTAGCTGCTGTTAATTCCTTATGGAACATAAAGCAGGATATAAGCATTTTAATAAATTAAATAAAATATCTCCACTCATGTTTTTAAACACTTTATAAATAAATGGCCTGAAAATGACCAAAATGCATATATCCTTGTAATGTTAGAATGTAACTTGTGGCTTGCAATGGTTCTAGAACTTTCTCTGGAGGTCATGGGTGGAATTCTGTGGTTTGCTTCTTGCAGAGAAAGAACTTCCTCTAGAGAAATGATTCTTTGCTCCAAAACAATGGGCTTTTGCCTCAAAGGAAGGCTTGTTTCTATAGAGGAAGGAAACCTTAAAATACCACCCCATGTTCATATCTCTCTGATACTTCTCTACACAAACTTTTTCAAATTCTCTGGAAGGATATGCAATGTTGTTTTTTTAAAACACACACATACACACACACAACTCTGGCTCAGATCAAACAGTTGCCTGGAATTTTAAAAAAGTATTAAAATATTTGTAAGGATTGTACATATTACATCTGAGGTTTGAAGAAGAGATATGTGAGTAGGTGAAAGGCAAGGAAAATTGCTCGTTGTTTTATACTAAATTTGCTTGCCATACTGTTGCCAATTCAATATGTCTCCCCCTGAACAGATGTAACTACTATTTTAAAAAATCCTTAAAGACAGCATATCACCATCATGACAAAAATGACACTGTATCTCTCATTTTGCCAACTTTTTTATACAGCATACAGCCCTCAGTAGCAGGAGTATAATGACATGCTTGCTTTCTTCCAAGTGCCCCAGCCTAAATGCATTTCAGAGCTTAATTAAAGACTCATAAGTGGGAAAGCATATGTTAATTAAGAATATTTACGAATGGAATAAAGTAACTTGAGCATGATCTTGTGATTAAGGATGACAGTTTGGGATAGCTTTTTCTTTTTTTCTTTTTGGTAATTGCCTATGTAAGGTGGATATGTATTTTGTAAGTATTGATGTTTTGCAGTTCCTGCTTTCCATGGCTTTGATTTACTGCTCATTTTGAAAACAGCCAACGCCATTTTGAGAGAAGGGTGTCTTGTAAACAATGATCAAAGTGTAAATTTATGCAAATGCAATGCTTCACCTTAATTACCTTGATAGCGCTTGTCAGCAGCCTTTTCCATGGTTTCACTGATTAGCAAGCTATCACAAATAATTATTATTTCATCTGCAATTAAAATGATGCTGCAAACTGGCTTGTTGCCCAGTCACTATATTGCATCCCACTCCTCAGCCGGCTCCTCTGGAGTTATGCCACATTGCACATCATAAATTAGCAGTCTGATTTCATCCCATCATTCTCTATAAATCCCTGAACTTTATTATCCCATAAGACAGTCCCCTTCCTCACCATCTAGAGGTAAGATTACTACATTAAAAATGTTAAATATGGCTGCAGATGGAGCACTCAGTGTTGTTTTCTGCATGCATAGTTTACAATATTACTCCTACTATCTACCAAGTAAAACCTTTCTTCTGCTGGTGTGTGATTTTTATTGTTTACACAGCTTTGGATGATCTGGTGCAATAAATCTGGACCATCATACAAAAACATTCATTTGGCCCTGTTAAATTCAGTAAGGACTTACCAAATAAATCTTCCCAATGTCATAGGGACATAGAAAGCTGCCTTATACCAAGCTCAGACCATTGATCCATCTAAACTTAACAATCAATCAATCAATCAATCAATATAAAATAAAATAAAATCTCAGTACTCTCTATACTGGGAGTGCCCAACTCAAATGCCCCAGTGGGAGCATTCTTCGTGGAAGAATATCTTACAGTGCTCATACTTCTAGTCTCCCATTCATATGCAACCAGGGTGGCCCCTGCTTATCTAAGGGGACAAGTCAAGCTTGCTACCACAAGACCAGTTCTCCTCCTCAGCTACACATGACTATGGGCGGGTTCTCAGGATCAGGTAATGTTAGTTATGCCACTGAAAGTTGGGTGGTAGAGGCACATGCGCTCCTGCAAAAGCCAGTGGCAGAGGCACGTGCACCCCTGTGAAAGCCAATAAACTGGTCTTACGCCAGGTTCAATGTTGGCAGGACGTTGCTGGACATTCAACCACAATCAGTACCATAGATTGGATCTTAGATCACTGATTGTGGTTGAATGTTTGGTGGAGGTGCGGCACCCAGCTTACATTGAAGCTGGTCACGTTACCAGTGAGCATGCGCTCCTCCCATGGGACCATGGTGCACCTCCCAATTTTCAGCAGCATAGCTAACATCACTTGAGTGTGGGAACATGCTTTTGTAGTTTTCTTGAGCATCACCACCAGTGTTCCCTCTAACCGGCATTCCCAGGTGTTGTTGATTACAACTCCCAGAATGCTCAGCTGCAATGGTTTTTGCTTGGGGATTATGGCAGTTGTAGTCAACAAAATCTGGGAATCCCTATTAAAGGAAACACTGGTCTCAAGTAGAAACACTGGATATTCTACATGGAAGGAAAGTAATTAAATTCATATGTTCAGGACCACTTCAATGTGAATGCTTAAAACAAATCTACAGCAGGTGCCTCCAGATTAAGCTCAGCAGCTGAGGTAATAGTAAATATGCTGGAATCTGAAATGCATAGGCACATGTTGGTGCACCATCATCTTCTGATGTTGGAACTGAAAGGTGGAACAGAAACTGGCAAACTCTCTGAAGGTATTCCACCTAGAAGACACAATCAATCGCTGTCACGCTGTGTCATGATCAAGTGTACCCAAGCATGTCGAACCAACAGCCTTTCATCTATGAAGACATTGACAGATGATTGAAAATCCTTGAAAAACTGACTACAATTAGTTTTTGATAGAGTGCGTGATGGAATGGCATAAAGCTCAACATTACCATAGAACACAACGGTGCAAAATTTATGGCCACACCTACTTTTTGACTTGCATTAGTGACATATGAGCCTCAGCAGACAAATTATGGTTTGTCTATAACAGTACATTTGATCACAGCTGCTGGCAATGGCATTCTGCTTAAGTGTCAGGCTGTTCTGAACAAATCTGGAAGTCTGGAAATGTGGCAACAACTATTGTTTATTTAATACTGCCAGGAAACTCTTAAGAACTAAGCATAATACTAGCAACAGCATAACCTGGGCCAAGAGGCAGAATAAACTGCAAAACTATCAGAATAAATTGGACAACTGAAGTGTATATAAGGGGATGAGTCCATTGCTCAGTGGAGGAGCATCTGAATGCTTGCCAGGGTTCATTCCCTTGCAAAAGAACATAAGAACAGCTACTGGATCAGGCCCAAGGCCTATCTAGTCCATCATCCTATTTCACACAGTGACCCACCAGATACCTCTGAGAAGCCTACAGGCATGCTCTCTCTCTTCTGTTGCTCCCCTGGAACTGTTATTTAGAGGCATCTTGCCACTTAGGCTGGAGGTGGCCTATAGCCAAAGACTAGTAGACACTGATACACCTGTCCTCCATGAATTTGTTCAAGACCATTTTAAAGCCATCCGAACTAGTGGCCATAACCACATCCTATGACAGTGAATTCCATAGATTAATTATGCACTATGTGAAAAAGTGCTTCCTTTTGATAGTGCTAAATTTCCCAGCCATCAGTTTCATGGGATTTTATACACCTCTATCATGTCTTCCTACAGTTGCCTCCTTTCCAAACCAAGACGCCCCAGATGCTGTAGCTTTGCCTCATAAGGAAGGTGCTCCAGGCCCCTGCTCATCTTGGTTACCCTCTTCTGCACCTTTTCCAGTTCTACAATGTCCTTCTTAAGATACAGTGACCAGAAGTGCATGCAGTACTACAAATGTAGCTTCACCATAGATTTGTATAAGGGCATTATAATATTAACATTTTTATTTTCAGTCCCTTTCCTAATAATACCTAGCATGGAATTGGCCTTTTTCACAGCTGCCACACACTGAATCAACACTTTCAACGAGCTGTCTACTACAACCCCAACATCTCTCTCCTGGTCAGTCATTGACATTTCAGACCCCATCAGTGTTTATGTGATCTTGGGGTGGTGGTGTTTTTTTGCCCCAATACGCATCACATTACACTTGCCAACACTGAACTGCATTCGGCATTTTGTCGCCCACTCTCCCAGTTTGGACAGATTCTTTTGGAGCTTTTCACAATCTGTTGTGGATTTCACTGCCCTAAATAGTTTAGTGTCATCTGCAAATTTGACCACTTTGCTGCTTACCCCAGCTTCTAGATGATTTATGAACAAGTTAAAGAGCAGTAGTTCCAGGCAGGCCTGGAAGAGACTCCTGCCTGTAACCTTGGAGAGCCACTGGCAGTCTGTATAGATCAGGCCTGCATAACAGAAGATCTGGGGGTCAGGTCTGGCCTGCAGGAAATTTGTTGCTGGTCCTGCAGCAACAGAAGAAACCATGAAGAGCTCTTGGCCTGGCCTGCTGACATGGCTCAGTGAAGCTGGCCACTTGAGAACAGATGTCTCCTGTGCCTGGGCCCAAGCCCAAAGAAACCAACTCTCTTTCCCCACTCACCTTTCCCCTGACTCCAACTCTCTGTCCCCTCATTTTCATTAACTTTTTAAATAATTTTAAATAATCTTTATCAAATGTCTTTCTGTCTATTGCAGGAGTGCACAACTTCATCCTACCCCAACCCCCAGCCACAGTGGCCATTATTCACAAGTGATGGGGAGCGCCAAAGTTATGTACCTCTGATGTAAACCACCCTGAGCCATTTTTGGAAGGGCAGTATAGAAATCAAATCAAATCAATCAATCAATCAATCAATCAATCAATCAATAAAGGGTAACATCCAAGCTAAGTAAATCATGAGAATTTCCCATTGAAATTAATGGGACTTAAGTTAGCCATGATTAAACAGCCTCATCAATTTCAAAAGTGCTTAGTCATTACTTCCTAACCCAATAAATATATAAGAATAATTTGAATGTCATGTGGCAAACTCCTCTCTCTATCCAAGGCTGGACTAATGGAGAAAAACAGACTAGCCCAGAGGAATGGGAAGGGTGGGCTGCTAGAAAGGCCAGAATTCTGGAAATTCCATGTCCTCTCATTAGCTCTGTTGGAATCTCTCTGATGCTGTTCCTCTTTATTCCTTTCCAAATGTTGTTTCTAATTAATTTTTGCACACTACAACATCATATGGCAGATTATTTCTCACTGCATCCCTAGCATATATAGCTCATAAATAATTCTCTCCTATATTTATATCCACCCATTGTCATCTTTAGTCATTAGCTTAATGACCTTTCCGACATGACTTTCAGATTCATCTTAGCTACACACTAATGCTTATCCAATCAATATCCAAGGAAAAGATGGCCTAGACAGCTTGTCCATGCTCCCCCAATGAGCTGTTTGTCTATCAACACAGAAATAATTTATGTATACAGCTAGTACATAGAAATTCTGACACATCAGATAAAATTAAAACTCAGATATCCAGAAATAGCCATCTGTCACTAACAGCACTTTGCAAGCCCTATAAATTATGCTAATCCTGAAGACCCTCCTCAGAATTCACAATATTCTAGTCTTAACAATTGGGATATCAAGTTTTTCAGTCTGGCATACAAGTACAGCTAAACATGATCAAGGAAGCTCTTTTTATTATGCAGTTTCAGGAATTAAAACTCATTTCTTAAAGGCATGCATAACATAGAAGCATTCATCACTGTCTTCTTACAGTGCTCAGACAGATGCTACTTTTACAGCAGAGCTATGTTTCTTTCTTCAGATTGCTGTGTAAAACTATACAATCCATAGTTATTCTTCACTATCAGTCCAAAACATTAAGACAGAAAGCGGTGCTGGTTTCTGATTTGTACACAAGTAATGTGCCTTTGTGGACATCTCAGTGTCCATGAAAATAGATTACATTGCTTTTCCTGAGCACCATGAACGTGACTGGCAACCTTCTCCTTGGATCTGCCGATGTATAGCAAGTTTACCTTGAAAATATTGACATGGAAGTGTTTGTATTAGCATATGGCAACCATAGGGATCATGTGGACGCATCAATATTTTAAAAGTCTTTGGTTGCTTATGAGAGGTGTTAAAGAAAAAAGATCAAAGTTAATAGTTATGGCTATGTGGGAACAAAAGTGATGGATAAATTAGAGGATGGGGAAAGGAATGGGATTAGATTCTATGGGAGCATTTGGGAGACTTTTCTCCTGCTTTTTCCCATCAACCAAAGCCTGGTTTAGACATTATGCTGTACAAGTATAGAGATGTCTGCACACTCATACATCTGTTTTGTGTGAATGACTGTGACCGCGTCCATGTTAAAAGTGAAACTCGGTGCAGGACATGTCCCTCAAATGCATAGTACAAATAGGAAGTATACTGTTGTATCTGCGTTCAACATAATATGTGAATAACAGTACCTGTGTACAGATCTGTTCCTGTGTACACTGTACGCTCATTGTACGAATGTTGATGTGTGAATGAGCCTCAATGTTCAATTGAATCCGCTGTACCTTGCGAGCCATATCCTGGAAGTTTTTGAAGTTTCATGTGCCTAACAACCAACTCACTAGGGCTCACTAAACTTAGTTTCAAGAGTATTGTTACAATTCAGAAGAAAAGAGAGAGCCACCTATTTAGAATATCTATATCTATATCTATATCTATATCTATATCTATAATTCTCTAAGGCATACCCATGGATAATCCCATTGCGTGGCAGCTCCTGCGAGACTTCGCAAGCAGTAGCACTGTGGTAATTAGGCAGTGGAGATTCCATATGCAGATAGGCAGGAGGAGTGTGTGAAAGCAGAAGTACCATAGTGATTGGGCAGTTGGAATTCCATATGCAGATAGGGAGGAGGAGCCTGTAATGGTTAAGGTCAGGTGGGATTCAGCTCTTACTGGTCAGAAGATGAACATAGAGAGGAATCGATATATAGAAAAGGATAGTGGGCAGGGGTCTGTGAAGAGAGGGGTCATGAGAGAGAAAGAACCCCTTTAGGAGAAGGAGGCTGCCATTCTTTTGCCATTCTGCATTCAGTTAGATGACGAAACAAGATGAACAAGATCAGTTAACTTGGGAAGGGCAAGAGAGAAAGAGGGAAAGAAAGAAAGAAAGAAAGAAAGAAAGAAAGAAAGGGGATGTCAATTGGCAGCAAAGAAGGGCCCAGTCAACCACTGCTGCTGTTTGGGGCTATCGAGGCCATTGGTGGAGGGAGGCAGGCAGGCAAGGGATGGGCCCGGACCTGTAAGTGGCCTGAGCAGAATGAGCGGCCATGGAGGTGGCAGCAATGAGAAAGGGCCCGGTCAACCACTGATGCTCCTGTGGGGAGCAGCAGGATCTGGGCTCAGGTGAGGGTGGATAAGTCTCTGGGGATAGGGGGCTGCAGCTTGGCTACTACTACCACTACTACTACTACTACTACTAATAATAATAATAATAATAATAATATACTGATCTTCAACAAAATTCTCAAAGTGGTTGACATAGAAAAATAAATAATACATAAATAAGATGGTCCCCTGTCCCCAAAGGGCTCATGACCTAAAAAGAAACATAAGGTAGACACCAGCAACAGTCACTGGAGGGATGCTGTGCTGGGGTTGGATAGGGCCAGTTGCTCCCCCCCTGCTAAATATAAGAGAATCACCAGTTTAAAAGATGTCTCTTTGCTCAGTTAGCAGGGGTTAACTGAGGCGCCAATAGGCACCATCAAAGCTGCAGCCACGACCAAGAGGGGTGAGGGGGATGGAGTAAAGGGATAGAGGAGTGACCAAGATGGTTGAGGGGGAGGGAAGCAACCGGATGGAGAAAGAGCAGGAGTGCAGCTCAGGTGAGAGTGGAGAGATCTCTGAGGTGAGGGGGGGCTGTGGCAGGGGGTGAGGGGAGCAATCGAGTACTAGCATGCCGATGCTCTGTGCAGGTTGAGCTAGTTCATATATATTTTCCATATATGGCATTCTTAAAAGTAGAAAAGGGGAACATGAACCAATTGGTCCACAGCACTAGCCCCTTCTGTTTATAACTATCAAACTTCAAAGATTTATGTCACACACAGATAGAGCTCTACTGATATGTATTGGATGGAACTGAATTGATTTTATCCTTATGTTTAAGATTGGAAAGTGAAACATTAAGTCTCACGTTAAAACTCTTGTCACTAAATATATATGTATGTCATTTCACTACCTAGGGAAAGTAAACTTGTTTGTGCATAAATTTAGGACTTGCCAACAATTACAGCCAGCATCATTAAAATATAAGGCATCTGTACAGAATGTTTGTCAATAGAAGATACCATAAAAGGGCTCTCTCAACAGTTTAACATTCTTGAAGTAATAATGAATGGCACATTATAGACTAGTAAATTCTGAAAATAGAACGCATAACACATAAAAAATATTGTTAATATCAGCAACTCTGAGAGACTGGAAGACAAAATAGATTAAAAACTTCATTTGGAGAAATTAATGGATGTATACATAATGTTAAAGCAGAGACGGATGGTTAGTTTAGCCTGATTCATATTTAAGTGAACTGGTCTTGCAGAAAAGATTAATAAAAGTATAAAATGTCTACAACATCCTGATCACAGTGGACATTAATTTTATCCTTCTTTAATGTTGCTGCAAGTTCCAAGAAGACCATTTGGACTCATTTGGTGCATTTAAATTTGAAAGCGCTATTTCATTTAGAGTAATATGGAATCCTGTAAATCAATTGCTTCTTGAACAATTCAAGGAAAATTATGCATAGTTTTATATTAATTTATCAATCAAGCCAAAGTTTTATGACCCACTGATTTCAGTAGAAGTGTTAAGCATGGACTTCACTCTTTCTCCCAGTGAAATTAAGAAGATTCAGAAGTGAATAACTTTGACTTGTGTCCAAAATCTGTAAATAAATACTCTGCTATAAATGCAGGAGCTTAGCCTATCTATTACAATGTCCCTTACAAAAGACAAAATAACCCAGTGTGAAATTTCCCCAAGAAGCCTTCTTTTCTGTTTATTCCTTGATATGGAGACCATGCTGGTTCAAATGTGTGGTGCATGTTTGTACCTGGAGCTGCACCCACAGCCCCAGCTAGGTAGTAAAAACACCAGTGATTTATTTCAGGAAGTACTGCAGAGGGAAGGCAGAATCACCAAAAATAACCCTTCCACATTAAGCAATGAGGAGTGCTCTTCTATGAGTTCAGCATTACTCTAGATGTCAGCGACTGAGTTGCAATGCAAAACCAACTGCTGGAATGCAGATGGGATTTGTCATACACAAAACTATATTATCTGCAAACAAGGATATTTAGTGGTGTGTGGACCCTGCCTGTGTCTCCTGAATATGTGAGTCTTCTTGTAGACCTTTCACAAGTGGGTTCATTGCTACAAAAGAGAAGACAAAGGACATCCCTTTCATGGTTCCCATTGAATGTGAAGTCTTGAAACCTATAATTATTCACTTTCTGGCCTCTAGAAACCTCATGATGTGCCCTTA
The DNA here is from genome assembly GCF_027244095.1 of Hemicordylus capensis. Classification (NCBI taxonomy): domain Eukaryota; kingdom Metazoa; phylum Chordata; class Lepidosauria; order Squamata; family Cordylidae; genus Hemicordylus; species Hemicordylus capensis. The sequence continues at coordinate 122,086,233 of NC_069659.1, forward strand.
TTGTCTAGAAGCGGCCCAACCCAAATCTCATATGGTAAGCTCCTTCCAGGCAATCACTGTGTGAAACAGGATGCTGGACCAGATGGGCCTTGGGCCTGATCCAGCAGGGCTGTTCTTATGTTCTTATGTAAGACTTCATCAGCATCCAAGATTAGGACAGCCAGCAGGATGATATGGTTCTTTCAATGGTTAATAACACCAAGTGTAGTAAGAGTGTTCCTGACTAGAAAATCAACAGATCAATAGTCAAATATGTGCCTCCTAGTATTATCATTTAGTCTATTCACTAGTAAGTATGGCCATTCACATGACCAGAAGGCGGGGAGGGTGTGCGGGTGGGCGGAAAGACTGTGCTGTACTTTCCTTCTCCTCAGACAATCTTCCTGCACATCTGGCCATGCAACTTGGCTGTGCACATGAACAGTGCTCCCAGGAGTTGTGTGGCTTGCCCGAGGCTGGGACAATGCATCCCACCCTTCGGGAATCCCACAATGCAGCGCACACTGAGTGAGGTGCACTGGGGAATTCCCCCATCAGACTGGTGCTCTAGGCAGCCTGAGCAAACACACAATCCTGGCATTGGGAGTAAGGGTGCGCTTGTGCCCTTAACCTCGCCTATGAGCCAGGGTGAAACGCAGGGTTAGGCTAGGTGGGATGCTGGGATTGGGATCAGGCTGGGCTGTACCAGCTTGGGTTAGCCACCCCATCTGGTATCCTGTGATCCGGTATCCCTGCCTCCATGTGGTGGAACTTACCTGTCCTCTTGCTTATGCATGGTGGTCATTTGCATGGTCAGCAAATGGCCATCGTGCATGCACAGAGGCCAGATGAGTGCTGTAGGTGGAGCCTCCAGTGTGCAGGATATTGGATGGGGCACCATTGCTCCTTGCATCTTCCATGTGCTGGTGGTATCGCCAGTTACAACTTTTAAAAGTCTCTCCTCACTCCTACTGCGCCACCCTCACCGGCCACCTCTGGCAGTAAGAAAACAAAGTAATATGTGTCTGCCTATATATTTATCTGTTGTACATGAACACCATGAACACCACTCCCTTCTCCTTAGAGGGGCATCCTAATTAGTGATCAGGATTGGCTGTGGAGTGGTTTCAGAAAATCTGCACAGTACTGACACACTATTTCATATTTTATAATTAGATTTTGAAAAACATCTCCTAAGATGTTGATATGACATCTTCCTTGAGCAGTAAAATTTACAAGAAAAGATAAAAGAAAAGAGTGGAGGGAGGAGAAAGCTGTGAGCGATTTAAATCTCCATGAAAAAATGCTATGTGAGGAGACGTCTTTGAACATTACCAAGGACAATGGTTATGTTAATTTATCTGTGCCAGAAAACTGAGTTATTTATGGCTGTGGGCTACTGGTTTACGTTCATGTTGTTGCTTTTGAGATTGCTTGAATGAGACAATCAAACAACTTCATAGAGCTGATAACAAGAAGATTTATACTGCTGCAGTGAAACAAAAAGAAAAAAAGGCTTCTGTTATTTTGCTATGTAAAGCATAAGGAAAAGCACTCAGGAGAAGAAGAAAGCACTGACATTAAGTCTTAAGGGAAAGTAATTGAGATCCTTTAATTAAGAATTATCTGCTATAAATCATATTGGATTGACCGAAGAGCATGAATTAAATGAAGAAATACCACCACATTCTGGGACTCTCACTCATGTTGTTGTTGTTGTTGTTATTATGATTATGATTATGATTATGATTATGATTATTATCATACCATCAGCAGGCATTTGTGTGTGTATGAGAAACTCTGAGGTGAAAACCCAACCTTGACCTCAGGCTATAAAAATGAATGGAGAGGGCCAGGCACTATGAAGTTGCTGGCAAGAAAGAGGCAAGAAGAAAATTACCCTCAGTCATAGCCGTTTCTATAGTTTTCATGTGGGCTTTTGCTCTCCAGGGTTCATTTACTGTCCTCATTTTGGTTCTCAACAGCAACGTAAGTGTATTTTCCTGGGGAAAGATGTTGCTGGAATATGAGAGGGTTAAGATGGTGATTTATTTTATTTTATTTTATTTTATTTTATTTTATTTTATTTTATTTTATTTTATTTTATTTATTTATTTATTTATTTATTTATTTATTTATTTTTACATTTCTATACCACCTTTCGTTAAAAGAAAACCCCAAGGCGGTTTACAAAAATTAAAACACACAATAAAAGCAATAAAACATCAAGCAATAAAAACATCAAGCTAAAAACATATAAAACAAGCATAAAAACAAGACAACAGATAACAGATAAAAACACAAAGAAGCCGCAGTAAAAGCGATTATGCAAAAGCCTGGGTAAAAAGCCAAGTCTTTAAAAGCTTTCTAAAAGCCGTGATGGAGTCTGAGGAACGAATGGCCACTGGGAGAGCATTCCAGAGTCTAGGGGCAACAACAGAGAAGGCCCTGTCCCGAGTGCACGAAAGCCGGGCCTCCCTCATTGTCGGCACCCGGAGCAGGGCCCCCTCAGATGTCCTCGTCAAGCAGGCAGCAACTCTTGGGAGCAGGCGGTCCCTCAAATACCCCGGGCCCAAACCATTAAGGGCTTTAAAGGTCAAAATCAGCACCTTGAATTGGACCCGGAAACAAACTGGCAGCCAGTGCAGCTCTTTCAAAATGGGGGTGATATGTTCCCAACTGGCAGCTCTGGATAACACCCTCACTGCCGTGTTTTGCACTAGCTGCAGTTTCCGGATATTCTTCAAGGGCAGCCCCACGTAGAGCGCATTACAGTAATCCAGCCGCAACGTGACTAAGGTGTGGGTAACCGTGGCCAGATCTGCCTTCTCGAGAAAGGGATGCAGCTGGTGCACCAGCCGAAGCTGTGCAAAGGCACCCCTGTCCACCGCCTCCACCTGAGCTTCCAAAAGCAGAGCCGGGTCCAGTAGTACCCCCAAGCTGCGTACTTGTTCCTTCAAGGGGAGTGCAACCCCATCCAGAACCGGTAAAATCTCCTCATCCCGATTGGCTCTCCTACTGATCAACAGTACCTCCGTCTTATCCAGATTCAATTTTAGTTTGTTAGCCCACATCCAACCCATCACGGCCTCCAGCCCGCGATTAAGGACATCCACCGCCTCCCTAGGATCAGATGACAAGGAGAGATAGAGCTGAGTGTCATCCACATATTGCTGACAACTCAGTCCAAATCCCCGGATGACCTCTCCCAGCGGCTTCATGTAGATGTTAAACAGCATGGGGGACAAGACCGAACCCTGTGGGACCCCACAGGCCAACAGCCACGGGGCCGAGCAGTAGTCCCCCAGCACCACCTTCTGGACCCTCCCCTCAAGAAAGGACCGGAACCACTGCAATGCAGTGCCTCCGATTCCCATACTCGAGAGGCGGCCCAGGAGGATACCATGGTCGATGGTATCGAACGCCGCCGAGAGGTCCAGCAGAACCAACAGGGACACACTCCCCCTGTCTAGTTCCCGGCATAGGTCATCCACTAGAGCGACCAAGGCAGTCTCAGTCCCATACCCGGGGCGGAAGCCAGATTGAAAAGGGTCCAGATAATCCGTTTCATCCAAGACCCTCTGCAGCTGGGATGCCACCACACGCTCCATCACCTTGCCCAAAAAAGGAAAGTTAGACACAGGCCTATAGTTGTCTAGGTTGGAGGGATCAAGGGAGGGCTTTTTTAATAGTGGTCTTACCACCGCCTCCTTGAGGCACGATGGCATCCTGCCCTCCCTTAATGAAGCATTAACGATCACCTCCATCCATCTGCCTGTCCCCTCCCTGACAGCTTTTATTAGCCATGAAGGGCAAGGGTCAAGAGCGCACGAAGTCGCCCGCACACTGCCCAGGATCTTGTCCACATCCTCAGGCCACACCAGCCGAAATGAATCCAACACAACAGGACCAGATGGTACCAAAGGCACGTCTGCCGGAACTGCCAAAACTCTGGAGTCCAGGTCAGCATGGATGCAAGTGACTTTATCTGCAAAGCGACAGGCAAACCGATCACAAAGAGCTGTAGATGACTCATCCCCCATTGTCTGGGGGGATGTGTGGAGCAAGGTTTTCACCACACGAAACAGCTCTGTTTGTCTGCACTGAGCAGACGCAATGGAGGCGGAGAAAAATCATTTCTTCGCTGCCCCCACCGCCACGGCGTAGTCCCTAAAATGGGCTCTAGCCCTTTATAAAATCATGTGTAAGATAAAGAATGTAAATATAGAAAACAAGTTGGAAATCTCAAGGAATTGTGGGGTGATGGAAGAATTGTTTTGATTTAATTGCTGCTCTTCCTTTCACAATGACTCAATCATTAGAGGAGGATTGGGTCTGAGAAAACTGCCTGAGCCTTTGAAGTTTATAGGCTGCTCAGCTCCCTTTGTCCTTGAAGTGATTACAGGGGTGCTGAGGCAAACTGGCCATCACTGAAGTGCACTAAGGAATGTGCTTCCTCTGAGCACAATTCCCCACCTTTCCAATGACATTTGCAGCAGAAGGAGGCTGAGCCTGCTCATTGCTTTTCCATCCCCAAAACAATTCTATGGGTAAGAGGATATGCTTCTTCTGGGCCCTTCCGATGACCCAAACCAAATTTCAGAGGCTCCATCCCCTAACCTAAGGGGAAGAGCAGAAGGTTCAAAGTTCTAGGTTCTAGTTCTCTCCCTATTCCAAGATAGGGCTGAGAGAGATTCCTGCCTGCAACCTTGGAGAAGCCTCTGCCAGTCTGTGAAGACAATACTGAGCTAAACGCAGGGGCGTATCTAGCGTGAGGCTGCCAAAAAATGGCCACCGCACATGCTCAAATGGTCCCTGTGAGGCCCCAGAGGCCAGCAAGGGGAGGGGGAACCTTTGCAGACCCCCGCACGGCCTTTAGGAAGCCCCCCAAAGTAGCTACAGGTTTTATATATAAAATATGTCACTGTACACATATTCAGTTTGGCACTATGTACAGAGAATCAGGGCTTGTACTGAGCTGAAGCTTATGAGCTAGGATTGTATTCATTTGCTCTTACTTTGCTTCTTTTGATAAGTGAGTTAAATGTGATGTCTTAATAATATGGCTATTAATGGTGAGTTTGTCTTTGAATCAGTGTGAAATCCTTAGTATTAAGTCCCACTGGGAGTTTCTTTCTTTCTTTCTTTCTTTCTTTCTTTCTTTCTTTCTTTCTTTCTTTCTCTCATTTTAACTGTCTTTCTGAAATACTAGAATATATTCCAAGCAGTGACACAGTTTACTCTGCATATCCTTTAATTATTTTCAGAGTATTTGGGAAAAGTCAAATTCTCCATTTATTTTTAAAACTGATGTAATAGTGATGCTACAATGCATAGTAGAGAATTAGACAGGCACTTCTGTTTAGTGTTCCAAGTACACCTCCACATAGTATTTGGGTATTTCATGAGCCCCAGCATACTGAAATTTGTAGTTTTCCAGCATTTTTGGGTCTGGCTACGTCCACTGCTAAATAGTTTTTGAAATATTCAAAGATTAACGAGCTTGACTTGTATTTTTGAGCTGATATTATGGTAAAGTTATCTGAAAGATGGGTATCAGATGTTTGGACAGGGGGCACAATTTCAGTGCTTGCCCTAGGCGCTATTTTCCCTAGATACGCCTCTGACTAGACAGACCTATGGTCTGACTCAGTATATGGCAGCTTCCTATGTCCTACGTTCCTTAGCACTACCTATAGGCAGGTACATACAAGGCAATTCTTAGAAGCTCTCTCTGTGAGTGTGTGTAAGAGAATGTACAGTCTGACTATACAGCAATCACAAGGCAGCTTCAGAACTATTTCCCTCATATAGAGGCCATAGAAGTGTTGTCCAGTTTCCTAGGTTCAAGTGTATTTTCCCTCCATAGAACACTGATTTCATTTTATTAAGTCTAAGGAAACCTTGATATAACTTTGGTATGTACAAGAAATACATGGTATCCAGAAGACTGCTTCATACATTTTTAATTTTTACTATTCCACCAGGACAGCTTGCTAGCATACGCTACAACTGCTCATAAAACTCAACTTTTGCTTTCCAAGATTAATATTAATGAAAGGTCAATGGAATACATTCTAGTCTCTACAAATGCAATACATGGGCAATTTTATGAAGAAAAAAATAACACTTCAAGTTGTTCTTGACCATAAAAAGGTAATTCAGCAGAAAAGAGACTACTTTGATGACTGAAATCGGACTGACGTTTTGGCCTTATTATATTAACTGTGATATGATACATATTGAAACAGTATGACTATAAATAAAATGCTTTTGCAGATTCTGATATGCAGAGTTCTAATATTTCTCCAGCTTTGCTCTTTTTTAAACCTCAAAAGTAATGATTTTACAGGAGGGCACCACCATCTACCTTATTTTGTGGCAGTTCACAATCATTCACTGCCACTGACTGTCTCACACCCTGCGCATACAACTTTTCCATTCCCATATTAGCCAATCAGGGGTTATGTATTGATGTTACAATGCTACTTAACCTATCAGTTTGGGGTATATGCTGATGGCACTATGGCCAAATGAGGGTAATACAATTACTAAATATACTGTCACATGTGTGATTCTAACCAACATGATGATTTTTAAAAAGAGAACAATGTTAGGAACATTTTCACAATCTTGCCACAGCAATCCTGCCCAAACAAAAATTGCAAAAAGAAAGAACTATTGACATTGGTTCGATTGTTGTGAAATGGGCACAGCCATTTTCATTTTATTTATTTGCAATGTTTTAATACCTTCCAACTCAACAATTTCTAGATGGTTCACAGTGATTCAGATCAACAATTAACAAAAGCTAAAACCAGTCAAAACAATTAAAACAAAATAATTAGATAAATCAACCAAAAGCCTAATTAAAATATATGTCTTTAAGGCCACCTTAAATGTCAGCAGTGAAGTCAACGCATACATCTTGGAGTGCCTTTCAGTCCATCAGCAGCTACAGAGAAAGCCCAACCCAAATGAGTTGATGACAACTAGAGGTGGACCACACCAGATGATCTTAGTAAATGATGGAGATTATATAGAATTAGACTATAAGCTCTTAACTACCCACCGTATTTATATTACCTATAAAGCCATTTAGGACTTTATAGGTAATAACCATCCCCTTGTGCTTTGTTCAGAAACATACTGGCAGCCAGTGCAGTGTCTTTAAGACAGGGGTGATATGATCTCTTTGAGTTGCCCTGGAAACCAACCTAGCTGCTGAATGTTATACTAACTTCAGTTTCTGGACTGCGCACAAAGAAGGTTTTACATGTGTGCTGCTGTTTTGAAGTCATTCACGTCCAGAAATGGATGCATTGGTATATCAACTAAAGCTGATTTTAAAAACCCACTTCTGGCCATTGCCTCAATCTGAAAACCCAGAGAAAGGCTTTATTGAGAACGATTCCCAAAAGATATATCTGATCTGATTATATGTAAGGAAATCTGCTCATGTGTTCATTCTTAAAATTTTTGAACCCCACCCCACAAATTGTTGAATGTTGAGGCATATTTTCCCAAGCAATGAATTTCCACAGGAAAATCTCCCAAATACAGAAAATAATGTAGAAAAAACCTCATACCATTTAGGTTCACAGAGGAAGTGCAATTATTAACAGGGATAATAAAGTGGACAGAATACACCTGTTTCATTTTTATTGAAAATTAGCAGATGAGAGCTTTTCATATTTTCCTCTCAACTCTCTCTCTCTCAAATCACATTCTTTCTTTTGGACTGAAAAAGCTAAACAGCCTGAGATACATCCACTGATATAGCCACTTTGATTTTGCTATTGGCACAATGGAGTTCTGTTAGCAATAGTCATGTATACGGTATCCAGTTACAGTGTGCAAGTGACATCAGGATCAAAACAGAACTAGATAAGAATATAAGCTGAAGTCCAAAAAACATAATGGAAAGGTCAGCCTGGTTTATTTCTCTGGAAGCTTCAGGCAAATTTCCAGCAATATATATCAGTTTAGTTTCTTAGTTGGCTTCAACTAACTGAGCCTAAAGAACAATAAGGAGTTTGTAAGCTTAAGGCATTTATAATACCCCACACTTCAGGAAAAAGTGAGAACATTTGGTTTTATGAAGTGATAAACCTTTTAAACCTTTTAAATGCACAACCATTTTTCTGCAGGCATTTTCCCTTCCTTACAAATAATAAAATGATGTGCTTCTAGATTCAACCAGGTTTCACTTCTGCAACATAAACTTTCAATCTAAATGAACGTATTTCTCTAGTGTTTAACAGAAAAATGACTAAAATGATTTTGCTGCCCTGTGAAAAGAAGGGGGAAATGGCTTCCAAAGAAAAATGTCACTTAGAGCTAAGGCTCCGTCCATGCTGGCAATCAGGTGCTAAGGCCACCACTGGTGCAATGAAATAACTTGTTATCTTGTGCCATTGCAAGAATCACTCCTGAATCCCATCAACTTCACAGCAGCTGCTAACATTGTTTTGCATATCTGAGTGTGGCCTGCAATGTACTAATAGTAGATGTGGCTCCATTTAGAGAAAATATTGGAAACTCACCATATATGACTTGCTGAGCTTCCTTATGCAGTGATACCATGGGCTCTGAAAACCTGTGAACTGGGAAATTGCACAAAAAATGGCTATTGAAGATGACCAAGTATTGCAAATACAAGATATCAGAACAGTGAACTAAAAGTCAACGTGGGATGGGTTCATTCATTTTATTAAGAAAACAATAACAAAGAAATGGAATATGAGTTAAACGACAGTTCCTGTTGCTGTTTTGAAAGGGGAAATTCTGGGAGTACTATTGGTATGCCTATACAATGATCACTGTATAGGCAACTATACAGTGATCATTGGCCAAACCCAAACTCCATTGTAAGAAGTAGTAGTAGTAGTAGTAATAGAACTATTATTACTACTTCTACGGATAGTTATATCCCACTTTTCACATAGTAAAAACTAGTGTAGAGACAGTGATATGAATTATCATATCCACTGATCACTTTTTTTGAACTCAAGAACAACAGCAAAACTTCTTACCACCTTGGTGATACATGTTGCAGAGTCATTACTTGAATACACAGGAAGCTTACTTTAAGTGAGAAACAAGAGTGTGATATTTATTACTAATTAAAAACATAGGCTAAGAAAACAATAAACAGTCTAACAGTCTGCAGAGAGAGTGAGACCCTATCAGTTGGAAATTCAAGACAGCAAGAGAGGAGCAGACAAATTGACTCCCCCACTCCAAGCCAGTACACAAACACATTCAAACATATACAAGCATACCCCACCAAAGAACTGAGACAAATCCCAACAATATATCCACAGTCATGCACCACAAAGATAACCAGGCTGCACACTGGCAAGGAATGTGATTTGTTATCCTATCACCTTTCCTTTTCAGTCTGCAGGCACTTTATCTATGATCCTTTTGTACAGCTAGTAGCTAAAATCCCACAGACAACAGGGCCATTGGGTGGGTTTATGCAGCTATCTAGCCATTCGTATCTGAACATCACAAAGGGTGCTCAGTTTTGGGGGGCCCAGAGCATCATCTCTTTATTTAGGCATGCAGAAACATAGATTGGCAAGCACTCTTATTTCCCATAAGGAAAAGGATTCTTGGGAATGAATATATTATGGCCCATACGTTTGTTGTCTTTAAATGATAGCAGTCTTGAAGATAAAATATCAGTTGAAATGTGTGTATGTCTGTCATCTCAAACGTGAGGGGGAAGGAGCCAGAGATCATGGACAGGGATAAAAGTCCTGATGGGGAAAGCATGATACACTATAAATACTGGGCCAGGGAATGACATACCAACAACAAAATGTTACATTTCTATTGGAGCTAAAGAGGTATTTATGGAAACACATTCCTAATTTCTCAACTGTAGAAAGGCATTAGTTTTCTGATTTTACTCACTGAATTTTTTTTATTCATTCGTTCGTTCATTCCTTCATTCCATTTCTATACTGCCCTTCCAAAAATGCCATAGGGCAGTTTACACAGAGAAATAATAAATAAATAAATAAATAAATAAATAAATAAATAAATAAATAAATAATCAATCCGCAAAGGGCTCACAATCTAAAAAGAAACATAAGATAGACACCAACAACAGTCACTGGAGGTTCTGTGCTGAGGGTGGATAGGGCCGGTTACTCTCCCCCTGCTAAATAAAGAGAATCACCATGTTAAAAGGTGCCTCTTTGCCAAGTTAGCAGGGGTTGCCACTGAACAGTTAACACTACCTATATACTGTATATACTCAGTACTTCACCTTCTTTATGCAGGACAGAAAGGACACATTTCTGAGAATCAGAAGCCTCTCGTTCAAGAGGTCAGAAGGGAAGTCATTGTTCTCTGCCAGTTGCAGTCAAAAGGCAGCACAGTTGGGTAGTGTTGCTGAAGTGTCCAGGTACAAGGTCTTCCATTGTTCTGTTGTTCAATAAGCTTCTTTTATCAGGATGATGACAATGCATTCATCTATATTTTTGTTTATCATTAGATCTGGACAAAAAAACCACATAAATGTGTTGCTCAAAATTTTCCTAGAAATCCAAGGCAGTTGGAAAACATGACAGAACAAGTGGCAAGAGCAGGTTCCCACAATAGTAGCATGAGCCATGTCACTTTTATGAATTTTTCAAGGACTTCTGCAAAATTTTGATTTTTAAAATTTGATTTTTAAAACTGACTATTGTATTTTGTATTTGTGTGTGTGTTGTGATTTGATGTGTTATATGTTTTTACTTGATGTGTTAATGCTGTGTTGTGAGCCACCACCACAACCATTTATGCATTTGCACAGAATAGTTTCTGGCAGTTTGGTTCAAATTCGAACCAAATTCAAACCGAACCACCAATCTGTGAACCAGTTCTTTAAAAGGTTTATAAGGGCAATCTGGGAGGGGGCAGCAGCAAGAGTGCACCTTATCACCACCACCATTGGCTCCACTAAACCATGGTGCTTACCCAAGCAACACAACCCATGCAGTGGCACAGTTCCAACCTCCATGGATGCATGGAGACCATTTGCGAGATCTCCATGGGTGTGCCATGGAAGCCATTTGTATGAACACACAAATTTGCATGGTAATGAAAATTGCCTCCACAGATTTGCGGAGGTCATACGAATGGCCACCGCATATCCACAGAGGCTGGAACCACGCTGTCACCACATGGGCCATGCTACTGAACAGAGCACTGGGGTTTAAAGGAGCCACCAGTGGTGCTGCCAGTGAGGTGCCCTCTTGCTGCTCCCCCGGTCACCCTTAGAAGCATTTCAAAGGCAGGATTCCCCTTTGCTCTCCTTGTACCCTCACTGGATTCACCTTTATAAGCACAGAACCATCAAACTGGGTTGAACTGGTCCATAACAGACCGGGCCCAGTTTGGCTTGAACTCAAACCGGCTTCCTCTTTTTCTTTTTCTTTTAGGCCAGTTTGGTTTGAGTTCGAACCTTTTGAATTGGGCCAGTTCAAATCGAATCCATGATGGAGCCGGCAGTCGGGCTTGGAAAGGCTGTTTGTCTGTGGGGAGAGTGGGCTATGCCTGCTCTCTCTGCAGACCCACCAGCAGTTCTTCTCACTGATTGTGAGAAGAACTTCAGTGTCTTCCTGAGTTGTTATTATTTAGAATATTTATATAATGCTTTTCAACAAAAAGTTCACAAGTTGTTTTACATAGCAGAGAAATAAAGAACAAATCTTGTTTTCTGTCCCAACGGGGTTCATAATCCTACAATATCTAGTTTGCATATGTGTCAAAAAGCCAGTTTCCCAACACTAGCATTACAGAGTGGCTAATCCTGGCCCTCACTTCGGACACTGGGGTCACTTCAGACAGGAGTTAGCCTCCCATTCCAGTTGTATTCTTGAGTGCACCACTTTAAATATTCACATATAAGTGGATGGATGCTATTGACTCCTGTGAGGTTAAAAAAAAAAAAAGCACTGCACTTGAAAATATGGATGCAGGAAAGGCAAGGCAAACCCCTCCACATTTGACAGTGGCTGGCTGTTTTCTTGACAGTCACCTACAAGGAATCATAAAGGGGATGTAGAGTGTCTACTTTCAAGATATCATTTAAATATAGGTGCCCTTTCCTCATGTGTACACATATACCCTGTGTACTTGTTCATGACTCTACTCTGTTGGTTAGAATATTTGGTCAACATTCTTCCATGGTTTTTGTGTACTGCTTTAACCTCCTTCTCCCCAGGCTTCTCATACATCTATGATCTGTTAGAAATGGAAAGAATCTTTTCTTTCCCAGCATGCTTTTTTCATTATCCAGGAGCTTTGTTACGTCCATTGCACTTGGCGTTCTTTTACTCTTAGGTGGAAATTAACATGGCGATGGATGATTTCACAGTATTTTAGACCTTGCTTATCAGACACCCTAATAAATGCATTGCTCCATCATAAAGCAATTCATATGCACATACATTGTTTTCTTTTCAACATTCCTGGCATTCAATCCTGTCTTTAAAAATTGGTGTGGAACTTCCATAAATAAATAAAGGAACTTCCATGAATAAATAAAATAGCTGAAGTACCAGAAACAAAAGGAGAGAGGGATTTTCCAAATTAAATGATGGCGTTATGGCTTGAGAATTCTAATCTGAGCATTCATGTTTTATGAATCCAGAGTTTCATTTTGTTGTCATTCTTCTCGGTTGGGTACTAGCTATAGAAAAGAATTGGTATTACCAAGGCAACAAAGCCTAGTAGCTGGAAATGACAGAGGCTACTCTTTTGTTTTGTTTCCTTTTAAAGAACCATGACCACCAGCTGTGATCGATGAGCTAACAGGGGATGGGTGTGAAAAATTTATCCAGTGCCTCTGCTGAAAAAGCAAAAGAAAATAATATAAAGAAGGGCCAGAAGGAAGACAGAGGGAATAACTATTGGACTGCCAAATGAGCTAACATCTTACTTTTTAGCATGCTTACTTGGTAATAATTTGATTTATTTCAGTTGAATTTACCCAATAAAGTATGCTTAGTACTGATAGATAGATAGATAGATAGATAGATAGATAGATAGATAGATAGATAGATAGATAGATAGGATAAAACAACTTCAAACAAGTAGCAGTCTTAAGAATTGACTGCTCTTGTATAAAAATAATCCAGCCACCAGTCAGAGAATCAAAACAGGCCCATATTTTAATAAGAGAAAGCCAACTTGGGTTATAAAAAAGCAGATGAATCACAAAGTAGATGAATCAAATATGCCCTTGGGCTCCATTTAATACGCAAGCAGAAAGAGAAAAGGAACTTAGAAGCACAGTTCATTTAGCTTTTTTAGTAAAACATTTGCTGGGTTCTTGATACAATTGTGTCAGAAAATATCATAATTTTACAAGAGATAACAAATGGCAGAAATTCAACAGATATACTAGCCCTTTGTAGATATTAACAAAGGACACACTGTACCCACATATAGAATTCCAAGAGTCTATCCACAAGCCCCATTCCAAGTGCTGACATGCTCAGAAGTCTCACCCCTGCTCTGTCCACATTTCAGTGTTTGTAGAGGAAAACACTATGGCTGCAATTAGATGTAATGTGGACCCACATGGGAGTTTGCCACCTGCCATCAGTGACATTGGCTGTTAGAGATGAATCAGTGATTCATGATCTTGTTACACTGGAAGCTGCCTTATATTGGCCACATTTAGGAGTGTGCACAGAACTGTCTGGCCTGGTTCGGTTGCGCCAATGCCCTCTGTGAGGCCATGGCCATGGCCTCACAGAGGGCATTGGCGCATGTGCAGTGGCCACCAAAATGGCAGCCACTCGCTCTTACAGAGGCCCGAAAGGGACGAAAATGCTTTACATAACCAGCCGCGGCAGTGATGAGGAAGGCCGGCGGGGGAAGCCCACCCCAAGGGGCTACAGGTACTTCTCATTGACTTAATTTTTTTTAAAAAAATGTGGACCTGCCAGACTGGACCCGGCGGTCCGGTTTCGGTCCAACGGGACCGGGGGTGGTGGTGGTTCAGTTCGACCACGAATCCCCAGACCGGACCGCCGGATTGGTCCGCACATCCCCAGCCACATTCACATGTAACACGGAACTGCATGTCCAATGGACCTGTGATTCCATGCCTCCCTCCCCCTGCTCTCCCGTCCGAATTCAGAGAGCATCCTCTCTGCAGTCAGCGAGACTGCAAAGAGGTGTGGGAGCTGGCTGTATGGGCTTCCTTCTTTACTGAAGGACAATCCACACAGCCAATCACGCCGGAATTGAGGGAGGAGTTTCCTTCCTCAACTCCGGTTCCAGGGCCACTAGCATGTGGTTCCAAATTTGGATGTACCTCAGGCTGCCTGGAACCACGGGTTGTGGTGACAAAACTCACTACAACCTGAGGGTTCAGATTTGGGTTCAAATTATGAACCCGCAGTTTTGTCACCGTGCAGAACTCCAATCCCTCACATTCAGATGTAACTTCTGTGGAACAGCTGGCCTATGCAACTGTGGTTCTACATTACAGGCAAATGCAACCTATATTTAATTGTAAGAAGCCATCAGATCAGAAGGCTGGAGCACCCCAGCTTTCCAATCACAGAAAGTATCTCTTCACACTTACGCCATTCATCTCTGCACTATGGATGTGTCCACACGCTGTCTTGACACGTATGTTCTAAACACAGCAGGTTGTCATGTTGATGTTTAGGCTTGTGAACTTCCTCCACTGTTTAGAGAACCTTCAAAGTGAATTGGGGCTTATATGTATAAATGCTTATATGAGAGTGCCCTGCTCTTACACTGCTTCTGGGATGAGAGTAGATCTGAATGTTCGGTGCAATGTGAAGAAGCCCAACACTTGCTTCCATGACCTGCTGTATACATAGCTGACACCGCTAGGCTGTGGCTATGTGTGAAGTTGTGAGACAGCTCTCAATTTTTGTTAGCAAAATATGCAGTATTCTATTTATTCTGTATTGAAAGCACTTTTATTCTACTTTTTTACCCTCATATAGAACTTTCAAAGCAGCTCACAAATTAGACCATAATAGTGTCAGCATAACAAAATAACAATGAAAAATATCAAAGTACTATATAAACCCAGCCAGACAAAAGTGTTAGGAAGCTGGAACACAAGGACACATATTTGGCAAGGAGCTTATAAGAGAGTTCCTCAAAATATTATTTTTAATAAGCAATTTTGCTTTCATTTCATCAAGAGTTGTGCTGAAGATGAAAAAAGTGAGCTAATGTTAAACATATTGATTAGCTTGAGCTCCTCACCATATACAAAAATGAATCCAAGCACAATTAGTAACAGCATACTAAACAGTAAGCAGACATGATGGAAAACCCGGAGTCCTCTACTTGTTTGACGTGGCACCTAGTACGTGCTCCGAATCTTGTATTACCAGCCATCTCTTACTCTTCAAGGGCTGTGCTCAGCAACTAGGTCTGAAAGTGATAATTACCTCCTTGTTGCAGGCAGGAGCTGATTTACATATCTATCCAAAGGAAGTAGGATGGCTGTAAACTTGTGACAAAAACACTTCTGTATTTAGAAGCTTCAGCGTAATTTTTTTTCCTAAAGGAAAGACGTGTAAAATGAAGGCAAGACTTGCTCAATTGTAAGTATTATATACTTGTGCTTTCGTACACAACAGTTATCAAACCCTTTTTTATCAGGCTGATGTATTGAAGGCTTTTCCCCCTTGCTTTTCCTTTTTGTCATTGAGGCTATTCACACGATGGGAGAAAATCGGGCTAGCAGAGGCTAGCCCGATTTTCTCCCATCGTGAGAACCACCGGGCTTGGCTGCAAGCCCGGTGGTTCTTAAGCGGGTCACTTGCTTAAATAACCTTCCCCTAAGCCCAGGTTAGCAGAGCGAGTGCTCCACTAACCCGGGCTCTACGATCGTGAGTTGCGATGGCATGGCTCCGCACTGTGGCAACTCATGAGTAGACCCCCAACTGAGAGGCTTAAAAGCAGCCTCCCGGCTCGGGGGTCTCGCCAGCATGCCCTGCACCTCGCCGCACGGCCCCCAATCCCCCCAGCGCCCACCGGCTCCGTAATGGAGCCAGCAGTCATGTGGGTGGCTGGTTCAGCTGCCCGGAGCAGAATGCTGGGCCGTCTGCGGGGAAAGCGGACTAAGCCCGCTCTCCCCACTAACCCTCTCCCGGCGGCTCCCACTGATCATGGGAACCACCTCATTGTGTTCACCTCACATCAGATTGCTTGCTTGCTTGCTTGCTTGCTTGCTTGCTTGCTTGCTTACTTGCTTGCTGCAGTACAAAATTTGGACAAATTGTACAGGTCTTCAGCCTGTACAATTCACACACTCAGTATTTCATTTTAAATATCATAAAAATATAAGGACAAAATAGACCCAAGGTCTATCCAGTCCAGCATCCTGTTTCCCACAGTGACTCACCAAATGCCTGTGGGAAGCCCACAATAAATATATGAAAACATGCCTCCCCTCCCCTATTGCTGTTCTCCTGCAGCTGATATCTAGAGGCATACTGCCTCTAAACCTGGAGGCAGTCAAGGCAGGCATTGATAGACTTTTCTTCCATAAATTTGTCAAAGCCCCTTGTAAATCCATCCAAGCTGGTGACCATCACCACATCCAGTGGCAGAGAATTCCATAGATTAATTATGTGCTGTGTCAAAAAGTATTTCCTTTTGTTTGTCTAAATTTCCTGGCAATCATTTCCACAAGATTCTATAGTTTGGTTCTAGAGTTGTGAGGGAGGAAGAAAAATGTCTCTTTATCCACACCATGAATAATTTTGTAAACCTCTATCATGTCTCCCCTTAGTCACTTTTTTCCTAAAGTCTCAAATGTTGTGGCCTATCTCATAGCCCCTGGGTCACTGCGGCTGCCCTCTTCTACACATTCTCCAGTTCTAGAATATCCTTTTTGATGTATGGTGACCAAAACACAGTATTCTAATGTGGCTGCACCATTAGAAGAAGAAGAAGGAGGAGGAGGAGGGAGGAGGAGGAGGTCTGGAAAATAAATCAGAAGGTTTAAGAGACAGGTTGCAGGAGTTTTGCAGGGAAAGCTTTTAATGTGATCACCCACCAGCCTTGTTCTGGGGGTGGCGTTTTGCCTCACCCATGACTGAGCAGGCACGGAGCTGCGTAAAGTACTATTGGTGTGTGAGGAATCCCCTCTTCATTTTGGCTTCCATTCTTTCCATATTGGGGCGGCATCCACTGCTTCTCACTTGGAATTCCAGGATTCTGAAGTTCAGAGTATTGGGCATTGATGTTCTGGCGCATGTAAGCATTACATGCGTCGAGTTCCTGCTCTTCTTGTTAACATATGTTCTGTTCCTGCAAGTGCTGGTTGATCAGCAGCTCCTTGGTGTACTATGATCTGTGGTCACTGGAACATGTTCAGGGTCCACAGATGGGCCAGCACCTCACAGTGGGGCACTCAGTTGGATATGAGTGAGCATTTGTCCATTTCCAGGTTGGGTAGGAGGGGCATGCTTTGAGACCAGCTTCTATCTATGGTTAGGGAATTTTTGGCAGTCAGCCCCCGTGAGTAATTGTTGGTTCATTTGGGTGAAAATGACCTAGCTCAAAGAACCAGTGTTCCTTTGATTCAGCAGGCAAGACATGATTTTGTGGTGATCTGGACTTGGATCCCTGGCAGGGGCGTAGCTATAATTGAATGAAAGGGTTCAAAGAACACGGGCCCCCAGCTCCTGAGGGCCCTCCAGCTCCATCCCTCCCTATTTTCTTCATTTTCTCCCTCACTCTGGAGGGCTGCCCAAGAGAGGGAAGAACACGGGCCCCCTCTTCCCTAGCTACGCCCCTGATCCCTGGTATAATCATTACATGAGTTGACTTGCTACTGGAGCGGTGTTCAGTATTTGAAGAGGGTTGAAGGGGCCAGGCGGCAAATCAACAGGGCTATGTTGTGGCTGCAGGGTGTGGCTGAGGGTGTGTTGATTTATCACCCTCAGATCAAATTTTACCACCCTGAGTTGTTTCAGCAGGATGGGGTCCACCTGTCTGCTATGGGTTTCAACTTCTACTTGTTGGACCTGAAGTGTGGACTCCAGGAATTTTTGGCCGAGTGGCTCTCCACTTGGCAAGGCCAAGCAAGTCTAGCCTTTCCCTGTGACAGAGTCAGAGCAGGCTTTGCACAGCATTAGGGTTGGGTTTCCTCAATTGTAAGTATCCCTGCGCTATTTTAATTTGATGGATGGTTCACCTGTCCTTAGAGTCTTCACGGTTCAAGGATCTGGTTGGCACCCATACCTGCTTCCTGGGTTTCATCTCTTCAAAGGCTGTGTGGCTTGTTGGGTTGAAGTCCACAAAAGGCCCAGACCTGGTGGGTCTGTGAAGAGGAGTGGCAAACAGCATGCCCTGTTTCCAGGCTCTGAGCCAGCATGTGGTGCCCAAAGGCTTGAGAAGGACGAGAATCTGACTCCAGCCTTACTTAGGCCCTCACTGTGGGGTGGAATTGTTGCTTCTTGCCACAAGCTAATTGGCTTGATTTCTTAATAAAGTTGTGGCCCTTTCTCCCAAAGAACTTATGTGTTTTTTTATTGCACTGTGCCTGGGGGTGTGGGTACAATTGATGTCGTAATTTGTATAACCTGGAATTCAGGGTGCATTCACTCAACCTGCTTGTGCCTGTCTGCTCTGAATATTCTAATTTGAACTCAGAAACTGTCAAGTTTTTGGAAAATATTCCATATATTGTGTACATACTGTAAAGTGTTATTTATTATAATGATATCTGTATTTTTGTCATATTCACCTGCAGAAAGTCATCAAATTTTGCATCAGTGGTCAACTTCTTTCCCCCCACAACAGAATAACTATGCTGCTTTAAAACTATAAAAATCCATGCTGTACTACAACCTTAGACACAAGCACATGCATAAAAATATTGTGGGACTATGACTTTTGTTGAACTATTCAACAAAAGTATTAAAGAATACACCCCACACTGACTTAAATTGATTTTTACTCAGGGAATGAATTTTCTTCAGGAAGTTATTTTGAGGAGAACTGAAGAAATGGATTACTAATGGAATTCTGCTTATGGATTTCATGCACCATTACAATTTTCTTTAGCAGGAAAGAGATAATACAAAGAGGAATACTAAAATATCATTTTACAGATGCAGGAGCTTGAAAATAAGTTCTAGGGTGGGCTCAAATTAAGCCTCTAATAAGTAGCTTTCTTTAAGTTCTGTGATCAATTATCATCATTGCTGACAATATTACTGTCTAAGGCCATGGTTCCCAACCAGGTTTCCTCCAGATGTTGCTGAAGTACAACTCCCATAATCCCCAGCTACAATATTGTGGCTGAGGATGCTGGGAGTTGTAGTTCAGCAACATTTGGAGGAACCCTGGTTGGGAACCACTGGTGTAAGGTATGCTTAAACCAATAATATTTAGAAGCAGTATACATGAGTATGGCTCTGACTTGGCAACTCCCTTTACATGTTGATGGGCCTTGGGATTTAATACTTACTGGATGAGTCTTGTAGAGCAGGTTGTTGCTAGCTGGAAAAAGAAAACAGAAGTCATAGTGCTCTCATAGTTATCTCAACTAGGCTTTACTGGATCACAGGACATTTTATTTAGAAATATTGAACTGCTTACACTTCTAAATAATTATGAGTTGGATTTGTTCCACTCTATATATACCAAGGCTGTGATCTAGTGGATCAAGATTGGTGTTCACTAAAAGTAGGGCTTCCATAATAGTAGTGGGGAAATGACTTGACTAGTTTTGTTAGTAGTGGGGAAATGACTTGACTAGCAAGCCAGAGGTTGCTGGTTCAAATCCCTGTTGGTATGTTTTTCAGCAGGTCCATAGCCAGCTGGTGGCATGGTGTGTACCTGCCAAACCAAAACATTCTCTTTCCTCCCCAGCCTCACTGACTGTTTTCACTGAACATTTTATAACCTGCCTCCCCTGGCTTCTGCAATCCCTGCCCCCAAATTTTGAGGCTGGTTACAGGCCTGTTTCCCAGACTATGGGAAACATTTATATTGGCCAGCAGTGATATAGGAAGATGCTGAAAGGCATCATCTCATACTGTGCGGGAGGAGGCAATGGTAAACCCCTCCTCCTGTGTATTCTACCAAAGACAACCAGAGGGCCCTATGGTCGCCAGGAGACAACACTGACTTGACGACACACTTTCTCTTACTTTTATTCTCCAGCACTTTGAACACTTGAAAGGTATTATAGGAATACTAACTATCATTATTTATATTTTATTATTCATATACCATGCAATCTACTTAGCTTAATGCATAAAGCTACAGGGGAAGCCCTTAGACTTCCAACTCTGGTGCCCTTTGAGGCTATGAAACATGTTCTGTTTTGAGAAATGGCCAATGGAAAGCACTCTTCTTAGCAATGCCACTTCATATCTGCTAGCAGATTCTCATCTTATACTATAGTCAAGGCTGCTTTCTTTGTGGCAGCAGCAGAACAGATAAGTGGTCAGTTTCTCTTTCAGCCTAATCTGCTTGACCTACTTCACAGAGTTGTTGTGAGGATAAGGGTGGAGTTAATGAGCAACGTACCCAATCTTGAGATCAATGGAGAAAGTGTTGGATTAAATTAATTCCATAAATTGATTCATTAAATGAATGGATACATAAAATACACCATTTCTCATCAGCTGCAAAAACTGGTTTTACATTGCTATATCTCTTTTAGATCCAGTAACCTTCTCATCAAGCTGCTACAGATAATGGCCCACATTACCTGTATGCAAGGCAATGTGGGTATTAGGGATGTGTGGTCCAGTCAGGGGTTCGGGGACTTGGTCCGGAGGTTCGGGATCGAACCGAACCCCACCCGGTTTTGTCCGGACCAGAACTGAACCTCCAGACAAATCCGCGGAACACTTGATTATTTAAAAAATTTAAAATACAAAAAAAAACCCACCCTCTAGCCCCTTTGGGGGGGCTTCCTGTAGGCCACGGGGGGGTGTGTGTGTCCACAATGTTCCCCCTCTACCCGTCGACCTCTGAAATCACCACCGCGGCCAGGTAAAATGACTCTTTTCAGCCCATTCGTGCCTCTGTAACTGCGCGCGGCGGCCATTTTGGCCACCGCCAAGCATGCGCAAATGACCTCTGTGAGGCCATGCCAGGCCTCACAGAGGCCATTTACACATGCACGGTGGTGGCCAAAATGACTGCCGCGTGCAGTTACAGAGGCCAGAATGGGCCAAAAAGAGTCATTTTACCTGGCCGTGGTGGTGATTTAAGAGGCCTGCAGGGTGGTGGTGATTAAGAGGTGGTGATTTAAGAGGCCTCCTTCATGGACCCCCCCACACTCAGCCTACAGGAAGCCCCCCCTAAGGAGCTACAGATAATTTTTTTGTATTTTAATTTTTTTAAAAAACCGTGGAAACACCCCCCCCCCCGCTGGACCGGATTTTGGGGGGGGGGATTCGATGGGGGCCAGACTGAACTTGGCCGGTCTGGTTCAAGTCCAGTCCAGACTCGAACCGAACTGTGCCAGCCGGTTCTGTACACACCCCTAGTGGTCATTCCTGATTGACCAGCGCTGCTGCCAGCCCCCTGGCAGTGTTGCACAAGAGCACAGTTGTGGAGCAACCTAAAACAGCATCCTCAAACTTGAGCAGCACTAATTTCTTAGGTCCCAAATCAACCCAACCCAAACTGAGCCTGCCATGACTACTTTATGGAAGATTTTGAGCCTTTCTCGTGATCAGAAAAAGGGCTCAAAAAGAGTGAGAGGAAGAAGCCTCAAAATGCTTTCCTCTGCTGCAGATGATCTTTTTCTCCTGGCTGGGTGAGCAGATCACTTGTCCAGATGTTTGTTGGCTGCTACTGGCAGCTGGGAGGTTTCGGGGACAGGAGGCCAGTTAGCCAGTGGTAAGATCGCGCTCACACTTTTATCCCTGACTAACAACCAGGGCTCCTCAAAGGGTTTGCCATCATGCTACCACTAGGAGCCACACAGTTCTTGGTGGTTCTCACATGCAGGCAAAACTGAGCTGGGCTTCCTTAACCCAGTTTTGCCTGCGCATGAGAATAGCCTCACTGTGATTTCTCATCATGGAACTCTCACATCATATTCAGTTTGACCTTGAATTGTTTGGGCTGAGGAGCAAGTTTGAGCCAAGGCAAGTAAAGCACACTAGATTTGAATGCTCTGTTGTTCAGTTGGGCCCAGCTCCATGTGCTAAATAAGACACCCTAAGGACAATACAATGATTTGTCTTTGTAACTATTTGTTCTCTGGGTGGAAAGTCAGTGTTCCTCTGGATGAACTGGGAATGGGTTTATCTGCTGCATTGCTTTTTTGTTCCAAAAGAATTTTTTTTACCCCCTTGCCATGCCATTGCCTGTGCCTGCCTTGTTGCTAGCATGAGCCCAGCCTGTAGATTCTCTGGTAGCATGTGAGATTTTCAATGACAAACCATGAATCCACTCTCATATGCTACCAAAGAATCTACACTCAAAACATATCAGAAGCAACAGAACCCAGTACCCCATGGGTTAGCACCCCATGGGGGTTGTTGGCACTCTATGTGCTCTATGCCACCACTCACTCTGGGCCACCCCAGTGCCCCACAAGTGCAGTTACGGGGCTGCTGAAACCTACCATTCCCTACGGGGAAGAACTTTAAAGATGTGTAAACTCCTTTAAATCTGTAAAAATCAGCCCTCTGCCCAATTCCTTTGAAATAATTCTGGCAGCTTCCTTGCTCCCACTGGGAACTACTACCCACACTACTCTGATGTGGGCCACGCCCTTTCCCCCTGATGTGAAGCTATACTTTTGCTGAAACCTCCATTATTCCCTATGGGAACAATCTTAAACTTCAAAAATTCACCAAAAATCAGCCCTTTGCCAATTCCTCTGAAATGTGGGTGGTAGCTTCCACCCATTGGGCATTACCACCCCTACCCACTAGTCTTGCCCCAGGGCTGGTTTTTTAAAAAAAAAATCCAAAACATTTTGGATTTGGATTTTGCAATTTTGAACAAAGAACAAAATTGAGTTGTTTCGGATTGGCTGATTTCGAACAAAGAACAAAATGGGGTTGTTTTGGATTTGGGCCAAAAACAAAACAGAAAAAAACCAAAATGCACAACCCTATATACTGCAACATTTTGTTGCAGGTCTATCTATGCTTGTTCAGATGAGTGCCCATTCACATTGACTTTTCCTGATCCCCACCACCTGACTGCCTAGCCCCCAGTGAAGGGAGAGGGATTGGAAGGGAGGCTTATTTGATTCTCTCTTTTTAAATTATTCTTTTAATTTGCAGTCCTGCCAGCAACTGCTTTTATTTTCTTATAATGTTTATTAAAACAGCAGCCGTATGGCTTGAACTGGATGCTGCTTGGAATTTATTTCCTTGTGTGATTTCTTTTCTCTCTCATTGCAAGCCAGCCCCCTTTAACAACTGGGGTGCTGTGATTTCCCCCCTAATTTTATTTAAATTGTACCAGCAGCCCCCAGGCTTTAACTGGGTGCTGATTCAAATTGTAATCTTCGTTAACCCCCCCTCGCCCCCCACCCCAATTGCTTATAGCCAGCCTCCAGTGGCTTTAAAAACTGAGGTGGTGTGCTTATTTATAGCCTACTTTTCAGTAGGCTTATGAGATCACCAAGCATTCCATGTGTGTGTGTTTGTATTCACCTCATCAACTTTGCAATGCCTGGACCAATATGAACCAAATTGGGTGCAGCTGCAGGGACATATAAGGACACCTCAGTGATGTAGTTTGTGATGATGTCATCCATCTCAGTATAATATGGTGGACACATAAATGTTTGAAGCACAAGTGGGCTAACTTGTGGACAGTCTAACCGATTTATTTATTTTATTTAAAATATTTCTATACTGCCCCAAACTTACATCCCTGGGTGGTTTACAATTTGAACCCAAATTTGGCACAATTGTAGTGAGTGACATATTAGGGACACCTCAAAGGTGTATTTTGTGACTATGTCGTCCACCTCAGTTCAAGATGGTGGACACATGGATGTCTGAGGTGCAAATGGGAACTGATTTGGACCAAATTTGGTACAGTTGTAGGGATAGTGAAAGGAAAGTAGGCAGATTAGTTCTTACGATGACTTTATTTTTTATTTTGCACTGCTGCCACCCTTGCTGCCACTATCTGTGTCCTGCCTGGTCTATTAATTTTTGGATTTGTAGGCTGGTGTGTCATGCCCAGCCTGCCAGGCCCCCTCTGTTTATCTTTTTTTCAGGTTTTGTTTTTTAGCCTATTTTCCAGTAGGCTTATGAGATCAACTGGCATTCCATATGTGCATGTATCCATGTATGTGTCCCCCGGTATCAACTTTGCAATGCCTGGACCAACATAAACAAAATCGAGTACAGCTGTGGGGACACATAGGGATACCTCATTAGCATAGTTTGTGATGATGTCATAAACCCCAATTCCAGATGGCGGATGCATGAACATTTGATACACAAGTGGGCTAAAATTGTTAACCGCCTAACCGATTTGAACAAAATTTGCTACAGCTGTAGTGACACATGGGAATGTCTCAATGGCATAGCTTGTGATGATGTCATCCACACCAATTCAAGATGGTGGACATGCAAATGTTTGAGGTGCAAGTGGACTAACTTGTGTACCTTCTAACCAATTTGAACCAAATTGTATAGAGTTGTAGTGAATGGCATGCAGGAACACCTCAGTGGTGTAGTTTCTAATTATTTCATCAACCCCAACCCAAAATGGTGGATGTGTGAACATTTTAGGCACAAGAGGGTCAACTTGTTGATGGCCTAACTGATTTGAACCAAATTTGGTGCAGTGGTAGTGACACAAAAGGGCATGACATAGTTTGTAATTATGTCCTCCATCCAGTTCCAAGATGGCAGATGCATTAACATTTGAGTACTATTGGGCTAACTTCTGAACCACCTAACCAATTTGAACCACATTTGCTGCAGGTGAAGGGAAATATAGGGACACTTTAAGATGGCATACACATGAACGTTTGAGGTGCAAATTTGGTCTGTACTGAATTTGGTCCAGTTGTGGGGGCACATAGGGATTCCTAAATGGCATAGTTTGTGGTGATGTCATCCACCCCAATTGGTGGATGACATCATTGATGGTGGATGACATCATTGATGGTGGACTTGTGAGTGTTTCAGGCACAAATGGGCTAACTTGTGAACTGTCTAACTGATTTTTGACCCCTCCCCCCTCTCTCTGTAATATTTTCTTTGTGATTGCTGTGAGATGAGCTCATGGTGACACATAGGGACATCTCAATGACATAGTTCTTGCACATTCTGCATGAGCAAAGTTTACTCATTCAGTCAAAATGTGGCTGAAAATGTCACTTTGCTGTTGTTGAGCTTATGACTATGCTTGCTGGCTGCTAAGGGTGCTGCTGTCAGGAATGTGTGAACAGGTTCAAATCCAAACTGGTTTGAAGTCAAACTGGTTTGGTTCAATGGCTCAGCACTGGAACAAACTCCCCCCCAGCTGTTTTTGGGGGGGGTCATGAATATATTTTTTAAAAATGTACTTACCCCCTCGGTGGGGGGCTTCTCTGAGTCTGCAGGGAGTCCATGGAGGTTCCCTCCCACCACAGGCCTCCATTATGCTTTAAATCACCTGGTTTTGGCAGTCCTCAGCTCTGTCCTGGCTTTCCCCCCATCACAGCAGCCATTTTAGAGGCCGTCATGCATGCACAATGGGTCTCTGCATGGCTGGGTCATGACCCAGGCCATGCAGGGGCCCATTGCACATGTGCAGTAGCCTAAAAAAAAGGCCACCTCAATGGGGAGAAAGCCCAGAAAGGGCTGAAGACTGCCTGAACTGGGAAATTTAAAGGACAATGCAGGCTGGCAGCAGAGGAAAGAAGAACCTCCGTGGACACCCCCATGTGGCCCCAGATAAACCCCCCAGAGGGGGTAAATACATTTCTTTTAAATATTCGCAACCCCCTGAGCCAAACCAAATCAAAGGGTTTGGGGCAAAACCAAACTGTTCGAAGCCAGTACAGTTCAGGCCAGTTTGGACTTGAACTGAATCATGCCAGCCAGTTTTGTACACACCTCTAGCTGCTTTGGCAGCTGTTGGAATTGAGAATGGAGTCATAATTCTGTGTTTGAGAGCAACCTGTGCCAATGATGCTACTGCAGCACAGACACTGTGACTGGCAATGGATTCTGGGCCAATGATTCTTTTTTTTGGCTATCTTTAGACAGTGTGTTTGGAAAATGTGGTGCTCTTTGTTGGGAAGGACAGTCTGTGCTTCTGTTCTGCAGTGCTGTTGCTGTTGCTGTTGTTGTTTCAAGTCAGGGTTACAAATTGTGGGCACTCTGCCTGTTTCACCCATAGTGAACAATGGGAGACTTGACTCACCCATTGTTCCCCATGGGTAAGTCACATCAACGTGGATTGGGTGGTGTGGAATGATGGGTGGTACTTACCACCCAACCCACAAAACAAACAGGCAGATGGGCAATTTTAAAATTTGTTTTAACCTAAACCCTATGAGATTTGGGGAAAATTAAAAAAAAAATTAAAAATTGCCCGCTTTCCTATTTCTTTTGTGGGTTGGATGGTAGGTAGCACCCATCATGCCCTACCAACCAACCCACTTTGGTGTCCCTAAGTCCTACCCATGGGGAACAAAGGGGTGATTCAGGTTCCCCCTTGTTCCCTATGGGTTGGTTGGCAGGACATGATTTTTTCATGAATTTCTAATTCATCTTTTTGCATTCCAATTCAAAGGTGAATTGAACTGCAAAAAAATGATTTGTACACATGTCTATTCCTGAGAGTGCCCTAGCCATCAGGGACATACTTTTAGGTAGCACCAGGGTAGCAGAGGTAAATGGGTTGCATGAGAGCAACCTTTCAGTGATAGTTGCATCATGTACAAAACAGCTGATTGTGGCTTGCTATCTTTCATCTTGTGTCCTTGAATAGTGAGTCCACATCAAACTTTTCTTCTTCTTCTTCTTCTTCTTCTTCTTTTTTGGCACAATTGCCTGCTGATTGTATGTTGGAGACATAATTCAAGTTGAATGCTGGCATTTGATACTGGATCTGAGAGTATCATAACTCTCTTCCAACTTGGCCTCTCACAAATTTTGGAAGTCAGCAAGCAGAAAAATGGAGAATTTTGAAAAATGGAAAATGGAAATTTTTTTGAAGACAGTGAGCAGACAAAACTAGTCCAGTTATGGGAAAGCTTGAGTATCTTTAATACAATAATTTGTGAAACCGGGAAATTGGGCAAAAACAATGGGGCAGAAAGTATAATCACTTTATCCTGATCTGACTCACCATGTGGAGGGAAGGGAATATATGCTTTCCCTCTGTACTCTCCAGCAAGCCTGTTCCAGCTCCACTGTTTACACTAATCCACAGGAATGATATAGCAGCAATAGCAATAGCAATAGCAATAGCACTTACATTTATATACCACTCTATAGTCAGAGCTCTCTAAGCGGTTTACAATGATTTTAGCATATTGCCCCCAATATTCTGGGTACTCATTTTACCGACCTCGGAAGGATGGAAGGCTGAGTCAACCTTGAGCCCCTGGTCAGGATCGAACTTGTAACCTTCTGGTTACTAGGCAGCAGTTTTACCACTGCGCCACCAGGGGCTCATGTCTGATATGTCTGAGTACGCATAAAATCAAACACTCATAGGTCAAACATGGGTTGGTTACTGGACCTAAACTTTGGAAGATTTCAAATCCGTTTTTTATAAACAGAAAACTAGATCAAATGTACTGCATAAATTCAATATTTCAAAGCAAGCAAAATTAAAAGCCTCAATCTCCAGTATGGGCAAAAATGAACGAACAGAAAGCTTAACAAAATTACCAGTCTGTCCTTATTTTAACTGGATATAAAGGCAAGATATTATTTGAATAGCTCAAATTGCTCACCAGGAATCTGAAAAATGGTAATGATCTAGAATTTAGGTTAATTATACATCGACAAAATATGTATTTTGTCTTGTCTTAGCCATTCATAGAATACATTTATTTCTATATCCTCAAAAGATATAGAAAAGAATAGTTGAGGGTTTCATGTATGGAAAATGGGCATTGATCATTTTCTTATGAAGGCTACTGATTTGCAAGAATGTGCTTGTTACATCTGGGATTTCACAGATCTGATTGTAAGCATAACCAAAATAAGGCCAGTGGTATGTATAGTTGTCTTGCAAAATCAACACTGAAATTGACCTGCCAAGGTACAGAATTTGCTCAGTCACCCTTACTAATGACTAATGAGATTTTAATTGCTCATCAAAATAAATCATTCCCCTCTAGACTGAGCAGCATTTTCAGGGCTGCTGTATGTTACATTATAAAATAAATTTGCAACAGAACATTAGAATGTCAAAAAGATGTTTGAGTCATGGGACCAATATAGAACTGACCTGAAAGTCATCTTGTCTAGTCTCTGCACAGAAGCAATTGCTTTCTACCCAGCACTCCTAACACATTTGTTTAAACTTGTATCTGAGTGCTCTGGCATAACTTGTTTGGGGACTGTAGCCAGAAAATTCAACTAGTTTAAAAAAGAAAAACCAGAGTTTATCCATTTATATAATATTCACCAGTGACAGTTTAAAACTTTCCATTTTCCAGAAAGATTGTGGAAATATTCTGGGGGAATTTTCCAATGCACCATGCTCATCGCACAGTGCATTGAGGGATTCCTGGAGGCTGGGGAAACGTGTCCTGGCCTCCAGTGATCCATGCTACATCGAACAATATGGATCATGTGGGTGCACAGTGGTGTGCCAAAGATTTGGCAGCAGATCATCTGGGGGAAAGGTAGGTGAAACCCTGCTTTCCCCTGCCTCTGCTGCCTTCCCCGCCCTAGTGGCAATCATGAGTAGAGCCTTAGACTGGGAAGACCCTATTACTAAAGCTCTGGTGACTCCATAACACTGGGACTTCCTGCACTGGGGGAACCAGAACCAGCACTACTGCCACAATCTAAGGATACAACCCTGCCTTCATCCAAAAGCTGACTTGGAGGAGTCCTTTGAAGAACTGACAGATGCCCTTAGTGCCAGGCAGTGCTTCCAACATTCAGGCAAGGCCCTTTAAGCCACAAAGTCTTTCCCAGGGAAGGAGTTGAACCACTCTAATTGGGCAGTGGCTATGAAAACCTTCAGTCAGCTCTAAACTTTTGCTTGAGCAAGATCCGATGCACTGAGATGTACCCAGCTCTCTCTTGTCTGCCTGGAACTATTTAAGGTCCTGAATCCTAAATCTGTCTGTGCTCCCCTTAAAGCTCTGTGAGCTCTTTATTCCTCCCAGTACTCTGACTTTCATCCAGACCTCTTCCTCAGCAGAAGTGCCAGCTTGGTCATAGATCTTCACCTGGAATGGGATAAAAAAATGTTATTTTATAGCACTGCCAAAAATATTCACAATAAATTGTGAGCAGCTTCAACTCATCCACAGTTATAACAATGATTAGTGTAGAAGGAGCCATATGGAACCACATAAATGCTTGTTTCTTGTGTACTATGAAATTGACTGTAGAACTGAAAACATAATCTCAAATCATTCTATTTACCTTTCCATATGCTCAGCAATAGATGCAGATAGTTAGAATGATTTATGATCTTTAAAATCTAATCCCAGTTGTTTAATCTGCAGACATACCGCAGCTTCCATTCATTAATGGGAACTACTACAGTTTGTTTTGAATGCAGTTTTATTGTATACATTGTACATTGATTTTGAATACAACCTCATTCTGGCCTGTTTTTCTGCCTGTTAGAAATGCTTGAGGAAAAACATTAACATCAAGGACCTTACTATTAGAGTGCCAGATGTTTCTCGTCTTCTGGGAACACTCCAGAAATACAATCAGTGCCCAAAAATGAGGTTTCTTGCCTGAGGAGGGGTGCACGCAATCTTTAGTTTATTTGACTGAATGCACTTCTTAAACTTTCCTGGCTTTTTAATCATCATTGGCAGCTCATAGGTTTAGGAGAGTACAATGCAAAACCATGACAGAAAAACCCTGTTAGAAGGCAACAGGGTTTTCCTGTTGCCTCCTAATGTGAAAGATACTTGTAGCCTTGTAATGAATCCACTAATTTCTTGCTCTGGCAAAAATGGGGCTGAGTTTATTTTCCTGTAACACATTTTGTTTATTTTTCATCTCCGACTTCTTTTTCCTAGCAATTGATTAAACATACATTTCCATAATTTAGCATTCAAAATAATGCAATGAGGCTATTCTCACGATGGATGAAAACCGGGCTAAAGGACCCTAGCCCAGTTTACATCCATCTTGAGAACCACCAGACTCGCGGGCAAGCCCGGTGGTTCTCTGGCGCCAAAGAAGCCCTCCCCTTAACCCAGGTCAGCAGAGCGGGCACTCTGCTAACCTGAGTTTTCTGGTCATGTGCCGCTGCAGCATGCCTCCACACCATGGTGACACATGGGGGAACCTCCGTAGGGAGAATGAAACAAGCCTCCCAGTCCCAGGGGTCTCTCCAGGATGCCCCGCGCACTCGCCTGGGGCATCCTGGAACTTCCGGGGACCATGCAGCCCCTGATACCTGTAGCCTCCACTGGCTCCATGACAGAGCCGGCAGTTGTGTGGGTGACCGATATTGCCTTCCAGGGCTTGGAGGTTGCTCGTCTGTGGGGAAAGCGGGCTAAGCCCACTCTGCCTGAAGACCCACCGGAAGCTCTTCTCTCCTCATTGTGAGGAGATCTTCATTGTATAAGAAAAAACAGTGGTGGTGGTGGTGGTGGTGGTGGTGGTGGTGGTGGTGAAATAAGAGACTTACCCTCAGCCTCCCAACTTATTTCCTCTGCCACCAGTGTCGCAAGAGTTGGCAGCAGGGTCAGGAAGTGACAGCAGAGGAGGAGGAAGTAGTGGGCCCTGGTGGAGGCGGGGATCGCTCCATGGTGGCAATGGTGGACCCTGCTGCGACCACCCAAAAATAAAATGTCAAAAAAAGGTGGCACTATTAATTGAGGTGTGTGTGTGTGTGTTCATTTATTGAACCTCATTATGCCACTGTGCTAGGGATTGAACCTGGAACCTTCTGCATGCAAAGCAGATGCTCTACCACTGAGCTATGGCCCCATCCCCAAAGGTGGCATACATGGGTCTCCTATCCAGGCACTGACCACACCAAGACCTCTTCAACTTCAGCAGTGTGGATGTATTATGTGCCATTAGACCATGATCTGTGACCCAGTGAAAGGAATAGTCAGTAGCTATAAATTCCTTTGAGGGCAATTTTTAAAATCTTTTTTGAAGCTGATTGATTGATTGATTGATTGATTGATTGATTGATTGATTAAGTGTCGTCAAGTTGGTGTTGACTCTTAGTGACCACATAGATAGATTCTCTCCAGGATGATCTGTCTTCCACTTGGCCTTTTAGGGTTAGGTCTCTCAGTGGTGCATTCATTGCTGTTGTAATCGAGTCCATCCACCTTGCTGCTGGTTGTCCTCTTCTTCTTCTCATAATGTGTTCGAAGTATGATTGTTTGAGGCTGGTCATTTGTGCCTCAAGTGAAAATTCTGGGTTGTTTTGTTCTATGATCCTTTTGTTTGTTTTCCTAGCTGTCCATGGTATCCTCAAAAGTCTTCTCTAGCACCAAAGTTCAAAAGCATCAATGCTTTTTCTATCTTACTTCTTCAAAGACCAGTTTTGCATCCAGAGAGTGTCACGGGGAAAACCATTGTCCGAACGATTCTAATCTTTGTAGGTGTAGACATGTCACGGCATCTAAATATCATTTCCATGGCCTTCATTGCTACCCTACCAAGTGCTAGTCTGCGGCATATTTCTTTACTGCTGGATCCTTTACTGTTGACAGTTGATCCTAAAAGGCAGAAGCTGTCCACCACTTCAATGTCTTCATTGTCAATTCTGAGGCTGGTTGCCGTACCCATTGTCATTAGTTTTTTAAGCTACTATCCAATTAATAATGGTGATAATGCATATTAGCAAGAATGCTAAACAGAGCTGCCACTGGATTTTGCTTAAAGTGACACGTCAAGGGATATTAGTTGGATGATACTTGAAAATATATCAAGGTATTTTGAGGGAAGTCCGAACAGTTTCAGTAGACCTAATGAAGTTTTGGAGGAGATCTCACAAGTCAATTTTGTTGTGCCTTCAGACCAGTCAAAACGTTCAATTGGATGGTAGTTGGTAAATCACTGTTTCTCAGCCTAACCTACCTCACAGTGTTGTTCTGGGGCTACACTGGCATTCTGCTCCTTGTTTTAAGGATAGGATGCAAACATAATAATTTTAAAAATAAATGTTAGCAGGGTCAGCAATAAAATGCAAAGTCAAGTCAAGTGAAGCTGCAATTAGAATTCCATCAGCTGATGTTCATTTGGACTTGCCGCTACAGAAATGTATAGTCACAAGGGCTGAAATATTATTTTACCTACCATTTTTGTTATTCTCTTGAAAGGGCTGCTTGACAGAGAGAACTGTTCCTTCCTCATAATGTTAAACTGAATTGTGCCTTGAGCCTAAAGTAAATAACTGAAGAGACTGATAACCATACTAGGCTTTCTCTCCATGGTATCGATTTGTCAGTATTTTGTCAGCAACATATATCTATTTGCTTAACTTCTCTTATATGCCTGCGCGAAAGTATAGTACATCTTAATTTGTTAAACTGAGCGGATTAATGAGGGCTGAGATAAAGTTACTCAGCAGCCATGAAGAGTTGATGGACTGTTTCCTTCTTCAAGATATATTACACAGTCAAATTCATTTGGTTATATATTACTTTTCTGCAACATAGTTATTTAGTAAGCAATTTTCCTGCTCTAGCCTCCATACCCCAAATGCTTGAGATGGGTGACATACGTCTGTATGACAATTTAACTTAACAGCTAGTGTGTGGGTAAGACTAAGATACAGGACTACTGTAAACATAACGAAGTCTTTCTCAAATGCAGTGAGAAGGGCTTGAGGGTGGGCTGCAGAGAAGGGTGGAGTAAACCTACATTCCCCTGCAGATGATTGACCTGCCTTCCCTGTGCGCCCAGATGATTCTCCACTGGTCCAGTCAGCAGGGAGGGCCAGGGGCCAGGATGCCTATAATGCACAGTGTGAGTGCATAATACATCATGAGGATCCCCTTCCCCAAGCTCTTCACAGTCTGTCAGCCACAGCTGCAAGATCGGAAAAAGGTTAGGATAGCGCTCTCTCATTTTAAAGGGAGGCCTGGTATGCGGATTTCCTGCTGTGGTGCCACCGGGATCAGCCCAATTCCAGCAGTTCACAAGCGCATGTCAAACTAGGCTGGGCTTCCTTAGCCCAGTTTTGCACGCACCTGTGAATAGCTTCATAGTGTAACCATGGTTAGCACTAAACATGATTTGTTGACTTAACTCTTGTTAAGTTCCCAAATATTCAGTGAAACCATATGAATGAAACTTTATTACAGTCAACAACCAGCAGTTAAAAACCAAAAACAAAACAACAGAACTGGGTGGAAAAACATCATAACATGCATACAAAAATCTCAATGATTAATTAGTCACTGAGCTGGGTCTCATGATCAGTGAGATCCGGTTTAGAAGGGTGAGTGGGGAGAGCGGGCTAAGCCTGCTCTCCCCGCACATGAGCAGGGAGGGAGCCCTGGGTGGCTGGATTGGCCGCCCACACGATTGACAGCTCCGTGGCAGAGCCGGTGGGGGCTGGGGAGTTCAAGGGCCTTTCGGCCCCAGAAGCTCCAGTATGTCCTGCGTGAGTGCACAGGGCATACCGGGGAGACCCCCGGAGCCGGGAGGCGGCTTTTCGCCTCCCCTCCGGGGTTCTACTTTTGAGTAACTGCAGTGCAGAGCCACGCCATGGCTAGTCATGATCTTTAAAACCAGGTTTGCGGAGCACTTGCTCCGCAAACCTGGTTTTAGGGGATGGGTACTTAGGAGGGTTACCTGCCTAGGAACCACCAGGCTCGCAGCTGAGCCCGGTGGTTCACACGATGGGGCAAAATCGGGCTAGCTTCCACTAGCCCAGTTTCATGCCATCGTGTGAATAGCCTCACTAACTCCCATCTCAGATTCAGAGGAACCATAGTTAACCTTGCCAAGTTTGCCCCAAGGGCACATAAAGATAAACACCGGCTAGAACTACTCAATTTGCAAGTAGTGCTTTTTAAATGGTGTGCTTGGTCCAGATATAATGCTCAGCTTCTTCAGAGAAACATGACAGGGAGAGCTGTGATCTTCCCTTAGGGGCCCAGGGACATTTGTCTCTCCCCATCACCCACCATGTTCAATTACAGCTATGCCCTGACAAAATGGCTTCTTGTTATGGTTTGCCCAAGGTCACACAAATACTTTGAGTACTAAACAGAAACGGAACTTTTACCTCCCATGTTCCAATTGACAATGCAATTGCACAGCACTTATTTCCAAGCAAATGTCCTACCCTTGCTAGTAAACCCACATGAACCTGTGCTCTTGGGAATGGCTTGCCAGTGTGCCCAGGATCTACCTCAAATTTGAAATGTACGGAAATAGTACTGTACTGACTTCAGTTTTCTGATAGGTGTGTACAAATATGCAAGCATTAGATGAAGTATTCGGATTCAGTATTCAGAGCATGTACTATTTGAATTGGTGCTTCAGATGCACTTTGGATACCTCTGATCCAGATTCAGTGATTTGGAGTTGAATATTTGATTCATGAAAACATTTATCCATAGGCTATAATGGGGAGAATCCCTAAAGTGCCTATAATATCTTCATTTCTTCACAGAATAGGATGAAAATGGCTGCAGCAGTAGCACTTTAAGTGGGCATGATGGCTGCAACATTTTGGATGTTGTCTAGGAGTTTCATATACAATTACCTTTAACAATTTTGGAGGGGGGAAAAACACCTTACAATTCATTTTTGTTATTCAACTGTAGGATGAGAACAGCAGAGCAGAGAACCGTAGCTCCTTTTGAGAGCATTATGCCTACATTTCAGGCAAAGAGGTGCAGAAGTTTTCTGTTAAGAGAGGCTAAGCTAAGACACACAGGAAACACAAGCTGCTTTCTCTTTTCCCAATACAATTCAGAAAGTCACAGAAGACATTTTGGCTGGGCAAGTGGAGCATGACATATTTTTTCTACATCCTTCGCCCACAGCACTGTGATTAGAAGGGAGGCTGAGCAAAGTCATTGGCAAGCCTGAAATGTCAATTTCAAAGGACTCTTTCTCCCCCTCAGCATGTTCTAGAGCTGTTTTAGACCCAATACAGATCTTTGGCTAAATCTGAGAATCCCCTCTGTGCTTTTCCATCCAAATGTGAGTCTCAAATTTGCCCAAGCTTCCATTTGGTCAAACAAACCCAGCTTTGAAACCAAAGTATGTAGCTGGCTTGTTTGTTTAAGCACAGCTGAATTTGCAGTTGTGTTGAGTCTAAACCGACCCCCAAGCTTTTTTCTCAGCTTATTGAAAGAGGCTCAGTACTGAGCCGCTGAGACACAGCAGTGGGTTGGGCAAATGGTGGAGGGTGGGGCCAAAGAAATACTGACAGCAAAGTAAAGCACTCTGCTGTTGGGTGATCTGCAAAGGGAATTCTCTGCTTGTTTTTTAGAAGTTTGTTTATAAGCTTCTGTGGCTCTGCATTTTGCCTGACAGGGCCCATAGTATATTTGGAAGATTACCTCCTTCCCTTCTTTGGGAACGTGCTACATATTAGGATCATACTCAATGTTCTCCTGTTTCAGTGTTTGGTTTGAAGTTAAAAAGTAATTCAAACATTAATGGGGCGCCACACAGTTCTGTCGAATTGTTCATTTATTTCTATTGTGTTTGCTGCCACTGTTTCTTCTATCTGCTGCCACTGGAGAAAGAATAATGTAACATGCCAGTATTACGACCAAATGCTGGCACCACAATCTAGTTGCTTTACAACAGAGTTGAGGGCGGAAGCTCCTCCCTCCCTCCGGCTGCTATTGGCTGCTGGGACTGTCCTCCAATAAAGAAGGAAGCCCAGGTAGCCAGTTGCTTCCTCTCTGCAGTCAGCGGGACTGCCA
The DNA here is from genome assembly GCF_027244095.1 of Hemicordylus capensis. NCBI lineage: Eukaryota > Metazoa > Chordata > Lepidosauria > Squamata > Cordylidae > Hemicordylus > Hemicordylus capensis. Next base: position 122,122,249 of record NC_069659.1, read on the forward strand.
AGAGGGAGCTCTTCTGAATGTTCAGATTCAGATGGGAGAGTGGGGGGAGCAGAACCACGGGTCCAATGGAGCCACAGTTCCGCATGATGACTTAAGGCAGCCTAAAAGAGCTTTTATAAGACAAACACTGCAGGCTTCTTCAGATGTCTGGGAAAGCACCACTATAACCAGAACAGGGAAGTGCCCAGCATCATGAATAGGGCACTTCCCTGTTCATACATACCTATATGTATGAGCCGCACAACATAGCGATTAGTGATGGGTCAGGGATGATTTATGACCGCACCACTGTACACAGTTACAGAGGCACTTTTCCAAACATCTGAAGAGGGTTAATTTTTCATGGCATTCTTGAACATTAATACCCAAGCTATCCATGACTGCAGTAATATCAGAATTAAAGGCTAAAAGTTCATTTCAATAACTTTGTTCACCACATTTTAAAACTGAGATAAAACTAAACAAATTTCTTCTAAGTCCCTTTAGAAGACGAGACTTCAGTATCTCAGAAGTCCTTATAAAAACCTTGTATAGTAAGTCAAGTAGAGGCTGAAAGATAGCAGCTTAGTCAAGCCACAAAGAGAGTAGCTGAGGTAAAAGTGGCATCAAAGATTTCTAGGCTAGCATCTTCCATTCTTAGCCACTATATTGAAATACAATGTGAATCTCTCTCTATCTGTCTCTAAAATAACCCTGATTTCTTGGTTGACTCTCTGTTGTATTTTTCCCATTCTCTAGATGCTTTGCAGTGTTACTGTTTAATCATAGAATGAATGTCACAAAGAGAAATCCAGTGAACTATTTGCTTATACTAGAAAGTAGAAACCTTTAAGCAGCCATTTTGAGAGACAGCCAGCATTTCAATTCAATTTAGAGTGATTTTTCCCTCAATTGTTGCAGCCAGCAACATTTTACTTTTGTAAAGGAAAACTTTCAGTATAATTATCTCTGAATTTATAGCATGCATCTTTTCATTCCTTTTCTAATTTATTAATGTACTTCTTTAATATCAGTGGAATATTCCTTATAACAGGTATTTGGGTTAGATAATAAATAACTTTATTTTAGTTTTGTTTCATTATTTCTCTACATTTTTTTCATGTTTGACTCATTCTGAACATTAATGTTTGAAGCATATATCGTGGAACAGTTACTTAAAATGTGTTTCATCTTTCTTTGTTTTTTTCTTTTTTCTTTTGCCATACTGTGAGCTATTCCTTAGGAGATCATTGCATATTCATAAATTAAAATGTCATTCTTGGTTGTAATTTTAGATTTTTTCCACCAGGACCTGGCAGGGCAAACACAACTCCTGGCTTCAGCCAAACTGGATGTAGGTTTTCATCTCGAAAGCTAACATGACATTTTAAACATTGTCTTTCTTTTATATACCTTTTAAATTAAATATTTTAATTCTTTTTATATATTCAACACTTTAAAATACGTCTGTTTGACCTGATTCTTTTTTAATGTTAGTATTACTGGCCAGGTACTTAGAACAATATGCCCTCAGACATTACTTGGATAATAACTACACCTACTCATCAGGACAATAACATGAGTGGTATGATATCATCTTGTGAAAGCCAACTTCTGGATATGGAACTTCTGGATACCTACCAGAATTTTTTTCTACAAACTATCCCTTTCCCATGGATTCATAATCACATCGATTCCGGAAGAACATGGGAACAGCTTTTTGGATTGTATGTAAAAGTAGATTAACTAGTAGACCTGTGAGCAGTTAAACCTTTGATAGTGTAGCATTGATAGGATAAATGAATTGTAGGTGCGGAAAGATGGATGGTGCTGACTGACAGCAATAATGTGGCCTCAGTGGACTCTGGGTATCTTCCAAATGATTCCATGACACCAACTTCATATAGTGTTTCAGAACTCTGTTCTGTTATCTATTTACTCAATGGAAACTTAGAAGTATTTTTACTTATTTGCAAGGTCCAGTAGATTATTAGAATAAGGGATAAGAAGATCACAAAGCAGCAGGGCTGGTGTTTTCAAGATTACAGAGGCATGGTTCTGAATTATTAACACATATACAGTAAGTATTAACACACATAGACCGCCTTTGCAATGTGAAACCACAGGTTTATGCCAAATATGGCAGCTGGCCCCCTATCTGTCCCCTCCAGACTTGGCCACTGTGATCCATGCGACGGTCACTTCCGGGTTAGATTATTGCAACTCGCTTTATGTGGGGCTGCCACTGTGCTTAACTCAGAGCTTGCAACTGGTGCAGAATGCAGCGGCCAGGTCCTTACTAAGCGGCCTTGGTGAGCACATGTGACACCTTTGCTCGTTTAGTTGCACTGGTTGCCGGTTGAGTCCCGGGTTAAGTTTAAGATATTAACCTTAACATTTAAAGCCCTTCACGGTATGGGCCCTCCATACCTCCAAGACCACCTGGTTCGATATGTCTCTCGCCAGGCCCTGAGATCAGCCACAAGTAATGCCTTGGTGATCCCGGGCCCTAGGGATATTAAATTGCAATCAACGAGAGCCAGAGCCTTCTCAGTGGTGGCCCCAACTCTATGGAATGCTCTCCGGATAATATCAGAGCTCTCCATGATCTGTTGGCCTTTCGTAAGGCATGTAAGACTGAAATGTTCCACCGGGTGTTCAGTCGCTGAGATAGCTGGTCATAGAGTGATCTTGTAATCCATGGTTATTATGTCATGTGGAATGAGTATTGTATGGGATTGTGGTTTATGAGGCTATATAAAAAATATTTTTATGAAATTGTGTTGTTATGTACGTTATTGCTTGTAAGCCACCCTGAGTCCTATGGGAGTAGGGTGACATATAAATCTTAATTAATTAATTAATTAATTAATTAACAAAATAGAAATCATGCTCCTTGCCTTCCCCTCTACACTCCACCCCTACAGACTCCCAGGGCTGGGCCACTCCATTTGTCCGGCCATTTCCCTGTGAGCTTAGTCTGGCAAGATCTGGGATGGCTCCTAGTATACATTCAAAATGCCGGGACCAGCATTGCAGCATACGCAGTTCAGCCACCACAGTGAATCATGGGTGAAGGGATGGAGCACCTATTTTCAGTGGTCCCAGGCAAACAGGGTGGCCATACTGGGCAAAAATGAACATGCATATGTGCCAAGGGATGACCAAACTGCCAGAGTGAGTGCTTTAATTCCTGCTGTCCGCCAGTCACTGCAACCTGGAAAGGTGTTGGTATGGTACCCTTTCCTGGGGCTTTGTTCGGATCTACACTACACTTGATCTTAGCCAAAAGGCCAAGAAGTGGATCTAGCAATGGGGCTGGGTGGTGACAGCCCTCCTTGGTGGTGACAAAGTGACAATAATGGGGCTAGGTGGTAACAGACAGCCTGCATGCATGTCTCTATGGCCTGTCACTCTGCTTAGAGAGCAGTCCTTGGGAGAAGAACATCATCACACATTCTTTGTGATCTAGCCCTGTGTTCCCCAAGATGGCACTTCTTATGAGTAATGCCATAGAATCTCTGTTTGCACACAAGGGGAAGTGGCTGGGCCCCATTTCCCCTACTAATTTGTACAAATATAGAGCAGAGCCACATAGGAATTCCAGGGACTGCCTTTCAATACAGACCCTGGGTATCACTCCCCTGGCATGTATTTTCTTTGTTTGGGGAAATAACCACATTGCCCAGTTTATGGTGCCAATGGGACTCCATGTGCTTGTGCAAATACTTCTTTATCACAATGTGTGGAGATCTTGTCATCCCATCCCCTTTTTCTGCATATTGCCAAAGGGGGGAACATGAGATACAGTGGAAAGTGGGCATTCCACAATGTGGTTTTTACCTTTGACATACAGTGAGACTTGTGGCACAGCAATGCAGCATCCTTGTTGCTGGGCAACTGCTGGAAGAGTGCAGCGACAGTGGGAGCTGTGCCAAGTTCTCCAAGAGGCAGCTAAAGAGAAGTGCAGCAGGCATAGAGCTGGTGTATTTCTGGGCTGCTCTGAGCTGCCCTCTCTATGGTATTGGCAGCTACAGAATTTGGGCAACATGGTGCCGTCTTCAAATCTCAGATTGGAAGAGTGAAACTCACTGCAAACCAAAGGTTCAGATTGCTGTTTTGGCTCAAAAGCCTCAGGTCACTTTTGTGATTAAACCATGGTTTCATGCATCCAGACAATCATGAAATGCAACCTCTGCCCTCTTTGCCTCTGATTTGGAGTTATGTGTGAAGGCGGCCATAGGTAATTAATGTTCTGATGTTGTCTTTATCAGGTCCCAGAGCATGGTCTAAGGGCACATAATACAACCTTCTTGATGAAGCTAAGCAGGTCTTGGTGTGGTCAGTGACTGGGTGGTGGATCCATGAATGCTACCTTTAGAGATTGGGATGCAGCCCTATGATAGAACATATGCTTTGCATGCAGAAGGTCCCAAGTTCAATCCCTGGCATCTCCAGGTAGGAGTGGAAAAGACTTCTGCCCAAACCTTGAAGAAGCTGCTCCAGTCAATGTAGACAATACTGAGCTACATGGACAATACTGAGCTACGGTATAAGGCAGCTTCCTGTGTTCCTATATTCTTGTCTTTAGCATCATTAAAATTTGAATCACACAAAATAGAAAAATTCCAGAATGACTTATGTAGAATATGTATCTAGCAGTATAAACTATATGTACACATGTTAAGGGAAGTGCATCTCTTTGACCAACTGACAATCAACTTCTTTTGGGAGAGGACCAGGCCTATGACCAACATAACATTTTAAGTTGGTGTTTTGTATAGAGGCTTATATTGTGCAAAACTGATTAATACACGTCCACCTTTTTTTTCCAGGAGGGTGAAGAATCACACAACTTATGTGCATAAGAATCTCCTTGTAGAACACCTGCATCACACATTAAGTTATTTTCATGATGGGTGACATTAAGAATGTGAATTGATAAAAATATCATAACATGGAAGAAGCTGTAGCAGCTACTGGATGGTCATCATCCTTCTTCTTCTTCTTTTTTTTTTTGCAAATGAAAGAAACCTGCCCTTGAATGCATCTGTCTCCAGTTCCTCTCAGATGTCTTTTACTTTTATGTTCTTTTCCCTGTAAGTGATTGTTCCTTGTGTACAGCTGTTAAAGCTATTTTTAGATACAGACAGAGATTGCCTGTAGCACTGAGTAAATGAATCTGTCACACTGAAAACTAGCGATTTCAGATATATAATAGAGTGAGTTCTAGGACATTTTAGGACATGTCCTCACCAGCTCATTTTCATGTGATTTGTGAAAATAGTGTGAGAAGGTGGTGCAGTCTGTGTCTCATCCAGTTTCTTATTACCAGTATTCCCTCCAGTTTTACTTCCTGATTGGTCTGTGTGAAACTTAGCACTACCTTTCCAGTGATTAGTTTTGACTAGTAACTTGTACTATCTGTCACCATGGCCACATCCATCTTCCTTTATTAATCAAATAATCCATTTTTTAAAAAACAAACAAACTTTATTTGATTGCGTGCAAATCCATTACTATAAATGCTTCACTAATTTTTCCTTCTAATTTCTTTGGAAGAGCAAGGTAGGTTCTTCTGACCATGTACTCCACCAGTTAGAGACTTTCCCAGAAGACTATCAAGGTTCTTTCCCCCTTTACAAAGAACATCAGTTATTGAACTGTATAAAGTTGCATGTGTGGAAATACGATTGCACATACACACCATTAAAAAAAACAACTGTGATCTTTCAATCCCAATGGGAGGAAACATAAATTTATAGAAGAAGCACATATTCCCTAATGTAGATAGAAGCATTGTGTATGTGTGCTAGCTTTAGCACACGCATCTTCATCTTCAACTAAAAATACAAACTGATGATTCTGTGCTCATGGTTCCTGATCCAGTCGAACAGCTTTGATAACATGCGCATAGCCTCTGTCAGACAAATTTGTAATTCTCAGCAATCATTTGTCCAAGAGAGTGCAGGGAGCTGGATTCTCCTGCTTCCTGCTTCTGAATAGATGATCCTATGCAAGCATCATCTCAGCTGATTAGAGTTGTTTCTAGGGCTGCATTGATTTTTCATAGCACTAACTTTACATAGTGGGAAATGATATATTGGATAGTACACTGACATATCTGTTTTGCTGCCAGCCTAGCTACACAAGAGATTTGTTCCGGGTATTTAGTGTAGCATCAGCATAGACTAGAGGGCCGGGGAGTGTGGCGGGGGTGAGGAGGATAACTGTAATTTATAAAAGTTCTATTTTTCTCTGTAGGTCCCCTGTTCAATTGAGTGCTATGTTTGCACCTGGTGTTGGGCTCTCGGGACAGAGTGTGGATTCTGTTGGTGTTCGGTCCCCCTGACTGACCAACTGTCTCCCTGCCTGAGCTCATGTAAATGGCCCCAGATTTGGTGTTGAGGACTGCCAGAATGATTGCTCTGGGTGACTTCAACATCCATGTTGAGACTGCCTTGTCTGGGGCGGCTCAGGACTTCATGGCTGCCATGACAACTATGGGCCTGTCCCAACACATTGTTGGTCCAACAATTGGACTGGGGCACTTTCTGGATCTGGGTTATTCAGCTGGACAGAAGGATGGTGATTTGATTTGAAATTGGGGTGTGTGTCATCTATGCCCTTGTCATGGTTAGATCACTTCCTTCTGTGGTTTAGATTCTTAGCAACTGCACCTTTCTGCAAGGGTGGGTGGGGGGCTATTAAAATGGTCTGCCCCTGGAGACTGATGGACTCCGATAGATTCCTGAGGGCTCTAGTCTGGTAGGTGCTCTTGTTAAAGATCTAGTTGCTATCTGGAATGGAGAGATAGATTGGGTGGTTGACACAATTGCACCCAAGCACCCTCTCCAACAAAGCAGAGCCTTGGTATACCTGAGCTGAGGGCGATGAAGCAAGCTGGGAGACAGCTGGAACCCAAGTGGAGAAAAACTTGGGGTGACTCTGAGCAAACTCAGGTTAGAGCTCATTATCAAGCCTGTTCTGTGGCAGTGATGGAACAAAAGAAATGTGTGGGTTTTTTCCATCCACCATTGCATCCTCTCAATGTTATGCAGTGGGACTTTTCCAGGTGGTGCAGGGCCCCTTGAAATCTGGCCCTGGGCAAGATATGTTAGAGCCCTTGGTAGCATGGTGTGATGCATTTGCACGGCATTTTGACAGTAAAGGTGCTTACATTTGCCAGGAATTCAGCTCTACAGCTAAAGCAGTGTCATTGAGAAAGGTGTTCAGAGTACCACCTAGTCCAGTTTTGCTGAAATGAGGATGAGGACAAGCTGTTCAGACAAGTTCAGCTGACCTTGTGCATGGTTGACCCTTGCCATTTATTAAATTAAATTTAGTAGGGAGGGACCTGTGGCATTAGACCTGTGGCTAATATTCACTTCCTGGGCAAGGTGCTTGCGTGTGTAGTGGCTGACCAGCTCTAGACAATCTTTTTGGAAATGGATTATTTAGCTCCATTTCAATCAAGCTTCAGGCTTGGCTTTGAAACAGAAACATGTTTAGAAAGAGAGAATGTGGAAGTGCAACTCTATTAATTATCTTGGACCTCTCAGTGGCTTTCAACACCATTGACCATAGTATCTGGGCTTGCCAAGTTGGGTGTTTGAGGTACTGCTTGAAGATGATTCCACTCTTACCTCAAGGCCCTTTTCCAAAACGTGGTACTGAGGAATTACTGCTCAACCCTGTGGCAGATGTGCTTTGGTGTTTCACAGGGTTCCGTTCTTTCCACTATGCTGTTTAACATCTACATGAAACCGCTAGGAGAGGTCATCTGGAGATTTGGCCTGAGTTGTAATCAGTATGAGGACGACACTCAGTTGTACCTCTCTTTTTTATCAAATGCAGGTGAGGTGGTGGCTGTCCTGAATCAGTGCCTCAATGCAACAATGGACTGGATGAGAGTGAACAAACTGAGACTTAATCTTATTTATTTACACAGTCAGACAGGTGTTATTGACTGGTTTGTTTTATCCAGACATCGAGTCCTTCTCAAGGACCTGGGATGGCTGAATATTATTATTATTATTATTATTATTATTATTATTATCCTTTATCATCATCATTATCAATTTGTTCACACAACCTTTGGGGTGAGGTGGAGGACAGGTGAGTAGCAAATGACCAGGACCTCTTTTTGGATACCCACAAAACACTGCAGACTCAAAAAACAGAATCAAGCTAGATGTGGTGTCCATTGTTGAAATTGGAAGCTGCAAGCCCAACCCCTCCATGGAAAGTCCTCTAAAGGTTCCTCTGTGTTCACAGCTTGCTTTGCTGTGCCAACAGAATGGAAAATCCACATGATGTCAGTGTATGCCCGCTGATTGGCCACAAAGGAACAGGAGGCGGACTCATCCCTGTCAAAGCAGCCCCAGGATCACAGAATATGCTCTGCAGAGTGGCAGGTCCATGGATGACAGCTGCTGTAGCCACAGCTCTCTATCATTCCTGTGCAGTGGGAAGGAACCACTGCACATCTCTCCATGCGATGACAGTATAGAAAAGTCATGTGAGTTCTCACAACCAGAGAATCAAGGTAGGAACCCTCTCCTCTCCTCCATCCTCAGTTAAAAGCAGGGTAGAAAAGCAGAGTTACCCTGCTTGGAAAAAACTGGAATGGAGAGATTTGTGTGAGTTCTCATCAAAACAGGGTAGCCCAGCTTCTACCTTGATTTTGATGATCATGTGAGCCATTACATCCTACTCTTAGTCCTAAACCTTCACACCAGTCATTCAAGTCACCATGCAGTGAACATGCTCACCAGTCCGTCCCCCCCACATATCCTTTATTATAAAATCTCCCATACTAGGACCATACCCTCTCTTGCTTTGATTGTTAGGAGTAGGTATCAGTTTATCACTTGAGAAATGGTTCCTTACTAAAAGATTGTTTTTCTTTTCCTATTCTTTTGTTTTCCAAGACCTTCATTCTCATGAATGCAGAGAATGAGACCCTGAATCATGTCCTGAAACACATGTCTTAAGCACATGTTTTCCCTGATGCTTTGTTATTCGAGCCTTTATGTTTTGTCACTGGACCCCCCCATACACACAAAACATCAGCTAATTTGATTGTATACATGGGGGATTTCCACTGGAATGTCACTGATGATCTATTGGTTTTATTTATTTAGAAATATTTTTATTTTATTTATAAGTCATGTATCTGGGACATAGCTACATTAATATTTAATTTGTAATATTCCTATTCCATGACAGTTATTTGTGTTTCGATAAAACTGTAATATAGTCCTGTACTGTAATGGGGATATTTTAATAGAAGCTATTTTTACACATTATATTTAGAGAACTTTAATAGCATTTTAATAGAAAGCGGACAGACGGAGTTCCCTCAAACACTGCAGAATATTCATCTTTTACTTTCAAGTAAATAGAGAATGGGAAATTTTTATTATCTTGAATATGGGTAAATCTTTGTCTGTATGTTATTGCCACTGTTAATAAGATCAGCCATATATCTTTGAATCATTGGGTGGGACATTCAGGTTCCAACACCCAATAGAGAATCATCCTCTATACATCAGATTGCTATAGCTTAATACATGTAAGCCAGTCCATAATACTTCACAGAGAGAAAGCAGAAGTTAGATAACTAAGACTGCGATCCTATAGCCGTAGTTTGAGAAAACATACATAGGATCATGTTGTAAGAGGTACGTCATTAAAATGTCTTCCAGGAATACTCTAACTTCAGTGCTTCAGTCCACCACAGATTAATACATCTAACAAAGCCTAAAATGTCCCATAAACAGGAATCAGATGTAGTACTACAAATATGTATGGAGCAGACAAGGACAGATCATTGAAGCAAGGTAAACAAACCACATACTACATAAACCCAATATTCACTACAGAATTTGAGAATGAAAGATTCCTTCATCCCCACACCCCAGCCTCAAGAAAGACACAGACACATTAAGATTGGGTAAAAAGGGCCACAACTTTATTATATCAGTTGAATCAGTGAACTGTGTGTGGATCAAACTTCACCACCCAACAGTGTGGGCCTAACAAAGGCTGGGTTTAAACATTACTGTCCTCACCCATGCCTTAAATGGATGACACACCTTGACTCAGGATAAAAGCAGGGTAAACCCGCTTCATCCCCTTCACTGTCAACCTCACAGGGGCCAGGGCAACTTCTAGGGATTCACACACACTCCAAGCCACACAGCCTTTGAAGCCCTGAAACAGGTTTCATGGCAAATGAAAGTTCCTGAGCTGCAAAGCCTCTAAGGACTGATTGACCAATCCACCCATGCTAACTGCCCAAGGGTTCTCACCAATCTCAAACCCTAGTGGACCTCCACCCAGCCCACACCGTACCTGCCACAAAGAGAGGTCAGCCTAGCTTGGCCTTCCTGCCCCACCACCCTCCAAGATCGTAACAGGCCCCCTCCGAAAGTTAGCCAAATACAAGTCACTCCCCACCATGGACAAATATACCTAATCAGGATGAAAAAGGTGAGGCAAAGAATGTGTGATACCCAGTTGTGGCATAAACGTGCCACCTTGTACCACTGCATGTTTACTCATGACCGCATTAACTTTCTTCCTGGCCCTTTCAAACCCATGCAAATTCTGTACCTCCCTCCAAACTCTATGCTGGAGCCAATCATCCCAGACTGTGATCAACCTGGGAATCCAGCAATGGATGGTGGCAAAGTTGGAGCTGAATCAGGGAGAGCCCAATCCGCTTACCCAGATCATTCCCACCTAAATGCACAACTATAAACTTGGGAGGGGCACTAACCACTAAATACTCCCACAAAGCCAGAAGCAACTGGCTCCACAGCATCCCCCGAATTCCCAGCCAGCGCACGCTGGCACGCTTCCCCAAACCATGTTGGGTACCAATTGGCAAGGTGTTGGTTCTCTTGAAGACAAAGAAAACCAGGAAGTGGCTGCAGATTAGCACACACAGAGGAGCCACTGCTCCTCCAGCACCAGGCAAGAGAACAACAGTGTTGAACACCCAGCAACCAGCTGAAGTAACACAACAATGCTTAACACACATAACACAAAAACACCTTGGACTTCTAATGCCCAATCCACTTAATTTCAGCATCCTCAAAACTCAGCCGATGGGCGGTTGTTGCAGCACAATTACGGAAGGAGTGTAAACTAAACAGTTGAGCTGGTTCACCCAGCCTAAGAAGCACTATCTGTAAAACAGCCACAGCTGGTATTGTGTCAGTGGCATGCCATCAGAGTACACAAATAGACACCCTGAAGTATTAGGCAGAAGCGCAACATACCACTGCAAGGCTCTAACATGGCACAATGTGGCATTCCCCACTGCAGCCAGCTCAATCTGCTGGCCCTTGCCATTCTGATTTGTCTTAGAGTGGTGCAAGTGCAACTCCTATCCCAATCCCTTAACGGAAAGGTCAGCAAATTGCAGGCATCAATCCCTCGGGGCATGACTGCTGTGGGGAAGGACATCACTCAGCTGGAAAGCCCCAAAGAAAGTTAACGTCACTACCTGCCCCGAGGCATGCAGGAGCACTATGTACTGCATGAGGTGGTCGGGTGAAATAGGCCAGCTGTCCAAAGGGCCTTCCTGTCATCTAAATACATGAAAAAAGGCTACCTTACAGGAGTAGCTAACCCTGGTACTGGAAGCCAGAGAAACATCAATGGCTGAATGGGCGTCTATTCACCAAGCCACCACAAGGCGTCTGGCATCATTTCCAGGTCCACATTGGCTTCTGGAGCTAACTCCCTGAACCTGGCTACCTGGAAATGAGATACGGCATCAGCTATGTCATTCTGGAGCCCTGGGACATGCCTTGCTAAAAAGAGAATGTTAAATTGCATGCACCGGAGGACAGAGGTTCGCAGTAGCCCCATCAACCTGGGAGAATGGGAGGTCTGGGAGTTCACTACCTTGACCACCGCCTGATTGTCACACCAGAAATGGACAGTGGAGTCATGAAACTCCCCCGCCCATAGGTGCACAGCCACAATGATAGGAAAAAGCTCCAGGAACGTGAGGTCTCTCGTGATCCCCTCCTCAATGCATCTTACTGGCCAACAGGAGGAGCACCACTTACCCCTAAAGTAAACCCCGAATCCAAGGCACCCCATTGAAATCTCTCAAAAATGATGCCCAGACAGCCAGGTCAGCGCACATGCCCTCCATGATTAGCACCCTATGATTTGGCAACTTAATCCCGGCGACAGCATTGCACAGGTGCCTCAAAAAGGCCTGGCTGGGAGCCACTGCCCTAAGGCAAAATTAAGGTGGCTGATAACCACCTGCAGCTCCATAAGGGTAGTTTTTCTAGCTAATCCCCAGAGACCTAAGTACTGTAGCTCCCTCAGCACTTCTAACATCCTTTGGGAGGTGACTAAAATCTGCCACAGTGTCCAGCTCAATACGCAGAAAGACAGTCATATGGCAGGCCCTTTGTATTATTTCAGGCCAGTAGCATGCCCAGCTCCCTAGTCAACTGAACAAAGCACTCAAACAAGTGATGACAGAAGCCCCTGTCCCAGCAAAAAGAAAATCATCTAAGACATTTGCCATGGACATGCAATCTGCCCTCCTCCTCAGTGTCCATTCTAAGAACATGCTAAATGCCTCAAAGGCCACACAAGAAACAGAACAGCCCATAAGGAGTGCCCTGTCGAAGTAAAACTTAACTGCAAAGGCGAAGCCTAGATGGTCAAAAGGTTTAAAGCTGCTCTCATTCAAAAATTCATGTCATAAGAGACCCATAACATTCCCACAAAGTCCATGATGGCCTGGTGATTTATATCCATGTATTTGACAAGAGCCAGGCCCCTAGCAGGCTGAGTCCTGAGTATAACACCCATATAAATGCTAACGCCTGACAGCCAGTTGTTCCAAGTTTGTTCCACCGGCTTTTGCTTGGGAACTTCCTGCTCCTTACCAGCCTCTCCTTTTTTGTACTTCACCTCAGGTTTGCTAAATAACAGGCTGAAAATGTCTACATACGCCCCCTTTAATATCTTATCTTTTGTGGTCAGCAAAAGTGGTCCCTCAGTAGAAGGCCTAAAGCCCCATATGGAGAATGCTGGGGGGAGGGGACCACCTCCCCCTCAGCCCCTGTGGGTATGCTGTTCTGAGGTACCAACCCCCACCATACCTGCTTTGCCACCCCCTGTGATATGGTGGCCCCCGCTGGCATTCCTGGTAAAGCTGCAGCCACCCAAGGTTGTGTGGTCATGACCCCAAAGCGGTTATAGCCCCAGTCCCCAAAAGGAAGAATTGGCCAGGAATATATGGGTGATACATTGTCCTTCGGTGAGTCTGTGTCTGCATCACCCGATGGAATTGGAACAGACTGCTCAGCTGGTGAAGGATCCAGTAGGACAGGCACTGCAGACTGTGAGACAGGAGGCTCACTGGGCATCAGCGCCATCAGAGGCTGTTGATCAGGACCAGTGGGCTCCCCAAGAACTCCTGCAGGCTCTTCTTTATCCTTCTCCAAGGATGCCAGCCTGTCAGACAGAGATTTTAGCAATTCCACCTGTGCAGCATCCCTGGTATGCTGCACTCCAGAAGGGCCTGCACTCTTCTGAGGTGGCACCTTCTTGGCACATTGCAGCACCTCCATCCTCTGTATAAGAGCCCTAATTTGTGCCATATCACCCTCATCATCCGATGATGAAGACTGAGGAGCTGCCCTCCTTGGAGGCTTTATGGGGCGCTCCCCTTTCTTTCCCAGTGCGTTCTTTGGCAGTATGATCTGGTGCTTACATAGGAACCCTGCCCACAATTAAATCAGCCACCCAACACAACTGGCACAAACCCACTTAGTCAAAATGCCCCCAAAATGTAAACTGAGACTGTTTCCCATCTAGTAAATTCAATGGAACCACAAAATCCAAAGGGGAAAAGAGATCTCAAGCCAGCCCAAGGGGTAGCCCCAAACAGAAATGGCACCTCCAATGCCTTCAGTGCTCCCTGTAGAAGGGCTCCCAAACCTCAGGTATGCCTCCCAGGACCACAGATCCCCACCTTAAAACTCACCCTCCAGATGGGGATGCCTCTATGTCTCATTGGCCTGCAGCCCAGAGGCTCGCCCCACTGGCAGGGCTCAACAAACCCCCCACTGCCCAGCCAGAAACCCCTCCTAATGAAGGGGCACTGCCCCAATCAAACCGTCACAGCTAAAGCTGCCACTGCTCTACCTCATCTGGACCTCCACGCTGGCCCACGCCTCTCTGTCGCCACTCCTGCTGTCACCCCAGACAACACCATGGCAGGAGCTGCTTGAAAATTGGACCATGCCAGGCCTCCACTCTGGCTATTACTGCAAATGCTATCCCTGCCAAAATGCTGAGTGGCTCCCAAGGCTACATGGGAGGGAGGGAGGGAGACGCTACAGCAAGCTCCCTAACAAAGCCCAAATGGAACAAACTGAGGGTCAAAGGTGGGGAGCTGTCCAAGGAGTGCACAAACCCCACCTCCTAACAAGCCCCAACAAATCAGGGTGCTTCCTGAGGCTGTCTGGTGAGGGGGTGGGGCAAAGACCCATCCCCACATCATGAGGCCATGGGATGGGGCAATCTGATCCTTTAGATTGCTTAGAAATGAAAAATGATTGCATAAAGTATTTGCACAACCAGAAATGGAATACACTCTTTATTTTGTTTCAGCTAAAGCAATAGCCCCATTAGAGTGCTCCTGTAGATTTATGGAGACAGTTGGATTTCAGAAGTAATTGTTATAGACAGGACTGTAGCCAACCTAAAGCTTTAGGGGGGAGGGATGCCAAAAAGTAGGGGCCATCGTGCCTGGCCTTTTAAATACAACATTCAAATAACATTCAGTTGTTTTAAAATTATTTGTTTGTTAAACATTTGAGGGAGGCATAGAAAATTTAGGGAGCTGAGACCAACCTAGCCCCACCTGGCTGTGGTCTGGGGTGCACCAGCTTATTCTCTCTCTCCTTACTGTCCAATCTGTTAACAACTTAGTCAAACTATCGACTAACCAGCGGTTCCTGCATTGGGTGTTGGACTACACATTTCTCATCAACCCAGCCACAACGGCCCTGGACTAGAAGGCTGACTGAAATGGTTGACACAGTTAATTCTAACATCCTTTCCTATAGATCTACCTGGAATGATGAAGATCACAGGTATATGAGATAAGAGGATAGACTACTGATGTGCAAATGGTTTGTAACTCGTGTGGAAACTGATTGTAGCATTAATTATTTTTAAAAGACCACAATATAGTAATGGTAGTATTGAGGTATCCCCCCCCCCGGCTACTGAACCACTGGGAACCACAAGCTCCCAGCGGTATGGTGGTAAGCCTGCTTATGTAACACACCCCAAAACTGGGCAAAGTGATTATGTGCCAGTTGTGGCTGCTTGCAGCCATGGCCAGCACACTCGGGGGAGGGGGCTCCCAGTAATGTACCACACACTTCCGCAGTGCATTATGGGGCTCTGGGGGTGGGGGCAGCGCACAGCGGTGCTTCCCTGTTCTCAACCTCTGGAGCGGCCAGGTGAGGCCCAGGCGGAGAGCCATCGCTTGTCTGGGTGGGCAATCTGTCCACCCACAGACTTCTCCATGACCGTCTGTGGGGAGGTAAGCACTTTCGGGCTTCATCCCCACAGAAGAGGGTAGCCCTCCTCACTGATTGTGAGAAGAGCTTCTCTCCCCCCGCCCACTGTAATAATGTCTGATTTTAAAGCATTATTGAATAGGTTCTCTTCACTTAAATCAAATTTAGCTCTTTGTGGTGAGTTCTCCAACTGCACTGCAGATAATATTGCTTGACATGGCTTGGCATAGGATTATCAGTTTGCAGAGCACCCAGGATTTGAGTATCCAAGTGTTGAATTTTGACCTATTTGGTGCAATTTTAGTAGCTATTTTCCTTAAATTTCCAGTGAGTATGATAGTTGTCCCTTGTGACTTAGATTCATGCCCCTTCAGGATGATTAGTCATCTAGAAGGAACTTCTTCTATTGCTGCTTTGGAGACTATGAGTGGTTCCAAGGCTTGAAAAAGGTCAGAAAGGAAGAAACCATGGCTTCATGTATACTTAAATATTGTTCATCTTGCCACAGGTATTCCTCATCATGTTTTCATTACAACATGCCTCATCTTAAGCATATACCATTAAGTCCTAAATCAGAGTCTGACAGTGACTTTATTTGGCTGCCTGCCAAGATAAAGAATATATCGTCCATCAAGGCACACCTTGAAAGTACGTGGCAAAAGCAAATGAACTATTAGACTGGCCCTGATCATCATGTTATGTCTCGGTCTTCTATTAAAATTGCCTGGAACAATCAGGTCTTTTGTTACCTAAAAATTACAGTGCCATGATTCACTTTGTATTTTTTAACTTTAACAAAGATTAAGAATGGTAACATAAAAATAATTGAATTGAAGTGTAGCAAAATTGTGTTTGCTCTAATTTGTATGAACTGATCATTAAAGCCTCTTTTGGGAGAAAAAAACCCCCATCAACTGAAACTTACAGTCTTTTGCATACATTAGCAATGGCTAGTTATTAATCTTATAACCTTTTCTAATTAATAGAGTAAACTCTAAAATGAATACAAATTGAATGTATTGAAGGATAAAATAAATTCAGCTACTTAGTGCAATATTATGTTTGGTAAAATGTGTTCCACTTCTCTGTAGATAATAGTTTTCAAATGGAAGCAGCTAGATGATATAAAAAGGAGCTGCCCACATTTGCACGTAATATGAAACCAGAGGTTGCTGGACCTGTGGTTAATTTTCCTATCCACAAATTGCATCACAGACATACATCCAACAGTGGTCCGGCAATTTCCATTTTCAGGGCAAGGGAGCCCCTCCCTCTTCCTGGTCCTCTGAGGCCACATCCCAGCAAGCTCCGTAGCGCTTGCATTCCCAGACTATGGGCAAGGCATCAGCATGTCTCAAAAGCAGTAGCCAATGGCCATGATCTTGAAGGGGGCATGCCCAGCATGATCATGCCTTTTCGGAATGACCAGCCTTACCTTGGCAGGCAAAGGGACCTGTGCATGAAACTGCTTGGACACCGCGAATCCCGCATGCTGCTTACCTGTGTCCTACAGTGGACTCAGACAGCACATGTAAGCTCACCTTGACAGTGCTCAAAGTGGCCCCACACAGTGCTGTCAGGGGTCTAGGACCACTTGGGTACTGATGGCACTAACAGACCTTCTGCTTGGCCACCAGTAGCACCCCCACCAAATTCAGCTGTCCACGAAGGCCCTAAGACAACAGGGATTACATCCTCCTGCCCAAGCTCCTCCTTGCTCTCAGACTGTGCAGGAGACAGGGTCACACTGATGGGGGAGGGGGGGTCAGTGGGGAGAAGGGGGGATCTGGATGGGCTAGCAGCTGCCACCACCTCCCCTGCACCCACCATGGGAAGAAGAGGTCCTTCTTCCCTGACTGGGCTTCCTCCTACTATCAGCACCTCAGCCACCATAGGTGGCTGTGCTTCAGGAGCAGGCATCACCAGAAGGTGAGCCTGCATGCAGTGAGTGACATCTAGGGGCACCTGGACTTCTTGAGGAGTAGGCCCCTCTTGCTGCCCTTGCTCCTCCAAACCAGCATTGCCCCTCCCTCTAAACACCCTGCTACAAGACCTACCCTGCACCCTTCAAGACATTTCTTCCCCTAACTAGACCCAAGTAAACAAGAAAAACCTATACAAGCAGTAATCACAAAACTGACCCAGAACCAGTGGTGCACCTAGTAATTTTGGAGCATGGACCTAAAGGCCTTCTGACACCCCCACCCACCCCCAGCTAGGGATATGTACAAATCTGTTTGGCATTTCATTCAAGGAACACCAAACAGGTTCGGAACCCCCACATTCCCAGCACAGGAACCCCTAGCACCAGAGGAGGAATCATGGTGGGGGAGGTAAGAGGTCCCCTCACCTTAAAGACACACCCCCAGCCTCCCAGGTGTGTATGAAACCACTACCCCCCCTGGAGGCCCCCCACAAGTTATGCATCATTTACACACACACACACACACACACACACACACACACACACACACACACACACGCAAATATGCATTAGCGGAAACATTTCAACACACAACTTAACATATTCCCATACCACATAATTCTACAGTATACCCACTCCCCACTCTGTCTCTAAAGGATACAATATTTAAACTGAATTTGCAAGAATATAAAAATGTTTTTTAAAAAACCCAAGGTAATGGGCTTTTTTTGGGGGGGAGACCTTGGACTTTTTGTTGTTTTTTAATTCAACTTGGGGGCTGAGTAGGAAAGAGGGACAACCATTCAGAAAAGCAGGCAAGAAGTTGGAGCTGCTTAGTTGCTCCCTTGCACAAATGCCCCCCACCCCCAGCTTCCCTCCTGCTTTTGGTTTTTTTAACAGGACTTTTGCAAAGTTCAGGAGTTTTGCAAGCACAGAGAGCAGACCCTGGTACAAAAAATGAAACATACACAGACAGACCTGATCTCCATGAGGGCAGAGGCGTATCTAGGGAAAATAGAGCCTAGGGCAAGCACTGAAATTGCGCCACCTGTCCAAACATCTGACACCCATCTTTCAGATAACTTTACCATAATATCAGCTGATAAATACAAGTCAAGCTCGTTAATCTTTTAATCTTTCAAAAACTATTTTGCCGTGGATGTAGCCAGACCAAAAAATGCTGGAAAACTACAAATTTCAGTATGCTGGGGCTCATGAAATACCCAAATACTATGTGGAGGTGTACTTGGAAAACTAAACAGAAGTGCCCGTCTAATTCTCTACTATGCATTGAAGCATCACTATTACATCAGTTTTAAAAATCAATGGAGAATTTGGCTTTTCCCAGATACTCTAAAAATAATTAAAGGATATGTAGAGTAAACTGTGTCACTGCTTGGAATATATTCTAGTCTTTCAGAAAGACAGTTAAAATGAAAGAAAGAGAGCAAGAAACTCCCAGTGGGCCTTAATACTAAGGATTTCATACTGATTCAAAGACAAACTCACCATTAATAGCCATATTATTAAGACATCACATTTAACTCACTTATCACAAGAAGCAAAGTAAGAGTAAATGAATACAATCCTAGCTCATAAGCTTCAGCTCATTATTCACAAGCTCTGATTCTCTGTACATAGTGCCAATCTGAATACGTGTACAGTGACTTATATTATATTTTTAAATTTTAATTTTTTTAACCTGTAGTCCCTTTGGGGGGCTTCCTAAGGGCTGTGAGGGGGTCTGAAAAGGTTCCCCCTCCCCCCACTGGCCTCTAGTGCCTCACAGGGACCATTTGAGCATGTGCGGTGGCCATTTTTAAAAATAACTTTTTTTAAAAAAATGGCTGCTGAAAACAAGATGGCCACCACACATGCTCAAATGGCCTCTGTGAGTCCTGGCATGACCTAGAGCCTCACAGAGGCCATTTGAGCTTGCACGGTGGCCATTTTGGTTTTGGTGGCTGTTTTTTAATTTTTAGTTTTTTTTAAAAAAATTCAAAAATGGCGCCCCCCTTCATGTGGTGCCCGGGGCATGTGCCCTGCCTGCCCTACCCTAGATACGCCCCTGCATGAGGGTGCTCCATTCTCCACGCCCATCCACACACAAAACTCTTCCCCTTCCCCCTTTGCCTATGGAAGAGAAACAGTTCACAAATTACAATTTTAGCTCTATCCTGTCTCCTCACAGTCACCTCTTTTCCAAACTAAAAAGCCCCAGATAGTACTGTAGCTATGCTTCATAAGGAATGTGCTCCAGGCCCCTGATCATCATCATTATTATTATTACATTTATATCCTGCTCTTCCTCCAAGGAGCCCAGAGCGGTGCACTACATACTTAAGTTTCTCTTTCACAACTAGCCTGTGAAGTAGGCTAGGCTGAGAGAGAAGTGACTGGCCCAGAGTCACCCAGCTAGTATTATGGCTGAATGGGGATTTGAACTCGGGTCTCCCTGGTCCTAGTCCAGCACTCTAACCACTATACCACGCTGGCCTTCCTGCACCTTTTCCAGTTCTACAATGTCCTTCTTAAGATATGGTGACTGTAATTTTACGCAGTACTCCAAATGTGGCCGCACATATATTGGTATAAGGACATTATAATCTTAGTCTTTTTATTTTCAGTCCCCTTCCTAATGATTCCAAGCATGGAACTGGCCTTTTCCACAGCTGCTGCACACTTAGTCAACACTTCAAATGAGCTGTCAACTAGGTGTGTGTGGGCCAGCTCAATTCCCCAAGGATTCCCCAAGGATTCCCCTTTACAAGTATACCCCTGGTCTGGCCCGTGAATAGTGGTAACAAAAAGCATAGTAAAATGTGTGTGTGTGTGTGTGTGTGTATGTGTGTACACACACACACACACACACACACACACACACACACACACACACACACACAACACCTATGTGCCACAATAGAACATCATCCTAAATTATTTTTTTAAAGGTTTTGTAAATTGTGGACGATGCAAGTCATTTAATGGTAATAGAGAAAGACATGCTGTTCTGGTAGCTCCAGCTCTTAACACTCAAATCAATTTCATAGGATGAATACAACTGAAGGAAGCCCGGGAGGGTGCACGGCTGGGGGGGTCATGTGACATGCCTCGGGGGGGGGGTCCCTCCAAGGCAGTGGGCCCCCAGACAACTGTCTCCCCTTGCCCTATTATAGTTATGTCCCTGTTTCCTTGCATATCCCTACTGTCCACCACGGCCTCAAAATCTCTCTCCTGGTCAATCACTGACAGCTCAGACCCCATCAGTGTGTATGTGAAGTTGGAGGGTTGTGTCCCAGTATGCACCACTTTACATTTGCTTATATTGAACCACATTTGCCATTTTGTTGCCTGCTCACCCAGTTTGGAGTTATTCTATTGGAGCTCCTCACAATCTGTTGTGGATTTCACTACCCTAAACAGTTTAGTGTCATCCGCAAATATGGCCACATTGCTGCTTACCAACTTCTAGATCATTTGTGAATAGGTTAAAGATCACTGGTCCCAGTACAAATCCCTGACCATAATTACTTTCATCCATTGTGAAAACTGTCAATTTATTCTGATCTGACAGAACATCTCAGACCTAATGGACAACTAATACCTGTCCACTAAAGCAGCCCTTTTAACAACTGCTCTTATTGTTCAATTGTATTTTTTATTTTTGTAAGGCACCATGGAATCTCTCTGAGTGAAAAACAATTATGAAAACCCCTCAGTTATATATAACAACTAATATAAATACCTGTACATCTGTGTTACACTAAGTAGGTTATTCCAAAGGACATGACTGCCACCCATATGCAGGAGATGACAATCACTCACAAATTATCATTCTCTTCCCCATATGCAGGAGATGATTACCACTCAGAGTGTGTCCAGCATCAGGTTATCACTCCTATTTCACAATGGCAGCTAATATGCAACTAACTTCTTTTGATACAACTCCTCTCACAGATGATCTTGCATGGATTGAGTGGTCTTATCACATTAATGCAGTATTTGTCTATGGGTGCATGAAAATGAAAGGACAAATTTACCATGTGGAAATTATCACTTTGGCTAATCCATAGAATTGCCCCTGTGTTTTAATGTGAAAATAGGTACGTTTCTAGGCTGTAAATCTTATAATAAAGGCTTATAGTTAAGCTTGAATGTTCAGAAATATCAGATGGAATCATTCTTGAATGGTACTACTTCACAAGGCAGATGGGGAATGTCGTTACTACATCTTCCCATGTCAAAAACTACCTTTCCATGGGAAGCTAGGGGGAAGACATCTAGCCTAACCTTGATAATTTTCTGTGTGTAGGCGATATTGACCACTCCCCGACCCTTGTGCTGGACGTAGCATCTTTGCCCCACAA
Source organism: Hemicordylus capensis (assembly GCF_027244095.1). NCBI lineage: Eukaryota > Metazoa > Chordata > Lepidosauria > Squamata > Cordylidae > Hemicordylus > Hemicordylus capensis. The sequence continues at coordinate 122,144,103 of NC_069659.1, forward strand.
GTAATTTTTGAAGGACCAGGCTTTGGGTTTGGGGCCAATCAGGAGCAAAGGAAGTGTGGCTGTGCCATTGGTTCTTGCATTTCTCCTTGCTCTACACTCACTCGGAGTGTATCTTAACATCCCTCCCTCCCTCCCATGGGACAGAATGGGCTTTTACTGGTTGGCTTTTGAAACAGGCAGGATTTTTTAAAAACTTCCTTACTCATTGGCCTTATCAGGATTTTTTTTTTTTGGCCTGCCTCATTCTCCCCACCTCCCTTAGTTAGTGGTCAGTGAGGGCAGGGAAAGCAGGAGAGTGTATTTTAGGGAGCCCTTTTTGATAGGAACATAGGAACATAGGAAACTGCCATATACTGAGTCAGACCATTGGTCTATCTAGCTCAGTACTGTCTTCACAGACCGGCAGCGGCTTCTCCAAGGTTGCAGGCAGGAATCTCTCTCAGCCCTATCTTGGAGAAGCCAGGGAGGGAACTTGAAACCTTCTGCTCTTCCCAGAGCGGCTTCATCCCCTGAGGGGAATATCTTGCAGTGCTCACACATCACGTCTCCCATTCAGATGCAACTAGGGCAGACCCTGCTTAGCTATGGGGATAAGTCATGCTTGCTACCACAAGACCAGCTCTCCTCATCAACTAACCCTTACTGGCTTTGCAGCCTGAGGTCTAGGATTGGGACTCTTGCCTTCTTCAGCAGCTCCACCCACCTTAAAGACTGAACAGCATGGGGTTGTGTGTGTGAAGCTGCAGAATTACCCTGACCCTTATAGGTTGTTGCAGAGGAGCAAATATCCACTGCTATGAGCCAGGATGTGATTTCCCAAGCAGGTTTGCGGGAAGAACTCTAGTGTCTGACTTTCTACCTGTAGTCTCGAACCTGCACTGATCTGGGGTGGAGCGTAGACCCCACTGCAGTTAGTTTAAAAATGCTCAAATTTGCATTTAATACAATTATGGTGCTTTACTCAGATTCGATTGTCTGTCTGTTATTGCCTCGTATCTTCTTAATGTTTGGAGGCTTGTATTATAAGGTGGCCATCAAACACTCAGCATTATGAAGTGGTGCAGTCCAAAGAGGGATTACTATCTGATATTTCTGAGTGTGTTGATCTGTTCTTAGAGAACTGGAACCATATGAGCAAGGTTTCTAACAGCTCAGAAACAACACACCCTCAATCAGCACTGGTTCCTATGCTGATACTTCCTCACACCTATTGCCCTGGACTCTGTAGGTTTCATTTCATCTTTTCTCCCACAACCCTAGTTTCAGAAAGAGCAAAATTAACTAACTAACTAAATAACAAAATAAATAAATAAATCTGCAAATGAAATCAGTTTGGAAGCAGCACACAGTGTACACATTATGTAGCATTACAAGCTTGCATAATTTAGTTTGAACTCATATTTTACATTTTCTATATCTGTATATTGATTTCACTTCCTGATCACAACATGGAGAATGTGGAAGGTTTAAAAATACATCCATAGCACCTGTTGTTGTCTAGTTCCTCAGCAAAAGTCTGAACAAAACTTGTACAAGAATCTTTAGTCACCTCTGAAAATGCCAAAATTATTTATAAAGGATTGTAAAAATCATTTTTCACTGCAGGTGATGTAGATTTATAATGTTATATATATTGCATCAATGATGCCTTTCTACATCTTGGCAAAGACAATATAAGAACCGCTGTAGAAAATGAGAGCGTAAAGATTAAAGGTTTAAAAGCATTTGCATAAATGCATCCCCTCCCAGCTGCACCCCCCCCATTCAATATGTTTTGTTCTTTTTGAATACTATCTCAGATAACTTCACTGGTATGACTGTTTCTGAAGAGTTGCATCAATATTCAAAAACAAAATATATAGCCAGTGTGTTGTCCTTGGAATACGTTAGTTGTTAGCTTGCCCCTAGGGGAAAAAACATTTTATCTGGGTGTCATGGCAACTGGAGGTGGAAGATCAAGTACACATTCAGTTCAAAGGACCAGGTTGTCATGCAACATCTTTAACAACTCTGAGATAGTTTCTCATATGTAGCCACAGACATTAAATTGAGGCTTTAACTTTCTCCAGTCAGTGTTTTTGTTGGACGGTGAATCAAGGACAATATGAAAAGAAGATGTGGAAAGACTGGAAGCATTTGAGTGACTTCTTTATTGTTAATGATGCTACTGTATCAAAGGGCATCACTTTTCTAGATTATTTGGGTGCTCCTAATGCATTCTTGTGTCCTCAAGTCCACATCCAGTGGTTGTTCAGGGTTGTGAGAGTATGTGTTCCTCCTCCCTTGAATCAGAATTTGTAACCATCTATTACCAACTGTGACGTGTTTAATGAGGACTTTGTGGATAACATCTATAATATTCAAGCCGACTTAAACTCAGACCCCATAATTGCCACAGTGTTTGATGTGGAGGTGTCCAGGGACTCCTCTTATGTGGTTAGGCTGGATCAATTCCAGTTTGTGATTCCTGAGGATGTGGACAAGCTGCTTGGAGCAGTGCAGCCTACCACCTGTTCTCTTGACCCTTGCCTGTCATGGCTTATACTGTTTGGCAGGGAGATTGTTGTAGAATGCCTAGTAGAGATTATAAATGTTTCTTGGGGGGAGGGGATTGCCTCAAGGATGCAATTATTAGAGCTCTTTTTAAGGAGCCTGCATTGGATCCCTCATAGTTAAACAAGTATAGGTGGGTCTCCAACCTTCTGTCATTGGGCAAGGTATTGAGAGAGTGATGGCCTCTGAACTCCAGACAGTCTTGGATGAAACTTGATTATCTAGACCCGTTTCAGACTGACTTTCAGATGAGCTGTGGGGTGGAGAATGCCTTAGTCAGCCTCATGAATGATCTCCAATCGGGAATTGACAGAGGAAGTGTGACTTTGGGTTCTTTTGGACCTCTGGGCAACTTTCGATACTATCGACCATAGTATCCTTCTAGAGCATCTGAGGTGGTTGGAGGGTGGGAGGCACTGCTTTGCAGTGGTTCCACTCCTACTACTCGGGCAGATTTCAGATGGAGTCCCTCGGGGACTGTCATTCAAAATCTGAATTTCTGTATGGTGTCCCTCAGGGTTCTGTATTGTCTCCGATGTTGTTTCACATCTATATGAAACTGCTGGGAGAGATCATTAGATGATTTGGTGCAGGGTGTTATCAATATGCTGATCACACCCAAATCCTTTTCTCCATCATCATATCATCATTTAACTTTTGTAAACCGCCTTGAGATTGTTTTTAATGAAAGGCGGTATATAAATTCAACAACAACATAAATAAAAAAATAAAATCAGGAGGAGGCATAACCTCCCTAAATGCCTACCTGGAGGCAGTGATGGGCTGGATGAAGGCTAACAAACTGAGACTGAATCCAGATAAGACAGAGGTACTTATTAGATTGCATTTAACAATCTACCAACACTTAGATTACTGCAATGTGTTGTACATGGGGCTGCCTTTGAAAACCGACTGGTACAAAATAGGGTTGGTACAAAATAGTTGGTACAAAATAGGGCTGCAAGATCATTATCTGGGACTGGGCAGTTTGATCATAGTACGCTAGTGCTTCATCAGCAACACTGGCTCCCAGTATGTTTCTAGACACAATTCAAAGTGCTGTTTTTAACCTTTAAAGCCCTAAATGGTTTGGGACCAGGTTACTGGAGAGAGCTCTGTTATGGCTGGCACCCAATTTTCGGTGTGTATCTGAAATTAAATTGGCAAAAGGGCCTGAGCTGAGCCATTTCCCCAGGAAAAAGCGATTTTGTGCAGCCTTGGTATGAGATTCTGTTCGCTGAGAACAGTACCTGTTGTTGTACGCTCTGCACATGGCCTTCACTCCCAGTCAAAACAAGACCGAGAATGAAATCGTCAACACTTGACTTCTTGCTTTGAATTGAGATGAGGGAAAATGATAGCAATTTTTTTTAACTAAGGCCTGAAACAGTATGTTGGGGTAGAAGGGAAAAGACCCGAGTAGATACTGATGTGGACTGGAAACATCTAGGTTAGAGAAGTCAACTTGGAAAGCAGTTTAGCAGGCCCTTGGTAGGAGAGAGCACTTAATTCTGAGGCTTACCTTTTGTATTTGGTTTTGTTCCATTTGTTTTTACTACTGTTTTTGAAACTGCATCCCTCTACGCAAATATGTGCCTTGACATTTATGTCAATGACTGTATTTTGCTGCTGTTATTCTGTTTGTTATTAGCAATAAAAGAGATATTAAGAGGGAAAGAGTCCATTTTCTTCATTTTTTCCACTTAAGGACATAAGAAAAGCCCTGCTGGATCCAAGACCCATCTAGTCCAGCATCCTGTTTCACATAGTGGCCCAACAGATGCCTCTGGGGAGTCCACAGACAAGAGGTATGTGCATGCAGTCTCTCCTGCTGTTGCCCTGCAACTGGAGAGGCATTGTGTCTCTGTGGCTATACATGGCCCACAGCTACCAGACTAGTAGCCACTGATAAAAAGAACTTGTTTGGACTATTCTTGTTCTAGTTCAGCCTAGGACCACATGGTCCACTTTGCTGAGTGAGAGGCCCACTTGGATAAAATATATGTTCCTGGCTGGCACATTCCTCTCCCTCTCAGGGGTGTCATATGCATGACAGCTCTGTGCCCCATATATCCTGACTCCAACTGTCTGATAAAAAATTAACAAATCATCAGAGCCAGATGGCATCCACCCAAGAGTCTTTAAATAACTTAAATGTGAAATTGTGACCTCTTTGGGGAAAAAAAAAAAAACCTATCTCTACAATCAGGCTCTGTAGCAGGGAAGTAGCCAATGTAACACTGATTTTCAAAAAGGGATCCAAGCAGAATCCAGGAAATTACAGGCCAGTTAGCTTGACGTCTGTGCTGGGTAAACTGATGGAGAGCATGCTCAAAGATAAAATTGTTAAGCATATAGAGAAACAGGCCTTGCTGAAGGAGAACCAGCATGGCTTCTGCAAAGGTAAATTTTGCCTCACCAACCGTTTGGAGTTCTTAGAGAGTGTCAACAGGTGTCAACAGTGGATAAAGGTGATCCAGTTGACATGGTATACTTGGACTTCCAAAAAGCTTTTGACTAAGTTCCTCATCAAACACTCTTGAGAACACTTAGCAGTCATGGGATAAGATAAGAGACGAAAGTATGGGTGGTACAGAAGTTAAATACATACATACATACATACATAAAATAAGCGGTTAGGTTCATGTGTGGATTTATATAACTGGATGAAGAACAAAACAAAAAGGGTAGATATAAATGGATATGTCTCTAAAGGGAGGGAAGTAAGAAGTGGGGTCCCCCAGGCATCTGTACTGGGACCAGTGCTTTTTAATTTATTAATAAATGATCTAGTAAGCAGTGAGGCAGCCAAATGTGCAGATGACACCAAAGTATTTAGGATAGTGAAATCCAAAAGAGATTGTGAGGAGCTCCAAAACGACCTCTCAAAATTAAAGGAGTGAGCAACAAAATGACAGATGTGGTTCAATGTAAGCAAGTGTAAAGTGATGCATATTGGGGCAAAAAAATCCCAACTCATCACATATATGCTGATGAGGTCTGATTTGTTGATTACTGACCAGGAGAGAGATCTTGAGGTCATGATGGACAGCTTGTGATCGACAGCACAAGTATGGACACAATGTGTGGCAGCTGTGAAAAAGGCCAATTCCATGCTTGGAATTATTAGGGAGGTGATTGAAAATAAGACTGCTAATATTATGATGCTCTTATAAAAATTGATGTTGCAGCCACATTTGGAGTACTGTGTACAGTTCTGGTCACCATACATCAAAGAGGACATTATAGAATTGGAGAAGGTGCAGAAGAGGGCAACCAAGACAATCAGGGGCCTAGAGCACCTTCCTTATGAGCACCTACAACACCTGGGATGGTTTAGTTTAGATAAATGATGACCAAGGGGCGGAATGATAGAGGTCTCTGAAACCATGCATGGTGTGGAGGGAGTGGATAGAGATAATTTCCCCCCCTCTCACATAACATTAGAACCAAGGGTTAGGGATGTGCAGAGCATTCTGAGCTCAAAATGTTCTCACTTGAAATGGGCCATTGTGAGTGTTGTGCTCTAAAAAGGAATGCCTTTCAAATTAAGGGCTTGTTCCATTGGAACAACCGGGTTGTTCTGACAGAATGTTCTGGGCACTTGCGTGAAACCCCATTGTGAGTGTTCCTTTCTGAAATGGATTCCCCTTCAAATGAAGAATTTGTCCTGTCAGAACAACTGGTTGAGCCGGTTGTTCCGACAGAATGAGCTCTTCATTTGAAGGGTGTTGCATTTTGGATTGAAACGCTTGCAATGGCCCATTTTGAGTGAGATTGTCCCGAGCTCAGAATGTTCTGCACACCCCTACCAGGTGTCATCCCATGAAACTGATTGCCAAGAATACAAGCTGAAAGGGAAAATCTGGAGAATCACTTTGCTCCAGATGCATGGAGTTTACTCAAAACCACAATACAAGAAGCCCAGTTAGACTGTATACCCAAAAGGAGAAAAGGTACCACTAAGTCCAGGAAGATGCCAGCACAGCTAACAGATAATGTCAAGGAAGCCATAAAAGGGAAGAAGAATTCCTTCTGTAATTGGAAGGCCTGTCCAAATGAAGAGAACAGAAAGGAACACAAATTCTGGCAAAAGAAATGCAAGGTGACAAAAAGGGAGGCAAAAGGAGATTTTGAAGAACATTTAGCTAAAAGCATCAAGAGAAATAACAAAAACTTCTTTAAATACATCAAAAGCAGGAAACCTGCCAGGGAGGCGGTTGAACTATTACACAATGAGGGAGTGAAAGGGATTATTAAGGAAGATTTGGAGGTTGCAGAGAAGCTAAATGAGTTCATTGTGTCCGTCTTCACGGCGGAGGATACTGAGCATACCTGTTCCTGAACCAGGCTTTTTAGGGATGGAGGCTAAAGAACTGAGTCAAATGGAAATGACAAGAGATGATGTTCTAAACTGTCTGGAAAAACTTAAAACTAGCAAATTGCCAGGGCCAGATGTCATCCATCCAAGAGTCCTCAGAGAACTCAAATGTGAAATTGCCAACCTCCTTGCAAAAAATATATAACTTATCCCAGCAATTAGGCTCTATACTGTAGGACTGGAAAATAGCCAATGTTTCACCGATTTTAAAAAGGGATCCAGGGTCAATCTGGGAAATTACAGGCTGGTTAGCTTAATGTCAGTTCCAGGCAAATTGATGAAAAGCATCCTCAAGGATAAAATTGTCAAGCACATAGAAGAACAGGCCCTGCTGGGAGAGAACCAGCATGGCTTCTGCAAAGGTAAATCTTGCCTCTCAAACCTTTTGGAGTTCTTTGAGAGTGTCAACAAATGTGTGGATCAAGGTGATCCAGTTGACATAGTATACCTGGATTTCCAAAAAGCTTTCGACAAAGTTCCTCATTGAAGACTACTGAGAATACTTAGCAGTCATGGGATAAGGGGACAAGTACATGTGTGGATTGCTAACTGATTGAAGGACAGGAAACAGAGGGTAGATATAAATGGATAGTTTTCACAATGGAGAAGTGGGGTCCCCCAGGGATCTGTACTGGGACCGGTGCTTTTTAAATTATTCATCAATGATCTAGAAGTAGGGGTAGCAGCGAAGTGGCCAAATTTGCAGATGATACCAAACTCTTTTGGGTAGTGAAGTAAAAATGGATTGTGAGGAGCTCCAAAAGGATCTCTCCAAACTGGGGGAGTGGGCGACAAAATGGCAAATGCAGTTCAATGTTGGCAAGTGTAAAATGATGCACATTGGGATGAAAACCCCCAACTTCAAATATACACTGATGGGATCTGAGCTGTTGGTGACTGACCAGGAGAGGGATCTTGGGGTTTGGTGGACAGCTCAACAAGTGTTGACCCAATGTGTGGCAGCTGTGAAAAAGGCCAATTCCATGCTAGGGATCATCAGGAAGGGGATTGAAAATAAAACTGCTAATATTATAATGCCATTATACAAAACTATGATGTGGCCACACCTGGAGTACTGCGTACAATTCTGGCCACAACATCTAAAAAAGGACATTGTAGAACTAGAAAAGGTGTAGAAGAGGGCAACCAAGATGATCAGTGGCCTAGAGCACCTTTCTTATGAGGCAAGGCTACAATACCTGGGGCTATTTAGTTTAGAAAAAAGACATCTGCGAGGAAACATGATAGAGGTCTATAAAATCATGCATGGTGTGGAGAAAGTGGATAGAGAGAAATTCTTCTCTTCTGACATAACACTAGAACCAGGGGTCATCCCATGAAATTGATTGCCAGGAAATCTAGGACCAACACACGGAAGTTCTTTTTGATACAATGCACAATCAACTTGTGGAATTCTCTGCCACAAGATGTGGTGACAGCCAACAACCTAGATGGCTTTAAGAGGGGTATGGATAACTTCATGTAGGAGAAGTCTATCAGTGGCTACTAGTTGGAGGGCTATAGGCCACCTCCACCCTCAAAGGCAGGATGCTTCTGAGTACCAGTTGCAGGGGAGTAACAGCAGGAGGGGTGGCATGCCCTCAACTCCTGCTTGTAGGCTTCTAGAGGCATCTGGTGGGCCATTGTGTGAAACAGGATGCTGGACTAGATGGGCTTTGGGCCTGATCCAGTAGGGCTGTTCTTATGTTCTTAAGAAATTTAGGACTGACAAAAGGTAGTCCTTTTGCACACAATGTATAATTAACCTATGGAATTCTCTGCTATAAAATGTGGTGACAGCTACCAGCCTGTATGGCTTTAAGAAGGGCTTAGATAAATTTATGAAGGACAGGACTATCAATGGCTACTAATCTGTGGGCTATATAGGCTACCTCCAGCCATGGAAGCAAGATGCCTCTAAATACCAGTTGCTGGGGAGCAACAACAGAAGAGAGGGCATGCTCTGAGCTCTTGCCTATGGGCTTCCCAGAGGCATCTGGTAGGCTACTGTTTGAAATGGGATGCTGGACTAGATAGGCCTTGGGTTTGAACCAGCAGGGCTGTTCCTATGTTCTAAACCACCCATTGTCAATCCTTTATCACACCATTCTTTATTCTGTCACTGTATTGTGTGCACTTACCTTAGGGAAATAGTTCCCTTCAGAAGCAGAATTACGGCAAACGCTTTTTAAAAAAATTAAACAACATCACTTGTTTGCCTAACAATGTAGACATACAATGTTAGGCTTGTATGTCTAACAATGTAATATACAGCTGTACAGTCTAAATTTATCAGCGCTATCCTTCAAGTTCCCCCCTGCATTCCCAATTCTCTTACCAGATGAGAGGTAGGTCACGCTAGGGTTGAATCGGGTTACTGGACCTGTATTATAATGTTTTGGTTAAAACTGGTTTTGCCAATGTAGGCCTGGCTTCCTTGGTAATGAGTGATGATTTTAATCATAAGTTGAAGACTTTGGTTAAAAATAAATTTCTTTAATTTGGATTCTCCCATGAGGAAATTCTTAGATTAGGACATGATCAGGCCTGGCAGGTTATTAAGCAGCGTATTGCCGATACAGAATTACAAGTTGATACAGCCTGTCTAAGAAGTGGTATCTATTTGGGGAAACAACTTTTTTAATTCCAAACCAGCAGCATATTTAGATAATATTCTTATCCCTAAATTTAGGCGTCAATTTACTCTTGCTCGCCTAAACACCCTTCCGATGGCTGTTAGGGATAGTAGATATAAAGGGATTCCGTTTAACTTAAGGATTTGCCCCTGTGGATTGGGTGCCATAGAAACTACCCCTCATGTTATTTTATACTGTAAATTTTATAGTGATGCTCATTCAAAACTAATTTCTCCTCTCTGGGGGAAGTTTCTGGGTCACTCTGATGAATTTTATTTAGAGTTTTTGTTATCTAACTTTTGCAAAGAGATCACTTTCAATGTGGCTAGGTTTTGCTACATTGTTTGTATTACACATTCGAGTCCTATGTAACATTTTTTGTTGTATTGTCTGATCTATTATCGTAATAAAGTTTATTCTTGAGGTCATTTGCACATTTAAAAACTGTTCTTCCCATGTTTGGGAACTGTGTGTGCTTCCAATTTTTGGTTATGTGGAAATAAGGTAAAGATATCTTGGGTAGCTTTTCCTCCTATCTTACTTTTATAATTATTGTTTCTTGTTTACACAATCAGACAGGTGTTATTGACTGGTTTGTTTTACCCAGACATCGAGTCCTTCCCAAGGACCTGGGATGCCAGAATTTTATTATCAATTGTTATAGATATCGTCGCAGAATATAGGCTTTTCCCAGTAAAGCTGTTTTTTGTAATTGGCTGGTGGTGATTTCTGTGGCCCCTATGGTGTTGAGGTGCTTTTCAAGGTCTTTTGGAACTGCACCCAGGGTGCCAATTACCACTGGGATTATTTTGGTCTTTTTCTGCCACAGCCTTTCAATTTCAATTGGTAGATCTTTGTATTTGGTGATTTTTTTCTATTTCTTTTTCTTCTATTCTGATATCCCCTGGTATTGCTATGTCGATTATTTTAACTTGTTTTTCTTTCTTCTCGACTACAGTTCTATCTGGTGTATTGTGTGGCAGATGTTTGTCTGTTTGTAGTCGGAAGTCCCATAATATTTTTACTTCTTCATTTTCTTCAACTTTTTCAATTTTATGGTCCCACCAATTTTTGGCTACAGGTAGCTTGTATGTTTTGCAGATGTTCCAGTGTATCATCCCTGCTACCATGTCATGCCTTTGTTTGTAGTCATTCTGTGCAATCTTTTTACAACAGCCGATTAGGTGGTCCACGGTTTCATCTGCTTCTTTGCAAAGGCGGCACTTGCTGTTTGTGGTGGATTTTTCGACTTTTGCTCTTATTGCATTTGATCTTAGTGCCTGTTCTTGTGCAGTCAGTATTAAACCCTCTGTTTCTTTCTTCAAGTTGCCATTCCTAAGCCATTGCCAGGTCCTGCTGATGTCTGATTTTCCACTTATATTGTGCAAATATTGACCATGCAATGGCTTATTTTTCCATTTTTCTGCTCGGTTCTTGATTTGTTCTTTCTTGTAGGCCTGCTTTGTTTCATTGGTGTTGAATAGTTTCGCATTATTGACCATTTTAAGTGCATCTTTTTCACTGTCCCTTATATATTCTTCAAGGCCTCTTTTCTGCTCCTCTAATGTTTGATGGACCTGCAGCATTCCTCTTCCACCTGAGCTGCGAGGGAGGTATAGCCTATCGACATCACTGCGGGGGTGCAGAGCATGATTGATGGTCATGATTTTCCTGGTCTTACGATCTAGCGTCTCTAGCTCTGCCTGGGTCCAGTCTATTATTCCTACAGTGTATCTGATAACAGGTATAGCCCAGGTGTTTATGGCTTGTATGGTGTTCCCGCCATTGAGTTTGGACTTGAGGATTTTTCTAACTCTCCTGATGTATTCACATCCAATTTTTCTTTTAACTTCAGTGTGTGCGATCTTATCAGCCTGGAGAATGCCCAAGTATTTGTAAGGTTCTTTCTCTTCCAGGTTCTGTATCTTGCTTCCATTGGGCAGTTCTATTCCTTCTGTTTTTCTTATTTTTCCTCTTTTCATTATTAATGCAGCACACTTGTCTAGTCCAAACTCCATTGCTATATCGCTACTGAATATACGGACAGTGTTTAGCAGTGATTCGATTTCTGACTGGGACTTTCCATTCAACTTTAGATCGTCCATGTACAGCAGATGTTTGATTTGACTTGATGTTTTAGATGTTTAGTATCCGAGGACTGTTTTGTTCAGTATTTGTGAAAGTGGGGTAATGGTGGTTACAAACAACAGAGGGGATAGTGAGTCCCCTTGGAAAATGCCTCTTCTAATGCTAACCTGTCCATGTGTCTCGCCATTGATTGTTAACTGTGTACTCCACATGCTCATTGCTTTTTAAAAATAAATATCTGAATGTTTTTGCTGACACCAGTTGTTTCTAAGCATTTTAGTCTCCCTGTGTGAGGCAATGAATCGAAGGCTTTCTTGTAGTCAATCCATGCAACACTTAGATTGGTTTTTCTTCTCTTGCAATTTTCTAAAATCATTTTGTCAATCAGCAGCTGGTCTTTTGTGCCTCTGGTGTTCGGGCAATTTCCTTTCTGTTCAACTGGAAGCTGTTTGTTAGTTAATAAGTGTTGCATCACTTCATCTGCTATTATTCCAGTTAATAATTTGAACATGGTTGGCAGACAGGTTATCGGTCTATAATTACTTGGAACTGCACCTTTTGCTGGGTCTTTCATGATGAGATGAGTTTTCCCAGTTGTTAGCCATTGTTCAATATCACCTCCTTGCAAAATGTGATTGAACTGTTTTGATAGTTGTTTATGAAGGCTTGTTAGGTGTTTAAGCCAAAAGCCATGCAGTTCATCGTCGCCTGGCACAGTCCAATTTTTAATTTTCTTTGCTCTTTCACTTATTAATTCTGGTGTTATTATTAGATCTTGCATTTGTTGGTTACATTTTTTGACCTCTTTCATCCAGCCTGCTTTTTATTATAATCTATTGGATTGTCCCATAATTTCCCCCAGAATTGCACTGTTTCTTCTTTATTTGGTGTTTCTATGTTTCTTGCAGTTTCTCCTTCTATGCTTTGGTAGAAACGTCTCTGATTCGACTGGAATTGGAGATTCTGCCTGTGTTGTGTAGTTCTGGCTTCATATCTGCTAATCTTCTTTGACACTGCTGTTATTTGCTGCTTTATTATTTCCAGGACTTCTCTAATTTTCCTTGAATCCAGGTGGTATTTTTGGATCAGATACTGTTTGGTGTTTTCATTCTTCAGCTTCTTGTCTTTCATATCTTTCAATTTACTAGCATCTGATCTAAGCCTGGAGATTTTATTTTCTAATCTAATCTTCCATTTAGGTGATGTACTGCTTTCTTTTTTGACAGGTCCACTGATCTTATATCCGAGCTCTTGTGTTGTTATTGTTGCTGCACTGTACATGAGTTGGTTTGTTTCTTGCAAATTATTGGTTGTTATCTCTGCAAGTGCAGCATTGACATCTTTTAATGCCTGAGTGAGTTGTTTTTTGGCAACTGTTTTTAGAGCTGGAAGTCGAACCCTGGTAGTTGTTTGGTTCATGTGCTCAGTTATTTTTTGCTTTAGTTCTTGTTGCTTTTCTGTTAAATGGCATTTGGGTTTTTGAGGTGAAGGCAAAGGAGCAGTTGCCTGTTTTTGATTTTGAAACAGTTCAGTAACAGTGGCATCCTCGATTTCCAACACCTCCTCCACCTGTGCCTGAGCAACTTCTTCAATTGGTGGTAATTCTTCTTCCATATCTTGAGCCTGTGTTGCCCTTTGCAGTTCTTCCAGCTCAGCTCCTGTGAATACTTTATTTCTTATTATGTATCTTCTCTGGTCTGCTAGCCTTTGTTCTGTTATTTCTGTATCTGGATGCTTCTCTTTCCAAATTTGGTACATTCTTTTTAAATAACCTCTTCTAGTTGGACTAGACTTGTAATAGCAGATCATTATTTCCTTGTTGGCATTTTTCGTATATTTTTTTCGGTTAAGCGACGTTTCTTCCAGTAACTTTGCTGTCTTCAGCCCTGGTTGCTCAACTGAAGAGTCCTGTTGCCCACTTGCCACCAGATGTCCAGGGACTATAGCACCTGGTGCAGTCCTTGTTGACCCGGGTGACGACCGATCCGGTATAGATTTATTAAAGTTACGTCTCACCATATTGTTGATGGGAGAGGCACTCTTTGTCTGGCTCCTCTGGTGAGACCTGTCCAGTATGGTTGGACCTCTGGCATAGCTCTCACCTTCCTCAGAGCACACAAGCCCCACAACCATGCCAAGGTAGTGCCTCACTGGGGGTATTATTATTATTATTATTTCTATATCGCCCTTCCAAAAATGGCTCAGGGTGGTTTACACAGATAAATAATAAATAAATAAGATGGAAACCTGTCCCCAAAGGGTTCACAATCTAAAAAGAAACATACACCAGCAACAGTCACTGGAGGTACTATGCTGGGGGTGGATAGGGCCAGTTACTTTCCCCCTGCTAAATAAAAAGAATCACCACATTAAAAGGTGCCTCTTTGCCAAGTTAACAATCACTTCTCTCAGTGTTTTCCTCTTACCTTGTTTCCACACAACCAAAAATTTGGGGGCACACACAGCTCCCAAACCCAGGTAGAACACAGTTTTTGATTTTGTGAATGACCTCAGTATGTTATTGAATGCAAGCACCATGGATGCTTCATTCAATATGTTGGGAAAACAGCAGTCCTTTGAAATGATTTCAAAATAATTCAGCAATCTTTGGCAAAATGTTTTAATTCTGATGGTCATAACTTTTCTGACCTGGAAATATCTCTTATTAGAAACGATCTAATCCAAGAACATTAGAAGAAAGACTTTCTGCATCATCTGTAGATCCTAAATCCACAGAACTAATCATGACAATAATACCATGCATGCATGTGATGTTTTTAAATCTCTGCTGAGAATTCTAGCACCCTCAGCATTCTTTAAGCTGTTACCTTTGCTTGCAGTATTCATTTAAACCAGGACTGTGTGCTAGTAAAGAAGGTAGATGCTGAAACGAATCATTTTAAAAGTGTTAACATGATATCTGTTTTGTCATTCACTTATTTAATTATATTGTGGTTTTTGTAACTGACAATATCTTTCTGGTTATTGAGAAGGACAATATCGTTCTCTGTAGTGCTGTTCAGTTGCTTCTCTCTCTCTCTCTCTCTCTCTCTCTCTCTCTCTCTCTCTCTCACACACACACACACACACACACACACACACACACACACACACAGAGTTGTTGAAAGAAATGAATGCAGTGATAAAGGAATAACAAAGGCAATTATTGTCTGGGACAGAAATCCACCATATACTTCTGGAATATAGAAGAAGAACTTCATTTATGCAATGCCTACCACTCATTCCTTTTGTGAAAAAGCACTGCTTTCAGATACATTACTTCTGCAACTTTCCTGGTCAATCAAACTGACAATGACAAAAAGAACCTCTCATTTCAACCATGCAAAGTCATATCAATCAATTTCATTTTTCATGGTTCTTTAAGAATGTGAATCCTGCCAACATGAACACAAAAGCTATTTCTAGGGCACTCTGATTGCAGAGAACTCAGTGTTTTTGACATGCTGAGCACAAAGTCTGGAAAACAAATTCTCTTCAATTACTTGCTGAATCTTTGTAATCCATACATATTTGAAGATACAGAACAATTTATTGATGACTATACCCAGGTTGTCAGTTTCATGCAATCGTACCAAACATGTAAAAGAGGAATGTTCAATCAGTAAGTGTGAAAGAAGAACAAATAAAAGTAATTCAATGCTACACTGATCGGTTAGAATGCTAGAATGTTACACTAGTAGAGTGCTGCAATCCTCCAGTGCTCCTGAAGGAAGACATATATTATATAAAATGTGTTAGTGTGTGATAGGGTTGATGTAATTTTCTTCTATACTCCACTAAGCTTTACTGCAAAAATGGTAACTAGCACAAGAGTTTCCTCTAAATTCCCAACCATTCAAGGAATCTAACACTAAGTTTAAAAAGATGTACAACTATGTCTTCTGATCTATTTGCATCAAAAAGTTCACAAAGAAAGTATGAAGAGAATTGAGAATGATGCCTGTACTCATTGCTTCCCAAAACTAAATGTCAGGAAGAAATGGCTAATCAAGAGCACTATATTTTCCTGTAGATTCAGGGGCATATCTAGGGTAGGGCAGGCAGGGCATGTGCCCCAGGCGCCACTTGAAGGGGGGTGCCATTTTGTAAAATTATTTTTTTTTAAAAAAAATGGCCACTGAAAACAAAATGGCCACTGTGCATGCTCAAATGGCCTCTGTGAGGCCCTAGGCCATGCCATTTTGTTTTCAGCGGAGATATATATATATCCCTGTAAAGCCCTAGAGGCCAGCGAGGGGAGGGGGAACCTTTGCAGACCCACCCCACAGCCTTTAGGAAGCCCCCAAAGGGGCTATAGGTATTTTTAAAATTTTAATATAATATAAGTCACTGTACACATATTCAGTTTGGCACAATGTACAGAGAATCAGGGCTTGTGAATAATGAGCTGAAGCTTATGAGCTAGGATTGGATTCATTTGCTCTTACTTTGCTTCTTGTGACAAGTGAGTTAAATATGATGTCTTAATAATATGGCTATTAATGGTGAGTTTGTCTTTGAATCAGTATGAAATCCTTAGTATTAAGGCCCACTGGGAGTTTCTTGCTCTCTTTCTTTCATTTTAACTGTCTTTCTTAAATATATTATAGATATATAAAATAGAATATATTCCAAGCAGTGACACAGTTCACTCTGCATATCCTTTAATTATTTTTAGAGTATCTGGGAAAAGCCAAATTCTCCATTTATTTTTAAAAGTGATGTAATAGTGATGCTTCAATGCATAGTAGAGAATTAGACAGGCACTTCTGTTTAGTTTTCCAAGTACACCTCCACATAGTATTTGGGTATTTCATGAGCCCCAACATACTGAAATTTGTAGTTTTCCAGCACTTTTTGGTCTGGCTACACCCACAGCTAAATAGTTTTTGAAATATTAAAAGATTAACGAGCTTGACTTGTATTTTTGAGCTGATATTACGGTAAAGTTATCTGAAACATGGCTGTCGGATGTTTGGACAGGGGGCGCAATTCCAGTGCTTGCCCTAGGCGTTATTTTCCCTAGATACACCTCTGTGTAGATTCCCTAGATTTTTCAATAATTCACTTCATGGGCTGAACAGGGATTAGGACTAAAGGCCTCCAAGGTCCCTTACACCCCACCCACCCACCCCCGTCTATGATTCTATACTCTTCTGAGCTGCTTCTTTATCTTTATACCTGGGTCACGTTCATTCAGTGTTTTCATTCATTGCAAAACAAATGCAGATTTCTAGAATTATGTTCTCCTTCTTGCTATTTCTCCATTAGAGTGAAAAGTGAAGCCTTACCTACTATGGGATATGGATACCACATCCTAGGAAGTTTCTTCTAATTTTAGTAAAAGAGTGCTGGTAACCAATCGACTGATCTCATGTGCTGTGTGATGAGACTGTGGGGCAGACAGTGAACAAGACAGAGCACTTGGCAGCACTCTCATATGTGGAACAAAAGAACATAGGAAGCTGCCCAGAGGTGTAACAAGGTTGGAGTGGGCCCAGAGACAAAATTTTAAAATGCCCCACCCCCTCACTGAAACTCAGCTCATGAAGTAAAGAAATCTTAAATGAGGCTGAATAGTGGCAACAAAAAGTACACGCGCACACACACACACACACACACACTGTACATGTTTGCTGGTCAATAACCAAATAAACAACTCTCTCTCTCTCTCTCTCTCTCTCTCTCATTCATATATATATATAAAACCTATATGCCACAATAGAACATAATCCTAAATTATTTTTTGTAAATTGTGGACAATGCAAGTCATTTAATGGTACTAGAGAAAGACATGCTGTTCTGGTAGCTCCAGGGCTTAACATTCACATCAATTTTGGAGGCTGAATACAACTGAAGGAAGCCCGGGCAGGTGTGCGGCTGGGTGAGTCAGTCATGTGACTTGCCTCTTGGGCCCCTGCAAGGCAGTGGGCCCCCAGACAACTGTCTTCCCCTGCTCTATTATAGTACGCCCCTGAAGATGCCATATACATAGTCAGACCACTGCTCCATCTAGCAGTGTTGTCTACCCATACTGGCAGCGGCTTCCCCAAGGTTGCAGGCAGGAGTCTCTTTCAGCCCTATCTTCAAGATGCCAGTGAGGGAGCTTGGAACCTTCTGCATGCAAGCATGCAGGTGCTCTTCCCAGAGCAGCCTCATCTCCTGAGGGGGATATCTTACTATGCTCACACATGTAGTGTCCCATTCAATCTCAAACCAGGGTGGACTTAGCAAAGGGGACAATTCATGCTTGCTACCACAAGACCAGATCTCCTCTCATAACTGACACAGTATACAGTGTCTTGATCCTTCTGCTGAAATTAGGGTGCTGACAGTTGCACAGTTTGACACATTTATTACAATTAATTTCAATTAGGAACAACAAATGTAAATGAATGTTGAAACACAGTCAACATACCCATGTGCTGCGTCTCTCATCATTAGACATGATTTTCATTTGAGGCAATTAGCTGAACTTGTAGACAGTGAATTATCTCTTCCAAACAATCAGTTACATTGGGTAATCTTCATGGTGTGACAATCCTTAAAGAAATTAATACGCTGCTAAACTTTCTAATGAATCCTGACATGCACATGTTATTTTTGTTACAATAATTAAGAATGCATAAGTAATACAGTAGCTTCAGCATTCTTTGTTTCCATGTTCTCCATTTCAGAGTATATAAAAGAAGTCCAAACTTTCAGGAACATATATATGCAATTTGGACACATATTCCTCAAGGCTTACATTCTATGGTCTCCATCTGGACTCCGTATCTCTAGGACTGATTAGGGAAGAAAATAGCCAGTTGATGTGGTTAATTAGGGCTAAATGGTCCTTCCAGCAACATTTATCTGGGTCAGGTTGCAACCTCAAAGGAATAGCAGCTCTGCTATTCCTTATTAGATTCATTGTCCTCCATAATGAAAACAATGCAGCTACTGTAAAAATATGACACATGATACATTTGATCTTCTGCCAGCATTTCGAATGATGCATTTTTGATTCTCTGGCTGATATAAATATAAGTGCCAAACTCACTTCAGCTTATAAATAAAGATGAACTCTTGACACAATAGACACTAATATGGACTACTATAAATGGAATTTCATTCTCCTTTTTTTGATGGGGTAGATTGTTCCAGTTCTTGAGAAAAACAGGAAGAAAACCCATTAAATAATGCAATAAGAACAGATAAGATTTTATATTGCCTAAGAAAGGAACTTGAGAAAATGCTAGCATACATACAGTATGCAAATTATATTAATTAGTTTCAATAAACCAACCTCATCTTGTTTAATAATTTTCTTCCATCTACATGTATTGGCTGACATCCCAACTAATGAAGTGCCAGCACTTCTGAGGCATTTGTGAAGTGCTTCTCGAGCATCCGTACTTCACATGCTTCACATGTGCTGGCGATGCTTTCCAGGTAGTGCACACACACACGTGAGGTGATTATTTTTGCTGCTCTTTCCCCATTGGAAGTGCTCCCTATGATCCAGAAGTGGATCCTGGGGATGGGGGAGATCGGAAATAATTGCCACCACCATCACCACCCACACACGACCAGCACCTGCTCTTTGTTAGTTGGGATGTCAGCCATTGTTTGTAGTTTCATTCACAGGGGTGATTTGCTGAGCTGACCGTGAATTGAATCGCCCTTTAGGTGAAGGACTGATTTGAGGGTGAATTGAATCAGTCCCAACTCGGCATGAATTGATTCATGCTGTCGAGTGGCTATTTTGGTGGGTTTCTCCCCCTTGCTAATTGGTTTTCTGGTACTGGCTTCTGATTGGCTTGAGATCTCCTTGCTTCTTGGTGGGCTTTTTGTCATTCACATCAAGTGTTGCCATGGGAAACTGTAACCCCATTGGCTGGGGAAGGAAGGAGGGAACACTTTGGGAGAGAATTTCAAAATGTATTCAAAGTGACAGGGAGGCAGAGAGAGAGATAGAGAGCAGATAGAAGGGCAGGAGGAAAGAAGAAGGAAGGAACTAAGGTTTGATTGTGTAGTTTTCCTTCCTCAGCACTGAGTATACGATGTGCTATTGCTGTTATAACTGTTTTTCAGAATCTCTGTTTTTCAGATTGACAAACGGAAGACCAAAAAGGAGGGAATTTCAAAAATTTATTCAAAAGGACTGGGAGGTAGAGACTGCTGTTATATTAGGAGTGGAGGAAGGAATTAAGGAAAGTTTTGTTTTTTTCTTTTCTCAGCACTGCATATACTGCTGTGCAACCTATTTTTGCTATAACTATCTGGTTTTGCTGGATCTCAAATTGACAAAGGCAGAACTTGGGTGCTTTCCTTCCTTCCTTGAGTTGTGGTTTGTTCTGTTTGTGAGATAGTGTTGTGGTAAGAAATGGACAATGGCAGCTCAGGTGTGTGTGTGTGTGTGTGCGCGCGCACACGCGTGATATCTTGGTGATTGCTAATATGAGTAACTTGTGCTTTACACACTGCTCTGATCTGCTCTGCAATCTGCATTCTGCATTGCAAGGTGTACTCACTCAGTCAAAGTGTGGCTACAGACATTGTTGTAACCCTGTTTATGGCTATGCTTGCTGGCTGCTAAGGATGCTGCTGTGCTGTGGCAGCTGTTGTAAGTAAGGACAGAGTCATACTTGTGTGTGAGAGAGCAACTTGTGCCAATGATATTACTTCAGCGCAGGTACTGTGGTTGGTAGTGGATTCTGTATCTGATATTCTTTTCTCTCTTTTTTGCCATCTTTGGACTATGTGTTTGGCAAAATGTGATGTGAGGGACTGTGTGTATTGCTTCTGCTCTGCAGTGCTGTTTTTCAAGGAAGGGTTGCAAAATTTGTGCACAGGGCACTCTACTTGTTTCATCCATAAGAAACAATGGGGGACACAAATCACCTCATTTTTTCCCATGGGTAGGTCCTAAGAACACCAAAGTGGGTTGTGGTATGGCATGATTAGTTATTATTATTATTATTATTATTATTAATTCAATTTTTATACCGCCGTTCCAAAATGGCTAAGGGCGGTTTACAATTAAAAGCAGAAACCATTAAAACCAATAACAAAACAGAAATATAAATATGAACACCAATTAAAAACATCTAAAAAACCAATTAAACTATCAGAAAAATTTAAACCCTGAAAACCAGGTTAGCATTAAAACAATTAAAACTAATTAAAACCCTGAAAGGCCAAGCCAAACAGATGGGTTTTAAGGGCTCTCTTGAAGGTCAGTAAGGAATTAAGATTGTGAATTTCTGCTGGGAGTGCATTCCACAGCTCGGCAGCAGCTACAGAGATAGCCTGCCTCTGAGTTGGGTGAATAATTCCTACTACCCAACCCCAAAAGAAATGGGTAAGTGGGCAATTTTTAAATTTTTAAAAATCTACCCCCCTACCAGGATTCTATGTAGTTTTGAGGGGAAAGATTGTTTAAAAAAAAAAAAAAAACCTGGTTGCCCATTTCTTTTGTAGGTTGAGTGGTAGGTCGCACCCATCATGACCTACCACCCAACCCACTTTGGTGTCCCTAGGACCTACCCATGGGGAACAATGGGGTGATTCAGTTTGCCCCTTGTTCTCTATGGGTTTCATCTCTCCTCTTCCCTTCCCTTCCCTTCCCTTCCCTCCTTCCTTTCTTTCTTTCTGTCTTTCTTTCTTTCTTTTCTTTCTTTCTCTTTTTTCTTTTTGCAGATTTCCATTTGTCAGACTAGCTGGCACTGGTCGGCCAGTTTGGTAAATTGATTAAAATTTTTGTGATTTCTGATTTGAGGTGAAATCGAATTGCAAAAATCGATTCATTCACACCTCTACAAGCTATGGTCTTACAAACCCACCGGAAATAGACCTTATGATCATTGGAATACACACTATGATGAGCAGTCCTAATAGTCAAGTCACCTGAAAATCAAAGGGTTTCCATTACAGTCTTCTGCTGCAAGTTAGTCACAGAAAGCAAGTTACATTTTGATTACAGGACAACATCTTTTGGGGTGGGGGGTGGGCAGGGAATTGTAGGTCTTGTATAGCCCTTGGAGAGGTTGGACTGAAATATGCACAGTGGCTGGCCTCAGTTAGGTACTATTTTGTGGAATTAGTTTCTTAGCCATTATACATTCTTTCCTAATGTTATTATAGAATAAGAAGAGCATAGCCCTGCACAACCATCCCTCATTTCTGACAACGCTCCATTTTATTTAAGAGATTTCATGGGTGGAAGGCATTCTGCAGGACTTCTAGTCCAACCCACTGAACAGTGGAGGAATCTACTATGCCACAGCATTCCTAACAGGTGGCTTTCCAGGCCTTTTGAAAACCTATAGAGAAGGAGAACCTACTACTACAAGGCAGACTGTTTCGTTGTTGCACAGCTCTTCAAGTCAGGAAATCCCTCCTAATGTCTAACTGGAATCTGTTTCCTTGTAATTTCAGCCAATTGGCTCTTGTCCTTCTCCTGGGAAGTAACAGAAAACAAGTCTGTCCCTTTTTTCAGCCGTGCAGTTATTTGAAAATGGCCATCACCTCCTTAGTCTTTTCTTCCAGGCTAAAAATACCCTATCATAGGACCTCATAGGACTTTGTTTCCAGACACCTCAGCGTCATTAGGTGGGTTCATGAGCCATGTGAAGCCAGCTGACCAGGAACGGAGAGATTAGCGAGCCATGCATGTTGTGTGCGCTCTGCTAAGCCAAGCCTCTAGGGGGCTTCTGTTTCTATTTTAGAGGCTGCCAGCTGCCTGTAAGAGCTCCTTGTTAATAAAGAACCTGTTGCTAAGTCCCCCCCCCCCCAGTTTGTGTATGACCCACAAACTTAACAGTGGTGACAAGGATGGGATCCTCCTGGGATGGCAGTACTTCTGTTTTCTACACTGTAAAAATCGACAAGTGAGTAGCTGTTGTTGGTTATTTAGACCCAGAGGCCTAAATAAGGACTAGGTCTGACAAGGCCTTAGGAACATAGGAAGCTGCCATATACTGAGTCAGACCATTGTTCTATCTAGCTCACTATTGTCTTCACAGACTGGCAGCAGCTTCTCCAAGGTTGCAGGCAGGAATCTCTCTCAGAGAGATTCCTTTTTGTAGTTAGTTAAAAGAAGGGCCCTTGTAGGCAGTTAAGGCAGGCATCTGAGATGGCCTGTTAGTCTCATGAAGAAAATAGATATAGCTTGCCAAAGAGAAACAGCCACAGAAACCCCCTGGAGGCTTGGCTTGGGAGTGCATAGACAAGTTTGCACACACACAATTTCCAGTCATAAGAACTAGGGATGTGCGAAATGTTTTGGGTACAGAATGATCTGTACCCGAAACAGCCAATTTCGGGTGATTCGGATCCGAACCGAATCACCCTTCTGGCCCTCCGAAATTTTTCGTAGCCGAACCGAATCACCTCTGTTTCGGCTCTGAATATCTGTTGTTTCGGATTTTGACGTCTATTTGAATTTCCCGCCTTTTTGCCTCCCATTGACTTCAATGCAAAAAGGGCTGAAACTTATCTACTCGAATTTCGGGTCTCAGGGGCAAAATAGTGGGGTGGGGTGGTAGTGCCCAATTGCAGAGGGATTGGGCAAAGGGCTGATTTTTGGTGAATTTTTGAAGTTTTAGTGTCTTTGGGGCAGATCGGGGGCATAACGTGGGATCTGGGCCAAAAGAGTAGGGTAGGGTGGTTGTGCATAATGGGTGGTGTTTACCACCCCAATTGCAGAGTGATTGGGCAGAGGGCTGATTTTTGGTGAATTTCTGAACTTTACCTGTCTTTAAAGTTTTCTCCCATTAGGTATATTGGAGAGTGTATCGCTTCACGTCAGGGGGAAAGGGGTGACCTAGAGCAGTGTGGGGTTGGTGGTAGTGCCAGGTAGGGGCAAGGAAGCTACCTGAATTTTTTCAAAGGATTTGTGCTGAGGGCTGCTTTTTGGTGAATTGTTGAAGTTTACGCGTCTTTAAGGTTTTTCCTCATAAGGTATAATAATGGAACTTTCAGCAGCCCCATAAGTGCACTTGGGGGGTACTGGGGTGGCCCAGAGCGAGTGGTGGTGTAGTGCACATAGGTTGCCAACCACCCCCATTGGTTTCTAACCCATGGGGTACTTGGTTCTGTTGTTTCTGAGGTATTCTGAGTGTGGCTTCTATGATAGCAAATAAGAGTGGATTCATGGTGTCTCATTGAAAATCTCATTTGCTATCATAGAATCCACACTCAGAATACCTCAGAAACAACAGAACCCTGTACGCCATGGGTTAGAAACCCATGGGGGTGGTTGGCACCCTATGTGCACTACACCACCACTCGCTCTGGGCCACCCCAGCACCCCCCAAGTCACTTATGGGGCTGCTGAATGCTCCATTATATTATAACTTATGAGGAAAAACCTTAAAGACGCGTAAACTTCAACAATTAACCAAAAATCAGCCCTCTGCCCAAATCCTTTAAAAAAATTCAGGTAGCTTGCTTGCCCCTACCTGGTACTACCACCAACCCCACACCTCTCTAGGTCACCCCTTTCCCCCCTACTTGAAGCAATACACCCTCCATTATACCTAAAGGGGGAAAACCTTAAAAACGCGTAAACTTCAGAAATTCACCAAATATCAGCCCTATGCCCAATCACTCTCCAATTGGGGTGGTAGCCTCCACCCATTAGGCACTACCATCCCACCCCACTCCTTTGGGCCGGATCCCACATTATGCCCCTGATCTGCCCCAAAGACACTAAAACTTCAAAAATTCACCAAAAATCAGCCCATTGCCCAATCCCCCTGAAATTTGGGTGGTAGCCTCCACCCATTGGGCACTACCACCCCACCCCACTATTTTACCCCTGGGACCCATTTTTTAATCCAAATCTATTCAGATTCGGATTCAGATTAATTCGGATCCGAATTGAATCAGGGGTGATTCGGATGGGCCATATTCGGATACAGAACAGAACAGGGGTGTTTCGGTTCAGATCTGTATCAAAACACCGAAAATCCGAATTGCACACCCCTAATAAGAACCAGACAATTTTAGCAATGTTGGGTTGGCACCACACCAACCTGACATTTAACTGGGTCTGGCAACCTTAGATCAACATCTAGATTTCTGATCCTGGTTAAATGTCAGGTTGGTGCAGTGCCAACTGACAATGCCAAAAATTAAGGATGGCCCCGAAACATTTCAGAGGCCATTATAGAAGCCTCCAAAATGTTTCAGCCACCGGGGCTGATTTGGCTTTTGGAGGCAGCGGGGGTGTTTCCTTAAGGGTGGGAGAGGGTGCACTTAGCTCTCCTGCCACATTTCCCTTGCCGGCACTCCGTTGTATCAAAGCCCCTCATGGCGGCGGCGTACCTCCCTGCCACCCCGTTGCTGTCCTAGACCGGAAGTGGCCAGAATTACCTGGCGTGTGTGCACCCATCGTGTACATACATGTGCCTGTCTGCCGTGCACACGGGTGCCTGGTACTTCCGGCTGAGGACGGCAATGGGACAGCAGAGAGGTACACTGCTACCCCAAGGGGCTTTGATACAACGGAGTGTCAGTGGGGGAAATGCTGTGGGAGGGGTAAGTGCACCCTCCCCCACCCTTAAGGACACCCCTGCTGCCTCCGGAATGGTTCCAGGCACATCCCTACCAAAAATGTCCATGTTCTTAGAACCAGAAATTAAAACCATGTATGATTCGCCAATCTCCCAATTCCCAGTTAGTTGGCCTCAATCAGGTAATGGGAGCCTGCCTCTTGTTGACTGTCTCTGAACCCCTTCCAGTTTATCAATGTTTTTAAAGTTTTAGCCTCTTCTTAATGTACATTTATGATATTTACAGGATATTTTCAGACATTGCTTTTAAACATGAGCTTGAGTAAAAGCTCCAAATCTGCATACTCCAAACTGTGTGACCATTCCCCATTTGATTCCCTCATAGCAGATCTTCATTTTCTAGGCAGTCCTCCTATTTCTCCTTTACTGTTCAGTAATATGGAAGGTAGTGGCAAACATAATGAATAACAAGCAAGATCTGTGAATCTCCTGACTGGAACAAGAAGATAATAAGGAGTTATGCCTGGGATGTCACAGGCGATACTAGCTGCATCTTTTTTTCCTTTTTCAATAAATCTAAATTGTCTTCTACATATAGACGCAAATATTGCTTGGCTTACATTTTATTCTATCAGTTCTAATTTGTCCTTTTCATTTATATAGATATATGTTTTGTTTCTTGTTTTTGCATGTCTGTGGCCATTTTTTTTACCCCTTGGAGGAATATTTTTATCTTCCTGGTGTTGATGTGAAAGCTGATGCTTTTATCTATTCACCATAGAGTCAAATATGTTTTATTTTCATGGAACAATGATTTATTCTGATGGTAGCAAATGCTCATCTTAGCGGGTTTCTAACTGTGTATGTAGAAAAGTGTCTTTTCATTTTTCATTTCACTCTTTGTTTTCCCTCAGTGATTTGTTTAGGAAAGTCAGTGCTCCTTTTGTAACCCTAATTTTGAAGGTACACATTATAAAAGAAAACCAGTTGGCTGTGGTTGCTACTTGCTGTGCTTAGATTTATACACTTCTGAAGGCTACACTTATTCATTTTTTGCAACAGGCACATTTAACATCACAATCTGGACTGTGCAGTTGCCAGATCTGAGAATCCCGAAGTGAATTCTAGAAGAAAATACAGCTCCAAACAAGAAGTACAATCCATCATCACAAGCATGTGTGCACATCCACATGTACACACACACTGAGTCCTGATGAGGAACAGAATCACTAGGTAGCTCTGAGATCACTGGGAGGAGAGGAATGGCCTCCCAAAAGAAATTGACAGATGAGTTATGGGTGTTCTGTGTTTTTGACCAAGGGTCAGTTATAGACTCCCTTCCCTGTCTTCAGCTGACCCTTGCTCAAGAATGCAGAGCACCCATAACTCATCAGTCAATTTCTTTTACACTTAGTGACCACACATGCAAAGTGTATGCACATTTATAAGTATTAGAAATTATAAATTTATATCTATTAGAAGAAACAACATATATTAGTATGGACCTACGTAGGGCCCCTCAAATAGGGATGTGCAAAACGTTTCAGGTACAAAACAATTTGTACCCAAATCAGGCTGATTCGGGTGATTTGTAGACAAAACAAATCACCCCGTGCTCAATTGCCCAGATTTGGGTACAAAACAAATTACCCCAGATTCGGACCCAAAAAATTCAGAGATTTGGACCTCCATTTTGTGTGTTGGGCGGTAGTGCCTAATGGGTGGAAGCTACCACCCAAATTTCAAAGAAATTGGGCAAAGGAGTGATTTTTAAATAATTTTTGAAGTTGGTTTGACCACTCCCAGAATGACAAGCCTATGGGCACTGGGTTTTGTTATTTTCAATATCTGAGGTGTTCTGTGAGTAGATTCTCTGGTAGGAAATGAAAGAATCCACTCTCATTTTCTACTCTCAGAACACCTCAGACATAGAAAACAGCAAAACCCAGTGCCCCATAGGCTGGTGTGTTTGTTGGCACCCTATGTATATTACATCACAACCCACTCTGGGCCACCCTGGTATCCCCCACATGGAGCTATGGGGCTGCTGAAATCCCAATTATTCCCTATGTGGGAAAAGCTTAAAGACATGCAAACCTCAGGGAAAAAATTAAAAATTACCCATTTCACCAATTTATTTGAAATCTGGGTGGTAGCAGGCACCCATTGGGGCACTACCACCTGACCCATTCTTCTGCCCTTGAAACCCTTTTCAGCCCCAAATCTGCCACAAAGACATGCCAACTTAAAAAAAAATTAAACATCCCTTTTCCCAATTTCTTTGAAATATGGGTGGTAGCTTCCTTGCACCTATGGGCGCTAGCACCCACCACAACCCACTCTGGGCCACCCTGGTTCCTCCCCTCAGGGACTTATAACTAAGGCTGCTGAAATCCACATTATTCCCTATGGGGAAAAGGTAAAGGCACATGAACTTCAAAAATCAAAAATCACTCTTTTGCCCAATTTCTTTGAAAAATGGGTAGTAACTTCCTTGCACCCATTGGGCACTACCTACCACCCACCCCACTCTTTTGGCCCTGGAACCCCCTTTCCCCCCTGAATCAATTCTGATTCGGATTTGGATTCAGAAAATATGGGTACAAATCGAATTTGGGGTGATTCTGGCAGGCAGATTCAGACCCAAAACATATTGGGGTGATTCAATTCAGATACAAATCAAATTAAAAAAATTGATTTGTGCACATCCCTACCCTCAGGGTCCTAGAAGAAAAGCTGTCCTACTAGGTGCCTGAGTGGCCCAGCTGCCTCTGGGATAACATGGGCCACTCATTTAACTAATAGGACAACTAAAGGGGGAAAGATATATATTTAAAATATAAAGCTTCAGCTTGTAAAGCAAGCAGCTAGTTCAGCACTCCCTCCAGAGCAAATAGGAAGTGAGGCAACTTGCCTGCAGCTTCCACCCTATTTGCCAGGTGTAGGAGGGAGAGGGCAAAGGGAGAGGCGGAGCGGGTCTACCAGACATGTTAGTGTTCTACAGAGTTCTGAAATGACAACAGGAGTTTGCTGACAGTACCGGCTGTTGGAAGCTCCCTGCTGTCATTGTGAAACTCCATTGAAATATCCAACATGTATTTTTATTTGACAGATATCCGGCAGGACTGACTCTCTCTCTCTCTCTCTCTCTCTCTCTCTCTCTCTCTCTCTATATATATATATATATATATATACACACACACACACACACACACGCAATCATCATCTTCATTTCATACACAAGCATAACTTAAGCTTCTGAATACTTGCATGAATACTTGCAATGTCTAAAATCATGGGCACATGGATTTGGCCACATGGTACACAAGATTTATGTATTGCTTTATTTATTTCTTAGATTTGTCTTCCAGATTTTGACCAGGTTCTCTGAAATTGTTCACAATATTCATCAAATACAATATTTCTATTCAAGGATTTACAATTTTTAAAATGCACCCATAAAGAGATGGGGAAGGGATAGAATAGAGAAATAATTTTAAAACAAGTATTTTAAAACACTGATGTAAGAAAAGAATAGAAATATTCTGCAGACCTATTTGGGGGGATACTCAGGGACATATTTTCAGGTGACACAGAGGGCTCCCTGAAGAAGGGGAGGGTGTCAAAAAGCTGCCACTTTTTCACTGCACCAGTGCAATTAGTTGAGAAGTTCTGTTAGGCTGCTGTCTTGTGGCACGAGTGCATCCTTGCTCTGGATGTCATGAAAAGGTCTTGCAACGTACAATGCCTTCGCCTATTATAGTATGTGATAGCTGCATTTTATGTCATATAAGCCTGGAGACTGATCCTTAAAATAGAAGGCTGAAATGAGCACTTGAGTTGTGTCGCGGTATATCCACATGACAGCTGAAACATAAATCTCTGCTTCTTTGATGAGAGGAAAGAATTAAAATGGGCAGCTAAAGAACAAAATGTCTGGTTGCATGGATGGGTGGCATGTACCAGAGAAGAGGGAGTGAGTCCAGGCCTATTTATTCACCACAACACCTACTTATAATTAATGTTAACAGCTAATGTAAATTTGAAAAGATCTTAATTTACTGCTGACCGAACTCCATTCCGTTTGAAATAACTCATCTTAGTGCCCCAATTAAAATGTTGGCATACAGAATGATTAGAATGACCTTAAAAACAAATTGCTTGACCTATATAATTGCAGCCCTTTTTAAAATTTCTGTCAATAATATTTTCTTTAATCGTTTCAAGGGCATACGAGCTATTATAATTCTAAGATCCTTAGGCTTCACCCCATAACAAACTTACTCTAGACCAGTACCAGTGACATTAATGAGTCTTTCAGTGTACATCGATTCAGGGCTGAGTCCTTTGAGCTCTGTCATGATATTTCTGCCTACATGTGAAAAGATTGTGTGGCCACAAACCATATTCATTTATTTTGAACTCCTCCTTGTTGAAGGGGCCCCTATGACTTATTCAGAGATAGAGTACAATCGTTTTTAGGGAGGCTATCAATTATTCTTTTCTGTTGATTGTCCTCCAAAATGTCAATTTCATTCAGAAAGGAAAATGGACAAAATACATAGCAGTCTATTTCATTTTCATTCTGTGAATGAGAGTCCATTTACTCACCTACTCCCCCACATGTTTTGTACCAGAGACAAAAGAGAAGATAGTAAGTAGGCCTCTATTTCTGTTGGCTACAGCAGGACCTGAGATTTTCATAAGTGTCTGTTGTGCACTGGATATGCACTGTGTATATGGGCAAGCTGGAAAACAAGGGAAGGTCTTCTTACTCTAATAACTGCAGCAGGGATCAAGTAATTTTGAAGAAATTCACAATGATGATGTTATTGGCTCACACACCACACAGCATTCTATGGGTTTTTTGCACACCGCAGATACTGCTATGCTTTCCAAATGCAAGTTGAATTGGAGGACATTGCATGAGAGAGTTGTGTAGTCTCATGGCTATTATTTCCAATGGCTAAGTGACTGTACCATTCCCTTGCACGATTCTGGCACTTACACAGGGGTGCTCTAGCATAAGATGCATCTGGCATATTTGAACAAAACAGCCATGGACCGCTGCATGGTATGTGAGCCATTGTCAGGCACTAGGATTTAGCAATGTGCTGTCATTTGAAATGACATGAAAATATCAACATTATTTGTTGTGTCATTTTATTTTGTATCCCATCCAAAATGACAGAAAAGTCTAATGCCATGTTGTTTTCTGTCATCCTGTTGAATAGCTGCTTCACTTTCCATTCAGTGTGTTTTTTCACTGTTATGAGCCAGCCAGGGGGAGGGGAAAGGAGCCAAGACCAATTGTTAACAAGCATGGCTTGAACATTACAATCCTGGCATGCCCTTTTCTTTTTCTATTTTCTTTTTTTCAAACCTGGGACACAGACAGTACATACTGGTCTCCCTCTGCCTATTTTTCTCACTCTCTTGGGTGGTAGCTTTGGCGGAGAACAGAGACTCAGAGAGAAAGCTGAGTCTTAAATATGAGAGTGATCTATTGTGTGCAGGTGCAGGAGGAGGCCAGTGGCCGCCTGGGTACAGCTCTCCACCACAGCCCCCCTAGAGACCTCCCATACGTCACATCAGCATCTGATGTCAGATGCAGGAGGTGTGTTTTGCTCACAAACAGGGCTGTGCAGCCCTGTTTGCAAGCAAACCATGCTCAACGTCTGAAGTTGGGGGCATGGCTGCCGCACGAGGTGCAGCCCCTGAAGTACGGCGGCCCGTGTTATTTGGACCCGTTCGCACTATGGTGGCTCACCAGTGATTGTATGTGTGTAGGTTGTTATTTATCATAATACGTTACTTTCCCAAAATTAGTAACATCAATTCCCTTGCTTTCACTTTGGTTCCAATTTTTTCAAGTTACTTTGTTGAAAGAGAAATAAAGTGTGTGTGTGTGTGTGTGTGTGTGTGTGTGTGTGTGTGTGTGTGAGAGAGAGAGAGAGAGAGAGAGAGAGAGAGAGAGAGAGAGAGAGAGAGAGAGAGAGAGAGAGAGAGTTCTCTTTCCCCTTCTTCCTCTTTCTAGTGCTATTTGGTTTCATCCTTTGATTTTAAAAGCTTTTATTTTAAATTTCTTTCTTTTCTATGGTTATTCAATAGGCTTTTTTGTTAGTTCATCCAACCGTTGCACTTTAAAGCTGGTTTTTCTTTTGATTCATTTTTCTGTAATATTCCTTCCTTCTTTGGCCATTTTGCTACCAACTTTCCCCCAACCGCCCCCACATCTCCTTTACATTTTAAATCTAGTTTTTACTTTTGCATTTTAAATATAGTTGTCATCTTTTATTCTCATTTTCATTTTCATTTTTAAAATTCAGTCTAGTGCTACTCTCGTGTTTTTCTGGCACAAGGCAAGTGCTACTGTGCTACTGCATAAACATTCTGCACTATTTCTTTTACTGTGTAGTTGTTCAGAAGCATATATTGCATTAAATCTACCTGCTAAGGGAGTGTTTCCCTCTTCCTCAGAACGATGTCCTTCTTCCCTGAGACCCTAATTCTCCATGACAGCAGAAGCGCCGTCAGCCTGGGAGTGGGATGCCTCTACCACATCCCTGAAGGTCTCAACCACACACCTCTCTGCCTCCCTGAGCTTCTCCAGGTCTGTTGGCTTCAAGGGAATGAACTCGTTCATTGGCTTCAAGGGAACGTTGGCTTCAAGGGAATGAACTCGTTCCCTGCAAGCCAAGAGCTCTTTGCACTGAGTGCACACCCATGACTTCTGCCCCTCAGGCAGATAGTCATACACGCGACATTCTGACACCAGTCAGCCTCTCCCCTGCTGGCATTCTTCTTCCTTCATAACTAGTTTTATTGGGCATTTAAAGTATATGGGGTTTAAAGCTAGGTACTGAGTACAAGAGTTGTGAGATAATTAATGGTTTTTAGATTTGTTCTCCAAGAAAATTAAAAAGGTTGGGTAGTACTCACCTTATTCTTGCCTTGCGTGTCTCCCCACAGCTTTCCCCACCAATCTCCCACTAAACTCCTGCAAAACTCCTTTGTTATCTGTTTGCAAACACCTGTTAGGAAAGCTCCTGGGAACAAAGCTCCTCTGGTCCGAGCCTTGTATTCAACACCAGCAGTCAAACTGACTCAGCTCAGGAACGCGGGGCCTCCCACAGGCTGGGGTCCTCACCTGGAATGAACGAATCTCCCACTCAGGCTTCTCCTCTGTCAAAGACACAAACACTTCCAGCCAGCCAATGAAGAGGAGAAGAGAAGGATGACGAGCAGCAAGGTGGATGGACTCGATTACAACAGCAATGAATGCACCAATGAGAGTCCTTAAAGGCCAAGCTGAAGACAGATCATCCTGGAGAGAATCTATCTATGTGGTCGCTAAGAGTTGACACCAATTGACGGCACTTAATCAATCAGTGAATGATGATACTGTCTGGGCTGAGTTGTGCTTACAGATGATCAGAGGATTCTGAGATGAGATCAAGATGGATAAATGAAACAGGAGAAACTAGAGGAATGGATGAGAAATCCTTATGAGGTTTTGTGGGAGGCAGCTTGCTGCTGTTTGGTAGTGCCAACAAAAAACTCCCCCCCCCCCGCCACCACCAACACTTATGTAACATTTTATGCTGGTTTTCAAAATGATAGCAGAAACAGCACTGAAATTTCAATTTCCGGTGGTCAGCTCCATCTGTCTGCCAGCATGTCCTTGGAATAATGCTCCCTCATATGCAAAGGCACATCATACATTGGGAAAAAGACATACGGTTGCAAAATAAAATAGGGTTTTTAAGGGGAAAGGACACCTGCCATTAGCCAATGCTAATCCACCCTCAGAAAACATTAAGGATTTCACTAATTCTCTTGTTTCTCATTTTGATAATTGTCTGGCGAGACTGGCTGTCCTTACCTCCGAGGGTGGGACGGTAAGGGGGCCCAAGGCGACAGGGACAGGTGGCAGCCAGGGAGAAGCGGAAGGAAGATTGCCGGTGGGCAGGGACCCAGCTCTAGTGGACGAGCAAAGCCCTGAAAAGGCTGAAGGAGAGGCGTGCGAAGATAACATCAGCAGCACTCCTCCCAAAGGGAGGGGTCTGAGCAGGAGGAGGGAGAAGGGGGAGAGGCATTGGCAACAGCTGCAAAGGGTAGTCAATTACAGGGAAATAAAGAAGGGCATTCACCCCGTAATTGGTGGTAGGCTATGGATAGCCTGTGAGGATGCATATAAGGAACTGGCCAGGGATGAGAGGCTGACTGGTGGAGAGTGTCAGGGCCCCCTGAGAGGGGCAGGCACAAGGAGCAGGCAGCCTGGGATGGAGGAGGCACAGTGTGATGCTCAGCCCCCTCAGTCCCTGTTCTGAGGCCAGATCCGATAAGCCTAGCCAGGCTTGGTAAAGGGGACAGGGGACAGGGATATGTAGCCAGACAATAATTTAGATCATCATCCACCAAAATGGGCAAATATGCATCTTGCTATAATTCTTTAAGTAGATGATGCTTCATCCTCTCTAAAAATCCGATAGGCTTAAGAAGAGCCTTGTGCTCTCTTGCTTGTTACTGTGATAAGGCATCTTTAGAAATAAATTATACCCCCCCAAAAAAGATAATGGTGTTTACAAAGAGGCCAAAGATACAGAAGTGGGCATTATATGGGCATAGGGTAGAACAAATTAATTTTTTAAAAAAGTTTCTTGGTGTAATTTTTCAAGCTTCAGGCAGGAGGTGTGCTCACAGAATGAATGTTTTGCAGAATGAGTCTGCATTAGCAATTCAATCTTTTTATCACTCCAGGGGCACTCAGTTCATCCCCACTGTAATAAAACTTTTTTCAGCCCTGGTTTGAGTTCAACTCTTGTATGGAGCTCAACTTGGTATGCATTCTAATTTTCCAAGGTTGGCATCTGTGCAGTCCAAGTTTTTGAGAAATATTTCTCAGGTACCTCGGTGTGTGCAGTTCTCCATTTAGAAGCCGTACTTTTTAAGGTGGCAGCCATTAGTACCTTTGAGTTTCGGTTTAAGCTGGTTTCAGGCTTGTAGCCAGCTGGTTTCAGGCTTGTAGCCATGCTGGTGGCATGCCACACCAAAAAAATCTCTTTGCTCCCCAGCCTCACTGACTGTTTTCACTGAACATTTTATAACTTGCCTCCCCTGACTTCTTTACCCCCCACCTTTTGATTCTGGTTACAGACCTGGCTATTTTTCTATTCTGCAGTTCTAGCTCCATCTGCGTTAACAGATACTTATTCTTTGAGATGGAATAGAGAGCTAGAGGAAAGGTTTGCACTATAAAGGTTTTTCTTCCTCTGCCTTGACACTTCTGGGGTATGAAAGGGCTAGGATAAATCTTAGACAGCAAATATATGATATGGAACAACAAATTGAGCAGGGGTTTCTCCCTGCAGTGTCTTTCTGGGTAATCAAGTTTTTATTTTTAACCCTGCTTGGTATCTTAAGTTGATTAGAGTGCCAAAATATGACAGAACCCTGATGTTGGCATGCAGCAATGCCCTGCAATGAGTATATATAATGAGTGCCCTACAAACGGCAGTGTTGGATGGGAGATATCAGAAATCTCTTATAATGAGTGTCTTTGTGATTGTAAGTCAGGTGCTATTGAAACCTACTGATTTGTGGTATAAATATATACAGTAAGTTGCTTTCCAGGACATGCTATTTTATTTTATTTTTGTTACCTTTTAGCTGACCAGAATGATACAATAAGATCATGCACATGACCGAGTGGAGTGTAGGGCTGGTGGGGAGGTAGGCTCCTGCCTGCCTCCCTGCACATGACTGATCGCCATTTACAACGGCTGCCACTTGCTGTGGTACACAATTGGAGCCACAGAAAGTGGCAGAGCCAGGAGCACAGTACATTGAGGGATCCTCCCTCAACTGGGTGTTCTTGCCACCCAGTTCTGTGTGCATGCATGGGCTGTGTGCAGCCCAAGTGCACACACAACCCCAGATCTGTGGTTAAGGGTACACTCACACCTTTAAACCTAGGCTAAAGCCTGGGGTGGATTCCTGGGCTTGGGGAATGCCAGGCAGCTAAGCCCAGCTCAGGCTGCCCAAGTCTAGGCTTGGCTACTTGTGTGAACAGTCTCAGTATCTTATAATGTGGCTAAGTAATGTTTGATTGCCAACAATGTTCATCAGGAGCTCATTAGGAATGTGATTTGATTTAGTTTTCCTGTTTGTGTTGATTAATTGTTGTTATTCACACATTCAGAGTGAGGGCAGGAAGCTTTGCCCTCACTTGAATTTGAATTGATGCCATCACTAGGATTTGACTTAGTTATCACATAGACAAATCTGATTAGTTCCATGGTGATGTTGGAAATCTATTTATATTAGAGCAAGATCAATAGCCCCTAGCACTGTCATGTAGACAATTCTGACTGACTTCATGATGACATGATATCATCACATTGTTTAAGTGATTCCTAATTGTGTAGGATTGATTTAGAAAAAAATATCTATTTTAAAAATTAGTATCAATATTTGTGAACAACTGACATACAGGAGAGATTTGGAAACACCTGCATGCATGTGTTCATGAGTGCTAGTAAAAAACAACTTAGATCTTTACTGGTTTCCCCTATGCCTCCAATTTTCATTTCATAGACATTATTTGCATATAATGCATTAGAGTAATTAACATTCCAAGTGAAACTGTGTTTATCAGTATAATTTGGTTGCTGACATGTTGAGCCTGTAAGAGAAACTACACAGGATGTGCCCTTTAAACAAAACATTTTTAAAATAATAATAATAATAATGACTCGATGTCTGGATAAAACAAACCAGTCAATAACACCTGTCTGACTGTGTAAACAAGAAATAATAATAATAATGTAAAGCAACTTTACTGGGAACAGCCTATATTCTGCGCCGATATCTATAACAACAGCAACAACATCAACAATAAAATTCAGCCATCCCAGGTCCTTGGGAAGGACTCGATGTCTGGATAAAACAAACCAGTCAATAACATCTGTCTGACTGTGTAAACAAGAGATAATAAGGTACAGAGCTCCATTGTATATTCTAGTGATTGTTTGTTTAAAATTCAAAAGAAGAAAATGAAATATAATCTGCTGCTTGCACACTTCACATAAATGCAGTGGCTTGGGCTTTGGGAAAACACTTTTGTCATTGTCATGAATATCTGGAGAGGGGAGAATGCCATCTAGCTTCCAGGGACGGCTGCTCGTGACAGCATCTCATTGAAAGATAATCAAAGAGGGTTGTCGTTCAGCTGCATAAATCTCAGTGACACAGAGAGGATCACCATTCATTTTTAGCAATCATCAGAATGAAGATGGCTGGAACACCGAGATGGTCCTTCGGCAAAGTAATATGTCTCTTAAAAGCCTGGTGAATGATGAGATGACAATGAATTGCTGCACTTTTCATATGTAGCTGACAGAGGGGTACTAAGGCTTGGATTTCCTATTCCTAACAATCTCTCTCAAGCTTAAGCACTTACATGGACGAGGCCATTAATCAAATGTTCCCAGTGTGTTACCCAAAATCGACCCTCACAGAGTCATTTTCAAATGGCAATAGATGGCATGTTCGTTTTCTTAACCTCCATTAGACTGCCTTTTCAAGAAAGAGCCTGCAGAACAGATAAATAAGTACTTACTATAGAAAACACAATGCATACTCATTTTTATTCTTATCAAATTAGAAAACTCATTTGCACTACCCTCTTTTGAAAACATTTGGTTTGGTAAAACAGCAATGAAGCACACTAACATTATTCCTTGGAGAGATCACTGTTGGACTAGTTAATGTTTAGTACAGGTGGCCCTCCTTAATTGCGGGGATTCCCTTCCTGCCAGTTTCCATGGATAATGAAACTGCTAATAAAGAGACCTTAACCTGATGGGGATTGGAGGGGTTAGGTTCCTTGAACTTTAAAAAACCGCTAAAAAGGCAGGGAGGGGGCAGAAATAAGGTTAGAAAAGCATAGTACCTTGGTCTCCAGGAATGCCCCCAAATCTTCTTATATTTCATTTTCATTTTTTTTTAAAAGAGAGCCACAGAATGGTTCTGCACTTCAAAATGACAGCTGGAAATGACATCAGAAGTCATTTCTGGCCACTCAGGAACCATGGATAGGTAAAACATGCCTATATTTCATGATGTGGATTAAAAAACTGGATCCGCAGATACACAAAACCGCGATCCAGAAAACCACAGATAATGAGGGTCTCCTCTATTTATTGTTGTCATTTCTTGGAGTACATGTCTATCAAGACTAAACCACCCAGAGAACTTGCGTTTTGGGCGATAAAAATGTATTAAATAAATAAATAAATAAATAAATAAGAAAGACTAGGCTACTAGTCTGATGGGTATAGACCACCTCCAACCATGGAAGTAAGATGCCTCTAAATACCAGTTGCAGAGGAGCAACAGCAGGAGAGAGGGCATGCCCTCACCTCTTGCCTGTGGGCTTCTCAAAGGCATTTGGTGGGCCACTGTGGGAAACAGGATGTTGGACTAGATAGGCCTTGGGCTTGAACCAGCAGGGCTGTTCTTATAAACATAGGCCCATACAACTTGCTCTCAAAATTGTCACAACGAAGTGTGCTGCATCACATATTCAGTCATGTCACAAAGATTTCCTATACAATGGCATTGATAGCTATGTTATTTACCTGCATATTGAAGTTTTACATTTTAATAATTGCCATGTGATTGTATTCACATGTTATAGGATTGTTTGCCATTGCCCATGGAAGGATTGAAACAAGAGAGAGTCAGTATCCAAAGGTATCTTCAAAAGTAGCCATGCCTGTTCATTAAGAAGTCGAATCACTTGGCTTTGCATGGCTTTCACATCGCAGCAAGAAACAACTACTTTCTTGTCAACTGAAAACTGTGGCATGGAATTGTACCACCTGCAAAGCAATTAGCTAACCCTACTAACATATAATTAAATACAATATATGCCTCACAAAAGAAATGCAGCACCAGGTATAGATATAGATATGCTGTAGCAGAAAACAAATAAACCAACCAGCATATTGTTATGTAGAAAGGACTATCAAGTTGGTTCTCTTCATAGAGGGTGTTAGTCATAAAAGACTCTACAAGTTTCCTTTCTGCTGGCTTCAACAAATGTAAGTGGAGTTTCCAAATAAATACAGCTTTTTTTGTTTGTTCGTGTTAGGTATAAGTACAGCAAGGCAAGAAGGAACACAATGATGTTTTAAATGCCTAGTGTATCTATTCATATAGATGGCAGCAGGAAAGCACTTAGAATATTGGTAGCAAGCATCAACAAACATCTTGACTAAATCTATGCGATATTTCCCTTTATTCAATAAAGCGCACAGGAAACCAAACTGAATGGCCACTTCATTTTCCAGGGATATTATAAATAGTCCCTGTTGCTTATCAATGAATTACTTTGTGATACAAAAGAAAACTTTCAGCAGCACCTACCTGGTATTCATGCTGTAACATTTGAAAGAACAATAACAAGGAGGGAGGGAAGGAGACAAATGCGCCATCACATGTTTGCTCCTGCTTTAGCGGCCTGTCATACAATGTAAGACCAGCTTCCCTACTGCCATAGAATGTAAGACCTGCTTCCATGCAAAAAAGAACAGAAGAAGAAGGGAGGCAGGCAGGTGAAGACATTGCCACATGCCTGTTCCTGCTTGATTCAGAGTTGTCAGTTCTATCTACCCCTTTCCCATGTTTAAAGGAGTTAAACATTTTCAATGAGTAGAAAAGACTGAAGTATAGGATTCATACTGGAGTTAAGTGTTCATGTACGTTGTGTGTTGTCTTGGGAACTCCTGTCAACAAATGGGATACAAAAATAAATAAAATGCACACACACACACACATTTAAAAACTAGACTATAGCATATGTAGTCTAGCAGAGAAAGCAAAATACAGCAGCGAAAGCAAAATACAGTCATCCCTCGCTGTGAGGGTTCCGATCCAGCAAAACCTCGCTGTTGACATATTTGCAGTTGGCGAGGCTTTAAAGTCTATAGGAAACAGGGGGTATGGGAAACATGTTTTTGTTTGCTATGGAAAAAATACAAAACAAATGCTTAAAAAAAATCAACAAAAAAAATTGCCAAAAGTCACCAAGAAGAATGAGCAGACCAAACCTATGGAATTTTTGTTGAGCCCCCGCAATCACTCAAAGGCATTTTAAACTGGCAAGGGACAGCAAGGTCAGCAAGGGTCACCAAGAGGAATGTGCAGATCGAACCTCTGAACCCACCCACCCCCGCAAATAGCTGAAACCCCCCTTTCCCATCACTAAAAAACCTCACCAACCACGGATACTCTGGTCGCAGTTGGCAAGACCTGTCACAATTTCCAGTTCGCATATACTCATAACTGTGGTTGGTAAAACCATGGTTGGCAAGGGATAACTATAACTCATTGGACTTTTGAGGAGAAATATGGCCCCTGTCCTGTGTAAGATGTAGCTTAAAAGCGAAACACAGAACTGCTACAGAGACTACAGACAGAGGGCTTGCTATCAAGATCCCCACATTAGTGGGGAAATTGGGAGATTCTCCAAGGTGTGTTTGCTCTTGGTTTCCAGTTGTAAGAACCTGGAAATTTTTAGCAATGTTGGGTTTATTTTATTTTATTTCATTTATTTCATTTATATACTGCCCCATCCAAACTGCTCTGAGTGCTGTACAGTAACAAAAACAAAACCTGCATATTGGTCAATTAAAAAACACACAATCAATACAAAACAATTTTAAAAACAGTTTAAAACTATTAACAATTTAAACTTTAAAAACCTGGGAAGGTCAGGCCAAACAGATAGGTTTAAAGAGCTCTCTTGAAGGCCAGCAATGAATTCAGACTACGGATTTCTGCAGAGAATGCATCCCACCGCCCAAGAGCAGCTACAAAGAAGGCTTGCCTCTGAGTTGCCACCAGATATACCGGTGGTAACTGGAGATGGATCTCTTCAGATGACCTTAACATGGGGTGGTGATCATACAGAAGGCTCTCTCTAAAATAACCCAGACCTAAGCCATTCAGGGCT
The DNA here is from genome assembly GCF_027244095.1 of Hemicordylus capensis. NCBI lineage: Eukaryota > Metazoa > Chordata > Lepidosauria > Squamata > Cordylidae > Hemicordylus > Hemicordylus capensis. Next base: position 122,184,285 of record NC_069659.1, read on the forward strand.
TTAAAGGTAATAACCAGCACTTTGTATTTTGCCCGGAAACATATTGGTAGCCAGTGCAACTGTTTTAAAACAGGCATAAGATGGTCTCTCCAGGTTACCCCAGAGACCAGTCTGGCTGCCACATTTTGAACTAACTGAGGTTTCCGAACTATGTCCAAACAGACCCACGTAAAGCACATTGCAATAGTCAAGCCTGGAGGTTACTAGCTGATACACCACTGCTTTGAGGTCATTCTCTTCAAGGAATTAATGCAGTTGTCGAATCAGCTGAAGCTGATGGAAAGCACTCCTGACCATAGCCTCCTCCTGAGATACTGGGGAGAGGCCTCGATCCAAGAGTACTCCCAGGCTGCATACCTTTTCCTTCTGGGAGAGTGTAACCCCATCCAGCACGGGAAGATCTAACTCATCCCTCAGATTCTGAACCCTTACAATGATCAACTCCATCTTGCTTGGATTCAGTTTCCATTTGTTATTCCTCATCTAGCCCTTTACTGCTTGTAGGCAGGCATTTAAGGAATGAATGTCATTTCCTCATGATGATGATAAGGAGAAATAGATATGGGTGTCACCAGCATACTGATAACACCCTGCACCAAATCTCCTGATGACCTCACCCAGTTGTTTCATGTAGTTATTAGAATGCATTGGTGACAGAATGGAGCCCTGAGGGACTCCTTATAACAAGCTTCTGTTCTGAGAAGCAACTATCACCAAGCTCCACCATCTGGAATCTAACCAAGAGATAGGAGTGAAACCACTACAAAGCAGCGCCCCCTATACCCAACTCTCCCAGGTGATCCAGAAGAATACCATGGTCGATGGTACTGAACGCCACCGAAAGATCCAAAAGAACCAGTAGAGTCACACTCCTTCTGTCAATTCCTTGGTAAAGGTCACCCATCAGGTCAACCAAGGCAGTCTCAATCCCATAGACAGTTCTAGAGTCAGTTGGTAATGGATCTAGATAATCAGTTTCCTCTAAAACCGCCTGGACCTGGTCAGCCACCACTCTCTCAATCACTTTGCCCAACCAGGGGAGATTGGAGATTGGCCTGTAGCTATCCATTGCTAAAAGATCCAGGGAAGGCTCCTTAAGAAGTGTTCTAACCATTGCCTCCTTCAAACAAAAAGGCACCCTACCCTCCCTCAGCACAGTAACAAACCCAACATGTAACCAGGACCGGCAACCATAGATGAAGATGACTAATTCTGGTTAAATTTTGTGTTGGTCCAGTATCAACGTAACATCACCACAATTATTTGGGTTCTTACTAACAAAAATTGGAAGCATGCATAGCACACAAATCTCCTGATATCTGGTCAGGAGGCATTGGCTGGGCTGTGAGAACCTGCTCAAAGGTATCAAACCAACACATGAAACATCTGCTCCTGGTCATCTGCACCTGTATTCCCTGGACATACTGTCACTCTGGCTCCCCCTCCCCCCACTATTCAATATATTATAATCTAGTATTAATTATCAATTTATTTGATTTGCATCTCACTTGTGGACTGGTGTCCCTAAAGTAGTTCATAGTGTTCATGAAATGCAATACATCTGTTATGAACCTTACACTTTATAAACAGAAAACCTCCCACACATGGAAAATGTTTCTCTGAATGTGGGGAAATGAGGTACCAAAAGGGTCAACCCTGAACTGAAGCAAGAGCAGACCTGTGATGTGCCTTTGCCTGTCCATCTCCATTTCCTCCTTCTCATTCCTATGGAAGTTGGGGTCCGTCTATGGAATCTTCTCCCACTCGTCACTCTACCAACTTCCCTTTTGCAGGGTCTCTTGGCCAATGATCATTTAGAGTCTCCAGCACCTCTTTTCTGAACCTGTCTGACAGCTCTTATTGGACCAGAGCAACTGATCCAATGCAAGTAGAGACCTTTCCATCTATTGTATCTTTCTGTGAATTAGAGTTCCTCAACCAAATACTGTCAGAGACTTCATTGTCACCACCAGCATAAAATCCCTAAATGCCCTGATATAGACATTATTTAATTCTGACAAGTTTAATAGTTTCATGCATAGTCTTCTTGAGAACATAATTACTAATATTGTCTGTCTTGCCTTCAATTATATTCTGGTTAACAATAGTATTTTAATCATGATGGTAATTGGAGTTCAGTTGATTTCATTTGTTTAACTCAATGTCCAAAGAACCTAACTTCCAAAGGTCACAAAACAGAATCCAATTGTTATGCTTCTTTTTAGACTGTGAGCCCTTATTTATTTATTATTTCTCTGTGTAAACTGCCCTGAGCCATTTTTGGAAAGATGGTATAGACATTGAATGAATAAATAAATAAAAATAAATAAACAAAGTTATGTTTAATAGGTACAGAGTTGGGAAATAGAAGGTATTTAGTACTATGTACAAACAGCAAATGACTAAAATGAATTATGGCTCATGCTATGACAGAAAGTATTTCTTGTGTATGAAGTACTTAAACACTTCAAAAAAATATGTAGCATATAATTGTAAAATTAACAGGCAGCATATAGACTAATGCTTATCCTGATGTAGAACATTTCCCATACATGAGTTCCCTTGCTCCTGTGTTAGGGTCTTCCAGCCCTCAGGGATAAATTTTCAGAGGAGGCATCTAGAGCAGCAGAGGGAAGATTCAGGACTGCCTTCCCATAACTGTTACCAGTTTTATGACTCACACACCTTTTCCATCAATATATTTATTAACAAGTTTGCTCTGAAGTGTGGTAGTTATCACCTTTGGTGGCTATGCTTTGGCTTAATGTGGGAATTTAACTCAACTTAGTGCAAACCTGCATACAGCCAAATTATAGACTGAGGTACTGGGAAAGCTGACCGTGGATAGGATACACCTGCATTAGAGCACTCAGAAGGGAAGCATAAAGTGTAGACATGTTTCTTGAAAGCCAAGTTAGGTTTTATTGGAAATTCAGAGGTGTACAAATGAAAAGCAGTGGTTAATACATCAGCAGATTTGCTGGCAGTGATCTTCCTTTAGGGGGTTAATGTTCTGAGAATGGCATAGAGTTGCCCCTAATACACATTTAGTGCAGAGGAAGGAAATAGAGCTGTGGATACTAGAAAATGGGAGGGCTGAGAGTGGAGAGAGAACAGTTCTATAGCTACCTATCTTGCAATTTTGCTTTGTGCTGGAACAATGAGAAGGCAGATCCACTTGACAAAGGAAACTCTGGGCAGCTAGGTGTGTGGATTGCAGGGAACTGAGGAGGTCAAAAATAGTGACTTCAGTTGAGATGCTCAGGTTTGAGAATCTCTAGGATTCATCCACAGAATGCGCACTCTCCCTGGGGTGGATAGTCAGGTTAGCAAGAAGTGGGTAATCTCAATCCTTGGGAACAGCACAATATGGAATTGTTCTAGGTGATGAAGTCAAAATTAGTAACTCTAAGGAGGGGTTTTTATTATCCTAAATATTTAGCTCTTTGGGGGTCAAACACAAGAGGGCTAAGTACCTTCCACCTTCTAGAATTCTAATCTCGGTACTGATGCCTTTCGGTGGCCAGCTATAATTTCTAGGAAAACTTAAATTATAATTTATTAGTATTATTTTACATTTATATTCCTCTCTTCCTCCAAGGAGCCCAGAGTGGTGTACTACATACTAAAAGTTCTCCTCACAACAATCCTGTGAAGTAGGTTAGGCTGAGAGAGAAGTGACTGGCCCACAGTCACCCAGCAACTATCATGGATGAATGGGGATTCGAACTCAGTCTCCCCGGTCCTAGTCCAGAATTCTAACCACAACACCATGCTGGCTCTAGCGCAGGGATTCTCAACGTGTGGGTCCCCAGATGTAATTGGACTTCAGCTCCCATAATTCCCAACCAAAGGCCACTGGGGCTGGGGATTATGGGAGTTGAAGTCCAATAACATCTGGGGACCCACATGTTGAGAAGCCCTGCTCTAGCATGAATGAGCTGAATAGCCTGAAGAGGGATATCACTATGGGTGTGTAGCTCCACCGGTGAAAATAATCTAATACAAAGAGGTTCTGGTTTTCATATCCAATCAGTAGTGAGGAACAGATTTTACACTTGGACAAGGAGTTTGCTTTCTTGTGGCATTTCTTTAGAAATGATTACCTTTCATTTCCTGGGAAGGCTTCAGTTAATTTCCTATGGATGTTCTCTTAGACATTCCTCTGAAAACCAAAGGCTGACTAGGTGATCTTCCAAGGGAGACAACTGCAAGGGTAAGAAGGGCACTGATAATCAGCATGGCTCACTTGACTGAATCTAAGGAGTAATGAGAAGAGCTCCGTAGAGGTCTGCGGGGAGTGTGGGGTTGACTCACTCTCCGCACAGACAATCTCATTGTCTTCCCTGGGCAGGTGGATCACCCGCCCAGATGAGCAGCAGCTCCCACTGCAGCTTCCGGGGTTGGGGTGCCAGGACACATTGCCCTGCCCCCTGGAGCTCCAATAATGCACCATGTGAGTGTGAGGTGCCTTATTGGGATCCACCTCTCCCCCCCAGCGTATCAGGCTGACACACAATCAAAAAAATGAGGTCAAAGGAGCACTCGCTACCTTAACCTCATTTAAGAGGAAAGCTTCACGAGAGTTTGCCGCCGTGTAGCTGCCAGGATCAGGCCCAATCCCGGCAGTTCACATAAGCATGCAAAACCAGGCTGGTCTCCCTTCGCCTGGTTTTGAACGCTCGTGTGAATAGCCTCTAAGAGTTTTGTCATCAGGGAATGTGTTCTTGGTTCCTTGGCTTATCTGGGTGTTTGCTCGTTAAGGGAGAGAAACTGCATTCCAATCTCAGTACTTTGATGCTTGGTCTATTTTGGCACCTTCTGTGCATGCCCAGGGCAGTGGCTATCAGAGTGGCATTTTCTAGTCCCCTACAATCGCACTAGTGACCTGCAGAACCTAGGAAAAGACTGGCCAGAATGACCAATTTCCTCAAATCAGAGCAATGCATTCAGGCAGAGATTTCCTCATTACTAGGAACAGTGATAACAGTGCAATGGGGACAAGGGGTCATAGCAACGGGGGACTTTGGAAAAATGGTTGCACACGACAACATTTTAATGTAAAGGCAGTGTTAGTCTGGATGCTGCTATTCTAATTATAATGTTGTTCAAATATACTCATGAATAATTAATATTCTGCTTGTTTGGCAACAGGCTTCTGACTAGCCCCCAATATATAATGAGAAGTGACTGGCACACTCTCCAGCATATCATCCTCCCCTCGTATAGTCATGTAGAAGACAGAACATCTGAATTGCACCTCTTCATGTGGTTAAATTACTACTCTACTGTACTATTTTATCCATGCAGTTAGGCCATTAATTTGGACATTCCACTCCCATGTGCCTATGCAGAACTGGGGAATGGTGTAATATGTGCTTTTGCTTCTCATCATGCATTGGTTTTCAGAACCAGCTCCCTATTGGGCATTTTCCTATCCAGAAACAGACATTTTCTGACATGAGAATCTAGTAATATTTTGAGATATTCTTCATTGTGATATCTTGTTGGTACTTACTCTGGCTTTTCAAAGTGTGAGAGATAGGACATTGATTTTGAAAATGGGCACAGACAAGATGCTGGATAAATACAGAGTCTATTGGGTGGCACAGAACTTAATGGAAAGGATATAATATGGGAGTGATTGAGAGAGGACTCTGGGAAATTCTTCCATACACCACCCTTAAGACAGTTCAGTGATCACAGAGCCAGCTACACTGGTTCTTCCCCCTCTAATACTGGATGGTACAATTGCAACATGGATTATTGCAGTTGACAGGCTTATAGGATATAGTTGTCCAACCTGCCACTCAGCAGATGTCACTGAAGGTAGTGGAGGTGTGATGAGGATGGTTTGTTCCTGCATTGCAGGTTGTGTATTACCTGTCAAGAGGAATGCCCATGTAGCCATGTTTCTATTATCTTCTTGTGCCTCTTGAGCAAAGCATTGCTCTAACATAGCTCAAAATGTTTGATGCTTAATTGCAAGTAAATGTGTAAATGAAGCATAATTATCTGCAGGTTTTGAAAATGTGCAGGTATATTATATGATGTAATAATGTTATTGACTATTTGGGCAACATTGCTTGAGAAATGGAGGAAAGGCAATCTTTCCACCATTCTTGCCCCTGATATGGTTTTCTGTACATTTGTACATTAATATCATCAAACTTTGGGCATTTCCCCCTCATGAGTCATTGTTACAGTAGCAAAACTGGATGAAAGAAGAGCAACATGGCTGGAGCCAGGGCTTCCACAGAATATTCCCCAGTGAAAATTGATTGGGAACCACAGTCAGTGACTTGGTGTGGTTGTTTACTGCTTGTTGAATGACCTGGAGGATTTCATAGAAATGACTCTCGGTTTCTGGTGTTAGTGAGTTTTTTTCTTCTGGATCTTTGGAAAGATCAAAAAGTAATGGTGGATCATGGTGTGTGATGAAATTTCCATGACAAAAACACACATGAGAATCATAGCAGCCATTTGAGCCTTTGGGACTGAAATTTGGAGTGAAGAAAAATGCCTTCCAAATTGATTTACCTGAAAGCAAAAGAAAAGGTAGCAGTTGAGCATGTTTATGTTTCATTCATATACAACAGTCATTTATATAATTATTTAATGTGAGCATCACACAAACGACACACAATGATAATCAAAATGCTTATTTTGGCAATTAACCAATAGTTGAAGTGCAGGACACTCCCTCACAGAAGAGTTCTACTCTTTTGTCCTCTTCCTGGTCATAAAGCTCCATGAAGCCCAGTCAATGTCCCTGTCCCGGTTGTGCAGGTTCATGCAGCCCAGTCAACTTCCTATTCTTAATGCCTATAGAAATCTGCTCCTGGACAAGACTACTCATAAAAAAATGGCAGCATCTCCACAAAGTCTCCCAGTGATGGCACCAAGACTTTGACTTCCAAGCTAAGGAATACAAGTCTAGGAGGCTCATCAAGTTTACTTCAAATACAATATGAGCATTACTACCTCAATTCTCTTCTTTGGCTTGGATTTCAATTTGAGCTGAAGTATTCTTCTGCTTCTGCTTCTATCCCACAAATCCAACCCACAAATCCCTTCTCTCCCACTTTCCCAGCTCTGTCCCCTATCCAGTGATAGGTCTTTCAGATCTTCCCCTACCTTCCTATGCTTCTTATCTGACTTCTGCTAGGCTGGCGCTCCAGCAATGATAAAAATGGGAGGGAGGAAAAGAAGGAGATAGGACTGACTTCAGGGATCAGTCAGATCAAACAATGATCCACGGACCCAGGTGCATCAGAAGGCCCACCCATCCAACTTCTGGAACCCCAGTGCCTACTTTTATATGGTGGCAGAAGCTGCACCATCACCAAACTCTCTTGTCTGAGAGTTGCTCTTTTTATTCCTTCTCCTGCCTTCCCCATTTGTGACAATGCAGGCGTCTCTGGAGAAAGTCTGTTTACTGATATATAGGACGTAGGGATGTGCACAAACCCACACTGGTGCCCACACTGGGCACTTCCGGTTTGATACCGATGGGGGCAGCAAGGAGGTATGCTGCCGCCCCACATCAGCGGTTTTGGAGACAGCACCGGCAGGGAAATTAAGGGGAGGAGGATAAGAGCACCCTCTCGGTACCTTAAAGGTACCCCCCACCCCAACAAAATGGCTCAAATGCCAGACCACCAGACTGGTCCGGAGGTCCAGAAAAGGACCTCCAAACTGGTTCATGCACATCCCTAGGCAGGAGGAGATAATGATGGAGTGGCTTTTTCAGCTTAGTCTCTGTCATTGAGTATTGTGACAGTGACTCTACTGATGAAGATGGACATCTGCTGCTGCCCATTGCCACTCAGTAACCATACCCATACCCACTACATCCTTCAAACTTACTGGACAATAGTGGACGGTACTTATAAAAGCAGATGCTTCAGTGGCACTGCCATTTTCGATTTCCCATGCCCCCCCCCCACTGCAGCTCATAAGCCACACTCCCATCTCTGTTCCTACAAATTACACATATATGCAGAACAAATGATATATATTATACAGGACATTATATGCAGGGGTGTGCATGGAACTGGCTGGCCTGGCACCCCCTCAAACCCCCTCCCTGGTTTGGATTTTTAAATCACTTATCCCCTCCAGGGGACTTCCTGGAGGTGATAGGTGACAGGAGGGTCTGTGGGGGTTCCCCCTCCCCCCAACGGACTCCCACCCTAACTAGCCATCCCAGCCACCCTAACCGGTCATCCCAGGTCATGCAGAAGCCCATTGCGCAGGCATGGTGGCCTCCAAAATGGCCGATGTGCCAAAGGAGGGAGAGCAGTTTGCACAGCTGGTTAGTGTGGCAAGGAGGCTGGCGAGGGAGGGGGAACCCCCTGCAGGACCACCACCACCTATAGGAAGTCCCCCAGCGGGGGCATGTGATTAAAAAAAATTATTGAAAAAAATTTTAAATCGCGAATCCCCCAATGGGGTTCGGTCTGAAGTAAAACCAAACGGGGAGGTTCGGTCTGACCCCGCATGGTTGAACTGAACCGGTTCGACATTGAACATGTTCAATGTCGAACCTGTTTGCCCACCATTAATTATATGCATATGGGGAAATTACATATATAGGAACATTTGTATATGGAAAAGAGTAGGGAGGCAGTTAATGTCCCAAGACTGCTTGCACTTGTTTAACTGCACTAAATTCTCACATACAGAAACATTAACTGCAGTAGTAACATTCTTCCACTTTGTTGTCAGACTGCTTTTGAGAAGTGGGAAAAGGAAATATCCCTAATAATGGATTCAACCAATAAAGAATTCTCCAGCCAAGAAGCATCAAGTGTGATATAGGATAGATGGCACAGGATATCAGGACATCAGTGATATACAGAAAATATTATTCATTTCAGTAATCAAATTCCTCAGAACAAGTGAAATGTATCTACCGGTACATCTCCACACTGGACAGAGAAGTCATTCAATAGGATCTGGGCTTGCTCTGGACAGGAATCTCCTGTCCTCCATTTATTCTACATAGGGATTTTCAGGAATTTGTTATGTAATCCTTTCTGGGCCTTCAAATAGCAAAAAAGTCAGCTATGTCAGCCTAAGCACTTCTCGTTCCCCAGCATGGCCTCCTGCCCAAATAGACAGAATCCGGGTCTGCTCTATAGGATTCCTGAAGGCCATCTGAATTGGACCCCAGACATCCATGGACTCCTGTTGGACGAAAATGACCACCCTGAAACCAGAATTCTTTCAGACCCTGACAAATAGCAGTTTATTGAAACTGTTCCACTTGGCTGGAAATTTCCATTAGCCAGATAAATGGTAAAGCAGCTTGGAGATTTCGTTTTCTTGTTGCGGGAAACTCTGATTGACTGACCATTTTCCTTGGTCAGGACCATATATAGGTGGGTCTGGATAGACAGTCTGAGTGAACAAGAACGGTTTAATGAAGAGCTGGATGCCAGACTTTCCTCTTTAGCCTTCCATATAGTAAAGAAAATGGTGAAGATATATAGACATATAGCCATGGAGCTGGGGGCTTGGATACCAGTAGGCTGAGTCATGGCTTCCAGGTAACTTTCTAAAACAGTAACCAAGATCATCACAGCAGCTAAACCATGAAAGCAAGGGGGCCTTGGCCCCTCCACCATTAAAGCACTGATGAGAACAGCTCAATGGTTATTCTTCCACGTTCCCAATAAAAATAGATAAATACAAATAGATGAAATAGATTAAGCTAGAACGCCTCAGAGTTGCAAACATAACATAAGAAAGAGTGTGAGAAGAATGATAACAATACTGATTTTAAAAGTAAATTCTGCACGGCACATTTTCTATCACACATCATTTCTCACAATGTAAGATTTGGGAAGGTTGTTCAGTGACAAACTGATAGACCTTGGAAATTTCTAGCTGACTTACGCTGCAGCTACACTCAGTAATCAAGGTCCAGTGGGTGAAAGTGTTACAGGAGATGCGGGAACAAAAGCCCTCTGGATGTAGTTTAAATATCTGAAAATGTAGACGACTGTCTGAGACTGAATTGCCAGTGCAGACAATAAATCACACTTTCAAAATCCTGAGGGGACACTGACTAACTACAGGCATCGACATATTTATAGGGTTCACTTCTTGTCTTATTGGAACAAATGAAACTTGCATTTTCTTTTGTTCTACTGTACTGAAGACATATATCAGGCTGGCTGGCTAGATGCTAGACTACTTGCCACTAAAGTGCTTTTTTATATATTGAATTGCATGTCTTGTAGCATAATATGGGCAGTGCCAGACTCACCTATACTGTGGGACTCTAAAACATGCATTGATGCTACTCCGCAAGAGGGGAGTACCTGGACTGCTGACTCTTCTGCAATTCCATATCATTCATGACTCCGTTTGGCAATAACGGAAGTTGTGTGTGATTTGTAATCGTGCAAGAGTCAGCAGCAACCCTGGTACTGTCCTCTTGGGCACCACTGTTGCTGCTGCATTTTTAGAGTGCTGCAGTGGTGTGGAAGGGTCTGGCATTAGGGATGTGCCAACCAGTTCAATATCAAACAGCTTTGCACTCAAACTGGGCAAGTTCGGATGCTCAAACCAAACCAAACCTCTCAGGCCAGTTTTGGCCCGGTTGCGGGTGGTGCTCCCCCCCATTAAAATATTGTAAAATAATTTGTTACTTATAGCTGCCATTGGTGGCTGCAGGGGCCTTGAGGGTGCTGCGGCCACAAGGGGTCTCTGGCAGCTGCCCCCCCCGGCTCCCCTCCCCCACGCCAGCCTCCCCACGAGTCTCCCAGAGCTGGTTCAGCCCATTTTGGAGCCATTTAAGACCATCCTATTTATGTATTATTTATTTTTATATGTAAACCACTTTGAGAACTTTAGTTGAAGAGTAGTGTATAAATATCCACAGTAGTAGTAGTAGTAGTAGTATTGGCCCTCTTTATAGCACGGCAGCCATTTCTTGGGCCAGCACGCATGCACACAGGCCATTTGCATGGTCACACAAATGGCCCATGTGCATGCACAATGGCCCCCCAAATGGCCACCATGTGCGCACAGAAGGCTCAAACAGCTGAACTGGGCCTGGGAGGCCAGCGGCGGGAGGGGGAGCTGCCAAGGCCACCACAGCTGCCACCGGTGGTAGTTCATTATTTAACATTATTTTAATGCCAGCCGCCACTCTTGAACCGGACCAAAAATGGTCTGAGTTTGAGCCAAGCTGGGGGCCCCATTTGAGGGGGGCAAAACTGAACATGCCCAGTCTGGTTTGAATCTACTTTGGATTTGAACCAAACCAGGATTTGGATTTGAACCAAACCAGGTTTTGTGCACATCCCTATCTGACAATACCAGTGTTATACTGTGGGACATATAAACCAATGGGATTTCTTGAAGAGTAGAAAGAAAAGGAAATAAGGGTGTATGGGAAAACATATTGCTTTAGACTATTAAAACTATAGAAGAAGGATCAAGGATTGATTAATCCTTGATTAGTCTGTGATTACTAATGTCTGTATTACTGACGCTGCATTATAGCCATAAAGACTTTGGTACTAAGATAAAACAGACCGTTTCAGGGCTAGAGCCTCAATGAATTTTATAGCTCTTTGGCCCTGCGCTGGTATTTGCTATACACAATATCTGCTTAACTTAGACAGACTGCAAAATTCAGGATTGCTTGACACTTTGAGTTTACCTTGGTGCAGTACTGAAGGCTTTTAAAAAGCATAATGTACACAGCACAGCCCACAATCATTGAGAAGTGTGTGTGGGGGTGTGTGAGGATAAGGAAAAGTATGTATTTACAAACTCTGGTCAGAATCAGCTCTTGATAGTGGGAGGAGGTGGGAGGAGAACTGGTTTGGTGATAGCAAGTGTGAATTGTCCTCTTTGCTAAGCAGGTTCTGTCCAGATTTGCATTTGAATGGGAGACTACATATGTGAGCACTGTAATATGTTCCCTTTAGGGCAGGCTTTCCCAACCTGTGGCCCTCCAGATATTGCTGAACTACAATTCCCATCATCCTAGTCACAATAAGTTTTAGCTGGGGTGATGGGAATTGTAGTTTGGCAACATCTGGAGGGCTGCAGGTTGGGGAAGCTTGCTCTGGGATGATCATCTGCATGCTTGCATGCAGAGGCTCCAAGTTCCCTCCCAGGCAACTCCAGTTAGGGCTGGGAGAAATTCCTGCTTGCAACCTTGGAGATGCCTCTGCCACTGTGTAGACAATACTGAGCTGCATGGACCAATGGTCTGACTGGGTAGAAGGCAGCTTCGTATATTCCTATAGTGCATTTGCAAAACATAACATTGGCCGGGGGCGGGGGGGAGTTCTGGCCAGCTGCTCCATTATTTATCATCCAAATATAAAGCTATATAAACATTAAAGACAAAACAAAAACCTAGGAGCAGGAATGTGTTAAGCTCATTCTAAAAGATTTTGCTTTAAATGAAATTCAGTGCAAGCCTACTCATAAAACAATTTTGTTCACTGGCCGATGTTGTGCAGCATAACAAGGGCAGAACAAGAGCTGTACCCTTGCAGAAAGGCTTCTGTGAAACTCAGCCAGAGGGTTCTTTCCCACTAGAAAGGAAAGATTAGGGATATGCTGCAGAGTCCTTCACGGTACACCATCTCACACTACTTCTTAGAATGCCAGTTTGTGCAGTATTATCTAAATTGTTAGATGGCAGCAAAACAGAAATGGCCTACAATGCCAACACACTGAGAAGTATTTTTTTCTTTCAATGAGCAGTGGGAGCTATTTCTCTCATTTGCTGAGCTTTTTTCTTCCATTGTTTTTCAGCCACAGAAGCTAGAAAGTTTTGAAATAGACTGAAGACATTATCCAGACATTAAGGCTAGTCACACGATCGCTTCTGGGGTGGGGAAGGCAGTGGGAGTGGGAATGGTTTCACCTACCTTCCCTGCTGATGATCTCCTGTTACATCTCCAGCGCAGTGTGGCATACACGTATAATCCATGCTGCTCCATGCAGCATGGATCACTGGAGGCTGGAACTTATTTTCCAAGCCTCTAGTAGGGATGTGCAAACAGGTTCAATGTGATGGTCTGATATCAAATCAACCCCACCCCCCGGTTCAGTTCATCATCAGACTAAACCTACCCACCCCCAAGCCATTCGGAGGGGGTTTACAAATTTTTAAAAACAATTTTTACTCACCCCCTCCAGGGGGCTTCTCGGAAACCACAGGGGGTCTCTGGCAGTGTTCCCTCTAACAGGGATTCCCAGATGTTGTTGATTACAACTCCCAGGTTCCCCGTGCAAAAGCCATTGCAGCTGGGGATTCTGGGAGTTGTAGCCAACAACATCTGGGAATCCCTGTTAGAGAGAACACTGGTCTCCGGAGGTTTGCCCTCCGCCCTCCGGTCTCCATTCTGTGTCAGACTGCCCCATTTGGGTGGTCTTTGGCCTAATGGGCCTCTGCATGGCCTGGGTCATGACTGGGTCATGAGTAAAAAAATGTATTTGTAATTTTTGTGAAACCCCCCTCTCCGAACCAAACCAAACTGGGGGGAGGGGCGGTTCGAGGGGGTGGAGAACCGAACCGGCACAGTTCAGGTCCAGTTCAGATTCAAACCGAACCAGGCCAGCCGGTTTTGTGCACACCCCTAGCCTCCAGAAATCCTTCAATTCACTGTGTGATGAGTGTGGCATTGGGGGATTCCCCAGGAGTCAGGTACTCTAGGCACCTTACACTGTGCAGGCTTGGTATACTCTGTATATGCTTACTCTGTGTACGCTCTGTGGCACTTTACTCTGTGTATATTTGCAATCTTAACGCCGGCTAAAGGCTGGGGTAAAAAGCAGCGTTAGGCGAGGTGACATAGCCGGGATAAGCCTCGATCCCAGTGCCACACATGAGCAGCCTAACCCAGGCTGGGCTGCCCTAACTTATGTTAAGCTGCTCATGAGAATAGCCTTATTATGTTGTATGTGTCTATGGATGTCTGTAAACAAATGTCCATGTTTCTGTGTCAATGATTGTACATGTTTTCATTTTAAAAATGACTGTGGGAGAAGGATCCCACAAATACATGTTACATATACGAAGTGCACTATGCTTCATATGTTGAACATAGTGCATAAATATGCATACATGTATTCACATATATGCAGCATGTACAGTGTACATGCATACATTGTACACAGACTGCATGCTCATTGAGCATAACGTGTGAATAGCCCCTGCCCTTAGGTCAAGGGAAAGAGCAGAGAATTTGTAAAGTGTGATAAGAAAGGCAAGAGGGAAATCAGGAAGAATATAGGGAAATTGTTCAGAAAGCAGCTGAACTTAAGATGCAGCAAAATAGCATGAGAGCGCCTTCTTTATGAGACAAGACTACACCACCTGGGGCTTTTTAGTTTAGAAAAAAGACGACTGCGGGGAGATATGATACAGGTCTATAAAACCATGCATGGTGTGGAGAAAGTTGATAGAGAGAAATTTTTATGCCTCTCACACAACACTAGAACCAGGGGTCATCCCATGAAACTTATTGCCACAAAATTTAGGACCAACAAGTGGAAGTAATTTTTCACACAACGCATAATCAACTTGTGGAATTCTCTGCCACAAGATATGGTGAAAGCCAACAACCTGGATGACTTTAAGAGGGGTTTGGATAACTTTATGGAGGAGAGGTTTATCAACGGTTACTAGTTGGAGGGCTAAAGGTCACCTCCAGCCTCAGAGGCAGGATTCCTCTGAGTACTAGTTGCAGGGAAGTAACAGCAGGAGAGAGGGCATGCCCTCAACTCCTGCCTGTATGCTCCCAGTGGCATCTGGTGGGCCACTGTGTGAAACAGGATGCTAGACTAGATGGGCCATGGGCCTGATCCAGCAGGGCTGTTCTTATGTTCTTATGAAACCCAGACATTATCTTGTTTCATAGTAGTACTTGCACAATGGTATTCATGTAAGGGATTTTGCTGCCCTCCTCCCCACTGTAGTGTCCTGAATTCCCACACATCTGCCCCAGCACTTCTGAGGGTTGATGGAACTCTTAGGAATAGCATGGGAAATGCCTGGGTGACTATAGAAGAAGCAGTATGTGCAGAAACTGGGCAGAGGCACCATCCATGAGTGGAGCTGTGGATCTCAGGAGCAGCTTCTCAAGTGTATCGGGACTAAAGTGGGGAGGAGGGGTAGTGAAGATCCCTTCTACGAATGATGTTGTGCAAGTACTACTTTGGATGCAAGCCAATGAGTTTTAGGGAAACTAAACTTCTCCACTTTACCAATGTCATATGCTCCATTGCATTATGTGACTGTGTGACACTGCTGTGATGCTTGACAACAGCAATCAAGCATTAATAACTGCCTTTCTAATAATGACAGAAAAGTGAAACACATTAGTTAGATACCGCATTCATGGAATGACCAATATAATATGCTGTCAGACACAAAGAACTGCCAGAGTTATAATCTGTAAATTTGATGAACTGTTATAAGGCTGGTCATTAAAAGGAAGGCTCTCTCTGTACATCTCCCGGCTGGTATATAATCTTCTTGTGTCAGAAGATGGCTGCAAGGATTGAATTAATCTTCCAGCAATTAATAATCCCTTTGTTCTGGTAAATTCTTAGAAGAGTGAAGCTTCATTAGATCCTGAGATTGTTAAATGCCATTATTTAATGAAATCTGCAGTCATAATGGAAGAATACAGCTATTTTAACACTTAGATCGCCTTCATAGTATGCTGTCATAGACTGCAGAAAACAGGCCTTTTTTCTGGAAAAAGCTCTAGGGTGCACTAACACAATTCATGGATTTCCTTAGGCTGTTCTCTAAGTGTCTTAAACTGCTGTGTCATCTCTTATAAGTCGATACATAACACTTTGTAGAAGACAGTTACTCTAGTATCAATACATCAAAATTTAATCATGCACTATAGCAGGGATAACAAACATAAAGTCCAAAATCTTGTCATGTCCCTTAGAGGTCTATCTTCAGGTCTAGGAAGCTAATACAGAAATTGGTAGAGGAAACGGACTGACTTTACTTTTGTCATCATATGCAAGTTGAATATGCTTAAGGACAGATACGTTGTGCCACAGCTGCTGGAACAATTTTTTTTAATGTTTCCAATGTAATATTCCGAGGTGGAATCGATGGTTTTATAGCTCAACAACCTACACTATATCGAAGGAAAGCATTATCACCATTTAGACAAACACATCATAAAAATAAAACCCAGTGTCAAAGCACTCATCTATGCCACAAAATTTCTTGTTATTCCACATGTACAGAAGCCTGTATAAGTAAGTCTATCTAAGTTTGTAAGTATAAATAAGTTTATATGTTGGTATTCTAAGCTGTGACCAGTGCAGAATAGACTGGAATGATGACTTCTTGTAATCCGGAATCATGCTTCTGTTAATGCACTGCAGTCTAAGATTCCAATAGCATTTTTTAGCTACTGCATCACACTGCTGGCTGATGTTCAATTTAATGTCCACTACATGTACTGCTACCAAGCCATGTCCCCCCTATTCTGTACTTGTGCATTTGTATTTGCACAAATACAGAATGGTAAGTATTTGCAAATGCAGTACTTTACATTTGCCTCTCTCGAACTTTATCTTGTTGGTTTTGACACAGTATTCAAGCCTTTCCAGATTGGACTGCCATCTAAGGTGTTAAGCATCCTCCACCAGCTTTTTGCCATTCGCATTAGCTTTATTCTTCTCCTCTGAGTCATTTATAAAAACGTTGAATAGCACAGGAACCAGGATAGAGCCCTGTGGCACTCCACGTGATACCTCCATCCAGGATAACATGGCGGAATTAATAGGTACTCGCTGGGCATGGTTGTTCAATTACCAGTGAATCCATGATCTAACTGGGATTCACTTACATTACAGTTACTCCTCTTAGCCCATAATTTACCAACGTCAGCCAGGATATCTTGAGAGACTGTGTCGGATGCTTTGTGGAAATCAAGATATACTGGCAGATATCCAGAGCAACACAGTTCTGGTGCTCTAATGCTACACTACTGCTATAGCTTTTTATCAGTCTTCCCTTCCCTCTGAAGTGTTTCCTGAAAATGCTCCCCTTAGCAGTAGTTTTTATTTTATTTATTTATTTACATTTTATATCCTGCTCTTCCTGCAAGGAGCCCAGAGCGGTGTACTACATACTTAGGTTTCTCCTCACAACAACCTTGTGAAGTAGGTTAGGCTGGGAGAGAAGTGACTGGCCCAGAGTCACCCAGCAAGTCTCATGGCTGAATGGGGATTTGAACTCGGGTCTCCCCAGTCCTGGTCCAGCACTCTGTCAGCCACTATGGCTAAAACATTGCCATGATTTAGTAAATAAACTTTCAAAAAATGAGATTGGATTAGCCTGGCACAGATTGTTTTTAATATATCTAGGTTTGCTCATACTAATCACCAGATTCCTTTCTAAGTGCTCACAGACAGACTGCTTAATAATCTGTTCTAGGTCTTGCCGGGTATTGATGCCAAGTGAACAGACCTGTATTTCCCAGATCCTGCTTCCCCACTTCTTGAAGATAGGAACATTTGTTCATCTCCAGTCTGCTGACAAGTTCTTTGCCATGCCATGCTCTTTTATTAGACCCGGAGTATGAATGGCATTGGGCAATTATCAAGGTACTTACTTACTTATTTGATTTATATATCGCCCTTCCAAAAATGGCTCAGGGCAGTTTACACTTATTCACATCTGATCATTTGTGCTTCATCTACACTACCATTACATCAATTCCTAGCTGAAACAAGCAACGGCTTTAATATGGAGCGAAACATCTTTACCTTGAGGGCTACTACATGAATATAATTTTTAATATAACTGGCATCCAAAATAATTACCAATATAATGTAACTATTTTTAGACAGGCTACTTTTGTAGAAAAGATGGAAGATGACCAGCAGGCAAATAAGGCTAGTATGAGTCAGGATATAAATAACTTTTGCCCTCAGTTCTACAATTGCAATGCCTCTGATACCACAGAACACAGCCAATAAAATACCACCTTACTGTTTTCCATGCTTGTCAAGAGAAACAGTTTGACAATATCTGCTTAAGCTAGAAATGCTCTCCTCCCATTTGACAGTTACCAGTATATAATTTCTCACCTACCAAGTAAAAGTCCTGAATGGCTTTGGCCCGAGTTACCTGAGAGAGCGCCTTTCTGTACAAGATCCCCACGGCTCATTAAGATCATCAGGAGGGGTCTGTCTTCAGGTGCCATCTTCATCTGGTAGCACGACCTGGGATTGGGCCTTCTCAGTTGTCACCCCTAGGTTGTGGAACATGCTCCCCATGGATATATCTTCCTTGGAGGCCTTCGGGAGAGCCTTGAAGACCTATCTTTTTAGCCTAGCTAAAATGATGTCTAGTTTGAATTTTAATTTTAATGAGTTTTAATCTGGTTTAAATGTTTTCTTATTGTAATTGTTTTATTATGTATTTTTGGTTTCAATGTAAACCATCCTGAGCCACTTTAGGAAGGCTCAATGTATAAATGTAAACCATCCTGAGCCACTTTAGGAAGGCTTAATGTATAAATGTAAACCATCCTGAGCCACTTTAGGAAGGCTCAATGTATAAATTGAACAAACAAATAGCGTATCCCACAAATTCCACCATAACTGTTCTACAATAGCCATTAAATGACACATATAATGACAAATGACAAACCCCTGCTAACTCGGCAAAGAGGCACCTTTTAACATGGTGATTCTCTTTATTTAGCAGGGGGAGAGTAACTGGCCCTATCCACCCCCAGCACAGTACCTCCAGTGACTGTTGCTGGTGTGTATCATATTTCCTTGATTGTGAGCGTGGGACAGGGATCCATCTTATTCATTTGCTATTTCTCTGTGTAAACCACCCTGAGCCATTTTTGGAAGGGTGGTATAGAAATCGAATGAACAAATGGATACATAAATTTAAAAAATAATATAATGAGGAAGCTTACAGTAGCTGCACTCCTGTCTGCTTTTCCTCTTCCAGCTGTTCTGATAGAGGCAATGAATCTAGGAAGATCAAGATAGGAACAGGTGTGCAGTCTGGGGGTACTTCTGGACTCAAGTCTTAGCCTGCTGTCCCAGGTTCAGGCAGTGGCCAGAGGTGCCTTCTATTAGTTTCAGCTGATACGCCAACTGCGTCCGTTTCTTGAGGTAAACGACCTCAGAACAGTGATACATATGCTGGTAACCTCCAGACTGGATTAATGTAATGCGCTCTATGTGGGGCTGCCTTTGTATGTAGTCCAGAAACTACAGCTAGTTCAGAATACAGCAGCCAGGTTTGTCGCTGGGTTATCTCGGGGAGATCATATAACTCCTGTATTGATGGAGCTACACGTGCTGCCAATAGGTTTCTGGGCGAAATACAAGGTGCTGGTTATAACCTATAAAGCCCTAAATGGCTTGGGCCCTGGGTAATTCAGAGAATGTCTTCTTCATCATGAACCCCACTGCCTATTGAGATCATCAGGAGAGGACTGTCTGCAGTTACCACCAGCTCGTCTGGTGGCGACTCGGGGACGGGCCTTCTCAGCTGCTGCCCCAACACTTTGGAACACGCTCCCTGCTGAAATAAGAGCCTTCCTATCTCTGACAATTTTTTTTTAAAAAAAAATTCTTTAAAGACACATTTGTTCATCCAGGCTTTTAATTAAATACCATTTTAATGGTTATAACTATGTTAATTTAAAATATTGTTTTAAGGTTTTAAATTGTAAATGTTTTAGCTTTTTGTTGTCATTTATTTTAACCAATGTTTTAATTTCTCTGTTGTCATTTATCTGTTTTAATTAAAGTTTTAACTTTTCTGGTGTTGTTGTAAACCTCCCAGAGATGTACGTTTTGGGCGGTATAAAAATAGGTTAAAAAAAAAAAAGATAGCCCTTGCTGTTAGTTCTGCTGCTTGCCACCTTTTTTGTCAATCTAGACAGAAAATAAAATAAAGCTCACATGTCAAAGACGAGG
Source organism: Hemicordylus capensis (assembly GCF_027244095.1). Lineage (NCBI taxonomy): Eukaryota > Metazoa > Chordata > Lepidosauria > Squamata > Cordylidae > Hemicordylus > Hemicordylus capensis. The sequence continues at coordinate 122,204,259 of NC_069659.1, forward strand.
GGGGAAACAGGTAGAATTAGTTCCTAAGAAAAGAAGTGAGCAAACAGGTCTGTGAGAATGGAACATAGTCGTGTTGTTCTCAATTCCTCTTAACAGACCAGGAAAGAATAAGAACTTTGGATAGAAAGGGCTCATGTACATAAACTTATATCCATAGATAAGCATGCCAAATAAAAAAAACTGTAAATAACTAAAGGGCCTTCATGTCAGTAGCATACATCCACCCCATAAATATGCAGTCTAACTGTGCCCAGAATATTGTGTTGTTTACTTAATGTAAACTATATATTATTATTTTTTAAAAAAAACTAAGAATAATGTATGAATAATTTACATAATTGATATTACCAACATGAAAGTATCTCAGTATAAGCACGCCTTAAGCTTTCATTTGAAATTAATGGTATTGCATCATTTAAAAAAAACAACTCATAGGAGACATTTTCTTTTTCTTCATAGCCTGTTGCTTACTTCACTATTATGAGAATCCGTTTCATCTTTCTATAGCTACATAAGCTGTGACTTACACTACTACAGCTGAATAACCACTTTGGGGACAGACTGGGAGAGGAGCAGACTGGAATGGTTACTTTCACCTCACTTTCTCAGAAATTAAATTTAATAAATCCTAATTTAAGATTTGGACATGATGCTTTTCTTCATGTGTCTTCTCCTTTTGGAGTAAAGGTAAACAGCACAACCACAACAAAAATTGGTACAGGCCCTTGGTTGTGGAATACCTTTCTGAAAGATCCTCCATATCTGTAATGTTAGCCCCTTTAGGACAGCTCTTAAAACCTTTGAATTTCAAACCTGTAGTCTATTGGGATGCATTCGCCAGATGGGTCTAGCTGCAGGGAAAATATGAGCCTGATATTTTATTGACTCCATTGGTTACCAATTGGTTTCCAGGATGAATTCAAGATGCAGATGCCATTCTTTAAATTTCTAATCAGTTTGGGGACAGGATATCTGAAGGTCTATCCCATATGTGGCTACCTATGTGCTAGGTAGAATTAACAGCATGGAAGCCCTACTCAGTGTTTTTCTGCCTTCAGAAATGAGGTGGCTGGAATGATAGACAGTTATGGTTTGACATTATCTCCCATGGGCAGCCCACTTGGCTTAAATACTGAACACTTTTCAGTGGCAGTGAAATCCTGACTCTTCATGAAACTATTTGAATCCTGATGCTGCTCTCTCTGTCTCTCTCTCTGCTTTAATTTATTCTCTTTTTCTTTGCTATGCTATTTATTTGTTTAGCTTTTACTTTTTTGCTGTTGTATCTATTTTATGTGGTTATACAATTAAATATTTATTGCACTTTATATTATAATTATATTCTTTATTCTAATTTTAAGCTGCCTTGAGGGACCAAATACATGGGTATTAAATAAAGTAAATAATACAGGGACTCCTCAGACTTACAACACAATAGGTTGCTGAAAACGGTTTCTTAAGTCAAAATATCTGAAATTGGGACCTATTTTCTCATAGGAAACAATGTTATAAATGTGTGTGTTTGCAGGGGTCAGGGAGGAAAGTAGACTTATGAGATCCCTCGGCATTTTGTGTGTGTGTGTGTGTGTGCACACGCGCGCATCTGTGTTTCTCTGTGTGGGGCCCTATCTATCAACTTTGCAATGCTTGGACCAATATGAACCAAATTGGGTTCAGTTGAAGGGACATGACAACAGCATAGTTGGTAATGATGTCATCCACCCCACCCCAGTTCAAGATGGCAGATGTGTAAACATCTCAAATACAAGTGGTCTAATTTGTTAATCACCTAACCAATTTGAACCAAATTTGCTAGTGTAGTAGGGACACATAAGGACACCTCAATGGCGTAATTTGTAATTTTGACATCCGCCCCAATTCAAGATGGCAGATGTGTGAATGTTTGAGGCACAAGTGGGCTAACTTGTGAACTGCCTAACTGATTTGAACCAAATTTAGTCCAGTTGTAGGAATGGTGAAAAGAAAATAGGCAGATTAGTTCTTACCGGAACAACTTGTTTACCCTGCTGCTGTCAAAGTTGCTGGTGTGTCAGTCACAGACAAGCATAGATGCAGAAAAGAATTTGATTGTGGAGAATCAGGAGTTGCTCACTCTTGTCATCCACTCCATACCCAGTCCCTTCTAAGTTCTTTCTCACTTTTCTGTGGAATGACGGGAAGCCACTGGGTAGCTTACCTCTGTCTTCTCCTGGTCAATGGTTAGACAGGGAAGGAAGAGGGGCAAGCAGGAAGTGATGTGTGGACCAAAAACAAGCCAGGCCCTTTCCCCACTTACTGTCACAGCATAGTAGCTAAACCTGGAGGAGGAGGGGGAGTTAAAAAAGCAGCAGCGGCCATAGGGTAAGCCTCTTGGACAGGCAAGTCAGCCAATCCCTCTGAAGCCTCAAATGCAGCATTAGCTGACACCAAGACTTTCAGTCTCAATGACAATGTGAACCTGAACTACCATTGTTACCTCCTTTTTCTCTAGTTCACACACCAGTAGTCATGTAGAGGAACTTCCCCTCCCTTGGCAAGTGTTGCAAAACTGAAACAAAGTGGCAATTTATAAATAATCTATATGCCATTTGTCTTAACTCAGAGCATCTTTAGTCAAGGACTGCCTGTAATACAAACTGACTATTATCTGAACGTGTGAATCTGTTTAAAATGAGTTAGACCAGTGTTTCTCAACCACCGGTCCCTGGACCGCTGCCGGTCCCCGAAGGCTTGAGTGCCGGTCCCTGACTGGGAGTCAACCCCCCCCCAAACTGAAATCAAGGCACTCACTTCCTCAATTTTGCACATGGCACGGAAGAGGAAGAGTATCACGGAGGCATGGGACCCTTCTTGTGCCTTGCCTCCATGTGCTGCTGAGATCTTCCTACAGCTATCTTATTCCCTATCTTTACAGCTTCAAACTGTATGCGGTGCGGGGGCATGGAGGAAAAAGTATGGCAGTGGGCACCACTTGAAGGGCTGCTGGTTCTTGCATGCTCATTATTTGCAGCCAAAGGTTGGTTGATTGAAACCCAGCTGCCTGTTGTGGTCAAGGCGCCTTGAGAGGGAACGCTGTTTCCCTCTTGCATCAGTGGGGCTTGCTTGTATGTTGTTTTCATTGGCCCCATGTAGCTTTTGAATTTTTCTAATGGCCCAACATACCCTCTCCACTGAGTAATCAGAAGCACCTCCACCCCCACCCCGCACATACTGAAGACATACTGGAGACAAATTTGTTCACCCAGGCTTTTAGATTCAGGGGTTCTCAACCTTGGGTACCCAGACATGGGTGGACTTCTACTCCCATAATCCCCAGCCATAATGGCCAAATGCCATTGTTGTTGGGGGTTATGGGAGTTTAACTGAGAGACCCAAGGTTAAGAACCCCTAATATTCCATGTTTGCAAAAGATTCCAAATTTAATTATTTTAATGCTTATATTATTTTCATTCTAAACTGCCCAGAGATGCATGTTTGGGGCAGTATAGAAGTCTGATAGAGAGATAGATAGATAGACTTGAAACCCCTTTACTAACTGCTGGTCCGGGAAACTGCGCATGAAGAATGTAGCGGTCCTTGAAACTCTGCACGAAGAATTTAGCGGTCCTTGACTCCAAAAAGTTTGAGAAACACTGAGTTAGACCATTGGTCAATTTAGTCTAGTAATGTGTAATGTATGGGTTCCCCCTCCCAGCTGCAATCACTCATAGATATAGATAGATAGATAGATAGATAGACTCTCACTGCCAATTGGAGCTCTGGAAAGCTCTCATTTTTGCAAAAAGTCAGAGACGTCCTATCCAAACTGAACTGGCCAGGTTCGAGTTTGGACTCTCTCCAAACTCTCCTATTATGGTAAAATTGGACCATGTTGGTTGTATCAAAACAATTTTGCACAGGTCTACTAAGGATGACTAGGGTTGCCAGGTACAGACTGTGAAAAAAGTTGATATTCATTACCAAAAAAGAAGACACAGAGGATGCTTTTCATTTTTTTAAAAAAGTATCCAAAAAGTATCCACTTTGCATAAAAATTGCATGTTTTTAGGCATTATATATGCATACTTTGATAAAAATTGTGTAATTTAAGAATAAATACAGCTCACCAGTGTGAAGCTGATGACCATATGAGCTGTATGTCTGCTCAGTCTGCTGTCTAGTTGCAGAGTTCTCAAGGCCCCTGTACATTCACTGTACATTCACCTCCTGGTTAGTTTTGCCACACACACAGTCCTCTGCCCTCCTCCCTCAGTCAGGCCAGCAACCTCACGTCTTGGCTCAAGGCAGGGCATCCAGACAGCTACTGAGCCATCCTCTTTGCATGCTGGTGCAGTGATGCTTGCCCGGTCTCCCACACGCATGCTCTTCTCTATGACTACAAACATTTATATACGGCTTTTCAACAGAAGGTTTCATAATGGTTTTCCAAGAAAAAAATAAATAATAAGATGCTCCCCTGTTCCCAAAGGGCTCACAGTCTAAAAAGAAATGCAAGGTAACACCAGCGTAGCCACTGAAGGAATGTTGTGCTGGGGCTTGGTAGGGCCAGTTGTTCTCCCCATGATAAATAGAATGACCCCTTTAAGAGGTGGCTTTTTACTCATTTAGCAAATGCAGCTGCTAACTGAATAAACTTAGTTTGCTAACTGAGTAAGGTTAGTTAGCGAGCTACTAACTTCTCAGTGTCGCCACCACTGCCACCACATGAAAGTATCAAGCTCTACCTGCTGGGCCCACCTATCAGTGCTCCTGCATCTGCCACGGAAGCAGAACCTCCACTCTGGCTTACCCATTGGATGGATGGTCAGTAAGAAGGGGAAAGAGATAGAGGAAGAGAAGCTGCTCATGAGACCAAGTGTTCTGAGCAAAGAAAATGTTCCTGCTGCTACTCAGAACTTCGGACACCACAACACATGCAAAAAAAGTTGTTTGGTCCCCCAGATAGTTGCATGTCCTCCATAAAAGTCCCTAGCTGGCAACCTTGAGATTGACAAAATTTTCTGCATGTAAAGCATATGCTATTTTACTGACCTATAGTCTCTCCTCAGTTATTGGCCAATGTTAAATGTTGCCACCAATGTTATTTTTAATTTTTAAAAAACAAACACATGTTAATGTTTTAAGTATTCCTTTTGCAATTGTAGTTATGCTCAACTTGCTCTCTCCCTCTCCCAAAATTGGCCATTTGCACAAACCCATTATTTGGGAGCCCCTTGTTTTAGCAAGCTTTGTTTTGCTAGCATATTAGATTATATATGCAAATCAAACAAGTGATTTAAATAAAATATGGACTAGAACAAAATATTTTCTTAGACCACCTGCAGTTTCTACAGTGCATTATCTAGTGCTCTGTCTTGATGGATGGAGCTTTCTAATAAAGCTTTCAAGTTACTATATTTCATTTCCTTTTATCCTGGAAGACAGTGGTGATTATGCTTTATTGGCAGAATTCTTTCATTTCACTTTAATCTCATAAATGCTTGGAATAGACTTCCTCATATCCAAGAATTCCTGCTGCACTTTGAGAAGAATCCACTACCCCAATACATTGGCTAGAAGCTATTCACTTAATAATATTTAGTAACTCTGGCCGATATATTATGCAGTTTTCTGCTCCTATGGGAATCTAAAGAACTGTCAGCAATCTTGTGCAAGAGTGCTCTAGTCAGAACACATGCATTTCGGAAGTGCAACTTACATTGGAAACATCTTTATTTACATTGGAAACAGCCAACATTCCCTTAGACACCCAGAGCAGCACAGGCTGATTAGAAATGCCTGTGTAAGCCTGTGTAACGTGTCAGCCTCTGTTACTAAAGTTACTGAAATCCCCCTCCCCTTGCCTCGTGCAAGCAGGAGGGTGTTTGTCCCAGCCCCGATAGGCAGGCCCAAGAAGCAGCCTGATTGGCTGATCGGCCTGCGGGGGCGGGACTTAGGCTCCCCACCGAGCGGCGTCCCGCTCGGCATCTCAGAGCGTTTTCAGCTTCTGAGAGGGAAGGAGCTCGTTTTACTGAGCTCCTTCCTGGGTAGCCTTCTGGGGTGGGTGCGCCCGAAAGCAGGCGAGGCGGCTTACTGGCGGTTTGTTCCATCAGCGGGGGCATAGGTTTGGTGATTTGGGGGGTCCTTGCCTGGACTCCGGGCCCGAGTCAACGCGGCGGCGTTTGGGCCTTCTCCACTCAACCGCTCCTCGGCGCGGCGGCGTCTCTTCGGGGCGTTAGCCCCTCTGGTTTGTGGGGTGTATTCCGGCATGGGGGTGTGGGGCCTGGAACACCACTTGGGGGGCTTGGTTCTCTTCGCTGCTCCTGAGGGCTTGTGGGGGTAGCTGGCATTAAAGGGCGGGTGTAAAGGCTGCAAGCATCAATTGCTGGGTATTGGCATTGCTGTGTTTGGGGCTTGGCTTAGTTCTGCAGTTCTTTATAATTCTGATAACCCTAATACAGCCAAATAGGTTAAATATCGATAAATTTACTATTATTAAAAAAAAAAGTTGGGGGAGGTAGAAGAGGAAGTACCCTCTCACTGTGCTTGAAGGGCACGGTTTTTTCTGCTTAGAGGGTAGTGGTTGTTTGGTAGTATGCCTGGAAAAGCGAGGGACAAAAAAGGGGGGAGGCCTATTAAGCAGCCTAGATGGCCTGCTCCTCCGCAGTCCTCCTCGGATGAGGAAGACGAAGAAATGACACTCATCCGTGGGTTAATTAACCAGATGGAAGCGCTAGAAAAGGCAAAAGCCACTCCTTCTGATAAGGGAGCTGGTCCCTCGGGGGGAGGCGGGGTGCCGCCCCCCAAAATCCCTAGAAGGACCAGGGGGTCAGAGAAGTATCATTTGCTAACCTCTCTTTCTAGCAGGTTAGACGCACTCGAAAGCGGCCTCAACCCAGCCAGACCAGACCAGGCTGCATCCGTGTTGCCACTTCCTGCACCTGAGGTTCCGCCTCCGGAGGCACCTTCACCGTTGGTGCCTTCGCCATCTGTACCAGTAGATCAGACACCGATGGATCCTGCTAGCCCTTTCGCCCCAGGTGAGCCTGCAACACCTACACCACCCGGCGTCACTGGCCAGTGGCCCTACATGCCCTGGCCGATGCCTGCCATAGGTGCATGGGGCCCAGCTTCAATGTGGCCCCCATATCTGCAAACCTGGGGACCAGGTGCTCCAATGCAGTTTCCCGGGGTGATGGCGGGTCTACAAGGTGCTGCAGAGCAGGTATGGTTAGGCAATCGACCGGTCACAGGTTCACTGCCCATTTCTGAACCTTCTCCTGCTCCTACTCCCCAGGCGGGTGGTTTGCCCGACTATTACCCAATGGGGATCTTGCCCTCTCCACAACATGTGCCCTATGGCGGCATGGGTCTTCCCCTGGGTGGTCACTTACTCCCGTCCACCAAAGAAAAAATATTGAAAGGGGAATACATGGATATATTCAGCTTGCTCTTCCGGGAGCCTGAGGTCAAGCATAAAGAGGGTGAATCGTGTAAAGAACATGAAGCCACTAAAAGGAAGCCAGTTGAAAAGACTTGGAACAACTGGCTGTCCGGCTTCACGATTTACATGGGAGTGATAGTGCAGGCTCAGCCTGCACGGGCTCCTTCCTTGCTGAAATATATGGATATAATTCATCAGGCCGTTTCTGACTTCTCTGGATCCTCATGGATCCGTTATGATGAAAGTTTTAGAATGAGGGCTGCCCTGGATCCCACGTTACCTTGGGACACCCCTTTACAGGAGCTATGGCTAGTCACCATGTCGCCGGCCCGTCCGGTGGATGGTGATAGATCTGACAGCGGGCATCTTCTATCTCGGGCTCCGGGGTCTTTAACCCTGGCGGGCGCAAGCCAGCAATGGGTTCAACCCCACCTTGTCTGTTGGGAATATAATTCCAAGGGCAAGTGCTCCCGATCCCCCTGTCGTTTCAAACACTTGTGTGGGGTCTGTGGGGCAAAACACCTGAGCAGCTCTTGCACGAGGGCTAGGTTCGGGGGTCCGGAGCCCAAATTCAAGCAGGCTGACAATAAGAAGGGTGTCCCCCCCGCACACTCTGCGGGTAAAGGGACCTAGTCCTATTAAGCTTGCAGTTCTGGATCAGCTTTTGGGGGATTATCCGGATCCATCAGCTGCCTGTTATTTGCTGTGGGGTTTCAGGGAAGGTTTCAGGATCCCTTCTTCGGCTCAGCGGGGTCTCAGTAGCCCCCGTAATCTTAATTCTGTACTGGGGAAGGAAGAAGTAGTCATTAAGAAGATCAACAAAGAAGTTGCTGCGGGCAGGGTGATGGGGCCATTTGATGGCCCTCCTTTCCCCGGCCTGAGGGTCTCGCCACTGGGTGTGGTGCCTAAAAAGACACCGGGCCAGTTCCGATTGATACATCATCTATCTCACCCTCGGGGGTCATCGGTAAATGACGGCATTCCCGGTAGCCTTTGTTCTGTTAAATATACTTCTGTTGACCAGGCGGTTGCAGTAGTCAGGGGTAAGGGCCCTGGGGCTCTTTTAGCAAAATGTGACATAGAGGCTGCCTTTCGCCTGCTGCCTGTCCATCCGGATGACTTCGAGTTGTTGGGTTTTGCCTTTGCTTGCCAATTCTACTTTGACAGAGCTTTGCCCATGGGCTGCTCTATTTCATGTGCAGCTTTTGAGGCCTTTAGCACATTTCTCGAATGGGCAGCCAGGCGAAAGGCTGGTCTGTCAGGCATAGTGCATAACCTTAACGATTTTCTTTTTGTAGGCAGGGGAAATACTGAGGAGTGCCAGCACTTGCTGTGCTCGTTTATGGACCTAGCTGATCAGCTAGGCGTTCCTTTGGCTCAGGAAAAAACCGAGGGACCAGTGACCTGCCTGTCATTTTTGGGGATAGAACTAGATACGGAGGCCGGTTGCTCCAGGTTGCCCATCTGTAAATTGGGAGTTCTTTTAGACTTAATTAGGTCCCTGGGACAATTGCTTAAGGTTACCCTGCGGGAATTGCAAGTGGATTTGGGTCACCTTAATTTTGCGTGTAAGGTGGTAGCTCCCGGTCGGGCCTTTTTGCGCCGGTTGTGTGACCTGACCATTGGGCTTAAAGCCCCCCATCACAGTTTGAGGATAACCGAGGGTGTCCAGGCTGATCTGGCTCTTTGGGAGGCTTTTCTGCTAGATTTCAATAGGGTGGCTTTTTGGCGTACCGAGAGGCTGCTGGAGGCGGACCTTCAGGTCCACTCTGATGCAGCGGGCGGCATGGGCTTCGGGGTCTATTTCCGGGGTCACTGGTGTGCTGCCAGATGGCCTAGCAAATGGGTAGAGCTGGGGTAGTTCGCGATTTAACCTTCCTCGAACTCTTTCCCATAGTTGTCGCTGTCCACATTTGGGCAGAGGAATTTGCCAACTCCTCTGTTAGGTTCTGGTGTGACAACCTGGCAGTTGTCCAGATTGTTAACAATCAGACCTCTCAGTCTCCTAGGGTTATGGGTCTGGTTAGGGCCTTGGTCCTGCAATGCCTGCGTGCGAATATACTGTTCCGGTCCTGCCATGTCCCAGGTGTTAGGAATAATATAGCTGACGCCCTCTCTCGTTTTCAGTTAAAAAGGTTCAGGGAGTTAGCGCCCGACGCTTCCCTTCACCCGGAACCCATGCCGGTCTTTTTATGGGATCTTGGCGGGCAGAAGCTCAGCAGGCCATAGTGGCGTCTCTGGCGCCTAGCACCAGGGCGAGCTACGCAGCCAAGCTCGAAGCCTTTGCTATCTTTCAGAAGGCGGAAGGTCTTGTAGAGGTTTGGCTGGTCCCAGTGGAGCATATTCAACAGTTTTTGGTTCTCCTTCGTAGGGCGGGTAGGGCGCCGTCTACCTTAGCTGGCTACCTGGCTGCAATGGCTTTTCAGGCGCAGGTTTTGGGGGTTGCTGATGCTTCATCCGACCCAAGAGTCCGGCGCATGTTGGAGGGATGGGCTAGGGGTGACCCTAGGACCAGGGACTCTAGGCGCCCATTTACTCTAGAGTTGGTCGTTTCCACCTTGACCTGCTTGACAGGCTGCTGTTCCATCCACTGGGAGATGGTCCTCTTTCGGGCGGCGGTCTTAGTCGCCTTCTTTGGGGCCTTCCGCCCCGGGGAACTGCTCCCACGCAATGCTTCCTCTCCCAGGGATGTGTGCTTGCAGTTCTCAGATTTATCCTTTGGGGTGGGTGGAGTTTGTTTATTACTTCGCTGATCCAAGACTGATCAACGGGGTAGGGGCCATTCAGTGTGTCTGGCGGAAGTGAAGGATTCGGGTGTATGCCCAGTCACGGCCCTGAGGCACTATGTGGCACTTGGTCCTTTCTCGGACGGGTGCCTTTTTTCGCATGAGAACCAGTCCCCTCTCACCCAGTATCAATTCCTTACGGTTTTGAGGCGGGCCCTGCGGGCTGCGGGGGTGTCCTTACAGGGGCTCACTTTGCACTCATTCCAGATTGGTGCAGCTACTACTGCCACCCGCTTGGGGTTGCGGGAGTTGGAAGTGCGTAGGATAGGTCGGTGGAAGTCCGTGGTGGTCAGGCGGTATGTGCGCTGACAGCAGACAATCCTGTTCCATTTTGACCTGTTTATTTTCTTTCGGCAGGTGCTGGCGGGGCAGCGGTCCCAGTCCGAGTCCTGATGTGTGGCCACTCTCTGGTCTTTTGGGCGTTCAAACGAGCCAGCACCTCCCACTGGGGTTCCCAGCTGGGATTTGGGGGCAGCGCTTCTGTTTACTGGCTGGGCATGCGTGGCATGCTGTGGAATCAGCTGCTTCCAGCGCTGAGAGAGCATTTAGACAAGTTTCCCTCTCCCCACATTTTAGTTTTACATCTGGGGGAGAATGATTTGGGCCGGCGGACTGGCCTGGCCATCTTTCAGCAGGCCTCCGCAGATTTGGCGACGTTACGCACATGGATGCCTGGAGTCCAGATTATTTGGGTCAACTGGCTTCAGCGCAGGGTTTGGCGTGGCACTCGGTCGGGCTTAAGCTTGGAACGAGCGCGTAGGAAAGTTTCTGCGGCAATTGGAAAAAGGGTCATGGCTCGGGGGGGGCAGTTGCGCGGCTGCCGGATCTGGCTGCCCGCTTCCCCGAACTTTTTCGCCCTGATGGGGTTCATCTATCTGAAAGGGGTTGCAACCTGTATCTTCGCGGCATCCGCCAGGCTATTGCTGAAAGGCTAGGCAGGCATGGGGCAGGAAGGTCAAGCGTGGGCTAACCTTCCTTAGTGGCAGGAACAGTGCAGGCTTGGGTAAGTTGGTTTAGTTTATCGGTGAGCACCCTTGGGTACTTTAAGGTGGATTGGTCAGTCACTTCCTTGTTGCCTGTGCTGCACGGGAAAACTTCGATTGCCAAGAAACCTGCTTTGGGTCTTTGCCAACCTTTGGGCTCTGCGGTCCGGGGGGGTAAAGACCCTAAGCTGCCCAGATCCCCTCTTTCATAGGGGGCGGTTGGCTGCGAAGGAATGAGGCGGGATGTACCTGCCTCCTTCCTGAGCCAGGGTGTTTCGCCCTTTTGGCTGATGGGTAGGATGAAGGAATCCTAGCCCAAGCCTAGGTGCCCGCACTGTTTCGTTCAGGTGATTCATCACCTTTCAGTCCGCCAGGTTTTGTTGTAATTAATAAAGCGTGGCTCATTTATCCCAATACATATGTCTCTGTGTCTTCTTGGGCCTGGGTCTGGGTACAATGGCCCTTTCTGTGCAACATTCTGCTAAGTGCTTTAGGTAAAGTGTGGCGTCAAGTTGACTTCAACTCCTGGCACCCACAGAGCCCTGTGGTTTTCTTTGGTAGAATACAGGAGGGGTTTACCATTGCTTCCTCCCACGCAGAATGAGATGATGCCTTTCAGCATCTTCCTATATCGCTGCTGCCCGATATAGTGCCAACGAGGATTCGAACTTTCTGCTTGTTAGTCAAGCATTTCCCCGCTGCGCCACTCAAAGTGACTACCTAGCCTTAATTCAACATGTAGACTTCAGATAATATGTACCTTTAAGCAAGGCAAGCATTTCTAAATGACTGAAACAAATTCATGTTCAAATAGGACACAACATACAATACTTATAAAACATCGTTAAACATCCCTCGCAAGAAGTGGGTTTTTGAACTAGTACATTACTTGAAAGACCATCATTAAAACGCATGATTCTTGTATGAGAGCTCCTAGCTTAGAGATCCATCCCTAGGGGCACTAGTGTAGATTTCCCCCACAAAATCAGCCCTGAATTTTATTTTATTTTATTTGATTGATTGATTGATTATTAAATTTATATACCGCCTTTCATTAAAACAACCCAAAGGCAGTTTACAACAGAATTTAAAAAGATTGTTAAAAAGACACAAAATATTGAGCTAAAAATAGAAAACAAATCTGATTAAAAATTTAAAACAGAAGCATGAAAACAGTACAGAATAGATTTCATCATCAGAACGAAATCATCATCAGAATGAAACAGAATAGATTTCATCATCAGATCTACCACATTCCAAAATTCCAGTATCTGAATTTTAGCATTTTATGTTTTTTTTAACTTCTTGTTTGTTTATTTGAAATGGTTTTTATGCAAATGCAACTCAAATGTTAGAAACAAAACAAAACAAATTATTTATTCATTGTTTCTCCTGCTGAGAATTAGTTTCTAAATTAGTTTCCAATGAATACATTCGAATGATCTGCATTTTTAAATTCCAATTTTATTTTGAGTTCCACGGGCTTTTAAAAACTGTCACAAATGTATTTTACAATGTGACAGAATGGCTGACGTTTAAATAAAAATGAATTAGACTTTTTAAAACATCTGTGTTGATATATGATCATTCAGACCTGTCAACATTTCTCTCTCCTCACAGAACATTCCTAATTTAACTCAGGATGTCTTTAATTCAAACAGATGTTGGAAACAGTCTTTTACTGTGAAGAAGAAGATGAAAAAACACATTTCCCATTTGGGCTAAACTTTTAATCATCAAATTTTGTTATTTCAACCCAAAGCTCATTCAGTGCATAAATATAAATAATAAATGAACTCAATACACAACCCTAAATGGGCTTCATCAACAGTTTTACCACATTCTTCAGCCAAGCTTTTTATTTAGTTGGTGTTTTAATGGATACTAGCTGGCCTGGGCACAGAGTATCTGCGTCTCTAGTTTTCCCTCATTCTCAGCCCCTTCCTTTGTTCTCAGGCCCTCATTCTCAGCCCTCCCACTCCTCTCCCCACCCAATGTTTATGTCTGGCCACCTGGCCAGCTGCTTTTTCTGGCTGCCCACCACTTTCTTCCCCCCCCCTCTGCTGCCTCCCCCCGCCGCTGCTGCTTTTGCTTTTCCTCCCCGCTGGCCACCGCTGCTGCTTTCTATCTCCGCCCGCCTGCTCGCTGGCCTGTCTGTTGACCTTATGTTCCCCACCTCCATCACTTTCCTCTCCCCTTCCCCTCGCTCATGAACTCTTGTGAGAGTTGCCACACTTGGGATCAGCTACAAGTATGTCTTAGAGAATTATATATAGATAGATTTTAATCTGGTTATATGTTTTAACTGTTAAGTTCTTGGTTTGTTGTATTCTTTATTTGTTTTATGCGGTAAACCACCTAGAGACTTCTGTAGTGGGCAGTATACAAATTTATTTAATCAACCAACCAACCAATCAATCAATCAATTCTAGAAAAGGTGTCCTGTCTGTCCCTTCATGATGAAGATCTTCTTCTACTTGTTTGTAATTGATCTAAAAGGCCATGATAGGAGTAAAGGTAAAAGTGTGCTGTTGAGTTGGTGTCGACTCCTGGTGCCCACAGAGCCCTGTGGTTGTCTTTGGTAGAGTACAGGCGGGGTTTACCATTGCCTCCTCCTGCACAGTATGAGATGATGCTTTCCAGCATCTTCCTATATCACTGCTGCCCAATATAGGTGACCAGCAGGGATTTGAACCGGCAACCTCATGCTTTCTAGGCAAGTCATTTCCCGCTGCGCCATTTGGTGGCTATGATGGGAGTACTCCATCTTTTTTAAAATATAGGCTAGCTGCTTTTATTTCAGAGGACCATATTAACATTTTAGGCTGCAGTATCAGTGCAGGGCCTGGCTGGTGTGTGGTATCATTTTTGTATTTTCAGTCCTTGGTTAATACTTTCCCAGACAGAATGAAAAGCCTTAACATAAGGACAGAGGAAGCTGCCTTATACCAAGTCAGACCATTGGTCCATCTAGTTCAGTACTGTCTATACTGACTGGCAGTGGCTTTCCAAGTTTTCAGGTACAGAGGTTTCTCAGCCCTATCTGGAGATGCCAGGGACTGAAACTGGGACCTTCTGCATGTAAAGCAGCTATGACGCCATCCCCTAAGGAAACTATAATATAGCAGATAGCACTGGCATATAGTCACCCATACAAATTCAAACCAAGGCAAACCCTGGTCGGCAGAGGGAGAAATTGATATTTTCTACCACAAGATCAGCTTAATTCCCAAATATGCATTATGACAAATAGACAATTAATTATAATGTTTTCATATTTCAACACTTCAACCCATTTCCCTCTGTCAGATTTATATAGGATATAAATACCCACCATTTCCTATCCAAACCCCTTGCCTTTAAATAAACACAAAAACAAAACAAAAAAGACTCCAGTCACAGAATCACCCCAACTTCCATTTTCTATAGAAATGTCTGTTACAATGTATACACTTCCAAATACAGTTTCCAAATTACCTGGAACTTGTCATGAGTTCCCCTCTTAAATGAAGTTTCCCATCTTACCCATAATTAGTATCACATCTCTGTGATTCAGTCTAGGCCATCTGAAATTTCTCCCACATAGAACACAGCATGGTGATGAAGAGAAGGAAAGAATCATCATCTGTAAGGACCCTTAGAATGCATCTGGGTGGCAGCTTTGATGGCTACATTCAGCCTTTATGTACATATGAACACCACTTACTTTCAATAGTTACTGTGTGTCCAACATCCTAGCATCACAGTAATAGCACATACAAATATTAAGGTTCACATTTCAGTAGACTTGGTGGTAGTCTTTATTCATCTGAGGGGAAACACCTTTTTCCAAAGACAGAAGAGATTAATGAAAGCCAAAGCCAAAGAAGAGGCAATGTGTATTATAATAAATAGGCCTTTTGCACTGTTCTGTTGTGTATTAATATAAGTATAACAAATATGCTTGACATTTCACATATGAAGCTACTGTAGCATTCATTTACCATATGGCAAGGAGTACAATGAGCAAACCCTTTGGTATATCATATGCCTTGAACTCAATCTATTTAAAAATAAACTCATGAGTCAAATGAGCTGCTTCCTTCTTTCTTGCCCTTGCATGTAAGGGTCAAAATATTTAATAAACTTTATATTGGCCAATATTTACAAGTACCTATGCTTTAAAAATCAAAATTAAAAAGCCAATTAGGAAGACTGCGCTGGAGTTCTCTGATCCAGTTGGGAAGTGTTATATGCTATCCAGTTATCTTTTGCAGAGTTTGTTCAGACATTTGTCTCAAAGGGGATCCTCAAGGGGAAGAAGTCAGAAAGGGAAAAAGGGGGGAAGGAGAAGAAGAAAATGGAGTGTTGCTGAATAAACCTTTATTTAAATCCACATAAGATTTCCTTGTGCGTATGAGGGAAGAAGCTATAAAACAGGAAGCTCATTTTGGATGTAGTTTTCCTAAGAGCTGAATCAATGGAGTCAAGGAAGCCCACAAATGCTCCTGTGTCGGAGCCAGGTACTGCAGTGGCAGCTGACCAGACTTGGTCCATTGGTTCCCAAAGCTATTCGGGGGCTTGCCCTGCATTTCCCAGTCACTACCTCAACTCAAGGTGCTTGAGCCTACCAAATGACACTGGCTCTAAAGGGGCCTTTGTGCAAGAACTGAACATGGGCCCAATCAGCTAATTTCCCTATAGGGATCATTGGGAGACTAAAAAAGATTAATAACTGGTGGGGGCTCACTGGAGCTGGCATGGAAACCCCACTGTCCTCCAAAGATGATGGCAGGGTGGGAACCACTCCATCTGCAGCAATGGAGCCAATCACAGCCACAGCTGAAGAAGAAAGGGGGGAGAAGGGCACAGGCAGGGACAGGTTGATGACGGGAGGTGTGCTCAGAGCCTGCAGCCAGCTGCCATTGCAATGGGCCTGGGCCTTGTGGAGCAGGATGGAGGGGTGGAGCTCCTGGAACCAGAAGTGGGGAATCAGGGAATCATGGGAAAATGGAAATAGACCTTTAAGAAGCAAGCCATTTATTTATTTTTTATTTATTTTTTAGAAACATTTAATATACTGCCCACTCCGAAGACTCTGGGCGGTGTACAAAAATATGCAAAACAAGACAACATTGAAAATTACATTCTAAATTAAAAACTAAAATAACTAACAAAAAAGAAAAAAAAACAAATAGGTAAACTACAGAGCAAAAACCTGGTGAAAAAGAAAAGTCTTCAATAAAGATTTGAAAATCAGTAAGGAAGGCTCTAAACAAATCTGAAGGGGAAGAGAGTTCCAAAGAAGTGGGGCAGCAACCGAAAAGGCCATTTCACGGGTCCTAGTGCCCTAAACCTCTCAGAAATCAGGGACCGACAAAAGGGCCATCTGAGAAGGCCCTTTATTGCTAATGGAAGTGCGTTTATTTTCATTTCTAGCCCATTGGTCTTTTCAGAGCAATCACTGAAGGCTAAACGTATGGACTTTCAAGGATCTTGGCTTATTCATTGATTTTTAATGATTTTTAAAGTAATAACGGCTCGTTTAAAAATGTCATAACTGCTTTGTTACATGGTAGAAAGTTTTTAAAAGTTCTGGAATTGTATACCCGTTCTGTCCATCATCCCAACCCATTTGCAGGAAACTGCTTCTTGCCTTCATATATATGGAGTAGTTCCCCATTTTTTGCATCCCATGTTATAATTCTAGAATGGCTGGACAGAGAAGGATCATGCACCTTCTCTCCTTTGGTTCACAAAGCCATCACAGTAGGTTTTGCTGGGTTGGAAGAGGGAAGGAATTCTAGTGCCCCTAAACTAACTTCTAGCTGTTGACTTGCATTGACTTGCATCCATTTCTCTATTAAACTTACACCTCTTGGTTGTTAAGGCTATACATGCATAGCCCTCTCCTTAAGCTGTTTTGGGAGCTTGTGAGAAGCAGGGGAGGAGACGTTTCAGAAATCGAAGATTTTCCTGGATACATTTAGCTTATCCAGCCCCACAACTCCTTATGTAGGAACACAATCTTCCAAACTTATTCCCCACCTGTTTGGATGCCTACTATGGATTCCCCACCTGTGGATGCCTACTTTACTAACACAGAAAGCAATTTATAATTATCTAAAATTGACAGCTATTGAAAATAAGATTATTAAATGTGGTGAGATGGTTGGGTATTTGACTATTCATAGATTATATAGGGATTATTGTAATGTAATTATGCTAATAAAGGGGCATTTGAAATACAGTTTCCCCTTCTCTTTCTTGAACTTCTTCAACATATCTGTGTGGTAAAAAGATGGCACAGAAAAAGTTCAAATTTTTAAAAAGCTTCACCCTGTACTACAGTGAATATGGGTTTTCTAGACTTTTTCAAAATTATACTACGGACATGCTATAACACCATTCAACTGACAATTTCTAAATTAGATTATCTATTTCCGAACTTTCCCCCAACTCAATGCTTTGGTTGCAAGGAAATTGTATTTTCCTTACACACAAAGGGAAACTTGCTGGAGCTGAATGCATGTGAATACCCAGACCCTGTGCATTTCTGTTACGAATGAGTGTTGTGTTACCTGCAGTTTGAATTTACTGACTAGTAGTTGTGATATCCATAGTGATACTCTCAGCCTTCTCCACTTGCCTCCACCATTTTTGAACTTAAAAAAAAAAATATGTATTCTTATAAAAGCAATGACACATACTGTAAAACAGGGAAATAAAACCTATTTATGTTTTCTCCTTTAATAAAACAGCAGTTTGCTTTGTAGAGAAGAAATCTTGATTCATTACATAAATCCAGATATATGGTTGCTAGGAAAATCAATTGCCTTGGCATTTATCAGTATCACAAAAATGTTTTTATTAAGAGTATTAAAATAATGCTAGACTTATTGGGTCTTTATGCTGCTTAGTTGTTCAAAAGAACATATACAAGACACAAAGGAATGTATTACACAGTCCTACTTAGTATCGTTCCTGTTTGTTTATATTATTTTTCATCTGAAATGGAAAGAAAAAGAACCTTAGAAAATGTGATTCAGTGGCCAGATACATTTGTGTAGACTAATTTGCTCCAATATGACTACAACTCCATAAGTGGTCATTAAACGACCCCCTGAGTTTGAATGATGCAAATGTCCCACATAACCACAGATCTGTTCTTTGTCGGGTGACTGCTCTCCTTGTAATGAAGTTGTCAAAGCAATATCATTTTTAATAACTCTGATTCATAGACCAATAAAGTCCCAGAGCTTTTGCTCATGGTATTTTAAAACACTACTCCTTTATTTTAATTTTTCAACCATAATAGCAAAATTGCATCTGAGGCCAGGGAGATGCTATTCTGGGGTTGTCAGAAGCAGAACTTAAAAATGCTCCTGTACCCTTTTAGAGTTATGTTCAGAGGAGATTCCACTCCACTGCAGTTTCTTCCCATCACACAGCACTGGGATAAGAAAATGTATACTTTGTGAAATTCTCCTGCCTATGCAGCTGATTAAAGGTACAGCAGATCTGTCACAGTCTGTACTTGAAAACCTTGTTCTATATAACAGGAGCAACAGATTGTCTGTACATCTATATTCTGAATTTCTAATATATGTAGAACAATCTACACTGAAATTTCAAAAGGAGAACAATTAAAATGATGAAAGTGCATTAGAATAAGTTTAATTATACAAACACATTAATACCTTAGTTTTCTGTTCCCTACTTGGTGGGCTTTTCCACATTTAGCACAGATCTGTTTCCATTCTAATAGCAGCAACTTCAAAATGGTTGGTTCTAATGCAAATTGTCATGTTCCAAAGCAAACACCTCTGCACAAACCTGAAAAAATGAGGACCTGATGATCTCCAACACATGGTTTCCTCTCAGACCATCCCCTATAGTGCAGTCTGAAGGGAAAGGCAGGTGAGGAAAAGAGATAAAAGGGATGCGGTCAATGGGTTCCAGCCTGGAGGTGGGATTGAGGGAAGCACCAGTGAAGCAAAAGAGCCATGAAGGGCAATGACAGGACAAAGGTGGAATTGGAGCCAGCAGCAGGCATGTGGGATTATTATTATTTATTATTATTATTTTTACATTTATATCCTGCTCTTCCTCCAAGGAGCCCAGAGCAGTGTACTACATACTTGAGTTTCTCCTCACAACAACCCTGTGAAGTAGGTTAGGCCGGAAGAGAAATGACTGGCCCAGAGTCACCCAGCTAGTAACATGGCTGAATGGGGATTTGAAGTCGGGTCTCCCCGGTCCTAGTCCAGCACTCTAACCACTACACCACGCTGGCTCTGGATGATGGCACGCTGGATGATGCTAGTGGCAGAGGGCAGGGCAGAGCAGGGCAGGGCAAGGCAGGGCAGTGCCCCGCGGTGCACTGCCTGAGGTTGTCACCTCATTTTGCCTCACAATAGAGGCACCCTTGCATTTAATTTTATAAGAGGAAACCAGTGATGGCCATTGCATGCTGGTTGAAATGGCACATCTGCCAGTTATTTGGTGCTCATGAAGAACTAAAGTTATACACTTCTCATACACAGTGTACCACCATTTTATCACAATATTGCATGGGGCAGTTAGGACAAGCTGCCTTTCACTGCACAGTTTGATAGTATTTAAATCATGCAGTGAGGGGAAGTTTGGAGAAATTGTCACTCCCATCCAAGTGTGTGGTGGAACATGCGCCCACCCCATGTGATTCTGAGGGGCTGGCTTCCAGGGCAGCCTTGGGAAGCTGTTCTATGTGAGTCCTGAGAGAACTGCTCCACCACATAGTGGGTCTTAAGAGACATTGCAGGTCTCAAGATCATTAAGTTCATTTGGACTGCATTAAGTTCATGTGAGTTCCACTCTCTTTGGGGTAGTAGACTGATAGCAACTACAGGCCTGTATTCTAAGCTGAGCAAGAAGCTTCTAAAGCTTGGGAATTGTGTGTTAAATTGTACAGTAAATCTTCAATAGATCTGATAAAGGATGGCCCAGTTTGGATGATATATCTGCTAGCCTGTCCTAATCACCACTGCTTAATCATGGCCTAATAGCCTAAATACTAGTTTTCCCATGTGTTGACAGTACAGATAAATCACCAGATGAATCCCTGCATTATTAGGTGGTGGTGGGATACTACATGGGGGAAGGTGGGAGATGTGCACCCTCTTCTCCCCCACATAATAAATACCAGGTAGCTGATGTATCATCCTGGCTGGCCCTATATTTGAGACATTAAAAGTAAGTGATCTTAAGCACACTTACCTGGAAGCAAGATCTACTGAATATATGGCTGTCACTTTATAAACTGTTGAGCGCTATCATCGCACTCTATAATGTTTCATAGAACTCACTAGTGTCCTGATGTGACAACATTCCACATTTCCTTAGCAACAACAAATTGCTAAGAGAATGTCTTCTTCACTGTGAAACACACCGCCCATTGAGATCATCTGGAGAGCTTCGTCTGCAGTTGCCACCAGCTCGTCTGGTGGCTACTCGGGGACAGGCCTTCTCCATTGCTGCCCCGAGGCTTTGGAACACACTTCCTGATGAAATAAGGGCCTACTTATCTCTTACAAATTTTAAAAGGGCAGTCAAGACGCATTTGTTCACCCAGGCTTTTAATTAGATACTGTTTTAATTGTGTTTTAATAGTTTTAACTTTTTAATTTTAATTGTTGAAATGTTTTAATCTTTTATTGGCTGTTTTTATTGTCCTGTAAACCACCCAGAGAACTTGCATTTTGGGAGGTATATAAATGTATTAAGCAAACAAACGAATGGGGCAGGGGCAGAGGCAAAGAAGGAATCAGTGGTGAGTGGCAAGGAAACATAAAACATCATGGTATTAAGATGTAGCTGAGTTCTTACCAAGAGTAGGTATGTGGATGCCACTTTTAGAAGCAGCCACATGTTTCATTTAGTTTAATCTATAGCCCATCTTGCTGTATAAAATACATTCAAGATTGAGTACAATTTTTAAAAAATCATATTCCAACAAAATCATATTCCAACAACATTTACAACAGTGCAGCAGAATTTTACACACACACACACACACACACACACACGGCTTCCTTTCAAAATATCTACATGATTGCTTAAACAACACTGTATTTATTATTCTTCTGAAAGTGGACAGTGATAGGGTTGAGTGTACCCCTTTGGAGAAGCTGTTCTGTTCTACAACCTGGACATCACAACCAAAAAGGCCCCATCCCCATGGAAGCCTGCTGAATCCCTTAAGTCCACCTGCCTCATCTAGGGGCACCATTAGGCACAGACCTGGGGGCCAGGTCCATGTGCCCACTCTCCTAGAGGGCCCCATGATTTTTCCCAAGGGTAAAGAAGGATCTCTTGTATATTTCTGGAATGGCTTGTTCTAGAGTTCTGAAATTTGGCACAGATGTAGGACAGGTTAAAAGGACGGTATGTATCAATTTTTAAGCAGAACAGTTAATCCACTGATTTTTTAAAATGATTTTTTATTTTAAAAAAAATTCAAAAAGTCCTATAAATAGCTTGTTCCATGGCAGAAAATTACAAAAACCTCTGGAGCTTAAGCCCCACACCTTTAGACCAATTCCACCTCCATGTGGAGGAATCTGCGCATTGCCTTCATTAAAAAGGGTAAATATCACCCTCCTTTTCAGTTCCTTTTATATTTCCAGAATGACTTGGCCTAGAGCTCTGAATTTTGGCTCAGGTGTAGGTAGTTTAGCAGGACTCTATATAATGATTTTGAAGTAGATTAGTCAATGTGTTCATTTTAAATATATTTTTGACTCCAAAAAATCAAAGTGCTGTAGTGGCTTGTTTTGTGGAAGAAAATTACAAAAATGTCTGGAGCTGAAGCCTCACCCCCATGCCCCATGATTTCATCATTCCACCCCCATGAGAAGAAATCTGCCCTTCGCCTTAATAAAAAAAGTGCAACATGCCTACCCCACTTCTTGCCCAACACTTTATATTTCCAGAATAGCTGGGCTTAGAGTTCTGAAATTGGGCACACAGGTAGTCCAAGATGGTAGGACTCTGTGTATTTTTATTTTAAGGAAATTGATCAATACTGTGATTTTTAATTATGTTTCCCTACTGTAGTAATACATTACTACTGCAGCAATACATTACTATATTACTACTACTGCAGTATATATTATGAATGGTCAAGAAGCTATATGAAGAGCTTGCATAGCCTCCCCCACCCAACTTCTCAAATCACTTTGCCCCAGAACTGTGGGTTTGTGGTGAAATGTATATATATGGAGAGGATGCTTATTTTGTAAGGGGAGGGAGTAAGTTTTTTTCAGTCCAAGGTCCAAAACTATCTAGCTACACCCCTGGCCTCATCCCTGATAGTGATAGGACATGATGAAGGGCCTCAGTATCAGAATGCAGGTCACAGGCAGGTTCATACAGTAGGCAGTTCTTGAGATTGCCTGACCCCAAGCCATTTAGAGCTTTAACAACAACAACAACAACAACAACAACAACAAATGTTAATTGACCTGGAAAAAACATGGCAAACAGTGAAGCATGCTACCATCAGATCTGATGACCATGTTCTGGACCAATTAAAGGGCCATCTTTGAAACAACCCCCGGTAAAGACCATTGCAATAATCCAACCACAAAGTGACTCAAGCTTGAATGCCTGGACTACGTTTGGCATCATGTCTACTAGAGCTATATTTTATATTCAGTGCTTTTATCCTGATGTCTTGGCTTACAAAATACCTTCAAGTAGAAAGGCATAAGTTTATGCTATTATTTTCTTATAACTTATCAAAAGCACTTTATAGTATCAGGTAGGTGTCTAGATAGCAACTGAAAAACCGTGAAGAAAACAACAACAAAAACACCATAGAGGTGGTTGCTATGAATACCCACAGCAATGCAGATAAAATCAACCATATATAAGAGTCAGCAAGCTTTAAGAATTGCAAAGAGCCCTTTTCTATACAACTGTAGCATGCTGGAGAAAGATAAGCAGTGTAGAGGACCTTTTGGTACCTTGAGAATTTTCTTTAAGAATGTTCTTCTATTGTGCCCAGAGAAAAGGTATTTGTGAAGACTGGTACTGGACAAGAGAGCAGTCAGTCAGATTTTCTCTGGAGACCAGCAGCATGAAAGAGGCATGAAATATGTCTAACCACTTGCCTGTGCTTGCCAAGCACAGCAACCTGCAAATATCTGGCATCAAACTACTGCATCATGTGAAGAAATGCAAGTGGACAATGCAACATCAGTGAAGAACAGCAGACTCTGCAATTGGAAGTCCATGGCATCTTGCCAAAAGCACCGAGAAGAGCACTGCACTCTACAAAGAAGCATCTCACTGAGCTCAGAAGGGATGTCTGAAGAACTCTGTCTCTTTTGTGCCACAAATGATTCCCACAGTGAGCAAAGAAATAAAAAAGAGTGACACCTATAATTTATTTTATTTTTTGCTGTGTTCCCCATGACAGGCTAGATTTTCCTCCCCATTTTCCAATTCCAGGATTCCTGCCCTTCTGGTTCTTCATCCCTTGGATCGGTGGGCATTAACAGAGTCTCCTCTACTTCTGTATCTGCAAAATTCTTAGCCGGTGATGAAGACATTCATCTACCAACACTGGTGGTGTTGGGTTTTTTTGGTTGCTTTTTTAAAGTCTTCATAGTCTTCAGTCTAGATGAGAGAGAAATGAAAATTCCTAGTGGAAGAAGTATGATGGAAGGGCATTTGATCAGCCATAAAACTCAAGGAGAGGAGGGGATCCTGTGCCAGGTTCTGACCCACCTAGCAAAAGAAAAGTTAAAATCCCAAATCCTTTTCACACAGGATCTCCTCCCCTTGAGATTTTGGGCTGAAAAAAGACTCCTTCCGTCACAAGTAGCCTCCTCATGGCAGAAAATAATCAATTTCCCCCTTCCTAGAGTCTGCTACATTAGAGTAGACAGCAAGGCCTAGCAATCTTCAGTCAACATGCTCACCTCAGCAAAAAAGGCAGTAGTGTGTTTAGCTTCCATATATGCTTCCAAAGAGCTGGGAATGGAACAACTGTGTGAATGAAAGCTAAGGAAAGATATACAAATGACAGAGAAAGGCAATCTACACATATGGACACAGTTCCATATGTGTGTCATTTTCATATGTTTGACATTTTTTGGCACAGAGTGCTTCCACAGTATTAAAAATCAACCCTTTCTGCAAGTGTCAGTGCTAGGTTAGTCTGGAACTTAGCACCACTGTTGCATCTCACCAGAGCTTCATTAGTCAATGCTTTGTAAGATAGGATATCAGCCAATGAGTGCAGATAGGGAAACCTTCACATTTCTGAGCAGACAGAGCTCTCACACAGTGAATAAAATGTTTAGCCAGGTTCTCAGGTGGCTACAAGCATCAGAATGAAGTGGTGGAAAGCTGAGGCGATAGAACAAACAGAATTATTCATTTATATAAAAGATTTCGACCTCAGCTTTCAGTCATGGAAGCTCATGGTTTGTGCTGCAGCTCATAAAACAATACATACATACAATTAACAGAACTAAAATTTAAAACCTGACAATAAAAAAGAAGCTGCTTTAAACAGAGCTGACCATGGAAATCTAGTTCAGAACTGATAATGTTGGCTGAGATCCTAACCAAATTTATTCAAAAGAGTCTCACTGAAATTAAACGTTATGTCATGCCTAACTTGTCCTTTTAATTTCAATGTGATTTCCTCAAGTATATTTAGTAGGAAGTATATCTATGCATGAATGTGAAATCCGACCCCACAAATGTTGGTTTGGGGTCCTTTGGACTCTTCTCTATTTCAGGATCGGAGTTGGGATTGTGATCAGGGTCGGACAATCTTTAGAAACGTTTTCAAAGTAACTGTGGATACCCACTGAACCCAGAAGAAAAGTGCAGGGGAAGTGATGTAACTCCAGAGAATTGCATGAGAAACCTGGAAGTCAGCATCTGCTTGTTTGTGAGTTAATAGACTAAAAAACTTAAAAAAATATGTTTTTTTAAAGACTGAGATATGCACAAGCAGGTGGGCCGATAAAGGGCAGATGATGTGTTTTTCTCCCCAGCCACTCTCTCTTAAAAAAGAAAGAGCAGACTCCTGCCCCCATTTGGAGCTTCAGAAAGCTCTGAATTTTTCCAAATTTCTGGATTCAACATGCAGAGTATGTGCTCTACCACTGAACTACAGCCTCTCCCATATTGTTGCTTGCCTGCATTAAACATTGCCTTTCCCCCTGACGTGTAAGTTTTCTCCTCCTAGAGACAAAACTCCCTCTTTCTATTCTTTCAGTCTGATATATGTGTAGACACAGCCTTAGTGGAAACTTTAAAGGATCAAGTGTATTCAGCTATTATTTGAGCATTCCCAATTGCTGCACAGCTTTTTCATAGTAATTAAGCTTGTTTCATTTCATTTCATTCACCTCATTTTCCCATAGTCATCAATTAAGCCTGTTCCATTTCATTTCGTTTTCATTTACTTCACTACACTATTTGTAGCTGACCGGAGCATGTTGAAGGCTCACAGTTTTTCACTGTGACCACCAACAGATCTAAAACGCAGCAGTGCATGTTGTCATCACTTTTGAATAAGTATTTGCGCTTGCAGAGTAATAACTTGAGAGCTAAGTAAGGCATCTCTTGGAATGAGAAACATATTGCTATATAAACAGACCTTGAACACCCAAAACCCATGATTTAACCTTTGGTGCACAATCAGTGGCGTATCTAGGGAAAATAGCGCCTAGGGCAAGCACTGAAATTGCGCCCCTGTCCAAACATCTGACACCCATCTTTCAGATAACTTTACCATAATATCAGTTCAAAAATACAAGTCAAGCTCGTTAATCTATTAACAAATTATGGAACTTAGATGCCACACTGCTAGCTAGAAAAAGCAGAATTATATATATATAGAGAGAGAGAGAGAGAGCGAGAGAGAGAGAGAGAGAGAGAGAGAGAGAGCATATGTAACTATAAAACTTGGAGACGAATGAACACGAAATAAGAAAAAATATGCAAATTTGCAGAGTCTGTATTTTCTTGGTACAGAATCTGGGTCGCTTGAGCTGAGAATTTTAATTTTTTCACAGAGCACATTCTTAACAAGCTATGGCAGAGCTAATCGTACATTCTCCATAGTTTTTCAGTAAAAGGCCTATTGAGGGACTGAATCTCTAGGTAGAAATCTACTTAGGAATTCTGTATATTCTGAATCCTTCACTATGTACAGTAATCTTCCTTCCTTCCTCTGTACTAGAGGGTTGCCTTGCATTTTTTTTTTTTACATCAAGCCAAAAGGCATCACAAGTTATATAACTGGACCTTTCCATAATAATACTTTTCAAGTGGACATTAACAGAATCACCATCTTCAGGAGAGAAGAAAAAGGAAGTAGATCTAAACTTTAAGTGGTGTTAAAAATGCTTAGCCTACTAGTGACACAGAACTGAGAAATGCAGTGCTATTCCAATTCAGTAATACTACTTTTTGGCTTGGTTCACCAAATGAAAAATATCTCACAAAGAAACACAGTGCTTGGGAGGGGGTAAAGAAAAGTGACCAAAGTTAAGCTGAAGATCAGAAAGAATCCATTGCTGTCTGGATGTGTGTGTGTGTGTGTGTGAGAGAGAGAGAGCACATTTTGGAAAGACATGTCTGGATAGCCACCTCAAAAAAACCTCTCATCAAATCCAAACAAATCTCTTCTTTACTTCTTTTCTTCCTTCCTTCACAGTATTCCCCCCTCCCTCTCTCTCCTTCCTTTTTCTGCACTCTCTCTTTCTTTCTTCACTGCCTTCCTGCCTCTTTCTCTCTAACTCTCCCTTCCTTTCACAGCTCTCTCTCTCTCTCATGTGTGTATATGTATATGTGTGTGTGTGTGTGTGTGTGTATACACACACACACGCACACGGCAAGGCTAGGCAGATAAAGTTTCTCCAGTCCAGCTTTTACAGATCTCCCTCAGAACACTACAATTCTCAAATATTTGCAAGACATTCTAGCAAACTGAACAGAAATTTACTCCATGGAAGACATTTGGGAACAGGTTGCAAGGATAATGTGCAACTTTTCATTTTTCTTTAAACACACAATGCTGTCTCTGGTTGCATTCTCATAATCACAGCAATACTAAAGGACTACCAAGCCCCTTGGAGCTCCACTCACTGTTGGCCACACTACTATAGTTCTTCAGCTACTTGGGAAATTACAACAATTAACATCCATGCATCAAAACTTCAGTTTGTTGACTGCTAAGCTTAAAAGAAGCAGATTTGACTATCAGAAGGGTTTCTGTGAACTGGAAGTTCTCAGCAAGCGAGTAACACAAGGGATGGGAGAAAGATCCTTTTGGTGGTAGCCCCTGGATCTCTTTATAATTACCACCACAATATTATTTTGACAGTAAGTGCCACAGGGATTTTGTGTAAGAAAACAAGTGCAGATTTTTCTCAAATAGGGTCCTAAAAACAAATCGTTTTGCTTCATGCATCCCTACTGAAACAGAAGAAGAAGCCATAGGGGAAAAACAGCTCAGTCCCCCTCCTCAATACCCCACACATCAATGCAAAGTTCCCAATCAGAACTCTCTTTCACTCACACACAGATAATATAGAAGGGTTGGTTTTTTAAGTGAGAGAGGCTCTCCTTCCCCCAAACTCTCCTCAGAAGTCTGTTTTGCCGAGTCACGTGCATTACGTTTCACAAGGCAGGCAAGTCTCTCTTTCCCTCTCCTCTGCTCCCCACCCCATACCCCCCCTTTCAACATTAAAATAAAAGGGAAAAAGACCTGCTCGTTCCCCAACCCCCCACTCCAACGCCAAACGCTTGATTCAGCCTGTGATCGACACCCTACACCACACCAGCTCCTCCAAACTCCAGGGAAATCACTGGGTCTGAGGGCTGCAAAGCGCTGGGGAGAAAAACTCTTGTCTCGCTCTCAACAGCACACAACTGGATTCAAAAGCCCACAGCCACAGAACACACAAGGCATGGGGAATCCTCCTTCCTCAGCCAGCTGGCTAACAGAGGGTGCCCGAAATACTGCATTTGGCGGAGTTGGGGGGTGTCACGAACGCACCCTCCCTTTTGAAATGGGCAACAGTTTCTGGGATCCACCAATGAAGGAACCCTCCTTTTCTCAATCGGGCAGGGATTGCTCACTTGGCTTTGTGGAAGAGGGGATAAGGATGTCTAATTGTGAAGAGGCACTTCCAACTACAGCATTGCCCAGAAACTCTCTTCTGAGGCTCTCCAGCTTCCACAGCCCCACCAGTCACTTGATTCCAGTGCGCGTGCAGTCCCGAGGCGCCCAGCAGGTGTGGGGGTGGGGGGCTGCCTAACATGTACACACAGGCAGGGACACAGGCAGGTAGCCCTAGGGACAAAGGAATGGAGTGGAGCCATTTGCAGCCAACGGGTGCTGCAGCTCTCCATCAACAAATCGGCGCCCTAAGCCTTGTTCGACAGGGCAGCGCAGTTTAAACAGGACTGGAGCCGAGGAGAATTAGAAGTCCATTACAAGTTAAATGCTATCTATTCACACATGCTCAAAAAGATGCAGGAAAACTAGGCAAGCAAAATGTTTGAAAGAATCTCATCATGCTCTGCTGTTGCGCCCCAGCCTCCACTCCGCCCCGGCAGCAGGTCTCTGTGTCCCACCCTGCTGCTTGCTCTCCCTCCCATTGCAATGCCCGCCCCGCCCCCCTTTGTGATCTTTGCCCATCTCCTCCAACTTACTGGAGTGTGTATACTAATGCAGCCAGTGCCCACTGGGCAAAAACAGGAACAAAAACGGCAACACACAGGCAGCAGCCAGCAGCAGCACACGAACAGCATGCAGTGACGATGCAAATGCTCAGCCCAGCAGTTGTTGCTCCTCTCCTGAATCCACGTGGTCTCTGCAGAGATGTACAGTGCAGCGCTGATTGAACCGGCAAGAGCACGCTCACCGCCAGCCAATGGGAGCACCTACCCGCTGCCGCGCACTGCCTAGAGATCTCGCAAGTGCACTGCTACTGCGGTGTGGGGGTGCAGGTGCCAGGTCCGCCACAACCCGGGCACCCTGGAGCCGGAGGGAGACACCGCCGCCCACCCAGAATTTTCTGGGGGAATTTTTTTTAAAATTGTGATGGTGGGGCTTTTGTGGGGCATGGCACTGTTTCCCCATTCCAGTTGCGCCTAGGGCACATGCCCTGCCTGCCTCACCCTGCATATGCCTCTGTGCACAATCCAGTGGTCATATCAGGATGAAAGATTCCTTTTAATTGTAAGAAGCCTTTTTCAGATCTGTGACTTTGCCCTAGCAATTAGTCCCTTTGTACTTTCTCTCTCTCAAAATTTGAAAAACACCAATGCTATTCAGCAAACACTCCTAGGCTAGGTGGGTCTGTTCAGTATAAAGCGGTTTCCCATGGCCTAGTGGCTGTGAATGTTATAAAGGAGTGGATGTCTTGTGGTGACACAAATACAGGCTCAACATAACAGACTCTCACCAACGTTTTTAAACTGAATCCTAATAGCAGACACTTTAGCATTGTGATACTACAGACCTTTGTGGTACTGCATCAAATTAATTCTCTTATATTAAATTGTTTCCTTGGTAGTAACTTGCTTTTTAAAAAGATAAAAGAATAAAAGAGATAAAAAGAATAAGAATAAGGGTTAGACACTTCAAGCAATTTATTTGTAACCATAGCCCAAGGCTGCCCCCCCCCATTCTTTTCAAGTTGCAATAATCATTACATGAAATATTTAAAATGTGCACGGGCATTTTTACTTACTGTTTCCTGGATGCCAGCGCACTGCATTTAAATATGCATTGCAGTAATGGAAGAGAAATTCATGCTTGGATTGGAGAGCAATGCCTTGAAGCAAGGGCATCAGGTCATGTCCATCAATAATTCTGAATAAGAAAGCATTTCAAAGTGAGATAGAACAACCCATAGGTTTCCTGTTTGAAAAGAAACTATGAACATTCATTTATTCATTCATTCCCACAAATATCATTGCACGAAGAACAGTATTAATGTCTGCACATTACATGGTAGCAAACCCGAGTTTCACACTGAGTATGCCAATCCTGGCTTCCTCATTAGTGTACACCTGTGATTTATAGGTTCATGTTGGAGGGAGAAACATCAATAACTTGTGCTACACTGATGACACCACTTTGATAGCTGAGAATGCAGATGATTTGCAAGCTCTAGTAATGAAAGTCAAGGAGCACAGTGAAAAAATGGCACTAGAACTAAATGTAAAGACTAAACGAATGACAATGGGTACAGCAACCAGCCTCAGATTGATAATGAAGACATTGAAGTGGTGGCTCGCTTCTGCCTTTTAGGATCAACCATCCAGCAGTCAGGAAATACACCACAGACTAGCACTTGGTAGGGTTGCAATGAAGGCCATGGAAATGATATTTAGATGCCATGACGTGACTGTACCTACAAGATTAGAATTGTTTGGACAATGGTTTTTCCCATGACACTCTATGGGTGCGAAAGCTGGACTTTGAAGAAGCAAGATAGAAAAAGTATTGATGCTTTTGAAATTTGGTGCTGGAGAAGACTTTTGAGGATACCATGGACAGCCAGGGGTGGGGGAGAAAAGGATCATAGAACAAATCAATCCAGAATTTTCACTTGAAGCATATATGACTAGGCTCAAACTATCATACTTTGGAAACATTATGAGAAGACCCAGTTCCCTTGAGAACTTCATAATGCTGGGGAAAATTGAAGGAAAGAGAAGAGAACAACCAGCAGCAAAGTGGATAGACTCAATTACGACAACAATGAATGCACCATTGAGAGACCTTAAAGGCCTAGTTGAAGACAGATAATCCTGGAGAATCTACCTTTGTGGTCGCTAGGAGTCGACTCCGACTTGACGGCACTTAATCAATCAATGATTCATACATTTATAAATATGTTTCTCATTCACAGAATACATTTTTAGCTGGGTTTTTTCCCCCTTCCAGATTCTGCTGCAGCTGAAGCACCTACTGTAAATAAGGAATTACTGTAAAGAATTGGCAGTTGTGCTACTGCATTACCCTAAGTTCTCCCATTCATGACAATGGGGATAAATATGGTAACACTGCTAATGCAACCACCAGTTCTCTAAATCAGTGTCTCTGCTTCCTGGTCTGCAGCAGGCATGCTGTAGGTCCCACCATCACCCTTAGACTGGGCATCTGGTCAGTAACAATAATAATGGCTGACATGCCTTATAAGGGAAGAGCAAGAGGTCTGCCCTCACAAGGAATCAGGAAACTAACAGTGTGCGGGGAATGGATCTCCCTCTGCCCACTCAGTACTAGAAACCAAGCCTCACACACAACTAGTTCTTGCTCCATCCACATATGGCTGTGTTTCATGTCAATATTAATAAATACTAGCTGGGACGGTCACAGAGCATCTGCACCTCTGCCGGCCTGCCTCACCCCCTCCGGCCACAGTTTCTGGCCAGCTTTCAAGCTGGCCCATCCCGTCCTCCTGCTTACTGAGTGCTCCCAGTCGCCGGCCCGCCACCACTGCCTGCTCATCCCAGCAGCCGTTTTGTCCCATCCCCGCCGCTAGTGTGGCAGCTGCTCACAAAGTCTTGCGAGAGCTGCTATGCATGGAATTAGCGACAGGTACGCCTAGGGGAAATAAATATATAGATACTCCTAAAAATGTAACAAAGCAGGGAAAATACTACTTTCGGTATTCACAAAACCTGTTCTCCTCCAGTGTAACAGACATGATCTGGGAAAATTTGTGGCATGTTTTCACTATTATGTCACTACAAACACACAGCACCTGTTTAGTCAAGAATGATCAACTGATTGAGTTTGTTCCAGAATTTGTCTAGAATGTACTAAGTAGATTTATTTGTTAGTAAGCTCTATTGAACTCTGAATAGACATGCATTGGAGAATTGGCTGCATTTTTAGTTAAACCTGGGTCCTTGTTTGTTTATTTAAAAGATGTATAAGCTGTCATTCATGGCAGCTTTCAACAACTAAAAAAACATAATGAAACACAATAACAAATAATATGTATGGTCCTTCTACATTTTTTGTTTCCCCTCCTCTCACTATGACATTGAGTTAGGAAAACATATGACGTCATGCAATTTCCTGTTCACATTATTGGCTGCAGTTGTGGTGTGGGGAATTGCATGATGTGGTGATGTGACATTACCTATTTTGGTAACTGGAGTGAGAAGAGAAACAAGATGCACAACCTTCTTTTGGGCAGCAAACATACATTTACCAAAAATTCTAGAGAATATGGTTGGAACTGAAATTTCTCCAAAGTAAATTTGAAAGAGAATTTCACAGTTTCTTCCAAAGAGAAACAACAGAGAATGTTCTCAGCTGGTTTCTCCACATCCCTGCTAGAGACATCCCTTGATAAAAACTAGTCAGTAACAATGACTAGTCAGTGTCTAGTCAGTGAGATATTGGGGGCAATTCTGAACCTGTAAGCTGTGTGGGAAAAACACTATAAGTGGCCCCAGTGTTACAGAAATATTTAATAAGAATTTATGTATATGATTTAATTAATTACTTGCATGAAATGCTCACTGGAAGGAAAAGAGTCCAATTTTGAAATACATGTTATTGTTACTGATATTAAGTTGCTGTGAAGAATACAGGAGATCTTGGTCTTTGGTGGGATGAGCAGAGAATGGGTGAAGTGACAGGCAGGCAACTATTGAGAGAAGAAACTAATCAAGTTGGAATCAATTATAAGATAAATGCTGTGAGAAATAAGTAGAACTAGCTTAACCCATGCAGAGAATCTGTGTGCTAGTACTCGATTGCTCCCCTCACCCTCTGCCACAACCCCCCGTATCTCAGAGATCTCTTCACCCTCAACTGAGCCATGCTCCTCCTCCTCCTCCTCCTCCTCCTCCATCCAGTTGCTTCCATCCTCCTTCGCTCCTATTGGTAGTTGGTCACTCCTCCAACCCTTTACTCCATCGCCCCTCACTCCTCTTGGTCATGGCTGCAGCGTTGCTGGTGCCTATTGGCCAAGCTGCAGCCCCCTATACCCAGAGAATTCCCCACCCTCACCCAAGCCCTGCTCCTCTTCACAGGAGAGCAGTGGTTGACTGGGCCCTTCCTTGCTGCTGCCACTGCCATGGCCACTCATTCCCCTCAGGCTGCTGACAGGCCCAGGTCCGTCCCTTGTCTGCCTGCCTCCCTCCACCAATGGCCTTGGTAGCCCCAAACATCAGCAGTGGTTGACTGAGCCCTTCCTTCCTGCCAATAGGCGCCACCATGGCCACTCCTTCCCTTCAGGTCGCTGACAGGCTCAGGCCTGTCCCTCACCCTTCCTTCTTTCTCTCTTCCCCTCCCTACCTTTTCTTTCTTTCTCTCTCCTCCCCTGACTCTTCCCCTCTGTCTTTCTCCCCCCTCCACTTTCCTGAGTTAATAGATCTTGTTCATCTTATTTTCTCATCTAATTCACACAACAGCAGCGCCTCCTTCTCCTGAAGGGTCTCTTTACTCCCTTACGACCCCTCTCTTTGCAGACCCCTGCCCACTATCCTTTTATATAGAGAGATTCCTCTCCTCTACAATCAAGAACATCTTTTGACCAGTAACAGTTGCATTCCAACTGCATTCCAACTAACTCTAACCATTACAGGCTCCTCCTCCCTATCTGCATATGGAATCTCCACTGCCCAATCACCATGGTGCTTCTGCTTGTGAAATGTCACGAGAGCTGCCACACATGGGATTAGCCATGGGTACGCCTTAGAAAATTATATATATAGATAGATGTGAGTGAACAAAAATGATCAGGAAGAATGCTTGCAGGAACCTGAGGAAAGTAATTTCAAGCTGAACAATTATCAGAGTGTAAATGGCTAAGGAGCCATCTAATTGCACAGTGGTGAAATGACTTGACAAGCAAGCCAGAGGCTGCCAGTTTGAATCCCCACTGGTATGTTTCCCAGACTATGGGAAACACCTATATCAGGAAGCAGTGATATAGGAAGATGCTGAAAGGCATCATCTCATACTGCACGGGAGATGGCAATGGTAAACTCCTCTGTATTCTACCAAAGACCACCACAGGGCTCTGTGGTTGCCAGGAGTCAACACTGACTCAACGGCACACTTTACCTTACTTTAAATGGTTAAGGAGAATTTCTCTGTGAACCATTTTTCTCTTACAACTCAATTTGCAGCCTGCCATTTTGCTTTTGAAAAAAATGTGATTAAAAAAAGATGCAGACACAGCATGAAACTTCAGCCTAAAAAAGACAAATGGACTAAAAATATCAAAAGTAATCATTCTAGCATGGTCTCTAATGTATACAATTGGTCTTTATGTAAAAGAATGAACTATAGTTAATAAATATAATATTCTTTTTCTCCATTTGAATTCATGCATTTATTAATTTAATGGAACTTCCAATTTCAAGGGAGATGGAGGTAGGAGTTGCAGCTATAAGCAAAGCAGACCTTTTTAATTAATTAAATGAATAAATATTTCATATTTAGGCATGGTGAGAGTGAGAGTCACAACATTTACAGTTGTTTATAAAGAATCATTTCATTCTGGTACATACATTGATTGAAGTTTATTGTAAAATAAAACTGGAAATTTTGAAACCTGATTTTTTTAAAAAAACACTTGGGATGCAATCTTTGCACTCAGATATTCTTGACTGATATTAATGCAAGTCACATCAGTTCTGAATGGATGCCACCCAGCACTACCTGCCATTTACATATTCTAGTACCAAAGAAGCAGTGGACATTCTAAGCTGATGTTTGGCATGGCCTGGATGAGACAAAACAAGGTGAAGTTTAAACTAGAAAAGATAGAGGTGTTCTTGGTTGGGAATCGATGTACAATCCATTCTAGATAGGGTTGCATTTCCTCTAAAGAACCAAGGTTTCGTTTGGGGAGCTCTCCTGGGTGCCCATGTCACACTGGTAGCTAAGAATGCTTTGCTGATACACCTGCTGCAACTCTATCTCGAAAAAGTAGGTCATACTCAATGTGGGGCTGCCTTTGAAAATGATTCAGAAGCTTCAACTGTGCAGAACACCACCTCCAGAATTCCCATGAGTGTTTGGCATGATGCGCACTTATTCTGCACAGGTTGCACTGGTATTAACTTCCAAAGCCCTATACGGCCTTGGGCTGGGGTAGCTTAAATCTCCCCCCTAAAAGAAACAATAAAACCCACCACAATTGCAGCATAAACCTTGGCACCAATGAATCCCTCCAAATGCTTCAAAAAAGCCTTTCCAAAGTGCTACTTTTCCAGTGCTTGAAATCTGTATGTGTTGAGATACTGAACCACTGAAAGCATGACAAAGTAACTATTTGTATTGGATGTCCCATGGCAATGATGGATCTAATCATTCACTTCCTTTATCCTTCCTAACCTGTCTTTTCCAACAAGCACTTGATAAATCATCGGTTGTACTCCAATGTCTCTTGACTGTAGTTCTGTTGAAATGCCAGTCTGATCTATCAGCTGGGGCTCCGTTTTCCTGCTATGCAAAATTAAAAGTGACCATGCTTTTTTACACTCAGAATAGTTTGATATCTAGCAAAACCATGGTGGACAAAGTCAACTACAAGAAAACTGGGCACTTAATTTGATTCTTTTAAAAGGCTTCTCTCCAGACCTTTTTTAATTGCATAAATTAAAACATAGAAACAGAGAATTGCAACAAAGAACAGATGTTTCGGTGTACAGATGTAAGCTTCAGTGTTCTATATTCCACTGTTTAAAATCCACACTTGTATCCAAGTCCTCCCCCCAATCTAATTAAACACCTGGTTAATACATAAGCAGGGAAGGATTGAGGAGGAGAAGGATGATTACTCACAGCTATGCCCGATTATTGCTAACACCGAGAGAGAGAAATCTGGAAGAGGAAGGATATGACACAAAAATGTTATTTGCACCCTTTAATGGCCTATGTACTTTAAGATTTCCCTCATTTCTTCTTTGCCATTAACCCCTGGCCATAGTTTATCCAAACATAATGCTTCCCTTAACATCCTTTTAAGTCTACAATGTTCAGATTCTAAAATGCTTACTTTGAGAGGCATTGTTATTCCATTATGTTTATTTTTTCATATGCATCAACCATGGTTTCCCCCTGTTTATGTATTTAGAATCTGCTAGGTGTTCTTTGAATATGGTAACCAAATGACTTCCTGTTCCCCCTTTGTAATTTTTACCACATTCTCCACAGGAGATTTTATAGATGACACTTTTCTGCTTGCAATTGCCTCCCCATTTTCACAGACTGGGTAGGCTTTAGTTTCACATTTTTTGTCGTATATTCTGGGTCTTACTAACTGTTGCTTCAAGGTTTTAGTGGTTGAACACACTACATTAGCCTTGATCCCATGTTTCCTTAAACATTTCTGGCATTGCCTAATACAATTATTAGAAATAAAGGCAATGCCAGGAATTTATTTATATTATATTTGAAATTTAATAGGCAATGCCAGAAGCCTCTGTTCTTTGTTGCAATGCCTTCTTTCTATGTTTTAATTTACACAATAAAAAAAGGGTCTGGAGAGAAGTATTGTAGTAGATCCATCATGCGTATTGTGTTGCCCTTATATCAAATAATTATTTTTAAATGGTTAAATGATAAACAGCTTTGGAACCTGAGGAGAAATATGATATTCATGAGGGCAAGGAACATTCAGATTTTAGAGTGAGAAGAAGAGGGACTGTAAGTCATCGCATGTTGCATGTCCACTCACCACAGGAGTCAACCAAACTGTGTTGTGAATAAATCAACAGTGAAAACAGTACAGCATAGCATGAGAATACACAGCCCTCTGCTTTATGATGTACAGATGCTCAAGCAGCAGCAAGAGCTCCCTTAATGGCTTTGCATAGCCTACACTATAGGAACAAAGGAACATAGGAAGCTACCATATACCAAGTCAGAACATTTGTCGATCTAGCTCAGATTGTCTACACAGACTGGTAGTGGCCTCTCCAAGGTTGCAGGCAGTAATCTCTCCCAGCCCTATCTTGTAGATGCCAAGGAGGGACCTAGGAACCTAGATGATCTTCCCAGAGTGGCTCCATCCCCTGAGGGGAATATCTTACAGTGCCCACTCATCAAGTCTCCCATTCATATGCAACCAGGGTGGACCCTGCTTAGCTTGCTACCACAAGGCCAGCTATCCTCTCCTATTAGGTCTCCTCTCTTATAATTCCTATTAGGCAAGTAAGTGAAAGGGGCACTTCCAGCCATGTAGCTGAAGAAACAATTGGCTCAGATGGGGAAATACAGAGAGCCTGTTTGCTTAAACATACCAGCAACAATAGCTGAGTTGAGAGGTATGTGAGGAATACTGATTTTTCTGGTGGTGGATAAACCCGTAAACAAAGAGGAATAGGAATGTACTCACTGTTTGTTAATACCAGTGATTCTACATTGCGACTACATATTTTACTTCTTCTTTTCCATGCCACCCTGAAGCACAAAAAAGGGTTTGGCTTATCCCTCTGAAATATATAGGATAGCTTAACTCTACTACTACTACTACTACTTCTATACCTTTCTTGTTGAAACTTTTCAACAGAATTTTCCCAAGCAGAAAAATAAACAAATAAAATGTCTCCCTGTCCCCAAAGGGCTCTCATGTTAAAAAGAAACATAGACTCCAGCAACAGCCACTGGAGGGATGCTGTGCTGGGGTTGGATAGGGCCGGTTGCTCCCCCACTGCTAAATATGAGAAAATAACCACTTTAAAAGATGCCTCTTTGCTCAGCTAGCAGGGGTCTGCTAACTCTTAGCCATTTTTTTTAATGGGACTGAGAAAGCTAACACACCCTTAATGGCATCCATCAAGCATTTCTATAATCCTAGAATATTTTTGTGCTGATATTTTGTAAGTAAATAAGCTAACCATTTTTAATGAATAATTGTTTTCTTGTGCCTTGTGAGGTTCAGATCATATAGGTAGGCCTCCAGCTCTATATGATCTGACAGTTTTAATGTGGGTCTAAACAAGTTGTTTATTGTTGGCACCTGCTTCAAAAATATTTGTCATCATATTTTTAGCATATGCATACAATTTTTTTCTATTAAAAGGAAAAAAAGTAAGCTTGGACTCCCGGGACTCTGCCATGAATGTGTAAGGTCTTGGCCTCTCAGTGCTATACTGGAGAAATTACTGAAACCTAGAGACAAATTTAGTCTACCATATGGCTGATCACTTCTGTAAAAGCGTGCTAAGCTAGAGCAAAGGTGGGGAAAGATATTCTGAATTTAGATCAGAATCACTTTGAAATTTGCATGAACTAAGTGAACACCAGTTATCAGATAGCATTACTTTAGATCTGTGGGGCAAAAGTGCACAGCTGATTATTTATTGGTTGTACATAAGAAAGTGAAGAATGATGTTGGCATTGTGCCTAAGCATTGGTAGCTTGATCAGAAGGAACATGTAAGGCAGGTATAAAGTCGGGTGGTGGTGTGGGATATCTTCCTTAGCCAAGAAGAGTAATTAAAATACAGCTACTAAAGATCAAAACACTTGAGGGCTTATGGGAGAGACCTAGAAGTTAAGCTATTTAGCATGTTGTGTATATGACATAATCTTGCAGTAGCCAAGAACAGCATTAAAGAATATTACTTTTGTGTACTATATAAACATAAAGTTACAGGGAATAACTTCAACATATGAACATTTCTATATTGTCTATTCCATGATTTTAAAAATATTCAGTTTAAAAATAGTTAAGGTATTTGCAATTTTCACACAGGTGACAACAAAGCATGGGAATTATATGTTAAGGAGCATAACTTGTTATTAATAACTAGATGCTGTACCATCTAAGCAGCAGATACATATTATACTTGTTTACAAATTAGGTTCCACACATTTTGCATTCTTCTTTCAGTTCTACACTGGGCTGGGGAGGATTCTTCTGGACTGACCTTCTATAGGTGCTGCTTCTTCAATTCCTTGCTACAACTGATGGATTTCTGCCTGAGGAACTTAAAAATATGTTCCTCTACCTGTTGTAGTATCCAAGAACAATGTTATTGTGTGATGAGTGGTTTCTGTACATTCCATTCTGCTTCATAACTAAGAGGAGCTTCACACAATAGACAGTATACAGCAGTTTCTTCACTTGCAGACTCAGTTTCCATGTGTAGCATGAAATATGAGCTGCTCCTGCATGGCCAGGTGCTGGCAGGATCTGGGGTTGCCTTTGCACAGCTTCAGGTGGTCTGGACTCTGCTCCACTTTCTGGAAAAGGCAAATCTGGACATCACTTTATTTACTTGTTTGTTTTGTTTTTCAGGTGTATTTATTTATTTTTAAATTTTTATACTGCCTTTCATTAAAAACAATCTCAAGACGGTTTAGTCACATCTACCAAAGATGTGACAAAACATCTTGACTGACTGACTGACTGATTAAGTGCCATCAAATCAGTGATAGATTCTCTCCAGGATGATCTGTCTTCAACTTGGCCTTTAAGGTCTCTCAGTGGTGCATTCATTGCTTTCGTAATCAAGTCCATCCACCTTGCTGCTGCTGGTCGTCCTCTTCTTCTCTTTCCTCCAACTTTTCCCAGCATTATGGGCTTCTCAAGGGAGCTGGGTCTTCGCATAATGTGTCCAAAGTATGATGGTTTGAGCCTGGT
The DNA here is from genome assembly GCF_027244095.1 of Hemicordylus capensis. Classification (NCBI taxonomy): domain Eukaryota; kingdom Metazoa; phylum Chordata; class Lepidosauria; order Squamata; family Cordylidae; genus Hemicordylus; species Hemicordylus capensis. The sequence goes on from NC_069659.1 coordinate 122,244,084, forward strand.
CATCTGTGCCTTGAGTGAAAATTCTGGATTGATTTGTTCTATGATCCATTTGTTTGTTTTCCTGGCTGCCCATGGTATCCTCAAAAGTCTTCTCCAGTACCAAAGTTCAAAAGTGTCAATGCTTTTTCTATCTTGCTTCTTCAACGTCCAGCTTTCACATCCATAAAGTGTCACATCTTAATGCACGCTATATTTCAACCCTTGAAAACTGTTTGGAAGCTACAACTGCTATAGAATGTCCTAAACTCCTTTGTTTGTTTGATTTATATCCTGTTCTTCCGGAGATGATCAGAGCAGCTTACAGCATTCTTTATAATTAATAATCCTGACCCCAAAGGGCTCACAATCTTTTTTTTTTAAGCCAAACAAAAGTTAAGGGGGCAGGGGAGTTGTCAGAGGGGAGGAACCAGATAACAGTTGATCCTCCTCAGACTGATGGAAGGGCCTCGCTACTTGCCTCATGCTCTCATGCAGTCTGATGACAATGGCTCTAGAAGACTTAGTTCTTCACAGAGGGGAAGGTATTTTAGATACATACATACCAGTAAAACAGCTTGCAGTTTGCAAACATTTTGGATTCTCTCTCTGTGACTCCATGGCTTTCATTGCTCTATGTGGAATAATTCCCCAGGCTTTCCAATGGGAGAGTTTCCCCGCATTTTCCATGATAGTAATACATTCTTCTGGAATTTTGGATTTCTCTGGTAGTGTGGCTGAGATCTGGAACTTACATGCGAAAAGGATGTGTTTCTGTCTTTCATGGTTTGGTCAGGGAGTTCATGGCAGCAGCAAGTGAGTGAGTCAGTGAGGGCTTGGAGTTCCTTGTTAGAGCTTAAGCTTGGGAGCATGTCTCTCCCATTTTGTTCAATTTGCAGGGTTACTAGTTTGCTTCTGTGCTTAAGTTCCTTGAGCTTGATATCAAATAATATTTCAAGGACAGCCTGTTTACCCACATGAATCTTAGTCAATTCATTTGTCGGCTGAGGCTCTTTTGCCTCTTATCTTGCCATTAGAGGTTCATTTGGAAAGGACCTATCACATGCTCTATTTGGGTGCAAAGTTACCCCAGATTTTGCAGGGGCAACCCACCTGCATCTTGAGGCCCATTCGGTTGCCTCATTTATGTTTTTTTTAATGTTCCACCAGGCATTTAAGTTGAATACAGTTGGCCCCCTTAGTTGAGCTTCTGTTTTCAGTGTCCTCTCGCATTGAATGCATTTAAGATAATACAATCAATTAAGAATTTGTGGTTTTGTTGTATTGTGCAGTTTTAATATTTTCTATTATGCAGTTTTAATATTTTTGCATAACACAACACAGAGGGATATTTTGGCAACTAAAAGGTGAGTGAAAACACCTACATCAATCAGTAAGTACCTGTCCATGGGGAGTGGCGCTCCAGCAAGTTTAACAATGGTAGGGAAAATATCCATATTACTGGTTGGCTCATCAATACTTATATTGGGTTCAACAACTCCTGGCCAGCGAACAAGACCAGGCACTCGAATCCCTCCTTCCCAGTTAGTAGACTTTCCACCTGAAAAAGAGATGGCAACCATTAGTAGGGTATTGCTTTTTATTTAAATAGCACAGAAAGGTTTTCCATATGCTTCTCTTCTATGAAGGTAATAGATTTCACTAATAGGGGGTTGTGACAATTCTGCAATTAAATAACTCTACCCAGTTTTCACTGATGTACCACAATACTGGCCAGAATAAATCTGATTTTTTTCAAATTATATTTCTTTGTTTTTATTATTGAACTATAAAACTATGAAATAATGGTTAGGAAAGCAAAATATACGATCCCTTCTTATGAATTTTTCAGATTCATATTTTTACATGGGCAATGTTCCAAATCAAAATTAAATTAAAAACATAGCAAAGAATTCTGAAAATATATGCAGGATGAGGCACAGGCCATTTTGTAGAAGATACAGTATGGAAATAGAAAAGCAGATTTTTTGTTTTGTTTTCAAGTATATTAATTTCTGTTACCACCGTGCAGAATGAAGTGATGTTGAAATATTTATTGATATTATGACCTCTTCTGAAAGTCTTGTTAGTCACTGAATAGTGCCGAACAATACCATTCTATTGCTAACAACACTTCCAGGTAATCAGAGATAAAGGAAAAGATATTAAGGTTGGTTTTACATGCAGACTAACCTGGGCTAGGGACAACCAGCCTGGGATAGGCTGCACCACTGAGATGAGCTGGATTCCAGTGGGGCAAGGCCACCTAGCCCTGCTTTCAAAATCAGCTGTTAGCTGAGATTAAGGGAGTGAGTGCTCCCTTAACAAGAACAAACTGCTCAAGTGTTCGCTGGGGCCATGTTTGGAGTGTCCATCTTTTGGGGAAATCCCCCCAAATATCACGCATGTCACACGGTGCATTATGGAATTCACCAAGGCCAACACGACGAATTCTAGCCTCAGATCAATCCACTCTCCTCCGTGCTGCATGGAGCAGGGCTAAACATGTGGGAGCGCACCCCGCACTCCCACCAAGTAACCAACAATTGTCTGGGGGGAGGCAAGGTTTGGTAAGCTTTCCCCCCGCCCACTTGGTAGGTCATGTGAATGGCCCTGTTGAATAATACAAACTATGATAATACTCAAGTACCAATGTTATATTTCACAAGTTCATCCTAATAATTGTAGATATTCGAAGCACAAACAAAGATTGGTGGGAATTTCATGCTCTCTGCAGAAGAAGGTCTTCTCTTCACATAAGCAACAACTACCATTCTGGCAGCAGCTTGAATGAACATGTTGAATTCCCATTAAATTAATGCATAAGAAAATCAGGTGACTGGGTGACAACATCATCTTTATTGCAAACCATGTTTGACTATGTATGTTGAAAAGTAGAAGCCTATATAGCAGCATCAGGAAATTATAAGGGATCTAAATCATGAAAGCCTTGCCCAAATGAGGAATCTTTAAAGAAGGAAAAGAGCACCAGCTCTAGTTCCTTTTGAATTTCTCTAAACTAGGTAATGACATTCTAATGTCACCTAATGTTTGTGCTCTAAATTCACTGTGCCCACAGAGTGGGCCTGGAAATATCAACTCAGTGTGTTGTGGAGGTAACAATGCCAAATCCAGTATTGGGATTATTGGGAAATGGGTTGAAAATAAAATAAATATTATAAATTCATTCAGAGGCGTTCTAACCCCCAGACCCTGGGGTCCCAGCCGTGGCCTCCAAGGCCCAGGGGGGCCTCCAAGTAGCCAGGGGGCCTCCAGCAGCCACCCTGCCCCCACCCCACCAAACCTCCTTTTTTATTTAAATTACAGCTGCTGCATGGCCAAGGGGTGGCTGCTGGGGGGCTGAGTGGAGCAGTCCTTCTTCATGATCCCCTATCTCCCCTATCCCAGTGGCAGCAGCCAGAGCGATGCTGGGCCCGTCTGCTCAGACCAGGGTCTGCTACCAACTGTGAGGTACAATCAACTCTGTGACTTGCAACAATCTCTCAACTGCACAGGTGCGCCTCACAGTTGGTCGAAGACGATGGCCCAAGTGGATGGGCCCAGAGTTGCTCCGGCCAGCGGTGGCAGAGGGGGGAGAGTGGAGAAGGTTCAGTGAGGCCCCCAAAATTAGGTTTGGGGGGCCTGCTCACAGCGGGGGGCCTTGTGGCTGGGAGGTCCATGTGCCCAAATCAGCTAGGAGCACCCCTGAATGCATTATATATCTATGTTGCAGCAACTGTTGAAGTAATGTGTGTATAGTTCTGGTCACTCCATTTGAAAAAAAAAGGATATAAAAAATGAGAAACAGAGAGAGGGACAATTTAAAATAATTTGTGGGGAATTATTTTTAAGAACATTGGCTGACATATGCAGTCTAATGGAGCTGAAAGGTTCTGTGTTGGGACTGCAGTGGTGGTGGCAGACAGCCCCGATGCTTTTAAAAACCAGCAGCTGCACAAACAACATTATCACATTTATAAGTTCCCTTGGCAACAACATGAGATGCAGCAGCATGTTGGCTGTAGCAGGAAGGGGAAATTCAAAGAAAATAGGCAGAGACGGGAAGGAGCTTTTCACTGGTGGAGCACTAGTCTGGATTCCACCATATTTATTAGCACTGAGCTGAATTTGTGAGAGTTTAAGGGAACTCTAGGATTGTTCAGTTTCCTTGCTCCTATAGCTCAAGAGTTTCCATGCTTTGCCCTGTGAGTTTGCGCATGGTTGACCTCCCTGGAAATGGCTTTGGAGGCCTTTGCACACTTCCTTCTAGAGTTCACAACTTGAATAAAAACAGACAAATGCTAATATCTAGACTAACAAAGTATGTAATAAAGTACATATGTTACAAAGTATATAAGAAAGTATGTACCTAATATCTAGACTGAGTAGATACAGAGGTGCACCTTGGCAATTTTGGAGCCTGGCATTTGGAGGCCCCACCCACCCAAACAGTATTTCAAACACATTTTTAACACGACCAAACCATCCAGGCCCAACTAAAAAGCATTTGGGGTCCCCCAAGGGGTGTGGAGGCCCTGGACTTCAGCCCGTAAGAGTACCTCTGACTAGGTATGTAGTCTGGGAGTAATTCTTGACCCAGGCCTGTCTCTGCTTTCTCAAGTTGAGGCAGTGTCCAGGGGTGCTTTTTATAAACCTAAGCTGATATGCCAACTATGACCATTTTTTAGAGGAGAACAACCTAAAAACAGTGGTATGTTTGCTAACTTCCAGACTTGACCACTGCAATGTACTCTATATGGGGCTGCCTTTGTATGCAGTCCAGAAACTGCAATTGGTACAAAATGTGGCAGCAGTCAGACTGGTCTCCAGGATATTACCAAGAGACCACATTAATCCTATTTTAAAAGCATTACACTGACTGCTCATATGTTTCTGGGCAAAATATAAAGTGCTGGTGACAGAGGCGTAACTATAGGGGGGGCAGGGGGGGCACGTGCCCCGGGCGCCATCTTTTCTGGTCACGTGGGGGTCGCCGCCATGACCAATTTTTTTTTTAAAAAAATTAAATTTTTTTTATTAATACAAATGTTTCCTGCTCAGTGCAGCAGCGCTGCAGCAGTCAAGGGAGCGCGTCAGTGCCCCCTTCCCCACGAGCGGTCCCTTCCGCGCCGCCTGCGCCCCCCCCGCCATTGCTTTGCTGGCGCCTGGTGGCCAGTCAGTGGCCTGGCTTGGTGGTGGCGGCGGGCGCTTGTGAGGAAAAACCTAAGTATAATGTAGTATGTTGGGGGGGCGATGGGGGGCACGGTGGGGGGGCGCCATTTCAGTGCTTGCCCCAGGCGCCGTTTTCCCTAGTTACGCCTCTGGCTGGTGATTACCTATAAAGTCCTAAATGGTATTGAGTCCAGGGTATTTAAGAGAGCGCCTTCTGCTTCAGGATCCCCACTGCTTATTAAGATCCTTGGGAGAGGTCTGCCTGTGACTTCCCCCAGCTCATCTGGTGGTGACTCAGGATCGGGCCTTTTCTATAGCTGCCCTGAGGCTCTGGAATAAACTCCTTGTTGTTGCAAGAGTTTCCCCATCTCTGGCAGGTTTTAAGAGAGCACTCATGACACGTTGTATTCAATCAAGCCTTCGATCAACTGTAAGTTGGTTTTATGGTTGCTGTTATTCTTGTTTAATTGGTTGTTTTTTAAAACTGTTTTAAGGTTTTTAATTTTTAATTATTTTAATATTTGGTTTTAATTCTGGTTTTATTGCTTATTTGTAAACCGCTTTGGGACATTTGTATGAAGTGGTATACAAATGTAATACACACATCATAGGCGTGGTGTAAAAAGCGCTGGTGTTACTGATGGTTTCGGATAATGCAGTTCTGGCAATTGTGCAGAGGGGCAAATCTCTATCGTGTCCTCTTTCCCAGAAAGGCCATCACACATAAATACACTAAGTCCCTGAAAGCCATGCAGCAGCACAAGTGTCACTGCTGCTTTAGTTGGTAACTCAGCATCACCACCACCTGCTTCTCATGTTAGTCTGGATGTCAGCCAAGATTTTAATGAGCCATTTGCAAACACACAAACATACACCATTCACTTTTCAACAGATGAAATATAAAAGACTGTTTGGCTCAGCTGTAATATTTGCTGACCCTGAGCCCTCAGACTGTGTTTAATAAAAACTGAAGTAACAGGAATAATAATAATCACTTTGGATTACTGGAACCAGGAATTCCTAGATAATTACCAACACTCCTAATGGAAAGCAATGTTGGGTATCAGATCTCACAGGAGAAAGCGTTAAACAGCTAAGAAGCTTTGTAATAATTGTGCCACCAATAAAAACAATTGTGTTTGAACTAAGCAGGCACATTTTTCTGTGTATCTCTAGTATGAATGTATGTATTTGAAATGAGATGGGAAACCAAACTTTAACAAACTGAAAAGGGAAGCATCAAAACCCTACAAAACAGAAATTCAGAATGAAAAACTATGTAAGAAATCTGAATTTAGGTGATAATGAAAATAGATATTTTTGTGTGCGTGTAGCTTCCAAGACTAATTTTGCCACTGTATATAGTTCTTTGAAGTTGAGTTTTCAGTCCATATGTGATGCCATTTTTAATGCAATTCAGCTACAGCTCACCACTTTAATTTTATTTATTCGATTTATATACTACCCTTCCTAAAGTGGCTCAAAAATTCCCACAGCTCTTCCCTTTTAAAAATTGGATCTGAGCTGGCTGTACATAAAGAAACGACTGAGCTCAAATTGTGAAGACGTGTTGAGAGCTTTTGAGTTACACTAGTACTAATTACAGCTGATTAGGTTTCTTACATCTCCTGATGAGAGGATTAATTGGTTGGATTCATATTCACATGTTCATAGAAGGTATATTATTGAGGATCCTTATCACAAACACTATAGCACCTGAAAAGTACTCTCTAATGTCATTTAAATAAACTGATGCATGTTCCAAATTACAATCTGTATATGCACAGAAAGACTATGTTTCTTATTTGTTTGTTTTCTATAGCCAGCATGGGAAATGTTTTTATATTTCACATCTGAGGCCAAAACAATTTTCAGAAAGAAAGGGATTTGTTCAGAAACATTGATAAAGATGGACATAACTAGTTATACATTGAACTACAGAGACATATACCCTGCTTAAAATCTATCTAAAAATTAAAAATGATGTTCTACTTTGAGACTGAATGCATAATACAAAAACAAAGCAAAAAACTGAATATGGTTTTGAATATTTAAATAGTTGGTATACAGGCGACTCAATACGCATGATAAGATGACTCACAATTTATCTTTAAGGACCTTGGTTTATTGCATAAAAAAGAAAAGCAGTTTTTATCTGCTTTTCTTTTTATGCAATAAACGAAGCTCCTTAAGGAGAAATATTTAAATAGAAAACCATGGTGAGCAACTATTGTTGGGGTTGTTGGACTTTCTTCAAAGGAACTAAAAATGAAAATAATGTGAATGGGTTGGTTTGACATTAAATACATTCCATTTTTTCTTCCATAGATATATCATATCATATCATATCATATCATATCATATATCATATAATATAATGTAATATAATCCAGGATGGGGCAATGTGGATGAAAAGGCAAGGCCATGCAGGTAGGTGCAAGCTCAGTTCTCAATGACACAGGTAATTCGGCACAGGAACAGGTTTAAACCCACCCCAACACTGTGCAATGCTTTACTTTTTCTCATATAAGTGAATGGGTGTCATTCATTCATATGGGTAAAAAGAAACACCTGGATCCAAGAGTGAGGTCAAAACCAGGCCTATACTTCTGTCACTAGCTGGCCCGGTCCTCCCTGAAAGTGAACCCATAGGTAGGGATGGGCCCGGACCAGTCTGGAGGCCATTAAAAAGGCCTCCAGACCGGTCCGGACCTGGGTGGTCCGGTTCAGGGGGGGTACCTTTAAGGGTGGTGGGAGGGTTTACTTACCCCTCCCGCTGCTTCCCCGCTTGCTGCTGTAATCCTAAGAATAATTGGGGCGGCAGGACACCTCCCAGCCGGCCCTTCCCCAACGTTGCTGGCAAAAACTCCCAGCAGTCCTTTGCGTGCGCGCACGTCACAGAGACGAGCGTGCGCGCGCAAAGGACTGCTGGGAGTTTTGCCAGCAACGTTGGGGAAGGGGCGGCAGGGAGGTGTCCTGACGCCCCAAGTTACTCTTAGGATTATGGCGGCAAGCGGGAAAGCGGTGGGAGGGGTAAATAAATCCTCCCGCCGCTCTTAAAGGTACCCCCCACCCCAGTGCCGGACCGCAGCTGGCAGTTCCATGCACACCCCTACCCATAGGAGGGTGCAAGTCTGCATGTCTGTGCGTGTGTGCATGTGCACATTGTGTGGGCTCACAAAATGCTCAGAAACGTGTTGTCCCCCTTTGAATCCTTTTAATATTCAAGACTTTTTTCTATACACACTCTACTTGCTATCATGGTGGCATTATAGCAAGTGCAACTAGAATTTTGCTAGTTACAGATATTGCTCTTTTTGCACAAATCCTTTGTCTGTCTTCCCATACTCACTACCACGATATCCAAAATTCTGTAATATTACAGAATACTACAGAGTAAGCTCTTAGGGCTTACTCTTATGTTAGTAGAAAAGCTAAATAGGTGTAGAAAGGAGCCATGCAATCCACCTTTTTCTTCTGTAAAGAATGATCCCAGACTATTCTGTAAAGGTCTGGGATCCTATACAGCCAGGGGCATATGGCAACCGGTTCACTATAGTAACACACGTTGACACTTAAAGACAGAATTATCTTTGCTATCTAACAGCAATTAGTAATTTTATTTAAAATTCTGGATCATATTCTCAATATTTTTTTTCACATAGCCTAATAATACAGACTTCAGATCATGGAGTTGCACAGCCAATAATTTGATTAATATTGTTCTAAAATTAAATTCAAAAAATGTTCTATGAACCAGACACAACTGTAATTTTGACACAACTGCCTAGTATTTCTCTCGAGCTGGGAAGCTCATTAAATTAATTAGATAACTAATTTGAGAAGTTGATGTAGCTCTGCTTTGTCTGATATGAAAATCAGGCTTTATATTAATTTATGGAAAAAAGTATGAGGTAGCACTTTAAAATATAGGAAATGAAAGTGGAAATTATACAAGCAGATGAATATTTATTCACAGATTATTCTGATTTTTTGTGCAGTACTGAAGACAAAAGAGCTGTCTGCATAAAATTCATTTTACAAGACACTGGCACATCCATGAACTTCTTTGCAAAAACAAAAAACAAAAAACCCACGACCAAAACTTTTTGTAATTCATTCATAGTACTTAATAACTTCACAGGTTCTTTGGTTATTTAAGACTCTGGAGTTTTATGTTCAACTGTGTATATCACAGCCCTGTGTATATCACAGCTTTTCTACAGAAAACCAGCATTGGGAGGATGTTATTAAATCCAGAAAAGCACACATGTGGAAAGTGCTTAGACCTTTTCCTGTCCTTTTCCCTGTTCAAAACCATCTCCTAAGTAGTTTTTCCTCTTATGGAGTTTCATACATGTTCAGCAGACATGCATTTGCTTGGGCATGCAATTTGGAGAAGGAAACAATAAACAATGAAAGGGTGAAATGTTCTTTCCTTGTCTCTACTTTTCCACAGGCAATTTCATAGTCCCAAATCTGCTTTTACTAGAAATAAAAAAATAAAAAAGAAGCATTGGGCCTCTAATGTACACATTTGCAATTTATACATAAAGACTAACATGCATTGAGGCTCAGCCTCAGGAAACCTTGATGCTGCAGCATATACTCCAGAATACAGAAAGACAACAATCCATGAATGTTGATGAGAGGGAAGTCAAAAAAGAGGACCAGTCTATTGACTCTGGGAAACAACCACAGGTATTCAGAGCAACCCTTCTACTCTAAGAGCCCTAACACCTGAAATACTATTTTTATTCTATTTTATTTTATTTATATGCCACCTGATTCCAAAGGCTCTAGGCGGTTTACAATCTAGCAGCTGCATTTTGAACCAACCTAAGTTTCTGAACTACATACAAAGGCACACTATAGTGCGATCTGTACAGTCTTTGTGATAAAGCTAGCTATACTAGATGAATGCTTTTGCACAAGGGCATCAACTGAAGTCATAATATATTCAACCTTCTGGCTAATTGCCTAACCTCTTCCGATGATTTGGCAGAGATGCAGCAGGGAATAAATGAAATCAGTAAACATTTGCTTAATCTCAAACATGCTTTGTCCTCAGTTCAAATAATTGTGAGTCCTCTTGCAAAGCTGATCAATACCAAGCTGAGTGAAAGTTGTTTGATAACTCCAGAATTTCAACTCCTGGCGAAATGGAGGTTGCAGGGAAACATGATCAATTTGCTTTAACCAATGTCTCCCTAGACAAGGACTTAATAAAGCTTTGATTTATACAGATGGACCCCCTTACTGGATGTGTTGTTATCCTAGAGGATGTGACTGCTAACGAACAGTTAAATGTGTGTGTGTGTGGGGGGGAGATTTTCTGAAACCAGCTGAGCTTGTGGAGAGGACTTCTATGCATGAAGCAGAGTTCCTGACAGAGTTACAAATAGTGCCTGTGGGACAAATGAATCAGGAGACAAAATATGTGGATGGGCTTGATGCAGAAGTTCATTTGGAGCATCCTAAGATGCAGAATAAGAAGCCCATACAAGACATTTGACTTCTGACTCAACAGATATTTCAAAGATATTCCTTGCAAATCAGACAGAAATAGTTCCGGAGAGCACTCAGAGGACCTCCACTGCAGATCCTATGGGACCAGAGGAAAATCAGCAATTCTCCTCTTTTCATTGGAAAAGCTGGTGGATCTTATGGGGCCCCATCCAACTCTGCCAGAATGTTTGAAGAAGGATCAATCCAGTCCCAAGACATCTCTTTCATCAGGATCGCAAATAACAGAGCAATCTCCCCTGGATGTGTGCCCAACTGTGTCTGATAAGGCCATGAGCTCTACTAATTTGATTCAGCAATTAAATCCACTTGAAGAACAGGCTTTTGTTCCAGCCACTGCTGAATCACCTAAGTGACAATCATCTGATCAGTGCAGACTCTCCTTCTGCATGTGGAATGTAGCCTGTTGGGCATGCAAATCTAGAGATATCTCTTTTATAGAATACCTGTCTAAATTTGCTATTCTTTTCTTGCACGAGACTTGGGCCATGGATAAGATTGAGGTGGATGGTTTTTTATGTACAACATGTCAATGCCCTGCCCATTGAAAAGGGGGTAGACCCAAGGGAGGACTGACCCTATTAACTGAAACAGGACTTCATGTGAAGATTACCCCCATGCCCTTTTATGGCCAGTGGGTGAAAACAATTTTACTGCAATTTAATCTCATTCAGTTGGTTCTGATTAATATATAATTAACCCCTCTTCATAAGCATTCCCTGGTAGGGTAGCAATGTCAAAATCTAGGTAAATATCTCAAGGAATGCATTGAGGCTACCCCACTAGCTTTTATTCTAGTGGGAGGTGATTTCAATGCAAGGATGGGGCAGTATAACATAGCTTTATATACCTATTACCATGCTCTCCCACCAGAAGATATGGGAAACTCCCTTCTCTCTCCACCCCTTGGTTGGCCAAGGATGGTAAATACAATTTTGCAAGCCTGTGTTTGGCCCAGTTGGCCAATCGGTTTGATTTGTGTATTCTAAATGGAGCAGTGAGTGGGGTAACCCAGCAGAATTTACCTACTGGTCTGGGAACAGGATGTCTACCATGGATTACTGGCTTACATCCCATAACCTGGTCAGTTGTGTTGTTCAAATGGAGGTAGACTCTCGCCCTGAAAGCGATAATCTCCCTTTGATTCTAAGGACTAATCTGCCATTTGGGACATCTCATTCTAAGGATAAATTTAGTTTTGCATTGCAAGTGGTGGCTGGGGAAGTACAGATTAAGTGGGATGAGAGATGGGCTCAAGTTATGAACATTTTGTTAAGATGATATGATTGGACTTCGTGATGAGTTAATAATAGGGAGAGATTGGGCATGTATATGATCATTATGGGACACTTATTCATATGATACAAGATCATCTTGTGTGGGAAAGAACTAATTATAACTGCCAGCTAACGAGTAGGTCTAGAAGTTGGTATGACCAAGAGTGTGTAGCCGCCAAGAAGGAGCTAGTGGCAAACTATAAATTGTACTGACAAGACCCTCAACGTGTAACTCCTTCAACACTACTAGTCCTGAAAAAAAATATATAAATCCTTGATCAAAGCTAAGAAAAGAGAGGCTCAAAGGGTGTCCTGGCAGTGGCTGATTGCTTTAGTCAGAGAGGGGGATTCCCCTATCTTCTGGAGTATTACAGCTGGCTGCACGGACCATTATTCCTCCCATTTGACTAGTCAGGTCCCTATGGAGACATGGGAATTACACTTTAGAGTTCTCTGTGCAGTCCAGGAGGAGGAACTAGTCCCATTAGATTTAAAAAATGACCCACTTCCTGAATGGCCACCTGTTTCAGTTGCTGAAGTTAAGAAGCTCATTGATTCTTTAAAAGTTGGCAAGGCCTAGGGCTGTGATTGTATCTTCTCTTCTCAGTTTAATGCAGATTGGTGGTCCCCTGTCCTGGCAGCCCTCTTTACATGCATAGATCGAACTGGGCTCATACCTGAAGACTAGGGCATAGCCATAATAGTGCCCATATTTTAAAACGAGGATAGACATGATCCTGCCAACTGTTGCCCAATTAGCCTGCTGAGTGTTGTGAGTAAGCTTTACTCGAGGCATTTAGATTGGAAGTTGCAAGACTGGATGGAGAATGAAGATATTGATTCTCCTCTTGAGAGGAGAGCTGGTCTTGTGGTAGCAAGCATGACTTCTCCCCTTAGCTAAGCAGGGTCCACCCTGGTTACATATGAAAGTGAGACTAGAAGTGTGAGCACTGTGAGATATTCCCCTGAGGGGACGGAGCCGCTCTGGGAAGAGCAGAAGGTTTCAAGTTCCCTCCCTGGCTTCTCCAAGATAGGGCTGAGAGATATTCCTGCCTGCAACCTTACAGAAGCCACTGCCAGTCTATAAAGACAATACTGGGCTAGATAGACCAATGGTCTGACTCAGTATATGGCAGCTTCCTAGGTTCCTATGTATTTTGGATGATGAACAGGCTGGTTTTAGAACAGGGAGATCGACTATGGACCATGCCCTGGTATTACACCATCTGACTGAGAAATATAGCAACAAACTTAAGTCCTCTCTGTATGTGTCCTTTGTAGATTTTAAAGGAGCCTCTGATTCAATCTCAATGATAAGCCTCTGAGGAAAACTCAGAGACACTAATATCAATATGTGTTTACTTTTTCTCATACAGAAGCTCTGCAAGAACACCACTGTAAGAGTGAGATGCAGAGGCACTCTAACCCCCAGACCATGTGGCCCTGGTAAGTAGCCTTCAAGGTATGGGGGACCTCCAAATGGCCGGAGGGAGGGGCTCCTGCAACCACCCTGCACCCACCCCATCGTGCTGAATCTCTGTGGGTGTTTTTTTTTTATTTCAGCCGTAGCTCGGCTGAGGGGTGGCTGCCAGGAGGTGAGCCGAGAAGTCCTTCTCCCCCCGCCCACCTCCACCCCAGGTTATGGCCAGAGCGATGCTGGGCCTGTCCATTCAGCCCAGTATCTTTTGCTAACTGCGAGGTGCACCTGCACAGTTGAGAATGATCATCACAAGCCCTTGGCCATGCAGCCACCCCTCGGCAGCCACCCCTTGGATGTGTGGCAGCTGAAATTTTAAAAAAAAGGAGGCATGGCAGGAGATCCCCAAAAGTAGGTTTTGGGGCCTCACACCAGGGAAGCCTCATGGCGGGGGTGGTCCGGGCGTCAAAATTACCTAGGTGCACCCCTGGTGAGATGTAACCCTCAAGGCTCACTTTCACATTTAATAACTACTAGTGGCCTAGTAGTGGACTACTAGAGTTAAACAAGTGTGCATTTAGGCACCCTCCCTGTTCAATCTTTACATAAATACCCTAGCTAATAATCCCTCTGATCCAGCACTACATCTCCCAACTATTGTGGGCACAGCTATTCCAATCCTGCTGTATGCAGATGCTGCTGCTATCATCTCACAAACTCCAGTGGGCATTAGGAGAGCGCTTAGGCTCTTGGCTACTTACTGCAATGACATTCACTTGGTAATTAATTTCCATGGTCTTCGTCAAGAGACCTAAGAGAATTAACTGGCATATAGAACGTCATCGTATAGAACAGGTCAATAGTTTTAAATATCTGGGTGTGGTTTTTCATGCCACTGGGTCATGGAAGACCCACATAGACTATGTTGCTCAGTAGGCACAAAGGAGCACTTCAGCAACATTAAGATTATTTCACTCCAAAGTTGGAAAGGTTATCCCTGCAGCATTAAAGCTGTTTCCTGCTAAATCCATCGAGCAGCAAGCAGCCTGCCTCTTCACTCAGTCGCTCAGCAGCCTCATGCCCTCTTTGGCTCCCAGCACGGTGGCCGCCATGTACAGCGCCACAGCAGTGCACACCAGTGGCCAAGCAAGTAGCGAGCAGCCTGCCTCTCCTTCCACTCGCTCGGCACCATCGGCACTCGGCAGCCTCGTGCCCATCTCAGCTCCCAGCACAGCAGCTACCATGGGACGCACACCAGTGGCCAAGCGAGTGGCAAGCAGCCTGCCTCTCCATCCACTTGCTTAGCACTGTCGGCAGCTTCACGGCCACCTCAGCTCCCAGTGCAGCAGACGCAGCACTGCAATATGTGCGGGGGGGGGGCTCTGAGTCCATGGCGACAGCGTGTGCTGATGACATCACTGCTCTGCCCGAGCTACTTCCTTTTAGCCTACTCAGCAGAGTCTGTGCCTGGAGGCATGTGATCCCGAGTGCCAGCAACACAACCACGAGACAGGCAGGTAGGGATGTGCGAACCGGTTCGAATTCAAAACAGGGTGGTTCGGAGGTTCAAATTCGAACCGAACCAGCCATCAGGTACGAGCTGCAGGTTCGAATTAGAACCAAACCAGGGGGTGGTTCTAACCCATGGGGTAAAGGGTTGTGTTGTTTCTGAGGTATTCTGAGTGTAGATTCTATGATAGCAAATGAGATTTTCAATGAGACACCATGAATCCACTCTAATTTGCTATCATAGAATCCACACTCAGAATACCTCAGAAACAACAGAACCCTGTACCCCATGGGTTAGAAACCCATGGGGGTGGTTGGCACCCTATGTACACTACACCACCACTCGCTCTGGGCCACCCCAGCACCCCCCAAGTGCACTTATGGGGCTGCTGAAAGCTCCATTATACCTTATGAGGAAAAACCTTAAAGACGCATAAACTTCAACAATTCACGAAAAATCAGCCCTCTGCCCAAATCCTTTGAAAAAATTCAGGTAGCTTCCTTGCCCCTACCTGGCACTACCACCTACCCCTTTCCCCCTGATGTGAAGCAATACACCCACCATTATACCTAATGGGGGGAAACCTTAAAGACGCGTAAACTTCAACAATTCACCAAAAACCAGCCCTCTGCCCAAATCCTTTGAAAAAATTCAGGTAGCTTCCTTGCCCCTACCTGGCACTACCACCAACCCCACACTGCTCTAGGCCACCCCTTTGGCCCCAACGTGAATCTATACATTTGCTGACACCTCCATGCTTCTTTATGGAAAAAAACCTTAAAGACGCGTAAACTTCAAAAATCAGTTAAAATCATCCCTTTGCCCAATTCCTTTCAAATAATTCTGATAGCTTCCTTGCCCACCCTAGGAACTACCACCCACCACACTCCACTCTACCACACCCCCTTCCCCCCGACGTGAAGCTATACATTTGCTGCAATCCTAATTATTCTCTATGAAGAATTCAAAAATACTTTAACAATTCACCAATAATCAGAGGAGTGTCCAATTGCCTTGGGGTTTTGTGGGTGGTAGGCACCCCTGTCTGTCTACCACCCACCCCGCTTTTGTGCCCCTAGGTGCTCCACAATAGGGGATATGGACTGGTTCGTGTCCCATTATATCCTATGAGAAAAATAATTAAAAATATTTCAAATATTCATAAAAAAATCATAGGGGTGTCTTATTGCTTCGGGGTTTGCATGGCTGTTGGCACCCATGGGTGCTCCTATCCTATCCTATGAAAAAAAATAAAAATAATTTTCAACAATTCATAAAAAATCATACGAGTGTCCGATTGCTTTGGGGTTTGGGTGACAGGTATCCCTGGGTGCCAGCTACCATCCTACCAATTTTTGGGTGTCTGAACCGGTTCAAACTGGTTTGAATTCGAACCGAGGCGGGGTGGTTCGAACAAAACCAAAACCGAACTACCCCCTCCTGGTTCGAACCCGGTTTGAATTCGAACCGAACCGGGTGAACCAGTTTTGTGCACATCCCTACAGGCAGGCAGGCAGGCAAGAAGGAGTGTTCAGGCAGGCGAGAAGGATTGCCTGAGGTTTTTTTTTACCAGTGGATGGCAAATCCAAATGTTGGTTTATGGTCACTGACATCTTGCAAATCCATACAATTTGTGATATACAAATATTAGTCAAGAGTGAAGAACAGTAGATGACTCATACCTTTATAAATTCCATTATAACCCCCATGGACCTCTCCGTTGCTTGATATTTCTTCAAGATGTGCCCCTTGATCAGATGTGAAGTACACAAGAGTCCTCTCACTTAGGTGCCATTGATCTAATGCATGGAGAATCTGCCCTTTAAAAATGTAAGAAAAGAGTGAGGGGAAATGATTGAAAATTTTCAATTCAGTTCACAGCAGGGTGGATTTGATTTAAATCAAACTGATTTAAATCATGATTTAAATCACGATTTAAATCACGATTTAAATCACTAGCAGGGTGGATAAAAATCAAAAAAATCTGATTTAAATAAAAAAATCTGATTTAAATCAAAAATTTTTTGATTTTTTTAATTTAAATCGGATTTTTTTATTTAAATTGGATTTTTTTTATTTTTATCCACCCTGCTAGTGATTTAAATCGTGATTTAAATCATGATTTAAATCAGTTTGATTTAAATCAAATCCATCCTGGTTCACAGCAACTATACCTTGATAGCCTTATTAGTTCTTCAGAGGGATTCTGAAAAAGTCAGAGGTGAACGGGTCACTTTGGACAATAGGTCCTTGCCACCCCTGTCCATTATATTAGACTGCATGTGAGAGGAGTGGCTTGGACCAACCCTCCACACACTATTAGAAAAGAGGAAAGGCATGCTGGGAGTGCACATCCCTGATCATGTGGTGGGCTTCAACCTATCACCTGAACTGGCCCATTGGCTTGATTAGTTTTTTTCTGAGGTACAACATGGGAAAATATGTACTCATATCAGGAAAAGAGGTTCTCTTTTAAGACAATCACCTGAATTGAAAGAGCCACAATATGGCGAGAACTGCCACTCAAACTGGGCATTCAAGTGGACTATGCTGCTTGGGAATCTATCATAAAAGAAGGATCTCAGTCTAAATATATATATAATTGCTGCAAACTAACTGAGTCCATCATTAGATTGATCAGGGACAGGAATTTTTTAATGAATTATAGCACATTTTAATTTGTAAGACCAAGACTTAACATCAACACATTAATTATTTGACACTATTTTGATTCTAGTATGTAACTGCAATAGGAAATGTGGGGGGAAATTAAACAGTAGCTTTCCATCTAACAACAAAAGGAAACTTTTTTACTTAAATTATCTCATATCTCCTTCAGTATCTCAGAAACCATCTATTGGTTTGGTAAAAGCAAATATCAACTAATTAATCAATTAACAATTTGGTATAAGGAATAATTAACCAACCACAATGCTTTAATAAGTGGTCGGCCTTTTAAAAAAAATTTAAAAACATTCATTTGAAAGGAAGATATACAATTTTATGAAGGTTGAACAGGAAAGCATTAATCTACAGAATGACATAACACAATCTCACAAAACCAAACATTTAAATTATTAAAACCTCTCAAATCAAAAGCAGAGGCAACAACACAAATTAGATGCAGTTCAATTAGTCCTTATTTAAATATATTAATATTATTTGCTGCTGAGGTTCCAAAGGCATTTTCTAACAGTGTTCTCATAGATATGTGTTAACATGGATGTTGATCATTCTCATTCCCATGAGGTAGGGATTTGATATATGATACTCTACAAAGTCTTTACAGCTTCTATGACATGGAAGTTAAGATGGCAATCTTAAGTTTGAATTTCCATGCTTTTTAGAGCACGAGTGAAAATGTAAACCGATCTTGAAAATGGAGGGGTTTTTTATTACTGAATAAACTGACTGTGATGTAGCAAAGTTAAGAAACAAAGTAATTCTATTTTCAGAAGCAATAGTTTTTTATCTTATTTTGACATCGGGTGACATTCAAAACTCCACATTTTGCTACTTTTTGGAGATAGGTGTTACACAAATAAGACAGAACATGCATCTCTATTTCTTGCTTGAACCTTGACACTTGGAAGAGTGATGTACAAATAAGTAAGATGACATGCGTTTTTGTGATTTAAAGTAAATATAATGGGTGTTGTTATTATCCTGCTTGTTTAAACAGAAGCTCAGAGGTATTAGACTGTAGGTGAAATGACTGATGTGATAGGAAAAGTATTGCACAAATCTTTGAGATTAGATACATTATATAAATGAACACAATTTTGATACATATGTACTCAAAATGCTTTAAAACTACTAAGCATGTGGCTGCAAGACACTGTCCATGGAAAACATCGATGCCAATAACATTCCAGGTTGAATTATACATCTTGTGTATTTAGTATCTTCTTGGGGAAGGGAGGGAATTCTAATAATTTACAATTATAGCTATTTTAATTGGGTTTTAGGTTTTGTGACTCCCCCCCCCCTCTCTCCCCTTTGAAACAAATAATTTAGAAATCTCTCTTTAGTCTAATTCAGAGAATTTCTAGTCTCACAGAAACAGTTACCTAGAGTATAATAATCATACAGCCTTCCCTCTTTCTGGCATGTTTGAGTTTCCAGGTTACATTCATGAAATGATAATATACCTTTAAATCCCCCAGGAAAGTCAAAAATTTGCTCTCCCCACTACCCAACCTTTGTGTCTGTCTTCTCTCTCCCACCTGCTGTAGTAAGTGACTCCAACTTTGCTGCATGGCATGTGGGAGAAAGGGAAGAGCAGGAGGAAAGTCATCAGGACCATAACAGGACCAGGCAAGAAGCAGACAGAGGGAGCTGTGGCTTCTTCTCCCCTCTTTGTTGGAAGGAAATATACTACCCAGAATTATAACCTGTAACCTTAATTGCATGCCAGCATATTCAGTGCTGTATATTTAGAGAGACTGTATAAAAAGGATCTCAGTTAACCACTGAACATGAACTGATCTGGACCAGTTCAGATGATACTTTCCCTCTAAACCCCCACTCCCATCCTGCTTGCTGAAGTGGCCAATGCAATTAAGAAAGGGGGTGTGCCTGCTTGGATGACTTCCCCAGACATCCTGCCAGTGTGTTTCATTATTTGGAGGGGGTGCATTTATCCAAATCCATGCCCTATGTGCAACCCGAAAACTACTTTAGTGTTTATACCATGTAGAGAGGCAGTTTGGACAACTCTCTGCAACTCACAATCAAGGCAACAAGCTGGGAGGATGTCAGGACATCTGGAAAAACAATAGGATGGATGTGCTCTTGACATGCCTATTTTCTTAATTGTGTGAGTCTATTCTAGTGGGTGGGGGGGCGGAGTATAGTCCACAGCCCACTATTGTGTTTGCTTAGTTTTAGCTTCAGTAGCCATAAGCCACTGAGCAATCATAGTCAGGGATATTTGTGGAGTAATTTGTTCTTTGTAGTTCTTTGGTTTCCATATTAGAACACTGTTCATTGATTTCAGTGGGACATAAATGTGTGTGTGGGTGAACCTGACTTGGAATGACAGCCTAAATGTCATGAAATGTCATCCAACTGTCATAAAAGAACAAGTTCAATGCAGCAGCTAACCATAGTATAGTCTTTATGGGGAATGTTTGAAATGATACTGCCTAAATTCACTGTGTAGATGGCCATATTTCTAAAGCTAGCAAAGATATTAGTTATCAGAAGCAAATAATTGCCCATTCATTTGAAGTAAGGTCATGACAGAACTTGACACAATGGAGAAAATCACACTTATGAGGAAAACCATCAAGGATACATTCTTTTAATATATGTGGTAATTTTCTAAATGTATTGAATGAATGTACTCACCCTGTATCACCTTCTACCTCTTTTTGGGTTTTGCATCTTATTTTTTAGTTAGATTAACATTGATTTATTTTTTTAAAAGAACTTGTAGCTCTGTTCTAAAAGTAATTAAAATGAATATAGTTTGTGCTGCAAATGTTAAATAGCAATTGCTATTCCAACCGTATTTAGCATTTGTTCTTCAGTATACATGTATAAAATGTATAAATGTATTCATTATAAATGTACAAAAAGATACATTTCCACAACTATCTTTGTGAAAAAGTATATGCCTCAAGTGGAACAGTTTCTGAAAATTCACTGAGTAAATAGAATGCAACATAGAGATTCACTTTTGAGGAGCTAAGTGATCTTAAAGTGGAATATCTTGTACAAGAGCATACCATACCACAAATGGTTCCTTAAGCGTCTCTCTTTTAATTAGTAGACACATTAGTGGCCATATTTTTTAAAAAGTATAATTTTTGTGCCATTAACAGGACTAAGCTTTAATATTCACCTACCCTCACTCCCGCACAAGAGCTTAAAGGAGAAATATTGTTTCAGCCGTCTCTTTAAATTCTACTCCACTTTTGCTTAAAATATGATGAGGTGGCAGACCTGCAGGTGCTGTGTTATAAAAAGTCTTCTTGTATCTCAATGTCATATGGTTTTGGAGTTATGGACTATGACAACTTCTATTCTAAAATAGGCCTCTGAGATGGCTTGAAGGATATTTCACCTTTATATTCTTATCCAAGAAACCTCTGTAGCAAGCGCAAATGCGGCTGGAAAAGTGCAGAAGAGCCAAAGCTCTGGAGTGAATGGGCAGGGAACTAAACCACTGAATCCAACATTCCTGCTGCAAGGCCAGACTATCCAGCCAGCAGCTTCTTACAGATCAGCCTGGTCTCCCAAATGACAGGCCAGGCTGGCTGCGGACCTAGCTGCAGCTGACCCAGCCTGTCATTTGAGAGGCTGGGATGGGTGGGGTGGGGATAGGGTTAAGTACTAGAAATCTGTGCTGGATAATGCCTTTCGTTCCTCCCTATAACAGCCATAATACAAAAATCTTCTGTATTTCTTCACAGTAACCACCACCACTTGCCATCACATACCTGGGGCATTTTTGCACACCAGGTTTTACCGTGAGTTTTCCTGTGAACTTGAAGTTGTCCCCCAAAACTGACACAAATAGTGGTTATTTCTACCCCAGATATAAATCAGGTTACACTCTAATGCACAATGAAAAACCCAAATTGTGCGTGAACTGCTCCCCAATAACTCACAGGGACTATGGGGTAAATCTAGCCGATATGCGGATGCATCCCCTCCATTCCGGAAGAGATGCAAGTGAAAGGGCTTCAAAAGCCCTGTGTGAAAAGCTTCCAGATGCCTGGGCTGACCTCTGAAGTTGACCCAAAATGAGTGGATGGCTAGAGTATTAATCTTCCATTCAGCCTCTGCTTGTGCATGGAGTGAGGTCTAGAGACACAGCCAGACCAGCCTGAAGTGAGGGCCTTAGGCAGGGAAATGAGAAACTGCATTTGAGCAGGACCCAGAAAAGCCTAAACTAGGCTACTACAAGCAATACCACAAGGGAAAAACTGAAGCGACATGATAGTAGACTATGTCCGAGCATGTTTTTGAATATTTCCCATGAAGTACCTTTGTATTTATGGAGTGTACAGATCTTGTACATTTTGCAGTCAGAAAAAGCAGAGCATACTTCTTATGTTTTGCCTGGTCTGGGACTCTACAGCCACCTTTGGACATCATGCCAAACCAGAAGCAACCATGCTGGAGGTTTGGGTTTGTAGTCGCCCAAATGCGGAAATGTGTGGTTCCACAAGAAAAACTACCTGAGGTTAACAACCACAAACCTGAATTTGAACCCTCAGCTGCTCTTCAGTTTTGGCAGCGAGAACTCCAGTTAGAAAGCAGTGCCATGTCATCCGAAGGCTGCTGCTGATTGGAATTGGACTTAAGGGTAGGAAGCTCCTCCCTCTCTCCATTCCTGACTGGCTGCAGTCCTGTGCCAGGACTGAGGCCAGTTCCTCCCCTCAGTCTCCCAGACTCCAGGATAATCTGGGAGCACGGTAGGGGGAATGGGGGCTAACCATGGGTCAGTTGGACCCGCAGTTTCCAATTATGTGTGAAGGCAGTCTGCATGTTACTGTCTTGCAGTATCAGTCTCTTGCTGTACCTTTGGCATATTTCTGTCCTTCAGCTGCCAGGTTGGACCTGATTCCTTACTCTATGATCAGCTTGACTTCTAGTATATTCTGGATCTCAGGCTACTGGTTTGATCCTTGAGCCCAGACTGGTTGCCTGGTGGTCCCCAAACCAGCTTTGACCCCTGCAACACCTAGCAGCTGCTTCCAATAGCTCAGCCCTAACAATGACAAGTAGCATCCCAATGAAAAGTTAGCTGCTGATCTAGACCCTCTTCCAGAACAATAGAGAGAGTCCAGTCCTGATAGCCAGAGTTTGCTTCCATTCTTTAACTAGGAATAGTATTAGAGATCAAACCTAAACATTTTGCTGATTTATATATGTGGGAGTGGGCAGTCCTTGAATATCCTACACCACATGTTTACTTTTAGTAAATTGAGAATCCCATAGGGAGCAAGCAGCCCCCTTTTGTCTCCCCACCTCCTGCCACAGACCTTAATTGAAGGAAGGAAGAGTTCCTCTAAACTTCCCTAAGAGGCACTTCTAATTATTTGGTAAAAAGAAAGGCAACATTATTTGAGCCAAACTCTCAACTAGAATTCAGAACTGTTTACTTAGGGACAAAACACACATGATGATCATTCATATTAGGTTTCTGTAGTTTTAATAATTGTGAAGATGTGGGAATGTGGGCAGATGTACTTTCAATCACTTGCAGTACGACAAAATGGAAAATGTCCCTGGTGATATCTCCTTTCTTGCATGACCATTAGATGCAGGGATGTAGTAGAGGTGGGATGTTCAGAAGTGCCAGTACTTCTTGGCTTCTCTGGCTGTTACAGTGGGCACGGCCATGGGGGCTGTCATGGAGAACACCTGCACTTCTGAATTTGCAACTACATCACTGTTTAGAAGTACAGAAGCCATCATGTTCAAAAATTAGCCATCCTGCTTTCAAACTTTCCCCCCAGAAACTTTTGTGATCAAAGTTAGAACATCATAAGAACAGCCCTGCTGGATCAGGCCCAAGGCCCATCTAGTCTAGCATCCTGCTTCACACAGTGGCCCACCAGATGCCGCTGGAAGCCTACAGGCAGGAGTTGAGGGCACACGCTCTCTCCTGCTGTTACTCCCCTGCAACTGGTACTCAGAGGTATCCTGCCTTTGAGGCTGAAGGTGGCCTATAGTCCTCTGACTAGTAGCCATTGATAGACCTCTCCTCCATGAAGTTATTCAAACCCCTCTTAAAGCCATCCAGGTTGTTGGCTGTCACCATATCTTGTGGCAGAGAATTCCACAAGTTGATTATGAGTTGTGTGAAAAAGTACTTCCATTTGTCGGTCCTAAATTTCCTGGCAATCAGTTTCATGGGATGACCCTGGTTCTAGTGTTATGTGAGAGGGAGGAAAATTTCTCTCTATCCACTTTCTCCACACCTTGCATGATTTTATAGCCCTGAATCATGTCTCCCCGCAGTCGTCTTTTTTCTAAACTAAAAAGGCTCTAGGCCCCTGATCATCTTGGTTGCCCTCTTCTGCACCTCTTCCAGTTCTACAATGTCCTTTTTTAGATCTAGTGACCAGAATTGTACGCAGTACTCCAGGTGTGGCTACACCATAATTTTGTATAAGGACATTATAATATTAGCAGTTTTGTTTTCAGTCCCCTTCCTAATGATCCCTAGCATGGAATTGGGCTTTTTCACAGCTGCTGCACATTAAGTCGACACTTTCAATGAGCTGTCCACCACGACCCCAAGATCTCTCTCCTGGTCAGTCACCGACAGCTCAGATCCCATCAGCGTATACTTGAAGTTGGGATTCTTGGTCCCAATGTGCATCACTTTACACTTGCCAACACTGAACCGCATTTGCCATTTTGTCACCCACTCACCCAGTTTGGAGAGATCCTTTTGGAGCTCCTCACAATCCATTTTCACTTCACTACCTGAAAGAGTTTGGTATCATCTGCAAATGTGTAGTCCCCTTATCCCATGACTGCTAAGTTTCCTCAGGAGTCTTTGATGAGGAAATTGGTCGGAAGCTTTTTGGAAGTCCAGGTATACTATGTCAACTGGATCACCTTGATCCATACACTTGTTAACACTCTCAAAGAACTCCAAAAGGTTTGGGAGGCAAGATTTACCTTTGCAGAAGCCATGATGGTTCTGCCCCAGCAGGGCCTATTCTTCTAGGTGCTTTACAGTTTTATCCTTGAGGATGCTTTCCATCAATTTGCCTGGAATTGATGTTAAGCCAACCGGCCTGTAATTTCCCGGATCGCCCCGGCTCCCTTTTTGAAAATCGGTGTTACATTGGCTGCTTTCCAGTCCTCTAGTACAGAGCCCAGTTGCAGGGATAATTTATATATTTTAGTAATGATGTCGGCAATTTCACATTTGAGTTCTTTCCGGACTCTTGGATGGATGCCATCCGGCCCTGGCGATTTGCTATTTTTCAGTTTTCCAGACAGTTTAGAACATCATCTCTTTTCACTTCTATCTGAATCAGTTCTTTAGCCTCCATCTCCCAAAAGCCTGGTTCAGGAACAGGTATATGCTCAGTATCCTCTGCTGTGAAGATAGATGCAAAGAACTCATTGAGCTTCTCTGCAACCTCCATATCCTCCTTAATCATCCCTTTCACTCCCTCATTGTCCAACCACCTCCCTGGCAGGTTTCCTGCTTCTTTTGTATTTAAAGATGTTTTTGTTATTCCCCTTGATACTTTTAGCTAAGTGTTACTCAAACTCTCTTTTCGCCTCCCTTATTGTCACCTTTCATTTGTTTTTGTGATCCTTTCTGTTCTCTTCATTTGAACAGGTCTTCCAATTTCAGAAGGAAGTCTTCTTCCCTTTTATGTCTTCTTTGATGTTACCTGTTAGCCATGCTGGCATCCTCCTGGACTTAGTGGTACCTTTCCTCCTTTTGGGTATACACAGAGGCGTAACTATAGGGGGGCAGGGGGGCATGTGCCCCGGGCGCCATCTTTTCTGGTCACGTGGGGGGCGCCGCCATGACAAAAAAATTTTTAAATTTTTTTGTTAATACAAATGTTTCCTGCTCAGTGCAGCAGCGCTGCAGCAGTCAAGGGAGCGCATCGGCGCCCCCTCCCCCATGAGCAGTCCCTTCCGCGCCACCCGTGCCCCCCCCCCCATTGCTTTGCTGGCGCCTGGCGGCCAGTCAGTGGCCTGGCTTGGCGGCGGCGGGCGCTTGTGAGGAAAAACCTAAGTATAATGTAGTATGGGGGGGGCACGGGGGGGCGCCATTTCAGTGCTTGCCCCGGGCGCCATTTTCCCTAGTTACGCCTCTGGGTATACAATCTAACTGGGCTTCTAGTATTGTGGTTTTGAGTAAACTCCATGCATTCTGGAGAGAAGTGACTCTCCTGATTTTCCCTTTCAGCTTTCTTTTCACCATGGTCCTCATTTTGGAGAAATCTCCTCTTCTGAAATTCAAAATATCTGCGTTAGACTTCCTTGGTGATTCTCTCCCCACATGTATGCTAAATTTGATCGCACTATGGTCACTATTTTCTAAAGGGTTGATGACACAGACATCATGCAACAGGTCCTGGGTGCCACTCAGGATTATGTCCAAGGTTACCTTCTCTCTGGTTGGTTTCAAGACCAAGTGTTCTAGGGAACAGCCATTAAATGTATCTAGAAATCTGACCTCTTTGTCATGACCTGACTATGAATTTACCCAGTCTATGTGTGGGTAATTGAAGTCACCCATTATTACAGCCCTGCCTCTCCATGACGCCTCTCTGATTTCCTGCTGCAACTCCCAGTCACTGTCAGCGTTCTGATCCGGAGGGTGATAGCACATCTCCAGTAGAACATTTCCTTTCAGGCCTTCTATTGTCACCCACAGGTTTTCTGTGGAGGACTCCGGTCCTCCTAGGTTTTCTATCTTGTTAGATTCTAGCCCTTTAACATACAGTGCTACTTCACCTCCAAGGCACCCCTTCCTGTCCTTGCTATAGAGTTTATATTCAGGGATAACAGTGTCCCACTGGTTCTCACTGTTCTACCAGGTTCCTGTTATGCCCACTATATCTATTTCTGTGTTAGCAACCAAGCACTCCAGCTTACCCATCTTGGCTCGGGGGCTTCTGGCATTGGCATATAAGCACCTATACAGTGAATCTCTCACCTGATGTTTGCTATCTTTCTTTTTACTCTTTGACCAGCTGGCACAGGCTCCCATCTGCTCTTGATGTGGTTCTGCTCTGTCCCCTTCTGCTTTATCTGAATCCTTTGCACCCTCGCACTTTAAAGGATGGCTTTTGCCAAACGGAATACTGCCCAGCTCCTGTCAGCTATTCCCCAGGCATCATTTTAAAAGCTGCTCTGCAACCTTTTTTGATTTTAAGTGCCAGGAGTCTGGTTCCATCTTGGTTCAAGTGCAACCCGTCCCTTGTACAGGCCTTGCTTGCCCCAAAATGTATCCCAGTTCCTAACAAATCTAAACCCCTCCTACCAGCACCAATCTCTCATCCATGCATTGAGACCCCTCAGCTCTGCCTGTCTCACTGTACCTGTGTATGGAACAGGTAGCATTTTGGAGAATGATATCTTGGGGGTCCTGGATTCAATACACTACCTATCAGCCTAAATTTGGCTTCCAGGACCTCCCGACTACATTTCCCCACATCGTTGGTGCCTATGTGCACCACGACAGCTGTCTCCTTCCCAGCACTGCCTAAGAGCCTATCTAGACACTGCGTGATGTCCACAACCTTCACACCAGGCAGGCAAGTCACTGTGCAGTCAACATGCTGTTAACAAACCCATCTTTCTGTACCTCTAATGATCGAAACACCCACTACAAGGAGGCTCCCATCCCGCAGAGGAGTATCCCCTGTGCGAGAGGATATGGGCTCATCTTCCACAGAAGGGTTCCTTTTTAAAGGAGCATTTCCCTCTTCCTCAGACCAATGTTCTCTTTCCCTGAAACCTTCATTTTCCCTGACAGGAGTGGAGCTATCAGCCCTGGAGTGGGATGTCTCTACCACATTCCTGAAGGTCTCATCCGCATGCCTCTCTATCTTTCTGAGCTTCTCCAGATCTGCCACCTTGGTCTCAAGGGAACAAATTTGTTCTCTGAGAGTCAGGAGCTCCTTGCAACAAGCACACACCTATGACTTCTGCCGATCGAGCAAATAGTTGTGTGTGGCGCTCTGTGGAAGTGCCCCCTCCCCTGCTATCTTCATAATGGTTTTGTTGGCTGCATACAGTATTTAGTGAGAGTTTGTTAAAAGGATAGGTATCAGCTGTAATGGTCAGCTATTTAACTGTCCATATATCCTTTCTCAAGAATATGAGGGAGAGATCTGTAATTATATGAGGAAGGAATTTGTACTTACTTTCTCTTCTCCACCGAGTTCCTTGTGATCACAGGGACTTGTTGCAGGCTCCCCCGCACACTTCCTGCAAAACTCCCGCAAAACTCCAATGCCCTGTTTGCTATCCCTGTCCACTATGCTGTTTGCTATGGTCTTGGACCTTCACCTCTTATGTAGAGGGTAGACTTCAAACTGAGACACAGGATGTGGGTCAAAGGAATGTGGGGCCTCTCACAGCCTTAGCTGGCTACACCCCCTCCAGGCAGGGACAAACAAAAACACTGGAGTTTGCTAGCCCTGGCAAATGTTAGCCTTGGCAAATCACACACATACAGACTGGAACTTATCCCTTAAAGAGAAACCGGCCCCTCAAAATCTCCCCTCTTCCTGTTAGTCAGTTTGAAGGGGGGAAGGCTAGATGTTGTTCTTTTTAGAAAAGCTTGTTTGTTTGTTTAGAAAAGTTTTGCCTTGTGTATTCTGAAAGAACCTTTGAAGAAACAGAAGAAGTAGTTATAGAGGAAAAAGAAGAAGCCTGTTGCATAAGGGGCAGTATGGTGAAGAGACCTCTTGAGCTTATAATGAAGAGGAAAACATAATCTTCTCCAGGATGAATAAGATGGCTGGACAATCACAAGTCTTGGACTAAACAATGAACACAGAACACCTGACAAGAGAGACGCTGCTCATGGTACAATGGTGAAACAAAGAGGCAGTTCTTTTCACAAAGATTACTTCATCTGCCAGCTCAGTTGTTTCCTTAAAGAGAGGAGAAAGGCTCTTCTGTACAAAGGCTGCTATTGCTAATATTTCCCTTGTTGTTGTTGTTTTAAATCCTGATCTATGGTCTGCCTCTTTCTTTTTCTTCCTAGAGCAAGTTGTAGAATCCCTAACCTAACCTAACCTAACCTAACCTAACCTAACCTAACCTAACCTAACCTAACCTAACCTAGCATGAACTCAGCCTCTCTGCAGTGGCTGCGTTTCAGTTTTATAAAATGTAAATATTACCACCATCATATGTTATAATTGGTAAGGTAAAAAATCAGTTTAGCAGAGCTTCATCTGCCTATAGTATTTTTTTCCTTTAAAATTTTATTGATTTTAACAATATCTTGAAAATCTCATTACATCAAACATTAAACAAAAAATTGACTTCCAACTCACCAATCAGTACGAATCACTAACTATACAATTAACCCTTGCTATAATAATTCAAAACATATATCCTATAGCTTACCAAACTCGATTTTAGTCTACTCAACCTGCTAATATTACAAAATTTCAAACCCTGTTGAATAATCAATATTAAGAAAATAGTTCTTTAGGTACAGTAAGAATGGTTTCCAATCTTCTTTAAAAGCTTCCAAATTTTGATCTCTTATCAGTACTGTAAGTTTTGCCATCTCCGCATATTCCAAAATTTTTATCAGCCAATCTTCTTTTGAGGGCAGTTCATTGTCCTTCCATTTCTGTGCATATACTATTCTGGCCACTGTGGTTGCATACATGAAGAATGTTAAATTTCTTGTGGAAAACTCTCCTTGTGTTATTCCCAGCAGGAAGGATTCTGGGCTCTTAGGAAATGTCATTTTAAAATTTTTTAAAAACTCATTATATATCATGTCCCAAAAGGCCTTTGCCTTCCTACAAGACCACCACATATGAAAAAAAAATTCCTTCACAATGTCCACATTTCCAACATTTGTTTGAAACATTTTTATACATTATCGCCAATTTTTAGGCGTCAAATACCACCTGTACATCATCTTATAATAATTTTCTTTTAAAGTGTAACATGCAGTGAACTTTAAATCAGTTTTCCATAATTTTTCATAAGCTACCATATCTATATTATGACCCACATCTTGAGCCCATTTTATCATAGTTGTTTTAACCACTTCATCTCTTGTCTCCTCCAAAAGCAACAACCTATACATCTTGGACACTAATTTTTCATCATTTTCACATAGCTCCTTCTCAAATCTCGACATTTGATCCTCAAATCCAAGTTTGAAATCCTTCTTAAAAACTTCATTTAACTGATGGTACTGAAACCAATTACTGACCAAATTTTGTACTTCAATTAGATTTTTTAACTTACAGACCTTTTCTTGAAAACACATCTGCCTATAGTAATTGTGAAATGAATTCATTAACATAGAAGATGGACTATCATTAGCTGATCAGATGTGAAAGCCACAGAAAAAATCCACTGTATAGAAAGAACTCTGAGACCAAGACATTCACATCTTAATTTTAGCTTTTGTATATTTCACATGATAAATACCCAAATGTTATAAGTTCAGAGCTACAGATAAATATGCAAATCAGTCTGACTAGGCAACAGAAAAGTAATTATCAGTTTCAGGTCAAGTCACTGAGTGGAACACTTGAAAGGTAAAAGCTGGGGGAAAAAATATAACCGTTGACAGGGAGAAGAAATATACAGATATGAAAGCAGATGATACAGCCACTTTGCTGAAGCAAAGCAGGTGTCCAAATGAGAAAATGCTTGGAAATCTGAATACAGTTGGGGAATTCCCAGAATTCCACTATAGGCATACTGACTTTGAACCTGAAATTTCCACCAAAGTCTCCACAGTAGATTATACAACACTATCATGACTATCTTGATTTGCATGTTTTGTTCTATTCCCCTTTAAAACCATCTATCTTAATGGCCAATACCACATTTTGTGGCAGTGATTTCTAGAAATTGTGTGTTATGTGATGAATAAGAATCTAGACCAAGCAGTCCATTGGCTGTCCCATCCAGTAAGTGAACTAAGCCCAGTTTTGGGTGCAAAGCCAGAAAGGTTGGTGACAACCTGGGTCATGTGGGACCCAGGGTCACAGCCCTCGGCCTCTCTCTATGACCTCTGCCCATGCTCTTGTGGCAGAAGTGGCAGGCAGGTGACAAGGGAAACCCGCCTGCTTCGCCTCCTCACCACTGCCTCCAACCTCCACCTTGCCCATCACCCACCCACCCACCTCACCACCACTAATTCCACCCACTGCTTTCATGGCAAATGGAGGCAGAGGTGGCAGTGGTGAGGAGGGCGGGTGAGCACCAGGTGTCCCCCATTACTCACTCACCTGCCCTCCTCACCAGGTAGAGGCAGTGGCAGTGAGGAGGGCAGGTGTGCACTCCCTGTCACCTGCCCAGCCTCCTGCCCGTCACCTGCAGCAGAGGCTGTGGCCAGGGATGTGTCCGCGTGGGTTTTGCCTGGGGTGCCCCACAGCTTTGGGTCAGCCCTGAAGCAGCCCAAACTAAGCTCCCCAGTTTTCAAGAGACATACCATGCAATAACAGTCTCTGGATCTTAGAACCAGCTAATCAGTTCTCTCTCTCTCTCTCTCTCTCTCTCTCTCTCTCTCTCTCTCTCTCTCCCTGGTGGTACTTGGGAAACAGCTTGTATGTGGTAAACCAGCACATGCACTAATATAGCTACAGTGTTTGGTATATGCTGGGAAAGTGACAGCTATACTTGGGTACAGCTGAGTTCCCACAGAAGTGTCCCCATATATGATCAGGGCACATCCATAATGGATGATAGGCCATGGTCACTCATGTGTAAGAGAAAGTGACTCTTGAAAACTGACCATTAGATTTTTATGGTAAGAAAGAATGGTCAAGGTGTAAGTTTCCAAATTTAATCCTAGAAACTGCTACACTAATTTCCGGCTAAGCTACAGCAACACTGAGACTCACTGCTAGTAGTGCTATGCAAGTATTCTACCTTCTTTATATCTATTTAGGAGCTTGTCTATTTGAACCTTCCCCCAAAGCAAGGACCATAATATATGTTAGCAGTGCCCCGAAGCTTTCCCAGGAACCTTCGCAGATTGCAAGCTTTACTGTGGGAGAAAATAGTTTAAGTGAATGTGAGTTAGGATGAGAGCATATGCACATTCAAGCGTACACGACTATAAATCATGGAGAGACCATGTTTACTCCTTTACTGATGGAGCTACACTGGCTGCCAATAGGTTTCCAGACAAAATACAAAATGCTAGTTATAACTTATAAAGCCCTAAACGGCTTAGGCCCTGGGCAGTGGCGTAACTATAGGGGGGGCAGGGGGGGCACGTGCCCCAGGCGCCACCCTGGCAGGTCACGTAGGGGGGCGCCAAAAGGTGGTCTCCCCCCCCCACCGCCCTCCCCTGGATCGCCCCGAGTGGCGGCGGGGCCGGGCGTGCTGAGCCTGCCATTTTTAAAAGCGCTGACTGATTTTCAACTGGCTTTTTTGACCCGTTGCCGTTGCCGCCTACAGGCTCACCCCACACGCCGCTCTGATGCTTGCCCGCCTTTGACCCCGCCTCCCTGCGCCCAACAGCTCCCACTAGAGAGAAAAAAGGGCAAGGAAGCTCCACCCCGCCCGCAAGCTCTCCACTTTCCTGGGCGTCGGCGTCGTCCCCACTTTGCTCTCTATGTTCAGCGTGGTGCTTTTCCTGCGCCTCGGTGAGTGGTGCTTCCCCTGTGCTATGTCCATAGCGCCCCCCGCTCCTGCTTAGGGGCCCTGGGGAGCGAGCTGAAGAGAGCTAATGCAGGCAGGGAGAGGCTTAGGGGCCTCTTGCTCCCTCCCCCTCCCCGGGTTCTCCTCTGATCGCCCCTGCGGGAAACGCCTTTTTTATTTTTTACATTTTACTTTTACTTTACTTTTACTTTTTGCAAGTAAAGGGCCCGTCGGGCTAAGGTCACACGCCTTGGCTGACAACGTGTAGCTAGCTTGGGGCTCCGGGCAAGGGAAGGAGGGCGGTGGGGAGTAGGGACCTCCCGTCGTGGGGTTTGGCGTGTGACATCAACTGCTGTGCGCCGCTCTGACGCGGTGCGGTGAGGAAAGGTGTGGAAGTGTGGACTGGAGTGCGAGGGCGAGCCTTTCCTGCGGGCTGCCAGATCAAGAACTGTTCTGGGGATGGGGATGTGGACCCGCTCTCTTTGATGCGCTTGGAAAGAGACCCGGGAAAGCACAGCCGCCCTTGGAGTGCGAGGAGGCGGCTGATCGATTTGGGCAGTTCAGGGGCCATTTCCTCCCAGTCACCAGCATCTCCCTTCACTCTGCTTGGAGTATTCCAGCCATGGTCGCCAGACAGTGCTAACAGACAAGAGAAATAGTTTGAAACAGCAGCCCTCTAGATCTCTTCTTCGGGCGTTCCTCCTCGCTGTTCTTGGGTTTTCTTTTGTTTAGTGCTTAGGAACTTAGGAGGCTGAAGGACATTAGGTAACGCTGGGGAGAAAGTTGCCTTCGCCTCACTTATGGGACGGGGTCCATGGCTCTGAATTTCCTGCCTCAACCGATACGGGAGACAGTAGCGGCCACAGTTCAAGAGCAGATAATCAGAGGGTGATCTATCAGGGTATATTTTCTTTTCCCCTTGCAGGTTTTTACATGTGCAAATAGGTCACCCCAAAATATAGGAGACCGGGGGCGCTCGCCTGCCTTTGATCCCGGCTCCTTCCCCCGCCTCCCTGCACCCAACAGCTCCCACTACAGAGAAAAAAGGGCAAGGAAGTTGTTACAAGAAGTTTAGGCTGTGAGCGACGATTCTATGCAAAAGCTCCACCACACACTCTGTATGTGTAGCGATGATCTTCACAGCATGCAGTAATTAATTGGGGCAGGCTCGCTGGTTTTGCCTTCTGTGAATATGCAGACCAGCGCGAGGAAGGTGCTTAGAAGGGGAGAGCTCTGAGCGCTTAGGAGCGGGGGAGGGACAGGGAATGTCCGAAAGGAACGAGGACTGGAAGAAGGGCAAGAGAGTTTGTTGGGGTCGCTGCTGGAGGCAATGAGCAGTTCAAGCATCTATGCCTTTTAGACAGGCGGGCCCCCTTCTTTACAAGCTTAGCCTTAAGGTAGCCTGCCCCCCAGCTGCTGTTTTGCAGCAGGAAGCAAAGAAAACCAACGAGAAACTTCTTCCTTCCTGGAGCGCTGCTTGGGCTACAGCAGCAGCCCATATGTCTCCCTCCTCCCATCATCCTCTTTGGGAAGCTGCGCTGCTGCTCAAGTGGGAGAGGTAGGTGTCCGTTCTCCTGTCAGTGGGGTGGTGGGTTTTGCCTCTTGATGGATGTGCCCTCCCACACACACACCCCTGCTTTCGCTTCTAAAGCCGCCCCTTTCTGCTGTCCACTTGATGGGATCGTTTCCTCTCCCCACACCCCTCTTGCGTCTATGTTTTCCTCCGTGCTTCGCCTCAGCCTAGACTCTGCTTCTCGTTTCTTAGAATTGGATTTGGGTTTTGTGTGTAGGACGAAAGGGTTTTCGTCTCCTGCCCTGTCCTCCTCGCTCCCCTCAATAACTTGCAAAAGCTGCCTAGTACTGCCATGATTGTCAACAATATCTGGGAAATTGTGTGTGTGTGTGAGTGAAGGAGGCATGAAGTTCCTAATTGCAAAACTTCTAATGAGTTTCTCCTGCTCCTTGAAAGGGACATAATTCTAGCCAGAGAGAGAGAGAACTTAGTATGTGGCTGCACAGGCCAAAAGGTTGGTGAGCCCCCAGATTGTCAGATCAACTAAAATGTTGGCTACTGAATCATGTCCTTGTACATAGCTGGTGAACCAGCTGCACCAGAGAAGTGGTGGTTTTTGCTGTGCCTAAATGTTGAGTTGCAAGGCTGACAACAAAAAGGAAAGGTGGACAACCTCCAAACTAAAAAGCTAAAAGGTCTACTCTAAAATGTATCAAAAGCATACCAGTTGCCGTGAACACTATATTTGAGAATATTTTGTAGAATAGTCTATATTTGCCATAAAACTATTCTGTGGAAGGTTTTGTGTGTGTGAATTTTAAGTGCCACTTAGTATTCATACAGAGAGGCTTGGTAATATTAAATGTTATACAAATGTTGGATTCCTGTAACTAGCTGCAAACAATGGGCAGCATCCAAGCAAAGATTTGTCCAAGTGGAATGCTTCTGCTTGTGCATGGAGGCGGGAAGGTGATTTTTACCAATTCTCCCTTTTCCTCTGAAGCTTTTTGTGCCTGCCAGAAATATGTCTGTGAGAGTTGAGGGACCCTCTGGGATATTTTTTAGTTGTAGTCTGAGTGTCCAGTACTTTCTGTATACCGTACAATTAGATGTGCATAAATGTCTATGATGTTTAATTAGAGAACACTAGAAAGAACAGAGCTCAAACGGAGCGGTGTTATTTTTGGTAATTTTTGTAATTTTTTAATTTTTAAAATAAAAGTTTTCTGAAACATGTGTGTCAGTCAGATGTATGTTGGGGGGGGCGGGGGTGCAATTTCAGTGCTTGCCCTAGGCGCCGTTTTCCCTAGTTACGCCTCGAAGCTGCCATATACTGAGTAGACCCTTGGTCTATCTAGCTCAGTATTGTCTACCCAGTCTGGTAGCAGCTTCTCCAAGGTTGCAGGCAGGAGTCTCTTACAGCCCTATCTTGGAGATGCTGCCATGGAGGGAACTTGGGACCTAGATGCTCTTCCCAGAGTGGCTCCATCTCCTGAGGGGAATATCTTCCAGTGCTCACACTTCTAGTCTCCCATTCAAATGCAAACCAGGGTGGACCCTGCTTAGCTAAGGGGTGGCGGGCGCGGCGGGGGGGGGCGCAATTTCAGTGCTTGCCCCGGGCGCCGTTTTCCCTAGTTACGCCTCTGGCCCTGGGTATCTAAGAGAGCGTCTTCTTCACTACGATCCCCAGCGTCCATTGACGTCATCCGAGGAGGTTCGTCTCCAGTTACTGCCAACTCATTTGGTGGCTACACAGAAACGGGCCTTCTCAGTCACTGCCCCGAGATTATGGAATGCACTCCCTGCTGAGATATGATCCTCCCCATCTCTGGCAATTTTCAAAAAACATCTGAAAACAAGCTTTCTCAGCTTCCTAATATTTTGGGGGTTTTAATCTCTGGGTTATTTTTAAATTGTTAAAGTTCTTTTACGTTTTGTATATGTTTTTAACAGGTTTTATGCTATTGTTAACCGCCCAGAGACGAAAGTTTGGGGCGGTGTACAAATTTGATAAATAATAATAATAATAGTAATAATAAATTGGAGGAAATCTGGGTCATTCACAAATGGAACCTTCTGCTTCATCCTCATCATCATCTTGCTTCTGTTGCCCAGAACCCATCCAGCCTCTTACAAGTGTTGAAGCAGCTCAGGAGGAACCCAGTGCAGTCTCTCACCTTGCCAACCTGCTAGCAAGACAAGCAGTGGGGCAACACAGCTTCTCTCTCAATCTGCCAGTGAGACAGAAGTAGGGTGGAGAGTAGTGAGAGAGCCAGCGTGGTGTAGTGGTTAGAGTGCTGGACAAGGACCGGAGAGACCTGAGTTCAAATCTCCATTCAGCCATGAAACTAGCTGGGTGACTCTGGGCCAGTCACTTCTCTCTCAGCCTAACCTACTTCACAGGGTTGTTGTGAAAGAGAAACTCAAGTATGTAGTACACCGCTCTGGGCTCCTTGGGGGAAGAGTGGGATAGAAATGTAATAATAATAATAATAATAATAATAATAATACCCCCAGTGAGGCACTACCTTGGCGTGGTTGTGGGGCTTGCATGCTCTGAGGAAGGTGAGAGCTATGCCAGAGGTCCAACCATACTGGACAGGTCTCACCAGAGGAGCCAGACAAAGAGTGCCTCTCCCATCAACAATATGGTGAGACATAACTTTAATAAATCTATACCGGATTGGTCGTCATCTGGGTCAACAAGGACCGCGCCAGGTGCTGGAGTCACTGGACATCTGGTGGCAAGTGGGCAACAGGACTCAGGATCTTCAGTTGAACAACCAGGGCTGAAGACAGCAAAGTTACTGGAAGAAACGTTGCTTAACCGAAAAAATATAAGAAAAATGCCAACACGGAAATAATGATCTGCTATTACAAGTCTAGTCCAACTAGAAGAGGTTATTTAAAAAGAATGTACCAAATTTGGAAAGAGAAGCATCCAGATACAGAAATAACAGAACAAAGGCTAGCAGACCAGAGAAGATTCATAATAAGAAATAACGTATTCACAGGAGTTGAGCTGGAAGAACTGCAAAGAGCAATACAGGCTCAAGATATGGAAGAAGAATTACCACCAGCTGAAGCAGTTGCTCAGGCGCAGGTGGAGGAGGTGTTGTAAATAGAGGATACCACTGTTGCTGAACTGTTTCAAAATCAAAACCAGGCAACCTCCCCTTTACCTTCACCTCAAAAACTCAAATGCTGTTTAACAGAAAAGCAACAAGAACTAAAGCAAAAAATAACTGAGCACATGAACCAAACAACCACCAGGGTTCAACTTCCAGCTCTAAAAACAGTTGCCAAAAGACAACTTGCTCAGGTATTAAAATATGTCAATGCTGCACTTGCAGAAATAACAACCAATAATTTGCAAGAAACCAACCAACTCATGTACAGTGCAGCAACAATAACAACACAAGAGCTCGGATATAAGATCAATGGACCTGTAAAAAAAGAAAGGAGTACATTACCTAAATGGAAGATTAGATTAGAAAATAAAATCTCCAGGCTTAGATCAGATGCTAGTACATTGAAAGATATGAAAGACAAGAAGCTGAAGAATGAAAACACCAGACAGTATCTGATCCAAAAATACCACCTAGATTCAAGGAAGATTAGAGAAGTCCTGGAAATAATAAAGCAGCAAATAACAGCAGTGTCAAAGAAGATTAGCAGATATGAAGCCAGAACTACACAACACAGGCAGAATCTCCAATTCCAGTCGAATCAGAGACGTTTCTACCAAAGCATAGAAGGAGAAACTGCAAGAAACATAGAAACACCAAATAAAGAAGAAACAGTGCAATTCTGGGGGAAATTATGGGACAATCCAATAGATTATAATAAAAAAGCAGGCTGGATGAAAGAGGTCGAAAAATGTAACCAACAAATGCAAGATCTAATAATAACACCAGAATTAATAAGTGAAAGAGCAAAGAAAATTAAAAATTGGACTGTGCCAGGCGACGATGAACTGCATGGCTTTTGGCTTAAACACCTAACAAGCCTTCATAAACAACTATCAAAACAGTTCAATCACATTTTGCAAGGAGGTGATATTGAACAATGGCTAACAACTGGGAAAACTCATCTCATCATGAAAGACTCAGCAAAAGGTGCATTTCCAAGTAATTATAGACCGACAACCTGTCTGCCAACCATGTTCAAATTATTAACTGGAATAATAGCAGATGAAGTGATGCAACACTTATTAACTAAAAAACAGGTTCCAGTTGAACAGAAAGGAAATTGCCCGAACACCAGAGGAACAAAAGAACAGCTGCTGATTGACAAAATGATTTTAGAAAATTGCAAGAGAAGAAAAACCAATCTAAGTGTTGCCTGGATTGACTACAAGAAAGCCTTTGATTCATTGCCTCACACATGGATACTAAAATGTTTAGAAACAACTGGTGTCAGCAAAAACATTCAGATATTGCTATAAAACATTGCTATAAAAAGCAATGAGCATGTGGAGTACACAGTTGACAATCAATGGTGAGACACTTGGACAGGTTAGCATTAGAAGAGGCATTTTCCAAGGGGACTCACTATCCCCTCTGTTGTTTGTAACCACCATTACCCCACTTTCACAAATACTAAACAAAACTGGCCTCGGATATCAAACATCTAAAACATCAAGTAAAATCAACCATCTGCTGTACATGGACGATCTGAAGTTGTATGGAAAGTCCCAGTCAGAAATCGAATCACTGATAAACACTGTCCGTATATTCAGTAGCGATATAGCAATGGAGTTTGGACTAGACAAGTGTGCTGCATTAATAATGAACAGAGGGAAAATAAGAAAAACAGAAGGAATAGAACTGCCCAATGGAAGCAACATCATGAACCTGGAAGAGAAAGAACATTACATATACTTGGGCATTTTCCAGGCTAATAACATTGCACACACTGAAGTTAAAAGAAAAATAGGAAGTGAATAGATCAGGAGAGTTAGAAAAATCCTCAAATCCAAACTCAATGGTGGGAACACCAGCATACAAGCCATAAACACCTGGGCTATACCTGTTATCAGATACACTGCAGGAATAATAGACTGGACCCAGGCAGAGCTAGAGACGCTAGATCGTAAGACCAGGAAAATCATGACCATCAATCATGCTCTGCACCCCCGCAGTGATGTCGATAGGCTATACCTCCCTCGTAGCTCAGGTGGAAGAGGAATGCTGCAAGTCCATCAAACAGGAGGAGAAAAAAGGCCTTGAAGAATATATAAAGGACAGTGAAGAAGATGCACTTCAAATGGTCAATAATGAGAAACTATTCAACACCAATGAAAGAAAGCAGGCCTACAAGAAAGAACAAGTCAAGAACCAAGCAGGAAAATGGAAAAATAAGCCCCTGCATGGTCAATATTTGCACAATATAAGTGGAAAATCAGACATCACCAAGACCTGGCAATGGCTTCAGAATGGCAACTTGAAGAAAGAAACAGAGGGTTTAATAGTGGCTGCACAAGAACAGGCACTAAGAACAAATGCAATAAGAGCAAAAGTAGAAAAATCAACCACAAACAGCAAGTGCCGCCTTTGTAAAGAAGCAGATGAAACAGTGGACCACCTAATCAGCTGTTGTAAAAAGATCGTACAGACTGACTACAAACAAAGGCATGACAAAGTAGCAGGGATGATA
Source organism: Hemicordylus capensis (assembly GCF_027244095.1). Classification (NCBI taxonomy): domain Eukaryota; kingdom Metazoa; phylum Chordata; class Lepidosauria; order Squamata; family Cordylidae; genus Hemicordylus; species Hemicordylus capensis. The sequence continues at coordinate 122,283,440 of NC_069659.1, forward strand.
CACTGGAACATCTGCAAAAAATACAAGCTACCTGTAGCCAAAAATTGGTGGGACCATAAAATTGAAAAAGTTGAAGAAAATGAAGATGTAAAAATATTATGGGACTTCCGACTACAAACAGACAAACATCTGCCACACAATACACCAGATATAACTGTAGTCGAGAAGAAAGAAAAACAAGTCAAAATAATCGACATAGCAATACCAGGGGATAGCAGTATAGAAGACAAAGAAATAGAAAAAATCACCAAATAAAAAGATCTACAAATTGAAGTCGAAAGGCTGTGGCAGAAAAAGACCAAAATAATCCCAGTGGTCATTGGCGCCCTGGGTGCGGTTCCAAAAGACCTCAAAGAGCACCTCAACAGCATAGGGGCTACAGAAATCACCATCAGCCAATTACAAAAAGCAGCTTTACTCGGAACAGCCTATATTCTGCGACGATATCTATAACCATTGACAATAAAATTCTGGCATCCCAGGTCCTTGGGAAGGACTCGATGTCTGGATAAAACAAACCAGTCAATAACACCTGTCTGACTGCGTAAAATAAATTAATAATAATAATAGTAGTAGTAGTAGTAGTAGTAGTAGTAGTAGTATTCTCCAAGTCTCTCAGGCAGAGTGCAGTTGCAAATGAGCGCTGCCCATCTTGCTGGCAGGTCAGCGAGATGAGGGGCTGCATGGATACCCTCTTCTCTCGCTGGAGAGAGAAGCTGAGTGCTACCCTGCTGCCTGGTTCACCAGCACCATCATTATATGACTGGCATAATTGCTGGAAATAAGATTCGACTTTGTACATGCAGCTAACACATCATATGCACAGTATATTGCTGCTCGTTTACATTTGATTCTTTTTTCACTCTCCATACCCATATTGCTCTCATTTAGACATATGGATCACAGTTGCTCGAACATTTGGCTCACCTCTTGTGCTTTACTCCTCCTAAACCTGATTCTCAGTTTGCAGATCTGCTGGCATTGCTGCATCTCTGTCTTGTATTGCAATAGCCTATTGACTTTGTATTTCCTAATACAAGACACTTGCAACTTATTCTGCACTTGCCAGCTATAGACAAGGCAAGCTGTGAATGAATCTCTCTGCAGACATTATTAAGACCAATAATAATAACAATATATTTTTTTAAAATGGAGCTGAGTCATGAATTGCCCTCTAGGGAGTCTCATACTACTGAAGGTAAAATGTCTTTCTGATTGACATTTTGAGTTTAGGGAAAAAACAGCTGGTGGAACAAAATTTAATTACTTTCAGTTCCTTATCTGCAGACTCATTTAAATGCTAAGGCATTTTGTAGTGGCGGTGAGGGTGGTGACTTCCATCAGTTATTTATCATATTTTATTTATTTATCATATTTATATACCACCTGATAGGCGTATCTCAAGGCGGTGTACATAATTCAAAACAATATAAAACAGAAAACATCAATTGCACAGAATAAAAAGTGAAAACAATCTCATAGGCAAAATACAAATAGATAGTCTAAAATTAATTTCAGGTAAAAGCCTGAGAAAACAGGTATGTTTTGAGGATCTTTCTAAAAGCAATCAGAGATGGATGCGCTCTTATTTTGACAGGGAACATATTCCAAAGCCCAGGGGCAGCCACAGAGAAGGCCCAGTCCCAAGTCACGACCAAACAAGCTGGTTGCAACTGTAACTGGACCTCCCCAAATGATCTTAATAGGCGGCTGGGTTCATGACAAATAAAGCACTCTCTTACGTATCATGAAGTCAAACCGTTAGGGTCTTTATAGGTAATAACCAGAATTTTGTATTTTGCTCAGAAACATATTTCTAGCCAGTGAAGTTCTTTCAGCATTGGTGTTATAGGGTCTCTTTGAGTCATCCCAAGGACCAGTCTGGCTGCCGCATTCTTGTACCAATTGTAGTTTCCAGACTATGTACATGTGCAGACCCATGTAGAATGCATTACAGCAGTCAAGCCTGGACATTACCAGCATATATACCACTGTTTAAAAGCCATTTAGCCAGGATTCCGGGCTGGCTATGGTGTGGAGATTGCCTTGGTCAGCCTGATGAATGATCTCCAACTGGGAATGGACAGCGGAAGTGTGACTCTGTTGGTCCTTTTGGACCTCTTGGCAGCCTTTGATTCTATCAACCATAGTATTCTTCTGGAGCGTCTGAGGGGGTTGGGAGTGGGAGGCACTGCTCTGCAGTGGTTCCATTCCTACCTGTCGGGCAGGTTCCAGATGGTGTCCCTTGGAGAATGTTGTTCTTCAAAATCTGAACTTTTGTATGGTGTCTCTCAGGGCTCCGTATTGTCTCCGATGCTGTTTAGCATCTACATGAAACCACACTGGGAGATATCATCAGGAGATTTGGTGCAGGGTGTTATTAGTATGTTGATGACACCCAAATCTATTTCTCCATGTCAGCATCATCAGGAGAGGGCATAACCTCCCTAAATGCCTGTCTGGAGTTAGTAATGGGCTGGATGAGGGTTAACAAACTGAGACTGAATCCAAATAAGACGGAGGTACTCATTGTGCGGGGTCGAAATGCAGGAGATGATTTTGATCTGCCTGTCCTAGATGGGGTCAAACTTCCCCAGAAGCAACAGGTATACAGTCTGGGGGTGATTCTGGATTCTGGAGGCAGTGACCGGAGGTGCCTTCTATCAGCTTCGGCTGATACACCAGCTGCGTCCGTTTCTGGAGACAGATGACCTCAAAACAGTGGAACATCTGCTGGTAACCTCCAGATGCGCTCTATCTGGGGTTGCCCTTGTACGTAGTCTGGAAACTACAATTGGTTCAGAATGCGGCAGCCAGGCTGGTCTCTGGGTCATCTAGGAGAGACCATACTACTCCTGTATTGAAGAAGTTACACTGGCTTCCGATATGTTTCCAGGCAAAATACAATGTGTTAGTTATAACCAATAAAGCCCTAAACAGCTTGGGCCCTGGGTATTTAAGAGAACGTCTTCTACGTTATGAACCTCACCGCCCATTGAGATCATCAGGAGATGTCCATCTGCATTTGCTACCAGCTTGTCTGGTGGCTACTCAGGGATGGGCCTTCTCCGTTGCTGTCCCGAGGCTTTGGAATGTGCTCCCTAGTGAAATAAGAACCTCCCCATCTCTGACAATTTTTAAAAAGTCTTTAAAGACACATCTATTCATCCAGGCTTTTACCTGGTACTGTTTTGATTGTTTTTAATGTTGTTATAGAATATTGTTTTAAATTTTTTAAATTGTTGTGGTTTAGATTTCTTGTTTTTATTTTTAACCAGTGTTTTAATGTTGTTTTTATCTTGTTGTGAACCGCCCAGAGACGTAAGTTTTGGGCGGTATAAAAATATGTTAAATAAATAAATAAACAAACCTCCAGAAATAGGTGTAGTTGTTGTATTAGCCAACGCTGATAAAAAGCACTCCTGGCCTCTGCTTCAACCTGAGAATCCAGAGAGTTTGGGATCCAGGAGCACTTCCAAGCTACATACCTGATCTTTAAAGGGGAGTGTAACCCCATCCAGAACAGGTAGCTCTAAACCATCTTGAGCCCCAAAATCAGTATCTCCATCTTATTTGGATTCAATTTCACTTTGTTATTCCTCATCCAGCCCATTACTGTCGCCAGTCAGGCAGTTAGAGAAGCTATTCCATTTCCTTATGAGGTTGATATGGATAAATAGATCTGGGTGTTATCAACATATTGATAAAATTCTGCTGCAAATCTCCTGATGATCTGTCTCAGCAGTTTCAAGAGCACTGGAGACAGTATGGAGCCTGAGAAACTCATACTTTAGTTCTCACTTTGTGGAGCAACAGACTCCAAGTGACATCATCTGGAATCTACCAGAGGCGTAGTAATGGAACCGTCATAAAACAGTGCCACCCATTATCACCTCCCTCAGGTGACCCAGAAGGATACCATGGTTGATGGTATCAAAAGCCACTGAGATATTCAAAAAGAACAGCAAAGCTACACTCCCATTGTCAGTAGCCAATTGGAAATAATCCACCAGGCTGACCAAAGCAGTCCCAACCCCATAGCCCACACGAAAGCCAGTTTGAAATGGGTGTAGATACTCTGTATCATCCAAAACTGTATGGAGCTGTGAGGCCACCACCTGCTGTCACCTTGCCCAACCATGGAAGATAGGAAATGGTTCTGTAATTAGCTAACTAAATGTAAAGAAGACTAAACTAATGACAATGGGTACAACAACCAGCCTCATAATTGATAATGAAGATATTGAAGTGGTGGATAGCTTCTGCCTTTTAGGATCGACCAGCAACAGTAAAGGATCCAGCAGTCAAGAAATACGCCACAGACTAGCACTTGGTAGGGTTGCAATGAAGGCCTTGGAAAGGATATTTAGATGCCATGATGTGTCTATATCTACAAAGATTAGAATAGTTTGGACAACAGTGTTTCCTATGACACTATGGATGTGAAAGCTGGACTTCGAAGAAGCAAGATAGAAAAAGTATTGACGCTTTTGAACTTTGGTGCTAGTATCCTCAAAAGAAGACTTTTGAGGCTACCATGGACAGCCAGGGAAACAAACAAATGGATCATAGAACAAACCAATCCAGAATTTTCACTTGCGGCACAAATGACCAGGCACAAACTATCATACTTTGGACACATTATGAAAAGACCCAGCTCCCTTGAGAAGTCCATAATGCTTGGAAAAGTTGAAGGAAAGAGAAGAAGAGGATGGCCAGCAACAAGATTTGGGGGGGTAGGGCAGAACCCTCCCTAGAAGGGGCTGAGCATTGTGTCTAAGGCAATCCCAAAATCAGGAGTAGCACAATTCACCAACAAGGGCTTATAATAACACTTTAAAAGAATCAAGAGTATGCAATAAGTAGAATTGTCTTTTAATAAAGTAGATTGAGAGAGAGAGAGAGAGAGAGAGAGAGAGAGAGAGAGAGAGAGAGAGAGAGAGAGAGTTTTCATTAACCTGGCAACTCGGATTCAAGCAATACAATAAAAAGAAAATAATTTTCCCCATGCATCAAACTGAACTGGTCCCTAACTTATCACTCACAGGTAGAGGCCTCCCTGATGTCGCCAGCCTCCCGGTTGTGGCCTTCCCATTTCCCCAGCAGCTTCTCAGCCAGCTGCTTCCTCAAGGCACTCTTGGGACAAAACAAACAACAAAACAAAGTTTTCTCTGCAGCTGCTGTTGCTGTCTGTGTATGTAGTTCTCAGCCAGTCCTCGTGATTGGTCCCTTGGTTATGGGAATAGCAGAAGGTTCCAAGTTTCCTCCCTGGCATTTCTAAGATAGGACTGAGAGAGATTCTTGTCTTCAACCTTGGAGAATCTGCTGCCAGTCTGTGTAGACAATACTGAGCTAGATGGCAGCTTCCTATGTTCCTATTTTTCTATTACCATTTAATGCGAGTAGACAAGTTGAGGAACAGCCCTTGCAGGTTTTGTGGCCCTTGGGCTGGGATCTGCCCCTACTTGGAGGCTGTCTGGCACCCAGAGTTGTGTGGCCTGGGTGGGGTGGGAGTTGGTTTGCCTCCCCTCAGTGGGTTTAAAGCCTCATGGTTGTGATGACGTCTGGACTTGGCACCAGGATTAATCAACAACCAGTCCTTTGCCTTGTGATGGGCAGTCCTCCTTATGAGGTTGGCCCACACAGGGGGTATCCACACTCTAATAGTAAATACTTCATTGTAGGCTATTGTAATTTATTAGTAAAAGTGGCCCTACTTCATCCAGTCACACATGTCTTGTCGTTATTGGGCTTGGGTGTGCAAAATCTCTTATTTGGGCCAAACTGGATTCCACAATTACTGCAGGTCTCATATGGAGGTGTCCAGCAACTCCTCTTATGGGATTAGATCGGACCACTTTCAGTTTGTGACTCCTAAGGATGTGGACAAACTGCTTTGGACTGTGTGTCCTACAACCTGTTTCCTTGACCCTTGCCCAAATTGGTTTATTTTATCTGGTAACTATATTATCAGAGAGGGTCTGGTAAATATTATAAATACTTCCCTAAGGGAGGACAGAATTCCCCCTTGTCATTATTAGAGCTTAGTTGAAGAAACCTGCATTGGATCCCTTTGATTGATTGATTGAGTTCCATCAAGTCGGTGTCGACTCAGCCCAGGTGCAAGATTTTACAGCAATTAAAATTGAATAAAACAACAGATAGCAGCCAAAGGGAGAAGAGCACAAAAGCAGCCAGAGTCCCTCTCCCAATCCAGAAGGGGTGGGGTGCATGTGGGGGGAAAGCTAGCTGAAATAAACTCCTATTCTAGTGTCTCTTCCAGTCACCTTATTTGCTAACCTTCCATAATGTCACATATGCATCTGAGAAGAGCTCCCATTTGTGAATGGGGAAGGGAGGAAGACAAAATGATGGAGTGGCTCACTTAGCCAAGTGAGTTCTGTCATAATAGAAATCAAATTATTATTATTATTTCTTGTTTACACAGTCAGACAGGTGTTATTGACTGGTTTGTTTTATCCAGACATCGAGTCCTTCCCAAGGACCTGAGATGCCAGAATTTTATTGTCAATGTTGTTGCTGTTGTTAAAGATATCGTCGCAGAATATAGGCTGTTCCCAGTAAAGCTGCTTTTTGTAATTGGCTGATGGTGATTTCTGTGGCCCCTATGGTGCTGAGGTGCTCTTCAAGGTCTTTTGGAACTGCACCCAGGGCGCCAGTGACCACTGGGATGATGATGATGATGGATGATGATGATCTCATTCCAGGTGCCTTCTGCGTGCATTAATGGGCTCTGAGGATTAAAGTGCTTCTGAAGGATGTCCTTTCACAAATGAAGAGGCTCTCTAACCCATTTAGAACTTATTGGGGCTTCAGTAGTCAGGAGTGCTTTCCAGCAGTTGTACTGGTGGAACCCATCTTTTTTAAACGATGCAATGCACATGTCAGGATGGACCGATTGCTAGAGCAGCAACTGTAAAGTGTTGCTGTCCTAATAGCCAGGTAAACGTTAACTAGGAAGAGATGGGTGAGGCACCACCAGTTCCCATAGGATGCTCTCCGCTGGCAGCATGTGAGTTTGCTGTTATTCCACTGCCCTGACTGCACACGCACACACCCGCAAGGCAGGCTTCACTGACTGCTGCTGGCTACAAGTGGGTATTGCCTATACTTTGAATGGCTACCATCTCGAAACAATATAGCAGATCAGCAAAGAAAGAGAAAAACCCTACCATTGAGGTCCTCTAGGACCCACTCACAGATGTGGTTAATATGGTTTCTATCTGACTGTCAGCACATGCAATACAAAGGTTTGTTGCCTACATCTTGAGTGGCTGCCATCTTGAAACATGGTGGATTGGCAAAAATAGCACCTGTCAGGGTCCTCTAGGACTCCCTCTCATGTACTGTGAATTTGGTTTGTATCAGATGGTATCAGATTCAGACACACCCAACACACACAGAGATATGGTGAAAAATTCTCCAGGAACAGCTTCAGTCAGATTTGGCAACCCTATCTAAGACCCTTGCTGTTTCAGATTTAACAAAGAAGAAAACAGAAAACAGCAAAGGACAATGAACACATGGCAAAAGTCTTTTCAGACCTTAACAAAATAAAATCTTAAGTAACAAGGGAATGAATAATTCCATTGTGCAACATGAAGGCATCAATATCTGACCAAGCTTCCTAATAAGAAGGTGTGGCGGAGAAAGACTATTTCTGCTGCCAGGCATGTTTGGCTGAACACATACACAAGTGTCAATCCTCTATTAAATTTACAATCCTTCAAAGATATGTTACCACCTTTCCTTCTGTGCTAGCTGAATGCTTATTAAAGTCTGTCGGGTTTGGGCACAGATTTGGGCACAGATGGATGTGAGGCATGTGAGCTCCAAACATATCCATAGTAAATTTCGTAGCACATTGATGTAGTACATGAAGTCAAGACAATTTCTCACTTCCCAAAAGAAGCGTAACTGCTCTGGCTGCAGCTCACAATTAATAGAATATATTAAAGATTCAGTGATAAATCAGTGACTGGAATTTTGTGCATATATTCTCTCTCATGCTACCTGTTTTGCTTATGGCTTAAGGCAGGGATTTTCAAACTATGGATCAGGATCCCACAGGGAGTCAAGCAACTTTAAGTGAGGTTGGAAGTCAGGAGGGGGCTGTTGGCAGGTGGCATCTCAGAGAAATGGGGATGGTCAGGGGTGAGAGTAATGGACAGGGAGACAGGAGTTGACATTCACCCAGCTCCTCTGCCACTGTGTTGGCTAATGGGCTAGAAGAGAAATTTCTCTAGGGAGACGAGCTCTAGTGAGTATCTCCCAAGAAGGAAGTATCTTCCAGCCCATCAACCAAAGATGCAGTGCTACTGTGCCTGCCCTTGGCTTTGGAAGTAATGGAAGAGCTAGAGAGTTGTTGGCTCTTGCCTCCCGATCTGCATCCCTGCACCTTAGAGAGGTCAGAACTGCTCTTCAGATCCACTGAAGTTCGCAACACTGTCTCTTTCTGGATTTTGGATTCGTGTGCAAGCTGTACAAAGTACAAAGAAATGAGAAAGCTATGGAAATACTGATTCCCTTTGCAACGTCCTAATCGTGTGAATCAGAATTTTAATCAGTTGCCGCTATAAAGAACAAATACTAATCAAAGATAAACTTGGAGCTCAAAATTAGATTGGCAGTCTCAAACATAAAATCCATTTTTTAAAAAAGGAGCAAGCACGCTCATCCTTTTTTTATTGAAAAGTTAAGTTTGTCTTGTCTCTACCTAATCAAATTAGCAGCTTTAAATCATAGGGGAGTCACATAACCTTATATACGTATGATTTTAGGGGATCATAAGTTTGAGAATTCCTGGCTTAAGGCTAACAGTTTGGGACCATGGTACCCAAGGACCACTTCTCCTATACGAGGTCACCCAAATGAATAAGACAGTTTCAGAAGCTCTCCTCCAGCTTCTCCTGCTGGCAAAGGTCAGATGGGTAGCGACTTAGTGGCCATGCCCCAACTTTGGAATGTCCTCCTGAAAGGATCAGCAGGTACTGATATTATTATGATTCAGGAACCAGATCATGTCCTTATTTACCAAGGCTTCAAACTGCATTATGCTCCTGTAGTTCTATTTGAATTTCCTGCTTTCATTCTCCTACACAGATATTAGTCAGTTCAGTTCACTTCATTGTGATCTTTGATCAAATATACACATTTCAATCCAAACCCAAATAAAAAGAACTTTAAGGGTAAATATTGGTACAGATATATATCTGTCTCCCTTTTGCAGGCTGCTATCTGGTGTTACAGCTCACTTTAATTGTGCTCAAATATCTTGCACCTGGGCTGGGTGGCATGATTGGTGGTGAGTGAGAGACATACTGGTTGGGCTTTTGAACTCCTGGCTCTTATTAGGGTGATCAGTACTGAAGGCACAGCTGATGAAGCTGGCTGCTAAAGAAGACTGGCCTTTGGGGATATTGAGGGCTGGGGCCAACATATGGTTCTAGACTCCTGGAAGGCAGACTCCTCCTCACTACATTGTTGTTGCCTAATAATTAGTTAGGTCTGGTATAGGTATTAGGGATGTGCACAAATCTGTTTGGAGGCCCTTTTACGGGCCTCCAAACAGGTTTGAACACCGAGGGGGTTCAGAGTTTGAGGCCAGGGGGGTGTCGTTTTAAGGGCGGGGGAGGGCATGCACACCCGGTACTACCAGCCACTTTTGGCCAAGGAAGGGGAAGGGGCAGCAGGGAGGTACGTTACTGCCCCAAAGGCTTTTAACAGCAATGAGTGCCAGTGGGGGGGAAAGCAGTGAGAGGGGTAAGTGCACCCTCCCCCACCCTTAAAGTGGCACCACTGCCGCCTTCAAACCAGCCCACTGTGGTTCTGAGAAGATCCCTAAAAGGTATGTGTCTTGGGTTTTCCAGAGATGGGGAGGTGGGGGACAACTCTGGGGCATCTATTCCAGTGGTGGTGGGAATCAACAAAGATATAGCGTTGGTTGGGGAAGAGAATTCAGAAATTTAATTGCTCCTTCCCCTTCCAGTAGGCCTACTACCTCTTCGACTTTGGAGAAAATGGCCAACAACCAACAGAACTCTGTAATGCCAGTTCAAAATAAACCTGAGGTCATCCATGGCTTGATTATGGATGAAGAAGCTGACCTGGTATGTATCAAAGAGACCTGGATGGGAGACGCTAGTGGTCCAGTTAGTCCCAGCTCCTCCAACTGGGTTACTCCGTGGTGTAGCAGGTGAGAGGATGTGGGCAGGGAAGTGGGGTGGCTGTGATCTATAAGAATACCATCTCCCTTACCAGGATCCCTGTCATGGAATTGGCCTAAATTGAATTAGTGTACCTGACCTAGGATAGATTGGGACTTCTGCTGGTGTACCAGTCACCCTGCTGCCCAGTGGGGTCTCTAACTGAGCTGATGGACCTGGTTGTGGAGTTGGCATTGGAGTGGCCCAGGTTGCTGGGGCCCAGTGTTTGTTTGGGGACTGGGTTGTTTGGAACGGTTCAGGAGTTCATGGTGGCCATGACGACTATGGGCCTATCCCAATTGGTCTCTGGACCAATACATGATGCTGGTCACACACTCAATTTGGTCTTTTTCTCTGGATCAGAGTGGTGCTCCATGAATGGGGACTCCTGTTATCTCCCCATTGTCATGGATGGATCACCATAATAAATAACAATAATAAACTTTGTTAAGCATCCCATAACAAATTGTTCTCTGGGTGGCTCACAACAGAGGATTAAAACATACAATAAAATCACATAACACATTAAATGATAACAAATTTTTAAAAGGTGAAAATAAAATACAAAGTATAATACAAAGCAGCATTAAAAACTCATTTTAAACTTAGTTAAAAAACAGATCAAATCTGAAAAGCCAAATATAAAAACTTGAATTTAAAAGGCCTGGGTTAACAAAAATGTCTTTACCTGGCATCTAAAAGAACAAAGTGATGGAGCCAGGCGAACCTCACTAGGGAGGATGTGTGGAAATGTGTTGTAATATGATCAGTCAATAGGTAGCACTTCCTGCCTGTACTTCTTGTTGAACTGGTCTCTTCCTGTTACACAATAAAGTAGTCTTAGCCTATAATGGCTGCCTTCCTCTGGGCTCTCATGACATGGTTTCAGAAGTCTGAGTTTGAATCCACAAACTTTTGAAATGGCTCACTTTCCTGCAACAGAAGCGTTCAGCTTTGACAATCCTGCTGCTTGACCAGAATGGAAAGAAAGATTTGCTTACTTCAGACTAGCTACAAAGTTGCACAAAGAAGAAGGCATTGTGCAAGTAAGTTCCCTTCTTTATGCCATGGGAAGGGAAGCAAACAGCATCTATACATTCTTTACCTTTACTGAAAAGGGTCAAAAGAATGACTATGAGACTGTCTTAGCTAAATTTGATGCCCATTTCATTCCAAAACGAAATGTGCTCTATAAGAGGGCTTGCTTTTATCAAAGGACACACAAGTCTGGGGAAATATTGAACTCTCTGAGCACTGTGACTTTGCAAATAGAAAGGAAGAATATCTAAGAGAAAGGCTTGTTCTTGGAATTCTGGATAAAGGGCTATCAGAGCAAATGCACCTCACAGAAAATTTAACTATTCATAAAGCCATTGAAATGGTAAGGCAATCAGTTAATAAAAGCACAGGTCAGAGAGCAGAGGAAACCTGAAGCCAGTTTGGAAGATATAGCCTTTACTCCAACAAGCACTAACAGCAGAACAAGCAGTTCCTTTGCAAATGCAAAATTTAAGCCTGTAGCTGTAAAGCAGTCCAGCCATTTCAAAAACACACCACAGCAAAAAAGCATGCATCCCCACTCTGCCTATACAAGATGTGGGAGGATGCTCAATATTAGAGAAATTTGTCCTGCCAGAGGAGCTCAGTGCAATAAATGTTGTGCCGTGAACAATAAGGAAAGAAATCCTAGGCCTTATACACCAAGGCCATCAGGGCTTAACCAAATGTTGTGGGTGTGCTAAGCAGACAGTATGGTGGCCCAGTATCAGAAATGACTTAAAGACCAAGGTCTCATCTTGTGATTTTTGCAGAAGGAATAGACCAACTCAATGAAAAATATTACAAAAAATAATAAAAATAAAATGGCCTTTAATTACCACACCCTTGCCTACTTGACCTTGGAAGAGACTTGCAGCAGACCTGTGTGAATTTCAAGGCCGACAGTACTTGTTCATCAGAGACTATTTTTCCAGATATATTGAGGTACTTTCCTTGTCCACAACCACATGTTGCAGTGTCATTACACAACCTAAGAACACCTTTGCCTGTTTTGGCATCCCAGAAGAGCTCGTGACAGACAATGCGCTTCAGTTTACAGCAGTGGAATTCAAGCTTTTTTGCATGCCATTTAACTATAGCCATGTTACTACGAATCCTCTCTACCCTCAAGCAAATGGGAAAGCAGAGAGGGCAGTACAGACTGCTAAAAAATGTTTGCACCAGGATGATCCACATCTTGCTCTTGGGCACGCGTGGGCACAACGGGTGCTTGCGTGCTCGCAACTTCCGGCCACTTCCGGCCGATGGGGGGAACGGGGTGGCAGGGAGGAATGCTGCCGCCCCGAGGGGCTTAAAGCTTACAGAGCGCCGGCGGGGGTGGTGGTGAGTATACCCTCCCCCGCCCTTAAAGTACTACCCCCGCCGGCGCCGAAGTGCTTTCAGGCACAAGCCTAGTCTATATAAAACAGGATGAAGATAAGTCATGGCAGACTCCTGCTACAGCTGTAGGGAGGAGAGAAACACCCAGATCATATTCAGTTGAGACGGATAGTGGAATATTCAACAGAAATCTCAGACAGCCAGTAGGTGGCACTTCCTTCTTCCTGCCTGTACTTCTTGTTGAACTCGTCTCTTCCTGTTACAAAATAAAGTAGTCTAAGCCTATAATGGCTGCTTTCCTCTGAGCTCTCATGACAGAGGCTATTCCATAAACTGGATGCCACCACCCTCTCCTTGGTAGCCACCACCTCACCTTGTTTGGCAGGGGCACCTGGAGGAGGGTCTCCAAAGAAGATCTTAATGTATGGGTAGGGACATATTGGGCAAGGCACGCTTTCAAGTAACCGAGTCCTAAGCAATTTAGAGCTTTAAAGGTTAAAACCAGCACTTTGAATTGGGCTTAGAAATGGACTGGGAGCCTTTGCAGCTGATGAAGCACTGGCATAATATGATCAAAACATCCAGTCCCAGTTAATAAATTTGCAGCCCTATTTTGTACCAGCTGCAGTTTCCGGACCATTTTCAAAGGCAGCCTCACATACAATGCATTGCAATAGTCTAAGCGAAAGGTTACCAGAACGTAACTGTGGCCTCCCACACCCAACTTGGCCAGCCTATCAGATACTATCGTCAATGGTATCAAAAGCCACTGAGAGATCCAAGAGAATTAACAGGGTTGCACTCTCCCCTTCTCTCTCTCTGCATAGCTCATCCCACAAGGCGACCAAAGCAATTTCTGTTCCAAAGCCGGGCCTGAAGCCTGATTGAAATGGATCTAGATAGTCCATTTCCCCAAGAGTATCTGGAGCTGGTCAGTCATGACACGCTCAAGCACCTTGCCGAGGAAGGGAATACTGGCCACAGGCCTATACATTCTCTGGGTCCAGACTGGGTTTCTTGGAGTAGTTGAATAATAGCTTGCTTCAATGATGCTGGGGCCACTCCCTCTCTCAATGAGGCATATAGAACCTGCTGGACCCAGCTAAAATTTCCCTCCTTACTAGATTTAATAAGCTATGAAAGTCAAGGATCAAACATGCATCATCTGGTTAAGGTAATACTTACAACAACAACCCACCTCTGAAGGGCTGAAGGACCTATTAGATTGGTCTGCCCAAGGAGGTTATTGAATCCAATAGAATTCCAAGAAGTCTTGGAAAGGTTTAGAGTTGTTTTAATAACTTGTTTTATGAGATTGAAATTCCATAAAGTGCAATAAAAACAATCCATTTTTACTTTTTAGCATACTTTCCATTAGGCTTATGAGATCACCCAGCATTCTTTGTGTCTGCATGTGTCACGGACACAAAGAATAACAGGTGATCTCATAAGCTCATCAACTTATCTTAAGCTCATCTCATCAACTTCGCAATGCCTGGACCAATATGAATAAAATCAGGTACAGCTGTAGGGACACATAGTGACACCTCAATGGCGTAGTCTGTGATGATGTCACCCACCCCATTCAAGAAGGCAGATGCATAAACTTTTGAGGCACAAGTGGGCTAACTTGTGAACCACTTAACTGATTTGAACCAAATTTGCTACAGCTGTAGGGGCACATGAGGAAACCTCAATGGCATAATTTGTGATGATGTCACCTACCCCAATCCAAGATGGTGGCTGTGTGAACCTTTGAGGTGCAAGGGGACTAACTTGTGGACTGCCTAACTGATTAGAACCAAATTTATTTAACATATTTGTATACTGCTCAAAATGCAACTCTCTGGTACAGTTGTAGTAAATGACACACTGGGACACTGTGGATGATATCCAGAGCAGCCTGACATGGATGGTGGTGATCCTATGAGCAGCTGCGGACTCAAAGGAAAATGCAGGCAGCCTTGCATTCTCCTCTTGAGAAAGCTCCTCAAAATATTTGCACTGTTGTGCAAGACGGCCATGCTTCACTGCTAGCCTCTAACAGCACAGGGGATTATTACCACCTGCATTAGGCTGCTCTAATGCAGGTAGGGTGTGCACATACTGATCTGTACACACACACAGAGTTATCCACATGTTATTATGGGTGCACATGGACTGGTTGCTGTTTTTCGGTCTGAAACTGAACCGAATTCAGACCTAACCACAGGTCCCCAAACCGATTCAGTTGAACCCACTGGCTAGGCTGGCTGAGTCTCTGAACCAGCTCAAATACACATACAATTCCTATCTGTACATTTCCTTGGTTTGGTACAATTCCTATCTGTGCTTTGCATTTGAGGGGGCCTGTACCCAAGTTAACTTTTAATATGATCTCATGTACAGTCCTTCACACAAAAACCTAGAGATGTACATATCAGGCGGTATAAAAACATGTACATGTGTACAGGCATTTGTATGTACTTACAACAGAACATTTGAATAGGGCTTAGAAATGTCAGATTTTGAACCTGGAATCTTTTACATGCAAAGCAGGTGCTTTTCCACTAGAGGTGTGCACGAATCAGATTCTACCATTCGATTCACACTCAAATCCAATCACAGAATTGTCAAATTGATTCGTCGAAAACAGCCAGCCAACAAATCACCCTCAAATCTCTTGAACCGATTTGGGTGAACTGAGTGCCATTTTAAGGCATGTTTTTCCAGACACAGCTACAAAAATGGAACTCAAAATGGTGCTGTTTTTCTGGGGAGAGCTGGCCTAGCAATTGGGGCATGTAGACTAGCCCTCCGCACTGTCTGCCCACCTCAGAGGACTGGTCTACCATAAGGATGTGCACAAATGGTTCCTGACAAACTGGTTCACCGTGAACTGGGGCCAGTTCATTGGTTTGATCATGGACTGAACCGGGAGCATTTTGGTCCATGATCAAACTGAACCAGGCTTGGTTTGGCAAACTGGTTTGGCACAATGAGGGGGCGGGGGCAGTGAGTGAGTAAGTAACAACAACAAATATTTATATACTGCTTTTCAACAAAAGTTCCAAAGCAGTTTACATAGAGAAATATGTAAATAAGATGGATCCCTGTCCCCAAAGAGTTCACCATCCATGCCTGCCAAGTAAGTAAGCTCCTTACTTGGCGGGCACAGCTGCTGGCGCTACCACTCACCCTCCTTGCGGTGAGTGGCAGCACAAGTTAGGGCAGACACGGAAATGGATCAGGCTGGGCCACTTCGAATCCAGTTCGGATTCAAGCCAAGCCAGTTCAACGCACAGCGCTAGTCTACGGGGTGGACCAGTCCTATGAGGTGTGCTGACATGCTAAGCCTGGAGCAGAGGCCTGGTCAGAAAAAAAGTTCCAAGCCGGGCTCTTTATTTTGAGGGCAGTTTGATTTGAGGTTGAATTACCGAACTGGCTCTGATACTACTAGATTTGAGGTTGAATTGAAATGCACATCTCTATCTTCCACTGAGCTACGGACCCTAACACTATACACTTGGCAGTGTTGTGCTACTTCTTACAAGCCAGCCACAAAATCCTCTCACTCATTGCCCCCTCCTCCTACCAATATTTGACAGAAACAGACCTTGCACATTCTTGGACATATTTTTGGGAAGGTCACATTACTTGGTTTTCACACTGCTGACTTTATAGCGTACCTTGAAGCCAACTATGTACTACTTATGACTCAGGCACTTTTAATCTCTCTTAAAGGAGTACTGTATATTTTTAAAAGACAGGCATTTAAAAAAACAACAACAGACAGACTGAGACAAAACAGCCCAATTTAGTGGTATTACTTTGGATTTATGTGATCAGATGATTTGTCCTCAGTGTATAATTCTAACAGGCTCTTGTTCATTTCCCCAATAACAACTTGGTGTAAGCTGATTATCAAAGACAGCAGTTTATATAGGTCATCATTTTCCAGAGGCAACAACTGGCCTGCAAGACCTGGCACACCTAGGCATTTTTGCAGCCCGCAGAATCCCTATGTGCTGACTTATGAAGAAAAGCAAGAGGCTGAGTTATTATGGCTGAAAAACGTTGGCAATCTGAATGCAGCCTACAAACTCTATTTTTGCCATAAATCGTTATGATTAGAGTTGGTATAGTGTAATGGCTGAGAGTGAGCTGTGAATCAGGTCTCCCCTGACTTGAATCTTGCCGCTGCCAGAAGTCATTAGGTGGTCTTTGGCAATCCGCTATCTCTCAGCCTTGGCTCCCCAGCTGCAATAGAGGCTAATAATACTGACCTCACGGAGCTGTTGTATTGCATCACGATGACACATGTGATGTGCTAGGCACACTGGAAAAGTGCTATAGAAATGCTAAGTATTATTATAAATTCACAAATATTTTCCTCTTTTATTGGACAATATGGATTTGCTCAGGTTTGTCCAGTACAACTATTTCAAAGAGTTTTTGTGGATTTGTTTGTGCAAAATAAAGGCAAACCTACAGATACCAAAATTTGCATAAACAATCCTCCCATGTAAATTATCTGAATGCACTACTTTTTACAAAGAATACACTGGGTGAAAATGGGTGGGGTTTTATTTGGGTATTTTAAAGAAGAAATGCTGAACATAACCATCATATCAAGGATGTTTTTACACTCAATAATCAGATCAATAATTCAAAAACAACAATGTGCCCAAGAAAAGCAGAGGACCTTTCTCAGATTCAAATTTACTATGTGCCACATAGTAATTATTCAATAAAATGCACAATGTTTGTAGTTGAAATCCAAGAAGTTTAAAACTGTTCTTTTAGACTAAGCACATTAATAGAACATTACATTATATACTAGATGAACCTGCACAGAGCATCTGTGTCCTAGTACTTTGTTGTTCTCCTTGTCCCCTGCAACCCACAGGCACTGGGTGCACCCACTCTCAGCTGTACCCTCGCCCACTGCTCCCTCGCCCACCCGCACCCGTCCCGCCGCTTGCCCGCTCACTTGCCCCTCCCCACTCCTTTTCCCTATCTACGTATGGAATCCCCACTGCCCAATCACCACAGTGCTTCTGCTCTGTTACCTCTGATTGGTAAAGCACTGTGTGGGTGGAGCTTGCCACATACAACCTTAGTGTATTATATATAGAGAGATATTACATATATTTAATTTCTTGAATGTTCTAGTGTAATCTATGCAAAATGACTTTTTCTGGTCAACATCAGACTTTCTAGCATACTATATTTCTTTAGTGAAAAAGGTAGATTGCATACTAGGGATGTGTGAATCGATTCAAGTACAAATAGATTTGTACCCATATCTAGCTGATTCGGGTGATTTGGAGACAGATCAAATCACCCCTGTGGTCCATTGGCTAGATTCAGGTCCAAATCATATCATGCCAGATTCAATCTGAGTTGTTCTGAGATTTGGATTCCTCCTATCATTTCCCTCAGATTCCCAGTTTTCATTTAAAGAAAAGAAAAGAAGAAAAAAAGCTAAGCTCCACCACTTGTATAAGTGGAATTATGGAGCAAAATGTATGGACACTATTTTTCAAGTGTTTGGATTCTTTGGTGTATAATAACTTTTCCCTCAATGAATCCCTTGAGGATGCATTGCACACCTTCATTTCTACTTTTCATTTTGACTGTCTTTGGACAGTGTCAACTGCCATTTGCCAACTGCACCCCCCTCCCATCTGCAAGGCAGTGGGGTACTACTCAGTTTATGTTCTAGGGATTTTTTCAAGTGTTTAGACTCTTTGGTATATATTAACCTTTCTTCATAATGAATCCCTATGAAGATTAATTACACATCAAAGAGTCTAAACAACTCCAAAAATCCTAAAATATAAACTGAGTACCCAGTGGCTTGTGGGTTTGGGGGGCAGTTGGCACATGGGATGCCACTAATTCCCCACCCCACCAGTGGGGTCAAAATGAACAGAAGTAATGATGGTTTGTAATGAACACACCAAAGAATAAAAACATTTTAAAAATCCCTTTAAAAATTAACTGAGTAACCCAGTGTGTGTGTGCGCGTGCGTGTGCATTGGGGGGGGGGTGTAGTTGGCAGGGGCAGAGCTATCATTGGGCCAATGGGTTCAAAGAACCAGGGGCACTGACCAATCACGGGCCGTGAGAGTTGCCCCGACATCCCCCCCCCCACCGTGTCTGACGTCAGACACAGGGAGGCTAGTTTAGCTCCCGAGCAGGGGCTGCGCGGCCCCTTTGGGAGCTAAACAAAGGCTGGTGCTGTGTTCGCAGCGCCAGCCAGGAGCGGCTTTTCCCTGCAGCCCCTTCAGGAGTTAAAAGGCTGGTGCTGTCCTCGCAGCACAGCCCAGGAGCGGCTCTTCCCTGCAGGGAAGAGTCGCTCTGGGGCTGCACTGCGAAGGCAGCGCCAGCCTTCGTTTAACTGCCGGAGGGGCCGCGCAGCCCCTTCGGCAGTTAAAGGGTAACTTTCTCCGGCCGAACGGAGCCTCACGGCTCCGTTCAGCCAGACCACGCCCCCCCGTCTGATGTCAGATGTGGGGGCATGGCTAGCCTCAACGTCTAATGTCAGGCGCGGGGTCAGCGGGGCCGCGGTGGCCGCTACACACAGGCCGCCAGCGGTCCCGCTCCGCCAGTGGTAGTTGGCATATGGCAGTTGACAGTTAGCACTGTCCAATGACAGTCAAAAAACAGAAGAAATGAAGGTGTGCAATGAATCCTCATAGGGATTCATTATGAGGAAAGGTTATTATACACCAAACAATCCAAACACTTGAAAAATAGTGACCGAACATTTTGCTCCATAACTCCACTTCTACAAAGCCTAGAGCTTAGCTTTTTCTTCTTCTTTTTTTTTTTTTTAAGAAAGCTGGTGATACATGTTAGGATTATGATAGGGTAACTTCAAATCCCCATTATTTCCTATGGTGGAAATATACAAAATCAGTAAAAACCAAAATATATGTATCAAAAATCAACCAAGTGCCCCACAGCCTTGAAATTTGAGTGATAGGTGGCATCCATGAGGATCTACTCACCAACCAAATTTAGTGCCCCTAGGACCTTTATAAGCAGTCTGAATTGATCCAAATCTGAATCAAATCAAATCAAATCCAAATCAAATCTGGCATGATTTGTGGTGACAGATTTGGACACAAAACAAATCATGGATAATTCAATTTGGGCAGAAATTGAATAGAAAAACAATCAATACATGCACATCCCTAATGCATTGATTGGTTAGGATCACGCACCATGAGCAGTTTAGCAAGTACTTCCTTCATTTTAACTTAGTTGTATTTCCTTCAGTGACATCATCATGCTTCCTATATGTCTGGCTGCATAAAAACTGATCCAAGCTTATTATGTTCCTTATATAAATTCATGCCATGAATGAAGATTAAGTTTTCCCACTATGTACAGAATATCTCAGACAACAAAAGCAAGAGTAATGAACACAGAATGTCACAATTACATATATTCTTAAAAGCTAGGTGCCAAGCTTCTGGTAGTGTCAAAAAAGCCTACTTTGCTTTCATCTTCTTTACTTGACTATAATCTAATTTACTTCCAACTACTAAAAGTAAATGAATGGAATGGATACATTTGTTAGGATATCATTAGATGTAACCTTTTGGCAAGAAATAGCTTGTATATCTTGCAGGTAGACAGGCACATTCTAACTTCAAGTTTCTAAAGTTCAGATGCAAGGCACCACAGACTTTCAAAAGTTTTTCTTTTGCTGCTGACCTGTATGAACAATAAAATGGCTTTTAGTGATCTGTAACATTTTCTTGGGTTTTTCATGAGTAATAAACATATTAAGGGTTTCTGTCAGTCTTCACAAACAATCTGTACCTCGGCTGTAAGTGACCTTTGTGTAATGGAACATCTTATGAAAGAAGGAAACCTATTTTGCAGACAGTTTTCCAGACAGTGGATTTTATTTGACACTGTTTTACTACGTGTTGTAAGCCACTTTGCAGCACTAGAAAAGTGAGTATAAGTATTTAAAAAACATGCATATGAAGAGAAGAACAATTCTGTAGGGGTGTGCAAATAGGCTTGAAACTGAACCAGATCGATATCAAACAGGTTCAGTTTGAAGGTTTGGGGTTGAGTCAAACCCCCCAGGTTTGGCTTGACCCCGAACCAAACTACACCCCTGCAGTTTGGGGGGGTCGATGAGCCTCTTTTTTAAAAAATAAAGGTTTACTTACCCCCTCCTGGGGGTTTCTCCAAGGTGGTGGTGGGGTTCTGTGGAGGTTCTCCCTCACCCTGCTGGCCTTCCTTCTTTTAAAATTTGCACAGATCCGGCACCTTCAGCCATTTCTAGGCCTATTCCCTGGCATGGCGACTAGCAGGGGGAGGGGGAACCTCCAAAAACTCTGTACCTACCAAGAATCCCCCAAGAGGGTGTAGGGGTTTTTTTTGTTTTCTGTTTTAAATTTAAGGCTCGTTGAACCCGCTGGACCAAACCGGGGGGTGGTGGTTGAAAGGGGCCAAAACCAAACTGGCCTGGTGTGGTTCAAGTTCAGTTTGAACTCGAACTGAACCAGGTGAGGTGGTTTTGTGCACATCCCTACAATTCTGAATCAATAGCTGAGGGCTCTTGATACAGTATAGATCAGGGGTGTAGCTATAATTGGGTGGATGGGCTCAAAGAACCTCAGCCCTCCCTGCTCTACCCCAATCTGTTTTCTACATTATTTCCCTCACTCAAAAAGGCTGCTGTGGAGAAGGGCAAATTGGGGCCCCCTCTCCCCTTGCTACATCTCTGATGAGCCAACACAATTCAACCACTTCTCCAAACTTCGCCTGTCTGAACTAGGACACGTCAGACAGGCAGTTGACCTTCACAATACTGCATAGTACTGATTGGGACGGTTGATGGCACATACACACTTCAACACACCCACTTTGCCTCACTTCTGACACAATCACAAAAACAAGCATTTGGGAAATTATAGACTGCTCTATCTTAGTCATCGTTATACTTTGGGAGTTCAATGTCACAGTGTCTGACAAGTCACCTCAGAAAGGACATTGTTACTATCACTAGTTATCATTGATGCTATCAGTAACATTAGTGCCTTTCAAATGGTTAGTTGGACATGTGACATATTTCAGTCTTCTAGTTTCTCTTAGGAATGTAAGAGAATGGAAAATATTCCTGCAGAACAGCATAAAGGATGATGTGTTCCTAGGTAGCATAAAATATGCTCAGGTAATGGCCACATTACATTTTTGTAAAAGACAGCCTACAATAAATACAATTCTTAATCAAATAGTAATGCAATGTCAAAGGATATTCTTGAGGAAGTTGTCCTCAAGCTATTTACTCTTCAGTATAAAAGTCAGTGGATTGCAGACTCTGGCCTTACTCTTTAAACTGTGCCCAAGAACCATTTGTAAATGCCATAGAAGTCAGGAAATAGGAACATTCGTCATACTTTTGGATTTGTTGGTTTATTCCCTGCTCATTTAGTGGTCATCTCATTACTCACAGGCTGTTTTCAATAGCATCAAAAGCCTTACTACATGTCTCTAGTTTTGAAAAATGACTTTCTGTAATTCAAACAACAACAAATCCTGCCTTTGTTTAACAATTCCTTGGATTCATTCAAGATTAATTGCCACCAAAATTCTTTCAATGATATCACGTTTTGGTTACTAACACTTTCATTACAGAAGCACTGCAAAAGTTCATTAAGTTTGCATGTTGTAATGTACACATTATTTTCAACTTGTCAGTAATATATTTCTCCATTACACTTTCTGTACAAATATTGTAATATGCTTTTACAATAAAGTGCATTAATATCTAGTAGAGATGTGTAGAAATTATTTTTTTACAATTCAATTTAACCTCAAATTGAATAGCAAGAAGAAAACATAAAAGAAGAATCAATGTTGAATCAAATCGGAAATAAGGAACGGGGGGGGGGGAGGAGTGAATCACCCATAGGGAACAATGGGGAATTCAAATCCCCATTGTTCACCATGGGTAGGTCATAGGAACACCAAAGTGGGTTGGGTGGTAGGGCATGATGGGTGCTACCTATCACCCAACCCACAAAAGAAACAGGCAAGCAGGGAATTTAATTTTTTAAAAAACTTCCCCCCAAAAAACCATAGGATACAACAATGGTTTAGACCTTTAAAAAACTACCCATTTACCCATTTATTTTGTGGATTGGGGTGTCATGCCATTGGTGTTCCTAAGACCTTTGGTGTTTCTAGGACCTACCCATGGAAAACAATGGGGTAATTAGAGTTCCCCATTGGGAAAGCAGAGTGCACACATTTTGCAAACCTGACCTGCAACACTATAGAACAGAATCACACACAGCTCCTCCTGACTCAGAACAATACATTTTGCCAAACACACAGTCCAAACATGGCCAAAAAAAAAAATCACTAACTCAGAATCCACTGCCAGCCACAGTGTCTGCGCTGCAGTAGCATCATTAGCACAGCCACATTGCTCTCTCTCACACAATTATGACTCTGTCCTCACTTGCAACAGCTGCCACAGCAGTACTCTTAGCAGCTAGCAAGCATAGTCATAAGCTCAACTACAGCAACTTCTTCAGCTACATTTTGACTGAGTGATTACACGTTGCAATGCAGAATGCAGATTGCAGAGCAAATCAGAGCAGTGAGTGAAGCACAAGTTACTTACTCTCAAGGCCAGGCATGGAGCTCATATCTTACCATGAGAAGTTTTCTTTCTTCTCTTCTTTTCTAGCGTAAGCATGCATTCCTGCCTGCCTGTGTCTGGATAACACACCATGGCCTCAGAGTGGGATATATTCCACAAACATTGGCATGGCTGTCATGTATTTGGAGTACATAGTGGTAGCCATATTATCTTTGATACTGCCATCCTATTTCTGATACAGGCCTGTCTGGAGGGCTCATATATTTGCCGAAATCTCAAAGGCTTTGCCATCACCACTCTGCATCTGTAGGGGCTTTCAGTTTCTCCACTATACACTACATTTGTCTTCTCATAAAAGAGAATGGAAATATGTGAGACTCTAGACTGAAACTCTTATGTTGAAAGTAACAACTGAGAAATGAAACTGTTAGGGCAGTTAGATAATCTCCAAAGGCAGATTGTCAGGGGGCATGAGAGTTTCACTGCCTGCCTTGATAGCATGAGAATTTTCAGCCCATTTGCCTGCACCTGACCCACATCTGAAAAGGAACACAGGGACATAGAAGAAGTGTAGGAGAGGAGTGGTGGATATACGCTCTAGCCTGTGCCTCCTCAGATCACTTTTTCCACTCTCCTACTCTTTAAGAATGAGCAACGTGGTGGCAGCAGTGAACAGCTGAGATGAGTGCTTTCATGCTGCAAGCCAGGCACAGGCAAGTATTTGGCATTCCCTGGGCACCTGATGTTCTCAAGCTGCTCCTGGGAAGTGTTGAAATGTATTTAGTCTGCATTCCCCAATTCACATCTTTATTTTAGAAGGAAAAAGGTGAGTGTTTTAATTTTACAATCATAGCTAAGAATAATAGTAACAAAACTGCGTTGAGGCTATTCTAATGAAAAGTGGTATATAAATTGATTGATCAATCAATCAATCATAGGTCAAGGACCTATACAGATTCAGTAACCTAGCCTCAAGCACATTCCTACATGTGATCAAAATGGCATGTTGGCAATAGCCTGCTCCTCTGTATTTCTCTCTCCATGACACCACCATTGTGGATCTTAAGATCCATTGTCCCTTAGCTCTCCAAAATGTCATTAACTGCCCACTGGCTTGTATATTCCTGTACTTTAATCAATGTATTTATTATTTATTTAGCACATTACCGGCCAAAACACATGTCTCTAGACAGTTTATGATAAAACACCACAGATTAAAACATTAATACAATTTAAAACTATGATGAAACTTAACTTCTTATTTTCAAAGAAATCTATCTTGACTCAGCAGCTCCTGCTTGGGTACTCTTAACTTTGACCATGCCTTTACCCATGAACAGATTTCTAGCTACCCTATGCAACAACACTGCTGTGTCAGGGCATCCACAGAACTTTTCCCGGAATGCGGGGGAGGTAAAGCCAGCAATCCAATACCCCCCACCCTGGGAGTATGTCCCATTGAATTCAGTGGGAACTGGCTCAATTCAGGGAGGCAACTGTCCACTCTCCCCACCTCTGCCATGTGTTGTATGCATGTTTTCACCCTATTCAAACTAATATCCCCACATCAGCCAAAAGGATAGTCACAGAGACCATGGCAACAATCAAATATCTGGGCAAACATGGTAACAGGCATAATGACATTTCAGAAGATTTTGCCTTATCTATAGGCTAGTATTTGACTCCTACTGATTTTACTAGAATTAGTCACAAAGATTTCAGGAATATGGCCTTAGCCACATGTTCTCCATATATTCTATACTTTTTTTTTTTTATAAGAACTAATATCCCTTTAAAAATGTGGACTATTGATTGCTAGAAAGTATCCATTGCTTTATTTGGCTACATGAAATTCAAAATCTTTGTGAGACTCCCCAGTGTCCATTAACAAATGAGAAGTTCAGCAAAACCATTTTTGATGGATTACTCTAGTCTCTTTCTGTCATTACAAACAGAATATATGAAATAAATGTCCTTCAATAAGAATTTTGTCCTGGAGTCCACACATTCTACCCATGTTTAACTGTAGTATATACACTGTGTATACAGTACATATTTGGGGTGTTACATATTTTGTCTCTAAGTAGCTCCTTGACCATGCTTTTGTAAGCTGCTCCTTAAATGGACAAAACAAGGTTATGATAGCTAATGGGCTTTTTAGTAGTGAGGCCAAATAAATCCAATGTTGCCATCACATTTATAGTTCGAGACCAAAGACAGAGGATATTTTCATGTGGCTAGAATTAATACAGAGCGACATGCCCAAAATCTTGCAGTATGATTATGAATAATAATAATTATTATTATTCTTATTAATTCGATTTCTATACCGCCCTTCCAAAAATGGCTCAGGGCGGTTTACAGAGAGAGATAACAAACAAATAAGATGGCTCCTTGTCCCCAAAGGGCTCACATTCTAAAAAGAAACACAAGATAGACACCAGCAACAGTCACTGGAAGTATTGTGCTGGGGTGGATAGGGCCAGTTACTCTCCCCCTGCTAAATAAAGAGAATCACCACAGTAAAAGGTGCCTCTTTGCCCAGTTAGCAGGGCTAATCTTTGACTGCAGCTCAATACAGCACATGCTTTGCACATATCCTGGGTTAATCCCTGGCATCTCTAGATAGCGTTGGAAAAGACTGTTCAAAGCTCTGCAAGTCAATATAGGCAATACTAAGCTAGATGGAGCTGGCTCAGTATGAATTAACTTCATATGTTTATAGGTTGGTTTTTGTCATAGGAAAATGTGCAAAGAAAACATCTACATCAATGATTGCTCAGTTTCCTGGCTGTTCTTAGTCAGTTACAACAAAGAAAATGGGCAGCAACATACCTAAATTAATATAAGCTTACATTAGTACCCAACCCAGTTCTGGTGACCAGTGGAATATTAATAGTATAACAAACATTGCTAAAAGATGGAAGACTAAGTACTACTCTTCTATATTTCAATCAGCATTACATTGTAGGTTTTAAAGGGCAAGGCTAGTTGCCCTGAGGGGTACATTCTCCTGAGCTATTGCTGTAAGGCTTGTGTTCCGCTTGGAATTCATAAGATGAATTTCTTGATACTAAATATGGACTAGAAATGTGAATGAGCTTGAACTCTGTGTATTGCAATCAAAGTATATTGTCTAAAAGTTCATTATTAAACATGCATCTCCTGCAGAGGTGAAAGTCATTTTACAGTAATTTAATAAGGATGGTATTGTTTACTGAAAATAATTTTGTACTTTGCTTTATTGAAATGAGAAATGGCTTGGAGGTGAATGGGGAAGAGGAATGAAAGGTGAATATTATCTTTTAGTATTGCTGTGCTTCAGCTTGATTGTTTCAAGTACGAACTTGTTTTCACAGATGATTACCTCTAGAAATAGAGAGCCATTCCAATATGCCCACAAATAAAGCAGGGTCCTTGCAGAATCTGATAAATTATCACTATGAAGTCTAGGCAATGTGACGCTTTGTGTTCTATGAAGTTATTTGCCCTGCCTTGTTTTTATTCTGCCATCCTTTATTAAAATTCACTCACACTATGTGTTAGAAATTAACGTAATAATTAGTGAATTGACATAATCCAATGGCAAATGAAGCATAATTAGTTTCCTTAGGTTTTGAAGAGGATCCAAGGTTGACAGTGTGTCTAGATGTTATCAGTGGCAACAGATGTCTCAGCAGTCTCATCCACAGTTGGCCATCAGTGTCTCATATGTACTGTCTGAGAAGTAACTTATAAAGGAGAATCGGTCAGGCTGTTTTCATATCTACAGCCCATGCAGAAACATAAGCAAGATCCCTTTGATAGTTACAGGAAAGTAGGGATGTACTTCCTTGCAATTTTTTGTGAGGGGAAACCAGAGTATTTGGACACCTAGAAAATTAATCCAGGCCTTGGATAGGGACACAGTGATAACAGTAAACAAACACCTGCAACAGCATTCAGGCCACAAATGAGACCTTTCCTACTACCTTCTATTACTTGCTGCAATAAAGAGGGATAGAGAGAGCATGCAGTTCATTGGCTGAAGACCTGTCATGAGCATTCAATAGGGGCTCTCAAAAAAGCAAATGCTCCTGTTCAAATCCTTGAGCAAATGCAAGGTGAGTATGAGCAGCAGGGCTGTGACTACTCTGATCCTGTAGTTCTTACTTTTGGGGAAGATGGCAGCAGGTATCTCAGGGCCATGAAAAATGGACTCTTCTCACTTTGGACTGAGAAAGGGATTAGCAGTCCCAGACTGCCCTGTGGAAAACTGATGGTATTTGCACGGTTTCTACCAGGGAGAAGGGCTCCCTTCTCCAGCTCCCAAAGTAAGAAATTTACTTTTGAGAAAGGCATTTGAGAAAAGCCCTTTGCTTGGAATATTCACAAAAGTTCAATTCCATTTCCAGTTGAACCCATTTCAAACTCCATCCCTTCTAAGTTCCTAGAGCAACAAGCACTACCTGACAGTAGAAGTGATTGCACAGATGGCTGGCAGTATTTGCTGGCAGTGACACTCTGAAGAAGCTTCCTCCTATTAAGACTCTAGTGCTCCTGAGACCTCAGGACAAGGCAGCTAGGGCTGTTCCTCCACTCAGTCTCATTGCTGCCCTCCTGATCTCCATGCTGATTTCAGCCCAGTCGGGTCTCTTTGAAAAAGAGTTTTCAGTTAATATTTTAAATGGTTTTATTTTTTATTGTGAACCACTGAGATGTAAGTTTGGGCAGAGTATAAATTTGATAATAAATAAGTAAGCAAATAATCCTAAAATCCCCAAAGTCAACATCTCACATCCCTCTCAGGAAGCCAACATCCTCAGATAATGGCTAATTACCCATTGTACTCCTCGGAGTCATCCCAAGTAACCATGAACCCCGAAAACCCCCTCTTTAGCAGTAACTCTCATCGCATAAAGCATTTCTTACCCTATAAAACAGGCTGGCAAAACCCCTCCAAATTCCACAGTCTCTGGGGTCTATCTTGGGGGTTGTGACTCTGTTTCCACATCACCTCTTCATCTTTGCAGCCAAGAACCCAGGCTCCCCTCCCTTCATTCTGAGAGCAGGTAGTATAGGGGGCTTCCTCCTTCCTTCTGCCCCAGTATTTCCCCATCTTTCTCTGGTTCCCCTCTTTCTGGAGTGTCTGTGTGAATGCATGTGTTACTGGCAGGTTAGGTTATGAAGCCCCACTGAAGGTTTTTTGCTTTTTCTATTTTTGTCACCACCAAAGGCAGGTTTGGTCAATCCTCTCCTGATTAAAAGGTTACTCTTTGGACATGGACTACTGATCCTGTAGGATCAGGGCCAGGACCAAGAGAGTAGCAACCCATCCATAAGGCAGTCTACGCCTAAGGACTGTAGGCAATGTGTAGGCAATGCACTGAGTGCCCACCCATGAAAGGGCTCTCCCACAAAGGACAACAGAGCCTATGGCAGAGCCCCTGGCAAAGATGGGGTTCAGCCAATTTGATCAGCAAGGAAAACTGCCCAGTGTGCCTCCAACTCACAGAAGCCTGCTCACACACTCTTTTCTTCTGTCCCATGTCATTAGTGAGATTCCAACAATTTTGAATCCAATTCCTTCTTCTCCCTCCACAGTCCCCCAATATAGTGGGGAAACATTAGAGTCCAGCCTCTTATTTAATACTAAGTAAAGCAATTTATTTTATTTCAGCTTAAGACTTTCTTAGGAACCTGCCTGTTTTATAAGCATGCATAACAGGTACTTAAAAGGTGGACATATAATAAGTGAACATGAGGCAATCCATGATTTTTCTCCTACATCATGGTCTCAGTTTAATACTATGCCACTCAACCCAGTGTTCAAACGTTTTGTTATGCTGTTCCAGATCTGATCATATCTCACAACCAGTGCTCCCTGTAACAGGATTCCCAGATGTTGTGGAGATGATGGGACTGCAACTCCCATCATGTCCAGCTGCACTGCCTTTGGCTGGGGATAGTGAGCGTTGAAGTCGACACCACCTAGAAATCCATGTTACTGGGAACATTGCTCATGACTACTTCACTGCATACCTAGATGAGGATAATTTGCTACATAGCACTCAGTTTATGCCAAAAATGGTCATATATAACTTTTCTAGACCTGATATCCAAAAACTTAAAATTAAATATTGCATGCTTCCAGCTTTGTCTTCTCATACAAGGCACAGGAAACATTTCATTCACCCAACAGTAAATAACCATCCACATGCACAGCATTTTCCTTATAGGAGAGGGGAATTAAGTATCCTGTGTAACTGGGGTAGAAAGGCTCCAGACCATGATAAATCTATGGGTAGAACCAGACATGATGAGAGATATGCTGCTGTAATTACTCCTACACCATATCTTCACATGACATCTACTTAAATGCAGTGCATGACATGACAGCTACATGCTCTGCTCCTGTTTCTAACAGCTAATCCTGTGAAAAAAGGAGGAAAACACACAGTGACACAATTTGTAATGTCTCTTATAGTGTCTAGTTTCACCTTCAGACTAAAGATTTTGCCATTACACTATTATAAATCCTGGTGAAGTTAGCTGCTAGAACACTTGAAGCCTACTCCTTCTGCTGTTCCTTCTTTTATCTTGGCAATTCAGATGGTGAAAAGCACACAATGTTGCAATTGATTTCAATGTTGCCTAACATGCACCCAAAATTAACCATTCAGCATTAACTGCTGCTTTGACAGACATCCTGAATTCATTTTGACTTGTTTAAATTGTTGCCTTATTTAAATGGTTTAAGACAACAGACTTCATTTTCTTCTTGCCTTGTACAAGGCTGTCTAAACAGCAATTAGATTAGGAAATGCAAAACCCATGAATCACCATACAACATACCTACACTCCAGTCCATTTCTTCCACAGCATCCCCATATAATCCATGCTTGCTCTTTCCTTTGAAATCCTGAGAAACATAAAGAGCTGTATGGACCTGAGGGTAAGACAGCAGAAGAAGAAATGGTGCATCAGAGTTCCTGAAACAGGAAAAAAAAAAGGAAGAAAATATAACATGCAGTACATGAATAGATAAAAAAGTTACTAGAGTGCACAGTATTGCACTGATATATGGATAAAGCTATGCTTGGAATTGGTCTATTTGTCACTTCCTAGGGTGGAATTGCTAGGGTAGAATTGCTCCACCTTGGATTCAATTTCCTGAGCACCCTAGAAAGTGTTGAGTGTTCACGGTTTGGTACCACTTAGTCTGATGCAACATAATAAATTGATTTCCATCATTTGAAACACACACTCTCCAACCTTTCACACATGAAAACAGGAAGTCATATGTGCCTAAGTTGCACACAAACACCCACATTCCCATTTAATAGTAAATAAAATATTGCATAATTGTTCAGATAAATTCATCTTGTCTGCATATATCATCCAGGCATGAATGTTTCTTAGTTCCTGTTCTAGATGTGACCAGCAACAGGAATTCTTAACTCTGCCATCTACTACCTCAGAGACAATGAATCAGAGATCTTGAATTGAGAGCTCGAACTTAAAATTGCAAGACAGCAATCCCATATAACATGGGAAAATAAGTAAGGCAGATTGATTAAAGCCGGCATCAAAGGGAGAACTTATATGTCTTACAACAGCATCTAATGGGAACATAGGATTACAACGATAAATACAGGACAGGTGCAAGTCACCACTTCTATTACAAGTGCCCATTTTCAGGAGATAACAACCCCTGAAGTAATGTAAAGATGCCACTGCAACAGTTCTTATTCCAGTAACAGGTATCTAATCAATGATTCATACAGATGGGTATAAAATCATTCACTGGTTTGCTTTTTAAGTCTACCAGGCACTGATTGACAGCTGGCTCTTAAGAGAAATCTCACCTATTAATATCCTTTAGATTAGAAAATCAGAGATGGCTATTTTTCTTATACCAAACCTCTTGGGGAAAAAAATCATGATTGACTACCTCTTCTGTGACCTTGAAAATGGAATGGCACATCAGCTTGTAAGTGGGAGGGAGATTTGACAATAACAGTTAAAGTCCTGTTTTATTAACTGAAGCACTTCAGCAAACAGCTCCTTTGAAAATTTACTGCCATTCTCTTATACACAATTTGCCAAGACAGACCTTCCTTTCTCAACACTTCTATTTGTTGAAGGGACAATAAAGTAAACTTCGTGCTTGAATAAAGTAGACATCATACCATTTCACGTGGCAATGAAACCCTAGATGCCTAACTTGACTTTCTTTAATATATATGTAATTCTTCTCAACAGTGGTTATATTTCTTCAATCCCCTTTTAAAACTGTGACCCTTAAACAAACAGGATCTGGTTCACTTTCACATGCACCATAAGAGAATTTATTTATTGTTTGATTTATATACTGCTTTTCATCAAAATAACCTCAAAGCGGTTTATAACATAATTAAAACAATGCATAATTAAAATACAAAGGTACAGATTGTAAGGCAGTTTACAATATACTTAAAACAATACATAATACAAAAGTACAGATAATATAAATATAAAAATAATATATCTATTTAAAAATTTAATCAACCATTAATAAATAATAGATAAGGCACAAAGCAGCCACAGTAAAAACAATACTTTCATTTTAAAGCCTGGGTGAAGACCCAGGTCTACTTTTTCCCTAAAAACTGTTAAGGAGACTGAGGAGCAGATGCCAGCCAGGAGAGCATTCCAAAGCCTGGGGGCAATGACTGAGAAGGCCCTGTCCCATGTGATCACCAACAGAGCCTCTCCCACCATCGGCATGCGGAGCAGAGCCCCCTCTGATGATCTTGTCAAGTGAGCCGAAACCCTTGGGAGCAGGCGGTCCTTCAGATATCCAGTTTAATTAAGATTTTGCACAGAGTCCAGTCTTACGAATTTTAGCTAGGAAAGGGCAAAAATGTGTAGAGTAATTTAGCAAAAATATCAACACCCAAAACTGTCTTAATACCTCAGTACTGTGAATCACACCTTCAGAATCACACCTGAGGCCTATATAATTCTAATACAAACTATTATGTCTTCATGTATCTGTAGTTTACTTATAGTCATAGGGGCTATTCTCATGATCAGCCAAAATTGGGCTAGGAGAGCCTAGCCCGATTTTGGCTGATCGTGTAAACCACCGGGCTAGCAGGCAAGCCCGGTGGCTTACAAGCGGCTAGCCTGCTCTTTTTAGCCCTCCCCAAACCCGGGCTTTCTGATTGTGAGTAGCCACAGCGCAGCTCTGCAGCACGGGTACTCACAAGGAGACCCCCGGAGGGGAGGCAAATAGCCGCCTCCCAGCTCCGGGGGTCTCCCCAGTATGCCCTGCGCAGTATGCCCTGCGTGCTTGCGCAGGGCATACTGGAGCTTCCGGGGACCATGTGGCCCCCGAGCTCCCCAGCCCCTGCCAGCTCCGTCACGGAGCCAGCAATTGTGTGGGTGGCCGATCCGGCCACCCAGGGCTCCCTTCCCGCTCACCCCACCAAACCGGGTCTCACTGATCGTGAGACCCGGCTCATATTATGGTGGTATAAATGCAAACATGCAGTATTGGATTTCTGTGTGAAACATATGCCATTCCACTTGACTTGATGCCTTTACCAAGCAGGAGAACAAGTTTCTCTCCATTTCCGTGACTGTGGCAACAGTTCTGGGCCATTCCAGTGAAGCTGATAGCTTGGAAAACCTTTGCACCAACAGCCAAAATTTGACTCAAAAGCTCTCAATTTTTGGCTCAGATTTAAATTTAGCCTCATTGGTTATAAACCAGTTTCACGTGGTTATAAACTTGCAGTCCAAGCCAGAGCCCCCAGGTCCAAGTAATGCATCTCTTCCTCCAATGCATGGGCCTTTAACAGATCCAGTACTCAGTGCCATAGATCATGGAGTTTGTTGCTATAACCTATTATCTTTAGGAGCTCCAAACCCAAGTGAAACATGATTTATGATCTCTACATGGCAAAATTTTATTGAAGGTCCCTCTTGTAAACTTATGTACCCCCATGCTCAAGTTGGTCCAAAACAGAATGTTCAGGTCTCCTTGGATGACTGGGAGTCATAAAAGGTAATGGGGAAACAATTCTTCCCACTCTTTGAGCCTTTGCCCTGCTGTGCTATAGCACTAAGGAACCAAGTTTGGGAATGGATATTTGATTTTTATATAGTAGGTACAAGATTACATAAGAACAGCCCTGCTGGATCCATTCCAGCATCCTGCTTCACACAGTAGTCCACCAGATGCTTCTGAGAAGCCCACAGACAAGAGGTGAGGGCATGTCCATTTTGAGCCATTTTTGGAAGGGCGGTGTATAAATAAAATAAAATAAAATAATGTCCTCTCTCTTACTGTTGCTCCCCTGCAACTGGTATTTAGAGGCATCTACATTCTGGAGAGGGAAAAGAAAAAGGTTTCCTTGTATTTTCATCTTTCCTAAAGACCCCCTGTATCATACAGGAAGGGGAGTTAACCTCATGGCATGCATCTCTCACAGCTCTTATCCCCTCAAGATACTTATTATAAACTGATATGGGCTTGAGTAAGCCAATTGTCTCTTTCTTCTCTCTGCTCCAGTTTCCATCTTTCTCCATATGACACCATCAGCATTCTGTGTAACTGCTGTCAACTTAATTAATGGGCAGGCTGTGTTAGTTTAACTTCTGGTTCTTTTAGCCTCTTTTTTCTTCTCTCAGCATAGAAGTGAGACAAGACAAAAGATTATAATTGAGAAATCCAGGACTTTAACATAGCTGTAATTGGGTTGCAGCAGTACCTTACTCAAGCATTCTGTAATGTGTACCATGTCCACAAAGATGGTAATTGCAACCCCAAGCCACCCTCACCATGAGGACAGCATGTGTTGAAGGTACAAATGCTGTACTCAGGAAGAGATTCATTTTGAAGTCTTGGCTCTATGACAGTGGGAGAGGAATTTTCCCTACTTGATTCCCATACAGCATCTCTACAGTGGCTGTCACTGCTATCTACCTGATCACTCCTTTAGTTTGTTAGCCCCTGGGATAGGGAAAGACGTTCAAAACCCTGGTGAGATACTTATTATGGAGAGATCTCTCCCCAAGTATAGCATTCATCTCTTTAGATAAATGCTGCCTTTTTGGTGAGCTGGGGATGAACTGCGGGTGCCCACGAGTGTTTGTGACTGAATAGAACCAGTGGCTGACATCCTGACTAATGAAGCATTGGTGCAACAGGAGCTGTATAGAACCAGGGCTTCCAAAGAGTTCCAGACTAGTGTTGCACTGATGCTAGTGTGTGTGAAATTTCCATGATCTCCGCTTCACCTGGAAACCACATGGTGTCATCTGGAAATATGTTCCTGAGGGCTGCATAGTCCTCAGGGACATATTTTTGTTTGGGTCATAGTGCTTCCTGGGAAAGGGGAAGTGATGAAAACTTTCTCCCACCGGTGAGTCAGCAATGGAACTGAGCTAGTTGAAATTCTCAGAAGCACCAGTGTACCTGCTTAACTGGTGCTGTCTTAATCAGGACATTAGACAGTGTGCCTCCCCTACCCCAAACAAAAGGTAACAGCAGAGAGGAGTTTTCCCTTTCCAGGCATGAGTCCAGGCATAAGATGTGTTATAGTAATTTCTTATCATTTTGCCCTCAACATTCCATAAGGTCCTGGAAGCTCTAGAGCCAGTATTTTTTAAAAGTTTTCTTTTTGTTTTAATTTACAAATGTGTATACTTCTATGCAGAAACCACTACACAGATGTGATATAACTTGGGTGACTCTATATAATTTCTAAACTGTGGGGAAATAGTTCACTATTCGTATGATACTTCTAATATCATTTACAAATACTGTAAAATAACAGGCACAGTTCTTCTAATTGAGGGCTGTGCCTGTTATTTCACAATATGTATGTTTGTATGTAACACATTTTTATACCACCCAAAACACAAGTTCTCTGGACGGTTTACAACAAAACAATAAATTTAATCCAGAAGTATGATGCTGCTTTAAGACAACAGCTGGTTGAGTTCACATTGAACTGTATCATATCAAAATGGCATTTAACATCAGACTAAACTGAAATATGAAATATGAATGTAAAAAATGATAAATAAAAAGTGTCAAGAACAAATAAAGGCTGGGGTTTACTGTCTTATTCAAATATAGACTAGAAATGAGAAGGACGTGGCTGTCATTCAAAGATCATACGTTTAAAAAAATAAAATGTACAACTTAGTTATCTATGCCCATGCAGGATAACTTTACATGCATATCTATATACAGAGAGAGAGAGAGAGAGAGAGAGAGAGAGAGAGTGTGTTTCCTATCCAATTTCAGTGTCTTAAATCTGCAGGTATCAGACAATGATATAAACATTGCTTCCCATAAGGCTATAAATAGGCTATGACATCCTCATTTTTTCTGCCTTTATTTTATTTATTTTTTTGCAAGCAGACAGATGCAAACCTTTCTTTATTACCCCAAACAAATATATGTTACTCCTAATGAATTCAGTACAGTAATGCAAAAGACCCAGTTGTACTGTAACTCTCCCTCAATATACTTAGTAAGTCATTGTAGGAAAAAAAGTCATAGATATATTGATGGGAATTCAAAAAACAAACACGCAACTAAGTTTGGTGCATTGCAAAGGCTATGGGCTTGTATATTTATAATAGCGGTACCAGTCCTCCATGCCATGTTTCTTCCCATGACTCATAAGAAACTCCTTTTGAAGCTTAAAGGACTTGCAGAAGCAATTTTGGATTTGTCAGGGTTGGAAAGGGTCTCTGTGTATAGAGAAATTCAAAAGCAAAAGTAATTATTTTGATTCTGAACAGTGTACTTGTATTCATCTCAAGAGCCTATAAGATCTGGATGTATATCCCCTCGCCACACATTCATTTTGTAAAGGCCTGATCTCCTGAACTGGATCTGACCTACAAGCTAACCCAAGCTTGTCAGAAAGGAAGCAGAACCTGGAGGTTGTACATAAAGCTGTGCATTGTAAAAGCTGTGCATTGTTTTGGAATGAGTGGGGGGAAATGGGGCCATTTGGTTCATTTATTCTGAAACTATTGCAAAAGGTAATGAATGACATATATGACATTGATGCCATTCATGTTGGAGCTAGGGTTAGTTTTGTCTCTCCAGAGATGGCTGTTTGTTTTGGTCTCTCTTCAGCCATGAGCTACAGCTGAAATGAGCTGCAGGCTTTTTCACATTTGTTTGTAACCTTTTCTTTAAATAAATCCTTGTAGTTCTTCAACACTAAAGAACTGTCTCAAGATCTCTTGCTTTGCTGCTTTCTCAACAAACTGGTTTTGCTTTTTTATTTAGGGACTGAACTACCATTCTTCCCCTACAATTAATACCCCCATTCATTTTCAGAACAGGGTATTACTTTGTAACACAGTTGAACAGTGGGGTTCCCCCCATATATTTAATATATGAAATATGTATTTAAAAAGTAGAAAGAACATCAGAGCTCCTTCCTTTGGCAGTCTACCAGCACCTGCCTATAATGTCTTCAATGTTGCATTGTTCCAGGACATTGTAGGAACAAGAGATACTGGCCAACATCTGGACTAGCACTGCAAGTTCCAGATTACCACTGCACGACTGAATGAGAAGGGGAAAGGGTGAGTTTCAATGATTATCCCAACACTCTGAAGCCCACTGTGCATCACAAAATATGCTCCTGAGGGTTGTGCTTATTATTTATTTATTTCAATGGTCACTGCCACTGCAAATACATCGATTTAATTTACCAAATTCTCATAGAAGTTAAGATAATAGTTGTGCAGCAAGAACTTTGTGAGCCACCTAGAAAACAATCACTATAGTGCAGCCAATAAATCCAGTTATTATTTTTAACTTATTAATCATACTCTCTTACGATACACAGGATGTTCCAATAGTATTCCTCCCAGAGAGAGATGGAAAAAATGCTTCTTCTGAAATTGAGCTTGTCATCTGGAAGTCTTGTATTTATTTATGTATTCATATTTATACCCCACCCCTCCAGTACACTCCTGCTCGAGGCAGCGCACAACATTCATACAATACATAATAATGAAAATAAAAATAAGATTAAAAAGTTAAAAGATCAAACTAAAACCACATTTCAATGTTACAAATTGTAATAGTTTCAAATATAAAGCTGTAAGGAAAAAAGATAAAAACTAAGAACCCTACCAGAAATAAGCAATGGAAAAAACCATTAAAAACCCTCTCTAAAATGATGTGTATTTACTTGTGTGTGTGTGTGTTTTAACACTGAGAGAGGGAGCATAGCAAATCTCTTCTGGGAGGGCAAAGTTGAGGGGGAACAAACAAAAAGGCCAAAAATGGTCACTGCCACTGCTTGCATGACAACAGTAGCGGCCAGTGCAGGCACCTCTGGGAGAGGGATAAGGCGACGAAAGGTACCTCTAAGTGTAGTTTATAGGTGCTTACCTCTTCTACTGCTGCACCTGAATGCTGCTTCAAGCAGCAGCGCGCTGCCCAGCACCCCTTGCAGTGGGGGATTACCTCCACCACTCACTCTGCAGAGCCGATCCCCCGCCGGCAGTCAGGTGAGTGGCGAAGGTTATCAGCCGCTGCAGGGGGTGCTAGTGGTGCACTGCTGCACAGAGCAGCGTTCAGGGGCAGCGGTAGCAGAGGTAAGCACCTATCAATTTACACTTAAAAGGTGCCTCTCACTGCCAACGCCAATACCCCCCAGTGGCGCCCGCACTGGCCGCTACTGCATGACAACCCAGTAGGAGTCTGGAACTTGTACTGTTGCACTTACAGAGTTTAGTGCAGATATTGGCCACCACTACAAGGTAAGCCCCCATGCTCTAAAAGAAATAGGGGAAAGAAAATGAATGTGAATCAGTAACCACTTAAATATAACCAATGAGAAACAAAATGAATCAAGGTTTTAATAATGAAAATGCAGTAACTGGCACAGCTGTACTCTTGCCTTTTATTAGGGTTTACTTTAGGTTGTGAATTGGTTGAGAAACTGAGCTTTTAAGTTCCTACTAATAAGATTAATCAAGTTCATTAGGAAAGTTTCAACTGTTGAAATGTGTTTAATTTAAAGATGATTTGGTCAAACACATGTTTGTGTGTGTGCTAATCAATCAAGACTGTTTGCTAAACATTGTTTTCAGGGTTGATTGATTGTTTCCTGCAAGCTTATGTGGGTAATTTTAATAGGTAACCTGAATGCTGATTCATGTACTCCAAGACAAGATACCAGCTAATGTGAAAAGTGAGACAATTATTAGGGCTGTTATCCAGTTCAATACATATGTCTATTAATACATCAATTTAATTTACCAAATCTGCATAGAAGTAAAGCTAAAAGCTCTGCAGCAAGAAGCTTCAGAACTTTAAGAGTCACCTAGAAAACTATCACTATAGTGCAGCAAGAATAATTAAGTTATTATTTTAAACTTATTATTAAGCATAGTTTCTTTGTTTTTATATGATACACATGATGTTCCAATAGCATTCCTCTCAGAGAGAGATGGGGAAATGCTTCTTCTGAAATGGAGCTTGTCATCTGGAAGTTTTGTATTTATTTATTTATTTATTTATTTATTCATTCATTCATACTTATACCCAACCCCTCCAGTACACTCCTGCTCGAGACAGTTCACAACATTCATAAAATATATACAATATAAAATAATCCATAATCCATTATTATTATTAATAATAACAATAAGTTAAAAGACAAAATGAAAACCACATTTCAATGTTACAAATTGTAATAGTTTCAAATAAAATGTTATAAGGAAAAAACTAAGAACCCTAGCAGTGGAGAAAAGATTTAAAAACCTCTCTAAAAAGATGTGCATTTAATTGTTGTTGTTTTTAACACTGAGGGAGGGAGCATAGAAAATCACTTCTGGAAGGCCAAAGTTGAGGGGGATCAACCAAAAAAGCCCTGTCTCTAGTTCCAACCTACCAGATCTTTGTAAGTGACTAGGCCATGAGCAGGGCCCAAGATGCCAAATGTAGGGCTGAAGATGCCAAACAGACGGCACTGGAAAGTTCATATGGAAGGATAGAATCTGGCAGATACCCCAGCCTCAAGCCGTGTAGGGCTTTAAAGGTCAAGATCATCACCTTGAATCTAACCTGGAAGAGTACTGGTAACCAATGAAGCTGCTACAGGATTGCTGATGGTCATTGGCAAGATTTAAGGATAGATGCCTGCCCACTTGCTCCCCCGCCCCTGCCCCTATCTACCTAGCCACCATCACTGCACCTACTTGTTTTTTGCAGGCAAGGCCCAATGTCACCAAGCCCAGGGGCAGAGCCACCATTGTGTGGACAGGTCCAAAGAACTAAGCCACCACTCTCTGTGGAGCCGGCCCAGCCAATCTAGCCACATCCCCTACGTTTGACATCCAATGCAGGGGGTGTGGCCATATGCAGAAACAAGGCCACACGGCCCCATTTGCAAGGTGCTTCAGCCAGCGCTGGGTTTCCAGCCTGGCTACGAGTGCCAAAAGGCAGAGACACACGTTCCCAGCAAGGCTAGGAACCCAGCACCGGTTGAAATGCCTCGTGAACGGGACTGTGCAGCCTGGTCTCCACATATGGCCATGGCCCCAGCATCTGACGTTACATGCAGAGGGTGTGGCTAGGGTGCGTAAGGGCTGGCGGGTTGCACCCACACCGCCAGTGGCTTCTATGCACCTGACCAAGCCAGTAGGGCTGTTCTGGTTCAGTGGGATGGAGCTGTGCTGATGTCAATGAGGACACACCTATATTAAGGGGCTACATGTTCTCATTGGGATTGGGACAGCTCTGGGATTCAAGCAGAGGAGCAGCAGCGGTTGGGGGGCGGGATGTGAGGGAGGCCAAACCCCTGACTTAAATTTCAATATATAAATATCAGCTGCCTCATTAAATTGGGACACCTTACAAATAATTAAATAAAATTCAATTTATTGATTTAACAGATTAATCAATTAAACATCAAGGCTTAGAAGTTTTGTCTTCCTTCACAATTAATCCTATTAAAACAAAAAAAGCTGTAATGGGCTCTATCAAGTGGTATCTATCTGTACCCTTATCTACATGTGTCCTTTCATACAGAAGGATCTCTGGGAGCTATAGCTTAGGCAGATGGATTATTTTCAATATCATCCTCTCTTATGGAAATAACAGTGAATGAGGTGTAGCAAAAATTCAGAGAAGTTAGGTCTATATATATGGAGAGAGAGGGGGGGGGAGTGGGGCACAATCCAGCCAAAGTACACTATCACACTATCA
The DNA here is from genome assembly GCF_027244095.1 of Hemicordylus capensis. NCBI lineage: Eukaryota > Metazoa > Chordata > Lepidosauria > Squamata > Cordylidae > Hemicordylus > Hemicordylus capensis. The sequence goes on from NC_069659.1 coordinate 122,323,896, forward strand.
AAGGGTCCGGAACAATTTGGTACCATTGGAAGAAATCAATGGATCTTAAAAGTGTTCACCTTTGGCAAGACTGCATTCACAATAATGAAACAATGGTTTACCAGACCCATGTCTTCAAATATACTGTTAGGCAGCTGATCTTAATTAAACCACAGTTTCCCTAAAGACCTGCTTCATTACTTACAAGTATTGGAAACATATCTAAATTTAAAACAGTAGTCTGCTCTTCAGCTTCAAAATGGCAGCTCCAGGAAAGAGAAGAACTCAAGTGGATAAATGCTACACATGTGTTTTAAGGATTTTTGGTGTGCTAAATGGCAACTGAGGCAAAATAGCAGAAAATGACACTTTATTTCTGTGAGATGTTTATAAGCTTTCACCACACAAAACTTCAGAGAACTCTGAAGATTCCAAATCTATGAAAGTGCTTAACAAGTATCCTGAAGATTCTCAGCTCTTTTTCCTGCTTAATTTCACCCAAATATTTTGTTAGATCAATATGCGTGGTCAGTCATTCCAGCTAAGTAAAAGCACTGGGAGAACAACAAAGGCTTTTTAGACTAATTCCAGATTGGTTAAACTGGGATTCTGATATATTATCCTTTAAACAGAGAGACATCTAGTAAAGAATATTTTAGAAAGGCCTGCATATCAAGTGCACTGAATGCAGTGTTAATTAAAATAATTAGCATATGAAGGCTGATTCCTTTTAACTAGTAACAGCTCAAAAATTAAAATAAATGTGCAATGCAGATGATAAATAATAATTTCAGACCGATAAGGCTTGCATATGTACTTTGTCTCCTTTTCTACACAGACACTGACTTCAGAATAAAAATTATGCCTGCTTTGCAAAGAGGCACCTTTTAAAATGGTGGATCTCTTATATTAAGCAGGGGGAGAGCAACTGGCCCCATCCAACCCCAGCACAGCATACTTCTTCCAGTGGCTGTTGCTGGTGTCTACCTTATGTTTCTTTTTAGATTGTGAGCCCTTTTGGGACAGGGGACCATCCTATTCCCCCCCCCCCTCTGTAAACCACTTCTGAGAACTTTTGTTGAAAAGTGGTATATATCTTTTACTAGTAGTAATATTGTAATAATAGTAGAATAATGCCTACTTTACCTGAATGCAGTCAAATTTCTTTTGAAGGAGAGAATACTACAGTTGTATTGTGTTTCTAATACTTGTTTATCTATAACAACTGTATTCCACAATTAGGACTGTGTCTGTTATAGAGGTATCAAGCAACTCCTCTTATGTGGTCAGACTAGATCACTTTCAGTTTGTAACTCCTAAGGATGTGGACAAACTGTTTTGGACTCTGAGTCTTACCACCTGCTCTCTTGACCCTTGCCCAACTTGGCTTGTTTTACTTAACAATCAGATGGTCGGAGAGGCTCCATCAATCATAAATTAAACATCATAAATGTTTCTCTGCAGGAGGTTAGAATGTCTCCTTGTCTTATGGAGACTATTACTAGATCATACTATAAAAAAAACAACCCTACAAGAGACCCCTAAGAGTTAGGCAACTATAGGCCTGATTCTAATCTCCCATGGTTCAGCAAGGTGATTGAGAGAGTGGTGGCATCTTTTGACCCATTTCAAACCGGCTTTTGGGTAGCCTATGAGGTTGAGACTGCCTTGGTCAGCCTGATGGATGATCTCCAATTAGGTATTGACAGAGGGAGTGTGACTCTGCTGATCCTTTTGGATCTCTCAGAGGCTTTCAATATTATCAACCATGGTCTCCTTCTGGGGTGCCTGAAGGAGCTGGGATTAGGTGGCACTGTTTTACAGTAGTTCCATTCCTACCTTTCAGGTAGATATCAGATGGTGTCACTTGGAGCCTGTTGCTCTGCAAAACAAGAATTACTTTATGGAGTTCCACAAGGCTCCATACTGTCTCCAATGCTCTTTAACATCCACATGTAACCTAGGATCGCTGGGAGAGATCATCAGGAGTTTTGGTGCAGGGTTTTGTCAATATGCTGATGACACGCAGATCTACTTCTCCATGTTGAGCTCAATAGGAAATAGCATATTTTCCCTAAACACCTGCCTAGAGTTGGTAATGGGCTAGATGAGGGATAACAAACTGAAGTTGAATCCAGATAAGATGGAGGTACTGACTGTGTGGGGTCGGGAACCTAGTGATGATTTAGATCTGCCTGTTCGGGATGGGGTTACATGCCCCCTGAAAGATCAGGTACATAGCTTGGGAGCGCTCCTGGATCCAAAACTCTCCTTGGTTTCATAGTTTGAGGCAGTGGCCAGGAGCACCTTTTATCAGCTTTGGCTGATACTTCAGCTACATATCATTTCTGGAGGTAAATGACTTTAAAACACTAGTGCATATGCTGGTGACCTCCAGGCTTGACTACTGTAATACACTCTATATGGGTCTGCTTCAGGGGTGTAACAAGGTTGGCTTTGGCCCAGAGACAAGATTTTAAAATGCCCCCCCCCATCACCACCTTCCTCTCCTTCTCCTGGCCCAATGTAGACTCTGCTAACTAGACAGGGAGAGATGGGGCGTATTAGGTAGGTGGGGAGATCAGTAAAATGAAGGATACGCATATGCTTAGGGAGGGATCTGCACCCCTGCTTACAGGGGCCAGACTTCAGTTTCGTGGGTGGGCGGTGGGTCTTGAGGTAGCAACAATTAATTGTCCCCTTTGCTAAGCAGGGTTCACCCTGGTTTGCATTTGAATGGGAGACTACATGTGAGTGATGTAAGCTATTCCCCTTAGGGGATGGGGTAGCTCTGGGCAGAGCAGACCACCTGCATGCATAGAGCACCACTAATTTTTCTCCTTGCTTTACTACTTCTAATCAGAGAAATAGAGTGAAAGGGCTGAGACTAAGAACTTGCTGAGCTGCCACAAAGACAACACAGGACTGAGTGTGTTGTTCAATTGACTGATGAACTTGAGCATGGGAACTTGCTGATGGGGGGGGGCATTGCCTACCCCAGGAAGCCCAGAGGGGGTTTGAGCCCCGCAGCTCCTACGAAGTTTACGTGCCTGCCTGCCTGCCTGCCTGCTTGGAAGAAAGAAGATGTTCTTCGCATGAGTCTGATGGCTGCAGCAGGTGGAAGTCTGGGCTCCTTATTCCTGCATCTGCAATCTTTTCGTTCCGTTCCTTTTCCCACCAGACTGGCGCTGGCACCATCTCCCCTCCTTCGCTTCTTGGCACCGCTTTCTTCTTCCTCCCGATTCCGAGCTGATTTGGAATTGGGAAGCTACTGTCGTCTGCTGCGGGCAGGGCTTTCTGCTCTCAGAAACTGCAGCCCTTTGCTCGGGGCTTGCTCTCTCGCTTTCCCCCACCCCGCGTCTTTATGCACAACTTTCCCCATTATGGCAGCATATTGATTGGCGGAATCTCCGCCGAAGCACACACTTGTGTCAAACTTGGCACTTGGAGGGCCTGAACTTGGACGTGCATACCGGGCTGCCCTCTCTGGCACGGCTTCGCCTAAGCACTAGCTGGTGGTTGCCTAGCTGCGTTGTGTGCCCGTAACTCAAGAGTGCCCAGGGCATAGCTAGCCATATCCATACAACGCGTGCGCGCCGCGTGCACACATGGGCAGAGTTGGTTTGTGTGACTTCTCTCCGCCCCAAGCTCTGATTGTTTATACAGGTGCAGTCTGAACTCCTTCCTTACTAAAGATTAATGGGAAAGAAAGAGCTGGATTTCTCTAAACAGTGGTGAAAATCTGGGTGCCAAGTTTTAAAAGCTCCAGAGGCAAATCTCACTTTCCACTCTGAGAAATCCATTCCTCCTGACGTCAATTTCAAAGGGATTCCGGGGTTTAAGATGGAAGAGAGACGAGCCTGCTCACGCCGGTAAGGAAGTGGTGCACGTTCTGAGCCGCGCCCTCCCGTCAATCCCAGATGAATCCGGTTCAGCGCTGGTGAGAAAACGGCACTCTGCATATGTTCAAACAAAGCCTTCCTCTTCCAGTACTATTGCTAGCTTTGAAAACCAACGCTTTCGAAGGATGAGCCATACGGCTCAAATGGAGGCATTGGGAATCTATTTTTCAAGTGATCTAGCCAATTGGAATGCTAGAGGGAGAAGGGAGAGAAGACGATTCCACAGCTCTCTTTTTCACTTGTGTGTGTGTGCAAGTGGCAATGCATTACTATTTTTATTGCTAGTAAAGCACTTCTGGTGAACCTGGAGAGATGCCCAACTACTGCTGCAAAGGAGAGCAACGGGGTCTCTTGGACCCCACCCCATCCCCGTCCCGAATGTGCATAACTAACCTTACCTGATTCCTGAGCCTCTTGCCGCTCCATTTTGTTTTAAGTAATGGTAGATCCTAGCTTGCTAGCTTGCTTGCTGCTAGATTGATTCGTTGGCGGGCACTAGGAATAATGGTAGCGACGACCTCCTCTTCCTTCCTTGCTCAGCAGCACGCGCTAGGCAGCAGCAGCAGCAGCAGCTGAGCATGCGCGTTTCTCTGCACCAGCAGCAGCCAATGGGTGGGGAAGGAGGAGGAGCCCCGTCGGCCACAGAACTAGGCAAAAGGGTGGAGGGTGGGCGGAGGCAGCAGCAGGCAGGAAATACGGCGCTCCAGAACAAAGGTGGGTTTTTTAAAAAACATTTTAAAAAAATACACTAAATCAAGGAAGCTGGGGCTGGCGCTGGGTGGGGGAGGCACGTGACATGTCTCTCGGGTGCCCCCTAAGCTGTGGGGCCTCCAGACAACTGTCTCCCCTTGCCCGATCATGGTTACGCGCCTGGTCTGCTTTTGTACATAGTTTGCAAACTACTACTGGTACAGTATGCAACAGCCAGGTTGGTCTCTGGGACAACATGAAGGGACCATATAATGAGGCAACTTTTAAAAGGAGTGTGCATGCAAATGCACACCTTTAAAACCACCCTGAGCCATTTTTGGAAGGGTGGTATAGAAATCAAATAAAAAAATAAAATAAAAGTGGTGATACTCTTCTATTTATCGGGGGGAGATCAACTGGCCCTATCCAACCCCTGTGAAAATAAGAGCTTCTCCATATCTTTTAAGATTGCTATAAAAAAATAATTTCAAACTGTTCAATTGTTTTTATTCTGTTAAATTATTTTAGTTCTTTCCCTCAGTGGATTGTTCATTGTTTTTCTTATTTTGTAATTTGGATTGTGCACACCACTGAGAGATGTATATATCAGACAGTATATAAACAAATACAATAGGGGTTCCTAATCTTTGATACTACAGGTGTTACTGACCTACAACTACCATCAACCTCAGGTACATTTTGTTGTGGCTAGGGATGATGGGAGTTGTAGTTCAGCAACATCCAGAGTACTACAGGTTGTGAATGCCTGGTCTGCAACATACAGGACCAGCAGGTAGTACAGAAGCCGGCAGGTAAGCAGTGCTCTCTCCAAAAGCAACATCAGTCTCCACTAGCTATAGCAGTATGCTTGGAGCCCCAAGCTTTTTTAAAAAAGCACTATGACTTCCTCTTTCTGATGCTGCTGACCCAGGTATGCTTCATGTGTGTTTTATTTGCCCCACTCAGCTTCAAGCGAGGCATTGGGGCATTCTGATTGACTGAGGTCCTGGGAAGCGACAAGACTTTAGTGCCATTTGCATGCACACTCCTGCTGAGACCTTACATTGTATTAGACATTCCTTCCATTCAATCTGTGCATAGTGTGGACTTTGGCTGGTTGCCTTTTTGTGGGCCAGGTAGCAATTTTTGGACTCTTGTCAATTGGTCAATGACAGGCATCTTTTTTGCCTACCACCCTATCTCCTTCTGGTCCCTTTATGTTCCTTTCTAGTCACCACAGCAGGAACAATGCAGTAATGAAGGTTAAATAGTTATTTAATGAGCACCTCAAGGTGTGCATTTGGCATAATGAGGAGTCAATCAGACCCTAGAGGCTGTGAGGCTCAGGGAGTGCTAGGATATTTTCCTAGATTACAGGAGCATCACCAACCCTATGTGTGATTTGTGGATGGAAGTGATGCTCCCTGCATTTCCCTTTCCCCCTATGGTTTTCTAAGAAGATCAACAATAAGCTGTGGTAGCAAGAATGAATTGTCCCATTTGCTAAGCAGGGTCCACCCTGGTTTGCATTTGAAAGGGAGACATGTGTGAGCACTGTAAAGATATTCCCCTCAGGGCAAAAGTGACTGCCTGCTTGCATGCAGAAGGTTCCAAGTTCCCTTCCTGGTATCCGAAGCAAGGGCTCAGAGAGACTCCTGCCTGCAACTTTGAAGAAGCCACTGCCTGTCTGTGTAGACAATAGTGAGGTCGATGGAACAGTGGTCTGACTTGGTATAAGGCAGCTTCCTATGTTCCTATTAGGCCAACAGGTGCTCTGAGCTCAGGTGTAATCACATTAAGGGTTAGGGTAAGAACTTGCATCTTGGGTGGCAACATGCTATGACTCATACTATAGGTGGGTGGAGAACCAAGTTGCTTAATTAGATTGATTAAATAAAGTTATGGCCATTTATCTCCAGGCTAAGCATTGTGTCTTCATTGGTGTGAGTCATTGTACCCACACCAAAGACAGACCTCCTTTCCAGGTCTCTTGGTCAACACTTTCACTCACTCTAAGAAAACTGTTGCATAGCTACTTGGCATTCTGTAGGAGTGTGTGAGTTTTTGGAATAGTTATTCCAATATTAAAACTTGGAACTTATTATTGGATATAAATATTCCAATACCTGAAGTGTTCTGATGTTTGATCATTGTTTCACAGTTAGCATTCAAGCCAAAGCTAAACAGAAACTTTGATCAGCACAACTGTAGTGGACTAAATCCTTTGTCTCAGAGCAAGTTCAAGTTAGGGAAAGAAATGCTGAAGTTAGGGAAAGAAATGCTGAAACATCCCTGCTAAGCTGCCTAGATTTCTCTTAAAACTCTTCTGTTTTATTGGTAGGTTCAAAAGCTGCCACCACCACACCTCTTTTCAACAGAGCTTGAAACTTCCTGGTCTTGGGGTGGAATCCCAGGGAAAACTCTCTTTATTTTGCTATTGGATAAGTACAGCAATGCCTATACGTGGTGAGAAAACGTATAGGCATTGCCATAGCCAGAGTAAAATCCCCTTCACCACCCTGCCCCCGCACCCCCGCTTTCCTGAGTTAAAAACCAACTCAGAGAGGCTTGTAAAAAGAAAATAACTAAAAACCAGTTTTATTCAATTACTACAGACTGCTTCTGTCTGAGGCTTCGTCAGCTTTTACATACAGTTAGGAATACTCAGTAAGATTACAAAAATAGGTTGTCTTAATGCACGCTCAAGTGTTTATAGTCTTTTGCAACACTATAGGTAGGATGGGCATAGGCTAGTGTTTCTTATTTTAATTACGTTACAGGTAAACAATAATAGAACAGTATCAGGAATATGAAAAAGCACACACACCAAAGAAATATAAGCTTCAAATGTGTAATCTGACTAACAAACTGTTCTCTAGGCTGAATTTTCTTCTCCTTAAACTCACCCAATTCCTGAGGAAAATCAAGCATCCTGAAATCCTTTTCTTTTAAGGATCTACAGAATTATTCCATGAGAGAAACCTCCACGCTTGCTTCCACCATGAGGAAGCAAACTCCATTGCCCCTCAATCTTTCCATACACACTTCTCTCCAACAAAGACTGCCCTTCTTGTTCCCAGAATTCCCAGCAAATGCTCTCTAGGTCCCACCCCCCTGGTGTGCTGATTGGCTGCCCTGGAGTTCACCAACCTGTCAGTCAAGACAGGGTCCTCTTCCGGTTAACTTTTTAGAGGGAGGGGAGGCTGGTCACTACAACAACCAATAATGGAATAATGGAAAGTTTGAATAACGGAACCTTATTGATTGGTGCATCTACCTAGAGTTTTTGCCAAGCCAAATTGATAAACAATATATGTATGTTCAGTTATTTTCTTGGCAAACTACAACTGTGCTTAAATATCCCCTTTCTGCAGAGGGATGGTTCAGACAAAACAGGAATAAACCCAAAAGAACCATGGGTCCACATGGTCCTCCACCCCCACCCCCCTATATCTTCTCAGCTCTGTTGTGGACCCATGATGTTTTGTTTACACCATGGCTCTGTGGCTCATGCAAAGTGAGGAAATGCATAGCAAGCCAGGCTGTGAAACTAACTCCAGACTCTGGTTTCACATACTGTCTTTTTAAACCAGGAAAACTACAGTTCCCAGGTTCATACAAACTAGGGAGATATGGTTTAAACAATTCAGGATTCTCAGCCATGTGAGCAGAGGAGATAAAGTGGGAGAGAAACATTGAAACCCTTAGTTTTCTATGGCTCATTCATGTAGCAGGAAACTATGATTTCTCATTACAGCTGAACTGCAGAAAGATAAACTTATACTTCTGTCAGGATATAGAATTATACAAATCCAGTTTTGGCCTCACTCATCATGTTCATGCTTTGTTTATTTCCCTTTAAATGTTAATAGCATGCAAAAATGGAAAACAGATGACTTTTTCCCCCCATCCACAGGTACTACTGTAAGTAAACAACCTCAACGAAATGCCAATATACTGCAACTGGATGCACCTACCTTTTAATAAACCTTTTGGCTTCTTCTGTAAACCTCTGCATGAGGTTCTCATAGCTCCAGGGTTGCTGGACAATATCATGATTTCTCATCAAGAAGCAGTTCAGATACCGAAAGTTATAGAAGAAATACATCAAGAGTCCAAGTAACAGTGCAGTCATTAAGAAGGAGTAGCCCAGCACTCTGTGAGAAACTCTGAGGAGACCAATGTAATGCAGAACTGCCAAAGAGATTAAAGCAGTTCCTGTGATCTGTAGGGTTGTAGGAATGTACATTTTAATCCCACTGGCAAACACGCTTCCATGCCCAGGTCTGCAGTCTCTAATATTGTTTACAGGGATCCCATAGAAGTAATCAAAACCATGATTTAAGGGGTGGTGGCAGAAGTCATCACTGCTGTTGCAATTAATCCCAAGATGCCACTTGCCTAAGTGCAAAAAAGCACACATATATTTCAGACAGACATAAGCACGAAGCTTGCTTGAAGGAATAACAAATGGTGCAATGTCCTCCCTTCCTATCTTTAGCAAAAATCTTCATTATTCCCATAACATATCTGGCTTTGCCATGCAAGCTCTATGGCCCTTAAATTTATAAACTATGTGTGGCCACTCTGAACACCCCATTATATACATTGTGTGTAGGGGGTGGAGTGCCCAGTCCTTTCCTTCAATATGCCAAGAAGACCACAATCTTAGTTAGCGTAAGACCCATAGCACCATGTGGTTTCAAGACTGAAACGTACGTTTTTATTTTAGCTGTCTGCTATTAAGAAAACAGAAACAGAAGCTAGAGTTTTGTTCTTTTTGTCCTATTAAATACTAAAATCACCTCTAATATGTTTTGTTGTAATTACAATTTTCTTGGCACCCTTCAGAGAGTTTTGGACCAACTCCTATGATTAACTTGCAATTTATGGTTCAGACAAGGCAATAACATTGAATTTCATTACAACACCATTGTACCCCTAGTTTTTGATGATTGCTTTTGTGTTATGAAAGTAAACTTAAAGCTAGCTAGATGGCAAGGTGAGTTGCTAGCTACTTCAATAAATAAGTTATTAATGTAAAGGCAGAAGATGTTCATCATGAAATTAACTGAGCTTTTAAAATGTACTATATTTTTCCACCGCAAAGCACACTCGTTTCTGTAGCCCCAAAGTAATGAGAACATAAGCAATCAATTCAACTTCCAGAGCTACACTGCTTATGTAAATCATATATTATCATAATATATTATCAAAATATATTATTATAATTTTCTGATATCTTAGTAGTGTTAGAAATAGGAAACAGACACAGAGAGACCTTGAAATAATGGGTCAAGAGTTTAGGAACAGGGAGTTTTGAAACCTGCATCTGAAGTATTGCAGTCTCCCTCTTTTTCTGCCCCATTTTCTCCAATATTCATGAAAATCTGTAGAGGGTTTCAAGTATCTGCACAAATTGGATGTGTATTTCAATGTACATCTGATGCAGATTGCGGTGTGCATACAGATCTACATTCCCATTCTTAAATTCTCATATGGCCTGTACAAGAGTACACGGACCAATATATATATTTTTCTCCTGATGGAAAGGAATTCAAAGAGAAAACAGGTCTGGGATCATTGTCTACACCTGCAGGACAATGGTATTCAGACCAGAAATAGAATTTGTTGGATTGTTATCATCACTTTTCATCAAAAACAGTATCTTAAAAGTAACAAATTACTAACTGTCTGAATGAAGTGGAATTTAGATGAAGGCTGCCTTGTTTCCACTTAATACATATAAGAACTAAGGATATTACTAAATAATGTATTGCAAGAGACCTAGAGCTGCTTCCACCCCATATTTCTTTGCCCCTCTTTCCAATAACATCTAGGTATACAAAACAGATGGTGTGATGTTCTGCACTCTGTATCACTTCACCTGTCATTGACTGGCAGGGTGCAGCAATACACAGCACAAGGCTGTCATATTGCAAGTGGTTATAGTTTAGATCAAGGGTCCCCAATCCTGGGTCCAAAGATGCTATTGGACTACATTTCCCATTATCCCAAGCCACAATGGGCAAAGGTCAATGGGCAGCAGCGTTCTTCATGTGGGGGAAGGCATAAGCAATCCTGCCTTCCCCCTGGCTTAGAGAAAAGGAGATTGTGTGTTCTGGGCCCCTAGAACTCAGCAGTCAGCACCAACTATCTGTTTCGTAGTAGAGCTTACAAAGATCTTTGCATATATGTGTGTGCACATCCCACCTGCTACTCTGTGCAACATTCTGTGGATCTGGACATTAATCCTTTCTTATCATCAGAAGAACAGAACAGAACAGGGCATGTTAGCCCTAATCAATAGGCAACACAGACACTAAACATGCACATGTTGATCACCCATACCTATAAGAGCTGTAGAATAACCCTGCTGCTGCATAAGTTTTGCAAATGTTATTTCTTCAGTAGGCAGTCCACCGGAAGAGGCAGAAAATAAGAAGACTCCAAGTCGATTTAAACTAGCCATTCCTAAATGAGTTTTTAAAGAAATCATTTTGAAAGATAAGATTATTCCCACAAATACAATACACTTTAGAAAAGCACACCTGAACCATATCAGATTAACCATGAGACACAGATGATATATTGAACATTTCAGCTTTGCCAGATCATTCTGTGACTCTCTGTTTAGGTAAAGATGGGAATAAAAATAAATAGAGAAAGAATGTTCTCTGAGCCACTCTAAGGTGAGCCACTCTCTGTCCAACCCTCTCCCTCAACCACATCCAATCTGCAGATCCGCATGCACACTGAACACAACTGTTCAAGATAATTTATATGAAGCACTATAAACACTTGCAAGTGCTATACAGATGCTAAATGTTGTTGTTATTCTAGGGTTTTGAAATCAAAGGTAGGGCATGTACTTCATTCTCCATAAATTTCCCCACAAGCAATTCCACCTCCCTCTTTAGCTTTCAAGCAACACAGCCTCAACTGTTTGATTCCAGTGTGATATATTATTAGGCAAGGGTATGTCAAAGTAGTAGATAAACATGAATGTGATTATATTTGTTGTGGGGGTGGGGGGTGATAAGGAATTGTTTTTTTTTACCCCTAAAGGAGTAGGATCATAATAAACCATTCATATCAAGAGAGCTTTATAATGGTCTTGCCACATACATACCATATTGTTGGATCAGTACAACTATCATCAGCAGTTGTTTAAAGTAACTGTATTATAAATATCATGTTTAAAAAGAATTAGTTGCCTGATTACTTGTCAATCTTCTTTAGTTGATTAAAAATAAATATTTTAATTGATAAATCCAATTGATTAGCCAGTTAAAAGGCTGGTGCCATAGTAACACAGAGGGCAGTCCACCCGCCACCCCCCAAAATTTCAGTTTTCTTTCCTCGAGACAAATATTAGTCAGCTAACTATACTGGCAATGTCTTGGATTCTGTACAACTGTGATTTGTGTAGTTGGATTCTTCTAAATTTTATTTATTTATTTATTTATTTATTAAATTTATATCCCGCCCAAACATATGTCTCTGGGCGGCCAACAATTAAAACATATATAAAAATTAAAACAATGCAACATATAACACATCTGTAGAAGTTTGCAATTGTCATTTGGGCTGCTATTAAATGACTTCTTACCAGCGGAACATCCCAGCATTCAACTACCATAGCTATATATAGGGGAAAGTGCTTTTTCTGTGTGTGTTCTCTTTAAGAGAAGAACAGTACCTAATAATATTTCTGGAGCAAACAAAAGCCATAACAAACATAACATTAAAAATGTGGTGAGGTATACGTGTGAATCTCCATTGTACTACAGTGAAGATATTATAATTGTTTACCTAATGGGTAACAGCATAATAACACTGACACAGATATGGCAAAATAAAATGATTTTAATTACATTTAATAATTTTTTAAAAAGCAGAAACATAACAGTACCTGATCTGACAGGATACCGGCCTGTCAAAAAAGCTGCCCTGCTTGGGGTACATAGTGGTGCAGCTGCTATATGTTGAGTTAATGTTGCTCCTTTTTTTGCTAAGCTGTCGACATTGGGAGTTCTGGAATTTAAAAGAATAGTATTTTAAAGGCATTTGTATTCATAGTAAAGAAAGATATCAGACTTAAAACAGTCAGTACAGTGTGGCCACATACAGTCTATATACAACACCTGACAGAAGCTTTAGGTGTCATAGGCCTGCAATATGCAGCCCAAACCTTTGCTGAGTTAAGAATGCCTAAGCCTACTGGCTGACATAATAATGAATGCTGTGCTTACGCAGCTAAAAGAATCACATGTGGAACAGATGAACTCTTGTGGGGAGTGGGGTGCAATTTTAGCAGATCTCAACCCCCACTCCCGAGAAGCACTCTGTGCAATATGTCTTTGAGGGCATGTCACGCAGAGTGTTTCCAGGGAACGGGAGTTTGGTGAATTTTGCCTCCTGTGCAAATGCAATTCAGAAGTGGGGGCATCAGCTGCATGTGGGCTTTATGCTGGCTGCACATACACAACATTATTTGGGATTCCAGGTTTGATCATCTAGAGTTGATAAACTAGTTCTGGCATTTCCAAAAGCATCAATCTTATGAGTGGTTGCTGCTGGGGTGTTTAGGGGGCAAACCCCCCAAAATGCATTCTCGGGGCCATTTCTTACATCATAAGGTACATGGATGAAACTAGGTATGTGCCTGATCTGTGGTTTGAACTGTAGTTTGAGCACTTTCAGGGAAAATAAGGAGGGGACTTTAAGAAAAAGGAGAGCAGGTGCTTATTTGCTTTCAATTGCCCCATTCAGCTTCCTGCTGGGGCAGCGCTGGTCTCAAAAAGTGACTGGGTACAATTAAAAAAGAAAAAGAAAAAGGCTCTGTATCAAATGCTTAAAATTCTTTTTAGAAGAACTAAAAGAAAGGCATGTAAACTCATCAGGCACTCTCTCACTCTCCACTCAGTGGGCCAGGCAGGCAGGCCCAGACCACCAGTCTCTGCTCTCACTGCTGCTGCTGCAGTTTCCTCCTTTCCTGAGGTACAAATAAGCTCTCTGTCTCAAGTAGCAACTTAAATAAGTTTTGAAAATCCCTCCTTTTGCCTCCCCCATGTTTCTTCTTCCCAGCCAATGGGGGCACAGCTGCCCATGACAACACTTGATATGAATGAGAACAAGCCAACCAAGAAGCAAGGGGATCTCAAGCCAATCGGAAGCCAATCAGAAGCAATCAGCAAGGCGAGGAGAGGGGGGGGCAGGACTTAAAATGGTGCTTGAATCAAATCGATTCAAGCTCAAATCAGGGTCAATTCAATCATAACTTGAATTGGGCCCTTTATTCTAGTGGTGATTTGATTAGAGTTCGAATTACTAAAATCATCCTGATTTGAGCTCAAATCAGTTTGACCCGAATCAAATTGCACATCTCTACTTTCTTATGTTCTTAATTCTAGATTACTTCTGTAGGAACTGAGTCATAACGCATTTGGTACAGAGCCTTATTTTCTTAATAAATATGCAAGGCCATAATCATAAATCAGTATGCACTCATGAAATCCAGGTTCAGCATATTTATCAGATATAGTGTTTTAAAAATAATAATTGTGTCCAATATACAAACAGCACAGATTGTAGAATTCAACACTGTTTTTATATCTATTGGAAGAAATTGTTATGCATGCTTGCCCTTTATGATCAATTGTAGTATCCATAGTATGCATGCATGATATAAACTGAGTGCAGCATAATATTTCTTCCACACAGCTTGCTCCTATCCAATGATCTCTCTAATTTCCCCCCCCCCCCCCATCTCTGTGTGGAATGAGTTTTGTTCTGGGTGGCAGTATCAAGGCAATGTGTGTGCATGTGCATTCAGAGTGGGACCTTCCTGATTCAATCTGAACAGGATCTAAAATTAACTGAGCGGACATCAAAAAATGTGTGAGCTTGTGCACATATGCATGCCTTAGACGAAACAGTGCTCCTATCCAGCAGCATTAGATCAAGGATGCTAATATGACCACGAAGTGCAATATTACATTGTGAATGGAACTAGGAATTATGTTTTATAAGGTATTTTACAAAATGATGTGGCCATCTGATGTGGTCACAAATGATGTGGCCATTTATATGTGTACCATATAAATTTGGCAACTCTGAATAATTTTAATCTCTCAGTTCCAAGTTTTCTGCAAAGTAAAATAAAGCAAACAGTACCAATATGTTTTTATTTCTTAAACCTTGGAAATGCCCTCTACTGGAGAACTAGGATCTCTCAACAGCTATCCACAGATTATAGATTATCCATAGATTATAGCAATACATATAATCTATATGGGGTTGTCCTTGAAACCATTCATTGTGTGGCAGTAATTCAAGATACTCTTTTTATCTCTCAAAGCTCTTGATGGACCAGAATCTATATATTAGAGATCATCTTTTGATATAGGTACCAGCAGACCTGTTCCATATTCCTTCATTACGGGGAATCAAGTTATTCCTAATTAGGAGCAAGGCCTTCTTAGTAGTAGCCCTGTGTTTGTGCAATGACCTCCCTTAAGAGGTTTAAATATATAATAATAATAATAATAATAATAATAATAATAATAATAATAATAATAATAAATTCAATTTCTATACCGCCCTTCCAAAAATGGCTCAGGGCAGTTTACACAGAGAAATAATAAATAAATGCTGTCCTCCAAAGGGCTCACAATCTCAAAAGAAACATGATAGACACCAGCAACAGTCACTGGAGGTATGTATCAGTCCCCAGAGTTTTCTTATTGTTATCTCAGTAGCTCATCTATTTAGAAAATGGTTTGTGTGCCAGAAATTGCTTACTCGCTGGAACTTTTTCTGAATTTTACACTGTGAAATAGCTTGAGAATAGTCTGGACTCATTCTTATTGTTGCTGTTTTAGCGTTTTTAGAAATGTGATTTTGTATTGCTAGCTGTGTGGAATTTGTTTTAAGCAGCCAAAATTCTAATTGCTTCTAAATAATTCTAACCTCCCATCACTCAATCATTTTTTTTTCCATACAAAAGAGGGCCCATGGCATTGGTCGTGAAGTTAACAGCATATATAGTTTGGGCCCAGTATACCTGAGGGATCGCCTGCTCCCAAGGGTTACTGCCCACTTGACAAGGTCATCTGAGGGGGCTCTGCTCCGGGTGCCAACAATGAGGGAGGCTTGGTTGTCGTTCAAGCGGGACAGGGCCTTCTCTGTTGCTGCCCCCAGACTCTGGAATGCTCTCCCGGTGGCTATTTGCTCCTCGGTCTCCATCACAGCTTTTAGAAAGAGTGTAAAATCTTGGCTTTTTGCCCAGGCATTTATTTGATTCTCTGCTGCTGCTCTTTATACTCTGTATTGCTTTTATGCTTTTGTTTTAAATTTTTAATCAGATTTGTTTAATATCTTTCACTTAATATTTTAATTGTGTCTTTTTTACCATCTTGTGTTTAAATTTTTGCTGTAAACCGCCTTTTAATGAAAGGCGGTATATAAATTTAACAATAAATAAATAAATAAAATAAATATCTACTCTTGTGAAGGCCACACACACCAGCTAGTCTTTAAACCAATTTAGAATACTTTTATGTGGTACATGAGTTCTTATTATGGAGCGGACAATCTTGTTTGCTGCTGAACGGAAAGTGTATCTCTTCTTTGTATTATGTAGAATAATTTGTTTTAATGCAGTTTTTCCTTGTGATCCAGTTGCTATTGCTATACATTGCATAGTATCTATGTTTTAAATAAGTATCATAAATAAAACTTAATAAGTATCATAAATAAAGCTGATTCTTTTCTGCTGCTTCCAGATTGTTAACTTACTTTCAATGAATTTGGCATGTAAAGCAATTTTTCTAGAGGAATACATACATTTATCAAACAACATTTTTCATGAAACAAATGAATGCCAATTAAACAAGGGCATAGATTTTATTCGTCATTACATAAAGAAGCTTTTACTGAAGCATGATTGTACTACTATGACTGGAAAGCTCAGGGTTCTCAATCACAAGGGCAAGCTCTCCCCATGAGAAGCACTTGCCACTGCAGACAAATACTAAATACAGGAATGCCCTAGGCAGGCATGGCTAGTCAGCATGTTACCAGTTGCAGGAGGGGAGCATGGTTAATGGGTACAATCTCATTGCATCCCTCATGGACTTGCTTCCCCCAAAATAGTATAAATCACAAGAAGGGCTAATATCTCTGGCTGAAACCATACATCCTGTGGCCACCTTGTATACTGAAACCCTCAGCCTCACTTCACCTCTGCAAAATAGCAAAAGGATGACATGAGGAGGAGTGAGTAGAGGGTGTCTTTAACTCTCCCTCTGACTGCTATCCTCAAACACTGCCTCCCTAACCACTAGGAATGTGCAAAACCAGTTAGAGACCGGCCCTCCCCCAAGGGGGGATGGTTTGAGGTCAAGCTGAACTGGGCCTGGCTTGGATCAAACCAGTTCGGCCTGGTTCTGAATGCTTGCAAAGGGGAATCCAGCCATTAGAGTGAACTGGGCGCCTGCTGGCCCACACTGATGGGTGGGAGTGCTGGCGGGGCCTAGGGGTGCCGCCGCTGCCCGCATGCCAAAGAGCCGCATTGCCACTGTGGCATGTAAGGTGATCTCCTGTTCTTCCCCCACCCTCCCTTTTCAACCCCATAGGGTTTGCTTGTAAAGGGGAATCTTTATGGGATTCCCCTTTGGAAGCATTCATAACCTAGTTGACGCAATTATAGTGCCTGAACTGAACAGCTGGATGGTTCTAAAGAACCGATTCATAGACTGGGCAGTTCAGTTCAAGTTCGGTTCGAACTTAAACCGAATCACCTGAAGCAGTTGTGTGCACATCCCTACTAACCATTGCCTGGTCCCAGACATATATTTTCAAGATATGATCCTATGTAGGTGAAAATCTGTTAGTGGGGAGGGGAGAAGGGGATGAATTAAGGACTAAGCAAGGAGCCCTCCCCATCCCATTGCATTGCTTATCCCCTCTGCACTGTTTTGTAAATTACTTCCCTCTGCACTATTTTGCAGAGAACACATGGGAGCCAAGTTTTTTTTATGCATGTGGTAGCCAAAAATGATATCATACTACTCTCTCTCTCACTCTCTCTGTAGGCAAGCGTGGCTGTGTGGGGCAAACAATAATTAACATCGTAGTATTTCAGATTAGATGTATTACATAAAAAACATCATGCACAAAAACCAACAAGCGTGTCAGCAAACCTTAGGGTCGTGTTCCCATAGCATCCCAAGTCTCCAATGCCAAGGTCATCAACCATGATTAAGACAATATTCGGTTTTGAAATACTTTCATTCTCCGCATTGCTTGTTGACCACAGATAAAACATCAAAGGAAAAAGGATCATCTTTCATCTGTTCAAAGGTGCAAATGCTTCACCTATACATAGGTTTAATAAAAGAAATTTGTTTTATATGCTATTTTTAAAAAAATCACCACCACCAACCTTGCAGCAGAATGCAAACAACCTAAAAAGGAAACGAAGTTTGTTGTGTGGTTCTTGCAGTTACTCATGTTATCAAAGTGTATATTATATTTAAAAAAATAAACTATTAAATGTAAAGTTCCAAAAATACACTAAACAGCTAAAATTTAATACTTTTCATATATTTGATTAAAAAATTGATGCAAAACACAAATACATCAATAGAATTCTAGTCTGCCTCAAGGAAAAGGGCTTGTCACCATAATTAAAAAATAACAGACGCTTCTATCAGATACACTTTGAGTCCTACTGAGTCAAATTTACTTTGGAAGCAGACCTCCACCAGAACTGTGAGGATATGTGGTGATTGACATCACTCTTGGTTTCTTTCTAAATATAGAAAGTAACTGAAAATGACATTACAATGCAAGTCAAGAGATCAAGGCCTGCTTCATACATGAACCCAGGAGTGTGAAACCAACTTCCAAATGGTATGATTATGCACTTGAGAATCATATGACAACATGGGTGGAGCTGAATGCATGGGTGTTTTCCATGAATCTTTACAGGAATGTGGCATCATCATCCCCCTCCCTCTCTCACACACACACACACACATCCCCACCGTGTGCGACTGCCCCACTCTGAAGCAGATTCTAGTCTGCTAGAAAGGCAAGGGTTAGCTGAAGATCAATTATATCAAACGGTATTTCTAGATACAGTATTGTAAATAATCAGGCTGTGTGCATAAGCAGCCCTACTCAGATTAGGGCAGCCCTATCTGGGAAGGGCTGCTTACGTGCAGCGCTGGGATCGAGGCTGAACCTGGTGCTGCCTCCCCAAGTAGCCTATGCTTTTTACCTGGGCTTTACCAGAGTTAAAGGGCATGAGTGCTCCCTTTGCCTCAGGTATGGGGCCCTGTGTATGCTTGGGCAATGAGCCCAAGCATACACATAAACAGAGTAAGGCACCTAGAGCACCTAACTCCCGGGGAAATCTCCAATGCACAATGCTCATGGCATGGTGCATTGTGGGATTCCTGGAGGCTGGGAAAATGGATCCTGGCCTCCAGAGAGCCATCCTGCACAGAGCAACATGGATCATGTGGGCGCACGGTGGCACACCAAATTTATCGATCTATCTATCTATCCATACACACACACACACACACACACACACACACACACACACACACACACACTTGGTAGTGATGTTATTGTTTTGTTTTCTTTTAAGTATATTTTTCAATCATGAAATTTGAAAAATAAAAAGTTTGCAAAACCAAATGCATCATGGTATGCTTCTTGGATTCTAAGAACAATGATTCTACCATTTGGACATCACAGATTTGTATAAGAACATTATTTATTCAAAAATTGGTCTCTATTATTAATGGACCAGTGCGAGCACAGAGGAAGGAGCTTCACATTCGTTCTTTTCTGTAAATTCAGCCATGTATCACTAGATAATATTGCCTTCACAGCATAGAAACTACTGCAGAAGTTATTTTTTCTCTGACACTTCATCAATGTCACAAGTTTGAGATAATGTGGGTGAAGTCATAATGGATCTCCTTCTCAGGCCAGCTTTGCACTGATTATAGAAGAATGAGACTAGGGATGTGCGAACTGGTTCGAATTTGAACCAGGGTGGTTCAAAGGTTCGAATTCAAACCGAACCAGCCATCAGGTTTGAGCTGCAGGTTCAAATTCGAACCGAACCAGGGGGTGGTTCGATTTGAACTGGTTTGAACCGGTTCGGACTTCCAAAAATTGGTAGGATGGTAGCTGGCACCCAGGGGTACCTGCCACCCAAACCCCAAAGGAATCGGACACTCGTATGATTTTTTTATGAATTTTTGGAGATTATTTCTATTTTTTCTCATAGGGTATAATGGGACTTGAACCAGGCCATTATACCTTATTGTGTAGCACCCATGGGTGCCAACAACCACCCAAACCCTGAAGCAATCGGACAGTACTACGATTTTTATGAATATTTGAAATATTTTTAATTATTTTTCTCATAGGGTATAATGGGACCAGAATCAGTCCATATCCCCTATTGTGGAACCCTAACCCTAACCCTAACTGCAGTTATGGGGCTGCTGAAACCTCCATTCTTCCCTATGGAGAAAAACCTTAAAGCCACTTGTGGGGTGCTGGGGTGGCCCAGAGTGAGTGGTGGTCTAGTGCAAAGAGGGTGCCAACCACCCCCATGGGTTGCTAACCCATGGGGTACTGGGTTTTGTTGTTTCTGAAGTGTTCTGAGTGTAGATTCTTTGGTAGCATATAAGATTTTCAATGACAAACCATGAATCCACTCTCATTGCTAACCTTAAATACACATAAACTTCAAAAATCACTTAAAAATCAGCCCTTTGCCCAATTCCTTTCAAAGAATTCTGATAGCTTCCTGCCCCCCCCTTGGGCACTACCACCCACCACACTCTGCTCTAGGCCACCCCTTTGCCCCCGACATGAAGCTATACATTTGCTGACACCTCCATGCTTCTTTATGGAGAAAAACCTTAAAGACGTGTAAACTTCAAAAATCACTTAAAAATCATCCCTTTGCCCAATTCCTTTCAAATAATTCTGATAGCTTCCTTGCCCACTCTAGGAACTACCACCCACCACACTCCACTCTATGACACCCCTTTCCCCCCGATGTGAAGCTATACATTTGCTGCAATCCTAATCATTCCCTATGAGGAATTCAAAAATACTTTAACAATTCTCCAATAATCGGAAGAGTGTCCAATTGCCTTGGGGTTTTGTGGGTGGTAGTCACCCCTGGTTGTCTACCACCTACCCCACTTTTGTGCCCCTATCCACAATAGGGGATATGGGCTGGTTTGCATCCTATTATACCCTATGAGAAAAATAATTAAAATTATTTCAAATATTCATAAAATATCATAGGGGTGTCTGATTGCTTCGGGGTTTGCATGGTTGTTGGCGCCCATGGGTGCTCCACAATAAGGAATAATGGGCTGGTTGGAGTCCCATTATATCCTATGAGGAAAAAATAGAAATAATTTTCAAAAATTCATAAAAAATCGTACATGTCCGATTGCTTCGGGGTTTGGGTGGCAGGTACCCCTGGGTGCCAGCTACCATTCTACCAATTTTTGAGTGTCTGAACCAGTTCAAACCAGTTCGAATTTGAACCCAACCAGGGGGAGGTTCAAGCAAAACCAAAACCGGACCACCCCCTCCTGGTTCGAACCTGGCTCGAATTCGAACCGAACCGGGCAAACCGGTTTTGTGCACATCCCTAAATGAGACTGGCACTGGAAGAAGCCATGTTGTATACTTCCCATACGATCTCATCTTTTTGACATTTTTGGAAAGCTACAGGAAGGATACACACCAGATTTCCCACATGTATGAAGGTACTATCAAGAGCGGCCCTTATTGACATCTTGTTATCAGTTTGAATTACAGAAGACAAATTTGTACACTCGTGGGTACATTCTATAACATAGAATGTAGTACCCAATATATCTTAGAAAAGGGAAACATTTACAAACATATTTATGCTTTAAAATACATCTGTCTTCTGAGAACTGCATTTTGTATAAGATCTCATTTTCCTATACTGCTTCTGAGCAGCATTGCTGAGCTTCTGACTAGCTCTTTGCTGAGTCAGTCTAAGTGAACTATAATTCAACTGTGTGTTGTTGAAAAATTGCCTTTGCCTCAGAGCAAGCCCGTGGCAAGAATAAAACCAAGATATGTGACCACGTAATCCATTTTACTGTACATTGACTTGAAATCTATGCATGTAACCTTGCAAGACATATTAAATCCTAA
Source organism: Hemicordylus capensis (assembly GCF_027244095.1). Taxonomy (NCBI): domain Eukaryota; kingdom Metazoa; phylum Chordata; class Lepidosauria; order Squamata; family Cordylidae; genus Hemicordylus; species Hemicordylus capensis. Next base: position 122,345,714 of record NC_069659.1, read on the forward strand.
TGATCATCCCATTAGGCTTACCCTTTGTGATTGCAAACCCAATGCAGACCACCAAAGACTGAAACACCACAGGTAGCAATTCCCATATCTCAAGGACATTACAGAACTGAGAAAGCATGCCTGCCAACATGTCCCTATTTTCCCATTCACATCTAAATGAGAAAATAGGGGCATACAATTTTACCACTCTATGGAAAATTAAAAATTACTTGATGGCTCAGCAAAATGTATTATTAATGAGAAACTAGCAGAAGTGATATATATTTACTTCTGTATTCACCAAAGAAATATGTTCATCTTAATACTTTATTTTTCATGTATTCTTAGAATCAAATAATTACATTTTAAAGATTTTTTTTTAAATTAGGGATTATTTCTTTCAGGGTTTGTAATACCTATTTGGCCTTTCTTCTGTCCTCTGATTCTTTGCTTCTGGAATTTATTTATTATCTTAAATACCATAATACTTTAATTCTTATATATCCTTTCCTAATCCTATTATTTTTCATTTTTCTTTGGTGCTTCGCTTGTTAGGCAAAGCATGTTCAATAGTTTATTCTACATATGTGAGAGAATGAGAATCTATTAATTTCCCTCAAACTTATTTTATCTTTGGAGTATAAGCCCTCTTCAGGCACTATGCTTTCTGAGGAGAGGAAATGTTAGATGTGCAGCATTCTTCTATTCCTCCCATCGTTGACATATTGGTTATCCACACCCCTGAACATTCCCACAGTCATGCTCCCAAGTATGCAGGTTATAGTACCACAGCAAACGCCTTCTTCTCACAAGCCTCAGAGGTTTCAGGGTTACACTACAAGAAAGGGCCTAGTTTCAATCACAGAAACCGTACTAGTGCTCCCTTCGACATCATAGGGCACTCATCATAGGGCCCTTCATCACTGGCCTGTTCACTCTTACATAGTTCCTGGCAGTTCTGTAATTCTTGCAAAATTTAGGCTGAAAATGAGATCTGATTCCAAAATCTTGCAAGACCTCAATACTTTCTGATAGAGTAGCAACTGCTCTCAGACAGGACCAACCTGGAGGTTGGCCGACTGCAGTCTCACTGCTACTGCCATCAAATTGGGTTGCTACACAGGGCAAATGGCATGACAGCTGGGTTCTTCCCCTTACCAGGTAAGTTTTTCCACACTTTCCTGCCCCAAAGCCATCATGTCCCAATACCAACATTCAGTGCTTGTCATCAGAGGCAAGTGCTGAACGGCAGAGGTTTTCTCCTCATGATGAAAAACCCTCAGTATTCTAGACTTCTCAGGCATGGTGGAAAGCTCTTCCCACAAGAGGCACTTGTCTTTGCAAAGAAACACAGAACACTGGCAGAGCAGGGGTAGGTGAAGCTAGCTGGCATAATGCTGTCAATCAAGGACATGACTAATGGGTATGATTCCAGTATGCCCCCCCCGTCCACTCAAGAAAGCATAATGCCTGGAGAAGGCTACAGAACAAACATCTTTTAATAAGTTGGTTCTAAAGAATCTGGACAGATTCCAAATAATACTGTAGCATTTGCTTTTCTTAAACCTGTATTTTTGCGTATTTATTTGTTTTAAAATATATCTCTTACCCTTCCCAAATGACAGTCAGCCTACAGTAACTAAAAATCACGATAAAGTGGCAGTCGCTGTAAAAAATTAAAAATACAAAAGTAGCAGATAAACACAGAAAGGTATGGTAAAGACACAGCAGCTGGGGGGAGTTGCCAAAAATGCTGAGTCCTAAAAAGTCAGCTGAAAACAGTGTTTCCGCTCCCAACAGAATACACATAGTGAAGGAGACAAATGGACATCTAATGAAAGGAAGTTCCATAGCATGGGCACCCCTGAAGGCCACCTCTCAGGTGAACGTAAAATAGGCCTCTGAAGGCCACAAAATACACATGTGGCCTATCTATCTGATCTAAGATAGGCAGGATTGATGCAGAGGGCTGCAACTGTTGTTCCCATCATTCCCAGCCACAGTGGACAATAGTAAGGGATTATGGGAGTTGTAGTACAACGACAGCTGAAGGGCCAAAGTTGTGTAGCCCTGATGTAGAGACTGTCCTTCAAGTGACAGGGTTTTGGAGCACATGTAGAGGTGTGATTCAGATGAACACCCCTATTACACAATTAAAGGATGCACCAAGAGTGTGTCAGGATGTCCACTGGTGACGGTGGGCTAGGTGCACTCTCAGCATAACCCCAGTGTTGTTGCATATGCAGAGCTGTGTTCATCTGAACCAGCACATACCTGCTTTATTAAACCAATTTATTCATTAGCCTACCATGAGGTCAAAATAGGGGAAATGTTTCAAATTATTTCTTCACTTAATATTTTACATAATATAAAGCAGTACTAGCCTCATTTTTGTATATGTATGTAATTAATGCTGGCATTCCAGTAATTAGTACCATCTGTGCTAATATGAACTCTGTATTGACTACTTTAACATAACTGTTGAGGCCCCTCTGTGCCCAGTGTGGGATAGGCCCAGTTCCAGGCTCAGAGTCAGGGCTTTGGGGTTTCTGCTGCCCGGGCGCTTGTTTCCGACACCGGGCGCCCGTTACTGCTGCCCTTGCCCTTATGCCTCTGGCTCCTTGAGCTCCCTCTCCTTGGGTAGTGCTCCCCAGTCTGGGCCCTCATTATCAGCCGGCCTTTATATGTAGCCGAAGTTGCAGGATCCAAGCACATTAAAAAAGGGGTCCGCCAGTGTAGCCAGATCCCTCCAACAGGTGTGGAGCGGCAGCAGGATCCTGACAATAATATTGTCTTGGGGTCTGGGAACCAGCCCCAAAATTTAGAAGCCAGTTTCAATTTTTAAGCCTTGGGGGCTTCAAGTACGTCTCTTCCATGACCTAACAATAATTGGAGTTTACTTCAGAAATAAAATCTTACACAATTTATACATGGCAGAATTTAGGATTCTGGGCCCTACTTTTATTTTATTTTATTTTCCAGAGCGTTGGGAACTACCAACATGTAATAGCGCCTTGCGGAGGCAGAACCGGTCACAAAATGGGACAGTGGACCATCACAAAATGGCAGCTTCTAAAAACCTTCACATCTACAGAATAATGGATTTTGACATCAAATGCCTTTAAATGCCCAGCAGAGCTAATCAAAACCAACTGATTTTCAATTTAGAGATGAGAAACTGATGAACCCAAGACTAGACACTAAATCCATGCCAAAATTTTTTTTTTAAATTTCTTGTATTGTTTTAAGAAATAGCAAATTGTGTCAGCATTTTTAACCATAGTCTCATTTTTAGAGACAAGGAAAACCAAGGTTCAGAGTTATACAACTTGTTCATGCAAGAACTGTGCAGAGGACTGCATGTGTGCGCACTGGATTCCAGGTTTGTTAGCGCCCTGAAGTAAACCTGTTCACCGTATCATATATTCACAAGGCTTTTGCTAAGTAAACTGCTTTGATAACATTTTTGTTTATAAATACTCTAAATGATAAAATATGTTCAATTAATATCAAATTCCTAATCAATCTATTTTGTTTTGGCAACACGAATAAATAAAATAAACTTCAGACAGTGGCATAGGCAAGATTGATGTCAGGAGCTGGCTATTTCAGGGCCTGGATGAAAACTCACAGACAGGCTCTTGAGAGAACATGGGCCTAACGAGGGTGTTCTCTCTCGTATGCAAATATCCCGCCACGGGGAAATGTGGGAGAGGGGAGCCCTGGTTTCCTGCTACTACAGGAAAGTGGGTCACCGTTTCAGGGCCCAAGCAAGGGTGCACATGTCCACATGGGCTTATGGGCTGGCAGGGGGAATGCTGTGACAGCTACCTGGCGGCAGTCACCAAGACAGGGAGTGCAGTTACTTAGGTACCCTTCCCTATGGCTTTCCTTCATAGAGCAGCCTGGCTCAATATAGAGCCCCCGTGGCCTGACACTCTTGTGAGAGTGGGAGAAGAGGTTGTTGTGTCATCAAAGATAAGGGTAACTCCTTGGACCAATTTCTCATTATGGTATACTGAAAAACACCTTTGAAAAAAGTTAATTTCCATAACAATATTTTACATACCCTACAAAAAAGCAGGAGCGTCCTTCCTAAAAGATTTCCATAGAAAGTTGAATTACAGAGATATTGTAAAGCTCAAGCAGTTATTCAAGCTTTGAAAATGTGTTAGGAGGTGAAAATGGATTTGAAGATTGTTCAAAACAAACTAGGCTACATCTGCTATGTGTTTCTAGAATAATCAAGTTGATGACAAGCAGCTAATAGGTGAGAAGACTGAGCTTACTTCTTTCTCAGCCTGTGAAAGTATGCGTACAACATTACAGCTACTCATGAAGTGTCAATTGTGTAGAAGTCCAGGGCGGAGCAGGAAGATAGCAAATATTAGATACTTGATTGTGTCTAATAATAAAACGCAGGTGCATTTCTCTAGATATTGGGTTGTATGCCAAGCAGAAGCAAGCTTACGGAAGGCACTTTCCTAACTTGTTTTCCAGTTTGGACGAATCCTTCCTGCCCCAGCACCCATGCCCGATGCAACCCTATTCTCAAGGGTCCCCAGGGGACTACCAGGGAGCTTTCCAGATTACAGCTACAACCTCCATAAAATGCTTTCACTTGGTGGGATTGAATTGACAATGTAATAAAACGGTGTTGCACAAAGCCTCCAGCAGGGGGAGCAGTCTTTTCTAGTTTGCGCAAAACACCCTACAAAGGGAAAATACGGCTATTTTTACAATGTTGTAGAACTGGAATGCAGCAATAAAACCAGATTTTGGCCTATGCCCTTGTGGTGCAGGCCTCCCTGAAACAGTTTCTCATGTGCTGTTATATTGCTCCCTGTACTCTGATACTAGGAAAGAACTCATATTCCCTCTGTTAGAGCAATTCCCAGGAAGAGCTGACTTCTTTTATTTGAATTTTTGTCTTGAGGATCAAGATAATGAGGTTACTAAGGTGGTGGCAAAATTATTTTATGTCGCTATTAGACTAAGATCCTGTTTAAGATCTAATTCTTAGGAGCTATTGTTTTGTCCTGATAATTATTTATTATATTACTGCTGGCATATTTTGCTTTTAATCTTGTTTTAATCTTTGTATGTTCTTTGTATGGCCTTTGGCTGTAATAAATTGATTCATATTCATATCCATTCAATAAAACCCAAAAGGCAGCATTGGAAATCTGAACCGCACTTTGCTGACAGCACGGGGACAGTGATGTCAATACACAGGCAATACGGAAGCATACTTAATGGGCACGTAGTGACACTGTTGAAGTTTCCAATCTGGAAAACACCCTGGAGCAACTGTCCAGGAGTTTTCCCAGAGAGCAGGCTTTGCTGTGGGTTTTCTGCAAAGCTTTACTGCAAGTTTGAAGTTGTCCCCAAAAACCAATGCAAAAAGTGGATTTGGGTTTTTTTCACCCGATATAAACTGAGCTACACTCTAACATGCAATGAAAAACCCAAATTGTGTGTGAAGTGCTTCCTGATAGCTCATAGAGACATTGAAGTAAATTTTACCAATATGTGAATGCACAGCTCCAATCCAGAGGAGATGCAAACTAAAAGCCAGGTGTGAAAAACTTCCAGGAGGCTGCAGTGGAGAAAAGGGAGAAGTCCCCTTCCACGATCTTCCTTCTGCTCGTTAAAATACAACCCTCTAGTTAAAATACAACCCTCTGTTCAGAATTTGTATGGGAAAGTATAGTGCTTGGTGCTATACTGCTTTATTTATACTGCTTTAATCCCATCATCCATCATTCAAAGTACACATGGTATTTTCCTTGTAGCATCTGGTATTTTCTGTTTTATTTTGGGTCAGATGCATTTTGTGGTGGCATTTTGACTCAAACATAGATAGGATTGGACACACACTGAGATGAAGTGGGATTCATAGATAACTAAGGCATATTAAATAGAACACTATAGCTTTTATGAGTGCTGTCCTGTCCCTTTGAAACTGTGCCGGAAGCACTAATATTTCTATTTTTATCAGTGTGTTTTATTGGCTTACATCCTGCTTAACAAAGTGCATGCATAACAAGCACAACTGTGTGAGCACAAAGAAAAATACTGTGCTAAAAACAGGAATTTGCTGAATTGCGCTATTAAGTTGAGCTCTCTTGCACACAAAAGTTCCCTTTTAAAGCAACTTTTGCCACAGGTTGCACAATTATTGAGAAAGTGCAAGCACGCTTGCAGTAGTGCAACACTACTCTGGAACACAAGTGTGAGCACATCTGGCTAGTTTTGTGCTAGTGCAACATCCTTCCACGAGTGCTTTGTTAATCAGGATGCCAGCCAATGTTAATAACTCATCTGTTGCTTTTGATCAAACACAATGATACACCACAGGGAACCAGCTTTTCCAGCTTTTTAGTATATGACAATAACTATGCCTTTGTAGTCATCCCTCGCCAACCGCGAGGGTTCCGTTCCGGGAAAACCTCGCAGTTGGTGAGGCATTAAAACCAATGGGAAACAGGAGGGTTAGGGGAATCACAGTAGTTAAAAGACTGTAAAATACAGTTTAAAAAAAAATAGGGGGGGGGGGGGAATCACCTCCTGACTTCTGAAAGTCACCCCCTGACCCCCCCCCATGGCCAAAAAACCAAAAAATAAACCAAATTGCCCCATAATTTTGCCAAACCTCAGATACTCAGGTCGCGGTTGGCAAGACCTGCCACAGTTTCCCAATTGCAGATGCTTAAAAGGGCGATTGGGAAACCTGCAGTTGGTGAGGAATGACGATAAGTGTGAAGAGATATGTGACATGATCTAGGAGTTAGGCTTAAAGCTTCTACTTTTTTAATTTAATTTTTCTACATTTTAATTTTGACTAAACCAGCTTCCAAGCATATACAATATGGGTTATTTTCTTGCCTTTAGTCTCTCTCCACCCGCCCTCCACAAAATCTCTATCTGGAAAAATAATTATGTTACTTATTACTTATTCATTTTTATTTATTTTGGAACATTGTACCTGGTTTTTTGTTAGTACATAAGAACAGCCCTGGTGGATCAAGCCATCTGGTCCAACATGTTTTCCCCCACAGTGTCCCACCAGATGCCTCTGGGAAGCCCACAAGCAGAACATTAAAGCAGACCCTGTCTTCTGTTGTTGCTGCCCTGCAATTGATATTCAAATGTAAACTACCTGTGAACTGGAGGTAGGCTATAGCCATCAAGACCACCACCAATTGACTTGAAATATATTTGAAAGCCATCCAAGCTGGTGGACATCACCACATCCTGTGTCAGAGAATTCCATAGATTAATTATCTGCTTTTTGAAAGAGTACTTGCTCTTGTCCATCCCAAATTTCCTCCCAATACATTTTGTGGGATGACCTCTGAATCTAGAGTTGCGAGAGAGGGAGACAAACCTTTTATCCACTATCTCCACACCATTCATGATTTTATAAACCTCCATCATGTCTCCCCTTATTTGCCCCCCCGCTAAACTGACAACCCCCAAATGATCGAGCCTCACTTCATCTGGAAGGTGATTTAGCTCCCTGACCCCATGGATTGCTCTTTTTTGCAGTTTTCTAATAGGCATGGCCTTCATATTAATAAACTGGGTTTGGAGAACTTCTGGTGGAAATATGGACATGGTATCATTTCTGATACTCATGTAAAAAGATCAAAAGATACTGCTTGTATATGACCCAGTGCATTAAATCAATCACCAGTCATTCTATCCCCATTGGAGCCTACAGCAAGTATATCAGGTATGAGAAGGAAATTAATATTGCTGTTGTTAATAGTGACTAAATTGCAGGTGGAACAGCAAATATCCTCTACCTATTGTTGATTTGAAAGGATCCACTCCCGGATTAACAAATTTTAAACATCAACAAATAAATCAAACATTACAGAAATAGAAAACCACCAATGCTTACAACAGACTCGGTCAATAAGTTCTCATTCTTATTTTCCAAAGATCTGATGGAACAAATGGGTTTTTAGTATAGTACTCTCTTGAAAACAGGAAGAGACAGAACAGTATATGTTCTGCCACCAGAGTATCTTGGTTTAAGTATGCATGCGGGCTGGAGAGTGATGTTGCTATGTATTCACTTTTTAGAAACAGTGACTGCATTTGCCCGTAACACAAGACCAGAGGGCCCTTCATCTCCGGTTTCGGGAACTGCACCTCTGAATGCGGGCAACTGCAGTTTTGCAAATAAATGGAGCTGCAGTTTCTTTCGCTGGACTCCAATTTGTATCTTTGGTCTGAATAAAGTTTGTGCACCTTTAACTCCAGTTCTGGTGTGCCAGAGTTACGTCCCAACTCTGGCAATGCAGTTTCCCCCTTCTGCAACCAGAGTTGAGGGAGGAAGCTTCTCCCTGCTATTGGCTGTTGGGACTGTCTGTCAGTAAAGAAGGAAACCCTGGCAGCCAGTTCACTTTCTCGCTGCAGTGAGCAAGACTGCAGAGAGGGAGCTCTCCATTTAGTCTGAATTCGGATTGGAGAGCGGACCCATGGTTCTGTGTTATGTCCGAAGGTGGCCACTGTGTAATATTGCTGTGTGGTTTGGTCTTTACTCTATACTACTGAATCACTCAAAAACATCTGGTTATGTGAACAGGAATTTACCTGGACAGCTTCCTCTCCCTCAGCCAATCTAGAGTAAGCAGCTTCTCCGCTTGTTCTTAGTTAGTATCCCAGACTTACAGAGAGCAAGATGATGGCTCTGCCTGGACTGTTTCATGGTTAGCAGAGCCACATATTCTTTCATCTAGCAATCATGTTTCCACAATTCACAATCATCAAGAATTCACCTCTTGATCTCTATTTGAAATGCAACCTTCAAGTGAGCCTCCAAGAGTGAGTTAGCACTGCGTGTCTTGGATGTAAAAATAAAGCTATGAAAATTAGTGGGAAGTTTGATTGTCTTGAGTGGAACTTTACTGAAATTCGAGGACTGGCAGGACATGAACCTTGTGAAGGAGGGAGTTACAAAGTTAGGGGCTACCCTTAGAAGGCCTTGCCCATCCTTAATACACCATACAGCTTCATTGTAGATTGGATTTTTGAGCAGAAAATCCTGTCTATGCAGTGCATAAGAGCTGCTGTGCTACAGTTGCCAATTCACAGCTTACCTCAGCTGAAAGGTCACTAGGTGGTCTTAGGCAAGCCAGTGTTCATGTAATCTAGACCTACCTAAAACAAAGGAACTATCTTGATGCTACACAGGGATTATGGAGATGAAGCAGATGAAGCCTTCCAATTTTCTCAATGCTATATTTGTGCTAAGTAATGGGTGTCTCCCCGCTGTCTTATACTCTTCAAAAGTGCTCAAAAAGTACTTTTGTAATTATTTCAGAAATCAGAAATCTAAGTTTAAAGGAACCAATATGGAAAGATATACTTTTTAGAAAGATGAATACTGCAGACACTCATTGTGTGTATGTATTCAGACGAAACTTTACACTGAAATTGTGCTAGTACCTGCATATCTGCACTATAAAAACTTTGCTAGTGTCTGTTACTGAAATTTCTTATTTCTGTATCATAGCTCTGCCCACAGATATGAATAGCAGCGTGTAGTTTAATACAAGAGTTCAGGTCCAATTTATTTTAACAGAAAAATATTTTAGTACTGACCTTCCAAAACAATAAGAGGAAGGCGAGTATATGACAAATGTCAGGTTTGTACCTGGATAGTGAAGGAAAAATAAAAATGCAATGAGTCACAGTCAATGAAATGCAATAAGTGACAGTCTGGACACACTAAGACTGCCATTGCTACTGGCTTTAATGAACCTTAAACAAAACCAGTTAATATAGTGCCACTTTGCAAATATCTAGATGTATAATTATGCTGTCTTTCTGCTAGAAATCCTGAATTAGATAGATTGCATACAAGTTAGTCATCTAGCCAGAAATGTTGGCTGTAATTTGGGTTTCAGCTTCTTTAAGTACAATGCTATCTTTTACATTCCCTTATGGAATGAAGTATGGTGATATTTTAATATCAATTACAGGATATTTTAAAGCATTGGTAAAGTATATTCTTTACCAGTGCTATAAAATATCATTTCACCATAATTCTACTTTACTAAATAAACAAATCCAGAAATATTTATGTGCAAAATCGATATCTCTTGGCCACCCGCAGCTTATTCATTAATCTCTTACCTTCCATTAACCTCTGTAGGCTTCTCTGAAAGCGCCATTATTATAAGTACTGTCCAAATTCCACATGCCATGCAGGTAATGCGACTAGTTAAACATTAAAACGAGATTTCTCCCCTGCTCTTAATCAGAAGATTTTGGCTAGGTTGCATTAATACTATATAACATTTTGAAACATAAGGCTTGCTAGAGAATATTTGAGAAAACAATATTCTGGTTTCCGTTCTGTGTAAAACAATCTCCCAGTAAAAATTATACATTTCTTAAATATAATTTTGAGAATGCTGTGATTTCAAATGTCAAGAAGAGAAATCAGCAAGTCACAGAAGGCAAGTGTTGTTTTTAGGAATTCCACTGCTTTCCCACATAGATCTCTACTGACATCAGTTCTCAATCTGATAGACTTTTTATGAGTTTGTAAAACATACTATGCAAAAGAGATAATGCTCTTACACAATATTTGAATCTTACCCTATTACCTTATGCCTATAGCCTACAGACTGGTAGCCACTGATCTACCTGTCCTCCATGAATGTGTCTAAGCCCCTTTTTAAAGCAATCGATGTGCTGTGTGAAAATGTACTTCCTTTTGTTAGTCCTAAATTTCCTGGCAATCAATTTAATGAATGGACCCCTGGTTTTAGAGTTGTGAGAGACGGAGAATAATTCCTCTCTGTCCACTCTTTCTGATTGATTAAGTGCTGTCAAGTCAGTGTCAAATCTTTGCGGCCACATAGATTCTTTCCAGGATGATCGGTCTTCTGCTGTGTCTTTGAGGTCTCTCAGTGGTGCATTCATTGCTGTTGTAATCGAGTCCATCTACCTTGCTGCTAGTCATCCTCTTCTTCTCTTTCCTTCAACTTTTCCCAGCATGATGGACTTCTCAAGGGAGCTGGGTCTTCGCATAATGTGTCCAAAATATGATAGTTTGAGCCTGGTCATCCGTGCCTTGAGTAAAAATTCTGGATTGATGTGTTCTATGATCCATTTGTTTGTTTCCCTGGCTGTCCATGGTATCCTCAAAAGTCTTCTCCAGCACCAAAGTTCAAAAGCATCAATACTTTTTCTATCTTGCTTCTTCAAATTCCAGCTTTCGCATCCATACAGTGTCACAGGGAAGGTGTAGACACATCACAGCATATAAATATCCTTTCCAAGGCCTTCATTGCAACCCTACCAAGTGCTGGTCTACAGAGTATTTCTTGACTGCTGGATCCTTTCTTGTTGATGGTCAATCCTAAAAGGCAGAAGTTTTCCACCACTTCAATGTCTTCATTATGTATTCTGAGGCTGGTTTAGTTGTCATTAGTTTAGTCTTCTTTACATTTAGTCGAAGTCCCATTTTTTCACTATGCTCCTTGACTTTCATTACTAGAGCTTGCAGATCATCCGCATTCTCAGCTATCAGTGGTGTCATCAGCATAGTGCAGGTTATTGATGTTTCTTCCTCCAGCGTTAAAACCACGCTCATCTTCTTCCAATCCAGCTTCTCTCAGTATATGTTCAGGATATAAACTGAATAAATAAGGAGAAAGTATACAGCCTTGTCTTACTCCTTTGCCAATCTGGAACCAGTCTGTTTCACCATGTTCTGTCTGGACTGTGGCTTTTTGTCCTGTGTATAGGTTTCTCATGAGAACAATGAGATGTTCTGGAACGCCCATTTTCCTAAGGATATTCCACAACTTGAGATGGTTGACACAATTGAAGGCTCTTCTGTAGTCAATAAAGCACATATTGACTTCTTTTTGGTATTCTTTGGCTTTCTCAATTATCCAGTGTACATCAGCAACAGTGTCTCTTGTTCCTTGGCATTTTCTGAAACCAGCTTGAACATCCAGCATTTCCCTTTCCGCGTAGGGCTCTAATCTGCATTGGATGATCCTGAGAATTATTTTACTAGCATGTGAAATTAAGGATATTGTGTGATGGTTTGCACAATCTGTTAAGTCTCCTTTCTTTGGTATGGGTATGTAGACTGACCTCTTCCAATCTGTTGGCCACTGTGTCATTCTCCACATTTACTGGCATAGTTTGGTTAGAGCAGGGTTTCTCAACGTGTGGGTCCCCAGATGTTATTGGACTTCAACTCCCATAATCCCCAGCCCCAGTGGTCTTTGGTTGGGAATTATGGGAGTTGAAGTCCAATTACATCTGGGGACCCACACGTTGAGAAACCCTGGGTTAGAGCCTTGATTGTTTCTTCTTCTGTTGCCTGCCATATTTCTGTAACTATCCCATCAATTCCTGTAGCCTCCCGACTTGGTAATGACCGGAGTGCTGATCTAACTTCACCTTCCCGCACTAGAGGTTCTTGCAAGTGGGGAATATCTTCTAGAGTATCTTGGACGTTGATGTCCCTGCTGAACAGATTTTCAGTATACTCCTTCCATCTCTGTTTGATCTTCTCTGAATCAGTTACTCTTTGTCCTTTGGCATCCCTTAACATACCAATTCTAGGTTGGAACTGTACTGGAAGAATGGCAGTTCAGTCCCCAAATACAGAGCAGAACCAGTTTGGTGAGAAAGCAGCAAAGCAAAAGGTTTTGAGACAGTTCTTTAGTACTGAAGAACTACAAGGATTTATTTAAAGAAAAGGTTTCAAACAAATGTGAAAGCGCTTGCAGCTTATTTCAGCTGGAGCTCATGTCTGGAGAGACCAAAACAAATAGCCATCTCTGGAGGGACAAAATGGAGACTAACACTGGAAGAACAAAGAGGGAAGGTGTCCAGCACTTTTATCCATGACTCTAACCCTCACAGTGGCCACTATGAGACACTGCAGCAGAGAGCTGATACTGCCAAGGTTCTAGCTCCAACAGGAACCTCCTTCTGAGTTCAGAGACCTTTTGGAAAACTTTTCATGTTTTTCCATGTCTATTTCCATCCTCGGGGTCTTTACAGATATCACTGTAGTACTGCTCATTGTCTCTTCTAACAGCTTTCTGAAATTCCCTATTAAGTTCCTTCCTGAGGTCTTGATCTTTCTTGACTTTGGCTTCTCTCCTCTTCTTGGCAATTTCCACCATCTGTTCTGACATCCATTTTGCTTTCTTCTGTGTCTTGGTCTTTGGCAGTCTCTTTTCACATTTATCCACTCTTTCCACTCATTCTACTCCATGCATAATTTTATACATCCCCATCATGTCCCTTTTCCAAACTAAAATCCCCAGATTCTGTAGCCTTGCCTCATAAGGGAGGCGCTCCAGGCCCCTGATCATCTTGGTTGCCCTCTTCTGCACTTTTTCCAGTTCTACAATGTCCTACAATATGGCAGTTATCATGAGATGGAGCAGAAGTCGCCATTATTGCCTCCTGGAATCTTGGCATACACTGTGAACACGGAACTATAATGCAGTATGCCCTATTTCCAATCCACAAAGACAATGCAGAAGTATACCATGGTTAACAGTATCAAAAGCTCCTGAGCGGGTCTAAGACACACAACAGTGCTGCAGTTCCCTGACTTATCAGGGAGACTTAAGAAAGGTCTAAAATAATAAAAAAGGGTAGATACTATGAACAATCTATTACACAAAAATGATTAGCCAACACATTTGATCTATGTGCTCTTAATCATAAGAAATATATAATTTCAAATGGTTTTAAGTCAGTTAGTTATTACATATAACACTGAGTTTTACAAAGTAGGGAAAAAACCTGTGGTGATAACAGTGATACATTAAAATATTTTTAAAATAGTACACTTTTCTCAAAAAATAAAATGCATACTGTAGTTTACACAATTATAAAACATAGGTTTATAATGTAGCTTTTTGATTTCCTAATTCTTTTATCTCACATTTTGATTCTGAGGTGCAGGACAAACTGAAAGTCTGGCATTTGGCTTTCTTGAATGTATCACTGGGAATTCATCGGCCTTTCTTTCTTTTGCCCTAGTGTTAACAAATCAAAATTCCTACCTAATACTTCAGCACAGCAAGTCAAACATCCAGCCTCCTGAAATTGCTTTGAAGGCTATTACCTGGTGCAGCTGTAGAGAAGAGCCCCCTGTGCTCCTCTAGCAATGATAGTATCAAAAAACCAGATGCTACTGTAGTTTCCAGTTGCTGGCTTTTTCTTTTCTTTTCCCAGAGATAAATCACTCGAGTAGCTTAGCAATATAGGAGGTAAAAGTTCCCTATGAAGCTTAGAACCCTGCAGACGCTGTGTGGAAATCTCAGACATGCAGAAGTCTGTAGTCAGCTGAATACTTATGGCTAGGGATAAGGAAGATAATAATGCATATTGGAATTGCCTGTGTTCACCTTGACAAGGGGATCCTATTTTTGTCTATGTGCATGAACATATGTGACTTCATACAGAAATTCAGTTTTTTCTTTCTGTGGATTTAATGGCAAAATAATAGGGATACATTCAACTGGTGGAGTTCTTTTTTTACTCACCACGGAAATGCAACACATCTGCTGAATTTGTGTCACGCAGCAATTAACCATCATGTACATGCCTCTAGTCAAGAAGTACTTCCCTGAGTGAATTTAGCCCAGTGAATTTCACAAAGTCCAGTATAGCTTTTCACAGTGCATAACAAGAGGCAGCATAGTGTAGTGGTTAGAGTGTTGGACTAGAACCAGGAAGACCTGAGTTTGAATCCCCATTCAACCATGAAAATCACTGGGTGACTCTGGGCCAGTCATGTATCTCTCAGTCTAACCTACCTCACAGGATTGTTGTGAGGACACAAATAAGCATGCCCCTGGAAAGACTCCCAGGGCTGGGAGGCTTGTTTCAGCCTCCCGGTGGGGGTCTTCTCGTGTGTTGCCACAGCACGGCAATACATGATCAAATAGACGGGGCTAGCACTTGCTCCACTAATCTCATCTAAGAGGAGGGGGAATGAAAAGGGTTTGCTGCCGGGAGTCACCCGGCTCCCATGGCAGCACACGATCCTCCACAAGCAGGCTAGGCTCCCTTAGCCCACTTCTGGTGGATCGTGAGAATCTCCTCATGATTAGTTAAAGGACTCTTCTGACTCTTTTAAGTCAAGTATCAGTTCTTCAGTCAGAATTCAGTTTGCAACCAAGTACTTCTTGGCAGTAGCTTCAAACATAGTTTGAATGTGTGGTTTGGGCCCGATGCTTTGGGTGCCTTGGGATTTATTAAAGTTTTGGAAGGCACTTAGACAGGGATAGCCCTTAACAAATTATTTAACACGGCTGCATAAGGACACAGACCCTTACCCTCAGCCTTCAATCTTCTTATAGCCATTTACTCAAATCTTGTTGTATTATAAAACCAAGTGATCCTGTGTAACCTGATTTTGTAGGCGTTTGTGTCTATTGCAATTGGCCACACTTCCAAAATGGATTATTTCTTCTTTGGTACGTTGTAGAATATATATTTTTTCTAGCTGTGCTTGACTCATGCAAGATTCACAGGAGCACCGATGAACAGGCACTGACAACACAAGCACAGGAGGAGGATACCCTGGCTAGATTTGTTTACATGTAACAAGAAGGCTTGAAACAGTGAGCTCTTTCTCATGATCAGAGATAGGGCAAGGGCAGGAAGCCTAGAAAAGCTGACCTCCCCTGCAGATGAGCAGGTCCTTGCCTTTGGGCAGATGGGATTGCCCACTCATACGATCACTGACTGCTGCTCTGAGGGCCAGGGTGTTGGGACATGTTGGCCCACGAGTGTGCGGTGCATCATGGGGATTCCCCTTCCCCTCCCCACGTCTGCTGACAGATGATCGTAAATACAAGGTTAAGGGAGCGCTCGGTCCCTTAACCTCATTTTAAAGGGAGGCTTCATAGGCGTGTTTGACGCCATGGTGCCACCAGGATCAGGCCCGATCCCAGCAGTTTACACACCTGTGAAAAACTGGACTAGGCTCCCTCAGCCTGGCTTTGCAAGTGCATGTGAATAGCCTCAGTGTCTTTGCTGATACAGGTTCAGTGCAAAAGTAATACAGATTAAGAGCAAGTCAGGAGCATGAGATCCATAAAGATTGCCACAGAAAGAAGTTACTATAAGGGAGAAAAGGATTTGCATCTACACACTGTATTTAAAAAAACTAAACATGATTTAAAAAACAACAACAACACCCTGTCTGAGTCATGTCTATCTGAAACCAATGGATGGAATTGACATTTGACTTGCTAGAGGTTATGGCAGGCATGTGTATTTGGCAACCATCAAGATAAGCAGCTTTTAATTCCACCCATATATATTCTTTCCTGTTATGCCAAGTGCTAACAACAACAAAAAAAATCTGATGTACACCTTTTTGTTGTAATTTTCCTGCCACTTGAGTGAAGAGATGGGTAAATCTATTCACTGTGGCAGTGCTAAGACATCACATCCCACTTTTTGCATTACTAGATAGGGGAAGAAAGGAAGCAGAAAAATAGAGCAGAAATTTTGGGCTGCTCTAATACGGTCTCTGTTTTGCCCTGAGTCTGATCAGAATTCTGAACACATTCTGAACAGTTACATGGGCTACATGGTTAAACAAATCCACCCAGAATTAAACCCAAGCACTTCAGAGCCTGATTCACACAAGCAAATATTCCTGCAGATATCAAATATGTAAGTGTGGTGCTAACAACCTGTTTGCACAAAGCTGTTCTTCAAGTGGTTTTGTTGATTTCATCATGCCATTGCAAATCCACCTTTTGGGGGGAAATCACAACAAAACTTGCTATGGGGTAAGAGAAAAACACCATTCTAGTGATTTGCCATGTGGAACAGAGTTCTTCCCTTGATTGTATTTCAAGCAGCCATCCTCACAGATGGTAACGAGTGGAAATGCACTTCCAAGCCAATAGATTGAACTGGCTTGCTGACAGTGTGGACTGAGTGAATCCATGATGAGCTGGGCCCATCTCTCTGAATTTATGTTTCTGCAGTATTTCAAACCTGTGGAGGCTAAGCAAAGTCCAGAGAACAGGACTAGGAACAATGGGTCAAAATTAGTAGGAAGCAAATTCAGGCAAATTCCTTCCTTGTTAGGAGGAATTTCCTAACTACAATTGCTGATCAAGAGTGGAAAGAGTCTGCTTTGCACAGTGGTAGGCTCAGCTTCACCAGAGGTTTTTAAACAGAGGGTGGATGACAATTTACTAGGGATGCTGCAGCAGATTCCTGCACTGAGCAGTGGGCTGAACTAGAACAGGGTTTCTTAACCTTGGGCCCCTAGATGTTGTTGGACTTACAACTCCCAGAATCCCCAGACATGGCCTTTGTGGCTGTAATCCAACAACATCTGGGGGCCCAAGGTTAAGAAGCCCTGGACTAGAAGACCTTTAAGGTCCCATCCCCCCCCCCCAGTTCTATGATACAAGCCATTTTTAAGAGACACAGATGCAGAGGCATATCTAGAGAAAATAGCACCAGGGCAAGCACTGAAATTGTGCCCCCCGTTCCCGGTCCTAGTCCAGCACTGATCCATATTACATGGGATATATACAATCATTCAGGTATTCTTGCCAGGAAATTTAGATTGGACGCTGCTCCCCCCTGTGCTTACTGCTGTGTAAAGACAGAAGGTGCCCTCTGCCATAGTTTCCTTATCTGATTTTGTTTATACCCATCTCCTTTTTTTTTTTTTTTGATGACACTATTACTGTAGATGTAGCTTGTATATGAGAAGTAAATTGCTTTAATTCACTGGCTAAGTAACTATTTCAGAAGAAACAAGGTCTCTTGCAGCTAACATGGCAATTGTAGCCTAAGTTTTTTGTGGACTTGAGCTCACTTCATCTAGTCCATGAAAGCCTGTGCTACAAAGCCTGTGTTTCCTTTAGGTTGCAGACTTCTTCCACACCTGCTCTCTGCTCTACAAGAGGCTCAGTCCTTTGAGGTAGATCAGTTCACACACACACACACACACACACACACACACACACACACACACACACAGAGGCAGGCAAAAACACTTAAGCTGACAATAGGTTCTCTGATACACAAATAAATAGATAGATAGATAACACACAAAAGAGTCTTTGACAGGCACAACCAACACTTTTTTTTTTAAAAAAAAGTCTGTGATCTCCCAGTTTGCCTCTCGTCTGGCTAAAAGATATTTTAAAAAGAGGGGGAGGATACTAAATTATTTTTTTTAAAAAAAATCACCCAGAGAGCTTTTAACTGTTCAGTGTGTGTGTGTGTGTGTGTGTGTGTGTGTGTGTGTGTGTGTTTTACATCACTACAAACAAATTGGTCCTTATATACACCCGGACTCTTGTGTAGGCGTGTTTATGTTGGTGACAGTACATATCTTGACTCACATACTTTTCCATTAAAAAATAAACAAACCCAAGAAACAAGTAAGAAAGAAAGACCTCACAGGGGCCAGGCAAAGAAAAACTCCTCTGACTCCCCACTTTAAGCAGCTTCCGAGTGTGTATGCGTGCACGTGCCCAGGCAGGAGACACCGCCTCGCTCTTGCCAGCCTGCTGCATGCCTGCACTAGGGATGGGGGCGGGAAAGTAATATATAAATGACTATTAGCCATTGATAGACCTCTCAGCATCCACACTTAGTAAATTCCCATGCTGTGCTTGCTTCTAATTTACTCTTGTGATACCTGATCCTGCAAATGTTCTCCTTAGCACAAGGGTTCTCAAGCTTGAGTCCCCAGATGAATATGGACTACAACTCCCATCATCCCAAACACAATGAACATCTGGGGACTCAATTTTGAGAACCCCTGCCTTAGGGGAAATTACATTGGAATGAAATTGATAATCAAGGACATTCAAATACTTTCATGAACATCCAAAGGGGGGAGGAGAAGATTTATAAATATCAGCAATTCCAACCACTTTGAGATCACAACTGCTTCATCAGGCTGCTGCACAGTGAACCAGAAAATTGATATGAAAGGGGGCATCCTTCCTGGTAACTGTAAATGGCATGTAGATGCAGGGGAGTATCTAGGGTGGGGCAGGCAGGGCACATGCCCTGGGCGGAACTTGAAGGGGGCGCCATTTTTTTAAATGGAAAAAGAAAAAAGAAAAATGGCCACCAAAACCAAAATGGCCACCGTGCATGCTCAAATGGCCCTAGGCCATGCCAGGCCTCACAGAGGCAATTTGAGCATGTGCGGTGGCCATTTTGTTTTCAGCGGCAATTTTTTTTAAAATTATATTTTAAAATGGCCACTGCACATGCTCAAACGGTCCCTGTGAGGCCTTAGAGGCCAGTGAGGGGAGGGGGGACCTTTGCAGACCCCCCACGGCCTTTAGGAAGCCCCGGAAGGGGCTACAGTTAAAAAAATAATTTTAAATTTAATATAATATAAGTCACTGTACACATACTCAGTTTGAAACTATGTACAGAGAACCAGGGCTTGTGAATTCTGAGCTGAAGCTTATGAGCTAGGATTGTATTCATTTGCTCTTACTTTGCTTCTTGTGATAAGTGAGTTAAATGTGATGTCTTAATCATATGGCTATTAATGGTGCGTTTGTCTTTGAATCAGTGTGAAATCCTTAGTATTAAGCCCCACTGGGAGTTTCTTGCTCTCTTTCTCTCATTTTAACTGTCTTTCTGAAAGACTAGAATATATTCCAAGCAGTGACACAGTTTACTCTGCATATCCTGTAATTATTTTCAGAGTATCTGGGAAAAGTCAAATTCTCCATTGATTTTTAAAACTTATGTAATAGTGATGCTACAATGCATAGTAGAGAATTAGACAGGCACTTCTGTTTAGTGTTCCAAGTACACCTCCACATAGTATTTGGGTATTTCATGAGCCCCAGCATACTGAAATTTGTAGTTTTCCAGCATTTTTTGGTCTGGCTACATCTACTGCTAAATAGTTTTTGAAATATTCAAAGATTAACGAGCTTGACTTGTATTTTCCAGCTGATATTATCGTAAAGTTATCTGAAAGATGGGTGTCAGATGTTTGGACAGGGGGTGCAATTTCAGTGCTTGCCCTAGGCGCTATTTTCCCTAGATACGCCTCTGCGTAGATGCGGGAAAGTGAGCAATGGAAAGGCGAGGGGCTGAAGTGCCAGCCTCAGCCTGCTGCAGACAGTGCAATCCTCCCTGCTTGAACGGATGGCTCTAAGAGCCAAAGCATGGCAGGGAGTGGGTCTCAGAGGGCTCTTGGGGCTGCATTCATTCACACAACACACACAACACAGGGGCGGGGGAGGAGAAGAAAGGAGCGAGTGCCAGTCATTATTCCTTTAGCTGCCTCTTGGTAGATCTGTCAGTAACTGATCTGGGACTTATTTGTACAAAATCCCGGACTATTTGCTCTGCTAAGTAAGCCATCAGGAGGAATGAAAGGATGGGAGGGGGGCGGATTTATCTCTAATTACAGTAAGACACCCCCCGCAAGCCACAACACATACACACACACCCGCTTAGGAACCCACGTCTCTTTTCAGTCGCATTCCCCTCGCTGAAGTTGGCGCCAGGATCACAGGCTTGCCCCTGTGTTTATGTCATGGAGATGGAGGACAATATTTCAGTGTGGAGCTGAGCCACGGGAATCCACTCTATCAACCCCCCCTCTCTCCAAACAGGCAGCCCACCCCCTCCTTCCTTCCCCCAGGGAATCACCTGCACCCCCTATCTTGATTCCCAATATTAAATTGAGGTAAAATAAATAAATAAATCCAGCCAGCAAGCAAGCGTGCCAAATCGGAAGAGTCTCTTCTGCTCTCCCTGCACAAACACCACTTCCCGCGTTTCAAATCTCTTTCCCCACCATAATAAAAGGAGTCAATTAGCAGACATATCAGTGGGAGTTAAACTGCAAAGACCAAACCCTTTTCTCCCATCAATATGCCTTTGTCAACGGGGAGTTTCTGCGAGGGACAGAAGACAAACAATTGTGAGGACAATCAAATGGAACGGCCAGCCAAGTGGGAACTGAGCTCACGCAGTATGTGCCAACGGTCCTGGGGGTGGGGAGCTCGCTATAGGCAAAGCCTGCCCCTTCTCTCTTCCTTGAAAGAGGCCACATTGTCAGACGCCGCTTAGGTGTAGGGGATTAGTGTATATCCAGGAGTTTGGGCACAGAGTGACCCTATCTGAATATGAAGCTCTTTCAAATGGAGGAGGGCTACTATGGAAGATAGACAGCCCCGCACGCATACATTCTGGTACCTATCGCAAAATAAAATAAAATCCAAATGGCGCCTCCAGTGGTGGAAAAATATAACCATTCCCTCTGATAGCAAGCTTGGGGGAGAGAGGCTCTCTTACTGCAGAGCAGAGGTGCTATGGAGAGGGCTGTATCCAAACGGCTCAAGGAAACTCTCTAGGGAGTCATGATGAGAAGAGGCAGCACACTAAAGCTGCACACCTATTGCTTGGCAATAGGTGTCCCACACTTACTTGGTAGTATATGTCTTAGTCCCCTCAACAACAAAAAATCTTTACTTCTTAGTAAACAACAACATACACAGGATCAAGCTGCAAAAAGACCTCTCAATGGATAAGTGCTTATTGTCACTCTAGGAGTTTTTATAGCCTCAGTCCTTCCAAATCTAGGACTACTAAGGTGCGGGGGAGGGGCGTTTGTAATACAAAATGCTGCACTCTCTTCATCTCCAGCCAGGAGAGGAGCTATTAAAGAAAGACTTTGAGGTTAACCACTGTTTGCTTCGTGAGCAGTGTTAGGGGTAAACAACAGCACATCTTTCCTCTATGGGGGAAAACGTTGTGAAGTCTCCTCCTTCCATTCTATGGTTCTGGTGGCCAGAACAACTCAGAGGAACAAATCTTACCCAAGCTAATGGAAGCCAGATGCCGATCCTTCCGTGGCCATCCACTTTGTCTGACTTAAAACTCCAGACACCATGAGCTCAGCACAGACCCTAATGAAGAAAGGGGGCGCGGCATCCCCCTTTTTTGTCTGCTGCTATCAGAAAGTAACTTGCAGGCAAACAATAGTTACAACTTTAGGCTCACAAACTGCAGGTAGAACGCTTGTTATTTTTGTGCAGTACACACAGCACAGAAACAACCGACCAGCACGGAGCACACTGCTACTCTCTCTCCTCTATCCAACCACGTGGCCATCTCGTGTGTCGTGTAGGCAGGCAGGCATGCACTGATTCTGGTGGGGCACCGTGCACGCTCTCTCCGACTCCACCAGCCAATGGTAGGAGACAGCACCCGCCCGCCCGTGCCACCACCACTCACCCGAACTCAAGAGATCTCGCGACTTGTGGGTTGCGCATGCCCGAGTGGAGGGGTGCGGGCCATGGTGACATGGATGCAGTGGTGAGCAGCAGCCCGTCTGGCAGCATGGTGGTGCCCCCCGCTGAAGGCGGAGAATTAAAAAATTTTTTTAAAAAAATTTTTGTGGTTTGCGCCACTTTGCACCCCCCTGAAACTGGCGCCTAGGGCACGTGCCCTGCCTGCCCTCCCTTGTTACGCCCCTGCACAGACGCCTGCAACAAAATAAGTGGCAACAATACAGTAGCTCCAGTGTTGTTGTTTTTCTTTGGCTTTTTCTTTTCTTCATCCCTGTGCAGTTTGGAAGATAAGGAAGGATCATAACACAAGATAGTTGGCGGGCCTCAGGATGGTACTTCCTACTTAGTTAAAACCTGCATCAGTGTTTATCTGGAATAGCTTGCTATTTAATATATTTTAGAAAACCACATTAACCTCATTTATTTCTACTCCAAATGAGGGCATAGTTGTTAGGCTAAAATGTTCCAACAAAAACTATTACGTTATACTGTAGAAAAAAGCTGTCACATCTAGTTGTTAACACAACACTAATTTGTTACAGCTTCTGGTAAGGACTGGTTTAAAAGGCATATCTTACACTTATGAAATAATTATACAATAAATCATTCTGTAACGTGTGTGTGTGTGTTAGACAACTGCTTCATGATATTGATGATGAATTCATTAATCATATTTGATGCCTCAACAAATTCTTTTATACTGTATATTTAGTGCTTGGTTAACTATGATAACTTTTAACAAGGAGTAATATTTAATTAATAAATTTAATCACCATGGTGGTTAGTCATAAGAATTAGCAGTATCCATACATACAGAACATACCATCACTGGGAATGGAAATTTGTGGAATGGGAAACACTTGGTAGAGAAAGCATTTGCCTGCAGTACAGGCAACGGGGAACTTCTAGCTACAGAGGCATCCCTCCTTTAAAGAAGCACTAGATACTGCTTTAGAAAGATACAAATAACATTAATCAGCCCCAATTCTCCCTGAATCACGTTTCCTCATATGTGGCTCACACTCACAGGGAATGCCCTCACAACCCAATACCCTGCCCAATAAGGGAAGACTGCTGGGAGAGAAATAGAGAACACAGACGTTTATTATTCCCCTTGGTATCTTTACATTTGGGTGCAGGGGGGAATGAAAAGAGACCATAAGAGACAAATTCCTCTTCTTCAGCTCCTCAAGTTACATTTTTATTTTGGTCCGGAGCTGTGGGTATCAGAGGACTGAGACTGCTGAAGGTTATAGGCACGGAAAGTAGCTTTCTGCTCTTCTTTAACAAACAGTAGCAGCAATTAGCTAGCTTTTGCATTGTGGTTTGAAGGAACAGGGTTAAAGGTTTGGAAGCATGGTGCAAGTTGCAAAGGCCCAAGGGAAAGCCACTGACTACAACTGGGAGCTATATGTATCATGACTTGAACATTGCTCAGATGTCTGGTCACAGACTGTAATCATTTCTCCCAGCCTAAACTCTGCTGGACATGCTTTTTGCAGGTACGTTATTTAGTGCTATTATGCTGGGATTGCTAAGCCAGTCACGAAATCACTATGAGCTGGTAAAAAAGAGAAGCCTGGTCAATTCTGAAAGTGCTAGCATTCCAGCTTATTGTCTGCTTCCAGAGAACCACAGTGGATTCAATGTATTTTATGGCTTTTGAGTTAGGACTGCAGAAGCTCTAACTTACATTTGCCAATCTCTAAGTAAATTGTAAACAGGCGGGCTGTAATTATTTTACAAAAGTCACTATCTACAGAGCATACTCTGTAAAAGCAGAAAACTAGGGGCAAGATTTGCTCTGGAGGAAAAGAAAGTGAACATCTCAATTCACTTAATTTGTAAGTAAATCATGGGCAAATATTTCTAATGACTGTTGTCTGCAAGTATTATGAAGGACATTCCAATGAGTGTAAATGCAAGATGGACTTTTCAAAATAAGTCTCACGATGAAGCCTCTGTGGGAAAACTGTAGTTGTGTGAACCTATCCAGACCTAATTGCTGCATAATTCTCTGAGCTGACTAAATTTACATATGAAATTCATCCCCAGAAGCTCATTGCCCAGGTTACTGCAATCCACCATTGATTTTATAATTAATGAAAATATCACAAGTCCTTTTGCTACTTCCCCATGATAGATTTCAAAATCAAATATATTTTTATTTGTTTCTATGTGATACTACAGTGCAGGCCATCTGAACCAGTGTGTTATTGGCTGTGCTGTCAAACAGCTCAGAGGTTATGGCAATCAAGGAGAGATACATTCAGCACAGATGCATGAAGAAGAGATTGGGAATTTCACTACTATCATATGTGCCTTGCTAATTTGGCAACTTGATTACTGCAATGTGCTCTACATAGAAAAGTGATCAGAAACTGTGTCTGGTGCAAAAAGCTTATCAATTTTTTATAAGAGAGCAGTGCGGATCAAGTGTGCATGTGAGCGGCGTGTCCCACATGTCAACCGTAATAGTCTGATGGGAAGATAAGCTCAATCTTAACAACATAAGAACAGCCCTGCTGGATCAGGCTCAAGGCCCGTATAGTCCAACATCCTGTTTCACACAGTGGCCCACCAGATGCCTCTGGGGAGCCCACAGTCAAGAGATGAGGGCATGCCCTCTCTCCTGCTGTTGCTCCCCTGCAACTGGTATTGAGAGGCGTCATGCCTCTGAGGCAGGAGGTGGCCCACAGCCACCAGGCTAGTAGCCATTGATAGATCTGTCCTCTATAAAGTTGTCTAAGTCCCTTTTAAAGCTGCCCAAGCTGGTGGCCATCACCAAATCCCATGGCAAAGAATTCCATAGATCAATTATGTGCTGCGTGGAAGAAGTACTTCCTCTAGTCGGTCCTAAATTTCCTGGCCTTCCCTTTCATGGGATGACCAGGTTCTAGTGTTGTGAGAGAGGGAGAAAAATGTATCTGTCTACCCTCTGTACTCCATGCATAATTTTATACACTTCTATCATGTCTCCCCTTAGTTGCCTCTTTTCTAAAGTAAAGAGCTCCAGATGCTGTAGCCTAGCTTCATAAGGAAGATACTCCAGGCCACTTATAATCTTAATTGCCCTCTTCTATACCTTTCCCAGTTCTACAATATCCTTCTTAAAATACGGTGACCAAAACTGTACGCAGTAGTCCAGATGTGGCCGAACCATAGATTTGTACAAGAGTATGATAATTTTAGCATTTTTATTTTCAGTCCTCTTCCTAATGATTCCTATCATGGAATTGACCTTTTTCACAGCAGCTGTGCACTGAGTCAACACTTCCAACGAGCTGTCCACCATGACCTCAAGATCTCTCTTCTGGTCAGTTACTGACAGCTCAGATCCCATCAGCTTATATGTGAAGTTGGTATTCTTGCCCCAAAATGCATCACTTTGAACTTGCTTACATTGAACCGCATTTACCATTTTGTCACCCACTCACCCAGTTTGCAGAGTTCTTTTTGGAGCTCTTCTAAATGCGTTGTGGATTTCACTACCCTAAATAGTTTAGTGTCATCTGAAAATCTGGCCACTTCACTACCTATCCCAACTTCTAGATCATTTATGGACAAGTTAAAGAGCACTGGTCCTAGTACAGATCCCTAGGGGGCCGTACTTCTTACTTCCCTCCATTGTAAAAACTGTCCATGTATTCCTACCCTCTGTTTCCTGTCCTTCAACCAGTTATCAATCCACACATGAACCTGTTCCCTTATCCCATGACTGTGAAGCTTACTCAAGAGCCTTTGGGGGGCGGGGGGACTTTATCAAAAGCTTTTTGGTAGTCCAAGTATACTATGTCAACCGGATCATCTTTATCCACATGTCTGTTGACAGTCTCAAAGAACTCCAAAAGGTTAGAGAGGCAAGACTTGCTCTTGCAGAAGCCATGCTGGTTCTCTTCCAGCAAGGCCTCTTCTTCTAAGCTGAACAATTTTGTACTTAAGTATGCTTTCCATCAATTTACCTAGCACCGAAGTTAAGCTGATCTTGCCTTTTCCCCGCGCCATCCGTGCCTGCAATAAATGGTTGTCTGCACAAACTTACTAAGACATTTATTCCATCAAGAGTTTGTGTGGACCTGACTCATTTTGCTCGTCCTCTTCCCTTTTTCAAAATAAAATAAAATAAAACAAACAAATAAATTGATATGCTATGATTTAATAAAAATAACTAGCTGCAATTGATCAAAGATACATTTTTTATATTCTATTTCTTTTTAAGCTGCCTTGAGTGCTCTTTTGGGGGTATAATTACATTTTAAAATAAATAAATCCTGCCATTATTAGTAGATGTTGCAAGGTGATGAAAATCAAGTTAATATTAAAAGAACTTGATACTTATAAAGTGTTTTGTGCAGAGAAATAAATGATTGCAGATAAAGAACTTAATATAAATGAACATCCAGATGTGTTCTGCCACTACAGAGTAACCACAGAATTATATTTCTGGAGCTCATGTCCATCTATCTCACTGAATACACAACAGGTAGAGGTATGTCTCATTAGCTATAGCTCATTAGTTGTTAATCCATTTCTCTCCCTACTGAATGTTCCCACAACTGTTATTCAAACAGGTCATGCCTCATTATATCCCAAGGAAAAGTTTTCTGTATTTGTATCTCATTACCTACTTGTATCTGTCATATACATGAAAGCTAAATGACATAATACTCCACTCCTGCTAACTGGACAAAGATGTTACTTTCAAAGTAGTGATTGTCTCTATAGTAAGCAGTGGGACAAGAACTGGGCCTATTCAACTCCAGCACAGCATACCTCCAGCGGCTGTTGTAGTCTATCGTGTGTGTGTGTATTTTTAAATACTGTGAACCCTTTGGGGATAGGAAACCTCCTTTTCTGTGGACTTTTGTTGTTGTCGAAAAGCGGTATATAAACAATGTAAAGCAGTACGGCTGTGCCTTGGAGTGGCCAAAGTCAAACACTATGCACTAGCCCTCTGAAACCATGTAGAGGCAGACACTCCCAACTAACTCCACATAGTACTGCGTATTTCCGGTGTGCAATGAGGACTCTTTTACAGAGTGCAGAGAGCTTAATGGATAAGCAGGGATTGGAATATAATTCTAGTGCAGCACTAATACTCAATGCTGACTCACAATCTTTATACTGTAAAGACAAGTATGGACCCACAACAAAATCTTGCAGTTTATCCCTGGTGTGCATGTGTTACTTGAGCCTGTGACTAGGGATGCTGAAAAAAACAAAAGTTAACAACCAAGACAAGAGTAACTACTCTAACCTGGGTCTTTGTTCATATGTAAATCCCCCCGCCATTTTCTAGGGTTGTTTTTTGGGGGGGGGGCAGGATTCTCTCTAACAGGGGTTCCCAGATGTTGTTGTCTACAATTTCCAGAATCCCCAGCTGCAATGGCTTTTGCTTGGGGATTATTATTATTATTACATTTATATCCCGCTCTTCCTCCAAGGACCCCAGAGCGGTATATTACATACTTGAGTTTCTCTTTCACAACAACCCTGTGAAGTAGGTTAGGCTGAGAGAGAAGTGACTGGCCCAGAGTCACCCAGCTAGTATCATGGCTGAATGGGGATTTGAACTCGGGTCTCCCCGGTCCTAGACCAGCACTCTAACCACTACACCACGCTGGGAAGTGTAGTCCAGACACAGCTCCTTTTCATCCACCCTAAAGTTCAAGCATTAATTAAACCAGTGCTTATCAACCATAACTTCTGATTATGTGCATTGCAAATATGCTCCAATCTATTTGGCTAAACTATGTGCAGTACATTAAAAACTGTAGATAAACTTTATTACAGTCTTTGACCACTACAGAAACATGAATAAAGGTACATAATGTCACACCGGTTACCATAGCAATAATATAGATATACAACAGATATACAATGACATGGCAAATTATTCCACTACATTAGTCACTAGATGTTGCCGTATATTCATTGCTATTAGACAAAACTTAGCCATGTTGTAAGTAACTTTGGCTTGATAATCTGACAAAAGAAATGAGATATAGACTTCATCTTCTCTGCCTGGTATAACCTTATCAAGGGTAAAATTAATATCTCTTGAGAGTCCCTATAAAAATTGAAATATAATAAAACATGACCCACATCCTCTATGGCCTGTGTATCATGTGGACAACATTAAAAACACATTTATTTAGATGTCAGGTTTTCTAATGTTTGTGAAAAGCCAGAAATTAGAAAATGAATGAACTACAATTCTAAACACACTTACTTGGGATTAAGACCTGCTGAGATCAGTGGGATTTACTTGTGGGGTATTGAGAGGAGAGCTGGTCTTGTGGTAGCAAGCATGATTTGTCCCCTTAGCTAAGCAGGGTCCACCCTGGTTGCATATGAATGGGAGACTAGAAGTATGAGCACTATAAGATATTCCCCTTAGGGGATGGAGCTGCTCTGGGAAGAGCAAAAGGTTCCAAGTTCCCTCCCTGGTTTCTCCAAGAGAGGGCTGAGAGAGATTCCTGCCTGCAGCCTTGGAGAAGCCACTGCCAGTCTGGGTAGACAATACTGAGCTAGATAGACCAATGGTCTGACTCAATATATGGCAGCTTCCTATGTTCCTACTTTTAAGTACAAATGCATAGGACAGGACTCAAAAGACAAAACCAAATCTGGACAAAAGCTTTCAGAGCAGCGGTCATGTTAGTCTGTTGCAAGCAGAATAAAGTGCCTAGAGGCACTGTGGAGAGTAATAGGTCTGGGCAACAATTCTAAACACACTTACAAGGGAGCAAGCTATACAGTAGAACTACACAGTATTAATGAGTAAACATCTACAGGATTGCAGTTGTGTCAAACCTAGAGCCATTTTGTCAGATCAGTGGCTCTGATCTATGGAATCTGATGCCACAGTAAAACTGTTGATTTTTAAGGTGCCCAAAGACTGTTTAGGTCAGTATGGATGATATTTTACCAGCCCACATGATTAGGAAGTGGACACACCAAAAGTGCACTCATTGTAACTTAACCCATGAGTGTCCCAATGTTCCCCTGACGTTTCTTATGTGGTAATCTGAATGGCTGTTCTGAATGTGCTCCAGATACTTGTTAGTATTTAGTGTACGGATTTAGTATGGGGAACGCATATCGAGGTCTTCAGAAAATGTTACAAGGGCTGTGCTCTCAGCAACATATTGAAACCAGCCCTATGTTGTTCTTCCAAGGAAAAGTAAATCAGATGTACTGGTTCTTGAGGAAAGCATATAGGATACAGACACAGTGTAAAGAAAATTACATTGTTGGTGGGGTCTGTAGGTATGCCAAAAGAATTGCAGTATAATGGAACATTAAGTGTTTGAGTGGCACAAAGGAACACATGAGAGTCAATCAGATGGAATCAAGGATTGGGATGTTGAAGGAAAATCCGGGTCGAGCCTCATCCAAAACTCATGGGTACCAGAGAAGATCACCTCATTATCTTTCAGTCTAAATACCCCACAGGTTTGCAGAGAGAATAAATATGATAATACTCTGTCAAAAAAGGAAACTGCAGGACAAGCAGTTAATGGCATGGAAGAAGGTGGTGCAAGGAAGTTGTCTGCTTGTCTAACTGCATGTTAGAGCAGCGTGGTGTAGCGTGCAGAGCCAGCGAGGTGTAGTGGTTAGAGTGCTGGACTAGGACCGAGGAGACCCGAGTTCAAATCCCCATTCAGCCATGAAACTAGCTGGGTGACTCTGGGCCAGTCACTTCTCTCTCAGCCTAACCTACTTCACAGGGTTGTTGTGAAAGAGAAACTCAAGGATGTAGTACACCGCTCTGGGCTCCTTGGAGGAAGAGCGGGATATAAATGTAAAAAATAAATAAATAATAAATAAATAATGTTTACTATGTATATTCACTCAGAAACAATTCCCATTGTGTTCAACGGGGCTTACTCCCTTGTAAATGTGTTGAGGATTGCATTTTTATTTATCCTTCATTCCAGATAGTTAAGGGCACTAGCAGTTCTCTGGGAAAGACAAGGCACATCACAAGCACTCGTCATCATTACTGTACATCAAACGGAATAAGCCCAACATCCAACCAGGCTCTGGAGCCACGCCTATGGGCTGAGAGTTCTGGGACAGCTACTTCATTAATAGAGCAGTGGGTCCCCCTGTTATCATGCAACTTGGATTTTGAGTTGTCAAACTCAAAATCCCAGTTACATGATATCAGGGGAACCGCCCTAGTCATTATGTACCCTACATAGTGCCATACAGGCATGCTGTAATGCGGTCAGTTCTAAATCAGGCATCTTATTTCTAATGTTCAGAAAACAAGATACCAGCTTTAAAAACGGAAAGGGAAAGAGCACGCTATTCACTTAGAACTGAACTATATTTTGTTTCCTAGATTCCTAAAAGAATTTTACCCTCTCCCTGCCGTGACTGGTTAACATTAACCTTTCACTTCCCCTTAATTGAATGTGCACTTACTTGGGAGTAAGCCCCAATGGACTCAGTGGTACTTCTTCTGCGTAAACATGCCTAGGATGGGGCTGCCTTCCTGGTGCGGTGATTATTGTAGCTCATCTGGTGCCCTTCCTTTCTGTTTGTGTGAGTGATGACGCATTCTCTCCCACCCCCTTGAGCTGCATTCAGCATTCTCTAGCAGCTTCCTCATTAACTCGAGTGCACTTGCAGCCACTTCTCTTCTCTTTGAATGGGCAGGAGCTGAACAGCGACAGGGGCACTCCGCGCACATGCGCACAGCTTAGCTTAGTACCAGTGTGATCTACGAGGACGAAGGAATAGTGTTGCGCACGCGCACTCAGCAGCTAGTACTACACCCCCTGCCCCGCCGTCTCTTGAGAAATACACATAACAGCCTTAAAAAGCGCATGCCCAGTGCAAGCTTGAGTGGCAGCCCGTTTTCTTTCTCGCCCACAGCTAATCTGTGCGTTGTAGCAGTGCACACGTGTACTGAAACCCTCGCTGTGCGAGCAAAGGTTTCGCTCGTGGGGATCACAGTTGCTGTACAATGGCCGCCTCCAGCCCGACGTCTCTGCAACCGGTCACTCACCTCATCTTTGACATGGACGGCCTCCTTCTGGGTGTGTAGTGTGCGCCCCTTTCTTTTCTGGGGATATGGTTCCTGGCATGGGAAGGCGGAATTATTTTTCCCCCTGTAGCTCGTATTGAATCATGCCGTTTCCTTAGCAGCTGCCCTTGTATGTTAAGCAGGCTGATCAAGTGCAAAAAAGGCGGTGATTCTGCAAGGATGAAAGCTATTCTCCCCTCCCCACTTTCCTTTATTAGCTGAAGCTGAAGTTCCATGTGTTCAAAATACAAGCCACACACGCTCTCCCACCCTCTCTCTGTTCTGGGCGACGGGCTAGAGAGGAAGATAAGCGGAGGGTTATCCCCGTAACTCCAGAAACCATACACTCGTTTGCTTGAGCTACGCTGGCATTGTTCGGGGCATACCTACAGCTCTGTGCAGATTTTCAAAGTACATGATGCAGAAGGCTCCAAGTACCCTCCCTGGCATCTCCAGATAGGGCTGGGAGACACTTCTTGTCTGTGGCCTTGGAGGAGCGGTTGCCAGTCTGGGTAGACAGTACTGAGCTAGGCGGTCCAAGGGTCGGTATAGGGCAGCTTCTTGTGTGGAAGACTGCATAGGTTATACAGGAAGACAGATCTGGAAAAATAGCTGGTCAATAGGCTTTGTTTCAGTCAACTCACTGAACAGCCTTAATGATTAGACTAGTAACAGCAAAGTTATATGCTACATTATTTATTTATTTATTTATTTATTTTATTTTTACATTTTTATACCGCCTTTCGTTAAAAGAAAACCCCAAGGCGGTTTACAAAAATTAAAAACATACAGCAAAAAGCAGTAAAAACACCAAGCTAAAAACAAGCATAAAAACAAGACAACAGATAAAAACACACAAGAACAGCAGTAAAAGACGATTATGTAAAAGCCTGGGTAAAAAGCCAAGTCTTTAAAAGCTTTCTAAAAGCTGTGATGGAGTCCGAGGAACGAATGGCCACCGGGAGAGCATTCCAGAGTCTAGGGGCAGCAACAGAGAAGGCCCTGTCCCGAGTGCACGACAGCCGGGCCTCCCTCATTGTCGGCACCCAGAGCAGGGCCCCCTCAGTTGTCCTAGTCGAGCGGGCAGCAACCCTTGGGAGCAGGCGGTCCCTCAAATACCCCGGGCCCAAACCATTTAGGGCTTTAAAGGTCAAAACCAGCACCTTGAATTGGACCCGGAAACGAACCAGCAGCCAGTGCAGCTCTTTCAAAATGGGGGTGATATGTTCCCAACGGGCACCTCCGGATAGAACCCTCGCTGCCGCATTTTGCACTAGCTGTAGTTTCCGGATATTCTTCAAGGGCAGCCCCACGTAGAGCGTGTTACAGTAATCCAT
Organism: Hemicordylus capensis; assembly: GCF_027244095.1. Taxonomy (NCBI): domain Eukaryota; kingdom Metazoa; phylum Chordata; class Lepidosauria; order Squamata; family Cordylidae; genus Hemicordylus; species Hemicordylus capensis. The sequence continues at coordinate 122,378,410 of NC_069659.1, forward strand.
TTTGGCTTCCATGTTTTTCCTTACCTACCTCCTGCCCTCGAGGAGAAGCAGCAACAATGGCAATAGGGGGCAGGCATTGCTGTGCCACTGCAGGATGATCATCCTCCAGGGTGGGAAAATTGGGGTTTGTTCATCAGAGGACAACACAGCCTGCTCTCCATGGCAAAAGGAACTAACATCATCCTGCAGCTGCACAGTCATATTGAAACTCTCCCCATCTCCAAAACTGGGGAAGAAACTGGAGTGGTTTGGCCACTGAATTGTCAAAGTGCTGGGAGTGCCTGGGTGGTGCAGGGCTGAGTCACCGGCACTTTTTCTAGTTGATGACTTTTGCTGCTCTGGTGACGCCTTGGTAGTAGATGCCTGAGCCAACAAGCCCCCAGAATCCTTTCCAGCTTCCCAGTTGGACTGGATAGCTTTGACAGCTGTGCTGCCCAGCAGGGTTGATTTGATTTAAATCCTGATTTAAATCACTTCGCGGAAGAACTATATTTTAATGATTTAAATCACTAGTCAGGAAGATTCTATTTAATTGCCATTTTCTCCAAAAAGGACATTCTTGCTGTCTTAATATAACTTTAATACATATTCAGAGAGATAGGCTTCATTTTTAGAAGGTAGGTACACACTTCTCATAATGTTTCATTTGGGCAATGAGGCCTTACATTTCTTTGTCGCACTGTTTGCATTTCTCATGCATGGCTTCTGTCTTACCCACAGAAACTTCATTTAAATATTCCAAAATGGGGTCTCTTTTACAACCTTCTGCCATTATAGGTGTTTCCTTCTACAGTGGAGGAAACACTCCAAACACATTTTCTCAGGATTGCATGAAAAGGTTTTGTTCACTTTTGTTTTCACTTTCTATTCCCCTCTTCTATCCCTTGCATTTATATCCAGACAGTACCTTGCTCAAGTCTACATCTTGCCCCCTTTGGGAAAGAGAAGGGGCAAGGGCTTGAGAGAGAGAGTGTGTGTGTGTAGGAAGGGAGGTTTAAGGGAGGAGGGCTGGTCTTGTGGTCGCAAGCATGAATTGTGCCCTTTGCTAAGCAGGGTCTGTCCTGGTTTGCATTTAAATGGGATACATGTGTGAGTAAGATACTCCCTTAAGAGGGGTCTGGCCTCTCTGGGAAGAGCATCTGCATGCTTGCATGCAGAAAATTCAAAGTTCCCTCCCTGACATCTCCAAGACACTCCTGCCTGCAGTCTTGGAGAAGCTGCTGCCAGTTTGTGTAGACAATACTGAGCTAGATGGACCAATGGTCTGACTTGGTATATAGCAGCTTCCTCTGTGTGTGTGTGTGTGTGTGTGCGCGCGCGCTGCATGCACATCACCTGCAGAATAGGATTGATCTGGTCTGTTATCTCTCATCCCCATATACTGTTCTTAACATGTTCATAGACTTATGATTAATATTCATGATGATGTCATTGACCTAGGTTCTTTTTGTTATGAATTGTTTTAAAAAATAAACTCCAATTTAAAATGTAAAACATCTGAAATTAAATGAACAATCTGTTTTTGGTTTTGTTTAAGAAAAAACCCCATCAATGTTTATCAGCCCTTGTGCCCAAGTGCTAGGAACACCTCAGGGGTGGAGCCAGTGAGCTGAGCTCCTGTTTCCCTGGCTGGTGCATTAAAGGCTAGGCCAGTAAGCCCCTGTCACCATTTCCATCTGGGAAGCTAGAAGACATGTGGGGTGGGGGAGAGGCTTTGACCTCTGGGCCATGGACACTCCGAGAGCACATGGCCACAATTTTTGCCTGGATGATCAAGGCTATCCAAACATTGTGGATTGTGGGTATTGTTAATGGAACTGTTCCAGGGTGATTGGGGAACCCCCCCCCAATGCATTCAGGCTTTGTGTGGGGAATTAGTGAGCTGGGGTGGAGCAGTCCCATGTCAGAATAATTTTTTTGCAAAGTTTTGGTTATGGGGAAATGAACTGACAGAGATTGAAGTTCAAAACAAAGGAAGGTTTTATTTGGGGTTCAGGGGTATAGTGGAATAAGAAAGTTGACTAAAGCATTACTACTAAAAAATAAGTTACAAAGGTCAACCAGAAAAAGAGGCAATTTAGTTTGGTGTCCAAATTAAAAATGACTTCCATCCAGGCTGGCTAGAGAAAAGAAGGCTTTAGGGAAACAAGTTTTTGGATTTAAGAAAGACAGCAGGGATAGGGAGAGCCTAGAGCGGAGCAGTGATTATCATACAACCTCGTCCTTCCTTTAGTGGTGATTGGACCGTTGTGGCTCAGGCACAACTGAAGGACCTCTTTCCTCAGGGATGGAAGCAGGAGACAAAGAACCGAAAGCAGCTTGGGAGTTAGGCAGCAAAGTGAATCCAAAAGGTTTTCATGCAGCCAGTTTCTTGTAGCAGAGAGATGGGCCAGGTAGATCGGGCCAGCGAGGAAGACTGATCTGGAGGCTGGGAGCGTGAATGGTGCGATGAGAAAAAGACAGCCTGGTGTAATGGTGGGTGTCAAATTGATCACCCAGACACTCCACGGTGGGTAGACCAAGTGAAGCACAATGGTTCAAGAAACCAGGCCCCAAATGGGTCCTGAGGCAACATTCCGGTTGCTCTTCTTTCCTGGGAAGGGAAACTCTGGTGAAACACAAAAGGATTCATTGTATGTGTTTGCTGTGCTAGAGTACAATGATTTGAATGGGTCAAGAACAACCTTTATGTAGTTGGACTGAATGAACGTGCAAGCACACTACCTCTCAGGTTGGAAGTAAACTAATAAGTATTTTTCATGAGCGCACCTCTTGAGTTCCTATTGCCCATTCAGCTCTTTTGTGATGGGAAGGGAGTTTCATTCCTGGTGCCTTGTCTGATTTTTCTGCTGAGGTGCCTTAAACAAGCATTAGCTTGTTTGAGGCAACAGCAGAGAAGAGGGAGTAATGGGCCAGTCTTTGGACACAAAGACCTTGAGGAAGCTAACTTGAAAGTTTACTCTGGAATGTACTTAGACCTTCCCTAATATAGGGAAAGGCGCAAGGCTAAACCCCTTTCAGTTTGCTTGGCAACTGATGAACCTGGCCTGCTAAGTGACTTGTCCCCAATATGCCTACAACCAGGGAGCCCATGATCCCGTGAAACTCCTGAGCATGTTAAAAGTGAGAACCACATTATGCCTGTGGTCTCAGACATAAACAGAGAGGCTTCTGCGAGCCCTCAGAATAGCAGTGCTTTTGAAATTGTCTGCCTTTATCAGATTGACTATGGTGTATGCAGCAGTGTAGAGATTTCCCATCGCACCTGGCTCAAGAGTGGTTGCCCTCCAACTCAGCCAGGCCCTGTGGCAGCCCTTGCTTGGCAAACCAGAGCACACTGCAGGGCTAGCGGAGTCAGAGGGCGGTGGCGGGAACTGCACTCGCCAGTGTTGGGAACATGGTGTTTTCCCACTTGTCAGTCAGGGTGCAGCTAGGTAGTTTCAGAGTCTGGCCCTTTGTGGGGGGGGGGGGCTTGTTATAGGTCTGGAGCAGACTTGAGGGTATGTATGCTGCTGCTTCTGTTAAGGAGTCCTTGCAAGAAGACTCGGATGTATTCATGCCTTTCCTGTGTCTCTAAGCTGGAGAAAACTTCACCTGATTATCCCACCCCCTCAACTGTAGTGTGCATGACTTCAGTTGTGAAGCACACAATAAATTGATTGTGTGTGTGTGTGTGTGTGTGTGTGTGCGCGCACGTGCAGGGAAAGAACCTTCATGGCTCCTAAATAGTCCATGAGTTGCCTTGTTTTCTGTGATGTAGATATGAAGCAAAAATGCCAGCTGACTTGCACTCAGGTTCTCTTGCAATGTCAATAGGATGCCAGGGCCACACATCACTTAGACACAAGGTCCATTCACAGATTATGTTCAACACTCATACAAAGAGTGCACAGTGTGCACAGACTGGTACGGATCTGTACACAGGTACAGTCATTCAAGTGTTATGCTGAACGCAGGTACAGAAGCACGCTTCCTATCTGTACTATGCATTTGAAGGTTCACTTTTAAAATGAACATAGGTACAGTCATTCACACAAACACGTGTATGTACATCTGTACAGCATTTTTACAGTGTGGCTTAAAGGGCTGATTGCTCTTCATTGAGAACTTTGATGATAAACAGTGGACTTGTACCTGAAGATCTGCTGGTAATGGTGCCACTGCCCCTGGTGGCTTGGAGCATGGCTTCCACCTATCACAGCAGCTGTCCTCCACTTGGCCATGCCCCATGGCATGCTCTTCTTGGCAAACCAGCCGCAGGGCTGGCTGAGACGGTGGGCAGGAGTTGTGGCACAGACATTTCCCACCACTGCTGGCCCAGAACATGGCTCCTATCGCAGTGGTTACCATCCAGACAGTTCTCACTGTCCTGTGCGGACAGGACATCACGCAGTGAACTGAGAAGAAAAGTCTCAAAAAGAAAAGAAAAAGAAAAGTTTGGCTGACCTGGTATGACTCGCACAAGCAGTTCTCCTGCAGTTCAACTAAACAATCTAACAAACAAACAAACCACCACCACCCAGTTTGGAAGCAACGTCTATCAAAAGCTGGAGCTGGGGAGAGCCCATATAATCTTGCAAATGCAGGATGATCCCGTGATTGTGCTCCACCAAAAATTTTAGATCAACAGAATCGCTGTGTGTGTGTGTGTGAAGTTTTTAATTTCAGTGCAAGTTAACTCTGCAATCAGTGTATTTCAGGAAACTCTCCTCCAGTGTGTTCCTCTTTGGACTTTACTATACTATATTGTTATCATTTTGTGTTAATAGGCTGATTTGCACTTTAGTCAAGAGGAAAAGCAAGTGCTTTTCACCTGTGGAGGTCAGAAAAGGATACATTTTCTCGTGCTGTTTCAAGAAACTGTTCAAAACAGGCCCAGAGGCATAATTGCCACAGACATGCTTGCCTGGGGCAAATAGTAATTGCCCCCAGGTGAGCAGCTAAAAAGCAACTGAATTCCCTCTGCATTTCTATAATTAACACATTATTTGAGTTCCACTGAAATAAATAGTATTTTCAGCTACAGTAATATGCCTAGAATTATAATGCTAAGTTTAACCTATAATACACTTCTTTGGGGTCAGTCTGCTGTAAAGCTGGATCATATCTGTGCTTACTGAGAAGCAAGCCCCTTTATTTTCACTGGGACTTCACATTTAATCCAAGTTGAAAATAAATGGATCATGGAAGGTAATATGTGTTCAGGATACCCATTAGAAGGATTAACTACATCAAACAACTAGGTACATCCTTATATTTGATTTAAGGGATATTCTAGATCATAGGTGGTTTGTGAAGTTTAGAGTTGGCTACATTCAAATAGCAGTTTTCTATCAAGCTTTTGCAGAGAGTTCTTGGTTAAGGATCTGCTCTTTACCTTTATATCATACACCTTGGTTTCTGTTAATATGTGAACAGCATTCAGAGAATGCTGTTAGAAAGAAAGGCAAACTGAGTAACTGGCAGATAAGAGGTTATGAAAGCATGACCTTCCAGAACCTGAGATGTTATAATACTGCAAGGTACTGTGCTACAGAAAATAGAAAGCAAATGTCAGCATTTTAGAGGACAAGATTTTTCCTTAAGGTACACCCCCCCCCCAGTTGTGAAACTTGGGATTCTTGAAATGAGTAAAAATAGTTTATATATGTGAATGTCTCTTATTGCTTTCAAATACTGAGCTGGGACATCTATTTCCAGTAGATTTCACTGGTTAACACAAAATTATGAAGTACGGAACATGGTGCCATATATTTGTATATTTTAAAGCAAATATCAATTATCAAGCAAATATCAAGCAGTGCCAAACTGCTTGTTTGGCACTGATCACAATAATCCTCTATTGAAATCTTTGGAGCAGTCCAGTTCCAGATTAAAGAGTTAACCAAAGAAATGGCACTGTTTTTAATAGTCTGGATGATGCCCACTGAATACAATATTCTTACAAGTTGTGTTAGGCGCAAGGGCTGCATGTGGTGTGTAGACACAGTTTATCCCAGGATGCAACAAATTCCAGGTGGCAGGAAGCCATGGTATCTAGAAATTCAACCCTGGTGCCTAGACTAGGATATTCAGAGGTAGAGTTCTTTGCTAAAATCTTTGTCTCAGACAGCTCTGTTTTTGTCATAAGTAAGTTACTTGTAAAGGGGAGCCCATTTATCTTCTCCCCATAATGTAAGTCACCAAGTCTGGTAACTTTGTCAAATGTCCATTGTGCTCCTAAATCTTTGGGCTGGCTCCTAGACCCAAAGAAAATTTGTTAAGGCCTGGCTTATTCCTTCACATAATCTGAATAGACAGCTGGGGAAATATTGGACCCAATCGGACCCAATATATACTGAAAGAATTTGAAACAAAATACACAGCTCTTCTTTACCCCTTAAAAAGAATTTTTTCACTAGTAGGTACATTTAACTTAAATCATTTGCTGTAAATAAACCCAATCGGGGTTTTTAGGTTCTTTTTTGTTTTGTAGAATTTTCCATTTTTAATTCTTCTGCAACTTCTCCTGCATTCAAATTTGAGTTGAGTTTCTACTTTACTTTCAGATTGTTTCAGTGTGTTTTTGCAAAATGTCTTTTATTTGATTAAGAATTAATCAGTTTGAAATAAATACCACTTAGTGGCTTTTTTCTCACTCCTGACTGTAGAATTGGCATTCTACATTGTCAAGGTATGTAAAACATGGTAAAAGGACACTTTTAGGAGTGTTTTTATAATTCCATATTAACTAGCCTTTTATTTGTTAATCTGGTATATTCCCCACCCCACCAATCTGATAAGAAGTATTCCCCTGAAAGGATTTTGGTTGCTGTTTTACATGGTTACACAGTTAATTTGGAGGCTGAATCAAGTTGAAAGGAAATAAAAGAGCCCTGGATGATTAGAGCCTCTCACCTGTTTTGTCTTGAATTTATGAATATGTAAACACTCCCCCTAACAAATCAGTTTGTGAATTAAATCTTTGTTGAGATTGAAGTGGGGTGTTTGGAGAGGTTTTTGGCGATTTTTCATGTTTGAAATACTAATTTGCTGATTTCCAATTTTGTTACAAAACTGCACATTTATAACTACTGGTACAATATTTATGATAGGAACAAGAGTATTCATAATTAGGATTAAAATGTGCCATATGCTTTCAACTACAGAAGCACAGTAGGATGTTATGATGACTTTAATTCAGTAATTAAAAACATCTGGTTTAAGATGAGATTTAAAATGGACTTGCATTTTCACTCATGCTCTAAAAAACATGGAAATTCCCATCTTACAGTGCCATAGAAGCTGTAAAGACTTTGTACAGTCTCCTGTATCATGCTGGCTTTAGAAATAAGCCTCCATACATTCACGCTCAATGACAAATTTAAGCAAGTTTTTAGTTTTTTAATTGTAGATATTAGCACAGTATCAAGTGTCTGGTATCCAGTGTAAAGGATTCTTCACAGTGATTGTGAAGGGTTTCTTCATAGTGCTTGGTACGTGTGAGATAACTAGGGGAAACTGAGGTAAGGTGGTACATTTTTAATTAGCAGTTTTATCATCTGGCAGTATGCTACTTCAAATATTTGTTTTGCATTTAAGTGAATGTCATTTAATTTGAAGAGAAAAGGTATTGTCTGAAAAGTAGAAAGTATCCATTTGATCAACTAATGGCAAATCATTTGAAGAGCCCTGATTAGGACAATTGGTTTTGGATTCATGTTTAACGCACCCCCAGTGACAAGTGTTCAGATGAACACTGAATAAGTGTTCAGACATTATTTTGGAATAAAACAGCCTCAAAAATTGTAGTTTGCTTTATTTTTATAATAGGAGATATAGTTGTGCAAGTTTAGAATCACAGCTTTGAGTTCTGGGTCATCTGGTTACTCATTTCATGGTAAAGCTGCTCCTTCAGCTGGAGGAGATCATGCTTACTTTTCACTGATGTGAGTGCAATGAGATTTGGCAACTTATTTTTTACTACTGCTGTTTCCTGCACTCTATAACCCAGCTCAAGTGAGAGCAGACCCTCTCCCAGGTCCTCTACATGTTAAAGGTCTTGGTGGGGGTGGATGCATTGATGACAAATAATTGATGATTAGCAAGTAAACCAAACCATTATTTGTAGATTGTTGTGCTGGGCACTGAACCTGGGTCTTGTGTTCTCTCACTCAGATATTCTCTTTCAATAGAAAAGGGGAATGCTATATTGGCTACGTTGGCCTAAACCCTGCTAGCAGTTGTATTATTAGCTTGTTCCTTGTTGTTATGATTAATCTGAAAAGAAAATTAGCATAGGGACATAGGAAGCTGCCTCATACCGAGTCTGACCATTTAGCTCTGTACTGTCTGCACCGACTGGCTTTCCAAGGTTTCAGGCAGCGGTCTTTCCCAGCCCTTCCTAGAGATGCCAGGGATTGACTTCTGCATACAAAGCAGATGCGCTACCATTGAGCTACATCCCCATCTCTGGAGTTATGGAAATGGACAGATGATGATGGTTCAGTTTAAGAGTAAGGAATTAACTGCTTTTACAAGTTTTTTAAAAAACTTTAAAATATATATATTTCCATTTTTTTTCTTGGTTCAAAACTAATGCATTGTGTTTTGCCTTTTACATCTTTGTTTTTTAAAGAGACCTTAGAGTCCTGTTGTATACCATGTTTATATATGTTTTTATATTGTGAATAGGTTTTAGAGATATTGCTTTAGAGATATTACTCTTGCACCACAGTAAATAGCACCAATTCAAATTTAGCTCAGTTCACCTAAAGTGTTCTTTTATTAAGGCTTTAATATGATAATTAATCTTGTTAGATTGTAAAAATAACAACCTTCACAAATTTTTATCTTATTAATCAACTCAGGTTGTTGAATAAATCTCCCTCTCTCTCTTTGAATGATCTCCTAGTTTTCTTTTGGAGGAATAGTACCAGTTATATTTTAATGAGTATCATGCACTTTTCTAAAACATATACAGTACATGGCTTATCGCCACTACTTCAGTCTTACCTTAACAGATGTAGAGGCTCAGTTGATAGCTTTTGAGCCAGTTGCCTGAAAGTGTTCTGCTTTCAGATGTAGAACCCTGATAGGCTATTTTGATGGCCAGCTCGACCAGTCAGCTAGGCAAGGGTTTCAGAGAAATTCAGGCTTTCAGGCCTGCAAGCAAAAAAATAAAATAAAAAATGTTTTCTCTATATATTTAGAAGCAAGATGCTTTTTGCTTTCTCTATGTGGACTGAACACAGAAACAGACACCAGAGAGGAGTTAACAGGATGCACTGACCACAAAAGCCACATAGAAAGACCACATAGTTTGAAAGAGGAGGATGGCTTTGAAGAAGCAACTGGCAAAAATACCAGGTGAAATTTCACCGGTATCATGCTAATTCAATTTGTGCCAATATATGTGCATCTATGTCAATTAATATTAATAAGGTGATGGGCAATTAACCAATTCATACAATATGGGGCTTGTCACACGATCGTCCTGGGAGGGCATGGGGGAAAGGCTGAACTTAACTTACCTTCCCCACAGACCAAACTTCCTTTCATAGCACATCTCCTGCACACCCACACAGACAGCCCTGCTCCATGCAGCTCTGTGAAGCATGGAGCAAAGTGGAGGGACTTGTTCCTGCCACCAGGCATTCCTCAATGCAGTATATGGCATGCTTGTTGCATTGGTTGCATTTTCCCATCAGATGGGCACTCTATGCACCTGTCTCTGTGACTCCTCCGGCTGCACACAGCCCAATGAATCACACAATTCCCAGTAGCTGGGTTCAGGGTGAAGAGCACCTTTAACCTCAGCTAAAAGCTGGGTATGTTATGGGGATTAGGCGGGCGGTCGGGGGAGGGAGGCAGAGGAATCCATTAGGATCCTTCTGCTTCTCACGACCAGCCTAACCTTGCTTGAGACAGCCCAGGCAGGGTTAGATTGGTTGTGAGAACAGCCTCTATATCAGAGATATTGGCCAATCATTACTTGATCATCAATGGGTGAATTAAGTGGGTCAAAGGTGACTGAAGGGGGGTATACAACATGTGCACAGAGGGTTAAGGCAGACAGTGCACTCTTCAGTCAGATCATACAGCTAGACTCTATCCTTTGAAGTCTCACACATCTTCTAAGACTACTTTTGCTAGGAGTTTACTTATTTGAAATAACATCTCAGCATCGTATTTCACTGTATGAATCACTTACTTTGCTAAATAATAGCATAGAATAGACTATCAGTAATTCCGATATTCTTCATGAACAACTTTGGAGGGAGCTAATTGTTTGACCTTATAGCACAACAGATAATAAACACAAGTGAAAAGAGCTTTTGACTCATCCCCCCCCCCCTAAAATGTATCCCAAATGTTTTCAGCTACCCATCCATGTGCACTTATTTATCACAGCTTATCATAGTCTTGGCAAGGCTACTTGCCTAGAAGAAATGAGCGATCGCACCAACTAAGTGACAAGCTACAAAGTAGATAATGTTCAGTGTTCTAAAGAGGCAAACTTTTGTTACTTATGGAAACAGTGGTGCAACCTAAATCCTTTAAAGCAGATGCCCAAAGTCTATGGACATCTACAAGATGCAAGGAGAGCAAAGTAAAGTCTAAAATAATCCTAGGTGCACTGAAATAAGTTGCACCAATTGACTCAAATGCAATTACACAAGTTTATAGGCCTTGTGAATTATATTTCTGCTTTGACTTTGGAACACTGATGCATGTTTTGTGCTTAATGAAGATTTGACACTTTGCCTTGACTGCTTGGCTTTACAGGTTCCATGCAGGTATGGTCCACTTACAATCTACATATGGAATGTAACTAACTAGCATAGGTTTGGGGAAACACTTGTAACCTGCAGTTAAAACAATCAATGCTTCCCACCCTCTTAAGTTTTGATTCAGTACTATTACATCTCTGTACTACATTACACACGACTATCTGTCAGTGATGCAGGGCTTATATATTTTCTTTCACTATTAAATTGCCCAACTTCACATTTTCACTCTGTAGTTAGCAGAGCTTTTTAAAAATATATATTTTATTTGCTTGTGCATCTGGATAACTCTTGTGGTGTTGGATATAAATGACACCATTACGCATATATTTATTTTTTGGCAGGGCACATTATGCTGTTGCATAGGCTTTTCAATCCTTTCATACAAGTAATGCTTACAAGACCATGGGATACCAGGATCATTCTTGTCACTCTGTTGCTTCCAATACCAGAAATAGATCTCCTCTTCTAGCTCTTCTTCATAGTGTGAACTTTTCAGGATGCCTCTCCATGCATGCATATGTATCTTGCCTTGTAAGTAAATAAAGGTGTAAGCACCCCCTGCTCTGTTAGCCCTAATTGCCACCACTCTCCCTTCTCCCAGGTAGCACAATAAGGTCAATGTTTTTCAGGTAATGTGTGCTACTAAATGAAATGTGTTATGATCTCATAAGATCTGTCATGCCTGATACAGGAAATCTAGATCTAGAGCATGCCCAGCAGATCGCTGCCCAGTTTCTGCTTGAAGATCTGCAGCAAGGGAAAGCCCACTCACCCCCCCCCAAGTAATTAGTTCCATGGTTGAACTCTTGTAAATTAAGAAATTTCTCCGAATGGTCAACCAAAATCTACTCTCCTGTAACTTAAGCCCAAAACGTAGATTTCTCCTACTCTCTGGGCAGCAGAGAACAAGCTTCTTCAATTTCTCAACTAGCACTCAAGTCTCTAACTCCACTACTTACCTTTATATTTAGTTTTTGGGCCTTTGTTTCTGTTCTCCATCAGATTTAGTTTAAAGCCTCCTTGAACAGGTTTATCAGGCTTTTGCCAAATACATTTCCCCCAGTCTTCATGAAGTGCAGCCTATCTTCACCTTTAGCTAGTAGAAAGCTTAGACTGTGATTTGAGAAATCTCTATCATCAGCATAAGCAGTCATTTACCTGAAGTATTCTTCTTGTTCTTTGTAAGAAGACTACAAATAAATATTCTTCCTCTTTTATAAGAAGAAGTGATAAGAACATTACCTGAGCCCCAAGGTCCTTCATCTTCCTTCCCAGAACCTTGTAATCAGATACACTGTGTTCATAGTTGTGCCTGGCAGTTTGATTTGTTCCCATATGAAAAAGAAGGCATAATGATCAGTTGACAGATAAGTCCTTTACATTACAACCTGGATCCGTGCAATAGGGAGACAGTATGTGTCACAAGCTAATGAGTTCTGTTAGGAAGCTTGCATGACTCAGTTCAGTCCCAAAGAGCTCTTCCAATAGCAGTGGCAGGGGACACTTTGTTGTGATGGTGGCCCCGTAATTTGCTGCTTGAAGCAACTGCCTTGCCTCATGAAAAAACTGCTCCTGCACAGTTTGACAATGTTGTTGTTTTATGGTCAGTTTTGTAAATATACAATAATCAGCCCTGTCCCTAACCAGAATCTTCTGGGGGGGGGGGTTGGGCACTTGCTCCTGGGGGATAGCTCTTCATTTAAAAACAAAACAAAACTTTTTTTGCCACAGCAGCAGTTTCAAACTGTTTGGAAGCATTGTGAAGAATGACCATGGCAGGCAATGCTAGTTGTCTTTTTAAAGTCTGTAGTAAGCTTGCCTCATTCTAGACTTTAATAAATGACAATTTGCAACACCCTGCTGCACTTCCAGGTTCTGTTCAAAGCTGCTGTCTATTATTTATTTATTTATTTATTATATTTATATACTGCCTGAAACATGTATCCCTAGGCAATGTATACAATTTAAAACAAATATAAAACAGAGTAAAAACAAGGCCACAGAATTAAAAATTTTTTTAATGGAAATAAAAACAAACAATTTAAAATTAATTTCATTTAAAAGCCTGAGAAAAAGATGTGTCTTGAGGGTCTTCCTAAAAGCAATCAGAGATGGAGATGCTCTTACTTTTACAGGGAGCATATTCCAAAGCCCTAGGGCAGCCACAGAGAAGGCCCAGTCTTTAGTTGCTACCAAATGAGCCGATGGCACTAGTAACTGGACCTCTCCAGATGTTCTTATTATGCGATAGGGTTCATGACAAAGAAGGTACCCTCTTAAGTACCCTGGACCCAAGCCACTAAGGGCTTTATAGATCATAACCAGCACTTTGTATTTTGCTTGGAAGCATATAGGCAACCAGTACAGTTCTTCTAAAATTGGTGTTATATGGTCCTTTTGGGATGTCTCAGAGACCAATCTGGCTGCTTCATTCTATACCAATGGTAGTTTCTGGACTATGCACAAAGGCAGCCCCGTGTGGTGTGCATTATAGTACTCGAGCCTGGATGTTACCAGCATATGTACCACTCTTTTAAGGTCATTTATGTCCAGAAATGGGCGTAGCTGACATATTGGCTGAAGCTTATAAAAGTGCTCCTGGCCACTGCCTCAGCCTAAGAAACCAGATAAAGTTTGGGATTCAGGTGTACTCCCAGACTACGTACCTGTTTCTTCTGGGGAAGTGTGACTCCCAGCCAGAACCAGCAGATCAGAATCATCTCTTGGGTCCTAAACTCTCCCTCCACCTTCACTACCTCCATCTTATTTTATTTCAGCTTCAGTTTATTGCTCCTCCAGCCCATTATCGTCTCCAAGTAGGCATCTAGGGAAGTTGTGCCATTTCCTGATGAGGTTGATATGGAGAAATAAATCTGGGTGTTATCCTGAACCAAATCTCCTGATGATCTCTTCCAGTGGTTTTATGTAGATGTTAAAGAGCATTGGAAACGGTATGGAGTCTTGTGGAACTGAATACTTTAGTTCTTGCTTTGCAGAGACACAGTCTCCAAGTGACACCATCTGGAATCTACCAGAATGATAGGAATGGAACCACTGTAAAACAGCGCCACCCAATTCCATCTCCCTCAGGTGATCTAGAAGGAAACCATGGTTGATGGTATCAAAAGCTGCAATAGATCCAAAATGATCAGCAGAGTCACACTCCGTCTGCCTAATCTTGGAGATCATCCATCAGGTTAACCAAGGCAGTTTCAACTGCATAGCCCGTTTGAAAAAGGGAAGAAGATTTCCCTATAGCCTGCTATAAAATGGAAGAAGACTTGGTTCAGAAAATGGAATGAAGAGAAGAAAAAAGAACAAACTCAGGCAAAAGAAATGCACAAAGACAAAAAGGGATACAAAAAGAATTTGAGGAGCATATAGCTAGAAGGGGAATAACAAAAACTCCTTTAAATATATCAGAAGCAGCAATCCTGCCAGGGAGGTGGTCAAACTCTTAGATGATGAGGGCATGAAAGGGATTATTAAGGAAAATAAGGAGATTGCAGAGCAGCTCAATGAGTTCTTTGCATCTGTCTTCAAAGTGGAGAATACTAACCAAATACCCTCTCTGGAATTGAGCTTCTCAGGATCTGAGGCTGAAGAACTGGGCCAATATTAGATGATGAAGGAAGATGTTTTAAACTGTCTTGAAAAACTAAGTGAACAAACTGCCAGAGCCAGATGGAATCCACCCGAGAGTTCTGAATGAACTCAAATGTGAAATTGCTCATCTCCTAGCAAAAATACGTAACTTCTCCCTACAATCAGGCTCTGTACAAGAGGACTGGAATGTAGCCACTGTAACTGATTTTTAAAAAAGTGATCCAGGGGGGATCCGGAAAATTACAGGCCAGTCAGCTTAGCTTCGGTGCTAGGAAAATTGATGGAAAGCATACTTAAAGACAAAATTGTTAAACATATAGAAGAAAAGTCCTTGCTGAAGGAGAACCAGCATGGCTTCTGCAAGGGCAAGTCTTGCTTCACTAGCCTTTGGGAGTTCTTGACAGTCATGAGATAAGGGGACAGGTTCATGTATGGATCGGTAACTGGTTGAAGGACAGGAAACAGAGGGTAGGAATAAATGGACAGTTTTTACAATGGAGGGAAATAGGAAGTGGGGTCCCCCAGGGATCAGTACTGGGACAGGTGCTCTTTAACTTGTTCATAAATCATCTAGAAGTTGGGGTAAGCAGTGAAGTGGCCAAAGTTTGCTGACAACATTAAACCATTTAGGGTAGTAAAATCCAAAGCAGATTGTGAGATGCTTCAAAAAAATCTTTCCAAACTGGGTGTGTGGGCAACAAAATGACAAATGTGATTCAATGTAAGCAAGTGCAAATTGATGCATATGGGGCAACCTCCCGCCACCCAAACTTCTCATATACACTTATGGGA
Organism: Hemicordylus capensis; assembly: GCF_027244095.1. Taxonomy (NCBI): domain Eukaryota; kingdom Metazoa; phylum Chordata; class Lepidosauria; order Squamata; family Cordylidae; genus Hemicordylus; species Hemicordylus capensis. The sequence continues at coordinate 122,393,580 of NC_069659.1, forward strand.
TCTTAGCTGTCAATGACTGACCAGAAGAGAGATCTTGGGGTCATGGTGGACAGCTTATTGAAAATGTCGACTCAGTGTGTGGCAGCCATTAAAAAAAAAAGGCAAATTCCATGCTAGGGAGCATTAGGAAGGGGATTGAAAATAAAATGCTAGTGTTATAATTCCCTTATACAAATCTGTGGTGCAGCCACATTTGCAGTATTGTGTTCAGTTCTGGTCACCATATCTTAAGAAGGCCATTGTAGAACTGGAAAAGATGCAGAAGAGAGCATCCAAGATGATCAGGAATACCTTCCTTAAGAAGTAAGGCTAAAGCATCTGGGGCTCTTTAGCTTGGAAAAGAGGCAACTACAGGGAGACATGATAGAGGTTTTATAAAATTATGCATGGAGTGGGGACAGTGGTCAGAGAGAATTTTTTCTCCCTCTCCACAACACTAGAACCAGGAGTCATGAAACTGAAGGTCAGGAAATTTAAGACTGACAAAAGCACCTTCTTACCACTGTTCCCTCTAAAGCATGTGCACGTGCTCACACATTTTTTGATGTCCACTCAGTTGATTTTAGATCCCGCTCAGGTTGAATCAGGAAGACCCCGTTCTGAATGCATGTGCGCACACACTGCCTTGATACTGCTGCACACAGAGGAACAAAATTTGAGAGAAGACTGCCTCTCACAGTGCATAATTAACTTATGGAGTTTTCTGCTACAGGATGTGGTGATGGCCACTAGCTTGGATGGCTTTAGAATGGGCTTGGACAAGGTTATGGAGGACAGGTCTATCAGTGGGCTTCTAGTCTGGAGGCTGGAGGCCACCTCCAGTCTCAGAGTCACAATGCTGCTAAATATCAGTGGAGTAACAGCAGGAGAAAGGGCAAGCCCTCACCCCCTGCCTGTGGGCTTCTCAGAGACATCTGGTGGGCCACTATGTGAAACAGGATGCTGGACTAGATGGGCCTTGAGCCTGATCCAGCAGGCTGGATCTGTTCTTATTCCTCTGTTTATAAGGGCCATATGTTTAAAAGCCCAACAGGTCTGGCTCTCACCGGGCATAGTCGGCCCAGGTACAAGATGTGTAATGTGATGGTAGGTTTGTTGCATTTCTTTGTGCTGTAATTTTAATTTTATTTGACATTTATTGAAATCATAAAGACATAGATCAAATATTTGACTAATGGCTATATTTTTACAATGTGGTAATTGTAGAGATGAGCAAGAACTTTTAAAAAATGGATAAATTGTAGACTCCTTACAAATGTAGTTGTAGAGTGACCCTTAACCAATATAAAATGAAGGCAGAAAGATACTATCTACAAAAGTACAGTGGCTGACATACTGCACTAGTAATGTTGCATTTGCACAATTTGCATAAGTTGTGCAAATGGACCAGTTCTCCTCCTCAGATGTATACACTGATGTTCCTTCAGATTAAAACGCAACAAATGAAAAAGAGAATACATGTTCAGAAATGCAGAAGGTGTTCTAGAGAACCTCTCTAGTGCATGTATTTATGTTTTGCAGAGTGTTAAGAGGTGTGGGTCTCCTTCACTTCACATGTTTTCACAGAGGAAGATACACATTACTGTTGTAAAGTATGACTTGATCGTCTCTCTTAATATTTTCACAATTTTGTTTTTCAAAGGATGTCTTACGTAACAATATCTAGTTGTAATGTGAAACTCAATAGTTTTAGAACTCAGAATACTGTATTGAAAGCAAAGAGATCACAGCATTTGGTTATCACTACAATCTTTTTGTTTGGGTAGCTCTTAATGTTATGATGCATTAAATTGGAAGAGACATAGTGCATGGTAGTTGAGCAAGCGTGTATTTTCCCTGGCTTTAAAGACTGCTGGCTTATTGCAATCAGAAGAGTGTGTGCACAGTAATCACAATCCTATAAGTATAGCATTAAACAGCCATCTAATTTGCCCATTTGGCAATCCCGACTTTACAGGACTGAAACCAATAGTTTGGCCATCTGTACCATGTCTGTACCATCATGCAGCATGGGAATGCAGGGTGAAACATTTAGCTGTTCATCTGGGAGAAAGTATTGCTTGTCCCAGGTAAGCAGGTCAGTGGCAATCAAGTGTCTTAAGTTTGTTCACTTCTTAAAATGGTTTGAGAAAATGTATCTGTGATTGACACATAATGTAACTGTGATTGACACATGTGGCTGATGTCTTCTGCAGAGCTACAAGGGAAGTTTTCTGTCCTCTTAAAGTTTTGGGAGCCTAGATGCATTGAAGCCTTGCTCTGTGACCCAACATTTTTTGCTTCTCTTCCCTCCCTTCCAAAGGCCTTTTTGTGTGTTCCTGAGTGTGATGCAGCCTTCAGGGACATATTCCTGGCAGCAAAAAAGATTTTTGGAGAGCTGGGAGAGAACAAAAATAACTTCTGTCTCCACCTATGCTATGGAACACGCCCTTAACAGAGGGCGTCTTCTGTGCTTGCAGTGCTGCAGAAGATGTGGGCCAGTGACACTAATACAGTATAGGTATTTAGTAATTCATTGCTTGCTTTTAAATGGTACAGCTTTGTCTGAAAAGAAGCACACTGGAAGGTAGCTGAAATACATTAATTGTAGAAGTAGTTATTACTTTGTACTGGATTTAATAAATTGACACACTGAGAAATTCTGACTGTTTGAGAGGTCTTGTGGAGCAGAATGAGCCCCGGATAGCAAGACACAGTACCACAGAACCAATCTACTAAATGCATATAACTTCAAAAAACTATTTGTTAGAATTACTGTATATTGAACACTGTTGTTAAGCTAAAGCTGAGTCTGAGGTTATTGAGTCAGCCAACTTCAGTGAATCCTATTGATCAGTTATGTTGCTAAGTACAGTTTTCCTTTTGAAGACTGCTGAATGATATATTGTAATGATTTCACCTATTATGGCAATCTAACAACTATCCCATTGTGCTTTCAGCTCCTGATTGGATTCCTGTTGAAATAAGCACTAGTTAAATTGGATCTATCCATCAGATTCTTTTTGTTTCTTTTCTGTAGTAAATACACAGTGGTGGCATAAAGATGCACTTTTCTGAATTAACTACCTGGTGATAAATACTTCCACATAGTTTTGAAAATGTTTTGCTTTCTACTATGAAGTGATAAAGTCTCAATACAGCAGTGGCTTGTTAAAGGAGTTGCTGACACAACATCTACAATAGGTATATGAAACTGCCTGAGCGAAGCGAAAGAAAAGACTCTCTTGGAAGCTTTGAACAAGAATGGTGATTAAAATTCTTCTTTTATATGACAATAGTAGAAAAGGAAAGCCCTCCCCCCCCCATACTAAGGTGTTCTTTCTTTATTTTGTAGGCATTTATTCTTTAGGGTATATTGGTATCATCTAGGGCTGTTGGAAGTAAAACTATTCACACCAAAAGATTTGTTAATGGTATATATTATAATTATTTCTTGCTTCACGTTTCCATTTCTTTTGAAAACTGCTGTCTGGAGGCCTAATTAATGGAAACAGATGGCCTCTGGGACTCAATGTTGTTGAGGTTAGATCTAGTAAAGCTGTGCATGCTTGTTTCTGAAGCAAAAAAACCCCAGGTTGTTCTGGTAAGAACTAATCTGCCTACTTTCCTTTCACTCTAATCTTAATTGATAATTGCCATCTTCACAAGTTAGCCCACTTAAGCCTTAAACATTCATATGTCCGCCATCTTGAACAGGGGTGGATGACATCGTCACAAATATGCTGTTGAGGTGTCTCTGTGTGTCACTCACTACAACTGTGCCAAATTTGATTTAAATCGGTTAGGCAGTCCACAGGTTAGCCCATTTGGTCTCAACCATTCATACACCCCACATCTTAAATTAGAGTGGATGACATCACAAACCATGCTGTTGAGTTGTCCCTATGTGTCACTTACTACAACTGTAGCAAATTTGGTTCAGATCAATCCAGGCACTGCAAAGTTGATGGGGGACAGACAGGGACACACACACAGGGTGATCTCATAAGCTTACTTTCCTTAAGGAAAGTGGGCTTTAAAAAGCCCCCTCCCCCACTTCAGTTAATAAAACAATTTTAAACCTATATGCTTTTTCAAACTGATTCTGATGTATGAATGTTAGAGTAAGGCCTGCTTGAAATGGCAGGTTCCTTTTAGATTGACATTTCACGGTATCTTAGTTGAAATGAGTATATTGAATGAGATGAGTTAAGTTGAATGGACCCTTGGTTTGATAATCCTTCAAGATTCTTATGATGTTACTGATTGAGAGAGAGTAAAGTAAAGTGCTCCATGCAGTTGCTGTCGACTCCTGGTGACCACAGAGCCCCGTGGTTGTCTTTGGTAGAATACAGGAGGGGTTTACCATTGCTATCTCCCGTGCAGTATGAGATTATGCCTTCCAGCGAGTACTGATTCATTTTTAATAATTCTTGTTCTATGTGTCTTATCAATTCTAGTTTACAAAATGTTATCTACTAGTTTACCTTGGATTTAGGCTGTTTTCACTGTAATTTCCCAATACCCCTCGATTCCTTTTAAGAACTGGTATATATTGACTGCCTTTCAGTTCTTTTGTAAGATACTTTGTGAAGTAATGCAATTTGGTTGAAATATCAGAAATTCCACATTTGAGTTATTTTAGTACTACCAAGTGAATACTATCCAGTCCTGGAGAATTATTTTCATTATCATAAATTGTAATTGACCTTTAAACTTTTACTCTAGGGCAAGGTTTCTTAACCTTGGGCCCCCAGATGTTTTTGGACTACAACTCCCATCATCCTCAGCCACAAAGGCCATATCTGGGCCTTAAATTTTCTTTGTAAATTTAATATCTTAGTGGACCATAGGGATTTTAGAGAGAAGGAGAAATTGCACAAGACTGAAAAAGCCCACATGTTCTGTATGCCATTTTCTGTAGAGGTGTGGTAGTACTTGTATAGTTAAGATGAGGTATAAAACTACATTCCCATTACCTCAATCCTGGAAGTGAGTAGAGAGCTGGTCTTGTGGCAGTGAATTGCCCCCTTTGCTAAGCAGCATTTGTCTTGGTTTGCATTTGGATGGGTGACTACACGTGAGCACTGTCTGTTGTAAGTTATTCCCCTAAGACAGGGCTGCTGAGCTTTGGCCCTCCTGCAGATGTTGGCCTACAACTCCCATAATCCCTGGCTATTGGCCTCTGTGGCTAGGGATTATGGGAATTGTAGTCCAAAACCAGCTGGGGAGGCAAAGGTTGAGCAGGCCTGCCCTAAGGGGATGGGGCTATAGCTCAGTTGTAAAGCATGTGCTTTCATGCAGATGGCTCCAGGTTCAATCTCTGGCAAGACCAGGTAGGCCTGGGAAAGACTCCTTCCTGAAAACTTGGAGAGCCATCTGCCAGTCAGTGCAGATAGTACTGACCTGGTCTGTTTCAATATAAGGGAAAGTCTTTTTTTTTTTTTTTTAAGGGGCGGAACCCAGCACACATTCTGTGCTCATGTAACTCTAACATCTACAGTATGGATTAATGGAATGGGATACAGTAGAAGAATGCCAATAACCCCTCTGCTCCTATTTTGTAGACAGTAAAGCAAGAAAGACAAAGTAATGCAGAATCCTGTGGTAGAGGGTAGAATCTACTAGTATTTTCTGAGGCTGTGTCCTCTTGTTGACAGCTCTTAGAATGAACTGATTTGTAGACATTTGGGAAAGAAAAAGACATATACCAGTAAGTGAAATTAAAATACAGTGAAATTAAGTAAGTGAAATTAAAATGCATTTTATTTCTGATAAAACAGCATAAAGCTATATAGAATTCCTTCAAAGTAGCTAATGTATATTGTCATTGATAGTTATCTGACTAATGCCTGGGCACTAGTCCTCTGCTATTGTATATGAATATAAATATATATATATATATATATATATATATAATATATTTATATCAATCAATCGCCTTTATTTTGGCCTCAGACCAGGATAAGAGCAATAAGAACATAAAACATAGTAAGTGACGTACTTGAAGCTTAGAGGTGACCCAATACAAGCATATGGTATGGAATCATAATATAACTATAAAAGACTATAAAAATCAGAAGTAGAAGTAAAATTTAGTCTGCCTAGTACAAAAAAACAAGACTGCAAACTAAGTGGCCCTTAATGGCCAAGATCTAAAAGCTGTAGTGAACAGTAGTTAATAATGGTAAGCAGTGGGTACGCATGTTTAAAGGTAATCAGACATAAAAGCAAAAGTGCATACAAAAGTTGTATACAAAGCATAAGGAATGCATAAAAAGACATAAAATCATACAAGGGCAATTATAGGCAAATATATTTTTATATATTTTGAATTGTTTTCTTTCTGAGGAGATGAATGCTGAAAGTCCCCATCTTACAAATGGATTATGTTCCAAAAGTTCATTTGTAAGTTGGATATTCAGAACTCCTCTAGTTACCAAGAGGAATGATATGTTCAAGTGAGCTGGCATTTGTATGTTGGGGACTTCCTTACTGTAATATGTTATGTAATATGTAATAGGCTTTGTATGTATGTATGGGTGTTTGTAAGTTGGATGTTTGTAGTTTGGGGAGTACCTGTACATGAAGCTGCTTTTCAGTATAAATGAAGTATTGGTTCTTTAGAGATAAACACTGCATGGTGGTTGTTAAATGTTGTGTGAGTGCTCTTACCATCCCTTGTGTAATTTTTCACTTTTAATTTATTCTGACCACCCATTTGCAAACCTGAAAATAAACAGTTTACTATAGAATTATGTCCCCAGCATATTGAGAGAGATACTGACTCTGATAGTGACTGTTCCATGAAACTAAATTGGCTAATGATGTTCTATGCATTTTGTCGTACGTTTCTCCAAAATACTTGAGGGCTGCATCAAGTCTTGAATTCCTCCAGGCATTTGCTCCTCTATTCCTCATTTGCTTAGCTCTGATTGCAGCTAATAGTGGGCAAGCACCCTAGTTGTTCACTGTTCCTTTTTGTCCTTCTGCTCTACCTCAATTTTGTTCTTGAACCTTCTTTGGCAATATAAACAGCTTTTTAAATCTTATTGTATATCTGTTTCACTTCCAGGTGACCTTATGCAGATGATCAACTATTATACAGCTGGTTTCTATGATACCATTCCTGCCCATGCAATTAGGAAGGGGACATGCCATGGGTGCATCAATTGGAGCACCTTCCACAGATACCTGAAAGCACACCTGTTGAGACATCCATGGAGGATGTCCCACCCCCTCCCAGCATGTCTCTTCTATGTGTGTGGCGGGGTCATCCAAACGGCCACTATACACTCACTCCAAATTCTCGTTTAAGTATTAGGATCGCATGAAGAAGCCTAACCTACTTCACAGTGTTGTTGTGAAAGAGAAACTCAAGTATGTAGTACACCGCTCTGGGCTCCTTGGAGGAAGAGCAGGATATAAATGTAAAAATAATAAATAATAATAATAATGTGGAGGGATAATTTGAGTGAATGCTCCTCCATGTGATAAGGGGCATGCTGGGAAAGCATCAGGACTTCCTCTGTGTATGTCCTAAAAGGTTCCTAATTGTGTGGGTAGAGACAATATTATTCGAACTGATCATGGTAGGTCTTGGGTGTGGTGGGGAGGAGAGTTCTGAGTTAAAGGAAAATGGAGATGGTTGTCACTGTGAAGACTTTAACTATGATCTTTTGTTTGCTGCAATGAGGTGGAACAGAACTGAATCAGAATGAATTGGAAAATAAAATAATGATGCTGGCCTGCAAGATCTACTTTATTCTATCACCATTCATCAAAATTGAACAAAAGAATGGAGTAAAATTTCTTATACCCACCGAGTTTCTTATGCTTATGTTAGGTTTCACTTAATAGCATACACAGCAGGGATTGTTGTAACTTTAAGACATCATTTTGAAAGTGCAACCATAACACAATGTTTCTGTTATTCCCAGAACAGTTTTCAAATGTCGTTAAACTTAGCTGAAAATATGGCTTTAGTAGCTACAGTCTCTTGCTTCTTCTTTCACTTCTAATTTGGCCTTTGCTCTTTTGTGTGTCTGTTTCAGGCCCACTCTACCTCTCAGACTGGCCCTTCACAGTGTAAACTGTGCTTTGGAGTGGAGTGATACTGTGGAAATAACTTTATCCTTAAACATTCTTATGGCCTCATTCAAGCTTGAAATACAGGTGCATATGTGACAAAAGATTTAAGTAAAAAAATTGAGTTTTCTCGCTTCACCAGATGGTACTCCACCCCCTTTCCCAGGAGAAGGTGGTAAAGAAAACTAGAACAAAGGAGACCTCCAGACTGCTTTTAAGGAAGGTTACTAGAGAAGAGCTGCTCAGTTAAGATGGGCTAAGGACATTTGTAAAAGTTGCAGAGATCATTGCAGAAGGTAAAGGTAAAGTGTGCTGTTAAGTCAATTTCGACTCCTGGCACCCATAGAGCTGAAGGTAAAACCTTCTAAAAGGAATTGTTAGCTTGGGGGCTAGAGTTCAAAGAAGATGATTTGCCCTATGATTATTGCTTAAGGCTTCCAGAGATACCAATAGGTGCAACTTTATAATTCACCTTTCTAGCTGGTAGTGAGCCTGTGTTGAGATCTTTTGTGCAACTATTGCAATAGTGATTTTCTTCTTAATAATTTAAGAAGCTAGGTCTAATTAACACCTCTTGTTTGTTCTTGTATTTAAGTATGCACACATTTAGTCTAGTGGGCAACATCATATGCACACAGTGATATCTATTTATAGTATGTACTTATGTTCTCTATGTGGAAAGGCAGGATAAAAGTTACTTGCAGCAGCGAGAACCTCAGAGAATGGAGTACCTGTTCCCCATTAGGATGAGTTATTGATAATTTCTTTGAGTTATGCTAAGTGCTAATCAAAAATGTAATTTCAAATCATCACTCGATGAAATTAGCAGCAATTCATAATTATCAGTAACCACTTTTTCCCTTTCTGAAATGATTTATCAAATACTTTGTTCTAGGGCATTTGTAGCATGCATCGAATGTTTAATACAGTAGCTGTGGATGTGTGACTAATTGTTCAGATTGCTGATTATTTTGTATTGTCTTTTAAAGTTACATGCATGTGATCTCATTGTTGGTTGTTGTTGTTATATAACATACTAATCCATTAATGCAAAATAAAATAGTAAACCATGAGTTATGGTATAGTGGAAAGTAAAAAGCTTTCAGGGTGTCTCCACACACACACACACACACACACACACACACACACACCCTGTGATGATAATGATGCTTTGCTACATCGAACTCTTTACTACATTGAACCATTTTAGGAGTTTCCCAATAATTGTTAAATAACAAAATCCCTAAGGTTGCTGTGAGTAGGCTGAAATTTTTAGGGCCGTAATCAGTGTTCTGATCATAGAATGTGGATTTCCGGCTCTCTTCTCTCTTTTTGCCTTCCCTACCCCAAAAGTTGATCTTAAAGGTTAGATCAGCAGCCTTGCAAATATCAAACCTCAGGAATGGTGTGGAATACATTGTAGGAGTCATTCTTCCAGTAGAGGGGGAGTCTGATGGGAATTGCATATCCATCTTGGAAACAGACTGTGTTTCTTCTTGCTAAATACGCTTCTGCATTCAAGCCACTATGATCTGGGCTTAGTTACCCTCATGGACTACACATATTCTGTGGCTCTCACAAGCATTAAAGTTGTGGGGTTTTTTGTTGGGATACAAATTATTACCTAATTCAAAGAAAGTTAGTCCGGATTAAGCACTGCTGAAATAAATAGGTCAGCTTACTTGTGACTAAGTCCCATTAATATCAATATGGCTAGCTTTCTTTGGATATAATTCAGTTAATACAAATGGTACACTGAGAGACACAAATTTATGCTTTTAGTTGTGAATTTAGTTTCAGTTGCCAGCAGTGAATTTATCCTAGAAGTTTTTAAGCTAAATTGTACTCATTCTACAAATGTAGGCATTTTACGAACAAAAGGCCATGGAATAAACTGCTATAAGGTTTGCAAATATTAAACTTCAGTTAAGATATGAAATGGTTTTATTCAGCTGAGCAACCATTTTCAAAGTTCTATTAATCTTCTTTTCCTTGTTCATAGAAAAAATGGTTAAACCTTACTGGTGACCTTTTGTATGGATGTAAACATTTGAAATACATATTTAGTTTTTAACTATACAGCTTATGTAGGTCTTTGGGTTCTCACTATATGTCACTGAGTAGGCAAGCTTGTTTTATTTTGCAAAAAACAGTAAACTTTTAGCAGTTTTAGTGCTGCTCTTGCAGAAAACGGAGATGGGAATAGCACAGCATAAACTTCAGGAGTACAGCAATGTGTTTGGTGCTTTTTGAGGATACCAGTTTATACTTACAGAATAATTTTGCATGTATGACCATGTCTTGGTACCTGAGTAGGGTCTCTGTTGGAGGACATTTCCTTCTACTCTGCCTTCTGGTGTAATTTCCCCCAGTGTATGCCATTCGTTTATTATAAAATCTTTTTCTGCAATGGAGTAAGATACAACATTATATTAAAATACTTCTATATTTGATGATGAATGTGTTCATTCAGGTTGTGAGTAGGTAGCCATACAGACTGCTTGCAGTTTTCATCCAAGGCATTCATTTCAGAAGATAAGACAGACGGTCAATCCGGTTTTGGGAGTTGTGCAGCTATTTTACATCAAACCTTTTATGCAGTTATATAGAAAATATATTGTTACTTACAGAATTCCATAAATATATTTTATGCAAAATATATTTTGCATAAAATGAAGCCTTGGTCATATTGAGGACGTTTGGAATGGCAAATAATGTTAATTGATGTTTGAATGCAGCCATAGGTTATTACTATAATAATATATGTTATAGCCACCTAATGGCTCAGCAGGCAAATGCTTGACTAACAAGTAGAAGGTTGCTGGTTTGAATCCCCGCTGGTACCTATATTGGGCAGCAGCGATATAGGAAGATGCTGAAATGCATCATCTCATAATGTGTGGGGGAGGCAATGGTAATCTTCTCCTGTATTCTGGGCTCTGTGGGTGCCAGGAGTTGAAATCAACTTTATGGCACACTTTACCTTATAGCAAACCATGCAATGTGTGAGTGTTCAGGGATTTTGAGTGGTTTAACTCAGGGGTGTAACTACCATTAGGCAAGGGGAGATAGTTGTCTTGGGGCCCCATTGCCTCAAGGGGCCCCCCAGAGGCATGTCACATGACTCCCCACCCGCCCGTGTTGCACCCCCTGGATCTTTTAAGTACCTAGAAACATCTCTGTAAGAGAGAGAGGAAGAGTGATAGGAATTTCCATGTAAAAAGCTGGTATTAGCAGGTTTGTTCCGAATTTCTTCTAAAAAAAATTTAAAAATCAATCTTTCCCTGAGTGTATTTTAGTGTAAAAAGTAGCAAGTTCAGCAAATTAAATGGGAGGGGAGAGAGAAAAGGAAGAGAGCAGAGAGGAGGAGGAAGATAGGTGGTATGAGGTGGGTGCAAGGCTATGTGTGGCTCATCAGAGGTGCATCAGAATCTAATCTGGCCCACCACCAAATTTTAGTTTGACACCCCCTGGCATAGTACATTTGCAAGAGTGAAAATCCAAGCCCCAATATTTATATGGGGGTGGAATCTTTTATCGGGTGGAATCTTGTTGCACCCGCTGTAATTTCCTGCTGAATCTGTCCCTGTGAACTAGATATTTACCATATTCATAATGGGGATGTGATGGTGAGGGCACTATATATTGTGAAGTTTGTTTGTGTGTGTATATCAGAGGGGGGCCCATTTTAAAATCTTGTCTCTGGGCTCACTCCAACCTTGCTACGCCCCTGGTTTAACTCATAAATACACATACTTCATGACTATTCTAAGTGACCTTTCTAGGTCTATTTCATAATATTTATTTTTCCCTGCCCCGGATCTGACAACAAACTGAGAAGTTCAGCACCTCTTGTCACTCTGTTCATGTTTTTATTGTGTTTGACTTTTATGCATTGTAAGAAACACCACTAGTCTTTCTTGTTTAACAAAAGGATTGCTGTGAACATTACTATAGAACAAATGTTCTGCAGAAATGAAACCACTCACCCTGATCAAAATGGAAAGAACAGGCTGTCCTGTTGATGTGGTCAACACAGGTCAATATAATAAGGGATGACGATTTTCACCAGCTTTGCAAACAGTTTTATATATATATATATATATATATATATATATATATATATATATATATATCTCCAGAACATTCAGTTTTAGTCAGCAATGTCAACAGGTTGTATTTGGTATTGGATTGAAATAGAAGGTAGCTTCTCTTCAGCCTTTAGCGATCTCACATTTATTTTATTTTTTATTGGACAGCATTTAAAGGGAAATGGGTTATTTTCTCCTATCTTGCTTTCTTCTGCTGCTCCTAATACCCCACCCCTCTTTTAAAAAATGTGTCTGATGGTTGGGAAATCCTCAAACGCTTTTTGGAGAGCACTGGGGTAAATGGAAGGTCATTCACTCCTCATTCCTTGTATGTCGTGAATATTAACCTTGTTGCTGTCCATTGTTTTTTAATGGTAGATGTGTCCTGAAAAGTTACCCCTTCTTTCATTTGACTTTAGCAAATAACCCATTTTTTGTAAGAAAAAATAAACTCCCCAATATATAGAGGTTGTGACAAGCACTTTGACAAGATATGCAAATTCAGGATAGCATATTTAGTTTAAAGCAAAAAAAAAAAAGGGGGGGGGGTTGATAAATTAATGGTACTTGGAAATGTACCATAAATTTTAAAATGTCTTTGGTGTTAAGTAGATAAATTGATACGTTATTATAGTTGATAACATTCAAGCAAAGTTGTGCACAGAAAACATTTCTCTATGTGTTTGGTTTTCAGTGATTACCCTTCCCTCTGCTACTCCCTTTGCCTCCCAAAAATAAGTCCCAGGGCCCCACAAACTCCTTGTTCCCTTGTAGAGGGAAGAGAAGATTTCCAGAAATTGCTCCTTTTATCCACGTGCACACAGAACATTTTCCTTACACAACTCTTAATTTGCATGTAGGCCATTATACTGTATTTATTTTGGCGGTAATGCAGTCTCCATCAAATGCCTCTATACGCTTGACTATGCAGGAATTCTTCATGGATGCAAATGGTTTTTCTTTCTTTCTTTCTTGATTAAAGCAATTATACTGTCAAGCATGTAAAACCACTAAAAAAACACCCCATGGATTATGTTTCTTACTGAATTACTTCTATTACAGATGGTGCCTAGGGACAATAAGCCTTAGGTTGCAAATTTAAAAACAATGACTTGATTTACTGTTCTAAAAACAAAGGTATGCAACGTTCTTTAAGGAGAGTTTAGGTGTATAATTGCTTTAATTGGGGCGGGGAAACGCAATCCTGAACAACATTATTTGAGAATGATGAATTCTAGTCAAAAGCATAATATCTGAAAGATTTCCCATACAATGAGGCTCAATTCTTTATAAAGAACAACAACTAGGGACTTAAAAACCCAGGTTTTAATAACAATTTCTGTTCACTCTTTGTTGTTTATTTGTTGTTTTGCATATTAGTGAAGAGGGTAAGAATAGAGTTGGTTTTACCCCACTTTCTCTTAAGTAGAACACTGATTCTTTTGCAAGGAAGTAAAGCTTTCTCAGCACTTCAGAAAGATAATAGAACTCTGAGTGAGACATCTTAATCATCAACCCTGCCATTTTCTCTTCACATTACACTTTCTGAGAGCATCATATAGAAGTGTCAAGTGAACAAGGATGTGGGACTGTGTGTGTCTGTGTATGCATGCACGCGCCTTCTGGCTATCAGTTATTGCACTTTTGGATATTGGCAGCTTTTGGAGCTGAGTCACTTAAATTTGTGCCGAGAGAAACATTATGATCTATTGTGCTTTTGAGCCACACATGATTACAGCAAGACATGCTCAGCTCTAAATCTAAGTAACTCTATCTGCTACTTGTTCTACATGGATTCATATTAAATGGTTTTAATATATTGTAAATGGCAGCAGTGTTCTCTAATTTTTTCCATCTGTGGGCAGACTGAGTTTTGTTTTGGGCGGCAGTATTATTATTATTATTTATTGTTATTATTAATTACAATATCAAGGCGCAATCAGAGTGGGGCCTTCCTGATTCGACCTGAGGGGGATCTAAAATTAACTGAGCGGACATCAAAAAGCATGCAAGTATGCACACGCCTTAGAGGGAACACTGAATGGCAGCATAAGTTGACACTCTCACACGCAGCAGAATGACATAAACTGCTGCTAAGTCAGTGAAAACCAGCTGCTCAGTAGGTGTTGAACATTTTGAAAGTTAGTTATTGTGGCTGCACAAGCTGATGCAAGGTTATCTCAGGAAAACCTGTTGGATTTATATATTGCTCAAAAGGTGGATGTTAGACGTTTATTATTTATTTATTTAACGTATGTTTATACCACCCAAAACTTGAGTGTCTGGGCGGGTGAAAACAAAAAAACAGCAGAAAAGTTAGAACATTGGTTAAAATAAGTGACAGCAAAAAGTTGAAACATTACAATAATTTTAAAACTTTAAAACAATATTTTAGAACAATGTTAAAACTATTAAAACAGTTTTTAATTAAAAGTCTGGGTGAACAGATGAGTCTTTAAAGATTTTTTTTAAATTGTCAGAGATGGGGAGGCTCTTATTTCAGCAAGGAGCTCATTCCAAAGCTTCAGGGATTGTATCGGAGAAGGCCCATTTCCGAGTAGCCACCAGATGAGCCAGTGGCAACTGCAGACGGACCTCTCCTGATGATCTCAATGTGTGGCGGGGTTCATGACGAAGAAGAATACCCAGGGCCCAATCCACTTAGAGCTTTAAAGGTTATAACCAGCACCTTGTATTGTGCCCAGAAACTTATCGGCAGCCAGTGTAGATCTTTCAATACAGGAGAGATATGGTCTCTCCAAGATGACCCAGAGACCAACCTGGCTGCCACATTCTGAACCAACTGTAGTTTCCGGACTACATACAAAGGCAGCCCCACATAGAGTGCATTGCAGTAATCCAGTCTGGAGGTTACCAGCATATATACCACTGTTCTGACGTCATTTATCTCAAGAAATGGACACAGCTGACCAAGAAATGATCACAGCTATCAGCCGAAGCTGATAGAAGGCACCTCTGGCAACTACCTCAACCTGGAACACCAGGGAGAGGCTCGGATCCAGAAGCACACCCAGACTGCCTACCTGTTCTTTCCAGGGAAGAGTGACCCCATCCAGAACAGGCAGATCAAACCCACACAATGAGTACCTCCATCTTACCTGGATTCAGTCTCAGTTTGTTATCTCTCATCCAGCCCATCACCGACTCCAGGCAGGCGTTTAGGGAAGTTATACCTTCTCTTGATGATGTTGACATGGAGAAATAGATTTGGGTGTTATCAGCATACTGATAGTACCCTTTACCAAATCTCCTGATGAGAGGAGAGCTGGTTTTGTGGTAGCAAGCATGACTTGTCCCCTTAGCTAAGCAGGGTCTGCCCTGGTTGCATATGAATGGGAGACATGATGTGTGAGCACTGTAAGATATTCCCCTAAGGTGGTGGAACTGCTCTGTGAAGAGCATCTAGGTTCCAAGTTCCCTTGCTGGCATCTCCAAGACAGGGCTGAGAAAGATTCTTGCCTGCAACCTTGCAGAAGCCACTGCCGGTCTGTGAAGACAATACTGAGCTAGATAGACCAGTGGTCTGATTCAGTATCTGGCAGCTTCCTGTTCCTAACATCTGAGACAATACGGAGCCCTGAGGGACACCATACAAAAGTTTAGATTTTAAGGAACAACAGTCTCCAAGGGACACCATCTGGAACCTGCCCGAAAGATAGGAGCGGAATCACTGCAAAGCAGTGCCTCCCGCTCCCACTCTTAGCCCCCTCAGACACTCCAGAAGGATACTTCGGTTTGATAGAATTGAAAGCCGCTGAGAGGTCCAAAAGGACCAACAGAGTCACACTTCCTCGGTCAATTTCCAATTGGAGATCATTTATCAAGCTGACCAAGGTATTCTTCACCCCATAACCAGTCTGAAATGGGTCTAGATAATCGATTTCCTCCAAGACTTTCTGGAGCTGGGAAGTCATGACGCTCTGTTACCTTGTCCAGCCATGGAAGGTTGGAGACAGGCCTGTAGTTACTCAGCTCTGAGGGGTCCAAGGCAGGCTTCTTCACAAGTGGTCTAATAATTGCCTCCTTAAGACAAGGAGGCATCTTGCCCTCCTTCAGAGAAGCATTTATGATCTCTACCATGTCTTCTACAACAACCCCTTGCCAGATAGTATAAGCCATGTCAGGCAAGGGTCAAGAGAACAGGTGGTAGGCCGCACCATTACAAGTAGTTCGTCCATGTCCTCAAGAGTCACAAACTGGAACTGATCCAACCTAACCATACAAGAGGAGTTGCTGGACACCTCCACATCAGACACTGAAGAAATTGTGGAGACTGAGTCTAAGTCGGCCCGAATACAAGAGATTTTCCCCACAAAGAATTCATTAAACACGTCACAGCAGGTAATAGATGGTTCCAGATTCTGATTCAAAGGAGGAGGGACACATACTAGCCCTCTCACAACCCTGAACAACTCCGCCGGATGTGAACTTGCAGATGCAATATGGGCAGAAAAGAATTGCTTCTTTGCCGCATGTATTGCCAGAGCATAGATCTTCAAATGCCTCAAATCTGACAGATTGCAACATAGAGTACAAGTCTTTCTCTACTTGCACTCCAGTCGTCTACCTTGCCGCGTAATTTCCCATAGTTCTTCTGTATACTAAGGTCCATCCAGGACACTTGGGCCCTTATAAGAGTGAAAGACCAAATTACGTGTGTGACCAGCAATATGTGTTGGTCCCGAGACCATTTGGGATAGGCCCATAGTCGTCATGGCTGCTATGAACTCCTGAGCTGCCACAGACAAATTGATCCTGAAATGAACATTGAAGTCCCCCAGTACTACAAGCCGGGGGGACTCCAACACCAAGCCTGAGAGCAAGTCCGTCAGCTCAGTTAGGGACTCTGTTGAGCAGTGGGTGATTGGTACACCAGTAGAAGTCCCAATATATTCCTGGTCCCCAAACTTAGGTACACACATTCAATATGGTCTGGCACTTCAACAGGGTTTATGGTAAGGGATATGTTATTCTTATAGACCACAGCCACTCCACCTCCCCGCCCATGGTCCCTCACCCACTCCTCAACAGAGTACCCTGGAGGAAGAAGCTGGGACCAGACCGGGCCACCGGCCTCGCCCAACTAGGTCTCTGTAATACAAACAAGGTTGGCTCTTGCGTCCAGAATCAGATCATGAATGGTTTCTGATTTGTTCTGGACCAACCTGGCATTACAATGGAGCAAGGTGAGGTTCCAAGGGTGGTTGGCATTGCTCCAGGACAGCTGGAAGGGGAAACAGCTATTAGATTTCTGATTCCCTTCCCCTGTAATGACCCGCTGACCTGCCAATGTTATTTCTTCTGTTCCCCACCACCACCACCACCGGAATTGCCTCCCCATAATCAGTGGATACACATCCTCTTTCCCCATCTCCAGCCAAACTATTAAATGCCCTCCCACATGCAAGTACTTGGGCCAGGAGGCCTGGCCCTCACCCTCACTGTCCCCCGAAGGGGCTCCCCCAAAGGGATGAAGGTTGCTCTCCACTGGCAGCACCCTAAATCAGAGGCGTATCTAGGGAAAATAGCGCCTAGGGCAAGCACTGAAATTGCGCCCCCTGTCCAAACATCTGACACCCATCTTTCAGATAACTTTACCTTAATGTCAGCTGAAAAATACAAGTCAAGCTTGTTAATCTTTTCATATTTCAAAAACTATTTAGCAGTGGACGTAGCCAGACCAAGAAAATGCTGGAAAACGACAAATTTCAGTATGCTGGGGCTCATGAAATCCCCAAATATTATGTGGAGGTGTACTTGGAAAAACTAAAAGAAGTGCCTGTCTAATTCTCTGCTATGCATTGTAGCATCACCATTACATAAGTTTTAAAAATAAATGGACAATTTGACTTTTCCCAGATACTCTGAAAATAATTAAACGATATGCAGAGTAAACTGTGTCAATGCTTGGAATATATTCTAGTATTTCAGAAAGACAGTAAAAATGAGCGAAAGAGCAAGAAACTCCCAGTGGGCTTAATACTAAGGATTTCACATTGATTCAAAGACAAACTCACCATTAATAGCCATATTATTAAGACATCACATTTAACTCACTTATCACAAGAAGCAAAGTAAGAGCAAATGGATACAATCTTAGCTCATTAACTTCAGCTCAGTATTCACAAGCCCTGATTCTCTGTACATAGTGCCAATCTGAATATGTGTACAGTGACATATTATATTAACTTTAAAAAAAATTACCTGTAGCCCTTCGGGGGACTTCTTAAAGGCTGTGGGGGGTCTGCAAAGTTTTCCCCTCTTCCCACTGGCCTCTAGGGCCTCACAGGCACCATTTGAGCATGTGCGGTGGTCATTTTTTAAAATAATTTTTTTTAAAAAAAGGCCACTGAAAACAAAATGGCCACTGTGCATGCTCAAATGGCCTCTGTGAGGCGTGGCATGCCCTAGGGCCTCAGAGAGGCCATTTGAGCATGCCCAGTGGCCATTTTGTCTTTGTTGGCCTTTTTTTTAAAAAAAAAAACACTTAATTTTAAGAAATTGCGCCCCCCTTCAAGTGGCGCCCGGAGCACGTGCCCTGCCTGCCCCACCCTAGATATGCCCCTGCCCTAAATATTCCCGAGCAGCAAGCTCTGGCAGATGGAGTCCAGGAAACTGCCAAGTTACCCCCTGGGTCCCGGTCCTGCAAAGCCTCAACACGGTACAGCAGCAAGTCCTTGGGGGCAGAAGGCAATCAGGGAGGCAGAAGGAAAAGCAGGCAGGCAGGCACCCAGTCCCTCAACCTAGAGTCTGCCTGGAGGTGATGTTGGTCCTCCTCTTCTCTCTCCTGCAGGCTTCTTTAAATCCTGAAGGGTTTAAAGCAAAAGGTTGTGTAATTTTTTAATTAAAAATGTTGCAATATATCACAGAATATTACTACTATTTAATTTTTTTTGCTTGCAGCCAAATCTAGCACAATTCAGAAGAACAAGAAATTACAGCATCCAATATGGATGGTGTGTCTCTTGTGGGATAGGTATGTCTGGAAGAATTGCTAATAGTAACTTCACTGTCATCTTTATTCTTTGAATAACATCCTCTGATTAAAGTGACTAAGTTCATTTCTCCTATCTGAGGACACTGCTTGTCAGCATGTTGGTTCCCTCCTTATAGAACAATAGTGTAGTCACTCTCCATCCTACGAATAGCCCACTTAACAAAATCTTTAAATACAAACAAATGGGTCTCATGGAAGCCCAAGATATCATGATTTGGGATCTAATTTGTGAATCAGATCTAATATTGGAGACTGGGATCTAATTTGTACATCATTAATATGTTTTTCTTTACTGTTCAATTTTGGAGTTGGGGGGGGGAGCAGGGGGGAGGGCTTTCTTGCTTTGTTCTGCTTAATTCCAGCAAAATACTTAATACCAGGGTGATGCCAGCCATGATATCAATTTCAATACACCCCAGAAGGATAAACACTTCTGAAAATGAGGTGGTATATAACTGCATCTAACAGGCTGCAACATACTTTGAATCCTTGTGTACTGGTCTCTGAACTTCGTGTACTGGTCTTAATAGTATGCAAAAAAAAACCTCTGGGCTGTATCCAGATCTTGCGTGCACAGAAGTAACAAGCAAATATTCCTCAAATCAATCCTAAAGGCCAGCAAGCATGACTTGTCCCCTTAGCTATGTAGGGTATGCCATGGTTGTATATGAATGGGAGGCTAGAAGTGTCAGCACTTATGTTCCTATGACCCCGGGGAAGGGGCAGTGGCACCTTTTTGAGTGGAACATGTCACAGACGGTGCCTCTGCTCAATTTTTGGCTATCCTGCCCTCCTGTACCCCATCCCACCCTGTTCCCAAGTTTTCTCTGAGATTTTTGTAGGCTAGCCTGGCAACCTAATGACCATTTATAACATTGTTTCTATGGGGAAATGCATTCTAAGTTCTAAACAACTGATTTTACAAATAGCCTTTTGGGACACAATCCATTTGTAAGTTGGGGACTTCCTATACTGCTGGCAGCTTTGGCACTAAGAATGTAGTGCCATCGTCTCAACTATTAGCTTGTTCTGTATGAAAGGATTGGTGAACACTTCGTTGGGAAATGAAAGATACACAGTGGGCTTTAGATCAGGGGTGGGGAACCTTGGCCCTCCAGATGTTTTTGAACTACAACTCCCACCATCCCCAGCCACCATAATTGTGTCTGGGGATGATGGGAGTTGTAGTTCAACAACAGCTGGAGGGCCAAGGTTCCCCACCCCTGCTTTAGATCGTAAGCTACACATGTTGTTAACAGGACATATTGTTTATACATGCTTGGAAGATGTAAAGGTATGTTAATGATTATACATTTATTCATATTAGCATGATTTTTAAGCTATAAAAAGTCATGTTTTAAAACAATGATTTGGCAGTGATTGTAGCTTGATATCTGCATATTTCCTGTTTCCCGTTCTTGCCATTGAACTTTGAAACATATTTCTCCAGCTCTGTTAGAAATGTTTTTAAAAAATCAGAGGGAGTTCACAGAATTCATGAAAGAACCTATAACTTGTAAAGAATTACCTTAAATGCTGTCTGTGAACTTTGTGTTGAAAAGTTTTCTCTGAAACAGTTTTAGCAATGAACTTCCACTGAATTATTTTATCACTTGTTCAGTATGCACTCTATAAGACATCACCCCCTATTTCTCTTAATCGAGGTTTAACTGTCTGAATCTGGCATGCTTTTTAGTCTCCTTGCATTTCTTTTGCCAGAGTTTATGTTCCTTCCTGTTCCCTTCATTTGGGCAGGACTTCCATTTCCCAAAGGAAGTCTTCTTCCCTTTTATAGCTTCCCTGACTGTCAGGATATATCTCTGTTAGGTGTTGTAGTAACATGCCTTCAGGTGAAAACTGCAAGTCACTGTATTTACTGTGATCAGTGACTAGCAACATGTGAGGCCAATTACAAGCTGCTGAGTAATGATCTGCAGTGATTGGCCAAGGCCAGTATAAGAAGGAGGCTCAGAGAAGAGCAAAGTGTCCACAGTGGCAGATGCTGCTACACTGTGGTACACCCAGCTGAACTATGTGAATGCTGTATCCATGTGCCTGATGTATATACATATTTATGTGTAATGGACTTACTGAGCTGTAATATCATGTGAGTGCCTTTTCTACAATATATTCTTCAGTTTAAACCCTTGCCTGTGTGTTGGAGTCTTCTTACATTTCCACTGGGGTACTGGAACGTGACTCTGCGAGTAGGGCGCAACACCAACACTGACTCTACTTGTTAACCATGCTGGCATCATCCTGAACTTGATGCTGTCTTTCCTCCTTCTTGGTATATATTCTAACTGTGCTTCTAGTATTGTGGTTTTAAATAAGTTCCAATAATTTGACCCTCCTTACTTTCCCTTTCAACTTCCTTTTTACCAGTCCCTTAATTTTTTTAGAAGTTTCCTCTTCTGAAGTCCAACGCATCTGTGTTGGACTTGCTTGACAATTCTCCACTTACATATATGCTGATTTGGATCACACTATGGTTACTGCTACCCAATGGTTCTGCAACTGATATCTCGCACCAGGTCCTGGGCACCACTCAGCATCAAGTCCAAGGTTGCCATCTCTCTGGTTGGTTCCGCGAATAACTGTTCTAAGGCATAGTCATTTAGCATGTCTAGAAATCTGGCCGAATCCATGATTCATATAACATCTGAGTAAGGCTCTTGCTAATATCTAATCTGAAGGTGAAATATAAACGCTTCGTAACTTTCTTTTTATTGCATGACGAGTGCTCACAAAGCTTGCTATTTAAGAGCCTTGGAAAATATTCTCATGGGTATGTTTGCTTGTCTTTTTTGAAACAGAGTTCAAAAGAAGTTTTGATCCTTAGCCTGAAACTTTGTGCACATGAATGTAGCTTGACAGAAACTTAGGCAGGAACCTTCTTGGTTATAGGTTATAGAGTTGTAATGGAAATAGTCAGATGTAAATTTAGTGGTGCCACTGGCAATATAATGAAAACTGCAATATCTTTTAAAGAACTTTTAAAGTCCTGTTCAAAGACTTGAAAAATAAATTACTTTATAGTTTAAATAGAATATGTAATGACATCCCTTGAGTACCGGATTTCCTTCTTCATTTATCATTTACAATTCTTAGATAAATATCACTTTGCAATTAAGACATTGCTTTGCTTGCACATATGTGTGCAAGGCATACATAAAACTATAGTTACTGATACTTGTAAACTTCAGCCAACAATATTTTAGATTTTTAAAATATTGTAGCTGAGAAATTGTGCATTGTATCTGTAGATATGCACATCTAGATTTATACCCTGTTGCCATATATATTCATAAAATTTAAATATCAATAAATATTTGGTTTAGGATAAGAGTTAAGGTGTTTACAATTTTTGTTTGTGCATGTAGAATTTTGTGTGTAAAGCATGTAGATGTTGTGTTTAAGTGATCTCATGATTCATGCCATGTGTTTTTATAGCTGCTACACACACACATACCACTTTTGTAGATTTAACTAAAAGTTGGTTCGTGAACAACTCAATTTTCTCCTTCTCCTGTTCCCTCTCTTTTCCTTTTCTGACACTCTACCCACACACTCTCCCCCCACACTCTGACACTCTCCCTTCTATAGGATCACTGGTTTTTCCCAGGACCACTGGGCCAAACATCCAAACAACAAAAGATAACTAGATAGAATACAAGACCATGTAGGCTGTAAAGAGTTTGTACAGCCTCACATATTATGCTAACTTTATAAATTAGGCTCCCTGTACACTTGGCTTTGCTCTTCAACTCTGCATTAAACTAGGAGGGATGTATCTGTGCAGAAATTCAATTGCAGCTTCACCTATCACTTATCCACATCCCCTCCTATTCAAACTGATGGCAATAAAATCACTTCTTTCCTTAGCCTGGATGGAAGAGGGAGGGGAAATTGCCAAGTTGTCATTCTTCATTGCTTCATGCCCTGTGTTCCATTGCTTCTCCTTGACTACCAGTGGAGTATTACCTACAAGTGTTCTTAAACAAATCTCCTTGCAACTTTTTCCTCATCTCTATAAAATTTGCATTAAAATTTCTATACTTAAAATTTTGCTGTCAAATTTTCTTGATCCCCTAAATGGGTTGTGATCTGAGCTGGAATGTTGTTTAACCTATTTCTTGGGGTGGGGTGGGGGGTGGTCCCATGCTGTAGCTCAAAGGTTTTTCCAAGTAGCCAAATACTTGGATTGAAATATTTGGTGTGGCTCAGTTAAGATGTGTATGTGCGTTAGAAATCCAAACCTTTATGTAGAAACAAATCAATAAAACTTAGGTATTTTTACATATGTAACACATTTCCTAGGTATAGTTGATATGTTTGAGATGTGAACCAAAGTGACTCCATTTTGTTTCTTAGGCTCCATTTTAGTTTAGTTGGAACTATTCCTGTTAGCAAGAGGCTTGAACTTTCCAAGACCTGTAGGGGCCTCCGCTTTTGCATTCCTGAATGTATACAGCTTCCATACTCCCCTTGTTCTAATAACAAGGAACAGGACCTTCAGCCTTGAATATAAGGGATGAGCCGAGGGGCCATCTCGGATGTAATTCAACTATAGCAAGTTGGTGTTAAGATTCTCAAAAAATAACAAAAGGTGAGAACAAGGTCATAAATGTCAACTGGGCCTGGATCTTCTCTGCTGTCCATCTATACGTTATCTTTCATGTATCAAATGACAAAGAGGGTTCGGGGAAGAAAATGCATATGTTAATGTTGGGGTATAAATGTTTGTAACAAACAAAGAACAGGGCAATCGATTTGAGTTCACCCCGATAGCCTTGATTTCTGCAGAAATAAAATTTCAAGCTTTTCCTCTGTGTATGTATGATTAGCTTTAACACCACCCAGACAAAGAACTAGGGATGTGCAAAAAATTTCGGGCACAGAACGATCTGTGCCCGAAATGAGCAATTTCGGGTGATTCGGGGCCGAACCGAATCACCCCCGATGTCCCCCGATATTTTTCAGGCCCGAGCCGAATCACCCGAATTTTGGACCCGAAAAATTCGGGTGATTCGGTTCATGGTTGATTTTGGGAGATTTTTTGAAGTTTTAGATACTTCAGAATCGATTCGGGGGGGAGGGGTCCAGGGGCAAAATTTTGGGGTGCGGTGGTAGTGCCCAATGGGTGGAGTCTACCACCCCAATTTCAGGGGGATCGGGCAAAGGGCTGATTTTTTTGGAAATTTCTGAAGTTTTCATGTCTTTGGGGCAGATTGGGGCAGAAAGTGGGGCCTGGGGCAGAATAGTGGGGTGGGGTGGTAGTGCCTAATGGGTGGAGGCTACCACCCCAATTTCAGGGGGATTGGACAAAGGGCTGATTGTTTGGGAATATTTGAAGTTTTGGTGTCTTGGGGCAGATTGGGGGCAGAAAGTGGATCTGCCCCAAAGGAGTTGGGTGGGCTGGTAGATAGTGCCTAATGGGTGGAGGCTACCACCTGTCCCCAATTTCAGAGTGATTGGGCAGAGGGGTGAATTTTGGTGAATTTCTGAGGTTTGTCTTCATAAGGTGAAGTGTGCTAAATTGATTACTTTCTCATATTCATAGTAATTGAGAGTGTGAAAAAGTGAAAGTGGGGTCATGAGAGTTGTTTAATTGAAAAAATCTCATTTGCTATGATAGAATGAGAATTCACAAAGGGTGATTCATGTGGCCCATATTCGGGCACAAAACAGAACAGGGGTGATTTGGTTCGGGTCCCGAACTGAATCCCCGAATACCCGAATTGCACACCCCTACAAAGAACGTGTTTTTGGTATATCATAGTCTCCTGAAAAATATCATATACAACTTTGAAATTGCTGAACTTGCCTAATATTGCATCCACTAAGCGGCATCCATTAACTGATACTATTAAATTTATGAATCAATGCTGGACATTTGGACTAGCATTGTTCATGTTCAGTAGTCTGAGGTCCAGACTACTGTTGCTTGAGCAGGGAAAAGGGCAATTTTCACTAGTCTTACCTTCCCTCTTACAGCCACGGTGTATCACCAAAATATTATTATTATTTTTACATTTATATCCTGCTCTTCCTCCAAGGATCCCAGAGTGGTGTACTACATACTTAAGTTTCTCCTTACAACAACCCTGTGAAGTAGGGTAGGCTGAGAGTGAAGTGACTGGTCCAGAGTCACCCAGCAAGTCTCATGGCTGAATGGGGATTTGAACTCGGGTCTCCCCGGTCCTAGTCCAGCACTCTAACCACTACAGCACACTGGCTCCCATACACCATGCTGTCTCTGAGGGCCTGGAACTCTTACTATTGCATCTGCTAGGGATGTGCATGAACAGTTCATCCTGAACTGGTTCACCTCGAAATGGGGTCAGTTTGGAGATTTGATCTTGGACCAAAATGGGGTGGTTCAATCCATGATTGAATGAAACTGGGCCCAATTTGGGTGAACTGTTTTGGGATGGGTAGAAAGGGGGGGGCTGTTTAGCCTGACCTGCTTGGCTGCTGGTGCTGATGCTCACCCTCCTGGTGGCCTCAAGTGCTCTCTTCACTCCTTTACCAAGTTGCCATCTTGGCAGCAGCTCAGTTCTAGCCTTGGTGAACATGTAGATGCTAAAAGCATGCTGCAGCCAGCCCAGGCTGGTCAGCCGGGGGTGTGTGTTTAGAAGCTCCCACCATTGTCTAGGAAATGCCTCTTCACTTGTAAAGGGGAATCCTCGCTGGATTCCCCTTTACAAGTATATCCACCAAACCGGTTTGGTGGTCAAAGCGGACTTGGTTTGGCCAGACATGGAACCAGGTCAGTTCAGTTCGAATCCAGTTCAGATTTGAACCAAATTGACCGAACTGGTTTGGTGCATAATGCTAGTATGTGCTCAATGCTATTCTAGACTTCAGCCAGTAAAATTTTAGAAATAGAATATTTTCCACCTAAAAAATAAAACATGGGGAATTTTTCTATAAAAAGGCAGAATTTTTTGTGTTTAAAATTCCTCTACCCATGCCCCACGGTTTCCATGCACATCCCTAGCTTTTGGAAGCACAAGTGAATTGTAAGCACCTTAAGACTCTTCTTAAAACTAGAAGTTTGATATATTAGAATGCTAGTCCAAATGCCCAGCATTATAATATATCAAACTTCTAGTTTTAAGATGAGTCTTAAGGTGCTTACAATTCACTTGTGCTTCCGGAAGCTAGGGATGTGCATAGAACCAGCAGGGGTGGGGGCATGGAGAGGGGATAATTTTAAGGACAAGGGAGAGTCCCCCTGCTGCGTTTCCCCCACTGGCACTGCAGTGTAAAAGCTTGTGCACCTGATATGTGCATGTGCACTGGATACTTCCGGTCTGCATATTTTAATGGCAGGTATTTTGTAATTTGAAGTTAATTCATCTTGGGACTGCTTGTGTCCATTTGTTTGTGTTGTAATGGCCATTAGCTATGCAAATAAATTGATTGGCTGACTGCATGCAATAATGCAATGTTTTTGATTACTTTGAAGAACAAATTAAAACAGCATTTCTGACTGAAAGTTAAACAAAAGAAGATCGGAAGGGAAGGACACCAAGAGTAGCAGCAGCCATCTATTTCACTTAGAAATAAGCCAAATAAAAAGAAGAGCAAGGTTCATAACCATTTTCAAGTTCACTCCAAAAGTACCTAGAATTGTTGCTATTTGGAGACAGGAAATTTGCTAAAGTAACTAGCTGAACAGAGAATGTTTCCCAGTTATATATAAATGCCATTTTGCGGGGGGCGGGGTGAGATTATAGGTGAATAATATGCTCACAATCTCTGGAAATGTTAAACATTTACATATGTAAGACAGAAGGCCCTCTTTATTTGCATAGGTTCCATTCCTGCCTATTTCCATGGATAATGAATAACCATTGGTTGGAGACCATTGGTTGTGAATAACCATTGGTTGGAGGGGGGTTAGGTCCCTAAGCACACTGAAGTGTGCTGGAAAATCACAAGAATAAGCAGGGGAGATCAGAAATAAATACAGTACCTTGCTCTACAACAATGCCCCTCAAACCTCCAAATTTTGGTAGGTAGGTAGGTTGGTTTTTTGGTTCTTTTTTTGTTTGTTATTTTTTGAGGTGTAGGGATGTGTGTGTGTATTTGCTTGCTTGTTTGCAGAAAAGAGATACAAAATGATTCAGCACTGCAAAATGGTTGCAGGAAATGGTGCCAGAAATATTTTCCAGCCACTTAAGAACCGTTGATAGGTGGAAATCACCCTATTTTTGCTCCATGCATAAAGAAAATGTGTCCCTATGACCCAACCACAGATATGCAGAACAGCAAGTGCTGGGGCCCTGGATAACGGCCACCGGTATGTTCAGTTTACAGTTTAAGTACCTTACTTAAAGGTACTCTAGCAACTTTACGTATTTATTTTGTTAAACATTTATTTTACTTATTTAATGAAATTTTATCCTATTTTTCATTAAATCTCAGCATATAGGTAAAACACAAGAGCCTGTTTTACTCTTTAGCATCATATTTGTAACATTATCAATGCTAAATAATTGAAATATGTGGGCCAATAATACTAATTCATTATATAATATACTAACATTTTAGAGCAATTCATGAAATATCTTTTGCAGAAATTAATTGAAAACAGGTCTTACAGTGGTTTAGCTATGCTATCTAAATATGATCTCCAAGCTCAAGGCAGCATACCTCTCAACAACACATTCTGGGGACAAAAATCCAGAAAATGTTTCAATAATTCTGCAATGTGCCCCATTCTAGAGGTTTTGACTAACTTAAAAACAGACACACCATTAATTCATTTGATGACTGGAAATCCAAACTTAACACTTCATGGATAAAGGCTCCTTCTGTGAGTGAAGAACTGTGCTAGAGACATCTCTTCACATAAACATAACTCTTCTTCCATTCCTGGATAAGGAGCTTACAGTATGTGACCAGAGCAGTACTTCAATATCCATGTTAAGCAAGCTTAAATTTAGACATCCAAAAATATTTTTCTTTTTTCTTCCCTTTTTCTGCTACCTGCCTGTTCTCTTGACATCTAGGCCTAGTTCAACGTAAGTGAAAATCTAGACTTTGCAAATTCTGGCACTATTATATAATTGTTTTTCCCTTCATAGATACCGAACGCCTCTATACCATCGCGTTCCAAGAAATCTGTGACCGTTTTGGAAAAACCTACACCTGGGATGTGAAATCTTTAGTTATGGGCAAAAAAGCATTGGATGCAGCAGAAATCATTCGAGATGTCCTGGACCTTCCAATAACCAAAGAAGAACTACTGCGTGAAAGTAAACTTAAGCAAGAAAAATTATTTCCCACTGCTGCATTGATGCCAGGTTGTATTTCCAATATTTAAATATGAAATTACAGTACTTAAGTACTGACAGCAGGCACTGTGCCTAGAGGTAATATTTGTACAAACGTTACAAAGGTCGTTTGAAGGGATGAGTGACAGGTACCATTAAGTCATCTACTTAGGTGTGGCTGAAAGTTGGCAAACATTGGGGGTCAAAATATCCCCCAAAATAGAATGCATAAGTATTGTTCAACATGACCTCTGCAAACAGTGTTAATGCAAACAGTTATAATTTTTTATTGTTATTCTTTTTAAAAAGCTGCTTTGGATGAGAATCAGCTGCATCACATAACCAGGGTGAGCCTACTCTGACATCACTGGAGGGCATTCTGTCAGGGCATCCTTTTAATTGAGGAGACATGCATCTTAATTGCCCTTCTACACAACAGCATGTTGGGACATTCTCCTGTGATGTCAGGTTGGGCATGCTTTTGGTGCAACCCCATCCTGATTGCAGCTGGAGTCAACTGAACCGACCCCTTGATGGTTCACGAAGAACGTTCTAAGCAATAAAAACATGTCACTGCAATTTAGGTTTACAGTGACTGTCAGGTTGCTTATCCCGCCCACCCACCCCCATCACAAAATAAAAACCCTGTGGTGATATTTTTGTACACACTCTTAACATTTTATTTTTTTTAAAAGACAGGGCTTTATTTTCAAGGCAATGACAATGGGAAAGAGCAGGTTTTGATACAATTGGAAAGAACAGGTTTTGATCACAGTATCTATAGGAATAGAGAAAAATCAATGTTTAAAACAGCATTTTGTGAGATATCTTTAACTTATAGCACTTGTAAGTGCATAATAATTTCAGTTTCCCATGCATATATCCCCAAAGCCATCCCAAGTATGAACCGCAATTAAAAAAAAAAAAAGTACAGGGGATTTAAAGATGAAACACCACAGGGCACTCAACATCATTAAGATTGAGCCATATCTTGAACATGGAGTAGCAGAAGGTTGGGGAAATGGTTTTATCTATCTATCTATCTATCTGTTCTCAAATGGAATACAATTCTCCCTGACACTGTCCAAGAATTAAATCAGTGATTTAAATTGCCTTAATTTAAATTGGTATTAATCAAGTATTCCTTGTATTCCCCAAAACTTCACAGAATACCCAAGTATTTGAAAGCACCTACATTTGAATTTAATTAGATGCTACTTAACAAAAGAAAGGGGAAAGAATAAAATATTTAGGCAAATGTTAAGTGATGTGGAGACTGCTTTATTTTTTATGAATGTAGCCTCAGGCTCCCTATAGCAATTCTTTTTCTCCCTTCACCTGGATTTGCAAGTTCCCAGGTGAAAAGCTAAACTAGTGCTTATTTGTATAAAAGTTGTATAACTTCTTAAAATAGCAGTACAGATATAGAAAGAATATTGTAAAGAACTGTATAGGTTAAAAAAATGTTTTAGAAGCTATTAAATGGCTAGAGAGATCTCCTAATTTTTGTTCCTTGAAATAAAGTTAACATAGTTTGTAGAGATGTAAATTGATACAGTACTTCTATGTTTGGTTAAGTACAGTAACAGGAACGTTCTACTGTCCAAACTCTTAAGTGGCTTTAAAGTGCTAATGCAGTGTCGTGGAGGCCCAAGAAGCACGGGCCAACCATGTTTCATATCAAAGAAACATCATTGGTACTGATGTTCAGTACCAAAGTAATTACCAAAGTAATTACAAGTTAAAAAACACAAAACCTAACCTAAAAATAATTAGCCACCTGGCTATCAGTAGAAATGTTTTTAAAGATGGAAACAGAAGCACAAGGGATCAGGCAAATAATAAAACAAACAAAAATTTGGTTTAATTTGTGGTGTTTTGTGTTTTCAAAACTATCAGATGGAAAATACTGAACTATGCCTTTTTGCAAGTTTCTATAATTTCTTGAGAAATACTTTCATCTTGTCATTTTTTGCTGTGTGTAACTCCTTTCAGAGTTCTTAGTTTGGCATATGATTAATCATTGTTTAAAGTTGCTGACACTTATACTTGATCCTTTCAGCTTGATCCTTTCAGCTTAGTATATTAAGCTTAACAAATACTGCTAAATACCTTAATACTCTTCTTTGTATTTGCTAAGTATTGATCAATAATCTCTGTGCTACAGTACCTATTTCTAAAGATATCATGGCTGCCAATTATATTGCTTTTATGTGACAAGCTGTGACTTCACACTGCTTTCCATTATAGATTTGTGTGTTGTACTCTACTACTCCATTATCCATGCTTTGAATTTTTTTCTGATGCAAACTAGAAAATCATAATATAGTTTCATCTTCATAAGGACATACTTGGTTTTCTGGAATTGATCCTATTTCAGTACAAACCTGCATTGCTGAAAACTATCTGATATGCACAAGTTGTTCTGTGGCATTAGTTCACTTCTCTACAAATATCATTAATTATAACAGTTGTTGCTGTACTGGTATATAATATCTCATGAGAGTGATATCTAAGCAATAAGGGTGGAGCCCTAAGCTTAGTTGCAAGGAAGCAAATAGCAAATTACTCACTGATATAACCCTAGAGCATATCAGATACACTAAATCAGGAATCTAAACCCTTTAGCATGTTAGATACACTAAATCACCCTCCCAGCTGCTCTTGGCCTACACCTCCCACTATCCCCAGTCCCAATAGTCAGTAGCCAAGTATGGTGGGAGCTGTAGGCCAAGAGTAGCTGGAGAGCCATAGTGTGACAGCCCTGCTCTAAATTGTGCCAGCCAGCTCTTCTCAGGAAAGCAGAGATTGGATGTTATGCGACTATGATGAGAAGCCAGCATTATGCTTCTCATCCCAAATAGCTGCTTTTTGCTATTCAGGGTATCTGACTAAAGCTTCTCAGCCAGCCCTGGATGGTAGAACAGGCTAGCTAGACGTTCTTACTTCTCAGGATACCTGGAGTGGGTTTTTTAATCACTGCTCTGTTTATGTTTAGTGGCTAACACCCAGACTAAGTTACTCAGTAGTTACTTGAAAGGACTACTAAATATCCATAGGACTTCCTCTAGGAAATGTAATCAGAATGTCAGCCATCATTGTTTGTAGTCAGAATCTGCAGCCATCATTGTTTGTCCCGGAGATGAATATGTGCCAGCAGACTGGAAAGTTAGGCTGTCTGTATGCCAGATAACATTATTTAGTGTTAACAACTTATACTTATATATTATATATTATTAGAGACACAATCAACAAATGTTGCTTCTTGAGTCTAACAGCTAACTGAGGTGGGAAATATTATCTAGCAATCTGACTTCAGCTGTTGTGATGCCCAGTATTTCTGCCCCTGCCCACCAAATTTGCCCATCTGAGGATGAGACGGGGTCAGGAGTGAGGGAGCCAGGATTTGATCTGTCTCTCTCTCTCTCATTGTCTGTCTCATCCTGTTTTACATTGTTTATGCAACCTTTCCTTTTTGTTCTTCTAGGAATTGTTGTTACTGTAAATGGTTCACTTCTTTGACTACTGAATGGGCAGAGTTGGAATTCCATAGAGTCACTAATGCAGGATTTAAGAAAAGCGCGCGGGGGGGGGGTAGTATTTGGATGCTAGTTACAAAAAATAGGCTAAATATTTCAGGAAACCAACAATGAGGCTATTCACACGATTGCATAATATCGGCTAGCCCGGTTTTCTGCAATTGTGTGAACCACCGTGCTCGGCTGCAAGCCCAGTGGTTCTAGAGCGGGTAACCCGCTCAAGTATCCCTCCCCTAAAACCGGGTTTGTGGAGCGAGCACTCCGCAAACCTGGGTTTTTTTATCGTGAGTAGCGGCTGTGCGGCTCCACGCCATGGCTACTTACGAGGAAACCCCCAGAGGGGAGGCAAAAAGCTGCCTCCTGGCTCCGGGGGTCTCGCCAGCATGCCCTACATGCTCGCGCAGGGCATGCTAGAGCTTCCGGAGGTCAATCGGCCCCCGCTCTCCCCCAGCCCACACCGGCTCCATCACGGAGACAGCAATTGTGTGGGCGGCCAATCCAGCCACCCAGGGCTCCCGCTGTGATCGTCTGCTGGGAGAGCGGGCTTAGCCCCCTCTACCTGCTCAGCAGATCATGAGACCCGGCTCAATGTCTTTTATGTAGATGAAACTATATCACGACTGTAACTATATTATGATGACAGTAAGTATTACATAGTGGCTAATAGCAACAAATCAGGACTTCCTGGATTGAAATATCTCCTCTGTTCATGAGTTCACTAGACAGTCTTAAGTGACCTCCTTTCTTTTTCCCAGATTCAGCTCCTTTGATGTAGGGATAACAACACTTAGCCTTCAGGATTGCTCTAAGGGTTACATCAAGATGATTTTTATAATTCTGCACACTCAAAAAGTGCTGTACAAATGTATATAATGCAGCAGTTGCAGGAATGAAACCTTGTTTTGAGCCTTGAAGGAGTCTGAATGTGTACATGTATGCATGTGTGCATGCGCACACACCCCTCTACCTTGCTCTATAGCAGGATTGCTCAACTTTGGCTCCTCAGCTGTTTTTGGACTACAAATCCCATAATGCCCAGCTATAGTGGCCAATAGCCAGGGATTATGGGAGTTGTAGGCCAACATCTACAGGAGAGCTGAAGTTGGGCAGCCCTGCTCTATAGCAACAACCATGTTGAGAAACAGATGTTTGTGTCTAGTTATACTGTCTGACATTTCTGACAAACAAAGTTGCACTTGCACAGGAAGATTATGGAGTTGTGTGAAGTTGTGGTGCTCCCATGATGGTGTGCAACCACAAATATGACAAATATTTATATATCACTTTTCAACAAAAGTCCCCAAAGCAGTACACACACACACACACACACACACACACACACACACACACACACACAGGCTCCCTGTCACTAAAGGGCTCACAATCTAAAAACAAAACATAGACACAAACAACTGCAGGAATGCCGTGCTGGGGATGGATAGGGCTAGTTGTACCCCCCCTGCTGAATAAAGAGAATCTCCACTATAAAAAGTTCCCTCTTTGCTCAGCAGGGGACAATAGCTAGGGATTATGGTCCTCAATAACTAGGGTTTGACCTTTGTTGAACCACTAGTTCAATAACTAGGGATTGAACCACTAATGGAAGACCTTCTCTAGTACAGGGTTGTGCAGTGGTAATGTGGAACAGTTATTGCTCAACCATGTTGTACAATTTTACAACACGTACTACTGCAAGTACTAGTAGCAAACAGACAGTCCTGTTGGTGCCCAACATTCTTAAACTGTGTCCTTATGCTAGTGAACACGCTAGCACAATGTTTTTTTGCTGAATTTATGCTCTAGATCTCTAGTCTTTACAACATTTTACTAGTAAAGTGACCATTTTGGTTTTGTCTGATCAACTGTCTAACCTTGCATTTGCAAGCTGGTTTGTGATAACTGAACCGAAATGAAGGTGTCTGAATGGTCTTAGGCAATTCTTTCTACTGCAAGCAAACCTATATGGGGAATTGAACGAGGTTATCTTTCCTTAATCCTTTTAGTAGAAAGTAAGGAAACTGATCAAACTTATGGCTAGAAAACAGCATCAATAAATCTGTTTCCTCTGACTTTGCGCCAAGTGTATTTTAACATGTGTTCATATATCTTTGTTTTTCAGGAGTTGAAAAACTAATCCGCCACCTATATCAACACAACATCCCCATAGCTATTGCAACTAGCTCATCTCGAGTGACATTTGAAATGAAAACAAGTCGACACAAAGACTTCTTTAATTTATTTCATCATATTGTGTTGGGAGATGACCCTGAAGTGAAGGATGGCAAGCCACAGCCTGATGTGTTTCTGGTCTGTGCAAAAAGATTTAAACCTTCTCCACCTCCAGAAAAGGTAGGAATAATAATAGTGATAGAGACAGTGGTGATAAATAATCTAAGTCATACTGTGATCTCTGTTCGTTAAAATGGTAAGTTATAAGAGAGATTTGGTAATAATTTAAAAGAAGCAGGATAATATTGGCAAAGGTCCTGCTTCTATGTATGTAAAGTTTTTTAATGCAAATATACTGTATATTGATTTGCTTTGTATTCTCCTTTCCAGTGCCTACATCTGAATGCTAAGTTTAAACACAGAGGTTGTATTTTTTTTTACCGACAGGTATTACATGCAGTGCAAGCTATTCTAAATAGAGATTGGAATATGATATTGTGTAATCTTTTATGAGTTTTGTATTCTGTAAGGAATGTCATAGTATCTTTACTGTTTCAAGAAGTTCAGTTTGAAACCAAGTAAAGATGTCTCACAAGCCTATTGAATGTAAACAAACCTTACTTATTGTAGAATACCTTGCTATTTTCACTTATCAGTTTTCTTCATGGTGATTCAGAAAGCATGACTCTAGAAAGTTGAGAGTTCTTGAGCAGAACATGATTTTTGCGTACTAATTTTTATAGCCGCATGAGTAGATTATGTTGGACTAAATTGCTGAACTGGACTGTTGACTGAAAGTTGGCAGCAAAATCTGTAAGTAAATAAATAATTGTGCTAGTTCCCTAGGCAGGTCTTTCATTTCCTAGATGCCTCTTATTTATATGATTCTGGGCGTATGGATTGCAAGCTGTGTGTAATGGGCTAATTTGTCCTGCCCTAATGCAACTCCCATTTAATGAACTAACATGCTGCCAATTACGTTCACCTCTTAAAGGCTGCATTGTTTAATGTTTCCCCTGTAAGATATTCATTATTGGTTTGCAAGTGTCACAAGAGCTGCACAGTGCTGAGTCTGATGTCATCATGATGCATGGCACTTACAAGGAAGCACCAGGAGGCAGCAGCCCAGCTCAGCAGTTAGGGGAGGAGAAGGCTGCCTTTTTTCATATACTAGCTCATAATATTGATCTCATTTCTATTCAGCACAAACCTGTAAAATATGTCGCCTTGATTCCCATTTTTCAAATGAGGGTCATAGTACCCATTCATGGGAGAGGATATGGAGCCCTGTGTCGTTTTCTCTTGCAAGAGAAAAAATCACTGGTTTTTGTTTTTGTTGTTTTTTGTTGCTGAAAAATAAGAGGGAATATGGTCTCTCTTTAAATTCAATCAAATTCACCTTACCTCAGCCTGTTTGAGTTGGGGTGTGTGTGTGGGGGGGGGTAATGCCTAGTTAGTTTGAGTCTGAGAAGGGTAAGTATCCTAATATTAGTGAATTGGTGGCTAAGCCGAGTCTCCACAATTCAACAACCAATTCCAACTGATCCTTTAGCATGCGAGTTACCATGGTACAATGTGAGCTGACTTGATACTCATGGCCAGTGATAAAATAATCGTGTAATTGTTGAAGACATGGATAGATTGCAGTTTCTTGCATGTTTGACAGCCTAATTTGGAAAGCTTTGCAATTTCACAGCAAATCTGTGTTGATGTCACGAGCTCACTCGACAGAAGATGCTGGCCAGAAATATATGACCCAGTAGCCAGTAGCTTGAGTTTCAGTTTTGTTGCTAAATAGTCAGGTTTAACAGTCTCACCAGGAATACAAAAGTGAGGAGTAAGAAGCCCAAATTCCAAAGTCACAATCTCACCGACAAAAGCTCCAAGCAGATGTGGCATGTTGTTTTCAGCAGTTTGGTCAAGGCACAGGCTGCCCAATTTATAGCCAGCAGCCACGTGCACTTAATCAACACTTCACGCCTGCCAGCTGCCATAGATTCAATCCTGCTGTCTTCTTGCCAGCCGACTACTCCTCTGTAATTTCCTCACCTGCTGCTGATGTTTTTCCCGTCTGCGTCCTCAAGGAGAAATTGGCTGTTCAAACTCTGGCTCAGGTCCTGACCCTTCTCTCCAAAGATCACCAGGCCCTGCTGGCTCCTCCTGCAGCAAACACTCACCCTGGCCTGTCTCAATTACTTCCGCATTCACATCACCGGCCTACTCCTCCTCAGGTGCCCTCCCACTTTCTAGTAAGTCGCCTACCTCCCACTGCTCTCCAGTGTCCTCGAGTGGGGGCATGACAGTTGAGCTGAGGTCTGGCTATATCTTGATGAAATAACACTGTTGCTTCACTACCACTTGGTTAACATACTCGCATTTCACCAATACAGAAACTTAGCATTGTATGAGAAACATTACATTGCATGTTGAGTCACGTAACTTCATCTCAGTGGCCATTGCACCATCAATTTTATACAGTTAATCGTGGACTCAGTATCTGTGGTTTCGCTTATCCGTAATTGGGCAATTGACATATGACTTTGGTATACAGCGGGCCGGGGGGGGGGCTACAAAGGGTTAACCTCATGTATCTATGATTCTGGGGTGGCTGAAAATTATTTTGGAGGTCATTTCTTGCTGCAATTTTGAGATTGGGAGCTGCAAAATGGCTTCTTCTAAAAAAAGGGGGAAAACTTGTGACTTTCAGCCAATTTGGGGCCAATTTTTTAAATATTTGAGGGCAATGCTGGAATGCTGTGGCCCCATGACGCATGGTAGGCTACTTCCCCTGTAATTAAAGGGCCATTTTACCCTTTGGGGGGCCCATTTTCCTGATATCCAGGAACCTAATTTCCATATCTACATTGATTCAATGCCTCCATTTTCACAATTTTCATATCCGCAGTAGTAGTAGAGAATGGAACCCCCGCAAATATGGAGGTTCTCTTGTATAACCTCAATGCAGGAGTATTTGAACCACTACAGGAATACAATATTTGCAGTTCTCCAGTATGCAGTTAAATTACAAACCCTAACTGACAAACCCCACGAAACACTGGGCTGATTCAGACAACCAAAGAAGAAATGGTTTGTTCAGCCATGAGCACTACCGAAAAGTCATATGTTCCCCTCGATTTCCTTGCCTTCCCATGCAGAGTTGTGACATTTCATTTTTGAGTTGTTTAAACCATAGGTCCATTGTTTATCTTTCTTCTTAAAATAAAAAACCAGATTATATTCCAGTTACAAATCCTGGTTTGTAAACCATAGTTAAAGTTCCTGGATTTGGATGAGCCATGGAGCTGTGTCTTAAATAAACCAGGATACTGAACTGAACTGAAGAGGGGAGGGGAGAGGAGGGGAGGCTACAAGGAGGGAGTGCAAAGGCTCAGCAGGCGTTGGGTCATGAACAAACCATTTTTTGTTAGGTTGTCTGAAAGTGTGTCACCTGTGGGGAAAACTTGCTTGCTGCTCAGAGTTCTTCAGTCAAAACTTTTCACTCAAAATTGCTCCTGGAACTATTGCTGAATAACATTGCTAGAGTAATATCTTCATCCTGTACCAGAAGCATTTGTCAATTAGTTGCCCAAGTTCAGAGACCTGTATCTGAACAGGGCTAGCATTACTTACCTGAACTGTGCCAGTAATTGTCATGAATATCATTCATTCCACAGCAATTACACTGTAACTTACTAATGTCTACAACTCCCAAGACCACTTGGGAGCAGCATTTGTCCATAAGCACAAACTGAGGCAAGAAATCTACCAACGAGACAATTTGTGTTTATTGAAGAACTTTCTGTAATCTCTCTGGCCTTGAATTGTATATAAAAATCAAAGCCTGGAAAGTGTACTTATATACACTGCTAGTATAAGATTCATCCAGACAGTCACTACTTTGTCATCTTTTGCCTGTTAAATACTCTTCATTCTCTAGGTCATCATATGTTTTGGTTTTGGACATGTTGAAATTAAACCATGAACTGGCTTATCAAGATTTCTAAATGGCAACTCTTGGAAGGCTCTCTTCCCTTCTTCCCTTTATTTTCTATGCAGTACTTTCAAAAACTGGGGAAAGGATGGGGTAGAACAAGTCAAGAAAGCTTGCAGAAGTCAAATGCTGTCATTCAGTTCCAGTTCTCTGCAGTGATGAAATATACTCAAATAGTGTGTGGAAGTGTGTGTTTGGGAGAAAAACCAGCATACCCAATGACTGGTAAAGCCAAGCTTTACAAGCTGAGGCAAAGGTTGGGTTTGGCTCAAAACGATTTAGGAATTTTCAAACAGGGAAGGTTTTGTTTCTGTCTGTCTATCCACCCTTTCTGAAATTCTTCTCTGACCCTAGTTGAGTTCCAGAGTGAATAAAAACACAAGAGAAAACAAAAGGAATTTAAAGTTCCTTTCAATCATTAGACTTCTGGCTTCAGGTTTCCACTTGCCAGTGAGTCAGCTTTTTATTTATCTGTGAGGAGAAAAATGAGATATTGAATGCATTGAAAGTAATTTTAGCTATTAAGTATTGCAGATGTCAATGTTATTCCACTCCATATCTTATTTGTGGATTGACTTTGCTCTCTCTCTAGATCCACAATAATTCAAATATTGTACAGGGAATCTCTGGCAATACTGTCTTCCTCGGGTACTAGTGATAGTATATGGAAAAGAAGTTATAAATTGCTTGTATTCTTTGGGGTGCCCCTATTTTTGTCTGGGTAAAGGGGAAAAAAGAATGTGCTTGCACTTGTCCTGATAATATATCAAGCAGCTGGCAAGGGACATGATGAAATATGATACAGAATAATAAATTAGGTTTGTAGCCCTCTTCCGAGCCATGTGGTGCGGGTGTAAAAGCATGCAGCAACTGCTAAAAAGCATTAGATTTGGATTAGCATGTCACTGGAGATACACTTCTAATTGTTTTAGGAAGCTCATTATAGGTATTATCACATAATATACAAAAGAAGTAGGGTGAGAAAAAAGCAAAGAAATACTCCTCTTATGATGAAGTTCTTGCTGAGTTATCTCTTTCCCTCTTTCAGGACTTTGAGCACTTCTGGCAACGTCAACAGAACAATCATTAAATAGTCAGGTTTAATTTACAGGAATTTTCTCATAAAATGTGTTTTAGATGTATTCTGCAAGCCCTGAATAAACCCTCTCTTTATAAAAGATCTGTGGCATTGATCTTCTCTCTGTAGTTGACGTTGCCATTTTAATTGCCCCAGTGCTTGTCATAACTGTGCATCTTCACAGTCTTGGAACAAAGGACTACTAAATCAAGGAATTGCTCTGTTAGCATTATTTTTATTGTTCTGTAATTTATTATTCTAGAGATACCTGCAGCAAACTCTGAAAGGCCAAATGTATTTTGTTGTGTTATTATAGGCTTTATTTTTAAGCACAAAAAAGTGGGGGGAGGGGCAGTTTCATATTGGAAAACCTTGATTTTAAATGCAGACTGATGTTTCAGTTTCCACATTCCTGCAGTTTACTTTGTGGTCTGCCAAAGATTTATTTATTTATTTATTTATTATTATTATTGTTAGAATATGCTTCTGTTGGCAACAATGCCACAATTGCATCACAATTTATTAATAACAAAATATTTATTACATGAAGAGGGCAAAGTATCTTTCTAATATTTAGTGCAGCAGGCAGGAGCCATGCATTGAGGGCAATTATAAGGTGATTTCAAACTGTTCTTTATAAAGGACTGTTTGGAGGCCAAATGTGTCTTTAGCTTCAATGCAATACTTATAAAAATGGGAAATTAGACTTTTTTGTTCGAATAACAGCTCAATGGCTTGCACCCAACATGCACTAGAGACCCTCTTAGTTCCTTTGTTCCATTACGATATCTGAGATTCACCAAGGACTCTCTCTTGATGATACCATCTCTGTTCCAAGTTCACACAGCAAGGACGCAGGAAGTGTCCTTATTGAATAGTCCCCAGTTATGAAATTGCCCCCACTGTAGATTGTCAAAATTCAAGCCTGAGCCTCTTTCAGAAGTTTTACAAGACCTATCAGTTTGGATATTATTTTGGTTTGGAGTTTGTTGAGTGTAACTGCAGAGGAATATTGTGTGTGTGTGTGTGTGTGTGTGTGTGCGCGCGCGCACACGCGTACACATATACACACCCTCTGTGACCAGGGTTAGTTATGTATCTTAATCTATTCTGAACCTAACCACTTGGAAACTGGACAGGGGCATACAGGACAATAGGATACTTGGACATTGTGGTCACTCTACCATCACCATGTAGGCAGCTCGCCAACTGAATTTATAATGCTTCTTGGATGACCTTTGAGTCATGGTGCTATCTAAATGGCATAACCCTCACAAAGCCAAAGTAGGCCATTTCATAGACTTTCTGCAAGATTGAAGATAGTAAGGCCTTCCACCAAATATTTTACACTTACCCTCTCTTTTCTTAGTTAGTTATGTTTCAGTGGTTTAGAGTATAATGCATTAGTTCTCAAGACTTGACAAATGGATATAGCAGTGCTAGAGGTAGCCTTTTCTACACACCTGCCTCCTTCCCTGAGATATGAAAGCATAGCCCGTATATCCTTGAATGGCACAGAAATTAATTATTGAGGACTGAACTGGGAAGCCTATTATGCCCAAATTTTGAAAAACTTCGAAGACTAGCAAGATTTGTGCCCCTTTAAGGCATAAATGGTATAATTAGCCTTTCAGTACCAACTTTTAAGGTCATTGTCAGTTCACAAATTCCAGTTATTTGGCTACCTTGTTTCTGCTATTTCTATAACCCGATGTGACATGAGAAAAACTTTCCTGACTCCTCTGCAATTCTAGAGGACTTGGAAGTCAGGGGGTTATATCATGCTGGGGTTTGACAAGACAAAACAAGAGGGTGTAGTCTCTCAGTCTGCTTTTCTCTTCCTTGAATTTCACCTCAATGAATAATTCTATTCACAATCCTTTCTCACATCATGACAGAAGCCTCGTGGGTAAATAAAGGGCCCGTGGCAGCAAATAATGTCTGGCTATAGAACCAAGCCAAAATTGATGAATGTACATTATACGGGAGCAATAGCACCTATATAATTACGCTGGCGAGAGTTTTCAGCATTCCACCATTATAAGCCTTGAACATTATATTGCTTATAGAGCCAAAACCATTTGTCTGATCTGCTTGGCCACAGCACACATTCACTAGGTGATAAGAGACACCATCCCTACAGATATGGTGAAGAACCATTGGAAAATGGCATAGATAGAGCAGTTTAAAGTGTTTCTTGTTTTGAATAGGTGTTTAAAGAGTTGACAACATTCTTTCAGGCTGAGGAAGTGTTATTTGAATGATTCTGTAGTTCATTTGAATAGTTTCAGCCTTTAGACTGCATGCCAGAAAAGTGCCCTTTGCATATCCCCTAGGGCCCAATTGTTTGTTGATCCTCAAAGTTGCATTGTTAAGAGGTGGGGAAATGCAGTTAGTATTAATAAACTCTGTGCAGTATCAAGCTTGAGGTTACAGTGCCCACAGTGCTGCCTACAATAAACATGGTGGTTGACTTGCTGCTCGCTGCCATGCTCCTGCCCACAACTCAGTTCTGCTGACTTGCTGCCCCAACCTTGGGGCCTTCTGCCAGGCTCCTGCCCACCACTCCTGCCCGCTGCTTGCCCTGGCAAGCTAGCATTCCTTGCTAACTGCCCCGGCTTCCACCCCCAGGGTTCAGATGGCCACATATGTGCGGAGTCCACACATGCACAGATGGGGCAGCCGGTAGGGTTCCATGGTAGGGAACGCCGGCTTGCTGGGGCTGGGATGAGGAGGAGCATGCTGAAACGGGTGAGGGGTGCACCCCTGTGTACTCCTCTCTGAGCCTGCCTGCACCTGTGTGCACCTCTCTGCACCTGTGTATGCCTGAGATCCACACTTTGCCTTGATCAGAGATGCTTCAGGCAGAAATTCATCAGGGGCATCTCTAGGAACTGATTAGGGAAACTGCACCTATTAAATGTCTGCCTGGATATGTTGCTCCCTAGGCCTGTGTCCAACTGAAAGACCAAGACAAAATGTGGGTTTATGGAGCTTCATTTCTAAAGACATCATCTGACAGCAGAATGTACAAAGCTTATACGGGGCGAAGTTCAGATGGGCACCTTAAGTTGCAATTTCCTTTCTTTTTAGGACATGAGTAAAATGTAGAACAGCTTAAGTTTCATTTTAAAACAAAGGTTTTTGGATTACTGATACTGAATACATGTTCTTTTTGCAATGTAAAGAGAATATATATATATATATATATATATATATATATATATATATATATATATATATAAATAAAATTCTGTGGGGCTGTTTCTTCCCAGGTGGAATTGCTATGTAAGGAAGTAGACAGACATGAAACAATTCAAACAATATTTTTTGTAAACAACATTCTTAAATGGTTCTGAGAAATCAAAGTATCATTTTTCAAAACATTAAAAAAAACCCTTAAACTTCCACTTTCTCCCAGTTGTTAAAAACAGAAGCAATCAGTATGACGGATCCTTAGATTCACCATGTAAGACTAGTATGTGTTTTTTGGCTTTGCGTAATGCGATTACTGGAAAAGTGCTTCAGGCTCAATGTCACTCCAAGGATGAAGAAATTCATCTGTGAAAGTTTTATATTTTAATAAAAGGATTTCAGTGTCAGTGCTGAATGAAACTTTGGTGTATCAGACAAAATGTACTGCAGTTGCTTTAAGATCATATGAGATATTAAAAGTGGGGAAAAAAGGTTTACCTGCCGCTCAGTGCAATGGCTGAATATCCATGCTCAAATTCATAGTA
The DNA here is from genome assembly GCF_027244095.1 of Hemicordylus capensis. Taxonomy (NCBI): domain Eukaryota; kingdom Metazoa; phylum Chordata; class Lepidosauria; order Squamata; family Cordylidae; genus Hemicordylus; species Hemicordylus capensis. Next base: position 122,436,560 of record NC_069659.1, read on the forward strand.
GTCTTAATAATTCCATTGCTCTGTCCAATGTTCTTTAATTAATCCTTGATGGAAGATCCCTCAAGGTTTTGTCTACCAAGACTGTTGATAGCCATTTCTGGGTGTACAATCCCCTTCCCATATCACCTTTGTTATTTGACAAACACTGCAGCCTGATACTTTCCTGATGTCAGGAACCCCATCTATGGAGATTCCAGAGAGTCCTCAGCGGAGAAGCCAACAACCAGCAGGACCCCCTCACAGCACTGCACAACACACGGACAAATACGCAGCAATGGAGAACTGCTACCCAGAAATCCCAGGCCCAGCCCCACTGGGGAACCAGCAGTGTTCTCCCAAACCTCTAGTGACAACTGCACCACCAAATCAGGGCCCAGATGCAGCAACAGCAGCAGAGCGCTAGGCAGGCAGCCAGCAGAGGTATCCCTGTGGCATGGGCAAAGGTTTCACAAGTGGAAAGGTTCTACACAACTGGAAAGGATGAGACAGAATAGGATCATGAAGAGAGTGGAGGTCTTCATGAATAAGATCATGAAGAGGGTGGAGGGCAACTGCAGAACACTTCAGTTGCAGCATCCAGTGCTGGAGCAAGAGTCCTCTCAGGCTTTGCCCTCAAGCTCTGTTTCCTTGTAATTTGCTCTAGGCTTCCTTGAACCCATCTTATTCCCTGTGTGGACTCTGCCTGCCCAGATGTGCTGTGACCCATTCCTCACGGCTAAACCTCACTGCTAAACATCCATTCATTCATTTGATTTCTATACAGCCCTTCCAAAAATGGCTCAGGGTGGTTTACACAGAGAAATAACAAATAAATAAGATGGATCCCTATCCCCAAAGGGCTCACAAACTAAAAAGAAACATGAGATAGACACCAGCAACACTCACTGGAAGTAACTGTTTACACATCCTCACTGTGTAAACAAAACAAGGGGCCCTTAGTCTGTTGATTTCAATGGAAATTGCTTACAATTTGGTGTTTAAGGTTACATCATTTGTGTTTCTTGGAATTAGGCCCCTAAAATAACAGGTTGTTTTCTTAATAAAAATTCTGAAAAGTATAATTCAATTTATTTTAATTTGTACCTTGAGAATTGCATCGCTTCATGATTACTTCTGTCGCTGCCTCTGTCCTCAGAATGTTCTCATAATAGAAGTTTGCTGTCTTGTCTCAAGGAGCAGAAAAAGGTTTTAGTCTCTTTAAAGATGAAACTGGATGCTTTTGGTTATAGAGCAATAAATGTGCTAAAATGAACTGCAGTTGGGTATGTTGTAAAATTGTTTGTGTTTTGACAGGTTAATAAATCTCAATTGAAAGTCTGAATGACTAGAGATATTAAAAGCCTGCGTAGTCTGACAAAACAACAAACCTCTCTTCCCTTCTGTATTCTGTATAAATGCTCACAATAGCTTGCATTTGTTTTTCAGATCTTTTGCCTAGTTTACATTTTAGTACAAAACAGAAATTATCTTAACTGGCAAAATCTCTAAAAGCACTGCAGTTCTTGAAAGCCACCTCACACATACACAGTACAGATGTTCATATATAACCTTCTGTTGACATTATAAGGTCTTTCCAGGATCAGTTGTGTTATGAACTGTAGAAAATTTAAATCTACCAACCTTTCAGAACTTGACATTGCCTGTTCTAAAGGATTTGTTTTTGTCACTGTGTGCACATCTGTATGGAATTGTAACACATCTGAAGTGGAACAGAAAAGTAGATCGGGAGGCTTTATTAAGGTGGAAAGGTGTTGTGCCAGTACTATGAAGTTTGCTATGGCTATGTAATCTGAAGAGTTTTGTTGAGTTATGTTGACTTTCTCATGTAATAGAGCAGGATGAAAACAAGAATGGTGAAATACGAAATGTTTTCTCTAATTGACGTATTCTGTTGCAGTAGTGATAATGCTGTATGTTTTATTAGATAAATTATTTTTTAAAAAAACTTTAAGTAAAAAGATGGTCCTGCCCATCAAAATCGGAAGATTTTTTTAGAAAAGTATTCTTAAATACAAGCATTAGGATGCTGTGAACAGAAAAGGCACTGTAGAAGAGCTCCCAGCTTTATTTCTTGCACAGCTACGGTATTCTTATATTCCTGTGCCAGAGCTTGTGTGAGTAAGGGGCAAGCAGTGAGGTACCCACATTGGCTATCTGGCATGGAATATGTGTTGTTCAGAGCTGCTTCCTTAAAAAAATAAAAATGACATGAGGAGAGTTGTGCATGGGTGGAGAGGACTTTGATGGCAAGCTTTCTAAGAATGGGTGTCCAGTGTAAAATCCAGTGTAAATGCTATACAAACTGCATGATACCAACAAGAAGGCAAGATGCGAACATCTTTCTGGTTGCTTACCATTTGAATATGAGACTCATGGGATTGGGAACTCTGTCAACTTACTGTGCTTGACTCTTTCTGGGGCAGGGTTGCTGGCATAGTTAAAATTAGCTGGATGCTATTCACACTAGGCAAAAGTCACAGAAGGTCTTCCACATTGTTTTGCTTGTTGAAGATCAAGCGTCTGTAAGATTTGCTACGTGTCCTAATTGTTCTGCTTCATGTTCTGATGAAATTGGATGCAGCCTGCTAAATGTTTATGCTTTTAAAACAACTGAAATGTTAGCCTCTAAAGTGCAGTTAGGATCTTTGTTTTTCTTCAAACTAAACTAACATGGCTCTTTCTGATATGTAATTGCACATTTTCACTTTTGCTGTTGTCACAGCATTTTTCCTTTGGCCTGAAAAGCTCAGTCAATACATCATGTGGTAGGGAATGCTTTGTCATCTTGACATACCTGTAGCTAGTAAGAGTCCCTGGGGAGTCTTCCTTTTCGCCTCCAAGTTCAATCTTCCAAGTTGCTTAGAATGCCACTGACCTTCATGTCAATTTGTCTAGAGATTGCTGCCTGTCTCAATGGTTTCTGCTTTAGGATTTGATTATTCTGATGTTGTAAGAAACAGTGTCTTCCTCTTCATTTAGGTTAAAGTTGTCTGCCATGCAAAATGCTAAGCACAATACTGTCCTACACATACAAGGACCTGTACTTGTACCCCCCAGATTTGAAATGAACAATAAAACACAAGCCCACACTTCCCTGAAATATGGCTTTCCTGGAAGCAAGTGCATGATGGTAGGGGTTTCATCAGCAGAGGGCAGCAGAACCATCCTGCTCTTTAACTTGTTTAGACATGAGATTTTTCTCTACAATGTAGGTTCATTAAAATGCCATTAAGTAACCATGTTAGTGTACTTAACTTTAAATCGATACCAAAAAGATCTGCAAACAGACAGTATCAAAATCCATTCATGCAAGTAATGCAAAGTTCCTGTATATTAATTTGGATTTTCTAAATAAATATACCTGTTTCCTTTTAGTGATGTTAGGTAGCTGAACTAAATGCTGAGCTATACAGTATATATGTACAGTATGTCTGTGTACTCCGCAGAAGTTTTATTTAAATTATTGTGACTACATTTGAAATACAGAAAGACCTCTATATCCATGGACTCTATATTTGCGGATTTGCATATCGTGGTCGGGTAATAGACACCCTACCTCGGCATATGTGGCAAAACCCAGTGGGGGGGTGGGGTGGAACCCATCAACCTTGCGTATCTCCAAATCAGGGGTAGCCAGAACTGACTGTGAAAGTCATTTCTGGCTGCCATTTTGAGTTTCGGAGCCTCACGATGGCTCCATTTTTTTTTTTTTAAGAAAATGAATATATGGTGATTCTGGCTGCTTTGGAGGCATTCGGGGACACAGCACGACTCAAGCAGAGCAGCTAAGATGGTAGGCAGCTTACCCCCACATCCCTTCCCCCAAAATTCAATGGTTTGGTTTTTTTAGATTTTCCTCAAACCGGGAACGTAAACCCTAATTCCCCATTTCCCCAATGCCTTGATATTCACAATTTCCGTAAAAGCAGTTGTAGTGTGGAATGGAATATCAGGGTCCTCCTGTATGAGGAAGAGAGAGATTTGTTCATAGTAGTGACTAAATAGGGTGCAATCTTATGCTTTGAAAAATTTGATTTGAGTAGAATAGAATTTGGCATACATATTTTTCACTGGTGTAACAGGTTAACACCACTGTAAAGTTATACTGATGTAATTGGTGCTGAGCCCAAAAATTTGCATCAGGGCATGTTAAGGAAAGAGAGGACAGTCTGTATCCTAAGATGTTAAGCTGTCTGTCACAGCACCAATGATAGTGTAAAATCTATATATTTAATTCTCTTGGGACCATGCGTGCCCAGGATTTGGCAGAGAAACTCTCGCGACACGCTGCGAGAGTTCAGGACTGAGGGATTGGAAACGTTGGTTGGGGTTTGTAGGAGCCTGCCCGGAGGAGGAGGCCAAGGGGGTGCTGCTCTGGCAGCTGGGGGGGGGCTAGCGAGAGGAGGAGAGGAGAGGAGCCCGGCTGGGCAAGAGGTGGCGGTGGGCTAGTGAGGAGCGGCAGAAGCAGAAGAGGTGGTGGGCGGTTGAGCCGCGCCGCCAAGAGGTGCCCAGCTGGGCGAGCAGTGGTGGCAGCAGGCTCCTGAAAATGGCCAGGTGGAGGCTGGCGAGCACCTGGGGCTGTTGTGGTGGGCATGGTGGCTGGGAGGCAGGAGACTGGTGGAGCAGGCAGTGGGCCCTGGCAAAGGAGGCAGCCAGTGGGCGAAAATGACTGGTTATAGATTGGGGCGGAAGGTTGGGGGAAGCGGCAAGGAGAGACTAGCGGTGCAGATGCTGTGTGCCGGTTCAGCTAGTAGTAAGTTAATTTCGTAGAACTCAGTGAGGTGAGTCTCACAATCAGTGAGGCAAGTCTCACTATCAGTGAGACTCGCCGGAAGGGGGTTTGCAGGGAGAGCAGGCTTAGCCCGCTCTCTCCGCAGGCGATCACTATTGCAGCCCTGGGTGGCTGGATCGGCCTCCCACATGACTGCCAACTCCATCATGGAGCCGGCAGGGGCTGTGGAGATCGAGGGCCGTGCAGCCCCTGGAAGTTCCAGGATGCCCTGCTTGAGTGTTCAGGGCATGCTGGAGAGATCCCCGAGCCCAGGAGGCTGCTGGCAGGGGTCTCCTCATGTGTTGCTGTGGCGCGGCAATACACAATTTTAAAAAATGGAGTACTCACTCTGCTAATCCCATTTAAGGGGAGGGGGTATTTCAGCAAGTTACCGGCTTTGGGGAAACCGGGCTTGCCTGCAAGCCCGGTAGTTCCCACGATCCGTGGAAAGTGGGCTAAGCTCCCTTAGCCCACTTTCCACTGATCGTGAGAATATCCTCAGTGGATAGGAGAACACTCCAAAACCACCTTTTCCACCACACCACTAAGGAGCATAGGGTTCTTATAAATTCTTCAGCTATTAACAACATGCCCACAGTATTATATAAACTCCTCACCAGGAGTCATTACTAAGATGACAGGACATGCAGCAGAGGCTACATGGTTGGTCTCAATTCATGCATACTTAGTGCCGGTTCCCATAAGGGGTCCTTTGGTGATGGGGAATATAAAGAAGGGACACTTTGCACAAAACCAAAGAATTCTGGACAAATACATTGGTCTCAGAACATACATAGGAATAGTAGAATATTAACACTTCTTATTCAACTGAGCAGCCTCAGGAAAAAACTCTGAATGGGAAGGGGAGTCAAGGGGAGGAACATCTCAGGGTCTGCAATTCCTCCACTCTCTGGGCACCAAAGCCCAAGCATATGTAAGGTGGCAGGCTTGTCTGAGGTCCCATGCAGCTGGGTGACTGCTGCTGTAAAGAAAGAGGCAGACAGTTGAGAAAGTGGGCCATAAGTGGTGCTGGGCAATAACCAGCAGGCGCAGGCAATCAAACAAGCAAGCTGGAATTTGTGGATGTTGAAAGATCATGGAAAGGCTGATGCAAAAGTTAACCTGTATCCTGTGAGAGCCGGTCACTTGGGCCATGTGGTGCTCAGTCTTTCTGGCTCTGACATGGGTATTCCACCCTCTTTTTAAAAAATCTTTTTATCAGTGTGGGAACTCATCCAAGGCATCATCTGGAGATCTCCTGGACATGAGACCTGTGCTATTCTATCAGGCTACCTTCTGATGCTGAGAGAGAGGCAATATATGGGTACAGATGACTGAATAAACCAAGGGTTTTTGGTTGGGAATAAAACCTGACCCTATGTTCTACCACCTCCTCCCACCCTTCCTTTGCGCCTGATCTCTCCTCTTCCCTCCCCTTACTTCTCACATCATGGTTTGCTTAAATCACAATTCTGTGGCTCTAAATCACAATTATGCAGTATTTGAAATAGAGAGCCCTTTCTCATGATCAGAGAGATAGGCCTAAGGGAAACCAGAGAGGAAGGCTGCTAGCACTAACCTCCACACAGATGATCCCTCTGTCTTTGCTGGGTGGGCAGGTCGGCATCAGGCTGCACCCACCAGCGTGGAGGGTCAGTGCAGGCAAGCATTGCCCTGCCTCTGGAACTCCGATAATCCCTGCTAACTTGGCAAAGAGGCACCTTTTAACGTGGTGATTCTCTTTATTTAGTGGTGGAGAGTAACTGGCCCTATCCACCCCCAGCACAGTACCTCCAGTGACTGTTGCTGGTGTCTATCTTATGTTTCTTTTTAGATTGTGAGCCCTTTGGGGACAGGGATCCATCTTATTTATTTGTTATTTCTCTATGTAAACCACCCTAAGCCACTTTTGGTATAGAAATCGAATAAATTGAATAAATCAATTAGATAGATAGATAGAGCGAGCACCACATGAATGCACAGTGCATTGTTGGGATCCTTCCTCCCCTCCCCAAAGCTGGCCAGGAGCCCCACAATCTCCCAGCCCTGGCTGCAAGCAGCCAGAGCTGGCAGACAGTTAAAAATGGGGCTAAGAGAGTACTAACTCCCGTAGTGGGATTTGCTGCTGCCAGTTCCCAGCGGTTCCCAGCAGTTCTTACGATCAGCGAGGACCAGGCTTGGCTTTCCTAGCCTGGTTTCGACTGATTGTAAGAAAAGCCTCAGAGACTTGAACTTGGGTTTAAATGCTGGTTTATTGATGGTTTGTAAACAGTTAAAGCACAACTCTGGGTTTGGACAAGCTGTAAATTTGGGGTTTAAACAAACCATGGAGTTTACATCTTAACTTAGAGCTGGAACAAAAGAGGTGAAGGGAAGATTGGGATTATCCTGAGAAAAAGGCTGAAATAATTAGTAAGCGGAATGTGCTTTTTAATTAACCTTTAAGATTATAATCTGGAAATTATTTGTCACAGAACAGGTTCATTTCATTGTTGGAGGCTGTTGTAGCAGCTTGTAAAAAATGGTTTTACTAACAGATGTGTCATTGACTAAGTATACAAACAGAACTACTTAAGATTATTATGAAGATTGAGAGACGGATCAATCCATCTTATCTTAAAAATATTTAATACTGTGTAGGTTTCAAAAAATAAAATAAAATCTGAATGTACACAATGGCAGATGTTCTAACACACTGTTTTAACATTAGTCCCTTCTGTTAAAGGGGGACTGATTAGTCCCACAACTATGTATATACAGATATCATTTGATGTGATTCATGAATCTTTAAAGATGTGTTCTATAAAAGTTTTGATTCATATTAATGTGAAGATATTGAATATTCTATGGAATATTATGCAATATAGCATTCAGTTTTTATCTAATTCCGTTGTCTCTGAAGAGATAGAGCACAATATGCATCAAGCATTTTTTTTCCTTTTATAGTAATCATTAAAGGGCCACTTCAGATGAACAGCAGCTGCTACATATGGGGCAGATGGGGTCACACCAAGAGCACACCCATCCTGGCATCACTGAATGGCATCCCAACATCCTACTGAGACATCGTTTAATTGTATGAGAGGAACGTTGATCTGAATCACACACACTTCAAAATCCTGTTTAAATGTCCCTTTCATGCAGTTAAAGGACATCTGGGTCGGTGTGTTCTCTGCACAGCCTCATCCTTCTCATATTTAGTGGTTCCTGTTCATCTGAACCAGCCCTACATCAGTTCTTGCAACATCTGGGCTCACCTTTTCTTCTTTTGGGTACTATTAGTTTCAGCTCTGCTTGTGGATGCCAAGTAGTGGTCACAGCACCCTAACAAGAGTTCCTATCATTTCCTTGGGTTGAAGATCTTATTTCTGAAGATAAGCGAACGTTTATTGTTACTCCTAAGAAGGATCTAGCCCAGCACCCTGTTTCTCAAGCTGCACTTGAGAAACCTGCAGGTAGGACATGAAGACAACAGTCCATCATTATATTGGACACTGGTGTTCCACCTCTTTCTGAACTGTTCTGTTTTACCATAGCAAGTGACTTGACTCTCATTCCGAGTGAGCTGAAAGGCCCTTTTCCCAGTTCGCTCTCCATGTTGTCTCTTTCTACAGCTTGCTCTTGTACATGTTTAAGGAAAGCCATGTCCTTGATCCTGAAAGCAATGGGCTATTTGCCTCCTGTTGACGGCCCACTGACTTCAAACCGACCATAAAGGAAGCATAAAATAAATACACCTATAAAAGAGAATAAGAATTTAATAATCCCCTGCAAGGGAGCAAATCTCTTTTGAGACAAGCAGCTAGAAAGGTCAATAAATAGACTTTGTAATAAGAAAACAACAAAAAAAAGTTGGAGTGAGCATCATAGTCATCCAAATACTAGAACAGTAAACTTGTTACTAAAAACTGTAAATTCATTAAAGTAGTATAGGAATAAACAGGGAAATATTTGAAGTTCACTCAATATATCTACAGAAACTCTCATATGACTTATTTGCAGCAACTTTAGATTCAGGATCTCCACTCTTCAAGGCCAATGTTGCCTTACCCAATAAAACCATACATACATAAAATGAAATAACATAGCTTCATGTAGTTACAGGAAGGCATTTTGATGCATCTGTTTCAAGGATGAGAAGATAAAATTTTAGAGGGGTATAACTTTCTGTATGCACACAACTTTATGTGCTTCTTAAACAGTATTTCTCTCTATGTAATAGTTTCTAATTATGTCCGCAGTTCTTGGAGCATCAAACCTAATAGCTGACATCCTAACCCCTACATGGCATAACCAATAAGCAGGTTGTGAAAAATGGAGGGTAACTTTTTACAAATCTCGTATAAATATGAATCTATTTATGAATCTCTCATGAGTGTCAGTAGTAGTACCAGTAGTTTGTGCTCATATAAGTTGTTTCATACATAAGATGAATCTTTGTGTGTTTTTATAGATGGTTCTGCTGATGCCTTAGATTTCAAGTGTGTACCTCGACCTCACTAACTACAGTTTCATGGGCATCCAGGAGAAACACAAGAGTTGTCCCACCCCCACAATTGTGCCAGTCCCATTGAATTCAATGGGGCATACTCCCAGATAAATGGGTATAAGATTACAGGCTTTCCCCCCACCCCTGGAAGGAGTCCTGTGGATGCCTATGCAGTTTGTGTAGTTGAGATCCTGAAATGAGACTCTAAGGTGGAAAGTGAAACATTGAGTTTTGTTTGTATATATTTTGGGCAGTTGTCTGACAGCTGAAATGGAAACAACATTTTAGCCTAATTTCCTTAAGGAAAGTATGCTTATGAGATCACCCCGCATTGTGAGAGTGTGTCCGTCTGTCCATGTATTCCCCACTATCAACTTTGCAATGCCTGCACCAATAGGGACCAAATTGGGTACAGTTGTAGTGACACATAGAAGCACCTCAATAGTTTGTAATGATGTCTTCAGTTCAAGATGGTGGACACATAAACATTTGAGGCACAAGTGGGCTATCTTGTGAACCACCTAATTGATTTTAACCAAATTTGCTACACCTGTAGGGACACATAGACATGCCTCAGTGGTGTAGTTTGTGATGATGTCATCCACCCCAATTCAAGATGGCAGACACAAATGTTTGAAGTGCTAGTGAACTAACTTGTGATGATAGTTATCAATTAAGATTGTAATGAAAGGTAAATAGGCAGATTCGTTCTTACCAGAACAACTTCTTCATTGTTTATCTTGAACAGCCTTAGAGCTTGTTCATACATACACAGTGCTTGCACCATGGTGACATTAGTCATTGTAGATCAGCTTCAGAAATGTTGCACAGCTTTAGTGCAGTTTTTTTCCACCCAATTGTCACTTTACCTAGTTATCAATAGTAGCCAACCAATGTGCAACCAAATTATGTAACTATATTGATGGTCTGACTGTAACCACTTGAATCAAACTTCATAGTGTTAGTTCCCATATGGCAAGCAGTATGTATGAAGCAGTTCCCACCCTTCCTAATCCTACTAAACCCCGGCATTTAGCCAGGGTTAAGGGCATGATTTTCACTGTGTCAATGCAAACTGAAAAAAAGGGAATGGTTCTTTTCAGTTTTTCAGAGAGCCATCTTCCATAACCATATGGACCAAGTCCATTCAGTTGTATTTGAAGCTACTATGCTGGTGCAAATTGTTTTTGTGAATCAGGCCTTTTGGACAGCATGAATTGGCTAGTCTTTTGTACACAGGATTCCTGCCAAAAGGTCTTGTGGCTAAAGTGTCAAAGTCTGAAAGAACTGACAGCTTCCATGAGATTTGTTTTATCTGAGACACATGCAAGCTGCTGTAATGCGAATAATAATATGGTACTTGATCAATACTCAGAAGTCTTCTCTTGGATGTTTTTTAAAAAGACAGGTGGGTAGCAGAAGATTCTTTTAGGAGAGATTATTTTTTTAAGGGTATTTGGGTTTTTTGTTTGTTTGTTTTTAATACAGACAGTTCCTGATGAAAGTACAGTATACAAAAACAATGCTGGGTAGCCGTAGGTGTTCCTTAAGGATTTAGAAAGGGAGACCAAGTCCAGGATCCAAAGTTCAGTTTTGGATTTTCTTCTCTGAACAGCAGCCTTCCATGTACTTATCATAATCTGCTTTTGAAAGTCCTCTCAAAACCAATTTTTGTGCAGCATAGTATCGCTGTTCCAGAAACACTATTAGGCTGTTCTCAAGACCAGGCTAGGACAGCCCAGCGTAGGTCAGGCTGCTCATATGGAGTGCCGCAATCGCTCCTGTTCCTAGCTCTCCCTGCCTACTGAACCCTATTTTTCACCCCAGTATTTAGCCAGGGTCATATGTACACCGAGCATATACTGAGCCAGGCAGCAAGAGCATACGGCAGAGGGAGGATCCCCCCAATGCACCATGCTACTGGTGAAGTGCACTGATGGATGCCAGAGGATTTCCTCCTCCTGGCTACCTGCTCTGCTGCTCACTGTGCCGTGGCTCATGTGCCACATGAGTGGCAGAGCCTGTCGGACAACATTGATCTTGTGCGGAGAGGCTAGCCCTCTGCCCTGCCATGTATGTTATAGCAATAGCAATAGCACTTACATTTATATACCGCTCTATAGCTGGAAGCTCTCTAAGCGGTTTACAATGATTTAGCATATTGCCCCCCAACATTCTGGGTACTCATTTTACCGACCTCGGAAGGATGGAAGGCTGAGTCAACCTTGAGCCCCTGGTCAGGATCGAACTTGTAACCTTCTGGTTACAGGGCGGCAGTTTTTACCACTGCGCCACCAGGGGCTCTTATGTATGTTGGTCATGTATATGACCTTAATGTGTCCCGTTAGACCCATTGAAATAGATGCTTGATTCATTTGCTCCAGCCCATAAGACTTTGCCAGTGTGCTTATTAAAGCTCATTGAAGATGCAGACAATATACTGCTTCAGTACTGATGTGCTTGGTTCAGCAAAAATGAACTTGGTTCAACAAAAATGTTTCCAAATAAAAAGGTGGGAAAGAGTGGGCAACGGTATAAGTTAAATAATATTTATCAATGTTGAATAACTTTTCAGTCAGCATTGCTTGACAGGATACATCATGGAAGACTGGAAGGACAAGCTGAAGCAATCTTTGAACCATTAGCAATTTTCTCTGAGTGGCTGTAGAAGCTTGATAAAGTCTACAAAGATAGTAGAATGGGAAGTCTCTCTCAGTTATAGGGGAAAGTAACACTGATTAGTCAGGATGACTAAAGTAGATAAGATGTTACTACCACAAGACAAGGCTTAGAGGGAAATTAATTAATACACAAATATGAATATATTTAAAACATACTGTTTTTATTCTTGTGTTTTAAATTTGTAATCAGATTTGTTTCATATTTTTAGCTTAATATTTTAATTGTGTCCTTTTAACAATCTTGTTTTTAAATTTTGCTGTAAACCGCCTTGGATTGTTTTAATGAAAGGCGGTATATAAATTTAACAATAAATAATAATTAAAAAATTACCAAATTTCAAAAGCATTATGTGCAACAGGGTCTCTAGCTTAGTTGGCTGGAAGACCACAGTGGATATAATAGCTCTCATTTTGAGTACTGCTTTTTCACTAGTAGGATTCTAGTCCGTTGACCTTGAACTAGATCTGAACCAGAGGATATCATTGTAAATATTAAAGTGACTGTTCTCAGTAGTAAGTAAATGATTTATATCAAACTGTTATCAGGTACTGTTCAGGACACAACAGGTATTTTTTAATTAACCTGAATTTTGTAAACATTTTAAGACTAAGATGAAGAATTTCACAGTGGGCCAGTTCAGACTCCATACAGATCCAAGACTGAACTTGGTTTAATATGCTGCTAATCAGCCTTTGTACCACACACCCACACCCCGCTTGCCTATGCACAAGGTGAAAGAATTCTACTAGCAGCTGTGGTTAAGAACAATCCAAAATCATTTGCGATGTTCAAAGTGACCGATCTTGCTTTGTTTTATCCAAAGTTGCAAAATAAACCATGATCTGAACGCAGCTTCAAACTTTGGATTCAGATCATGGTCTATTTTGCAGTGTTGGGTAGAATAAACCAGAAAGGGTCATGCTCTCTGTAACATGCAAGGCCAGCCCTGGCTGGTTTCTAGCCCCAGTCAGAAGCATAATTATTCTGTCTTGCACATGGAGGGCGAGCACATGCTACCAAGGCTGAGAGAGAGAGAGCATGCCAAGCTAAAATTAATCTTGGTTCCACATGATTTTGGAATTGGCGAAGTATCATAAACATCGTAATATAGAAGTATAATAAAATGAGAAGCTAAATCAAAATAGGGAGGGATTAGAATCACAATTTCAGAAATGATTCTGTTGTACATAAGCGTGAGACATGTTAAATGAGTCACATGAATCAGTCATGCTTGTAATGGTATTGCTTATCGGAAGGAAAGGTCATGTTGTTGTTGGTTCCCTATTACAGTAATACAGCATGATCCCAGGATCTTCATGCAGGCTATAAAGCATCACATAGACCTTTACCCTCTCCAGAACAGCATCAGTCCCTCCATTCTTCTCCTTCTTTGAAGCTCAGTGCACTTGATTTCTTACATGCTGGCTTATGCATCCCTCTCCCCCTTCCCTCTCTCCCTTCCCCTCCCTTTGTTTTGGCTCTGTTCTGCTCCAATTGGCCTGCAAGCAGAGGGACAGACAGCAGAATGGTGTTTCAGAGCACAAGTTTAATTTTACATGGAAGATGAAGGATGGAATAGAGAAAGAGGTGGCAAGGCCAGCTGTGTTCTTTCTAAGCAGTGGCCACGACAATTGATGAACTGCTCGACTTGCATACGCTGGACCAAGCCCACTGGTCTTGGTATGAACTTGACATGCTGGTCACGTCTGTTGGAGCACAATCCAACCTAACAGTAGCAGAGAGATCAACAATCAGAAGCAGGAGATTGAGCCATCTTGGGCAGAGAGGATGAGAACGCTTGGATATGTGTGTTTGAGAGCATGCTTGTAATCTTTTTTTAAAGCTGGAATCCTGTGCACACTTAATGCAATGCAACATAATTAAGTTGTCATGTATAGGACTGCACTATGAAAAGCTTTTTTCTAAGCTTTAGGTTTCCCCTAATCAAATCCAAAGCCTCTTCTCTTTGCCTAGAATCTCATTCCACCTGCTTTGCCGTGCCATGCTCCTCTGTCCCTCTCTCCGTGGTCTCATTTATTTAGCTTTTAAAATGCATCTTAAAGTAAATAGGGGTGAAATTTACAATCTGCTATTTTATTGACTATAAATGAGAAGATGTGCTGTTAGCTGCATATGTCCTTTGACAAATAAATGAGTTCAGGAAAGGTAAAAGTTACTATTTCAGCTAAGAGTGGGAAGAGTAGGATTGTTTCATGGATCTGAAAGGCAAATGCGAGGGAGTATTTTTCTCCCTTCCCTTTAGGTCACTGTGGCTGCATGGATTCCATCCCTTCCTCCTGCTTCACCTAGTTGTCTTGATATCTGGTCCTGCAGTCTGTCAGACAGGAAAATGGTGACTACTGGGAGTCAAAGTCTTTCCAGCAGCTGTCACAAGATACATAGTTGCTTTGGTTTTTAGGAGAGGCTAGAGACATGTATAGTAGGCTTTGGTTTAAGTAATCAGTTTGGACTGTTGGACAAGATATCAAACTTTTCTGACAACCATTTTTGAATTCATATTGTTAGATGGATCTCTCTGTGTGTGTGTGTGTGTGTGTGTGTGTGTGTGTGTGTGTGTGTGTAAATACTTAAAACATTTTTATGACACGAATCCAAAGATCTATACAGGTTTTGTAGCTTCTCAGAACCCTCTTACCCACTGTTGTGCCTTTATCCCTCTTTTTACTTGCTAGTTCTTTCTTCATCCTACTCTTCCTTCTTCCCTGTCCACTCACCCTTCGGTATCTTGCTTCTCCCCAGCCCTTTAACTACGCCTTTCTCATTTGTTTTCTACATTTAACTTGTTCTCTATTGTGCTTACTTTAAAAAAATACCAGTTTACTTCACCTTTCCTCCATGATTTTTCCTTTACATGCACTCACTTCCCTGTGCAAAAACTTTGCGTATTTCCTTCCTCTCTATTCCCAGTTTAGTTCCAATTTATCCCTTCCCCCACCAATGATTAACATTTTATTTTTATTCTTCTTCTAAAATTTGTGTTTTTAAGACAAAATATACATTGAAATGCATATTAGAACTCATAACATTACAGGACCATATTGTTCCTAATACTTAATGTATGTATACAATGTGAAATTTTGAAATAATGTACCAACTAAGCTTCCATAAAGAAAAAGAAAAGAGATGACATATGGGATAGGACTCTTCAGTCTATTTGGTTTTCATTTTCTCTTGACTAGCTGAAGTGACCATCTTTAGAGTAACTCTATAATTATTTCTTGTGCTATTGACAATATCATTTCACTCAAATTTTCATGACTGTACTTATTTCAAAACCTTCTAAACTTTTTCTACTTATCCATAAGAACATTAGAACAGTCCTGCTGGATCAGGCCCAGGCCTGTCTAGTCCATCATTCTGTTTCACACAGTGGCCCAACAGATGCCTCTGTGAGAAGCTCACAGGCAAGACGTGAAGGCATGCCCTCTCTCTTAATATTAGCATTTTAATTTTCAATCTCCTTCCTAATGATCCCTAGCATGGAATTTGCCTTCTTCACAGCTGCCACTCACTTTCAACGAGCTGTCCAACTTGACCCAAAGATCTTTTTCCTGGTCAGTCTCTGACAGTTCAGACCTAATCAGTGTATATGTTAAGTTGGGGCTTTTGCCCCAATATGCATCACATTACACTTGCTTACATTGAACCACATCTGCCATTTTGTCACCCACTCCCCCAGTTTGGAGAGATCCTTTTGGAACTCCTCACAATCTGTTTTGGATTTCACTGCCGTAAGTAGTTTAGTGTCATCTGCAAATTTGACCACTTCGCTAGTTACCCCAACTTCTAGATCATTTATGAACAAGTTAAGGAGCACTGGTCCCAATACAGATCCCTGGGGGAACCCATTTCTCGGAGGACTCCAAAAGGTTAGTGAGGCAAGACCTGCCCTTGCAGAAGCCATGCTGGTTCTCCTTCAGCAAGGCCTGTTTTGTCTTTGAGGATGTTTTCTATCAATTTGTCTAGCACAGAAGTTAAGCTAACTGGCCTGTAGTTTCCAAGATCCCCCAGATCCCTTTCTGAAAGTCAGAGTTACATTAGATACTTTCCAAACTTCTGGTACAGAGCCTGGTTGTAGGGACAAGTTACATATTTTTGCTTTGAAATCAGCAATTTCACATTTGATTTCCTGCAGAAATCTTGGGTGGATGCCATCTGGCATTGGTGATTTGTTAATTTTTAGCTTTGCAAAACAGTTTAGAATTCCTCTCTTACCACTTTAAATTGGCCCAGTTCTTCAGCCGCCAAGCCTGAGAAGCTCAGTTCTAGAGCGGGTATTTGGTCAGTATCCTCCACCATGGAGACAGAATCAAAGAACTCATTCAGCTTCTCTGCAATCTCCTTATTCTCCTTAATAATTCATTTTATGCCTCATCATTTAATGGTCCACCAGCCTCCCTGGCAGGTTTTCTGATTCTGATATGTTTAAAGAAGTTTCAGTTTTCTCCTTAACACTTCTAGCTATATGCTCCTCAGATCCTCTTTTTGCATCCCTTATTGTCTCCTTGCATTTCTTTTGCCAGAATTTATGTTCCTTTCTGTTCTCTTCATTTGGACAGGACTTCCGTTACTGAAGGAAGTCTTCTTCCCCTTCATAGTCTCCCTTACTCTGCTTAGCCATGCTGCTGTACTCCTGAGCTTGGTGCTTGCTTTACTCTTTGGTATAAATTTCAGCTATTATTGTGGTTTTAAACAAGTTCCATGCTTTCTGGAGTGATTTGATTTTCCTGACTTTCCCTGTCAACGTCCTTTTTACCAGTCCCCTCATTTTTTTTATGTTTCCTCTTCTGAAGTCCAACACATCTGTGTTGGACTTTCTTAACAATGTTCCACTAACATATAAGATGAATTGGATTACACTATGGTCACTTTCCCCAGTGGTTCTACAACTCTGGCATCTCACTCCAGGTCCTGGGCAACACTCAGTATCAAGTCCAAGGTCACCTTCTTTTTGGTTGGTTCTGCAACAAACTGTTCTAAGACACAGTCCATTAAGTAAGTAAAACTTTATTTCGGTCATAGACCAGCAATACAACAATATTAAAATGATAATGATGATAATAAGGAGAAGGAGAAGGAGAAGAAATAAAATCAGACTATACGCATTTGGCATATTATATAACAACTAGTGTTTTCAGGCCCGTTGAAATAATGGGTGCTAGTAGGGGAGAGTTTTTCCCCCCTGCCCCACTCCCTCTCGCCTTTGCCCCCCCTGCCCCTTGCCCGAGCAACTTGTCCCTTGTCCTTGCCCTTGTCCCCCCTCCCTCTTGCCCGAGGCCTCATTACCCAATCCAGCCCGCGACAGTCGGGCGAAGTAAAAGCATATTTTGCGAAGAAGAGAGGAGCTCACGAACAGAGCTCCTCTCTGTGCTAAGCCACTGCCCTAACTGCCGCTATGGATGCAAAGGACGCAATAGGCATCCTTTGCGCCCAAAGCACCAGTTTGGGAAGAGGCTTAGCACAGAGAGGAGCTCTGTTCGTGAGCTCCTCTCTTCTTCGCGAAATATGCTTTTACTTCGCCCAACTGTTGCGGGCTGGATCGAGTAATGAGGCCTCGGGCAGCTGGGAGGGCGGGAGGGCGGCCGGCGGCCGCAGAGGCATTCTCACGGGCCATTTTGGCCCTTAATTATTTGGGGGGGGATCGGGGAACAGAGGCGTAACTAGGGAAAACGGCGCCCAGGGCAAGCACTGAAATTGCGCCCCCCTGCCACCCCCCAACATACATCTCACTGACACACACATTTCAGAAAACTTTTATTTTAAAAATTAAAAAAATTACCAAAAATTTCAAAATATACTACATACTTAGGTTTTTCCTCACAACAACCCTGTGAAGTTGGCTTGTATCTCAAACATCAGAATTATGATGCAATGATGATGATTATGATTATGATGCCCCTCCCTCATGCCCTGGTTCTGTTCCTGACTTTCCCTTGTGAGTGACTGTATTTTAACAAAACGAAAACCAAGGACTCCAAAGTAATTCGAGGGACTAGGGTGATAGTGCTAAAGACTCCTTATTCTCCCGCTGTTAAAGAAAGACTCCCCTTTTCCAAAACTGCGCACTATTTACACCAGAAAAGGTTTCAAATGGAGGGGTAAGCATTTATGCTTTGTTTTATGTTACGATTTCAAAGTTAGAAAAACTATAAAAGGGCCATTTTAGAGAAGATATGCACTGCCTTAGTTGCAAATCCTGCTTTTTTGAGATTCCCTGCAATTGAATAAAGCGATAATATACACCTTTGCTATTTAAATTGGTTGGAGAGTATTTATGACAATAGAAAATGAAATGGCATTTCAGATGCAACATTGGTTGCCTAAGACCACTCAGATTTAACTAATCTTCATCACATTGACAAAAAGAGCAATTAAAATTAAAATCCATGACTAAAACCAAACCACTTTGGGGTTGTTTTTAATGAAAGGTGGTATATAAATTTAACAATAAATGTTTAGAAGTATATACTTTCACCCCCTGCCCAACCTACAATTAATTCCAGCTTATTTTCAAAGGGCTTCTAGTTTTATTTACAAATTGCTTGGCAGCACCAATGTTTAAGTAATTGCTAATTGCTCCTAATGATAGTTTTACTTATTGTTAAATTTATATACCACCTTTCATTAAAACATTCTCTGTTCATCTGATTTTCAGTCTGGTTAATTAAATCGGTGGAGGTTTAGACTTTCCTGATAGGCTGAAACAGCTAATCCATTTTGATGATGACATATAATTAAATTAGCTTGCATTACATAGTGAAAAAGTCCAGGAAGGGAGAGATGGGGGGATGTGGAACCCAAGGTTCCACATCCCCATCTCCCCCTCCCTGAACCTTTTCAGTTAAAACGTGGTTAGATTATAGGGGAGGAAGGACTTGAATGAGCAAAAAGGGGAACTGGTTCGGGCGTTCAGGAAGTTGTTCAGAAGAGGGAGTTGTTCAGGAAGTTTGCTCTGGTGCGTGTCCTCCTCTCGACGCATGCGCGACTGGCAGTGGGGCGCGCCGAGGAGTGAGAGTCAGAGACTTGGACTACGAAGACGCCGCGGCGCCCAGTTCTGGATGAGCAGTGCCGGGGGGGGGGGCACATCAGGACCGGGGGAGGGGGACTGCTCTGCAAAAAAATAAAAATAATTTAAAAAAATTAAAAAAAAAATTTCCGGCAAATCGGCGGGGGCATTTTTTGGTGCCCCCTGCTAAGTGGTGCCCGGGGCACCTGCCCCCCTATAGTTACGCCTATGTCGGGGAAGGAGTAATTGGACAGCTGGGAGGGTGGGAGAGTGGTCGGCGGCCGCGGCTGTGGCGGGAAACATTTGGGGCAAGGGTAATTTTGGGGCCGGGCAAGGGCCCCAAAGTCTTCCAGCCACCCGTCCTTGGTGGCGGCGCCAAGCCTCGGCGGCGGCTCCGCCACCACCTCGGCCGGCTTCCCCCACCGCCTCTTCCTTCCGCCTGGCTTCGGCGGCGCATCCAGGCCTCGGCCATGGCTCCGCCGCCGCCACCTCGGCCAGTTTCCCCAGCCGCCTCTTTCCTGGCTTTGCAGGGCTTCACCAGCTTCTTCGGGGCAGCCACTTCTGGCCGCTCAACATGGCTGCCGGGTGCTGGCGGTCATGTCTCCCTCGGTCATGTCTCCCTGGCGGTCATGTCTCCCTCCCTCCCTCCCTCCCTCCGCTCCGCGCATGCTCAGAATGGCCGAGGGAGGCATGGACACACGCTTGGTTGTCCACGGACAGACACCAAGCCTTTTATTAGAGAGGATATTTGGCCATGATATGAATAACATCAGAATTAGGATTAGTGAGCAAATAGTTTAAATAGAAATCCTCTCCACAACCCGGAAAATTGATCAAAAGTGGGGCAATTTGTTGGCGTCTTATGTCTCTGTAATATTCACAATGCAGTACAACGTGAGCAGTTGTTTCAACGTTACCAGATCCACATAATCTTGACGCATATGGTATACCCTGGAATCTCCCATGGAGCACAGCTGTTGGGAGAGCATTTACACGGGCAAGTGTTAGAGCTCGTCTAAACTTTAGAATTAGGATGCTACTTAAATATGTAGCAGGCTTGAGCTCAATGCACTGACTACCTATGTAAATGTTACTCGGTAACTTTGCATGTTCCATCTGCAACTCCACATCATGGATACGTTGCACAATTTTTCTTCTGGCCTGATCGAAACCTAATCTGATAAAATCATCTTGAGAAAATCCGTATAATAGTAATTTTTCTGTAATTGCCAATTTCCATTTGGATTTAAAAGAGTCTTCCAAAATTAAATGTACTAAGCCGACTTTTTTGAATACCAATTTTAACCAGTAAAGTATGATAGATCTCCAATAGCTTGATTCAAATCTAACCAGACCCACCTCCCTTCTAATAACAGTATTTGGGACGCAACACGGCAGCTGTAATACAGTTCTTATAAACTTAGTTTGAAGTGTTTCTAATGGAGCAAAATTACTAAATGGGCCCAATTGTGCACCATACAACACAGTCCTTTATCATGTCTAGAAATCTGGCCTCTCTGTCAATACCCGCACGTGAATTTGCCCAGTCTATATAAGGGTAGTTAAAACACCTATTATTACGCTCTGTGTTTCTTTGACATGTCACTCTCACTATTTTGATCTAGAAGACGATAGCACATCCCTAGTAACACATTTCCTTTCAGTCCTTGTATTGTCACCTATAAGGATTCTGTGGAGGACTTTTGATTCCTGTTTCATGATTGCAGTGGAGGGTGCTCTGCTTAATAAGGTTTTCAGTCAGACCTATTTGGAGTTCACCATAACTGTTCTAATTTTAACTTGGTACTATTGTGTTATAATCTGTCCGTTTTATTATGCTGAGTCTCTTTTCTTATATGTAAGCATGTAAGTATGTATGTTTTAGCTATGCACTGGTCCATGACCGTAATAAAGGACTGACTGACTGGCCCAGCAAAAAAAAAAGTCGACTGCAGACTGTGGAGGACTTTGGTCCTCCTAGGCTTTAGAGCTTGTTGGATTCTATCCCTTCTTTAGTATACAGTGCTACTCCACAGCCCCTCCACTCCTCCCTGTCCTTTTTTTTTAGAGTTTGTATCCAGGAATAATACTGTCCCATTGGGCTTTTTAACTGTTTCACCTTAGGGGATGTTGCTTGCCATACCCAATACCTCTCAATTCCTGTCAGGTGTTTTCCGACAGGAAAGACCCTGTGGCCTTTCACCCAACTTTTCTTTTGCCGGTATGAGTGGCGGGTGGGAGTGTGACATCAGTGTTGGGTCAGGGCAGTGGGTCAGTGGAATGGAGCAGCAGGTAGGAGCTCGGCAGCGGGCAGAGGCATCGGGGCAGCAAGTCAGCCGCCATGTTTATTATGGGCAGCAAGTAACCTCACACTTGCTACTACACAGACTGTTAGCACTATAAATGTATTTCATGCCTCTTAAAACCCAACTTTGAGGATCAGTTTCAAAACAACAATCAATTGGGTCCCAGGAGGATATACAAAAGGCACCAAACTATGCACATTGTTAGACAAAGAAGAGGGCATTTTCTTGTTCTCTGGCCAGGTTGACCTGTGTGCTTGCAATTAGTTTTAGGAGAGTTAGGCTTTTTGGGCCTGAGATGACAGTGTGCTATGTCCAAGCATCTTTCCAAGATGTCATGAGGTACTTTTTCAGATTGAAATGTCAAACGGTGGTATTTCGGGTGACACATCAGGACACTTCCCCAATTTATTCTATATTTTACTTCGAGTACTTTGAGACAGAACATGCTCAAATCACAATGTTTACATGAGTTTTGATCAAAACACCTATGATATAACTTCTGTAAGTTTCTTTTACGCACGTTCAGGAATTGACCAATAGGTCAATATGTCAAAAGGGGTGACAAATTGGGTTTTAGGTTATCCATGGTGTGGATTCTTTTGACCAATCATTATTAGTAAGAGTGGGAAGCAAAGTTGTGGGGGTGACTCCGCAATCGAGCTTTAAAGGGGGGCTATTAAAAGTTTTTAGAGAGGTAGAACGGGAGGAAAAAGAGGAAGGAGTGCAAGAGATTCGAACACAGAAGTAACCACAATGTGTAACTGCAAGAAACAGGAAGAAGTATTATAAAAATACTTTTGATTTTTAACCATAGGAAAACTCTGTTAAATGTTTGTGGTGTATCGATTGAACTTAAAACTGTCTCTTGCTTATATCAATTGAATACTGTTAGGATTTTAGGAAAAAATAAATACTGTCAATTTTTAATTCCCTGTCTGTGAGCTTTCATGAATCTTGGGGAAGCAAAACAAGGCATAAGCAAGAACCTAGCCCTCTGAGAACTTCTGAGTTTTTTCCATTCCCCATATGTGAGGGGAGAACTCCGAAGTATCTCATTTTTCTTACAACATGGACTACGAAATACTTTAAATAGCACTTCACTCCAAAAGAAATATCACAAACCCTTTAAACCCCTGCTCAAAAGAGAAAACCTTTAAACCACTCTAAGGCATTTTCCAATGGATCTTCACCAGATTTGCAGGGGAGGTGTCCCTTGTCACCTAGTGAATGCGTGCTGATGGCCAGGCAGATTGGTTTTGGTTTTAGAAGCAATAGAATGTTCAGAGCTTATAATAGTGGAACACTGAAAACACTCTCCAGCTTAACAATGCTTGTGCTGTTGTGCCAGTATAATTATTTTTCCTGCTTTATTTTGTTCTATAATATGGGTACACTCTGTGTCCTACCACTTTAGCAAATAAAGCAGCTTGAACAGTTTTGCTGACTGTTTGAGGGGTTTTGACCTTAAAATCTATTAACAATCTTTAGATGTTAATGTCTTTACAAGCAATTATTTTGCAAATGGCCCTGCTTCTTCAATCTCTTTTGCAACTAGTTTTACCTTCACAAGTCACCAGTTCATGCTCGTAGTTCCCTAACCTCTGAAAAAGCATAAAGTGTCTGGAATCTGTCCACCCTGGCATAAAATCTTGTGAAGTGAATTCCAGTCATTCATAAGTCATAGAAAAGACATATGAAAACCCTGAAAGCTGAAAAAGGAATTGTACTCCTACACTTCTGAGATGGCTCCTAAATTCAAAGAAAAATCCCAAGGCCTGTTTGATACCAGACATGCCAAAGTAGTATCAAGACCTTAACATTAAGTGAACACTTTTCCACTCTACCTAGAGCTGCACACATTTTTTCCCTTAGAAACCTTGCAATGTTTGTACCATCATTGGGCAAAAAAGCAAAATATACAATCTAGTGGAACAATAAATGCATTTGGAAAGAGCTTGTACAAACAGAACTCCTCTGGATTTCAGGTCATTTTTTTCACTCAGCACTTCCACTAAGCCAGAAGCAGCTCAGCTGTGAGTAGGCAGGCATTTCTATTAACAGAAGAAAATGTTTGCATGCAGCCATTTTATTGTAAATTTGATATAACAATAGACATTGAACAATAATTCAAAATAGCATGAGTTTTAGGTTAATGTTTTGGCAGGTTCTTTTTTTAGATTTGCTTTTGTAAAAACAATATGGAGATGCACACCAGCAAGATATGCTAAAAGTAATTGGTTTGTATATTATTTTAGAAAAGGTGCAAAATGTAAATTAGAAGTGAATCATTTTAGTAACGTGTCACGATATAGCTTTTGGATTATTCAACTTTCCTTTTTTTAAACCTTTTGATGTACAGAAAACCTAGGGGAAAATGTGTTTGAGTGATCCACTTAACAGCATCCTTATTGAAATACTATTGAATAAATGAATATTTAAAAGCTACAATATTTGCAGTTTTGGGCTCCTGCTGTGTGAACTGTCTGAAGAATTAGGTTTTTAAAAAGAACAAAAACACTGCTTGTTTGGGTTCCCCAAGGTATATGTATATATTTTTTGAAGATTTTCTTTCACTGTCCAATAACTTCCTGAAAAAACATATAAGTTGCAGTCATTAGCCGGACTTCATTGTAAGGTGAAAATGAGAGTCCTCAGACAGTTTATACAGGAGAATGGAACGTTAGAAGGGATAGAATAAATTCAGTCTTCTGGATCAGTTCAGCAAAAGCTCAATGTACAAGTCTGCAGGACCAGCTTGAGTGTATAGTGAAATCCCCATGAACCCTCAAAACCTTGTGTGGGAAGATTGTCATTAAAACTAAGATGACCTCCAAAGGAGCTGTGCAATCCCTGTACTTTAGTCTCCACATTAATAAGTGCTCCTCTGCAGTTGAGATGACTCCAAAGCTTTCTAGCCTTGAAGATGATGGCCATGACTGGCAGAGGAGTCCCTTAGTTGATCCAAAAGAACAAGGGTTAAGGAAACTCTCTGTCCAAGCTAAACAAAGCCCCAGTCAGATTTTTTTATACCCTTTATCAATCTGCTTCAAGTTCTATTATCTCAGTGGCCTTTCTTCTATCATGTCCACAGTCAAGTTGCTGGGGGGAGGCTTAACAGGGATGTGAAGGGGAGGCTGGTTATGTCAGAAAGCTTCCTGATAATTTGGGATTGCTCTGTGGGTTTCATGCCACCCTTTTCCCAACAGCGGGGACCCTTCCCGCTTTTGTGCTCATCAAGGGACTACAGAGTTCTCTCATCTGCAGGGCAGTCTAAATTGAAACAGAAACTTGCATTTTTATGTCAGCAGTCAATTACAGCCAACCAACCCTTCGGAAATTTACATTTCCAGCTGAATTCTGCCTGACGTTGAATTTTTCATAGCAATCTCTAACCACATTTATTATAGTTATTTATCATATTTATATACCGCCTGATATATATATATAACTCTAGGCAGTGTACATAATTCCAGTTACAATATACAAACAAAACAAAACACTTTCACAGAGTAGAATAATTCAAAATTAGTGTAAATTAAAAGCCTGAGAAAACAGGTGTGTGTGTGTTTTCAGACAGGTAACACTCATAACCCATGCTCAGTTTAAGATAGAAATTACATTACTATTTCATGACTATTGGATCATGTTGGAATTCAGACATTCACAACAACAGTTAATTTCTGTGTGCACGTTTAATTTCTTTTGATATTTGTCTTAAGTAATTAATGCGACACAATGGGTAACTCCATGAAAACAAACTAGTTTGCAGCACTGGTGCAAGGTTAAAGTGATCATTGTTTGAAGAAAACAAGTCAGTAGCACAGAAATAGAAACTCGTACAATTTACATGTCTTAAATGCCCTTCAGCGAGTTGTTAATTAGAATACTCGGCAATATTATCTGTTGCATAAATAACACTTCAGTTTGAGGCCAGAACTAGCAGCCTTTAAAAACTCACAGAAGGATCTCTCAAGGGGGTTTAGAAGCGAGTCAGAGATGTGATGAGAGAGGAAAGGTAACTTTCTTATGTCTATTCAGGATGCATTCAAGTGAAAGAATGTGCTTCTGTGAGTGGCAGCTGGACACAGACAATACGACTCTGAAGTAAGGAGAAGGTCGTATTTACATGCCAGGTTACCCTGATTTTTGCAGATGGCTGAAACATTATTTTAAAGAGAAGGCTGTAAGATTAGAGGACAGCACACTAACAGTTCTGTGTGACATGCATCCACATTCCTGAGCTAACATGCAATTATGCCAGTGGTTTTCAGGCAGTGCTCTATGGAACCCAGGGATTCCATATGAAGCAGATAAGATTCCCTGAAAGACAGTTTGGCCACCATGATGTACTTTGGAGTCATGGCTGTGATGATTCTGCATTCCAATCAGTTCATGAGGATAGGCTACAATGGAACCCAACTGGGATAACAAGTAGTGCCCTGCATTATCGGAAAAGGCTGTAGCTCAATGGAATGCAGAAGGTCCCAGATTCAAACCTAAGTACCTCTATAGAAATGATCTCAGGTATAAACAATGCAGTAATACTTATTGCAAGCAGTTTACACTGAATCCACTCCTTGGAAGAAAGTTCTAGGTATTTTAATCCTATCATGTAACTGTGCTTTGGTCATGCTTCTGGAATAGCACTACAGATTCAGAGGTTATTCCCATGATCACCCGAAATCGGGCTAGAACAGGAGGCAGAGGAAGCAGAAGCCGAGCAAAGACAGCAACCGGAAAACCTCACTTGCCCCTGCCACTTTCTTTGCCATCACATTCTTCCTCCTTCCATTCTGATTCTCCTTTTAAGGCTTCTGTGGGCTTGTTTTCAAAGCCCTGCTTCCCCTTCCCTCTCTCTTTCTCACCTCCCATTGGCTGAGGCTGGTATGATTGTGTTGCCCTCACTCACTCACTCACTCACTCTTCTCAATATGCACTGTTCCCCTACATCCTCCCCAAAACATATCCAGGGGCATATTTTCCATCCCACTGTAACCCGTCAAAGAGCATGACTTCATGTAGTCCTCTAGACTCTGCACTTCTCAAGGGCAAGAAAAAACTGGGAAGAATTGTGTGTGATGGGTGGGGGATGATATTGACATCATCCCCCTTATTCCAGGCAATGGTAAAAGGTATCCATAGATGTGCTGGCTTCCTTTGATGTTGCTCTGTGAATAGCACTTCTTGAACAATTTCAAGGCTCCTAGAAATCCCAGAAATTCCTCCCCCCCCCCCAAGAAAAGGGTAAAGTTTGAAAGCTTTTATTTGTGTGTATGTGCGTTTAAGAAAAAGCGGGGGGGTACAAATTTAAAGTGAACACAAATTACCTGATACTTGTTGAATCCTTATTCATTACTGAATAATCATAAGGTAAGATCACACTGTCACTATTACTGAATCCACTAATTTAATTTACTTGTGTTTTTTTCAGGAGTGGGGGTGGGAGTGTGACTTGCAGGTTTTACAAAGTTTTTGGTATTGAACGTCAGAAAGTTTTACCTTGTGGTTTGGGTAGGCTGTTCCACATAGTGTCTGATAGATTTTCCTTTTTAAAATGCCTGGAAATTCAGTAATCCCCAAACCTAAGAGTTAAGCTGCTTTACATTTTCACTCATGTTCAAAGAAGAACGGAAATGGTAAGTTAAGATGTTATCTTAACTTCCATGCCCTATAAGCTGTAAAGACTATGATCCACTAGACTGTATATTTTGGTTTGTTTCCCCCCCCCCCAAAAAAAAAAAAATCATAGGGGAGGGCAAAGAGACCAAACTCCCGCCACCATTTGGAGCCCTGGAAAGCTCAGATTCTCCCGAATGAAGTCGGAGAACTCTGAACTGAAAGGGGCATCCCTTGTTCGAATTGGGATCATCTCCAAACTCCTTTAAAATGGACCATATTGGGCCATTTCTGACATTCCCAACCCGACATTGCACAGGCCTAATGTTCAACATAACATCAATAACTGTATCTGTGCCTTCAAGTCGACCTCATCTCCTGGCGACCACTGAGCCCTGTGGTTGTCTTTGGTAGAATCCAGGAGGGGTTTTACCATTGCCATCTCCCGCTCAGTCTGAGATGATGCCTTTCAGCATCTTCCTATATCGCTGCTGCCCGATATAGCACCAGTGGGGATTCGAACCAGCAACCTTCTGCTTGTTAGTCAACCATTTCCCCACTGTACACAGACTGTACATGCACTGAGCATAATATGTGCACCTGCAATCTTTTGTTGCAGGTGCTTTAGATTAACACTAATTCAGTTCTTTTTGTGTGATGTTAATATTCATGGTACTAATGCTTTTTATGGTAAAACTATAACCAAATTGACTCATTTTGAAGCAGATGACAGCGAAGCAAAATATCCATCAAGTTTCTTTCTATATTTTTTTCCAGAGGGGGGTGTTTGCATTTCCATACTCCCACTCATTATAAATTGTAGAAATGAATGAAAACAGTAAGCATTTCATTCAGCACTTAAATTGCTTAAAAGAATATTCTTTAAAGCTGTTCAGTTTATTTCCAATGACTTTACAGGTTTAACACCAGTTTTCAGGCATGGTTCAGTAGGAAGACCTTTTCTGCCATATGGCTTTGATGCAATAGTTTCAAAGGATTGTCAATGATGCACCAATCTATTCAGTGTGTCTGCATTCATATTGAAAGCTTAATGAAATGTCCACTGGCCAGGCACAAATGGCTTCGTTCTAACTGATGCTAGGCAGAACAATTTCACTACTTTAGTAATCTCACTCTTAAATTATTTAATGCTTTCTAGACAAATGCTATTCATATCCAGTAGAAAGAACAATCTTGGCTAACTTCATAGCCATTAAACCACATTATTGAGCCTAATATATTTCAGCAGCATAATAGTACAGAAAATTGTTAGCATACTGACTGAGAAGACAAAAGGCACTGCTACATTTATAATCTCAGGGTGATATTAATAAACTATATGTAGAAATACATCTTCTACTTCTACGTCCTATTGTTATGAGACTTCCTATTGTTATGCCACTGCTGCTGCATCTTCTCTGGTTCCCTATTTAGACTTCGAGAGCTGTCCTAAGACTTTTTTCCCAATGATGAGAAAATTTGCTTTTAATCATAGCATTAAGGTAGAGATAACCCAGATCTAGTGCTATTTGCACAGTATCTTGTCCTTGCACAACAAATAATGTGAAAAGGTGTCATAACCTTTTCTCTTTTAAAAAAAATGTGTGTGGGCATGCACATGTTTATATAGAGGCATCCCATATATTTGAGTGCCAAGAGGGCATGCATAAACCTAGAATTTGCTTTTTAAAGAGTACACAATGTTTGGAGTGTTGCAGGGAAGGAATTAGCTTGATAGTTTTCATTAGACCTTTCTTTTTTCACCAGATTTTAAGGCTGCTGGACCACCTCCTACAGCAGGGAACACAAAGCCTCTAAATAAAACTTAATTTAAAAATATATAACATAAAATGGCATGAGAAGAATGTTTGCCACTTGCCATCCATGACCCATGCTCTTGTTATATAGGAAGCTGCCTTGTATTGGCTTTATTCGCATGTAATGTGGAACTGTGGGTCCAGTGGACCCACATTTCCATGCCCCCTCCCCCTGCCTGGATTCAGATGTTCAGGAGAGCTGTCTCTGCTGTCAGCCAGAATGCAGAGAAGCGGGGTTGCTGGCTGTGCAGGCCTCCTTCTTTACTGAAGGAGAGCTCACCCAGACAATCGTGCTTCCCCAGTTCAGGGGAAGCAGCCTGCGGTTCCAAATTTGGACGTCTTGTAGGCTGCCTGGAACCTTGGGTTGCAGTTATGTAACTCACTACAATCCAAGGCTTCAGATTGGAGTTCCAATACTGAACCCTCAGTTTCACCGCCACGCCAGACTGCAGTTCCCCACATTCGGATGTAATGTCAGTGGAACCACAAGCCCATTATTTATTTATTTATTAGAAACATTTAATATACCGCCCACTCCGAAGACTCTGGGTGGTGTACAAAAACCTACAAAGCAAGACAGCATTAAAATTACATTCTAAATTAAAAACTAAAACCAAATAGGTAAACTACAGTGTAAAAGCCTGGCGAAAAAGAAAAGTCAACAGAGATTTAAAAATCAATGAGGAAGGAGCTAAATGAATCTGAAGGGGAATTCAACCACTATTCAACTGTGGTTCCGTGTTACATGTGAATGCAGCCATTGGGTCAGAGCTTTGATCCATTAGCTCAATCTACTCAGTCAGTGGCTCTACAGGGTTACAGGAAGGAGTTTTCCCTAGTCTTCCTTGGAGATACCACAGATTAAATCTAGTACTTTCTGGATGTAAAGATACCCTGCCACTGAGCTATGGCCCCATTGCCATCCAATACTCTCTACCTGGGGCTGCCCTTGAAGACTGTTTGGAAGCTGCAGTTGGTGCAACATTCAGCTTCAAAGATGCTGAGTCAGATGACTTATTATACCAGCTGCACTGGCTGCCCTTTTGGTTCTGGATTCAATTCAAGGTGCTGGCTCTGGTCTTTAAAGCCTGTTACCATCAAAAACGCCCTAGCAGATTGAAGAGAATGAGCAGGTTCATAAGAAAACAGGCAGACTAAAGAGACCTGGCCTAGATCGTATTGGACTTTGGCCTATAACATTAAATATGATTTAGGCCAGACTACATTAGACTGCCTCTCAGTGAACTTGCTCCTGTTCTTCAGTCTTTGGTGGAAAGTGATCCCTAACCAGCACTAGATAAAAAGTCTTTTCAGTGGTAATGCAATGCAAAATAATTTTACCCCATGTCAGGCATCCTTTCTTATGGCTTTTTAAGTGGCTTCTGATAATATATCTGCTCTTAGGGTGCTGCTTTTCTGTACTGCCTTGATCCTTGTTTTAATTTGTTACTATAAGTCACTTTGTGCTTATTTTTGTGGGAAAGGCAGGGTATAATTTTTTTAATAAATGCATTTTCAACTGCAACAGAGGCACTACCTTGGGGTAGGAGAGACTATTATATTTTGCCAGTAACAAAAACCTTGTAATTTGAGTGTCTAGAAAACAGTTGTTTCACACAAAAAATGTGTCAGATGAGGGGATGACATGGGAATTCCCTGCAACAGTAACAGCTGTGTTTTCCTTGAAATGGTTCTACTATATCTAACCAGTGGTTTTCTGTGTAACTGTTGCAGCCAGATCAGAGTTGCAGAAACATCCTTATGCACACCCAGAGCTCCTAATTAGCAGGAGCCTCTTCCACTTATTGTAATAATGGTGTTCAGATGTTGAGCTGATTTTACAGTTAATGTGGAAGCCCTTGGAGGAAGTCACCAGAGCAGATTTTTGCAAGTAAGCTCGTCAGCTTGCTTATCATAAGGTTCACTTTCTGGGATAAAAGAGGTGCTGGTACTTCAGTGTCTTCATTTTCTTGTTCATGCAAACTGTAAAATTCTAGTAAGCATTTGAGGATTTTTGAAGATTGTATAATCATCCCACATTTATATATATAATTATTCCTTTTCTATGAACCCTCTCTCATATTTTGTTTCCTTTTAGTCTCAAAATATCAAGGATCATTAGATTATTTTAGTAGGTTTAGTTCTGGTTCATCGTTGAAATCTAAGTTTATGTCAGGCCTAAATATTACTCTTATAAGTGAAGAGGAAGTAGTTGCACACTGACTTAGTTGTTCAAAACATGGAAGGAAAAATAGTTCAGGCAAAATATGTAAAAGCACATCTATCTTTTTGACAGACAAATAACATTCCCAGTTAGATCTCTAACTTCTATATTCTATTCTAATATAATTCTATTATGCCTGTGTCCTCCACAAGACTGTCTCATAATTGTACTCGGAAATACTACTGAGATGTTAACAATAGGAGGCAGTAGCCAAGAAAAACTAAAGGAAGATATGGGAGCGTATATTTGTTGTAACATTAAAACCACTATAATTATGGATCATTTCCCCAACTTCTTCGGTAACTAAGTATTGTAATTGCCTCTGGTTGCAAGCATTGGATGAGGGGGTGCAAATGTCCCTGGGCCCGGAGGGTCAAGGAGCCCACAAGGGCCCCACCCCCACGCCACCCGCCACCATTTCCCATTGGTGGTGGCGGTGGCGGTAGGCAGGCAGGCTTCTCCCCCCTCCCCAGCTGGCATGCAGGCCTCCCCTAACCCAGCCAGCATGCTAGTTTCTCCTACGCATGCGTGCAGGACTCCCCATTGATCAGGGAGAGCGTTGTGTGCCATCATGTCATGCCTAAATATTACATGACACCATATTTCACGTCATGGGAGACGTCGGCCGGGGAAAAGGCGGCATGCCGAGAAGCCTGCCAGCCTCCACCACAAGTAAATAGAAGGGGAAGCGTGGCGGGGCGGGTCTGTAAAGTAGGGGCTGTGGCTTCGACACTGGGGCGTGCGGGGGCCCCCCAAAACAACTGTGTTCCTGGGCCACAGAGATTGCAAGCCACTGGTTGCAAGGAATTAGTTAAGCTTTTCTTTTAGGCATTTTCACAGTCATTGCTGTCTTTCGTAAAATGACAATTAATGGCATTACGCTTAATGACAGCATGGAAATCTATTAGATCTTTCAAGGGAACCTTCTGAAATGCATTTATAATGTTGCTTTGTGCAGTGTCAAAACATCTAAAGAACAAGTATGTCAAGAGTTCTGTTTTATGAAATCAATGAAGAGCATAAATTTAGACTGCAAACTAGCTAGATTGCCCATGAAATCAGATAGGACAGCTCCAGACTTGACAGGAGTTATTCAAATCACAACACTTGTTTAATCGTTTCTATAGGCAATAACAATGTTCAGTTTTTGATCAGAAAAGTACAGTATAAGGGCATAATCACCAGCAATGCTTTGCTGTTTTCAGAGTAAAAGTGGTGTGTGTGTGTGTGTGTGTGTGTTGTTTGTGGTTTGTGTGTGAAATTGTACACCTGAAAACCATTTTGATTGCAGGGGGGATCAAATACTGGCTTAAATTAATTTCTCGTGTAATTCAGAATTTGATGTCCACAAACTCTGGATCTCCAGTTTCAGGATTTTGAATTCCATTGCTATGGGGTACTTGGTCACTCAGAATGATATCCTGAAGCTCTTCTCATGATTGGTGAGAAGAACTTCTTTCGGGTCTGTGGGGAGAGTGCGCTTAGCCCGCTCTCCCTGCAGACAAGTAGCCGCTTGTAGCTGGGCGGCCAGATCGGCTCCCCATACGGCTGCTGGGTCCATCACAGAGCTGGTGGGGGCTGTAGGCCCCCTGGAAGTTCCAGGATGCCCTGCATGAGTGCATGGGACATCCTGGAGAGACCCCTGAGCCAGGGAGGCTGTTTGCAACCTCCCAATCGGGGGTCTATTCGTGTGTCGCCATGCGCCATTGCGACACACGAGCAACCAAATGAGGTTAACAGAGTGCTCACTTAGACGGAATTAGGAAGGCGAATGGCCTTGGGAGCACCGGGAGCGCCTGCTACAGTTATTGTAGGAATAGTCTCCCTATCTCATATATTCTGTGACCATACTACTGCTTGTTTAGATGTAGAGGCTATTCTCACGACCAGCAAAAATCGGGCTAGGAGAGCCTAGCCTGTTTTTTGCTGGTTGTGTAAACCCACTTAATTGACCCTGCTCTTGGCTGAGGTTAGTGGAGTGAGCGCTCTGCTAACCCCATCTTTGTGCTCGTGTGTTGCCGCAGCGTGGCTCCATGCCTCAGCAACTCACAAGTAGACCCCCGACCGGGATGCTAAAAAGCAGCCTCCCGGCTCAGGGGTCTCTCCAGTACACCTTGTGTGCTTGTGCAGGGCATGCTGGAGCTTCTGAAAGCGTCCCTTCCGTTCAGCCCCCAATCCCTGCAGCCCCTCCCAGACTCCGTAACGGAGTCTGGGAGCTGCTTGTCTGCTGGGAGAACGGGCTTAGCCCACTCACCTCGCAAACCCTCTGGAGGCGGGCCTCACCAATCGTGAGACCCGCCTCTTATACTGTTATCCAGATTGGAGATATCTCAGTATTATGTTTTCCTGGGGGAAAACATGCAACAGAATTTATCAGATCAGAGTTGCAAAATTGCTACTGAATTTTCACCAGTTTGGGGCTAGAATGTTGTAGTGTATCTTCCATCCTAAAATCCTGGGTGTGTGGTTACTTAATTTTGTGCAGGTCTTCTCATATATTTGAACTTCCTCTGTTGCAGCTTGAATTCCAGAACTCCAGAATCAAATCTTTACTCTCTATGATATTGTTGATTAGAACCTGCCTGAATGACCTCAAGTTTGAGAACCAGATAATGCTTCGCTTCAGATGAATTCAAGTTGCTGCCATTTTAAAAAATTTTAAGGAGTCACTGCTGCATTAGTACAGGAGGCACAATCTGCGGCAATGTGATAGATGCTGTGTTATTGCAGAATTCTCCTGTGCTGCAATATGCCTAAATAAAGATGGAAGGCTTCTTGTAGAATATCTGTTTGGTAGGGCCTGAGAAATCTTAATCATAAGTATGTGAATGTTTTTACAGACATCAAAATTGGTTCTGATAAATGCCATTCAGAAGTGTTTCCCTGTTGGGGAGAATGCATGTCCTGAATACTTCTGGATTCTATTTGGCATCCCAAATGTCCTTTCTCTTTTCTCCAAGAATGCCTTATGTAGATAATTAGTCACAATGGGGACAATTTACCATCTGCAAGGAAAACATTTTTTTTAGTCTTATTCACAAAGGAGTCAATTTAGAGTCTGTAAGGAGAAACATCTTGTTTTTTAATTCTGATCCTAGACTGAAATACTTCCATTTTTATTTTATTTTATTTATTTATTTATTTATTTTATTTTTGTATCCTTGGGTACTGCTGATTTTAGCACATTAAGCTGGGTGGGGGGCGGCGGGGGAGAGGACAGACCTATATTTGTCTATCAAGAAAGCTCTTCAGCAATGCACAGATACAGGCTATACATTGCATCAGGATGCAGTTGGCCAGAGGTTTTCCAGATAGTGAGAGCCCTTGTACATCAGGACCTCTAGAAGGACTGCTCGTTGACCTGCTGTGACTAGTTTACAAGATACATCATAGATAAAGCCAGTTGCATTTGTTCCAACTTGGACTCCACATTGACTATAGAACCCAAGGATATACATTTTGGCAGCTTTCTGTTATGGGCTCTTTTCCGTTTCTGCATCCACGGGATATAGATAGAATCCTTGGAAGCATGAGGTCTATTCATGAGTTCAGCACTTGCCCACCACTGTTAAACCTGCCTAAGAGTGGGCAGAGAATTAATGCTTTCCTGAGGGAGGGAGTTGTACCAGATAGCTTAAAAGCAGTGATGCCTGTACCTTTTGGTTAATCCTCCGCTGAACAAAAAATGGACTTCGGGTTACATTCAATTCTGACAAAGACAGAAAACAACCTGGGTAAGTTGCATTGAGCATACACCAGCAGAGTATATTCTTTCATAAGTATTTGTCTTTGGCAAAAACATTGGTCAGTAATACTAGTTATGTTAACCATATCAACTGTTGCATAATAATGCTGGGTTCTAACTGACCCCACCACTTTCAAACATAAAATACATTTTAAAATTAACAGGCTCAGAGAAATTTAACAGTGTAACAATTATGAACAAATATGATTAAAATGTAACAATACTTACAAATTTAGCTAAATGTGCATTCATACCACACATTCTTTAGTCACTCCACACACAGTGAGGCGCTTCACACGATTACTGTGAAGTGCCTATGAGGTCTGCGGGGAGAGAGGGCTTAGCCCTCTCCTCCCTCAGATTATCATGTCCAGAGCCCTAGGCGGCTGGATCAGCTGCCCACACATCTACCAGCTCCATCACGGAGCCAGTGGGGATTGGGGGGCCACCTGGCCCCCAGAAGTCCAAGGATGCCCCATGCGAGTGCACAGGGCATTCTGGGGAGACGCCTGAGCCCAAGAGGCTGCAAGCAGCCTCCCAGTCAGGAGTCTACCTGTGTGTCGCCGTGCATTGCAGCGGCGCACAAGCAATAAAATGAGGTTAACTGAGTTCTCGCTCCGTTAACCTCATTTAAGGGGAGGGTGAATTAGGCAGGCTAGCTGCCTGGGAACCACTGGGCTCGCCTGCAAGCCCAGTGGCTCCCATGATTGGTAGAAAGTGGGCTAGGTTTCCTTAGCCCACTTTCTACCAATCGTGGGAATAGCTTCAGTAACTAAATGTTAGAAAATCAAATAGTGACGTTTACCTCCCAATAGATTCTAATCAATGGTTCTCTTTATCTGTCTTTGTATTCCTTTGGGCTGCCTTTAAGGGTTATTGATAGCTTAATAAGACTGCAGACAATCTTTTCATCTGCCCTAACAAAGCTTCGTCAATACACTTTGCGTAGCTCATAACTATTTCTGCAAATGTTTAGGAAGAGTGTTAACTAAGAATGGCCAGTAACTGTGGGTACTTGTTGAAATACATGGGCCTTGCTGAAAAGATTTCACAAATAGCCAACTAGCCAGCAAAAAAAATAATAGACAGTTACTATAACCCCATATATTTGACTGATAAGTATTGCTCAACATGAGTACTACAAAGAGTTTATATGCTTTGCCGTGTGTGTGTGTGTGTGTGTGTGTGTGTGTGTGATTGGCCCCCATAGCCTTTGTAGTGATCTTTTGCACACACACACACAAAATAATTTAAGATAATAGATAGAATGTTGTAATTCATTCTATATGCTCCTTTCTCACAATGAATATGTGTTGGCGGGGGCAGGTTCTGGTCTATGCACCTAAGAACATAAGAACAGCCCTTTGAGATCAAGCCCAAGGCCTATCTTGTCCTGTTTCCTGAAGTGGCCCACCAGATACCTCTGAGAAGGCCACAGGTAGGAGGTGGGGATATGCTGAGGCTATTCTCATGAGAAGCCTAACCCAGGGCAGCTGAGCTTGGGTTAGGCTGCTTGTGTGGAGCACCGAGATAGAGACAGATCCCAGCGCGGCCACCTCACCTAACCCAGCTTTTTACCCCAGCCTTAAGTCAGGGTTAAGGTTGCAAGTGCAGTGTCATGTGTGTGCTCAGGCTGCAGGCACACACAAAATACTGGGCAGCTAGAGGACCCAGCTGAGAGAGGATTGCTCAATGCACTGCACTCCTGGTGAGGTGCATTGATGGATGCCAGAGGACTTCCTCCGGTTCCTTGCTCTGCCATTCGCTGCTGCATGGCTCATGTGCCACACAAGTGGCAGAGCCTGTAAACAAGAATTGATCGTGTGCACAGAGGGCAGGCAGGAGCCTGCCTTCCTACCAGTCCTCCGCTCCACCAGCATTTTCAGTCATGCGAACGACCTTGTTCTCTCTCCTACTGTTATTCCTCTGCTCCTGGTGTTTAGAGGCATACTGCCTCTAAGGCAGGAGGTGGCCTATAGCCATCAGACAAATAGCCATTGATAGACCATGAATTTTTCTAAGCCCCATTTTGTCTGTTTTAACATCATTTGGGGTAGGGGATTCATGAGATTTTAGTTAGCACTCTAGGTACATAGTACAATCATTTCCTCCTTTTTTTGTTGTACCCCCCTCCCTTTTGTAAGACAAGTAGTGGATTAAGATTTGGAAGGAGGAACACTCAATTCAGTCCACTGTACTACTTTCCAACATGAGGCTGACATCCAGGGTAGTGTTGTATTAGCATAAAGCTGTTGTGCTAGCATGAGGATATAGTGCAATGGCATTGTACAAAGGAGCATCTGTTCCAGACTAGTGCTAGTGCTAGTAGAGGTTATTGTCAGGTTGTGCGATATTGCACGAGCTTGTATGTGTCCCAGAGATGTTCTTCCACTAGTAGTAAGACTATCACAACTTCACACAGCTTCACAATCTTAAGTGCACACACCTTCTAGTATACACACACATTAACAGATTCCTTGAGATTATGGGCCAGGCACCTTTTGCTTGGTTTCGGATTTTCAAAACATTAAGAAGAAAAAAGGGAAATATATACTGCAATTTTGACTATGCCAAAATGAAGCTTTGTCTATAGATAGGTTTTGTTCTATACATACATGTTAATGAAATTTTAGTACTATAGCTGCATTTCATTTTAGATTGAGGTATGCAATGGTTAATGTATTTCAGGTTTTATACAAAGTATTTGCCTGATACTGTATAAATGCAAAGTTGGCATTTAGTGTTTTATTCTCATGGAGGACAGGTCTATCAGTGACTATTAGTCTGGTGGCTGTGGGCCACCTCCAGCCTCAGAGGAAGGATGCCTCTCAAAACCAGTCGTAGGGGGGCAACAGCAGGAGAGAGGGCATGTACATAACTCTTGCCTGTGGGCTCCCCAGAGGCATCTGGTGGGCCACTGTGTGAAATGGGATGCTGGACTAGATGGGCCTTGGGCCTGATCCAGCAGGGCTGTTCTTATGTTCTTATTCTGACCTTTCTTTTCTACTCACACATCTTTTGAGACAAACCTGTAAACCAAAAGTTTCTTCTCTCATGTGTGGATATAAAATTTCTATATTAACAATGTAGTTAGAGAGGGAGAACAGATAGAATACAATAGAAGTAATATTTTATTAACAAAATGAGCTCATTTAATTTTCAAAATACAGATCTGATGTATATTTATGGCTTAATAAAGAATAAGAATGGCTTAAATAAAATGTTTGTTTCCAAAATTCATCTCGGGCTGAGTATTGAGCAATACATCAGTGAAGACATAAAAAATATTTTGTCTCTTATGTGCTTGGCTTTTAATGACAACAGTAATGCAGATTTCTAACCATAGCACTGCAATAATATTATGTGAAATAACTGTTAGTTCTGTTGCAAAACAATATCTGCAACTGCCATTTTTTTATTATATAAATGTGACCTTACCTTGCCCAGTGATAAAGTCCTAAAATTGCTGCATCCATCCTAGTTGTAATTGTTTCCCTCTTTGAAAAATTGACTCTGATCTAGAAACTCACATGCATGTTAATCTACACGCTACAACATGTAGAGGCTGTTTTCACTAGCAGCGAAGATGGGGCTAAGGCAGACAAGATGGGGTTTGGCTCCAGTGAGGAGGTACGTGGTTCCCAGCAGCACCTTGGCAGCTAACCAGCCTAAGGAGCCCACCTCTTTAACAAGATTAAGGGAGTGAACCCTCCCTTAACCCTATTCAGTTCATCATCAGTCAGCGCCAGCTGCTTTCAGCCAGTGTTGCAACACTGACAGGTACTTGTCTGCCTCTGGGTCCATCCCCACAATGCACCCACAATTTGTGGGATTTCCCATTGTGGGATTTTGGGAGGGCAGGACAATGAATCCCAGCCTCAGAGCAATCAGCCAGCACAACACTTTGAGTCTCTCTAGTGTAGAAAGGCATTTGTCTAAAGCACAAGTGGTTGGCAAGGTCCTGCCTGGCAAACCCTGGATGTGTCCACTGGTGCTGCTACCCACCATCACCTGGTAAGCCTCACCACTGGACCCTGGCTTACCAGGTGGTAATGGTGGTAGCAGCAGTAGATGTCCTGAGAGGAGTGTCTGTTGCTGTCAAGGCCCAAATAGGAAGTTTTTCTGGACTCTTGATGCATCCTGAAGGATGAACCTCCATCCGTTCCCCCTTTAATGGTGCCTTTTCACCAGGAAAATGTAAAAAGGTAGTAAATGAACACCCTCTGCCAACACCCTTTTACCTGTCTGATCAGCCAGGCACCATGGGGGCAGGGGAAATAAGGGCTATCCATACCCTTCCCTTTCAGAGGATGCCCAGAGGATGGGCACCACTGGGGAGTAATTGTTCTCCCTGGAAAATGTGGCTTAGCATGAAATGGGGGACCCAGAACAGAGTGTTGCCCTACATCTGCCTGGATCCTGGTGCCACTCCTGACCTAAAGAATATATTTTTATGGGTAGTTTTGCCTATTCTAAAAATACTATCACTCAAAAGGTGATAGGAACACTATATGTGCCCAGATAATTATTGGTTACAGGATACTAATAATCAACATCTTCTAATTTCTCCCCCCCCCCCTCTTTCCAATTCTCAGTGCCTTGTGTTTGAAGATGCTCCCAATGGGGTCAAAGCATCACTGATGGCTGGGATGCAAGTGGTGATGATTCCAGATGAAAACCTGAATAAAGAACTTACAAATGAAGCAACTCTAGTCCTCCAGTCTATGAACGATTTCAAGCCAGAACTCTTTGGTTTACCACCATTTCTTTGAGAACAGTTTTTTAAAAAAAATTAGCTATCCTTATTTGGGGTAAATGTGTGTCCATAATCCCTATAGTAATAATATGTTCCATTTTTGTTATTAAAGTTTACTACACAACTTGCATTCAAATTCAGGTTTGTTGGAAATTTTCCTCTTCCTTATGACACTCATGCAACAAGGATATTTCACGCAATAGTTATAAATGCAAAATAGGCTTCTCAGAGTCTGAGAAGCAGCCCTTTGTACCTCCAGGCATATACTCCCCCAAATTCAGAACCACTTCAGAAGGGGGTCTCTAGAGTAATTCAAGGAAGTGCTGCCAGAGGGAAAACAGGAGCTCTAGTCACATGTTACCATATTTTATGGACTATAAGATATACTTTTTTCCTCGAAAAATATCCGCCCACATTCAGGTGCGCCTTATACTCGTAACTGCATCTTATATTCGTAAGCCTGCCCAACAGGTTCAAGGGGGGGGCTATCCCCCGGCAAAGCTGTACCGATGCTAAAGGAGGGGTTTGGGGGCGACCCTCTATTAACCCCGTGCCGCCTGGGGACTGCCGCTCCAGCTCACCCTCCGCCGCTTGGGCCGTGGACTCCTCCTCCTCCCCCGACGAGCCGGTGGCCTCCAAGGATCGTGCAAGTTTTACATCACCACCAGCAACACCATCGTTATCAGCTCTCCCTCCTGTTTTACTTTCTGCAAACATGTTCAGCTGCCTACCGGTAATTATATCAAGATGGTTCGCTGCCCGTGGCAATGACCTTGAGTGGCAATGACCTTGAGTGGCAATGACCTTGAACAAGGGACTGGAGGAACTGCGCATTGGATCCTTATCACAATTGCTCAGGCAACAATAGCTATGTCGCTGCCCCATCCCCCCTTTTTGCCTGGTAGCTCTTCTGATGCAGAGAGGAAGGCTTCAAGGAGCAGAGTGTTCATGCTTCAATGCATGTCATTTCATCCTTTGGATTTTTGTCTGTCTTGGGTTATGTGCAGGGATCAGAACTGATAATCCGATTCGACGAATGGATTCGAAGAACCCTAACTGTAATCAGTGCTCCTGTGTGTTCTACAATTCTTTCCATCGTTTCACTCCAAACCGTCTGTATTTCTTGCAATGTGTTTTTTGTAGTGTGAGTGAAGCAGCCACATGCAAAAGACTACAAAACCAGCACTGCAGTGTGCAGCCATGCATGCATGGAAATATCTGGGACTTTTAATTGACCATACCAAGAGAAGAAAGTGCAAAGAAGTAGGAGAGCCAAAGTGGTGGCCGCTCCCTCCCCTGGAAGTTCATATGACCCCTGCCTGCCCACCCCAAGTATGTGCATTCTGGTGAGGAGAAGGAAAGCTCGAAAACGAAAGAGGTTTGTTTTTTTTAATAGGGTCAGAAGCAAGGTTGGAGAGAAAACAAGGAGTGGAGTAGGAGCAATTGAAAGAGGACTTGTCTGAGGCAAGAAGAAAGGAGAATAAACTGAAGCAAGGCTGAGAGTCCTTTCCTGGAGCTAGCAGCACTTTTCGGTACAGTTTTGATAACAGTTTAATATGTCAAAACTCTGAAAAACTGGATTAAAATTAAGGTGCATCTTATAGTCCGTAGCGTCTTATAGTCCATAAAATATGGTATGTTCTATGAACATATAATCTGTATACAGTGTGCGGATTAGGAAAAATGTACATACATACAGTTATTCACACATATTGAACACACATACAGTAGTACACCATGTATCAATACCCTGCAATTGAGGGAGTTTGCATACATGTTCACTTTTAAAATGAGGTCATGTGCAAGCATTCACTCAACACATGTGCATGGGTAAAGATATCTGTACTCATGTACAATGTAATGTCTGATTGGGGCTAGGGACATCCTTAGTTGTGC
The DNA here is from genome assembly GCF_027244095.1 of Hemicordylus capensis. Taxonomy (NCBI): domain Eukaryota; kingdom Metazoa; phylum Chordata; class Lepidosauria; order Squamata; family Cordylidae; genus Hemicordylus; species Hemicordylus capensis. The sequence continues at coordinate 122,477,889 of NC_069659.1, forward strand.
ATGTAAGTTCTTTTGAATGCCAAAATGGTCTCATGCCCTTTGTGTTGCATGGTTTGCCATTCCACATTTCTGCAATGTTCTGATTTTCAATGTATTCTGTCATATAAGATCCCCATTTTAGTTTGAACAGGAGTTGGTATGGGGTAAAGTAAAATTGTGCTGTCAAGTCGGTGTCGACTCCTGGTGACCATGGAGCCATGTGGTTTTCTTTGGTAGAATACAGGAGGGGTTTACCATTGGGGTAGAAGATCCCAAACATTCTTCTGCAAAATCCTTATTTGCCTTGGGTCAAACCAGTTGAATCAGATTGTATGCCTGTGGGTAGGGCCCTGTTAATTTTTGTCTTTGTGAAATGTTATTCGTTTTAAATGTGTTAAAAGTAGGGATGTGCAAATTGATTCGGGTACAAATTGATTTGTACCCAAAGCTAGCTGATTTGGGTGATTTGGAGACAAAACAAATCACCACTGTGGTCCATTGGCTAGATTGGGGTACAAATCTAATCACACCAGATTCGATTCAAATCAATTTGAGATTTGGACCCTTCCTATTAATTCCCCCAGATTCCCAGCTTTCATTAAAAAAAAAAAAAAGCTAGGCTCTAGCCCTTGTACAAGTGGAGTTATGGAGCAAAATGTCTGGTCACTATTTTTCAAGTGTTTAGGCTCTTTGGTGTCTAATAACCTTTCCTCATAATGAATCCCTATGAGGATTCATTACAGACCAAAGAGTCTAAACACCTCAAAAATTCCTAAAATATAAACTGAGTACCCAGTGGCTTGAGGGTTGAGGGGTAGTTGGAACACGGGATGCCACTAATTCCCCATTCCCACCTGCAAAGCAGTGGGGTCAAAATGAACAGAAGAAATGAAGGTGTGTAATGAAGACACAAAAGAATCTGAAGACTTCAAAAATAACCAAAATAAACTGAGTACGTGTGTGTGTGTGTGTGTGTGTGTGTGTGTGTGTGTGTGTGTGTCGGGGGGGGGGAAATAGTTGACACATGGCAGTTTACAGTTGGCACTGTCCAATGATGGTCAAAATCAACAGAAGAAATGAAGGCATATAATGAATCCTCATAGGGATTCATTATGAGGAAAAGTTATTAGACACCAAAGAATCTAAACATTTCGATATTCCTAAAAATTAAAATGAGGACCCCACTGCCTTATGGGGGATGGGGTTTAGTTGGCACATGGCAGTTGAGAGTTGGCACTGTCCAGTGACAGTCAAAATGAACAGAATGAAGGTGTACAATGAATTCTCATAGAGGATGACTCAAAGGCGTAGTTTGTCATGATGTTATCCACCCTGATTCATGATCCAACAGGGGACTTATTAGGTGCAGCAAACTAATAGGTCATAATTAGTAAATTTTTCATTGCACACCTGCACATTTGAGGTGCAAGTGGGAACAGATTTGGACCATATTTGCTACAGTTACAGGGATACATAGGGACATTCAAACATAATAGTTTGTGTTGATGTCATTCACTCCAAGATGGCAGACACATGTGTGTTAAAGGCACAAGTGTGCACTGCCTAACCAAAGAATCTAAACATTTCAATATTCCAATTTGTGTTTTTTATTAATATTATAATACGGTAAAATTTATAGTTGTTATCACGAAAAGAGGTGCATGGGAAGTCAATTTGTAATTGTGTTTATTATGACTGTTATTGTTAAAAGTTAATAAAAATTTGAAATAAAAAGGGGGAAAAAACATTTCAAAATTCCTAAAAATTAAAATGAGGACCCCACTGCCTTACGGGGGATGGGGTTTAGTTGGCACATGGCAGTTGAGAGTTGGCACTGTCCAGTGACAGTCAAAATGAACAGAAGCAATGAAGGTGTACAATGAATCCTCATAGGGATTCATTATGAGGAAAAGCTATTATACAGCAAAGAATCCAAACAACTGAAAAATAATGACTGCATATTTTGCTCCATAACTCCACTTCTACAAGGGCTAAAGCATAGCTTTTTTTAAAAAAAATGAAAGCTGGAGATCCGTGTTAGGGTTAGGCTATGGCAACTTTGAATCTCCATTGTTTTGTATTGCGGACATGTTCAAAATCAGTAAAAACTAAAATAATTCATTAAAAATCAACCAAGTGCCACACTGCCTTGAAATATGGGTGGTAGGTGGCACCCATGGGGACCTACCCACCAACCAAATTTGGTGCCCATAAGACCTTGATAAGTGGTCCTAATTGGTCCGAATATGAATTGAATCAAAGCAAATACAAATCGAATCTGGGGTGATTTGGAGGGGGTAGATTTGGATACACAACAAATCAGAGGTGATTTGGGCACAAATTGAATTTAAAAAATCAATTTGTACACATCCCTAGTTAAAAGTAACTAATTTGTACTATGGTTATAATCTGTTCATTTAGATGACCGCTGCAGGCCTGCTCAACCATTTCTCTTGTCTAAGCATTTATTTTGCTCATTGACACTTTTCCTGTTTTTATTTTCAATCTGCTTTTGGCCTTTTGTCTCTCATTTCACTGCCAGCAGTGGAGAGAACATCACTTCCCAGCTTCAAGGAAACGTTTGCTCCTGCATATCTGCTAAATGTACAAGAGATATTTCCTTATCCCTCCCCACCCACCCAATTTACCATTCCAGGCTTAATTAGCTCCATTTCCAGGCTTAATTAGCTCATTTTTTTCTTTATTTAGGTTGAATGTATTACATGCTATTTCCTTTGCTATGTTTGTTTGAGGTTTCTCTATGAATTTCAGTTTTTGAGTACCGTATATCACAACATGTCTGGTGAATATATTTACAGTGTTGCCTAAGGAATATAGAGTTGGTGGTACTCAGCACGGACTCACATTCAAATCCTGCATCAGGAAAAGCCAAATTCTTGTTATGACTCAATTGCCATAGTTGCATGTTTTATTGTTTTATGTGACTCCATTTTTGCTAGCTATAGAAAATGAAGAGTGTAGCAGCAAAAGTCACCTCTAAATACTCCGCTCAGGACACCTCTGGCTCCAGAAAAGCACAGCTCACATTTTCTCAAGCTTATCTTCACAGACATGGGGGCTACTGAGGCGTGTGTGTCATTTTAATGAAAGCTGAAATGTTAAAAGACATCAAAATCTGTGCTGCATAATGATTACAAAGTGTAATCATTGCCTGAAAACATAATGCTTTAATGTCTCAAAGGTTTCAAATCTTTCTTTTCTCACCTCTATGATTGTACACAACTTGGTCTTGAAAGTATATTCACTTTCAGAGTGACTTGCCCAATGCTGTTGTGAGTCCCTAGCAAGAAATGTGATTTGTAGTCAAGCTAAAATCCAGTGCTACGTGGAGCTGCATTTTGGAACGTATGCACAGAAATGTTTTTTCTTTAGAGCCTGAGCCTGGAAGACTGGAAGTAAAAGAAAGCTAACACATGCACAGACTCTGGAATGTAGTTCTGTTTAACACCGAAATGAGATTTGGAGACAAGGTACGTAGCTGTTTGCCCTTTCCAGGAAAGGAGAGAGAAACTATTTCCGAAGAGGCAGTAGCCTTTTTCAAGCTAAAACAGAGAATGGGGGACTTTCCTAGTCACTTGGGGGAAAGGCAAAAAGAGATGTAACCTGAAAATTTGCCACATGTGAAGTGTATTGAGTTGAGAAAATTCCCTCTATTCTGACAAGATGTCTTTTTCAAGGGCAATAATTCTCTACTGTCTGATGTTCCAATAAAATGCTCTCTGAGTTTAAATAGAATCTCTCTCTTTTTCTTTGTCTTTGTTCTTCCTTACTACTACAGGTGAATGAGCAAGTGGCCATTTGCAGGGCTGATTTTGCATAATTCAATTTTAGTGACCTCGGCAATACCTTTTCAGTATATGAACATAACAACAGCCCTGCTGGATCAGGCCCAAGGCCTATCTAGTCCAGCATTTTTTTTCCAGTACAGTGGCGCACCAGATGCCTCAGACAAGAGGTGAAGGCATGTCCTCTCTCCAGATGTTGCTCCCCTGCTACTAGTATCGAGAGGCATAGTGCCTCTGAGGCTGGTGGCCTACAGCCACCAGACTAGTAGTCATTGATAGACCTGTTCTCCATAAATTTGTCTAAGCCCCTTGTAAAGCCCTCCCAGCTGGTGGCCGTCACCACATCCCATAGCAAAGAGTTCCATAGATTAATGAAGCACTGTGTGGAAAAAAACAACTTCTAAATTTCCCGACCTTCAGTTTAATGGGGTGACCCCCTGGTTTTAGTGTTGTGAGAGAGGGAGAAAAAAATTTTCTTGGTCCAACCCTCTACACTCCATGCATAATTTTATACACCTCGATCATGTCTCCCCTTAGTCGCCTCTTTTCCAAGGTAGAGCCCCAGATGCTATAGCCTAGCCACATAAGGAAGGTGCTCCAGTGTTCATAAGAAAGGTGCTCCATTGCACACAAATTATATAATTAAATTGTTTTTTAATTGTGTGTTGCCACATGTAGAAACTCTTACTTCTCTTTCACTGGACGTTTCTTTCACTATAGCTGGAGAGAGCTTTCATGTGTAAAACAGGTGCCTTTTGGGACCCTTTTCTGTCATAATTGCTTAAATCCAACAGGGGACTTATTAGGTGCAGCAAACTAATAGGTCATAATTAGTAAATTTTTCAAAGTATTTTATCTAACTGGGAATGAAAAAGCCAAGGTACATTTCACTTACAATCTTGTCCAAAAGGAATGCTAACAGAGCATTGCAAGTCCTCTAGAAAGACATGTTCACTTTGATAAGTATTCATGATTACAAAACAAAAGGACATTGATACATGATATGACTGATGTGTTCTAAACAGCTAATACTTGAAACCTGACTACTAATTGTAGTCAGACTTTTCCATGTAACATACACACACACACACACAGACACACACACAATACAGGTCACAAGGAATCCACTCTGAGCAGAAAAATCTCTTCTTCTAGATAACCTAGGAGAAAAGAAAGGTAGTCAACACGGTGCTATGTCTCGTTTGATTTTGAAATCAGGTGGGACTGGGAAACGAGGAAGGAAATGATTACTTGGGAATTATCTGGATAATCTGGTTTTCAAACGTTAATAAGACTATCTTTTTTTGTAGTCCCGGACCTCTTATGGTGTTATAATGCCCATTCATGTAGTTGGAAGTACATGAAAGTAAGAATAACTATGGGCAGTGCATCTTTTGTTTTTAGTGTTCCTTGCGGTAGGTTTATGAGATCACCCAGCATTCCATGTGTGTGTCCCCCATCAACTTTGCAATGCCTGGACCAATATGAAACAAATTGGGTGCAGTTGTAGGGACACGTAGGGACACCTCAACAGCGTAGTTTGTGATTATACCATCCATCCCAATTCAAGTTGACGGACACGTAAACATTTGATGTGTAATTGGGCTAACTTGTGAAACACCTAACTGATTTGAATCAAATTTGCTACAGGTGTAGGGACACATAGGATGACTCAAAGGCGTAGTTTATCATGATGTTATCCACCCTGATTCATGATCCAACAGGGGACTTATTAGGTGCAGCAAACTAATAGGTCATAATTAGTAAATTTTTCATTGCACACCTGCATATTTGAGGTGCAAGTGGGAACCGATTTGGACCAAATTTGCTACAGTTACAGGGATCTATAGGGACATTCAAACATAATAGTTTGTGTTGATGTCATTCACTCCAGTTCAAGATGGCAGACACATGTATGTTTAAGGCACAAGTGTGAACTGCCTAACCAATTTGGACCAAATTTAGTCCAGTTGTAGGGATCGTGAAAGGAAGGTAGGCAGATTAGTTCTTGCAAGAACAACTTGCTGAATTACCCCTTTGTCTAAAAATGGGCTCCTATCCGTTTGCCTTTGAACAAAAAGTCCCCACATCCCTTGTGCTCTCTACTGCAGGGCTTCAGCCTTGTGACTTATCACCTCTTCTCTACATAGCATCAGGACAGGATTACAGTAAATCCGAGGCATCAAATAATGTAATTGCTCTTAAGGTACTGTGTTTTAGACCCTAAGATATGTTGAATAAACACTAGGTTAATATTCTTGATGTATGTCTCTTTCTTACAGTATTCTAAAGCACATTAGCATTGTGCACATTACCGCATTGATTACACCAGTGCAGAAAAGGAATCCTGAAAAATTTGTACGGTTTTTTCAGCGTTGTATTTCGAAATATCAAATATGTAAGAAAAAAAAAATCAGGCTGAAAATTGTGGCATACCATTCAGATGACTGCACATACACAAAGACCAGAAATAATAAACAGAAGAATGACTGATTGCTAACACATTGATACCATTCTGTAAAAAAGGGCAGGTTATTTGGAATCTGAAAATCCAGGAAGAAATTCAGAAGGGCAATATTTTGTAAATATGCCTAAGAGAGTGCATTTTCCCTTCCCACAATTCTGCCTGATAAAGACAAATCTGTACAGTAACTAAGCAAAAGAATGCTGCATGCAAAGAGTGAAAGTAGACATATATTCTGTGGTGAAAGTGGTTTGTACATGTATTCTCTGCTCTGAAAACCAATGTCTAGGAGATTGTTCCTGTATATACAAACTTATTACACCACACAGTGTGTGCGTGTACCCCCTCCTATGACACATCTGGTGTTTCCTAAGTAACTATCCTTTCCTTACCTGTCTTCTTAAACCTTATCTTTACTTTCAAATGTTGAGCCTGGAGGAAGTAGCTGGTTTTGTTAAGGTGGCCAAGACGGCATCAGGTGAGCAGCTCTCTTGAAGCTCTCCCAGGATCTTAAAAGATTTTTTATAGTTGTGATGGAGTTTTAGAGATTGTAACAGGAATTTTAAGCTGGAAACAGCAGCACAGAGGTGAATTGTGTATGTTTTTACCCCTCTTCCACTTTCTTCTTCACAACAAACTAGTAATTTGGATAGAGACAGGACAACTGCTTATAACTCTCCTGATAATGGGAAAAAATGAAGATGTAAAGCCAGCCCCAGGTGCGAGGAAGAGCATTCTGTAAGCAAGGCTCCGAAGCAATGGTGGATTGACGACCTTCCAAATCTGAGCAACTCTGTGAGTAGTTTAGACTCTCTGGCAACAGAGAACCATTATGCCTTGTAGACACTGAATCCACTCCCAAGGAGCGAGATGGCTCAGCCGGAGTTGAGCAGCGTCTTAAGGAGACTGAAGGGAAACAACACCCATACACAAACAGCTGCAGAGAAATTGAGCTCTGAATTTACTTCTGATTTCCTAACTGATTTTATATAATAAAACTGCCTCCTCACTTCAGAAACTATAATTTCAATCTTTGGGAAACTTGAAAATGTGGGGAGGAAGATAGACAATCTTAGAGATGACTTCTCAAAGTTCATGCAGAGGTTATCGGGCCCAGGGAACCAACCAGCCCTGGGCCTTAATTGTCTGTCTGAATTGGATGTTGCCTCTTCTGAGCACCCCCTACAACCAGTGAAATTAACTGAACTAAAAGGTCTGAGAAGCTATGGAGTGGGGGTAAATGTCACACGAGTCCTCCAGACCACAGAGATAGTCCTGCAAATAGCATTGAACAAGATCAATAAATCAAGATGGGGATCCAGGAGGATATCTCATTCTCACTGTCCCAAATCCTGAGATGTGATCAAATGGGGTTCACTGGATGCCGTCCTCCCCATATATGAAAAGATTTTTGCTTCCATTTGAATGCCCAGTGATGCCTCTTATGCTTCAAAGAATGAAACGCTAAGTACGCTAGAAATCTTTTTGAACCATTTATAACAAGATTCTTCTGTGCAAACACTGCTAAAGAGAAACCCTTGCTCTGAAGCTGTGAGCAATAATCAGAGTGGTAAAAGACTAGGCAATAGGATCACCTTGGAAACATCCTTGGCTCCAACTAGTTCAAGAGTTGTTAAAAATCAGAATTCCTTAGATAAACATGAGAACCAGATGCAGTCATCCACCCCAACTTTTAAAGTTAACTCTTCAGATGCAGACTTCCAGACCCGAGCTGATCTAGATGCCAAATTGCTGGAATAAAATGTGCTTTTGAGGAAGTGAAAGAGCAAACAGCAACTCTCTGATCACTCCTCTATGCCCAGCTGACTTGTGTGATAAAAAGTGACCAGGAGAGTGAAATGGAATGTATTAATGTAACAGGAGATGCTGGGTCGAACTGTTCTCGTTTGGACTCATCTTGCCAGCCCTATTTAAATAGAGGCGCTGAGCTGAGCACCTCTGGTACTCTTTCCTCCAGAGTATACCAAGTGAAGATGAGCAGGCAGTTCATCTGATACAATCAGTCACTCTATCCCAACTTTGATGAGGCATCAGGTCTTCGGGTCTCTCCAGTGCCTTAACCTGATCTCTTAGTCACAGTGGGGGAGGATTCTGCAATAAAGGAGCCTCGGAGCAACACTACAGTCCACACTGTCCTGGCTCTTCCTTTGGATGTGATATCAGCTTTCCAGGAATCCACATCCCCAGCTCTGAACACAGCAATGACGATTCTACAGTCCAGTCCCAAGATGTCCCTTTCATCAGGATCCCAAATAACAGAGCAGTCTCCCCTGGATGTGTGCCCAATGGGTCTGACAATGCCCCAAGTTCTACCAATCTGGTTCAGTTACCAAATCCATCTGAAGAGCAGGCTTTTGTCCCAGCCACTGCTGAATTACCCAAGTGACAATTATCAGCTCAGTGTGGTCTTCCCCTTTGCACATGGAATTAAGCTGGTTGGGCGTGTAAATCTAGAGATCTCTTTTGTAAAATACCTGTCTAAATTTGATATTCTTTTCCTGCAGGAGACTTGGGTCATGGATAAGACTGAGGTGGATGGTTTTTATGTACAGCATGTCAGTGCCTTCCCCCAGTAGACCCAAAGGAGGATTGTCCCTATTACTTGCAACAGGACTTCATGTGAAGATTACCCCCATACCCTTTCATGACTGGTGGGTGGCTGCAGTTTTACTGCAATTTAATCAAGCTCAAATTGTTCTGATTAATATATACTTAACCCCTCTTCATAATTACTCCCTGATAGGGCAGCAATGGCAAAGTCTAGGTAAATATTTAGAAGAATGCATTGAGGCCAACCTCCCTAGCCTATATTTTAGTGGGAGGTGATTTCAACTCAAGGATGAAGCAGGGTGACACAACCCTATATACTCATTATCATGCTGTCCCACCAGAAGACATGGGGGACTTCCTCCTCCTCTCCCCATCCTCTGCAACAGGCCAAAGATGGGAAATGTAATTTTGCAGCCCTATGTTTGGGAAATGTATTTTTGCAGGCCTGTGTTGCAGGCAAGTTGACCAATCAGTTTGATGTGTATTCTAAATGGAGCAGCGAGTGGAGATGGCACAGCAGAATTTACCTTCTGGTCTGGGAACAGGATGTCAACCATGGATTACAGGATCACCGTAACCTGGTCAATTGTGTTGTTCAAATGGAGGTTGACTCTCGCCCTGATAGCAATCATCTCCCTTTGATTTTAAGGATGATTTGATTTTAAGGATGTCATTCTACAGATAAATTTAGGGACTCTCTAAAAGTTGTCAGAAATGTGGAGGCTATTGTTTCAGCAGGGAGCACATTCCAGAGTCTTGGGGCAGCAACAGAGAAGGCTCGTCCATGTTTAGCCACCAGATGAGCTGGTGGCAACTGCAGTTTCCACTGAGTCCACAGGCACTGCCATCCACCCTGGATGATCTCAATGGGCAATGGGGCACATAGTGAAGAAGATGTTCTCTTAAATACCATATTTAGAAATGTCTGTCAGAATTTAAGCCCACTGTTCATATCATCAGTATTTTACAAATATAAGTCTTTGAGGAAGGACACCATGAGCCTGGATTTGATCATTTCTCAGCAGTTGCTTATTTGAATTGCAGGACATGATCCTGTTTGAGCATTGCACAAACAGTCCAAACCAGCACTGATTTTGTTGTACAAATTGTCACCACAGTTGACTGTACTGAATAATCATTACCACAAGCATACTATGCAATGCAGTGTGCAGAACTGATGCTGAACAGAAATACCATATAAGATCAGGATTTTGCAGCATTTTACAGTACTGCTTTCAAACAGTACAACTAGTAGATTGCCAAGTCAGATGCATAAAAAACACGAAATTTCTAAGGTGGGGGCCTAGTAATAGCAACAGACTACCAACACTTGAAAAATGTGGGGAACGTTCTAGTACTGAGGTAAAGCCAAGCAAGCATAAAAGGGAAGGGCCTGGTATAAAGGAGAGGCCCAGAAGCCCCAAATGACCTGAGACCTTTTCAAACTATCCACCTGAGGAAAAAGAGGGGGGGAAGTTGGGGAAATAGGTTCCCTTTCAGAAACTTGTCTATCAACCAGCATAATAGCCAGTGAGGCTGTTCTCATGAGCAACCAAGACTGGGCTAAGCCCAGGCTTGGCTGCCTATGAGAACTGCCGGGATTGGTGCCACAGCGGCAAACCTGCCTATGGAGCTTGCCATTTATCCGAGGTTAAGGGTGTAAAGTGTGCTCTCACTCAGGCTAACTGCTTTTGCGTGAGCTCCAGCTGCTCCCAGCCAGTGCTGGCACAAGTGGGGACTCCCAGCCATCACCGGGGGGAGGGGGGTCTCCACAGTGCACTGCACACTCACATGGCGCATGGATATCCAGGGGCCAGGAAGATGCATCCTAGCCCCCGTGCTGTCAGGGGCAGCATCTGGGCGCATGATCCGCATGCCCAGCACTACAAGACAATCATCTCTAGGGCAGGTAAGCATTGCAAGGCTTTATCCCCACCCACCCGCCATCACGTTTGATCATGAGAATGGCCCCAGTCAGTCTTGGCTTGTTCACTTTCTCACATGCTGACGTTCTCTTGAGTTTCAGAAGGAGAAACTGCTCTCTCTCAGGCACATTTGCTGCCTGTTTCTGTGGCCTGCAGCTGGGTGCTTGATATAAGAAGAGGCTGTGCCATTCTATCTCAATGTACCCAGGGTGCTTTGTTAGTGCTCCCTAGCAGGCAGAGGATGGCGTGGGTGGTAGTAGCGGCAGCAACCAAGAAAGAGCAAGACTGACTGATTGAAGTAGTGCTAGATTGGTTGCAGGGTGGATTGATCTAAATCCCACCATCACATCTCTTCAGTGGCTATTGCTGGTGTCTCCATGTGTTTCTTTTAAGATAGTGAGCCCTCAAGGGACAAAAGATTATCCTCTCATTCTGTTTGCTATGTAAATAACTTTGATTTCCCCCCTGAAAAGTGGTATATAAATATTCTAAATCATAATTAATAACAATATTTTGTGAATATTTTTCAATGGCAGTAAGAGAACTAGAAGGCCAAAAAGGAGATGGAGTTGCTTATCTAAACACACACGCACTCTCACACACACTGCATTTTCATTTAAAGTTTTAAACCAACCGTCTGAGAACATCTTATGAATTTGTTACCCTTTAGGGAGGACTTTGGGTTCTTTAGACTAATTGATGATTTATGAGATGTATGAAACATACATAGTGCATTATATCTGTGACAGATTAGCTTTTTCATCACTAATGATCCTTCTGCCTGAGCTAACAGCTGATGTTTGTCACTGAATGGAGAAAGAGAGACAGAGAGAGAGACAGAGACAATGCAGTGTAGACCATAAAAGAGAAAATGAGTCAGGAGAACATTTTTTACTAGATAGTAGCAATAGCTCAGGAGTTATTGTAAATAGAAATGGTTCCATGGAAATGTCGTAAGTGCTCCAAAACTGAATCTGTGTAAGCTCTTAAAACCTTTTTACTTTAGTGTTTCTAGAGTCAAGAGTAGAAGACACAATGGAAGATCTGTGTTGTTGCTGTTTTTGTTTCATGCTTTCATTTGGTTTTGAAGAATCTGTGAATGAATATTAACAGTGAGCTTTAAAGGCTAACATGAGCCATCTCCACCTTCTTGTGCACACAGTAAATAAATCATGCATACTTGGGCACCCACTTTTTCTTCACAGCAGGAATCAGACAGCTTCTGGTTAGATTTGCCAAACAGATCACAGGCACTGTGTACAATAATGAAGATATTAAGATGTTCGTAGTAGATTTGATTTATTTTATTTTATTTAAAAGCTCTTTTCTACTACAGTGTTTTAATCAAGACTAAAAGGGTAAACATTTGATATTCCAAAATGAGTGGTAACTCCACTGAAGTGTTCTTCACCATAAGGCCCTTGGCAACCAAATCCTGGGTTACAGCTCCTGTTTCACACGAGTATATCCCTCAGGTTCTGGCAACAGTGCCCCCATCAACCCTAAGGACAGCTCCCTGACTTACTGGGCCTATGCAAAGCTTTTGGCGAAAGCGCAGGCCCCCTGGCACCATGTGAAGGTGTCCATTTCCACTGCATAGTGCTTCACTTTGCCCAGTGCCAGTGGACTAATTTAATGGGAATGAAGCCCTCTTGAGTCCCTGCACCATCTTGGAAGGCATGCACAGAGTGCTGGGGAGTGTAGCCCTTCCCAGTGCTTTCCCGACAGAGCTCTCAGCACTGAAAAAAGCACAGGACTGTGTGGAGGTCAGCCCAGTAGGAGATGGCTCTCACACTGAAGGGTATGTTGTTGTTGTTGTTTGCCAAAGTGGCCTCCACTTGAAAAACAATGAAGATCAGTGTCTAGTCTGTGTAAGCAAAGCGCATGGTTTTTCACAAACGTAAAGACAGATTTACCAGGTGTCCATTCAACCCAGTGGCAGGTTAATATCCAACCATTTTTTAAATGTTAATTAGCCTTTGCATATCCACTTCTGCATTATGATACTGAAGGCAGTAGCTGTTGTCCTGGCTGGTTAAGCAAGCATGTGTGAAGTCTCTGCGGGGACACTCCAGGAGCTGTTGCACAACTCTCCCATCTTCCTGCACATGCGGTGTTGTGTCACAGGGTGTTGCTTGTACTTGAGAAGTGCTCTGCAAGATTGGAAACGCATCACTGGAATGATTCCAATAATCTTCATTAAAGAGTGACATTGTTGCAATACAGCACTTTTTATAAGGAAATATACATGCTTGCTGAGAATGTATATTTTATGTCAGCTTAGGCTTTTCCTCTCCCGGCAAAATGAATGTATGTGGGATTGATTGATTGATTGAGTGCCATCAAGTCGATGTTGACTTTTAGTGACCACATAGATAGATTCTCTCCAGGATGATCTGTCTTCAACTTGGCCTTTAGGGTCTCTCAGTGGTGCATTCATTGCTGTCGTAATCGAGTCCATCCACCTTGCTGCTGATCGTCCTCTTCTTCTCTTGCCTTCAACTTTCCCCAGCATTATGGACTTCTCAAGGGAGCTGGGTCTTTGCATAATGTGTCCAAAGTATGATAGTTTGAGTCTGGTCATTTGTGCCTCGAGTGAAAATCCTGGATTGATTTGTTCTATGATCCATTAGTTGGTTTTCCTGGCTGTCCATGGTATCCTCAAAATGGTATCCTGTGTTATTAGGCTATGCTAAACCAAGACAAGTTTTAAAAAGAGGTGGGATTCATTACTTCTCTAATGTTTCAGTTATCAAAAATCAAAGCTCAAACACTGACAAAATGTCAAGTCACATAACTTCATCCTGAAGAAAGGATGCAACATCATGATATTGCTCCACTGCATTGTGTGGCAAGACAGGGCACTTTTCAGATCACACCCTACCACTGTCATTAACGGTCATTACGTGACCGTTAAGTGTGCTTCCGTGCTGCCTGTGTTTCAACATCGCAGTCCCTGTGCTGTCAGCAAGGTGCCATTCATATTTTCGATGCCTTCTTTCAGGTTTTAACTTTGCATTACAGTACTACAACGTTGTTAAAAAAAGAAAGCAAGCTGTATTTTCCCATTGTAGAAGGAGCTAAAAAAGACTGTTCTACCTGCTGGTGGCTTGCACAACATTCATTAACATACTGTTTTAGTGGAGGGGGGGGCGCTGTATGCTCAAAGATAGATAATAGATCTTTCAAGATGATCCTGCCAAGCCAAAGTAAACTACCACTGAACAGTGTGTAATCTGGAAGGGAAAGGAAAGGAAAGGAAAGGAAAGGCAGTGTTTTAAAATGCAAGCTGTTTTCTACTTGAAAGACTGAAGGAAGCTGGTTCTTCAGGAGAAGTAATCTCCCCTCTTTTGATACAATTTGATATGATATGATACAATACAGTACAATACAGTGTTGTGGCAAATTTTATATCTTTATTGGACAAATATTTTCATTGCTATTGTTTCAAGCAAATAATTCTCCAATAGGGCTTACATCTAATTAGTGGCTTACCTTACATGTAATCACCTCAAAACTGGTTATTGGTCTGATTCAATGCACAGCCCTAATGAACAGGCTCCTGCCAGGATCTGGTGAGCTATCCTAGGCAAGCCGCTTGCCCTAAGCTCAGCCTCTTACCTTTAGTCTAGAGAGAAAAATGTGTACTAAAGTTTTCACTTCATAGATGGGGTGACCCAGACTGCACTAAGACCATCCAGTGAGTTCATCGCAGATTTATTGCAGCTAGCTCGCACAATTCTTAGGAATTGAGGAGTATCTGTAGATAGCTGCTATCGTATTAAATAATAGGATAACAAAAATGAAAAAGATAACCAAACTCAAAAGCTAGCATTGCTGTTTGCATATAGCGAATAGAAATAGCAGTTCTATATTGCCTATTTTAAATTGCTCAAGTTGTTGCATACAAAGTGATATTATTCTCAGTATAGAAGTACACTTTCTTCAGAGCCTCATGTTCTTTCCTGACTAAAATTCAAAAAACTGAGTTACTCTTACCATATATTCATACTGTGTAGTCCAATGTGGTTGTGTCTCTATTTCTCTATCTCTATTTAAGGTAGAACCCAGACCTCCTGTAGATTCTTTTTATTTTCTGAAATAAATATGCCTTCCAAATTCATAAATCATTCCACTGGTTCTCTGCTCTATAATATACTTGGCAATGTAGAAGAACAGAGAACTATTTTCAAAAGATGGCAGCAAAAACCCTTTATGAAGTGCTGACATTTCCAGTGACTTCAGTTTATGTTGTACATAACCAAGACTTTTTATATTTGTACTACTTCTAGAGAATAAGTGAAAAATACTACAGTTGTTGCAAACCCATACTATATTCATATTCCTCATATCTGTGATTCCTTTTTGTAACATCTTATTTTTTTAGAATAGCATCATTCTTTAGTTCCTTATTTTCTACTCTAGAACATAATTGCATCAAGAATCTAACTGACTCATGTTGTCTATTAATAAATCTGCTTTTCCCCCTGTAGTTTCCTTATTTCCAAGGCCTATCTTCTTTCTGTCTCTTACCATTTTCTCATTCCCCTTCATGATGATACTGAGTAAACAAAGCATTCTTAATAATTGCTGTCCTGGGAGCCTCTCAATATTGCTACAGTACAAAAATCTCCTATCTATCTTTGAGATTACAACCCCCTCCCCCACCAAAAAATCCAACATCCAGATGAACAATTAGCTTCACACTGGCATAAGAGTTTTTTCTATCACACAGGGTACAAACAGGTTTTCAATTATGTAAGGGGCTGTCTCTCCTTCCTTCTGAAGGCACCTGTGCCTTCCTAAAATAGGTTTCTGAGGAAACCTATTTTATGTTTTTGGGACATAGGGACATAGTTTTTGAGAGTCAGAGAGAAGAATAAAAGATCAACAAAAATCACCCCACCTCACCGCTTGCATGATGGAAAATGCTCTTACACCAATGTAACTTTAGTTAGCCACTATTTCACTAGCATCTAATCAGCCACTAGTTATTTTTTACACCATATTTCCATTGGCTTAGTCCAGACTTCTCATACTTTTCGCCTGTGGTAAACTCTTGTCTTTAGGCTTGTGCTCTGATTCCACTAATTAGACTTCCATGCATGTATCTTTCCTTATTTGCATGGGGATCTATGCACATAGATGGGAGTGTTTGCATATTTCCTAAATCTGAAAAGTTCTGTGCAAGCACCAATCATACCAATTGTAGCACAAAATATCTATTTAGGGGAAAGGGTTTAAGTGGGGGAACTAAATTCAGTCACTGAATCAAATAATTAGTGTTATTGCCAATAATTTGATCTGGTCTGCTGTTCCCATCACTGGATCTCTATATTTCATCTTATATTTGGTTTAAACTATTGCACTTCACCTTTAAAATTTCTCACAGACTCTACCTATCTTTCCTAACTGGTTTTCTGTTATGTTGTGTTTGGTCATCCATCCATCCATCCAACTAACTCTTCTCCTTGTTAGTTGCAAGATTTCTTGTTCCACCAAATATCTCTGTTCTTCAAATGCTGGAATTTTCTTCCTCTCTCTCTCTCTCTCTCTCTCTCTCTCTCTCTCTCTCTCTCTCTCTCTCACACACACACACACACACACACACACACACCATCTTTTCCTGCTTTAAAGAACGTGTCACAACAGCAAAATCCTGTGGCATCCAATGGGATTTACAATAGGATTTACTCCCACAGAACTGTAGCTTTACAGCACAATCCTATCAATATTTACCTGGAAGTAAGTGCCATTATGGCACATGGTGCTTAATCCCAGGCAAGTGTGCCTAGGATTGTAGTCTGCTTTCTCTCTCCTATTCATGTCTGATTTCTTATATATAAAAGTAACCCTGGCAGAGGAGTGAGGGTGGGAATGCCCAGCTAGTCATGTCTCACACACTAGTGTGGTCTGTAGACATGCTTCCTGCTCTCACAATATTCAGTGGTCACATGCAGAGGCACATGCTGAACCTGGAGAGATTTTGTTTCTACATTCTAGAATCCTTGTTAGTTGAGCTTCTAGAACACGGAGAGAAGCTTTTACCAGGTTCAGTCTTGTCTCTGCAGACGTGCTGGAGGACAGAAAGCATGGCCATTGGTGTGGATTGCCTATCATGTTCTCATTTCATCTATCCAGGTTCAGGCTGAATGCCTATAAACAATCTGTAATTAAATAATTGTTTAATTTATCATCCTGGGTTAGTTTACCATTCAGTACCCATTTTATTTCACTGCTCTCTGTTTTCCGTTTTCTTTCATTTGATTTTTTGGATTGTAAACTGCTTTGGGAGAGTCTGGTTTATGTTTTGTAGAAGTGCATAGTACACTATTAGTATGTCTTCCTTTTTTCCACAGATGAGAATTATAGGTTAGGGATGTGCACGGAACCGCAGCAAGGAGGCGCGAAGGTGGCGGGGGTGCTGCTTTAAAAGTGGGGCAGGGTGCACTTATCCCTCCTGTCACTTCTCCCCTGCCGGTGTCTGTTTTAATCCAAGCCCATCATGGTGGCAACATACCTCCGTGCTGCCCCATTGCCCCCACTGTACGGATATGACCAGAAGTCTCCGATGCACCTGCACCCGCCGGCCATATCCGGTCATATCCAGAAAACGGGGGCAACGGGTGGTAGGGAGGTACACTGCTGCCATGATGGGCTTGGATTAAAATGGATGCCGACGGGGGGAAAGCAGTGGGAGGGGTATGTCAACTGTCCCCTGCTCTTAAAGTTAGACAGCCCCCGCTATCAAACCGGCAGGATCGCTGGTTCTTCGATCCAGTTTGGAGACCCATAAAAGGCCTCTGAACCGGTTCCATGAACGTCCCTATTATAAGTTACCCCAGTGGTCAGAGACCCCTATTGGTGGTTCTTCCAAGCTGTTATCTTTAGTGTTCTGTTCCTGTCAGTGCTTCTGACACTATGGTTACCAACCATGCAAGTGATTTGTATCCCCTTGTGAAGTGTGTAGTAACCACAGTATCAGGGGTGCCCGTTTGGGAATATGATTGAGTGTACCAATTAGGAGAACGACAGCAGAGGAGGCAGCAGCAATGTTCATCTTAATTCAAGCCAGAGTCTGAGCTATAGTCATGAGTGGAAACATTCATCAAGGCTGGCCAAAATGTGAGGATGTACACATGAAAATCATTTTGGCTTAGCATTCTACTTCTCCACCTTGAGGTTATGAATGTTTTTGTGGTCAGCAATAATCCAGGGTATATCCTTTTGTTTTAGTATTATTCCTTCCAAACAATTCCATAAAATGCAAAACAAGTTACTGTATCTGCAATATGCTTTAAGGTCATGTTGTTGCCCAGAGCAGTGTTTAAAGAGATTTCTTCCTGCGGGTCAACTTGCATATAACTTTCAAGAGCATTCTAGGACACAGTTTCTCCAGGGTAAATATCTTTATGGTTTGTGTCTGCATTATAGTGCTGCTTATAGCAAATCTTTGGCAACTTAATTCTCTGGTGGTCATCATTCAGTCAATGATGGAGGAAAAACAGTGGGTGACATTCACATGCTGGAGTTCAGGGTTTTTTAATTGTAGCTTTTGTGAGAGTTGCAGCACAATAAAATTAAGGTACACTCTTGTATACTGTCCAGATTGGACGTAGGCATGATGCTGTACAGACAGCTGCCACCAAAATGGCATTTGTTTATCCTCTTTCCCATCCCTCCATTATGTCTAGCACAGCTTACCCATGTTCAGATGTCACAACACTGTGTGTTAGCCTACTGCCTGCCAGAACCCAATGATGTGAAAGGGGCCAGGGAAATGCACGATGTAGTGATATTCAGTCACAGATGAGCTATACTAGACAATTCAGAGGGGGAAACTAGACACACAGCTGCTGGTTTTGGCAGCAGCTGCATGTATATGTCATGTCTAGTTCCAGCCTCAAAATCCAAGCAAATTGTGACTCAAATATGAAATGTTGTCTTAGTTTGCCTATCTTTTGTTTTATTTCATTTTAAGAAATGAAACTGAAGAAATCTCACAATAATTTCCATAGAGCTTTCCCAGACAGCAGGATTTACCATGGGTTTACTGCGAGTTCAAAGTTGCCCAATAAAACACACGCAAAAAGTGGATTTTTTAAACCCCAGATATAATTCGGGCTATACTCTAACATGCAATGGAAAACCTACATCGTGTGTGAGGTGCTCCCTGATAGCTATCAGGGACTTCAGGGTAATTTTGGCCGATACGTGAACACACACCTCCATTCTGGAGGAGATACAGACTAAAAGTTGGGATGAAAAACTTCATAGAGTTTGTATGAAAGAGCATTCATTAGTGGTTAGTTTCAAGATAACCAAGCATACCTTACACATCTTGATTCATAACCTTCATAACAGAAAAAAACCCTTTTTCTTTTTGTTTTGACTGCAAGTTTACTTTAGCTAATACACACACACACACACACACACACACACACAAAATCAGATTGGGGCAATGCAGTGTATTTTTTAAAAAACTTCTATCTGGGCTGAATTACTGTAACTGAGAAAATAATCTATGTTTTTGATCAAAGCAAGCCTCCATTTGGTTTAGGAGATGTCCATTCATCAGCTAATCCTTCTAAGTCATTCTATCAAGCATCCATTTTCAGGGAACAATCATCACCATCAAAAGAGTTCATTGTGACACACTGAGACATTCTGTACTGTCTCCCATGTTAAGTGGAAAATCTATAGAGCTGCATGTCCTTAGGTCCTGTCAGCTCCGAGGGAAGATGCTGCTGTCTCAAAGTCACTGCTTTGGAGGATTCCCCCCGCCTCCCCGCAGCACGAGTTGATTCAGAAAAAGATATGAGCTCATACTGTATATGAAACTATGTGCAAAACATTCCTGTGGGAAGTGAAAAGAAATAATTTAACAATGGCATCAGGGCAAAAGAAAAATCCAAAGCCTTCAGAATCCCACATACTGAAGAAAGCCTCATTGAACATAGTGGCACTTCCTATGAATAAACATGGATAGTTATGCTTTATGCATAGCTTTTCCTTTCCCCCTTGCTGCAGCCCCACACAATTGAAAAAAATCTGAAGACAGCAGATTAATCATGGTTATGCTTATTAAGATGCATATGTTATGTTATACCTCTGTCTATTTTTGTTATAGCAATGATAACGCAGCATAAAGCCAACTGAAACCCACTGCCCTTGTAATCATTCTAAGGGTTAAACCAGCTCTCTGTCACTAGTGGGTGAGTAGGGTTGCCAAGCTGACAGATTAGGGTTTGAGAGAAATGCATCAAGGTCTAATACATTGCAACTGATTCCCAAGGAAGAATCCATGTGCTGGGAAGATGCCTACACTGTGAAGAGCTTTTGTAGCTGCATAGTGTGGAGGCTGTGGTTTGTGGGATGGTTTCCCCCTTCCTCCAGAGATGTCCTGTGTGACCCTCAGGGGTATATTTTTAGGTGACACAGAGCCTTTCCAGAGGAAGTAGAGATTCCCCAACCTCTGCACTCAATGCTGCAGTACTCTGGAAGCCTTCTGCAGCATGGGTGTGTCTTCCTGGCATGTTGACACCTTAGTTAGTATGCCAGCCACAGACTCCATCACTAAAGTTATCAGGCAGGAAACAACACACAGAAGCTATTCAGACAAGCAGAAAATAGGGTTACCTTCTGAAAGCAGATAGAACCCTATTTTTACCTCATAGCAAACAGAAGGGTACATGCTGCAGACCCGGCAGGGAGTGTGAGTGACAGACGATTAACTTTTTAAGGTTCTCCAGCCACAGCTAGCATTGTTGGTCCTCCAGCCCCGCCCATGGCAACATGAGTGGACAGAGCAAGCACATGACCCAAGGTGACCACTCAGAGGGCTCCAAGCTGCAGTCCCGCTTTGCTTCTCCCTGATTGGTAGCCTCAGTTAACCCTTTCCTGGCAACTGCAGCACTGTCAAAGGCACTGAACTCCGTCCCCATGCCAAAAACTCCCTGCTCACAACAAGGCAGGAGAGAGAAGAGAGCAGCTGCAGCTGCCAGCAAAGGAATAGCCAACATGAACACACACAAACCCTAACACACACCCCAGATCCAGAAGGGACACAGCAGATGTCCCCTGGAGCAGTTGCCAGATGCCGGTGAGAGCAGCTGCCAGATGCCCCACAACTAGCCCAGGCACTAAGCTGGTGGCAAGTGCAATGAGATGTGTCTCCTACCACCCTTGTCCAGTTGCCCCCCTGATCACAGTG
This sequence comes from Hemicordylus capensis, assembly GCF_027244095.1. NCBI lineage: Eukaryota > Metazoa > Chordata > Lepidosauria > Squamata > Cordylidae > Hemicordylus > Hemicordylus capensis. The sequence continues at coordinate 122,498,847 of NC_069659.1, forward strand.
GACGGGTAGACAAGCAGGCAATGGGGAGTGTGCACCTGCCCTCCTTGCCACATGTGCCACCACCCCCTTCACTCTTGCTGTGGCAGCCCCCATCACCCCATCCCACCGTACAACAGCATGGTTTGGGAAGGCAGAAGGGGGAACCTGCCCCACCCTCCCCGCAGCTGTGGCCTCCGTGGCCCCCCATCCCACTGTATAGTGTGTGTAGATGGTGAGAACCCCCCTTGCCCGCCCCCACTGCCACTGTAGCCAAGTGGCAATTCTGCCTCCCCATCAATCTGCCACTGCCACTCCCTGGCAGCCTCCCAAATAACAGGGAAGTCAATCTGCAACCCATTTTGGTCCTCTGTGCATGCACAGAGGCCACTCATGTTACCAGGCAAGTGGGTGTAGGAGCTGCTCTGCCTGCCGCTGAGCCCCCTGCAGCCACTGCAAGCCCCCCGCCGCTGCTGCCATTGCCACCATGAGGCCAAAACACTTTGCAAGTATCCCAGTCACCATGTGCACACTGCTCCCCCCCCCCGGGGCAGTGGTGGGCAGAGTGGGAGAGGCTGCTGGGATGACCATCCACCTCCGTGACCCTTGCATGGACAGTCTGTCAATCCACCGGTCATGGTCACTCCTGTTCCACTCCCCATCGCCACCACAGGAGCCGGCTCCAGTGCCCCCCCGCCATCCCTCTTGGTGTGCAGGACTCATGTCACACCAGAGCAGGCACACACACTCTACACTAGGGATGTGTGAAACGTTTCGGGTACAGAACGATCTGTACCCGAAACAGTGAATTTCGGGTGATTCGGATCCGAACTGAATCACCCACGAAGAGCCCCGAATAATTTCTGATCCGAAACGAATCACCCCTGTTTCGGATCTGAAATATTTGGATGTTTCGGTCCTCCATTTTGTGGCCAATAGATCCCCCTCCATTTTGAGCAATGATGTCTATTTGAATTTCCCGCCTTTTTGCCTCCCATTGACCAATGCAAAAAGGTCTGATGTGACGTATGCTCGAATTTCGGGTTGCAGGGGCAAAATAGTGGGGTGGGGTGGTACTGCCTAATGGGTGGAGGTTACCACCCCAATTGCAGAGGGATTGGGCAAAGGGCTGATTTTTGGTGAATTTGGGGCAGATAGGGGGGATAACGTGGGATCTGTTCCAAAAGAGTGGGGTGGGGTGGTAGTGCCTAATGGGTGGAGGCTACCACCCCAATTGCAGAGTGATTGGGCAGAGGGCTGATTTTTGGTGAATTGTTGAAGTTTACACTCTCTAAGGTTTTCCCGCATTAGGTATAATAGAGGGTGTATTGCTTCACGTTGGGGGGAAAGGGGTGGCCTAGAGCGGTGTGGGGTTGGTGGTAGTGCTGGGTAGGGGCAAGGAAGCTACCTGAATTTTTTCAAAGGATTTGGGCAGAGGGCTGATTTTTGGTTAATTGTTGAAGTTTACACGTCTTTAAGTTTTTTCCTCATAAGTTATACTATAATGGAGCTTTCAGAAGTCCCATAAGTGCACTTGGGGGGTGCTGGGGTGGCCCAGAGCGAGTGGTGGTGTAGTGCACATAGGGTGCCAACCACCCCCATGGGTTTCTAACCCATGGGGTACAGGATTCTGTTGTTTCTGAGGTATTCTGAGTGTGGATTCTATGATAGCAAATGAGATTTTCAATGAGACACCATGAATCCACTCTAATTTGCTATCATAGAATCCACTCTAACCACTAAACCACGCTGCAGGCAAGGGCAGCTGCAGGAAAGGGCAGGGACACTCCTGCTCTTGTCCAGTGACTTGCAGGGGACAGGAAGGAGGACAAAAATCCCCATTCAGCCATGAGACTTGCTGGGTGACTCTGGGCCAGTCACTTCACTCTCAGCCTGACCTACTTCACAGGATTGTTGTGAGGAGGAACTTAAGTATGTAGTACACTGCTCTGGGCCCCTTGTAGGAAGAGTTGGATATTCTATATTATTAATTCTTCAAGATGGGCCCTGCGCCTTGCGGAGCAGCTGGAAAGCAGTTTGACAGTTGGATCGGGGGCACTGTGAAGCAGCAGGGAGCTCGGAGGCTAGGGGCAGCTTCGGGAGCTGGAAAGTTGGCTCTGGGGGCTGCGGGTGGCAGACAGTTGGCTGAGCTGCACTGTGAAGCATCAAGGAGCTCAGAAGCTGTCAGGCGAGCTGGTGACAGTCCCTGGCAGTGGCAGGGGGAAGCAAGGACTGTGAGACAAAGATAGAAAGATGGAAGACAGAGAGCGTGCATGAGAGACTTGCGGGGGGGGTAGAGAGCGGGCGAGAGACTTGCAGGGGTGGTGAGAGCAGGCAAGAGAGTTGCAGGGGTGGCGAGAGAGAGTGAGAGCGTTGTGGGGCAGCGAGAGTGAGCGAGAGAGTTGTGAGGGGCGGCGAGAGCAAGCGAAAGATTTGCGGGTGGTGGCAAGAGTGGGCAAGAGTGTTCTGGGGGTGGTGAGAGCAAGCGAGAGAGTTGTGGGGGGTGGCAAAAGCAAGCGAGAGAGTTGCGTGTGCGACGAGAGAGAGTGAGAGCATTGTGGGGGCAGCGAGAGCGTTGTGGGGGTGGCGAGAGCGAGCGAGAGAGTTGTGGGGGTGGGATGCCACAGGCTCAGTGCAAGACTTCCCAGATGCTCTGTGCAGGGTCAGCTAAGCTGGATGGACCAATGGTCTGTCTCAGTGGAAGGCAGCTTCCTATGTTCATATTTTCCCTTGGGCTCATTTGCAAGGTGCCTACCACTTTAAGGAAGCTCAGTGCTGTTTGCTGGACAGGCTTTCCCCAAGCAAACTTCTGCTGCTTTGCAGCCCACTCTGGTATGCAGGCTCTATGGTAGCTCCGAATAGGCAGCCTTCTGCAGAGTTCCGTGGCTTCACACGAGTACTGGGAGGGGGTAGGCAACCTCCCCTGCTTGGTAAACCTGGTTTTCGAGGAGGGGCTGGGAACTGGGTGACCCTCTTTTGACAGAGTCCTGTCTGAGAACTTGCTGAGGTTTCACATGGGAGTGCTAAACTCGCCTTCAGACCTCAAGCCCTGTTTTTGCTGGCCATGAGAATAACTTCATATTGTTTGAAAATAGATGAAATGCAATTGGCCATAATAAAAATACTAGGCTATCGATTTTTCAGGTAAGTACCATTGGTTTCAATCAAGCCCACTCCTGAACAACTAGATGTAGGACTAACCATAATAAGTAAATCTATCCACTTATTCATAGTTCTTTTATGGTTCCTCTTGACTTTTCATATATTAATATTAAGAAAAAAATAGCTGACCAGTGCATGGATCTAAAGGTAAAATGTGTGTTCTAGTTGGTGTCGACTCCTGGTGACCACAGAGCCCTGTGTTAGTAGCTTCCATAAGTAACATTTTTGCCTACAGCTGAAAACAGAGCTGCCTATTTAAATAAATGTGATTTATTTCTGAATAAACATTCAAACACAAAGAAAGAGTGGGCTATAAGGACATGTCCAAATGATCAGATTTTCCAGATATATGCATTACCCTTTTCTGTTGCTATGCTATTACCGGAATGAGTCTAAACTACAATGGAGTCAGCCAGCACCCACTAGATTTCCACAGTTGTCCAGTGAGAATTGCTGCAGAATTCATTGAGTGTGACATCACTTCAGACCAACATGTTCTCACAACTAAATTATGCATTCATTATTCCTATGAATGTAGATAGTTAAATACACAGATATTCATATTCATTACTCACCCAGCTGCCATCACAGGGCCACAGACAGGCCATCTTGCCCTGGGACAGAAGACAGTCCATCAGATAACCTGATTTTAGAGAACTGCATGAAAATATCAGTTTGTTTGTTTGTTTGTTTGTTTTTAAAAATGTTGTTTTCTCTGCTGTTTGATAGCATAATAACTTATAACTGATGTTTCTTTGAATATTCTTATGTGTAAACGTATTTGTGAGAATCACCTGGAAAGCAATATATAAATGTCTAAATATATGTCATAGTCGTGCCAGTATATTATTTCTATAGTTAAGATGATAAGGAAATCAAAATTTCACCATTATAACAATGGAAAAATCCTGTTAAAATGTAAAGATATCTTTACCTAACCATTTACCTGAGCATTAAACACCCAGACTTTATATCCCAACACTTTCTAATATACAAGTTCATTTTTTTAACCTTGTCTAATAAGATGTGTGTAGTGCTTTCATGGATTCCTCACCAATTTATTCTGAGATAAGAACATAAAAGGTAGCTCCAAAATGACTCCTTTTAATTTAGAGTATAGGCTGAAAAAGAGCAGGGGGCAGGGAGAATTCATGGTGGCTTAAAGCAAAATTTAAAAAACACAAAAACAAAATAATATCTATAGAAAATAAACCATGCTTATTTAGATATGCTATTTATTGCTGAAGGTAGCGCTACTAGGTAAGATTGGTGAAGGTACCAAATCAAAGCTCATGCTGAGAAGCAGTGCTGAGTGCATTTTCATCACCACTAAATTCTACAATTTACTCTACAAAACTGATGCTAGGATTAAGGCTTCCATGCTTGAGCCTTGTCATGGTAACCACTTACATCCTGAGATGAGAACATAAAATGTCGCTCCAAAATGACTCCTTTTAATTTAGAGTAAAGGCTGGAAAAGAGCAGGGGGCAGGGAGAATTCATGGTGGCTTTTAAAGCAAATTTTTTTAAAAACCCACAAAAACAAAATTATATCTATAGAAAATAAATGAAGACTGCACTAAGTTTAAGATATTACTACTACTACTACCACTACTACTACTGTTATTATTATTCTAGGTGCTTAATGCTCAGGTAAAGAGATCCTCCCCAACTAATGGAGGGCAATGCTATCTACAGAGCAAATACAAGTTGTCTGGACAGTGCACCAGCTAATTTGCATAATATGCATAATATGCAAATTTGAAATCTAATTTGCATAACATACAAATTAGGGTGCCTGGATTTGGGGACTTTTATTTGGGGACTTGTGATATAGGAACCCTAGGGGAGGGCTGCTGCTCAAGACCTGTGTGTCCTGAGTGAAGGAAGGAAAAAAAGAAGATATAAGGTTTCGATCCCTTAAAAGAATTGGGGTTTCAAGATTGGGAAGGGGGGTTATAAAACAGAATGTGGGTCACTATATATGGTAAAAAGGTGCAATTCAGTGGGTACTATTTCAGTCAAATTGGCTTAAGGCCTGCCACTATTTTGCTGATAACACCATTCTGAAGGAAATTAAATCAAGCAGGAGAATTTTGAGGTTTATGGGAAATTTCTGGGAAGATAATCTTTCGTTTTGGACATGCTTATTAAAGCATTTGTTATTTTTAATTATCATTATTGTTTGTGAGTGTGTGTGTTTAAGGCGGGGGAAATGAAGAACAGAATTAAAGTGAACAAAAATTACCTACTTCTTGTTGTGTCCATATTCACTGCTGAATAATCATGAAGTGGGATCACACTGTCACTATTAACATAGCTGCTAACATTTCAGAGTGAGAAAAAGGGACATTGCACCATGCAAAGTGCAGCACATGAAATTCTCCACCCCATAGCAAGCAAGAATTAATGTGCTGCATGAAGTGCAGCGTACAAATGTCCCCCCCGCACAAGGCAGGAATTAATGCACTGCGCAAATTCCCCCCCCCCATAGGAATTAATGCACCACGCAAAACATGGCATGCGAAATTCTCCCCCCGCACCTGCCCATCAGGAATTAATGCACTGCGCAAAGCATGGTGTGCAAATTTTTTTTACCTCCCCCACCCACAGACAGGCATATTTTGTGTGTTTGTGTGTACATACATACCAATCTGGCATATTTCTTTTTTGAACACCCACTTGGATATGTACAACACAGTCTCAGAAGACATTTGTTTCCTGCTTTTCCACCAGCTATACAGTCTTTAGAGCACCTGAAAATATAGATCATTACTGTAAATAAACAGCTAACAATCAAATCAAATCAATGTTGTAATGTGCTGGGGATAAGCAATAATTTCTTAATCCCTACTGTCTTTAGCCCCTCGTTATGCTGTTATCAGAACTTCATTGTGGCCTTGAAACATATCATATTGTACCATTGTATGACACCATTATATCATACCAGAGGAACCATGGATATTGCAATCCCCAAGTTTTTGTGAAAATAGTTAATAGAAACATAATTGTTTCTGTTCAAATGTTTAAAGAGAAGTAACACAAAGAGATTCAATTCTGCCACTTAAATTAGTGTATACACTACTTTTTACACCAGGCATGCTCAGGGGAAGGTTGATTCTTTTTTGGGGGGGGGGTATTTTTTTGAAGGAATACTTCCCACTACCCTGCAGAAACCAAATTGTGAAGGGCGTGGGTGGCTGCTGCTGCTGAACTCTTCCCTGCTCGTGGTGGCTATGGTATGGCGAGGAGGCTCTGGGCTGTTGGGAGTCTCCTCCTCCTCCTTCTGCTCCTCCTCCTCCTGGGAGATCCATCTGCAGATCTCATCAAAAGTCTCATGAGAGGGCACTTGGGATTCTTGCACGACTTCCATCGAGATCCACAGACGGAGCTGATGGAAAAGAAAGGAGGAGCCAGAGAAGGACACGGCCTGGCTGGTGATAGGAGAGGGAGGGAAGCGAGAGGGGGGAGACGGCTGGAACACTGGGAATCAGATTAAAAATGTGGCTGTCCTGGGTAAAGCAGGGCAGTTGGCAGGTATGTATTACTGAATCCACTAATTTCATTAATTTGTGTTATTTTCAGGTGCTGGGGTGAGGGTGTGACTTTTTCTTAGTTTGGTGTTGAACTTCAGGAAGTTTTACCTTGTGGTTTGGGTAAGCTCTTCCCCATAGTGTGCCACTTGTGCTTCAAATATTCATGCATCTGCCATCTTGATTTGGGGTGGATGACATCATTACAAACTATGCCTTTGAGCCATTTCTATGTGTCCCTACAGCTGTAGGAAATTTGGTTCACACCAGTTAGGAGGTTCACAAGTTAGCTCACTTGCACCTCAAATGTTTACGCATCCAACATCTTGAATTGGGGTGGGTGGCATCATAAACTATACCATTGAGGTGTCCATATGTCACTCACTAGAACTGTACCCAATTTTGTTCATATTGGTCCAGGCATTGCGAAGTTGATAATGGGTGGGCGGACCCACACACAGAATGCCAGGTGATCACATAAGCTTCCTTATTAAGCTTTAAAATGTTGCTTTCATTGATCCTTGAGTGTTACTATGGAAGATTTTGTCTCTATCTGAGATAAATGGAAAGAGACTAGGTGACTCAATTCTTTTCTCAGCATCGAGAATTCTATGATTCCATTGCCTCAGTAAAGTTTAAGAATTGTTTAAAGAGTGGAAGAGAAAACAAAAGTGTCTGTCTTGACTCTCTACTGATCCTTCACAATATGCATTTAGTTCAACAGCCAGCCTGACCTACAAGGAGAACTTAGTAACACCTTTCTTGTTAAAGTGTAGATGCTGCTTCAATAAAACCTCTAAAACTTCTGCACTTACAGAAAAAGGTTTGTTATGTGTTTTATTTCCTGTAAAAAGCCAGGAGAGAGTAAAGGGAATAAAAATAAATGTGAAAAGGGCCTATTCTTCCTCATCAGAGTGGCCACTAGTTTGCTTTATGTTTTGACAACTAAAAGCCTGGGACAATTTTTGTAGGTCAAGGAGGCATCTTTGCACTAAAACATAGAGCTGCAGGAATGCTTACACTTCAAAATAGAGACTTTTAAAAATATTTTACATGCTTGCAACTCCTGATGTTGTTATAACTATCTCTACTATTCATGGTGAAGTGAAACAATAAAATGCTTTCTTTGAGAAGTGTTGTGAAGTCTGTTCCATAAAATATGAGTCATAAATAGGATTGTCATTCCCTTAGATCCTGAAATCCAGTACAAAAAGGTGATGCAAAACGTTGGGACATCTAACACTTGAAATCTGAAGATGAAGCAGCAGCTAAGTAACCAAATGCATCTGAAAATCACTTATATATCATTTTTGTCTGGCTGTTCTTGAATATTATCTTACTCCTTGAGTATTTTTTTTTTTTAAACTGCTAGAGTAGGTCTATCGAAAATCTTTCCTGCACTGAATATAATTTGCTTCTTGGTGAGCCAGAATAAAGTTATTGAGATGAGAGCATGCTCTAAGGGTACACAATACAGGTCTTCATGTAGTCATTGCCTGGATGGGAGACCCATGTATGTCATCTTTGGGGATTGGGCTGTAGCTCAATGGTACAGTATCTGCTCTGCATGTAGAAGGTTCCAGGTTTGATTCTTGGCATCTCCAGGTAGGGCTAGGAAAGACTCCTGTTCTACTTGAAACCTTGGAGAAGCCACTGCCAGTCAATGCAGACAATACTGAGCTAGATGGACAAATGGTCTGACTTGGTCTAAGGCAGCTTCCTATGTTCCTAACTATCTTGAGTACTTCTCCCCCGCCCCAATTATTTCTCTAATTTTACTGGAGCTGTATGTAAAATATATATAAATGGGTCCATGGGCAATTCTTAAGGATCTGGGTGGTGTGTTTCTGTACCAAAGCCTGCAATCTACAATACTGTTTAACCACCGTATCAAAATTATTTACTGTAATTTTATGTCTTTTATTGCTTTAACTTGATCCCTTGAGGACTTGATCCTGAAGAATGGGGTGTAAACAAATAAACAGTAAATGCAGATTGGTGTCTGCTAAATCCTGAGGGCTAGCCTGGTAATAATCTATAAACAAAGCACCGAGAATACAACAGGCAACATTAAGTGGTTTTCGGTTCCATTGATTTTGGCTGGAGAGTAGACACTTGTTTAAAATCATTCAGTTGGAATAATAAGACTTAAAATTGTTCCACTTTACGGCCCTAGTAATTGAATTTATTTGTTTAGTTGCTTGCTACTAAATGTATTTAGTATTCATTTATTTATTTCTAGTACTTGCTTTATTTAGTTGCTACATGTAGTAATATGTGAAACCTGCATAAAAACACAAGCATTACAGTAGTTAAATAAGGCTGACATGTAAGCTTTGTTCATACAAGATTGTAACACTGTTCCAGGTGTTACCTCATTATCATCTGCAGCCAAGTAAACAAATAGCACACAAATCACTGGATTTTGTGCACATATGGCCAGTGTATCTCCAAATGTAGAAAGGTACATTATTTTTAAATGAAAGCCTACCACAAAAACAAAGAGATATATGATACAGATTCAGAGTGAGCAACATAGGAAGCTGCCACATACTGAGTCAGACCATTGGTCCATCTAGCTCAGTATTGTCTTCACAGACTGATAGCCGCTTCTCCAAGGTTGCAGGCAGGAATCTCTCTCAGAGACTCAGACATATCTGGAGATGCCGGGGAGCGAACGTGGAACCTTCTGCTCTTCCCAGAGCGGCTCCATACCCTGAGGGGAATATCTTAAAGTGCTCACACTTCTAGTCTCCCATTAATATGCAACCAGGGCAGACCCTACTTAGCTAAGGGGACAAGTCATGCTTGCTACCACAAGGCCCCCTCTCCTCACACCGACACACTCAACAATCTTAAGGGTATGTAGATGTGCACCTACCACATTGTTGCTATAGTAACTGAGGCAGCAGTGGTCTTTTCTTCCATTACATTTTTGATCCCTCCCTAGTCTTGTAATTCTGATACGGTATTGGGACCACTCCAAAGCTGAAAGTTAGACAGGTAGCTGCCAGAGACAGGACCTTCTTGACAATGGTATCCAAATCTCCCCAGATATGTTTGCCTTGCATCTTTGATCCTATCTTTTAGGCACCTTGTGAATTCTACCCTGTTATTTCAAGCCTTTGATAGTGTTTCATGATATCACAGATCCTTTGAATTGTCTTTTTATGCCTTTATTTGCGCTCTGCTATTTGCTGACACTGTAAGTATGTATGTATGTATGTATGTATGTATGTATGTATGTATGTATTTGAATTTCTAAAGACAGTATAAATAGAGATGGGGTTTGGTGGGGAGAGTGAGCTTAGCCCACTCTTCCCACACACGAGCAGTCGCTCATTGCTGGGCAGCTGGATCGGCCATCCAGACAAGCGGCTGCACCAGTCAGGCGCTCTTGTGCCCGGCCATGGCTATCTCACAGAGCTCTAGGGGTTGGGGGAAAGGGAACGCTGCCGTGCTCCAGCCCCCCCAAACCCCAGGAAGGTACTGTGCAAGTGTGCGGTGCCTTCCTGGGGTCCCCTCTCCCACCCCAACCCTGAGTGTGTCAGCCGCGGCTGCAGGCAGCCGTAGCTGCCAGAGACAGGTACACACAATCAAAAGGACAAGGTTAACAGAGCACTCGCTTGGTTAACTAGGGGTAGGGGTTTTTAGGCGGGCTAGCCGCCGTGGAACCACCCGGCTTGCCTGTAAGTCCAGTGGTTCCAATGACTGAAAACCAGCCTGGGCTCCCCTAGCCCAGTTTTCAGTTATCGTCAGAATAGCTTCATAGAGTTGCCAGGAACTGATCTACTTAGCTTTAGGCAATGTGATTGCATCATGTACCCTCAGTCTCTCTTGCAGTTGCTGCTGTATCTTTTAGTGTCTTACACTGTAAGTCACCGTGAGGCTATCTGGTAAAAGGTACACTAGGAATGCAGAAAGGTAGAGATTAAGAAGGCAGGATGCAGAGGGAAATCTTATAGCAATGGTGCAGAATCTTGCCATTGTTCTGTAACCATGGAAAGCACACATTTTAAATCCCCTTCCTAATGATTCCAAGCATGAAATGCAGAGAATTGCTGCCAGTCAGAAGACAATACTAAGCTAGATAGACCAACTGATTCAGTATAAGGCAGTTTCATATGTTCATCTATATACTGATCCCTTTCTCACAAGCAGTGAGAGAGTGCTACAGGGTTTGCAGGGAGGAAGCCCTAAAGTGACCAGGAAGCCCTAAAGCGATCCCCACAAGCGATCATTCTACCTCCCCTAGGCAGAGGGGTCACGCACCCAAATGAGCACCGGCTGCTGCTGGCAGCTCAGAGGGTTGGGGTGCTGGGTACGTCACCCTGCCAGAGATCGTAAACATTAGATTAAGGGAGCGCTCACTCCCTCACCCTTGTTTTAAAGGGAGGCTTCCTGAGTGGGTTTTTTGCCATGGTGCCATCATGGTGCCACCAGGATCGGGTCAGATCCCAGCAGTACACATGCAAAACACAGTAGCCCAGCACAGTACTTCCAGTGACTGTTGCTGGTGGGTGTCTTATATTTCTTTTTAGAATGTGAGCCCTTTGGGGACAGGGAGCCATCTTATTTGTTTGTTATTTCTCTTTGTAAACTGTCCTGAGCCATTTTTGGAAGGGTGGTATAGAAATAGAATTAATAATAATAATAATAATAATTTAAAAAACCAGTCTGGGCTCCTTTAGCCCAGTTTTGCACACATGTGTAAATAGCTTTGCTATTTTCAGAAGATCTCAAAACATTATTATTTATGCATTTGTTTGTTTATCATATTTCTATACTGCCTGATATGTACATCTCTAGGCAGTGTACAAAATTTAAAAAATATTTAAAAGTTACAAATTAAAATACATAAAGAGACAATAGAATTAAATAGATATTAAAACAAGTTTTAAAATTCTTAAAATTCTAATTAAAAGCCTGCAAAAACAGGAGAGTCTCGAGGTTCTTCCTGAAAATAAACAGAGATGCTCTTATTTCAGTAGGTAGAATTTTCCAAAGCCCTGAGTCAGCCACAGAGAAAGCCCAGTCATGAGTCGCCACCAAACGAGCTGGTGGTATCATAACTAGACCTCTCCAGGGGATCGTAACAGGTAGCAGGGATTATGACAAAGGAGGGACTCTCTTAAATAACCTGGACCTAAGCCATAAGGGCTTTTTTGGAAAGAACCAGTACTTCGTATTTCACCTGGAAATGTATCCGCAGTCAGTGCAGTTCTTTCAAAACTGGTGTTATGTGGTCCCTTCATGTTGTCTCAGAGACCAATCTGGCTGCCAAATTCTGTACCAATTGTAGTTTCCAGACTACGTACAAAGGCAGCCCCACGTAGAGTGCAACACAGTAGTCAAGTTTGGAGGTTACCAGGATATGTACTACTGTTTTAAGGTGTGTGTGAATTTCAGTGACCTCCCATTCCCCTGGAAGCCCTCTGTGTCCTCCAAAATATGTCTCTGACAGCTGTGCTACCTTAGGGACATATTTTCAGGTAGCACAGCGCACTTCCTGGGGAAAGGGAGGTCACTGCAGTTTGCTCCCACAATTGAGCCAACATTGGAACTGAATTAATTGAACTTTTTAGGAGTATCAGTGCTTTTCTCAGTGCTTCATTAGCCAGGATATTAGCCACTATGTTTTCAAAAGCATATGTCCTATTCAAAACATGAGCATTGATAAAGAATGTATTGTTTGGAAGTGCATGCAAAAATTTCTTTAAGGTATTAAGGGAGTGATTTAGTTATTATACTGTTCTGCAATGGTTACTTCTTTATTTGTAAATAAAGTAACACCTGATTTATTTGGACTTGCCGCGGTCATATCCCTCTGTCTGCCAGATGTGTTCATTATGTTCAACACTTATATTTAGCTCTGTGCTTTTATGTCCTCCTATATTCTGGACAACTTTGGATAGATGACAGAGATTCTGTTCTGCTGTTTTTCTTGTGAGACGCGTTTTTTGTAGATTAAACAGATAAGGGGAAAATACTTTATCAGAATAACCCCAGAGAAGACAAATACAAAAGAAGAACATAATACTGTATTACCGGTAGCTTATTTATAGTGTTGACTTTATGAAAGAAAAATACCTTTCATGAATAAGGAATGCAGGAATGTTTCTTTTTTATTATTATCGCAGAAACATAATGCCACTGAATTGTCAGTGGCATTGAATATTTCAGGTTATTGAGGGATAAAGCCACTCAAATGTGGCATTATACCACAAGAACCTGACTTACAACACATATACGGTACATACTGAGGCTGTCTATGACATAAGAACAGATTTACTGGATCAGACCAAATATCAGTTTAGTCCAGCACTCTGTCTCCAGCCGTGATGATCAAGAAGCTCTAAGATGTTCACAAGCAGGGCACCTTGGGAGAGCCTTTATTTTTATTTTATTTTATTCCCTATATAGGAATGCAGTTTCTATTTTTAGCTGTCATGGCCCATAGCACTGATTTCTATAATCTAATGCGGTGCATGAAGAAGTACTTATTTTTGTCGTTCTGAACTTATTACAAATCAATTTTATTGGATCAGTCTGAGTTCTAGTGGTGTTTTGAGAGAGAGAAAGAGAATGAATAATTTCTTGCAATTGCAAATTGGGCAAGTTAAGAGGTTTACAGTCAGTTTTGATGATCTGGGGCTTACCAGCTCCTGCAACATAAACAACTTTCTCTTGAACTTAATACACAATATTGCACCTGAGTGTCACTGGATTAGGATAATTTGAAGCATATGCCTTCTGCAACATAATATTACAAGATTTGAGCAGAGAAGAAGCTATACATATAAAGTTTGCATACTAGAGCAAATTATATGGGGTTTTAAAAAATAAAATATCTATATAATAAGAATGTGCACAGAACAAGATTTGTGTTCCATTTAGGGCTTGGAACGGAATGCAAATGCAAGTAACAAGCTCAGAACATTTCAGGTGTTCAGAATGCCATTTTGGACTCTTGGTAAGGGGAAGAAGGAGGTACCTTTAAAAACTATTACCTGGTTACTGCTCGTATGTGCAAACCCCCACGAGCAGCAGCACCCCTCCCAGCATCTCATGCTCTTCTAACCTCTGCACATGCGCAGCAACTATTTGCATGGTTGTGCCGATCATGGTTGCCATGCATGTGCAGATGTCAGAAGAGTGCCGTAGGCCGGGCAGCCTCGGTGCAAGATACAGGCGGGGTGCCACTGCTCACAGGAGCTTATGTTATGAGGTAATGATTTTTAAAGTTATCTCCTGCTGCCCCTCACCAGGAATCCAAAACCGCACTCTGAACACTTGAAATGTTTTGAATTAAAAGATTTCCAGTTTTTTTCCGTTCCGAGAGATTTTTCCGTTCCGAGCTCGAAACAGACCCTTCATCTGAAGAGTGTTCTTGTTTCGAGTTCAAAACACTCAAAATAGTCCATTTCGAATCAGAACATTTTGAGCTCAAAACATTCTCCAAACACCCTACTATGTAAGATAGAATGAACTTATATTTAGAAATGGCCTTGCAATTCAGCTAGGGATCTAGTTTGTTTGTTCATTCATTTTGTACTGTAACATTATGCCTTGGGGATGGGTAGAAACTGCTGCTATTGTCTGTGGGTTGTTGGTTGTTGTTGTTTTTGCAGCATATACATTTTTTAAACGTATTTGTAAAAAAATGAATTTGCTGCCAAAGCAAGGAATCATCTCAGTTAACGGAAGGAAAGATTTAATTTCGCAAACATACTGACCTCAAATCAGAGATGCCAGTTCCCATTGAAATCAATGATACAAGTTAGTTCAAATTAATTTGTATTTTAATGATTAAATTGATTTCAGTGGGAATAAGCATGACTATATTTCTCTGAGTCAGGTGACAGGACTTATTCCTATGCAGAACTTTAAAAGAATAGCTATGGCTGTTGAATTGAATTCTGGGCCCTTCTCAAGTCTAAAAAAGACTGTCTACAGGAGTGGAAATACAGGAGCAGTTCTTGCTGGTTGTACATATTTGTTTTAAGCCATGCATATACGTTGTAGTGCATTTGTTCACAATATTCAAGTGTTAAATTATTTTTAAACAGTACCTGGTAGTAGCATGTTAGTCCAACAGAGGTGCCAGACTGGCATGCCCTCTGTCATGAGCAGTGGCATGGGAAGCCCTGTAGCTTCCTACGTTCTTCCCCAGCACTGCTCCTCCAAGCACCCCACTTCCCTCCATCATGTGGGAACCAGGTGCTGACCCCTCTGAGCTGCCCCCTGCCTTGCTGCCACCTTCTGCTCCACCTCCCTCCACTGCCCACCTGTCACTTTGCACTGGTCTCTCACTTGCCTGAGAGTGGAAACAACTGAACTGTCCGCTTGCTGGCAGGAATCAGTGCAAGGCAGGCAGTGGAGGCAGAAGGAGGCAGCAAGACACGCCAAGGCAGGGGGTGGCACAGAGTGCCCAGCGCCAGGCCCCTTCATAATAATGGAGGGGAGCAGTGGGGGGGATTCACACTGGCCCACATGATGATGGAGGAAAGCCGTGGTAGCGCCTCAAGAGTAGGCAGCCACTACTCATGTAGCTCTGCTTCTGGTGAGTAGTTGTTGAAGGTGGTACCACAGCGACAGCAGGGAGCATCTGACAGCTGGAACTGTCAGGAGGCTCCTCGCGGTCACTGCATAACTCCATCAGACTCTGACATGTCTGTTGGACCCCCTCCTGTTGCCCTTTACTCCGGCTCCTTTCTGGCTGGGACAGGATTGCATGCTGCTTTAATCTTCATTCCTGAGGAAACACTTAAACAGCTACTGGGCCAGCTGAGGCTTGATTTTTAAAATCTCTTCCACCCCCCGCTCTTCAGCTCTCTTTCTAGGTGCCTGAGTGGCCCAGGTAATTCCAGAAGCAGCTGAACCACTCAGCTTTGTCCAGAAGGACAGCTTTTCTTTCAATTCAGTTTTCTTTCAAACCACAGATACAGTATGTTGGTTGCACATATCTGTGTAGGATTTCAGATATCATCATCATCATCATCTCAGGAGTCCTTCTAAGGCCCACTAAGGATCCCAGAAGTAAAGCTGTCCTACTAGCTGCTTCTGCAATTACCAGGGCTTCTCAGGCACCTAGAAGGAATGCTAAAGGGGGACTTTTATCAGCCTCAGCCAGAAAGGCAGCTATTTGAGTGCTGCCCCTGGAGATAAGAGGAAGGAAGGTAGGCAGGGAGCCTATTCCTTGCCCCCACCCAGTTAAAGGTAAAGGACTCCTCACCCCCACCCAGTTAAAGGTTGCCCCCACCCAGTTAAAGGTAAAGGAGCAGAAAGAGGAGATGGCAGAAGGTTAACAGATCATGGGTTATGTTAAAAGCCCCTTCAAAAGAACAATTCACATCCCCCCCCCTAAACATTTTTTGCCTATCACTTGACAGTGAACTCTTATACTCCTTATTTTCAAAGAATATATGGCAAAATATCTGGTAGCATATTAGATTTTCAGTGAAAAACAAGAATCCACTCTCATATGCTACCAGAGAATCTACACTCAGAACACCACAGAAACAACAGAACCCAGCGCCCCATGGGTCAGCAACCCTTCCCCTGGTCAATGTGGGGTCAGTAAAGAGTGGCAAGAAGCAAAAGAGCCAATGGGGAACAAGGAGGGAATTGTCAGCAGGTCAGCCCATGCTTTAGGTCACCAATCGGAAGGCTGGAAGGGCGGGAAATTCAAAGAGATGTCAAACACAAAATGGAGACTGACTCAGAGATCACCACAAAATGGAGGTCCAAAACAACAAAACGTTTTGTATACAGAACTTTTGGAGCTGGAAAATGGGTGTTTTGTTTTGTCTACAAAACACTCAAAACAGGCTGTTTTGGGTACAGAACATTTTGTATCCGAAACGTTTCACACATCCCTAGTAAGCTGCAACCCACAAGGGCACCTCACAAACCCTGTCCTGACACAGAAGGAAGTCAAACAAGAATGCATCCTGGCCCCACTCTTTTCCAACATTTACATCAATGACATGGTGAGACACCTTGGTAGCTCAGACTTTCACCCTTCCAAGCTGGTGGATAGATACATTTCCTCTCTGCTCTATGCCTATGATGATGCAATCTTCTCTAGGGCCCCTATAGGTCTCAGAATTGCGCTGACGGAGCTTGCTAAATATTGCAAAAATCATCAACTAGAAATCAACTATCAAAAAAACTAAAGTTATGGCTTTTGCCAGAAGATCCAAGACCCATCCCTGGAGTATAAATGTACACCGCCTAGAAATGTACATATCAGTTGGTATAAAAATATGATAGATAAATAAATGGCCACAGGTCACTTATTTCAAATATCTGGGAGTGGTCCTACATGCCTCTGGCTCAAGAAAAGCCCACTGCAACCATGTTGCCCTCACCGCTCAGAGGAGCTCCACCACCATTCTAAAATTCCTACGGACTAGAGGGAGCCATTACGTACGTGCAGTGCTCAAATTAATTGAGATCAAGATGTTGGCACAACTCTTCTATGGTGCCCAATCAGGCCTCCTTCCAATCTTGCCCCCTTGGAGTAGGAACAGTCAAAATTTCTAAGAATGGCCCTGCAAGTGCCTTGCTGTGTCTCAAATGCCACACTATGCCTGGAAACGGGCATGATAAAGGTTGAGGCCCAAGTGTGGTTGCCCATTCTTAACCTCTGCATTAAATTATCCCTCAGCCCTTGGGGCTTGGCCCCTCTGACCTTACAGGACAATTTTCAATCTTCCTGGAAACAGGCCATGTGTGGACTAAATTGTCACTCCTGAGCTTTACTCCCCCCCACCACCACCATTTGCTATGGGCCATGACCAGGCAAAAACAGTCA
The DNA here is from genome assembly GCF_027244095.1 of Hemicordylus capensis. Taxonomy (NCBI): domain Eukaryota; kingdom Metazoa; phylum Chordata; class Lepidosauria; order Squamata; family Cordylidae; genus Hemicordylus; species Hemicordylus capensis. The sequence goes on from NC_069659.1 coordinate 122,516,337, forward strand.
TCAGACAGAGGATAATGGACACTGAGCACCAAGCTGACCAAGGCAGGATTCCATCCTTCCTGTCCTCAGAAAGGTGCAGATATTCTGCCTTCCCCGCCACGTACCTGTTAGTTGGAGATCCCAAGCCACAGAAGGGCTTATATTGTCATGCCCTTCCCTCTGCTGTTCTGGAAGGCAAATACAGAAAGATCCCAATTGCAGAGAGACTTTGTACCAGTGACACTGGGGAGGCAGAAAACACAGAACAGGTACTCCTCTTTTGCCCCTTTTACAGAGACATTCGGGCAAAGCTTATATTTCTGCTACTTCGCAAGTACCCTGGCTGCCCAAACCATGTCTATACCCGGTTGCTGCTTTCGGATGAAGACCTGGCCTTCACAAATAACACTGCCAAGTTCTGTGTGGCAGCGAGTAGGATCTATCAGGTCGTGACTGCCAGGCCATTTCCTTGCATCACCTCTGCATAGTTTCAAACTGCTGAGTATTTTATCTTTTTTAGTGTTCCTATTTAAACACCATACATTTTAGATGATCATATTTTTTTCAATACAGCTGTATAATAATCTAGCTACCCTCTTTTCTAAGGATAGCAGCTTTATAGTATTATAATACCTTTTTTTTTTTACTATTAGAGTAGTAATTTTTAAGTAATATAGTTTTACAGTTCCATAATTTGTTTTTATTATTTTTGAATCATGCTCTACTGTTCTATCTTATGCTGGTCTTGGACCATAATAAAGATGGTTGATTAACTGATTGATCTGACTGTGTGACGACTTCACAGAGGGCAAATGCGAGCTGGTCTTGTGGTAGCAAGCATGACTTGTCCCCTTAACTAAGCAGGGTCCACCCTGGTTGCATTTGAATGGAAGACTAGAAGTGTAAGCACTGTAAGATAGTCTCCTCAGGGGATGGAGCCGCTCTGGGAAGAGCAGAATGTTTCAAGTTCTCTCCCTGGCTTCTCCAAGATAAGGCTGAGAGAGATTCCTGCCTGCAACCTTGGAGAAGCTACTGCCAGTCTGTGAAGACAATACTGAGCTAGACAGACCAATGGTCTGACTCAATATATGGCAGCTTTATATGTTCTTAAATGGAAACCATTTTTGTTGACATTCAGAATGGCTGGGGAAGAAACATTACAATTCTGTCGAGGCAGGGTATTCCCTGTTTTTCATTGTCTCTGCAAAGCACAGAAAGAGAGATTGTGTCGGTCCAGTTGCCTTCGCATCTGAGAATTATTTTTGTTTTCTCTTCTCTTATTTTAATATTCATACCCATTGGCACCTTCACGGAAAGATGGTGGGCTTTTCAGGGAGATCCAAAAATATTATCAAAAATTTTAACTAACTATGGCTGCATTCACAAGTAACACAAAACCAATTCGGCACACCCCTCTGCACGCTCTCCTGTCCAAATTTTGATGTTCTGAAGAGCAGTCTTTCTGCAGTTACAGAGACTGCAGAGAGAAGAGGAAGCTGGTGGTGCAGGCTTCCTTCTTGACAGCCTGCACAGTCAATCATGCTGGAGTTGAGGGAGGAGCTTCCTCTCTCAATTCCATTTCTAGGGGAAGTAGAATTCCAATTCCATTTCCAGCCTGCGGTTCCCAATTCAGATGCACCGCACGCTGCCTGGGACCTCGGGTTGTGGCAACAAAACTCACTACAACCCGAGGGTTCAGACTGGAGTTCCAAATCCGGACCCTTGGTTTCCTTGCTGTGACTAACCCCCTTTGCTGGCAATTGGACGTAACATCCATGGAACTCTTGGCAAATTCAACTGTGGTTCTACGTTATGTAGTCTATATGTCTCCCAATATGGCTCATCTCTTATTATAGCTATTTACTTGGTTACAATAAGTTTTGTCAGGTGGTTTGGCATAAATATAGGAATACAGTCTTTTTCCTATTCAGACCAAATTTAATCTTGTGCTTTTATGCAAGTTTAATCATTCACCACTTACTGATTATGACTGCCCTCTCTTTTAATGAATATCAAACACCACTTCAACACTGAGTATTACCTAAGATTAACCTGTTTCTCCGCAGCCTTGCATTTTATTTATGATTGTACCTTTTCTTGTTATCCTCATAAAATGGGAATAATTCTTCAAAAATCAGTTCTTCCTTTAATTAAAGCTGTTTCAGATTTGATTCTGCTATTTACTCTTTTCAGGCAGCTGTTATGAGAGTGAGGAGAAAAACCTGAGCATCAAATACATTTAATTTTCTTTTTATCAGCATGAGAGCAGACCTTAGTGCAATGCACAGCATATGGAAGGCAAATAATTTGATGGCTCTGGGACTGAGGACATTTTAAAAGTATATATGACAGATTTAGGAAAACAGATGCAGGTCTTGCAGTAAATTCAGCAATTGTTAAGGCCACTGTGGAACAACAAACAAGAGGGAGGGTTTATTTAATTGCTATCCATTATGTGCTCATTGATTAGGCAGTTTATTTTTATCCTACAGGGACACATAGATTAACACTTGTATTTTAATGTCTACAGGAAACAATCATGTATATATGACAAGTTACCTGGAGACATAGAGACATTTGGTGCCACACTATTTTGCATACATTAATTATGAAACCTCCTGACAATAAATTTTCATGCACCAATCCAAGGTAAGCAGTTTTGAACGTTGCTGACTTGTGCCCTGTGCATAGAGGGCAATGACTGTCTTCACGTTTGTGCTGTCATTAGAACTCCCTGGAGTAATTTACCAAAGATTTTGAAACTGTCAGACTATATCCTTCTGTACATTTATCTGCTTGAAAGACAGAACAAAAAAATACTTCCCATCCAACAATGAGTATGTATAATGGAAGTAATTTTCCTGTATATCAAAAGTTCCAAGATACTTGAGGATACAGTACATATCTGTTGGATTACTAAAATCAGTTCAGTTTACTTCTTGTACTATTTTGTACTAACTTCAGCTGAACAGGCACCCTTTATGTAAACAGAAGCTTGGCAATTTAGCCCTGAGAACTGCTGGGAAAGCTAAGAGGCACATGCATTCAGAGGAGAATGAGCCAAGTGTGCATTCTGATGTCATGCATGCACCTGGCTCTTCTGGCTATTTTGTTGTTGTTGTTAGCAGCTAGCTCAGAGTGATTTTATCTGCCCTTATATTACAGAAAAGAAAAGCTGCAGTTTTGCTTTTTGAAATATTCTTGTATATTAAAGGCAATCATTTTTAATTACCATTATGTTTACTGTTATCTGTAAAAGTAAAGTGTGCCGTTGAGTTGGTGTCGACTCCTGGCGACCACAGAGCCCTGTGGTTGTCTTTGGTAGAATATAGGAGGGATTTACCATTGCCATCTCCCATGCAGGCATATGAGATGATGCCTGTCAGCATCTTCCTATATACCTGCTGCCTGATATAGGTGTTTCCCATAGTCTGGCATGAGATGAGTCTGGGAAACATACAAGCAGGGATTCGAACCAGCAACCTCTGGCTTGGTAGTCAAACCATTTCCTCGCAGCATTTGCTTCTTCATACAAAACCTAGGATTGAATGTCTTGAGTCCTCAGTGATGTGATCAAGAGAACAGAATGGTTGACTTGTGCTGTGACAAGAATATTCAGTTAAAGCAAAAAATATTTGGTTTACAGGATAATTATTGGTGTGGCGTCACCTTAAGTGGTGCAGCAGGGAAATGCTTGACTAACAAGCAGAAGGTTGCTGGTTTGCATCCCCACTAGTACTATATCGGATAGCAGCGATATAGGAAGATGCTGAAAGGCATCATCTCATACTGCACGGGAGGAGGCAATGGTAAACCCCCTCCTGTATTCTACCAAAGAAAACCACAGGGCTCTGTGGGCCCCAGGGGAGTTGAAATCGACGTGACGGCATACTTTACCTTTACCTTTATGGGTGTGGCAGTTCCAACAGAGCTCCAAAAAGCAAGATTCAATGGCAATGATGTTCACGCCATGGGGCCATGAGACCTGCTGTCCAATCTGAGATATTGTACTAGCTTACAAAATCATAACCATGGAAACACAATTTGTCTAGGTCCTCCATGCTCCAGTCAATTGCCTGTGTAGGCTATGTAGTAGGTAACAACACTCACCATATGCTCAAAAGTGCACATTACCAAATTCTTTTTAAACATTGCTGTCACACCATTCTGCAGATTTTCTGTTGCCAATGGGGCTGAAGTGGGGCTGGTGGCAGCCAGAGCAGGGCCAGGGTGGGACCAGCAGCAGTCAAATACAGTTCTGAGGTAAAATGTAGCAAAACAGAAGCAGCCAGAGGTAAGAAGCAAGGCCTGTGTGATCAAACCTGTTCTACCCTTTACCTCAGAGACATGAGTTAAACCAGAGTTTCTTAACCTTGGCCCCCATATGTTGTTGGACTACAACTCCCATCATCCTCAGCCACAAAGTCCATGTCTGGGGATGATGGGAGTTGTACTCCAACAACATATGGGGCCCAAGGTTAAGAACCTCTGAGTTAAACCATTCAACTGCAATAGTTACACTTTCAGGATATTTCTCCTTGTCTGGGATGGGGGAAAGATTTAACCCTTCACCACTATTTCCATGGCGACAAAGGCATAAAGTGTTTACTCCCCTCCCTTTCTTGCCCACTCACTTCCTTTTATCTTCATAGACATTCCAACAGAACTGAGCATGACAGAATGTGACATTAAGGGGGCATATTTTTCTGAATTTGTAGAAATTCAAAACATTTTTGTTTCAACTAACCCTCCAAAGTGGGTTGTATGGAAGACAGACTATCAATAGAGACCTTTCCTGATGAGATTGAGTCCTTCTGTGCCTCCCTGTTTGAATGCAAAAATTCCTATTATAAAGACTCAACCTTTACTACTCATCATGTAGCCATTTGCCCATGGATGCAATATAAATTGACACAGTTGTTGAGCAAGCGAATCTGAGGGTAAAAATGCCACTTCTGGCATGAATAATGCAAAGGAAAAGCTTTGAGAAGCCACAGAAGGGGGTGGGGGTGGGGCTGGTGAAATAACATGATGGACACCCTGTGCCTGTGTAATCTTATTTTAATTTTATTTGCCAGTCCTATGTCCCACCAAGCTGACCACAGTTTATGAGCCATGGATGGAGCTCCATGAGAGACACATAAACTACTTGTTTGTGCTGCTTGCCTCAGACAGCAAAAGCAGGATTGTCAAGCACCTAGAAGAGCAAATACTTATCCCCATATTTTGCTTGTGGGCGTTTGTATCACAGTTGTGCAACCTTTCTGTATGCAAAAGTATACAATATAATCTATTTATTTACTCCAACTGCCATTTTTACTATTTTTAAGCATCATTTGTTCAAAATTTTTGATATAAACTTTTGATATAAACTAGGAAACAGTTTTTTGTATCCTAGATTGTCAGTTTCCCTAAGATATAAACTTGCTCTTTACGAAAAATGCTGTCTTTATTGTTGCCGACAGGAGGGGAGTTATGTGGGGCAATGCGTTTGGAGTGAAGCAAGCACATTTCTGATAGGAATTTTAAACCTCACCAGATATTCTGACTGGCTAAGTGGTAATCATTGATTTAACCAATCAGCAGGACTATCCTTAGAGAGCCCTTATGGGAAGCAGGGCCTGGAGAAAATCAGGTCCAGTTAATTTTGATGCAGGTTAAAAGAGCAGGTCCTAGTTGGCCTGCTTGCCCTGCCCGAAGGACCGCTCTGCCAATCAGAACTTAGAATATATGAGCTGTATCTTTTGCCCTCCTTCCACTTCTGTCAAATGCTATCTGGATGCCATTCTCCCATACTTAAATTTAATCCAATGCTAGTTGCTATGTGCTTAGGATGTGTTTGTTTGACAATGAACAAAACACTGAAACAAATTAAGCCCATTCAAATTCAAGTTTTATTTGAAACATTAATTATCTAAAACAAATGAATAGGGTTCATTTTTAGAACTCCATAATTTCACATTTATACCCATTCATGCAGAAGGGTAAGCTGCCAGGAACCTAAGCACAGCTTCTGGCAGTGCCCACCATTTTATTTTTCCACAGTGCCCCAGGCACAGCATTGCTCTGGGGCACTCTGGGAAAGAAATTGTAGCTGCAACTAGGGGCTGTGTGTGTGTGTGGTTTTTTTTGTGTGTGTATGTGTGCACACACACATGTGTACAGAATCATGCTTCATCCAAGGCATTGTGGAAAAAATGAATATGTGAGCCTCAATGCGGCAGCTGTATGAAGTCACCATGATAGTCAGTGAGAAATAGTTTAAATATATTTATTTTAAAACTTTCCAATTATGGACAGAAATGGGGAGTAACAAAACAAATGGAAGACAAACAAAATAATAATTAAATGAAGGAGTTTTATAAATCAAAATGTATGACATGTGTGGTTTTTTTAAACCTTCGTTATTTGTTTTCTACTTCTCTCTCTATCTGTCATATCCAAGGGAGGTTAAGAATGGTAGAGTTTGAAGTCTTTCACACAACCTTGTTGCATGTGGGCTGTGGGGAATGCAGGAGCATACCCAGAAGATGAGTGGCTGCCATCCTCCCCTCTGCCGCACCACACACCCACCCACACGAGCAGTGGTGCTGTGGAGGGAGACACTTGGGACAGGAGAACTTCCCCCTCTCCCACATCCCATGGTCCCTCAGGGCACAAGCATGGTGGTTGCTCTCGTTAGAGCAGCTGCCATATTCAGCATGGCCACTCCTGCCACCCAGCTTGTTGCCAGAAATGGTGGCAGGCCCGGGCGGGGGGGCAGTTAACCCAGATGACCACCTAGGTTAAACTGAAGTGAACACAGGTTCACTTAACCTTGGCTAAATGTTGAGTTAAAAAGTGGAGCTTAGCATGGGGGTAGTTCACTCCCGGCGCTTCACATGTGCAGCCTATCCCAGGCTGCCCTAGCCTGGGTTATGCTGAGCGTGTGAATACCCTTATTGTGATGTTGTGTTTGTTCCCTCTTTGTTTGTCTATTACAAATTTGGGCCTAGGTGGAGAAAGAGAGAGAAAGAAAGAAAGAAAAAAAAGAAAGAAAGAGAGGGAGGGAGGGAGGGAGGTCAGGATTCTATTGTAAGTCAACAAACTGAACTAACTGTATTTGAACCTGAAAGCTCAATTAGGCTGCCAGATGCTCTTAAAATAAATCAAAGGAAGTTTTGATCGTGACAGGTTCTGGAGTTATATTCATTTATTTAAGGCTTTGATAATACCCTTCAGAAGTATTTACAAAGCATAATGAACAGTTTACCAAGCATAATGAACAATAAAAGCAAATAAAATCAAAATCATACACACAAAATTTAAAACAATGATAAAACAGCTGTAAAAAGACCAACTTCAGTTTAACTCCTATGAAGCACTGAATTGGATTTGTCTTATAATAATGAGCTGCAAACTCATTAAACCATGGCTAAAATTCTTTCAGCTATCTTGAGGAATTTATTTCTCATGCTTTTATTGTTAAGCTCGTTCTTCAGTCTGGGTGTATATATGTCTGTGTGGTGCCAATTTTACAATGAGGCCATTCATGCAATCAAAAATTGTATTCTGCCCAGGTTTGGGAGCTGTGTGTGTTCCCAATTTTTTATTGTGCAGAAGCAAGGTAGGTGGTAAACCTGGGTAGGAGGTTGTGTGCAAGCAAGTTAAGAGGAAAACTGGGGTAATATTTCCTCCTATCTTGTTTCCACACAACTGACAATTTGGAGCACACACAGCTCCCAAACCTGGGTAGAACACAGTTAAATGAGCTCTGTCTCTGTGTGTGTCTGTGTATGTGTGCCCCCCTATCATATGAACATAATTTGGTACAGTAGAAGGAACACAAAAGGACACCTCAACGACATAGTTTGTCATGATATCATCCACCCCAGTTCAAGATGGCAGATGCGGAAAAATTTGAGGTGCAAGTGGGCTCAGCAGCAATACACAAGCACTTATCCTACTTTAAATTCAATGTAGTACACCCTGATCCAAGATGGCTGACATGTGGATGTTTGAGGTGGAAAGGTACCACTAAGTCCAGGAGGATGCCAGCATGGGTAACAGGTACCATCAAGGAAGCCATAAAAGAGAAGCAGACTTCTTTCCAAAATTGGAAGGCCTGTCCAAATGAAGAGAACAGAAAGGAACACAAACTCTGTAAACAAGTGTGTGGATCAAGGTGATCCAGTTGACATAGTATACCTTGACTTCCAAAAAGCTTTCAACAAAGTTCCTCATCAAAGACTCTTGAGAAAACTTAGCAGTCATGAGAGAAGGGGACAAGTACATGTGTGGATTGCTAACTGGTTGAAAGACAGGAAACAGAGGGTAGGTATAAACAGAAAGTTTTCACAATGGAGGGAAGAAAGAAGTGGGGTCCCCCAGGGATAAGTACTGGGACCGGTGCTTTAAAATTTATTCATAAATGATCTAGAAGCAGGGATAAGCAGTGAGGTGGCCAAATTTGCAGAGGATACCAAACTCTTTCGAGTAGTGAAATCCAAAACGGATTGTGAGGAGCTCCAAAAGGCTCTCTCCAAACTGGGTGAGTGGGCGAAAAAGTGGCAAATGCGCTTCAGTGTTGGCATGTGTAAAGTGATGCACATTGGGACGAAGAACCCCAACGTCAAGTATACGCTGATGGGATCTGAGCTGTCAGTGACTGACCAGGAGAGGGATCTTGGGGTTGTGGTGGATAACATGCTGAAAGTGTCAAGTCAATGTGCAGCAGCTGTGAAAAAGGCCAATTCCATGCTAAGGATAATTAGGAAGGGGACTGAAAATAAAAACTGCTAATATTATAATGCCCTTATACAAAACGAAGGTGCAGCCACACCTGGAGTACCACATACAATTCTGGTCACCACATCTAAAAAAGGACATTGCAGAACTGGAAAAGGTGCAGAAGAGGGCAACCAAGATTATCAGGGGCCTAGAGCACCTTTCTTATGAGGCAAGACTACAACACCTGGGGCTATTTAGTTTAGAAAAAAGACGAATGCAGGGAGACATGATAGAGGACTATAAAATCATGCATGGTGTGGAGAAAGTGGATAGAGAGAATTTTTCTCCCTCTCACATAACACTAGAACCAGGGGTCATCCCATGAAATTGATTGGCAGGAAATCTAGGACCAACAAATGGAAGTACTTTTTCACACAAGGCATAATCAGCTTGTGGAATTCTCTGCCACAAGATGTGGTGACAGCCAATAACCTGGATGGCTATAAGAGGAATGTGGATAACTTTGTGGAGGAGAGGTCTATCATCAGCTACTAGTTGGAGGGCTAAAGGTCAACTCCAGCCTCAAAGGCAGGATGCCTCTGAGTACCAGTTGCAGAGGAGTAACAGCAGGAGAGAGGGCATGCCCTCAACTCCTGCCTGTGGCTTCCAGCAGCATCTGGTGGGCCACTGTGTGAAACAGGATGCTGGACTAGATGGGCCTCGGGTCTGATCCAGCAAGGCTGTTCTTATGTTCTTAAGTGGGTTAGCTCTGCGTGGTGGCAGTTGTAGTGAGTGACACATAGGGACACCTCAATGGCGTAGTTTGTCATCCACCCTGATTCAAAATTTGGTGATGTTGTCATTCACCCAAATTTTTTGATGATGTCAACCACCTCAATTCAGGTTCGCTGACGTGAGTGTTTGAGGTGCAAGTGGCTAACCTTTGGACCAGAGGCGGAGCAGGACTGCCGGCCATCTGTGTGCAGCTGCAGCGGCTGCCCCACTGACCCCACCTCCCACGCCTGATGTCAGACATGGGGCTAGCAATGCCCCTGCATCTGATGTCAGACGGCGGGGCGTGAACTTGTTCCCAAACAGAGCCTTGAGGCTTCGTTCGGGAGTTGTTGTTCAACTCCTGAAGGGGCTGCGTGGTCCCCGCTCGGGAGCTAAACTAGCACCCCTGCATCTGGTGCCAGACGTGGGGGCAGGGGGTGTTGGAGCTGCAAGACATGGCCCCTGATTGGGCATGGCCCAGGTTCTCTGAACCCGTTGGCCCAATGTTGGCTCTGACCCTGCTTTGGACTATCTAACCTATTTGAACCAAATATGGTACATTTATCTATCTATCTATCTATCTATCTATCTATCTATCTATCTATCTATCTATCTATCTATCTATCTATCTATTTGTTTATTTATTTCATTTATGTACAGCTCTATCCAAATGGCTATGGATGGCTCAATTGTAGTGAGTGACATAGGTACCCACATGGTGGTGGCACATGGGTGGTGGCAGTTGTAGTGAGTGACACATAGGTACACTTCAATGGCATAGTTTGTGCTGATGTCATCGACCCTAGTTCAAGATGGCAGATGTGTGAACATTTGAGGCACAAGTGGGCTAACTTGTTAACTGCCTAACCAATTTGAACCAAATTTGCTACCGCTGTAGGGACACATACAGTACAGTTTTAGTGAGTTACACATAGGGACACCTCAATGGCATATTTTGTGATGATGTCAGCCACTCCAATTCAGGGTTGAGGTCCAAACGGGAACCAATTTAGACAAAATTGGGTACAGTTGTAGGAACACAAAGGGACATGTCAAAGGCACCATTTGTGTTGATGTCCTCCACCCCAATTCAAGATAGCAGACACATGAACTTTTGAGGAATGTGGGCTAACTTGTGGATTGGCCTGACCAATCTGTACCAAATTTAGTCCAGTTGTAGGTTTAGTGAAAGAAAAGTAAGCAGTTTAATTCTTACCTGAAAAACTTGTTTATGTATACAGTTGTTTTACAATAGAATTGCCCTGATATTGCAAGCAAATCAAGATTTAATCTCTTGACAACAGCACCATTAGTGTATGTATAATTTTTCAAACTTCCCTTCAGGTTGCTCAATAAAAATGTAAAAATGATGCTTTGGCCTACTTGGTTGATTACTTTGAGGGAGGTAATTGATGTGACCTTAGAATCAGGGTCAGTCTGAATCACAAATACTTTAAAATAATTATGTTTTTGACATTTGAAATAGAAGCCTACAGAGGGAGTGAGAAAACTATGACAAGACCAGAGGAGGCAAGAGGTCCAGGCACGGAACTGCCCCATGAAGAGGAGGAAATAGGTGCTTGGTGGGGAGAAGGGTTGGAGGCACAGAGGAGTGAGAAATCACATATATTTAAGTCACATTAAGTGAGACCGACTACAAACTCCCAGTCACAGATACTCAAAATTGTGGTTGGGAAATCCGCAGTTTGCAAGGGATGACTGTATCAAATGGAAGAAATGGAGGCTATTCACATTATGGAGGAAAACCAGGCTAAGGGAGCCCAGCCCAGTTTTCCTCCATTGTGAGAACCACCGGGCTCATGGGTGAGCCTGGTGGTTCAACAGCAGCTAGCCCACCAAAGTAGCCCTCCCCTCCATGGCTCAGCAATACACAAAGAGACCCCCGACTGGGAGGCTACAACAAGCTTCCCGGCATCGTGGATCTCCCCAGAATGCACCATGCAATTGCATTCTGCACATTCTGGAACATCCAAAGGCCAGGCAGCCCCCAATTCCTGCCACCCCAACCAGCTCCGTGATGGAGCTGGTAATCATGTGGGTGGCCGATCCAGCTCAGCAATCATCTGCAGGGAGGGGTAAGTTAACCCGCTCTCCCCACAGACCCGCCCAAAGCTCTTTGTGAAAAGAGCTTAATGGTTTCAAATTCACACTCGGACCTGAAACTAACTGGGTCACCTCATCCTACTCTACCTCACAGGGTGGTTGTGCTAAGCTCCTTAGAGGAAGGGCAGGTTAAAAATGTAGGCTAAATAATGGACCAATGGAAATTTGGCAGTATTTTTAAACTATTGTGTAATTAGTAAAAATTCAGTCCTCACCTCTTAATTCAATCCTCACCTCTTAGCAGCCTACCCGTGCTAACTGGGCAAAGAGGCACCTTTTACCGTGGTGATTCTCTTTATTTAGCAGGGGGAGAGTAACTGGTAGGGATGTGCGGTTCGGTCCGGATCCGGACCGGTTTGTCCCGAACTGGTCCGGATCCGGCGGTTCGATCCCGGACCGAATCGGGCCCTTCTGGGACCGAGCCGGACCGAATTCGAGCCGGTTCGGTACCGAACCGGCTCGGGTTTCCCGAACCGGTCCGGGAGTGGAATTGAGTCTCTGGAGTGTCTCTTGAAACTTTAAAGTGTGTCCTCCATTTTGTGTCTCCTTCCCGAAACTTTTGCTCCTCCTTGCATCCATTTTGTGATGCTATTTCCAGGCATTGTATTGGCTGCGCTATTGATCCTTGATTGGCCAGAATGAGTCCTTTGGTCTGGTAGGCTGCTTGGCTGTTGCACTGTTGAGAGCTGGCACCCTGTTGGCCGTGGGGGGAGTGCAAAGGTGGGGGAATTTCAAAGGAGGGAATTTCAAACCTATATAAACCCAAGCCTCTTCTCTGGAAACTTCTCTTGGCTGCAGTTGTGGGATCATCTCTGAGACCTTGCTTGCTCTTTTGCTGCTGGTGTCTGCTGTGAGTCCCTGACTGTGTGTCACATTAGTGTGTGTCTGTCTCTCTGCTCTCTCTGTGTGTTGTTGTGTGCCACCTTGTCCATCTGCCCTCTGTCTGTCTCTGTCCAAACCTCTTTAATACTTTCCCCTCAACTTTTTCCAACTTTTCCTGTTGTGTTTTCTGTTCTCTTCACCCTTTCTCTCTCAACCCTTCTCCCAAAGTTTTGGCTTGCCCTCCTCCCCCCCCCACCCCCCCCATCTTCTGCATTGCTTTCCTGTTTTTGTGCCTTGCCTGACTTTTGTTCCACTTTTTGAGTTTCATTCAATTATTGCTTCTGTGTAAATTTATATATTTGCTGATTTTGGTTTTTAATTAATAACTTCTGCTATTGTTATTGCTGGCTGCCTGTCTGAGTTGTGTTCCTGAGGATTTAGTTTATATTATTGCTGCAATTGGATTCCTTGTGTTCTGATTTTGATTGTTAATTTGTTCCCCTCTGGCCCTGCTCCTAGCTTCCCCCCTCCCTCCCTCCCACCCAGATAAGATTGTTTCCCTCCTGTGCTGCTGCCTGTTGAGTCTTGCATTCTTTGGATTTCTTTGTGGAATTAGGTTCTGGTTTTGGTTTTGCTCGCTGTGTGTGTCCCACCCACTCCCCCAGTCCCTCCCCCTGGTAGTTGTTACCCCCTCCCCCGCCCTGAGACTTTCTGGCTGCCCTTTGGTTTCCTTTTTTTTACTTTGTGTATAGATTGTTTTGATTCAAATTTGATTGTTCCCCTGTGTGGCCCTCTGCTCCCAGCTTCCCCCTCCCTCCCCTCCAGAAACCCACTCCCCCCACTGCCACCTCCTCCTCCTCCACTCCTGCCCTGCCTGCCCCCTCCCACCCAGACTGAGTGTTGTTCCCCATCCTCCCTGGTGCTGCTGCTGCCTGTTGAGTCCTGTCTTAGTTACTTTGGTTTTGTGTGTGAAATCAATTAGCTTCTTTTGGTTCTGGTTTTGGTGTGTGTGTGTGTGTGTGTGTGTGTGTGTGTGTGTGTGTGTGTGTCCCATTCCTCCCTGCTGGTTGTTGTTGGTTCCTCCCCCCCCCCCAGACTTTCTGCCCATTGGTCCCAGGTTTTTGTTTTTTTTTTTACTTTTTTTCATATTGTTTGGTTTGCTTTGATTGATTCATTGATTGTTCCCCTCTCTGTGTGGCCCTCTGCTCTGCTCCCAGCTTCCCCCCTCCCTCCCCTCCAGAAACCCACTCCCCCCACTGCCACCTCCTCCTCCTCCACTCCTGCCCTGCCTGCCCCCTCCCACCCAGACTGAGTGTTGTTCCCCATCCTCCCTGGTGCTGCTGCTGCCTGTTGAGTCCTGCCTTAGTTACTTTGGTTTTGTGTGTGAAATCAATTAGCTTCTTTTGGTTCTGGTTTTGTTGTGTGTGTGTGTGTGTGTGTGTGTGTGTGTGTGTGTGTCCCATTCCTCCCTGCTGGTTGTTGTTGGTTCCTCCCCCCCCCCAGACTTTCTGCCCATTGGTCCCAGGTGTTTTTTTTTGGACTTTTTTTCATATTGTTTGGTTTGCTTTGATTGATTCATTGATTGTTCCCCTCTCTGTGTGGCCCTCTGCTCTGCTCCCAGCTTCCCCCCTCCCTCCCCTCCAGAAACCCACTCCCCCCACTGCCACCTCCTCCTCCTCCACTCCTGCCCTGCCTGCCACCTCCCACCCAGACTGAGTGTTGTTCCCCATCCTCCCTGGTGCTGCTGCTGCCTGTTGAGTCCTGTCTTAGTTACTTTGGTTTTGTGTGTGAAATCAATTAGCTTCTTTTGGTTCTGGTTTTGGTGTGTGTGTGTGTGTGTGTGTGTGTGTGTGTGTGTGTGTGTGTGTGTCCCATTCCTCCCTGCTGGTTGTTGTTGGTTCCTCCCCCCCCCCCAGACTTTCTGCCCATTGGTCCCAGGTGTTTTTTTTGGACTTTTTTTCATATTGTTTGGTTTGCTTTGATTGATTCATTGATTTTTCCCCTCTCTGTGTGGCCCTCTGCTCTGCTCCCAGCTTCCCCCCTCCCTCCCCTCCAGATACCCACTCCCCCCACTGCCACCTCCTCCTCCTCCACTCCTGCCCTGCCTGCCCCCTCCCACCCAGATTCATCCCCCTTTACGCATACTAATCCCCCCAAAACACACCCTGCCCTCTGGTCTCTCCCCCTCTTGCCCCCCAACTCCCTGCTACATACCCCAGACCCCCTGAAACACACTCCACCTCCCAAACACCCTCTGTTGGTCTCTCCCCCTCTTGCCCCCCTGACTCCCCGCTACATACCCCAGACCCCCTGAAACACACTCCACCTCCCAAACACCCTCTGTTGGTCTCTCCCCCTCTTGGGACCGTCACTGCTGCTGCTGCTGTCCTCCTCCCACACCCGAATCCCCCTCCCTGCTGCTACATTACAGCTCCTCCTCTCTTCTTCCTCTCTCTCTCTCTTTCTCTCTCCTCATCCCTTCACTTCTTCTTCCTCCCACAGCTGCAGCCACACAGTATCCTACCTCCGACCTCACCTGGAGGTCCCCGCCATCGGTTTTTTTTTCTTTTGAAAGTTGTTTTATTTCATTTGTCTCTGCTTGGGGGTGAGTTGAGCAACAACACATAAATAGTGTTGTCTCCTCACTTCTGCCCCTCCATCGTTGAACTACCCCGGTTGCCTGTGCCTTGTGCGGCCGCCCTGTTGTGTCCCAGCCCAGGGGGTTGGCTGGCGGCGGCGCATCCGTGACCAGCAGTGAGCGGCAGGAGAAGGACCGGAAGAAGAGGGGTTAGTGCGTGTGCAATTGTGCACCTTTTGTTGCCCCCTTTCTCTCCCTAGCTGGCGGTTTTAAATAGGGACACCCCTATCTTGAAATGCATTTGGGTGTGGGGAGGAGGGAGAGGAGATGTACCGTTGCAACTTGTGTCTTCATGCCCAATAAAGAAATTGCTGCTGTGTGTTGCGTTGCATTGCATGCGTCTTGCAGGTGGTTTTTGAACAGGTGCCTTCTTCCAGAGTATTTCCTTGCCTCTGGGGCAGTCTGAGTGGGATCAGGGGATCGGATGCTGCCACTACATGCTGGGCCAATGCCACGCCAGAGTGTTTCCTTGCCTCTGGGGCAGTCTGAGTGGGGTCAGGGGATCGGATGCTGCCACCACATGCTGGGCCAATGCCACGCCAGAATGCTTCCTTGCCTCTGGGGCAGTCTGAGTGGGGTCCTGGGTTCTGATGCTGCCACTACATGCTGGGCCCATGCCATGCCAGAGTGCTTCCTTGCCTCTGGGGCAGTCTGAGTGGGGTCCTGGGCTCTGATGCTGCCACTACATGCTGGGCCAATACACACATATGATGATGATCATGATGTTCAATCCATGAGGCTGCCATCAAGTGTTTGCTGCTGCTTGCTTGCCATGGCATTGGGTGGGCAGAATCACAGAGTGGGTGGGTTCAACCTGTGTGTAGGTGTGACTGGGTTCTGGTTTTGGTTGTGTGCAATTTAGAGTCACTAAATAGGCTGCATTGAGTTTGATGCTCCCCCCACAGGAGCATTACTTGAGAACCACCCCCCGGAACCCACACTTTGTGTTCCAGTTCACTAAATAAGGGTTTCCTCCTTTGATTTGCAGGTTCCCAAGCATTGACTGCGTCCCTCCCCCACCCCCGGTAGGTGCTGTGCCCTCCCCCCATCGATCCCCCCCCCAAAAGTTAAAAACTTGCCACCCACACCACAACTACTCCACCCAACTGCCCGTGCCACCCTCCCACACCAGGGGTCCACCCTTTAACCCCCTATTTTTTTAAAAAAAACCCTCCCAGGCCCATCTCCCCAATTGGCTTGCTGGTTGACTCCCAAATTCTAAAAGGACACCCTCCCCCTCACTTCGATTGGCTTTCCCCCCCCCCATATCAAAAAGTCTTCCTTTCCCCCCAATTGGCTTCCTTTTTTGAAAACAAACTTCCCCCCCGCCGCCTCCAAATCAGCTGCCTTTTTTTTGGCCCCTAAGCCCCTCCAAATTATTTTTTTGACCCTGTCTGGCCTTCCTCCTAAAGTCTCCCTCCTTCTGACCTAGCAGCATGTCTGAGCGCCGTGTGGCGGGCAGGGCTCGCTCAAGGCTGGCAGGCAGAGGTGGGAGAGGCCAGGTGCGGGGTGCCCCTGCGGCACGGGGAGGGAGAGGACGCGGGGAGCCTGAGGACACCCCAGTTCTCCCCATTGGAGAATTCTTTGCTCCGGCCCTATCTTTGGTGCACAGGATTCAGTTCCCCACGCCTGCTGCCGCCAATCGCGGCAGAGGCAGAGGCACTGTTAGGGCTGTGGCGGGTCCCTCCTCGCCGGCGGCACCAGGTGCTGCTGAGGTACCGCCAGTTGTTGAGGTGGAGGAGACTGTGGAGTTGGAAGAGCAAGTAGAGGGCGGTGAGGACCGTGCGGCTGGCAGCGATGCAGCCAGGTTCTCCCTCCCTCTGGGGCCCCTTCCCCCTATCCTTTCGCCGCTCAGTGGGGCCCCCCCTCGTGAAGCCCGACACTCTGGTGGGGAGCGGTCTGGCGAGGTGGTGGAGGAGAGGCCTGCCTCTTCGATGCCAGTTGAGCCGGGCCCTTCCTCCGCTGTGGAGTGCGGAAGGGGCGGGTTGGGTGGCAGCAGTGGGCAGGCAGCGGCGGCCGCCCCCCCCCAGGACTGCAGCCACCCTGCGAGAAACGGCCTAGGACGGCGCCCAGGGTGCAGGAGGCCAAGGGCAGTGGTGCATGGGTGCATTTTGAGGTCCCTCAAGATGCCCCATTCCACGCCCGCTGTGTCCACTGCAGGATGCTTGTCAGCCGTGGAAGGGACCCTGCGCACCTGGGTACGACGCCTATGTGGAGACACCTAGAGCGTCACCACCCAGGTCTCAGGGGACAGGCTGGCAGCGCTAGTGCGCCTTGTGCATCTGCCACTAGGGCGGGCAGCGGCAGTGTGCCAGCCAGCAGGCAGGCTACACTGCCCGTCCAGCGGTGGACGCAGTCCTCGGGCAGCCAGCGTATTGTTCGCGTGGACCATCATCACCTCACCCGCCTCATAGGGGAGATGATTTCCACCGATGACCAGCCATTTCAGGTGGTCGAGAACAACGGCTTCCGCTGGATTCTCCAATACCTGGCTCCCGAATACGTCATCCCCTCAAGGACGACGTTCAGCCGGAACGTGGTCCCCTCCCTGTACCACCGGTGCAGGGAGCTCGTGTCGGCCGAGCTGCGTGCAGCTCCGGCCGGGACAAGCGTGCATTTCACGACTGACCTCTGGACCAGTGTCAGTGAGATGCACGCTTCTTTCCTGGCCCTCACTGCCCACTGGTGGGGACCAGAGAGTGAGGGGACCTCCGCGGGCAATGCTTCCGGGTCCGGCGCAGCTCCCGCTGCACTACAGCACAGGTGGGCTGTCCTGCACGTGGAGACGATGGACACGAGGCACACCGCGGAGGAGGTGGCAGCCGTACTCGACCTCCAGATAGAGGAGTGGATTGGCGGGTGTCGACACCTCTCCTGCGGCTTCATTGTCACCAACAATGGAGCCAACGTTACCGCCGCTGTCGAGACAGTCATGGACTGTGTGAACATACGGTGTATGGCACACACACTCCATCTGACCGTCAGGGACGCCCTTGGCCTTAAGGAGCTGAAGGCGTCCCAGGAGAAGGGGGCCCGCCCCATCCCAGCTGCTGTTGCTGCCACGGCCACGCTTGTGGATAAGTCTCGCAAGCTGGCCGCCCACTTCCACCGCAGTGAGAAGTCCAGGAGACTGCTTCGCCAGAAGCAGGATGACCTTGGCCTTCCTCGCCATCTCATCCCTACGGATGTGGAGACGCGGTGGAACTCCACCTTCCTCCTGTTCCAGCGCCTGTTGGAGCAGGAGAGAGCCCTTGTCGCCCTGGCGAGGGACGAGTCCTTGGATGTCTGCGACTTCTTGAACGCAGAGTGGAAGCAGATGTCCGAGGCGGTGTCAGCACTTGAGCCCTTCCAGCTTGCCACGAAGGGCTTGTGTGGCGACACCACTCCCTTGAGCCAGGCGCTGCCCACAGCTGTTGGTCTCGAGAAGCTGATGGGTGGACTCCATATCTCTCTGACCACGCCAGAGGGTCGTGCTCTGGCTGGGAGGCTGAGGTCTGGGGTTGACAAGCGGCTCGTTGATGTGCTGGGAGACAGGGAGGAGTATGTCCTCGCTTGTCTCTGTCACCCAGCCCTCAAGGGCAATGCCGTGAGTGCCGACGAATTGCCCAGGTGGAAGGGCATCCTGGTCGAGAAGGTTAGGGAGGAGGAGGCCGCTAGGGCCCGCAGAGACCAGGGTGTTGGTAGTGGTGCGGGGGCAGCCCTCGCGGCCCAACCCGCACCCAGCAGCAGCATGGGCGGCCAGCCGGCGTCAGCTTCCCCTTCCCCTCCCTCTTCCCAGTCCAGCAGCGCGGCATCCCAGGTGGCTCCATCGCAGCAGCCACTTGCTACCGACTCGAGATCCGCCCAGTGGTTTCAGCGGTTCTGCTATGGCGCCATGCCTGGTATGCGGGAGGCTCGACCTGCCAGGCCCCCCTCCAGTGCTGAGCAATGCGTTGCGCAGTACTTGGAGGAGCCTGTGGAGGGAGACGGCGTGGACTGCGCACAGTTCTGGGCGAGCCGCCGCCAAGTCTGGCCGGACCTGGCGGTGGTGGCTGTGCGCCTCCTCTCCTGCCCCCCAACCAGTGTCCAGAGCGAGCGGGTGTTTTCACGTGCCGGGGACGTGGTGACACCCTCTCGCTCCCGCTTGGACCCTGGTCTGGTGGAGCAGCTGGTCTTCCTTAAGGTGAACCTCCCCCTGTTGGGCTACCCCAAGCTGGAGTTTGAGCCGGGCCAGTGATTACCGTGGGTTGCCCCATGGTTGGTCACCTGCCTGGCTCGACCTCTCTGCTTATCCCTACCCTCCCCCCTTCCACCTCTAGCTGAGCTGACGTGACAGATGCTGAGCCGTGCCAGCCAGTCGCAGCGTGTAGTGTGCCCACACAGAGATGCAGTTGTAGTAGTAGTTGTAGTGCTGCGACTGGCCAGATGTTTACAATGCCCACGCCCACCTAAAAAGAAACCCAATGCTGACCAGCACAGGCCCTTTATCTATCCACCTGTCAGCATTTGGGGACCTGGCGTGGGCACGGCACACCCCCCCAAAGTAGCACAGCCCACAGAGTACTAGACTTAGTGGCAGCGGCGGGTATACGTTCTAAAATGCAGTGTAGATATGTAAATATTGTATGTAAATAAACATGTAAATAATTTTTTCTTTAAAAACCCCATGTTAAAATCAAGCCTCAAAATTATGCAAAAGAAAGAAAAAAAGGTGACAAAGGGAGAACAAAATGATGAATGCCAAATGAATTGATTTTATTGAAAATGTTACCAGAAATCATGTGGGGGGGGGCTTGGTTTACATGGAGAAAATGATTGGGTGATTTTTTCAAATGAAACAAATGAATTATTATCATCTTATGTTCATCTTGATTGTGGTCACTGTTGATGTTGGCTGATGGCAAAAAACCCAAAACCATCAGAATAGCAATGAACTGGCTGCCAACACAACATATTGATTGATAACTGTGCAGGGGGGGAATTGGGTCTGTGTGTGTGTGTGTGGTGCAGGCTCAGTCTGTCTCTTCCTGTTGTGTGTCTGTCTGTCTGTGTGAATGGATGCCTAGCACTGTCTCTGTGTGTGGATGCTTTCTGTGTGTAGTGTGGTGTGTGTCTGTCTACATGTTTTTTTTCCTCCCCCCCATGCCTCCCTCCATCCTTCCCCTCTCATCCTCTCCCCTTCCTCTTCACCACCTTCCATCCTCCCTCCCTTCCAGCCCACCACCGCCTCACCTGCCCCCAACCCCGGTCTGGCAGATGATGAGAGTCTGGTCTCTCCCACCGAAGCACACACGTGAGCACGTGTGTGCACAAATATGTGGCTGACCAACTCTGAGCCGGACCCTCCCCCCTTCAATCCCCTCTACATCCCTCTCCCCCTCCCCTTTCCTCCCCCTGCCTCCCTGCCTCCCTCCCTGCCTCCCTCCCCCCTCCTAGCTAGCAGCGCACACATACACACACAAAACACCTGTGGTGGCAAACACCACCAGCACACATGCACTCACACTGGTGCCACCACCTCTGCCTTGGGCCTCTGTGTCCTTGAGCAGATATGTGGTGGTGGACCAGAGAAGCATTTCTTTCCAGCAAGGCAAAAGGCATGCACTCACTGCACACACACACACACACACACACACACACACACACACGAAGAGGTGAAAAGACGAGAAGAGGCAACTTCTAGAACCAGCAGCAGCAGGTGAGTGTCGTGTAATTGTGTTGCTTCCCAAGGCCACTGCCCATGCTCAATGCTCAGTCTGCTGAAACTAAAGAACTAGCTACAATCATCCTTCCTCACACGCAGCTCAGCTCAGCTCAGCTGCACAGCACACTGACTAACTAGACACTACAGCTGGTGGTAGAAAAAACAGAAGTCTAGATTCTAGAAGATGTCCTGGTGGATTTTAAACTTTCAAATCTGTGCTAGGATTGCCTCGCCTCCTGCCTGTAATTGTGCCCTTTCCCCTTGCAGTTGCGCCGTCGTGATGGGTTGGTGATGTGCGTGCGCCGTCTACTTAGCTCTCTCCTCCTCATGTTGGCTGGGCTTGCCAGGCACTGGCTGGCAGCAGCTGTTGGCTGTGTGCTAGGCTCAGGCTGTGGCACGCGTGACTGGACTGGGAATGTTATTGTAGCGGCAACACTGGTTGTGGTGGTAGCAGTAGTAGCTGTTGCTGTTGCTGGGCTGGTGGCTGCTG
The DNA here is from genome assembly GCF_027244095.1 of Hemicordylus capensis. NCBI lineage: Eukaryota > Metazoa > Chordata > Lepidosauria > Squamata > Cordylidae > Hemicordylus > Hemicordylus capensis. The sequence continues at coordinate 122,537,556 of NC_069659.1, forward strand.
GCCTGTGCTGACTCTGCGCACTTGGTCTGGTCTGGTAATTTGGATGCAGATGTAGGGTGTGTGTGCATCATCCATGGGGAGCAGCAGAGCAGAGCAGAGCAGGTTGGCTGGCTTCTGTCTGTCGGGCCTAGTCAGTGGCAGGCACTGAGTGAGGCGGTGGTTTCTTTGGGCATCACATCACCCATCATGCAGAGCGGCAGGTCTGCTGCTCTGCTGCTCCGCCTCCTGCTTCTTCTCTGTGTGTGCTGCTCTTGTGCTTAGTGTGCTTCTCCGCTGCTGCTGCTGTGCTGGCAGGCAGCACAGCAGTGGCCTTTTTGTTAGATCAGAGAGTGGGTGTTGTCTCTCTGAGTGTCCTCCTCTTACTTGCTTGGATAGGAGTGGTGGTAGTAGGTAGGCATTAAGATGGACTGACTAGGTGTTACGTGTTAGGGCGCCCAGAGAGAGGGGCCAAAAAGATGGGGTGGCAATTGTTGGGTTGCTCCTAGTATTATTGGTGAATTTTTGAAGAAAATTTTTTTTCCATTGGCTAGAATGGGGGTTTGGGGCTGCCCCAGACCCGCCTCTGTGTGGTGGCAGCACCGCCAAAGTGGGTCCAGGGCCATGGCAAAAATGCCCTCAGTCCCTCCCAGCAATCCCCGTAGAGATAGGAGTGATGGTTCTGTTGTTTTTCTGAGGTGTTCTGAGTGAGTGTGGATTCTGTGATAGCAAATGAGAGTGGATTCATGGTGTCTCATTGGAAATCTCATTAGCTATCATAGAATCTACACTCAGAACACCTCAGAAAAACAACAGAACCATCACTCCTATCTCTACGGTGATTGCTGGGAGGGACTGAGGGCATTTTTGCCATGGCCCCGGACCCACTTTGGGGGTGCTGCCACCCCACAGAGGTGGGTCTGGGGCAGCCCTAAACCCCCATTCCAGCCAATGGAAAAAAAATTTTCTTCAAAAATTCACCAATAATACTAGGAGCCACCAATTGCCTTGGGATTTTTGGGGTGGAGGACACCCATGGGTGGCTACCACCCACCCCAGCTTTTTTGCCCCTAAGGGCTCCACATTGTATGTTATGGGCAAAAATTAATTTTTAAAAAAAAAATTGTAAAAAATCAGAGGAAGGTCCAATCGACTTGAAATTTGGGTGGCAGGTAGAACATAATGTCCCCTTCAAAACCAGCCACTTTTTGTGATCCGAACCAGTTCAGTTCAGATCCGAACCGGTTCGAAACCGAACCGGACCGGGGGGGTGGTCCGGCAAAACCAAAACCGAACCACCCCGGTCCGGTCCGGACCCGGTTCGGACCCGAACCGAACCGGGAGAACCGGTTTTATGCACATCCCTAGTAACTGGCCCTATCCACCCCCAGCACAGTACTTCCAGTGACTGTTGCTCGTGTCTATCTGATGTTTCTTTTTAGAATGTGAGCCCTTTGGGGACAGGGTTCCATCTTATTCGTTTGTTATTTTCTGTGTAAACCGCTCTGAGCCATTTTTGGAAGGGCGGTATATAGAAATCAAATCATTATTATTATTATTATTGATAAGCTAAAATTTAAATTTTCTACCTTCTACACATAACGATTAAGTGTAGGATCTCATCCTCCCTTTTATCTGATTAGGAGATGATGATGAATAATCCATGCAGGGATATAGTCATTGGATAAGCATGCTGGGTAAACAGAAAAAAAAAGTCTCCTAAAATGAAACATCTGAGAAATATCAGAGCTGGGGGGGAAAAGAATTTGACTAAGACTATTGGAAGTCTGGAGGAATCGGCATGGTGATAAATATTCCTAAATTGTCAATGTCTAGCACCTAAGATAACACTGAAGATTCCCTCTAACACTAAACATTTAAGGGATTTTGAAAGAAGCCACAAGATTTATGATAAATCTTGAGAAATGTTTTGGTGGGCTTTTTCCTAGGTTGGTTCTATTATGAAGCAGAGTGAATCAGGCCTCTTCAGGTGCTAGATGTGGGCCTGTGTTCAGGAATGTCTCAGCAGCCTACCCAGCACTCTCTATCTTGTATGGTCTGCAGAGAACAAAAGCAAATGGGTACTATAATGCTTTCCCTCTTTCCTTCCTCATAGAAAATTATTTGAAAGGAGAAAGGAATTGGGGCTGTGATTTTAAGGGTGGGGGGAAGAAGAGGGAAGAGAGAAGGTACCCCTATTTGGTGGTCTTCTTCAGGTAGAAACATGTCATGGACCAGCCCTAGATTTTGCACACCCTAACTATAGGATTCTGTAAACTGGAAATTAAAGAAAATTGTAGAAGATCTAGTAAGTTTAGGTGTGTGTGTGTGTGATTTTATAACTTTAAAAAAACACGAATTTAATATATTTCAGAATAAATAAATTATTTTTCAACTCTTCTGTGTGTATATTCCGCCAAGCTCACAAGACTTTGTGTAAATAAGGCCCCAGTGATAAAAATAGAAATTTCCATGAATGAGTTCAGAATTGTGGCCACATATAATTCTTAAAGAATCAAACCTTAGCTTAAAACTGACTTTTAGTCAACCCTGTTGACCCCACTTCTATTTTCTCTATATTTATTGCTTTATTCCACAGAAAAGCAAGCCAGAAATGTCACCTTTCAAGCTTGCTTTTTCATGATCCTTCAGGGAAGGGGTGGGGGCACAAAGTAAATTATCTAATTTTCCACTTGTCTGCTAAAAGGTTCACAGTGCTGACTTATCAGCCATTAGCAAGCCAAGATGACAGTTTAACACAATGACCCCTATTCAAAGAGTGATTGACAAAAGTGATTCCTTTTCTCCATTTTCTAAGGACCAAAGTTAGCTATCTCAGGAAGGGGGGGCACATAATTTCAGCTTAGGTTCCAGCTGATTCATTTCAAAAATAGTGCTTTTGTATGATGAGAGAATAGCAGAACATATTTTTCATTAGATCTAGGATTTAGTTCATCTTTTTCATTTGCTGCAGCATTAAGGACTGGGAAAAGGTCATCGTAAGCTGCTATTTTGGATTTCTTCTCTTCTCTTCTATTACTTAAGTGCTCAATTGGAAAAGCAACAAAAGGATAGATATTTAAAATGTTCGTTATGCTAATTACAAGCACAACTAACTTTTATTTTGAGTTAGATCAACAATTAATTACTGATGTTGCTACACAAGTGGGTTGTTCCAGTACAGCTTACCCTTGGGCTATCACAGGTCACACACTACTTGCTTTATTCCCAATGCAAGTAAGCATGCGACCTGTGATCACGTAAGGATACATTGTACAAGAACTGCATTCTTATGCAACAGTGTTGCTGTGAGTGTTTGAACCACACATGGAGCGGGCAAAACTGGACCACACCTGGTACTCTGCAGGGCATGTCAGCCAGTGCTAGTATTATATGCTAGACCTAAATTCTAAATATGTATTTATCTGTATACTGCCCAAAGCATACTTCTCTGGGTGGTTTACCATAAAACAATACAAATTACAAGATAATAAAGAGGTTAAAACATTACAGCATTTTAAAATTTTAAAACAATGTTAAGAAAACAGTATTTAATTAAAAACCTGGGTGAACAGATGCATCTTTAAGGGCTTTTTAAAAGTAGTGAGAGATGGGGAGGCTCTTATTTCAGCAGAGAGCACATTCCAAAGTCTCAGGAGAGCAAAGGAGAAGGCCTATCCCTGAGTAGCCAGCAGACGAGCCGGTGGCAACCTCAGATGGACCTCTCGTGATGATCTCAATAGGCAGTGGGGTTCATGATGAAGAACACATTCTCCCGAATACTCAAGGCCTAAGCTTTTTAGGCTTAATAGGTTATAACCAGCACCTTGTATTTTGCCCAGAAACTTATGAGCAACCAATGTAGCTCTTTCAATACTGAAGTAATATGGTCTCTTCGAGATGACCCAGAGACCAATCTGGCCATGCATTCTGGACCAACTGCAGTTTCTGGACTATATACAAAGGCAGCCCCACATAGAGTGCTTTGCAGTAATCAAGTCTGGAGTTTACCAGCATATATACCACTGTTCTGAAGTTGTTTATCTCAAGAAATGGACTCAACTGGAGTGAGTCATAGCTGATAGAAGGCACTTCTGGCCACCGCATCAATTTGGGACACCAGTGAGAGTTTTGGATCCAGAAGCACCCCCAGACTGAGTACCTGTTCCTTCCAGGGAAGTGTGGCCTAATCCAAAACAGGCAGATCAAAACCATCTCCTGATTCCAATCCTACACAATAAGTGCCTCGATTTTATCTGGATTCAATCTGTTTGTTATCCCTCATCCAGCCCATCACCACATCCAGGCAGGCATTTAGGAAGGTTATGCCTTATCCTGATGATGTTGACATGGAGAAATAGATTTAGGTGTCATCAGCATACTGATAACACCCTGCACCAAATCTCTGATTATGTCTCCCAGAGGTTTCATGTAGAAGTTAACAGTGGAAACAATATGGAGCCCTGAGGGACACCATACGGAAGTTCAGACTTTGAAGAGCAACTGTCTCCAAGGGACACCATCTGGAGCCCAAGAGGAAGGAGCAAAACCACTGCATAGCAGTGCCACCCACTCCCAACCCACTCAGAAGCTCCAGAAGGATACTATGGTCAATAGTATCGAAAGCTACTGAGAAGTCCAAAAGGACCAACACACTCACACTTCCTCTGTCTGTTCCCAATTGGAAATAATCCGTCAGGTCAACTAAGACAGTTTCCACCCCATATTCAGAGTGTTGTATTTTATAAATGCTTATTAATGTTGTCTTTGATTTTTTAAATATATATTACAACATACACTATTTAAGAAGATGTTAGGATGAGAATTAATATTTATATCTTTCCCTTTTCATAAGTATTTAGCCAAGGACAACTTACAACACCTAAAAATATAGATATAATCAATCTAAGCTACATATACACATATAATTAATTTTCATTAAGCACATTGTATTACAATAAAATCACTCCTGAAATGTATTTTTTTTAAAATCCCAAAATGCTTCTTCAAGAAGCAAGATATTGGAGAACTTATACAATTTTGATGGGAATATATATAATTATAAATAATTTTATGTACATTTAAATAATGAATCCATATAAGGTAAATGCAGATGGTGCACACCACCTGTAGGATCACATAACATTTATATATTAGTTGATAAATTTTGGAAATATCAAACACTGGTAGTTATTTCCATATCTGGGCAGCTATATATGTAAGGAAATATTGGGTAACATCCAAGATACGATGGAGAAAATCCTTTTGAGAAGCTCCTTTTGATAATATGATTTATCCATATCTGTTTTTGCTTCTTATTTTTTTTAAAAAAATAAATAGTGGGGCTATCCACATGATCACGCATGTGGACAGGTGGACAGGAAGACAAGGTTCAACCTTGTCTAAGCCTGGCTTGGCTTCTTGTGAGAACAGCCTCAGTGTGTATTAATGAGAACAAATGTCCTATATGATCGCAACTGCCAGGACTGGTTATCCTAAGTACTGGAAGAAATTTAGTATTTTAACCATAAGAGAATGAGAAGCTAAGTTGTAGGAGTTTAGTCTAATGATAAGGTAAACTAATTATATATAGCTAAAAGAAAGGAAGCAAGAAAGACATAAATGCCTTTTTCAGAACTGAAAATCTTTTATTTCTGACAAGATAAGACTAATTCCTCTCAAATAATTCATTTTGTTCTTTGCAGTGATGTATAATTTTTTGTAAGGAATTGTTTTCTTGTTCTCTTCTTGTTATTTTAGTGTGAAAATTTTAATTTGTTAACTTTATAAAATAAAAACAATACACTGCAATAAAGAATATAAATTGCCCAAGAAGGATTTAGATTGATGTGAAAAGGCCTAGACTTTAGTGCCATGGAGTTTCAGGTCTCTTTGGACAACAAATTCCCAAGTTGTTTTTAATTATCATCATCATTAATACTACTACTACTACTAATGCCCTGGGTGCAGTTCCAAAAGACCTTGAAGAGCACCTCAACACCATAGGGACCACAGAAATCACCATCAGCCAATTACAAAAAGCAGCTTTACTGGGAACAGCCTATATTCTGCAACGATATCTATAACAACAGCAACAACATTGACAATAAAATTCTGGCATCCCAGGTCCTTGGGAAGGACTCGATGTCTGGATAAAACAAACCAGTCAAACCTGTCTGACTGTGTAAAATAATAATAATCAAATGTGTATACCGCCCCAAACTTTCATCTCTGGGCGGTTTACAATACTGATGTTGCTGAACATTATCAATATAGCCCAGAAATCAAATCTGCCGGGTTATGTAATGCTTGCTTCTAATTTGAAACTAGACTCCAGCCCAACAATTCTTCTTGAGCTCAGATTTTGATCCAAGCTGGAGGGAAATTAAGCCATGTTTCCAAGTCCCCTGCCTCCAAGCCCCACACCACACCCCATTTCTCTCCATTGTTGCTCTGGCTATGTTAGTAGGAGAATGGACAGCTCTCTCTCTCTCTCTCTCTCTCTCTCTCTCGCTCGCCACTTCATTCCCTGATGTTTGGTAGGCTGCAATGGCTGGATGTGAGGCCCAAGATGGATTGGGAATTCCAGCTTTTGCAGCACTACTGAACCAATGATATCATTGGCAGCATCACAGGGTCTGGAACAGGGTCAGAACTGGATTTTTAAAAATGAGGTATTTTCAAAGCTGGGGAGGCATTTCATATTTTCATATTTTCTGGGCCCAATTCCAAGCATGAAGTATCTTGGGCTACCACTGAGCAGTCCTGACTAAATTTCCAGATGAAATTCCAGATGAAGGATGAAACACTGAAATGAAAGTTTTGACTGAGCCACCAATAGAGATCTCTGTGTTGGTGCTGTCTGCATCTTTATAACATTTGTTTTTAAATCTTGTTCTGCTGTAAGCCACTCGGAGAGTTCATGAAACTAAAAGCAGGATATTAAGTTGTCTTGTTCTTATTATTTGAGTGATTCAAAAAGTATAATACAGCCTCTATTAAATTGCAAGTTACATCTCATTTTCAGTAAGGAAGTTCATTTTCTATGGAAAGTGGAACATTTAATTTTTTTTTCATTACCTTTACAGCAACAAATTAGAACAAATTTACAGTATAGTAGCTTCACAACATCGGTGCCCATTGATTACTCAATCTATCAATTAAAGCTTGTATTCACCAATAAATACAGTTTGTGTTTAGTACTTGTGAAAGTCCTAGTGGCTGGTGTGGGTGCCAAGAGGGGGCAGCAAAAAGCACATTTAAGCATAAATTAGTAGGTGCTCACCTCTACTCCGGCTGCACCTGCAAGCTCCTCCAAACAACAGTGCACCATCCAGCACTCCCTGCAGCGGGGGATCAGCTCTGCTACTCACCTGGCTGCTAGAAGGGGATCGGCTCTATGGAAGCCAGGTGAGTGGCTGAGCTGATCCCTGCCGCAGGGAGTGCTGGGCGGGGCGCTGCTGCTCGGAGCAGCTTGCAGGTGCAGCCGAAATGGAGGTAAGCTCCTACTAATTTATGCTTAAAGGTGCTTCCCGCCACTGCCCCTGGCGGCGCCCACACTGGCCACTACTGAGTGAAAGATAAAAACAAAATAGAACATGTGGTGTAATTTGAATAAAACATGCAACAACATATTTGAATGCAACATGCAATGTCATAAGGAATACATTCCAAAAACTGCTTTAAAATCCTGGACCTCCATAAGAGTGCTTAAATGGAATGAATGATTCAGTGACACCATGCAGTGTGCTCGTAACAAACTGACCTATTTTATGTCTCCTCACTTAGATAATTTGAAAGTTGCTATTAGAATCTTAAGTAACCAATGTTCCACCATTAACACTTAGGCAGGAGTTAATGTCAGAATTCTGTAAGACTGATTGTTCTCCAATTTATTAAAAATATATCATCTCAGCTGGTTTTGTTAAGTGGCAAACTGCAGTTCTTAAAGTGTGGCTTAAAATACTGCTAAGAGCTCAGCCATGTGAAGTGAACACAACCCTTTCAATCTGGAACTGCCCTTGCTTGCCCCTTTTGTAGCACATTGTTAGGTGATGCTGCTGAGAAGAATTGCATCAGCCTTTCGAAAGCTGCCCCACCCGCCAATACCCTTCATTTTTAAAATGAAAAGATTTAAATCATTCTAATTTTTCATCTGTGTCACTCTGGGCATCACATTATCTTGGCAATCATATAGCATAGTCCTTTGTAATTGCTCTGCATATAACAGGTTACAAAGCCCTAATAGTTTACTTCTCTTCATAAATGTGCCCTATTTTTATGATTCTAGGTTGCTTTTGTTCCAATGTGCCCTGTTTATGCACTGCCCATTTTAGCTGGCAGATGGAGAGTCTCTTCCACCAACAGTGCCTCATTTTTGCAATTGCTGTTGGGATCTTTCGTTTAGGAATGTGGCTGCCCTTGCCTAAGTTCTCACTGTTGCTTGCATACATTTAATACAATGGCACATTTAAACAATATCGTGAAATGGATCCTTGCTCCCAGAAAGCTACAGCCAGTTTGCAGATGTCTTTGTACTGACATTTATTTTTACTGGCAAGGTTTTTGCTCTGTTAGTTTTTATTGGTCCCCAGTTGATTTGGTTTTCATAACAAAACACAATTCTTTTCAGAGCCTTTTCTTTTCAGAGAAGGACCATAAGCTCAGCAGCAATACACATGCAATTACCCTACTTTAAATTCGAAGTGGTACAGCCCTGGGAATGAAGTACCACACAACTGCTCTGACTGACTGTTTTTGTCCTTTGTTGTTATGTGCAGCACCACATGAGAGAGTTGAAATATTCCTTAGGTTTCAATAGCAGACCAAAGGTGAAATTGGATGCTATGCACACTTTACTGAAGGTATGTGTGTTTTAAAAATGAAGCAAAGTAGGATGCAAGGGGCATTGTGCTAAATTTCTCATTAACTTCCTAGTGTGAGAACAGCCTTAATGCTTCTGAAGAGTGGATACCTCTTTGGATTCAAGCTGGGAAGCAAGTTCTCCTCAGGTCCATCATCTATCACAATCCATGTCTATCAGATGATAGATTGCTCTCAGCAATAGGGCTCCCACTCTCGATTAAATGTGCGATGTGCATGTTTTAACAGCATTTAATTGTTCAGGAAGGTGAACCAGTTAGGGGTTTCCCCCCATTTCTCCTCACCATTCTCATTCTGCTCAAAAAATATAAACAGTCTCTAAATTGGGTTTTAAACCCCTTGTTTTCATCATTAGGCACCTGACAAGATCCTCTCAAGTATATTACCGTATATTACTCAATAGAGGCAACTGTCACAGAATTACAATTACACAGAGGATGCGTTCTAGTACAAGGTGACAAGCTATCTGTCAAAAGTCAAAGGTTACATGATTTATGCCACCATAAGGCATACCCTCATTAAAAGCCACTTTGCTTCCCAGGTGCCTTTCTCCATCACACTGAAACTCAGCAGCGTGGAGGTGAACACAAGTTTAAAAGGAAACCTTTATGCAAATGCCACATTTTACTTGCAAATTCTTAAGGACAATTATCTATCATGTGCCAGAAAAAAGATGATTACTTATGCATAAAAAGAAAATAATGAATAAGTACTATAGCCACCAATCATGAGAAATGCTAAGATTACTTCTTTATAAATATATTTCAACATTCTTTTCTCTTTCCTTTGACTGACATCATTTTATTTTGCTAGAACAGATTTCATGTCTGCTTCTGGGCTGCCCCACTAATAACTCACATGTGTGGGGAAATTAGGTTTACTTGCTGTTCCAGGCAGATTGGACCAAATATTTGACATGAAGTACCTAATCACACAGCGGGGAAATAACTTGCCTAGAGAGCCAGAGGTTGCTGGTTCCAATCCCCGCTGGTATGTTTCCCAGACTATGGGAAACACCTATATCGAGCAGCAGCGATATAGGAAGATGCTGAAAGGGATCATCTCATACTGTGCGGGAGATGGCAATGGTAAACCCCTCCTGTATTCTACCAAAGACAACCGCAGGGCTCTGTGGGCGCCAGGAGTCAACACTGACTTGACAGCACAACTTTATTTTACAGAATCAAAAGAGCCACTTTAGAAACCTGGAAACTAGGTGTCCCAGGACTCCTGACAGCATACTGAGTGCAAGGAATCCTAAAACATGTAGGATGTCCTTATTAAATATTCAGATGCCCGGTGGGGGCATGGAATCGACATGTTCCATGGTCTTTAGACCTGGATACTGCCATTTGAACATTTTTTTAAAGTAATGGAGAGCCTTCAGAAAGTCTTAATGTGGATCCTCCCCATCACTAAAGCCACCACCAGGTATTTATTTATTTTTATTTATTTATTTTTACATTTTTATACCGCCTTTCATTAAAAGAAAACCCCAAGGCGGTTTACAAAAATTAAAACATACAATAAAAGCAGTAAAAACATCAAGCTAAAAACATACATAAAAACAAGACAGCAGATAAAAAAACACACAAGAACAGCAGTAAAAAACGATTATGTAAAAGCCTGGGTAAAAAGCCAAGTCTTTAAAAGCTTTCTAAAAGCTGTAATGGAGTCCGAGGAACGAATGGCCACCGGGAGAGCATTCCAGAGTCTAGGAGCAGCAACAGAGAAGGCCCTGTCCCGAGTGCACGACAGCCGGGCCTCCCTCATTGTCGGCACCCGGAGCAGGGCCCCCCCCAGATGTCCTAGTCAAGCGGGCAGCAACCCTTGGGAGCAGGTGGTCCCTCAAATACCCCGGGCCCAAACCGTTTAGGGCTTTAAAGGTCAAAACCAGCACCTTGAATTGGACCCGGAAACAAACCGGCAGCCAGTGCAGCTCTTTCAAAATGGGGGTGATATGTTCCCAGCGGGCAGCTCTGGATAAAACCCTCGCTGCCGCGTTTTGCACTAGCTGCAGTTTCCGGATATTCTTCAAGAGCAGCCCCACGTAGAGCACATTACAGTAATCCAGCCACGACGTGACTAAGGCGTGGGTAACCGTGGCCAGATCTGCCTTCTCGAGAAAGGGACGCAGCTGGCGCACCAGCCGAAGCCGTGCAAAGGCACCCCTGGCCACCGCCTCCACCTGAGCTTCCAAAAGCAGAGCCAGGTCCAGTAGTACCCCCAAGCTGAGTACTTGCTCCTTCAAGGGGAGTGCAACCCCATCCAGAACCGGTAAAATCTCCTCATCCCGATTGGCTCTCCTACTGACCAACAGTACCTCCGTCTTATCCGGATTCAGTTTCAGTTTATTAGCCCACATCCAACCCATCACGGCCTCCAGCCCCCGATTCAGGACATCCACCGCCTCCCTAGGATCAGATGACAAGGAGAGATAGAGCTGAGTGTCATCCGCATATTGCTGACAACTCAATCCAAAACCCCGGATGACCTCTCCCAGCGGCTTCATGTAGATGTTAAACAGCATGGGGGACAAGACCGAACCCTGCGGGACCCCACAGGCCAGCGGCCACGGGGCCAAGCAGTAGTCCCCCAGCACCACCTTCTGGACCCTCCCCTCAAGAAAGGACCGGAACCACTGCAACGCAGTGCCTCAGATCCCCATACTCGAGAGGCGGCCCAGAAGGATACCATGGTCGATGGTATCGAAGGCTGCCGAGAGGTCCAGAAGAACCAACAGGGACGCACTCCCCCTGTCTAGTTCCCGGCGTAGGTCATGTTTTTAAAAGGGAAGCAGACAGCTGTATCATGAGTAACTGATAGTTTCCGAGTAAACTTATTACCAACCAGGCCTATGGCTCAGCTCATAATGAGATTGGAGGTACCAAACTCTTACGTTTGCAACAACATTCCAGTTTTGAAGTTCAATGCCATCATTATCTGGAAACTGAAAATATTATTTATTTCTTGTTTACACAGTCAGACAGGTGTTATTGACTGGTATGTTTTATCCAGACATCGGGTCCTTCCCAAGGACCTGGGATGGCTGGATTTTATTATCAATATTGTTGTTATTATTATAGATATCGTCTCCAAATATAGGCTGTTCCCAGTAAAGCTGCTTATTGTAATTGGCTGATGGTGATTTCTGTGGCCCCTATGGTGCTGAGGTGCTCTTCAAGGTCTTTTGGAATTGCACCCAGGGTGCCAATTACCACTGGGATTATTTTGGTCTTTTTCTGCCACAGCCTTTCAATTTCAATTGGTAGATCTTTGTATTTGGTGATTTTTTCTGTTTCTTTTTCTTCTATTCTGCTATCCCCAGGAATTGCTATGTCAATTATTTTGACTTGTTTTTCTTTCATCTCGACTACAGTTATATTTGGTGTATTGTGTGGCAGATGTTTGTCTGTTTGTAGTCGGAAGTCCCATGATATTTTTGGATCTTCATTTTCTACAACTTTTTCAATTTTATGGTCCCACCAATTTTTGGCTACAGGTAACTTGTATTTTTTGCAGATGTTCCAGTGTATCATCCCTGCTACCTTGTCATGCCTTTGTTAGTAGGCAGTCTGTGCAATCTTTTTACAACAGCTGATTAGGTGGTCCACTGTTTCATCTGCTTCTTTACAAAGGCGGCACTTGCTGTTTGTTGTGGATTTTTCGACATTTGCTCTTATTGCATTTGTTCTTAGTGCCTATTCTTGTGCAGCCAGTATTAAACCCTCTGTTTCTTTCTTCAAGTTGCCATTCTTAAGCCATTGCCAGGTCTTGGTGATGTCTGATTTTCCACTTATATTATGCAAATATTGACCACGCAGGGGCTTATTTTTCCATTTTCCTGCTTGGTTCTTGACTTGTTCTTTCTTGTAGGCCTGCTTTGTTTCATTGGTGTTGAATAGTTTCTCGTTCTTGACCATTTGAAGTGCATCTTCTTCACTGTCCTTTATATATTCTTCAAGGCCTCTTTTCTCCTCCTCTACTGTTTGATGGACTTGCAGCATTCCTCTTCCACCTGAGCTGCGAGGGAGGTATAGCCTATCTACATCACTGTGGGGGTGCAGAGCATGATAGATGGTCATTATTTTCCTGGTCTTACGATCTAGCATCTCTAGCTCTGCCTGGGTCCAGTCTATTATTCCTGCAGTGTATCTGATAATAGGTATAGCCCAGTCGTTTATGGCTTGTATGTTGTTCCCACCATTGAGTTTGGACTTTAGGATTTTTCTAACTCTCCTGATATATTCGCTTCCAATTTTCCTTTTTCCTTTTCAGTTTTACCTTCTGTGTGCGTGATGTTATCAGCCTGGAGAATGCCCAAGTATTTGTAATGTTCTTTCTCTTCCAGGTTCTTGATGTTGCTTCCATTGGGCAGTTCTGTTCCTTCTGTTTTTCTTATTTTCCCTCTGTTCATTATTAATGCAGCACACTTGTCTAGTCCAAATTCCATTGCTCTATCACTACTGAATATACAGACAGTGTTTAGCATTGATTTGAAATCTGATTGGGACTTTCCATTCAACTTTAGATCGTCCATGTACAGCAGATGTTTGATTTTACTTGATGTTTTAGATGTTTGGTATCCGAGGCCTGTTTTGTTTAGTATTTGTGAAAGTGGAGTCATGGCGATTGCAAACAACAGAGGGGATAGTGAGTCCCCTTTGAAAATACCTCTTCTAATGCTAACCTGTCCAAGTGTCTCATCATTGTTTGTTAACTGTGTACTTCACATGCTCATTGCTTTTTTAAAATAAATATCTGAATGTTTTTGCTGACACCAGTTGTTTCTAAACATTTTAATATCCATGTATGAGGCAATGAGGAGTTGTTGTTGTTGTAGTTGTTGTTGATTATCTACTACTCCTTGGCCAAGGGCCTGAATAGAAAGGGCAGTCTTCAGTGTCTTGTGAAAGACTGGGAGAGAGGAGGTCCTAGTGTATATCAGAACCTGCACAGCTCATAGCAAAGTCCCCAAGAAAGTCCTATTCCACATGATTAACAAATGAGGTGCAGCAGGTGTCAGCATATGAAGCAGAGCCTCCCAGCCGAACTCATCAGGTGGGTAGATTCAGCTGGAAACAGGTGGTTCTTAAGGTACCTGGGGCCCAAGTCATTTAGGGCATTAAAAGTAATAACCAGAACCTTGAGCTGTATCCTGAAACAGGTTGGCAGCCAATGAAATGTCTTCAGGTCAGGTGGATGCTTTTCAAGGGCAATTCTTAAAGGACATTGCATTGGAGCACAATGCAATAATCCAAATGTGATGTGATTAAGGCATGGGTGCTAGAGGCCAGGTAAGCCTTCTGTGAATTGGCTCACATTGTAAACTGGTTGGAAACTGATAGTGAATGCAGAATGGAATAATTATGCTGCCCAAATGTTCCACAGCTATATAAGGACAGAAGAAGTACTGTGCCCACAAGGAAAGGACTTCTGGAGGGAGAGGAGAAAAGTAAAAATAACTCCCCTCGCACCCTCCACTCTCTCTTGGCTATGGAAGAAGCCTTCTCCGCAGCTACTTTGCAGCTTCCTTGCAGAAACCCAGCCATTCTTCCGCTTTTCTATAGCTGTAGAACATGTGAGCTTATATAGGAGTCCGATATTCTATTTTAAATTATCTGCATATTTCTCTAACCTGTTTAAAGCAAGAGTCACAAGAACCACCACCATGGTTACTCAATGCATTAACAAAAATGTTATATAGCATTTGCTGCTGTGAATTGTGAATGGCATCTTGGTAGGGGTATTTTTGATGGTGAATATACCCTGTTTTAGCATGGATACAGTATACTTTGTGGAAGCAGAAGTCAAATAATTCTTACTGTCAACATAACATGAGCAAATCCATCCTGGACTATGATGTGTCTCCTACCTTCTTCACCCTTGGGATCTAGTTTCAGAACAGCTGAACTTACACCTTTGGCTCCAGCAGCAGCTTAGTTTTAGCTTGTTCTTTGTTTGCAGGTGGATCATGCTATTAGACATGGAGGATTACTGTCAGTGACAGACAGTGGTACAAGGAGAAGAAGATTAGGTAGCAAATGGTTTATACACTTTTGACATTCTCTGTAAGAGGAGCTGTGGTCTGCTAGTGTTAGAGGTAATGTTAAATCACTTGCAGTAAGAGGAAGTTTACTAAAAAAAAAATTAGACTTCGTCTTTCAGATGCTCCCATCCTCTTTGCATACATTGACATGTATAATTGTCAGCTACACCTGAAGGTCTTTGTCATGATCTTTTCCCAGCTTCCAGTAAATATGCATTACTTCAGATTAAGTTGAAAGGTTTAAATGTTCTCAGTGCAAATCCATACAATATTTCCCAGTATGGTTTTCTCATTACAGTGCAAAACATGGACAATGATAAAGATAATCTTACGGGGAAAGACATCTTAAGCCATCCATTCCACACCCCTGCTAGTACAGCATTCTTTCCATCAGAGTATTTTCTCTGGTTTTATCCTGTGGTAGCTTTGAATAATATCTTAAGCTGTTTAAATAAGATTTCGTCTTTCTATATTCTATGTGCTGTTTCATATGCAAACGTTCATGGTTATTGACACATGTAAATGTGTCAGATCACAAGAGAGCAGGATCTTGGTTGAGTTTAAAGCAGTGATTTGTTCCTCTTAGAAGACAATGAGATGGAATTATACTAATAGATCTCCATGACAAGGAAGGAAAAGAAAGTCCATCACTGATGATGTGTCTTGCATATCCTACTGGGTCGTACTAGATAGGATTTTCTGAATAATCCAATCTGCTTGCTTCCCCAGGAGCATGACAGAAAACTCTAATGTTCAAATGTCATTCTCTCCACATGTGGCTAAGGAACCTGAATATAGGCAGCAGCAGAATTAAAATATCAGTCTTGAGACTTCTGTATGTGTCAATGGTTACAAACTAATTGCACTCAGGCAAATGAAGACATGAGATACCAACTATGGTAATAAAGGGCCACAACTTTATTGATTAATTTAGAGTGGAGTGGATGGGATCTCCACCTCTGTACAGTGCGGTATCTAGAGGCCCACCACTAGTGTTGCAAGCCCAGCCTAAGACACCATGAGCGACCCACCTTGACTCCAAGCAGCCCCATTGCCCTAAAATGAAAGCTGCCCTTCCCAGCTAACTTAATGTCTGGCACCTGCCTGAAACATCATCCCCCCAAAGCAGCCAAGCCTTTCAGAGAGGTGATGCTTCAACAGATACGAGTGAGTCAAAGACAGAACTCCCTGAGCCATGCAGCATCTAGGGGCTGACCAGGGCTCCTCTTTTCACCAAATGCATGCCTAAAGTGCTCACTAGACCCACACTATTATAATCCACACTGCACCTGCCACAGTGTGGGGTTAGTTTAGCTTGACCCCCTTGCACTTCCCACCAACCCTGCAAAACAGCAGCCAGTCTCTGCAAAACAGCAGCCAATCCACAGCTCCCCTAGGAAAACGTCCATTCCCAGTGGGTAAATGTGGACCCTGTCCCCCCTATAGGGCTCAGGAACTGAAAATACAATATCAGGGGAGAATAGCATCTCCTCCATGGGGTGAAACAAAGCAGCCCATGTCCCTGTTGATCTTTCGGCATGCCCTATGAAGCTTTCCAGGGTGCCTGGCACACCTTCAAACCCTCAGTTGCAGCAGGTCAGACCAAATTAGAAGGATACTAGGAACCCAGTGCCAAACAATTTCTAAATCCCTGGCAGCATCATGAGAAATGGCCAGCCCTAACTTAACTGCAAGATAATCCCACCCACCCACCCCACATGCAATAACAAAATGTCTGGAGAGAGGTTGGACTGCAGATGTTCTCTGAGGACTGGCAAAAATTGGTCAAATAATATACTCCGATGACTGAGCCAAGAGATTGACGTCCATTGCCCAAGGTTGCTGTGTTCCAAAATTAAATGAACTTGCCCACTTGTGGGTACAGAAAACAATTGAATGCCTGAGGATTAGCGTCTGGCTTGCCTTGCCATTATCCATGGTCCTGTCAAAAGAGAAAGAAATGCAAGTAATTGAAACACCAGGAAACATTTAATATACATAATGCTTTAAAATGCCAATACACCAGTGGCCAATCCACTGCATTTCAGGGGCTGGATAGCCAAGCTGTGATGCCGCAGAAGCTGCACCTATATAAAAAGAATGTAGAGACAAGTTGCATGTGGGCTTAGCCAAGGCAGCCACTGCTTTCTTGAACACAGCCCAAAACTGGTATTGGATGAGTGGCTGCCCATTCTCATGGACGAACAGGCACCCATTGGACAGCCCGCCAAGGGACAAATATATCTCAAGGGCTCCCACGGGGTACACTCTGTACATGGTGACCTGTTGCACCTGCCCTTCCTGATCAGTTTTAGAATAGCTCAGCAGAAGGGAGGCTGAATTATTCCACAAATCTAAATCTCTTTGGTATATGCAATGGGCCCAGCCTGCCCCTTTCGGAATAGTTCAAATGCCCTAAAGGCATCAAAGAAAGCTACAATAGTGGCTGAATGAAAAAGTGCTGCCTCAAAGAGATAGGCAAAGGGAGGGAAGCAAACTCACAACAGCCTCAACCACCACAGGGGTCAAAGGCTGGTGGGAATCTGCATGTGCAGGCTGCTCTCTGGCCCATCCCTCTAGCATGAGACAAATCCTGAAGTCACCCATACGATCAGGCAAGCCTTGAGCCTTGTAGTAGACTGACACCCAGAGAAAACAGGGCCACTGACCTTCCAGCGGGATTCACCCCTAGGGGATGTGCTGCTGTCCCAGTGCCACTGCCACCAAAATGCTGCCACCGCCGCAATGCAATTACCAAAGAATGAAGCAGCCTATACAGGTTGCTTCCCAAATTGGACTGATGTTGAGAGGAATGCCAAAGGCCCAACGTCCCCCTTGGCCCAACGTCCCCCTAGGCTCAACCCCCTCAGCCCATGGACCAATAATCCCCTTTCCTCATGTTCCATTCAAAGGAGCTTGGGCAAACAGGCCGTGTCTCAGAGGCGCTAGGTGACTGGCCAGATTTTCCATGCAACTTCAGAAATCATAGCCATATATCTAGCATCTCTCCCTAGAAAATAATCAGGATCATTTTCAATACACAGGGTTTTAAAAAATGTGACATTGTTACCGTTAGTTTCTAGCTATTACCCATGTCACTTACCTCTTACACACACACACACACACACACACACACCTCTAACTCACCCCTCAGATTCTGAGCCCCCACAATGAGCACCTCCGTCTTGCTTGGATTCATCTTCAATTTGTTATCCCTCATCCAGCCTGTAGGCAGGCATTTAGAGAATGAGTGCCATTTCCTGAAGAAGAAAGGGAGAAGTAGGTTTGGGTGTCATCAGCATACTGATAACACCTAGCACTCCAGATGACCTCACCCAGCGGTTTCATGTATATATTGAAAAGCATTGGTGACAGAATGGAGCCCTGGGGGACTCCATATAACAGCTCCCACTTTGAGAAGTGACTGTCACCAAGCTCCACCATCTGGGATCTACCCGAGAGATAGGAATGGAAACAGTGCAAAGCAGTGCTCCCTATTCCCTACTCCCCCAGGTGACCCAGAAGGATACTACAGGTGAAACTCGGAAAATTAGAATATCGTGCAAAAGTCCATTAATTTCAGTAATGCAAATTAAAAGGTGAAACTGATATATGAGACAGACACATTACATGCAAAGCGAGATAAGTCAAGCCTTAATTTGTTATAATTGTGATGATCATGGCGTACAGCTCATGAAAACCCCAAATCCACAATCCCAGATAATTAGAATATTACATGGAACCAAGAAGACAAGGATTGTAGAATAGAACAATATCGGACCTCTGAAAAGTATAAGCATGCATATGTATTCAGTACTTGGTTTGGGCCCCTTTTGCAGCAATTACTGCCTCAATGCGGCGTGGCATGGATGCTATCAGCCTGTGGCACTGATGAGGTGTTATGGAAGACCAGGATGCTTCATTAGCAGCCTTCAGCTCTTCTGCATTGTTTGGTCTCATGTCTCTCATCCTTCTCTTGGCAATGCCCCATAGATTCTCTATGGGGTCAGGTCAGGCGAGTTTGCTGGCCAGTCAAGCACAGTACACTGTATACTTTTCAGAGGTCCGATATTGTTCTGTTCTACAATCCTTGTCTTCTTGGTTCCATATAATATTCTAATTTTCTGGGATTGTAGATTTGGTGTTTTCATGAGCTGTACACCATGATCATCACAATTATAACAAATTAAGGCTTGACTTATCTCGCTTTGCATGTAATGTGTCTGTCTCATATATCAGTTTCACCTTTTAATTTGCATTACTGAAATTAATGGACTTTTGCACGATATTCTAATTTTCCGAGTTTCACCTGTATGGGCAATGGTATGGAATACTGCCAAGAGATCCAAGAAGACCAACAGAGTCACACTCCCTCTGTCATTTCCCCGGTAAAGGTCATTCATCACGCTGACCAAGGCTGTCTCAACCCCATAGCCCGTTCTAAAGCCAGTTTGAAATGGGTCTAGATAATCAGTTTCCTCCCAAACCGCCTGGAGCTGGGTGGCCACCACTCTCTCAATTACCTTGCCCAACCAGGGGAGATTGGAGATTGGCCTATAACTATCCATCGCTGAGGGATCCAGGCAAAGCTTCTTAAGAAGCGGTCGAACCATTGCCTCCTTCAAACAAGGAGGACCCTACCCTCCCTCAACGATGCATTTATGATATTAACTAGGCCATCTCCAACAATCTCTCTGCTAGATTGAAGCAGCCAAGTTGGGCAAGGATCCAGAGAACAAGTGGTAGTCCGTATCGCTCCAAGCAGCTTGTCCACATCATCAGGAGTCACAGATTGAAACTGATCCACCATAACACTGCAAGAGGGATCGCTAGATACTTTCCTCACAGACCCTGAAGAAATAGTAGAGCCCAAGTTGGCCCGAATACAGGAGATTTTATCTGCAAAGAACCCACTAAAGGCATCACAGTAGAGTATCTCTGGGAGCTGATCTGAGGCAGAAGGAGCAGAGATTATACTCCTCACAACCCGTGATAACTCTGCCATACGCGAACCCACAGATGCGATGTGCGCTGACCAAAAACTCTTTTTTGCTTCACGCACCGCCATCGCGTAAGTCTTCAAATGGGTTCTATGCTGCATCCTGTCAGATTCGAGCCGAGTTCTCCTCCCTTGCATTCCAGTCACCTACCAGCTGCTTCATCCCCCACAACTCCTCAATATACCAAGGGCCTGTCTTAGAAGCAGGCCTGGAGGGACGCTTAGGAGCAATCATATCTACTGCGCTGGTGAGTTCTCTATTCCAGGTTCCCAACAGGGCATCGACAGAATCACCGGCCGCACCAACATCAAAAACCCCCAAGGCCTTTTGGAAACCTACTGGGTCCAGCAGCCTTTTTGGGCAGACCATCCTAATAGGTCTATCACCCCTGCAGGGTGTCATGGGTGTCATAGTTGTCATGGCTGCTATGAACTCCAGACAAGCCAGTCCTAAAGTAGATATTGAAGTCTCCCAGCACCAAGAACCTGGGAGACTCCAACACCAACTCCGTGACCAGCTCCATCAGCTCAGTTAGGGAGTCAGTTGGGCAGTGGGGTGAACGGTACACCAACAGAATCCCCAATCTATCCCTAGTTCCCAGCCTCCCAGCCTTAATTCATGTTTATAATGAATAATTAGTTTAATTGTATCTAACTTTGCTGAATTTGTATTACTATACAAATTAAACAATAGTGTAAATTTCAGAATTGAAACAAAACATTAACAACAAACAAACACAGGAAGCTATCATCTACTGAGTTAGACCATTCATCCAGTATTGTCTATCATAACTGGCAGCTGCTTTTCAGGGCTTCAAACAGGAATTTCTCTCAGTCCTACCTGGAGATGCTGTGGATTGACCTTCCACATGTTGACCTGATGCTCTGTATTGTGCGCCTACAGCATTTCATGGTTTTACAAAAAGGGCACATTTAAGTACTGCTGGTAGTTGCTTAAAAGATAAAGCTGAAGTTCTCTGCTAGGCTATCTTGTTCTCTACTAGGCTATCTTATATAACACGAGTGAGAAGAACTATTAGGAAACATGTCGACAAGAAATGTTTAGATTTCTTGTATAACTCTAGTCCTCAAAGTACATGCAATTTTAAGAAAAGCACAGAGATTTTATAAGAGAATGTCAGTGTTCCTTTAACCAACACAGCAGGAATGTTCTAATGCAGTCTATGACCCTTTAAAAGCAGGTACCATTGCTCCAGGTAATGCTGCTTTTATCTCTGAAACTTTCAGCTGGCCTGAACTGTTATTTTGAGATATAGGTTTGGACACTTCTTCACAAGGGTGCTTGCCCAAACTTTTTTCCTGGAAAATTAATCCAACTGTCTCGTACAGTATCTACTATATCATATAATACCAGGCTTCTCAAACTTGGGTCCCCAGATGTTGTTGGACTACAAGTCCCATCCTTCCCAGCCATAGTGGCCAAAGGCTAATGATGGACTTGTAGTCCAACAACATCTGGGGATCCAAGTTTGAGAAGCCCTGTATTATATGATATAGTAGATATAATATATAACCTTCATGTTTATTTAAGGGAACAGCCTGAATCATTTGTCCTCTGAGCTCTTAACACACTATATCTTCACATATGCAAACTGAACGGTCTGTACCCTCTGACTACTGTGGTTGTAGGACCCACCTAACACTGACTGATTTATACATTCACCAGTGCTTTGCATTAACATGATTTATCAGCCTGAAATACCCTATTAGTCTGGGAAATTAAATTCTAATTTTATCAGTTTCCATTGCTTTCAGCCACACTGTATAAAATGGTTTCAAGACTCTATAGCCCAATATATCATGTTGGATCAGTTGCAGGTTTTTGTGGGTGCAGTGGAAGGAGGAGAAGCTGAGAGGAAGCAAGCAGGTTTTCCCAAATGCAGGCACACATCCTTCACTCATCTTCTGCTCTGTTGTAGTGTTTCTAGTTAATCCATTCCTTGATCCAGGCCAGCTCTTGAATGGTGCTTTAGTTACTTTTTAGTCCAGTCCTGGACTGGAGGCGGGGCTGACAAAAAACAAGCAGCAAGAGCATACAAGGCAGTCTGCACTTGCATTTCTGTAATTAATACTTATTTCATTAAACGATTAATATTCTTGATTCTGTTCCACTATCTAGACCTTGTGTGCCACAACTCTTTCCTCTGGATCCTACATCTATGACAGAAGGAGAAAATATCAGAATATTTATTTATGGTTCCATTTCTATACCACTTTTCATTAAAATAATCCCAGAGTGGCTTACAATATAATTAAAACAATGCACAGTTGAAATGCAAATTAAAAGTACAGATATTAAATATTTATATATATAGTTTAAAACCCTATATAAAATAGTAATACACAAAACATAAAACAGCAGCAATAAAAACTGTACTCTCATATAAAAGTCTGAAGAAGAGCCAAGTGATGGAGGCTGGGGAGTGGATGCCAGCCAGGAGAGCATTCCAAAGCCTGGGGGCAATGACTGAAAAGGCCCTGACCAGCATGCTCTACAGCCGAGCCTCTCTTGCTGTCGGCGCATTGAGCAGAGCCCCCTCCGATGACCTTGTCAAGTGATCACCAGAAACGATTGCCCAGAACTGTGTAATCTACCCTTTTCTAAAGTAATCATCTATGTCCCAATGGGGGTGGGGTGCTGGGAAGAGGAGAGCAACACTTCCTTCCCTCCCCACTCTTTTTCTTCGGCTTCAAGGAGCCAACAGGGTTAAAGGATGTACAAAGGAACGACTGCTTCACTCTCCCATGAGCAAATAGAACACTCAATGGCCTCTGGGGTGCTATCCTGGTGGGAGCAGGATACAACAACCCTCTTGTGCTCTTTTAAACCCTATTGCTGGTGGGGTTAAAAAAAAAAGTCCTTCCCCAGACAGCTCTCGCACGCCGTCCTTTGTGAAACAGGGATCACCCCTCCCCAGAGGCTTCCCTGACAGTGTAGGGTGATAACGCAATTCCTAGTGGTAAAGGCATCAGAGCAGCAACTTTCTTGTATCCAAAGGTGGATACATGCTCTGATTTCCAGTCCCACAAATGAAGCCTTACCCCAGCAAGTCGTTGCAGTGTTGGGGACCTCTGAGTTGCTTTCTATATCCCAATGGGAGGGACATTTGGAGAGGGAATCCTAGCATGGCTTTCTTGTCATTTGCATTTCCCATTACAAGCCAGAACCTCTCCCAGAATAAAAGTGTAAACTGCCCTGAGCCATTTTTGGAAAGGTGGTATAGAAATCAAATTAATAATAATAAAAGTGGACATGGGCCAGATTAGCAGTAGGCTTCTTCCAAGTAATGGGCTTCAGTCTATGTCAGACTGACACCAGCCCTGATACTATCTTTAATGAGCAAAGGCAAACCTAAAATCTGCTTTAAAAAAAAAAAAATCCTACCAAGGAACAAATTACATGTGATATTAAATCTGTCACGGATCCTGATGTATTTCAATTTTCTTTGGTAAACAGCAGCTGGAAAAGCCCCTTCCCACATATCAGTACCATGGTGGCAATATGTAAACCAATCCGACTCAAACCATACTCCCAGTCTGGATTAATCCCCCCCCCCCGCCCCAACTGCTATTTCCTTTGGCAGATAACCACCATAGGGAACCTGATCCAGATCAAGACCATGGCAGGGGGACTAATGCCTCCCCACCCTCACATTATGTTCTCAGTTGGTGCTGATGCCTGAACCAGCTCTTTAACAAAACACAACAGGGCTAAGGATGCATTTAACATCATAGTTCAACATATATATAGTTTAACATATAGTTTGGTCCTAAAACACACCCTTACTCAGGCTTATTTTCGGCATCAATAATGTCTCAAATTTCCAATAAAATACAAAGAAACTATATCAGAATATATCAGAAACAGCTCATTCCAATAGAAATAACAACACATCACCTACATGTGTTTTAGATATGGGATACAATTTAAATCATGTTTGAAATAATAATATCAAATATATGACTTTTCAGTACCCTATTTTAGGTTATCACCTGCCTCTCTTTCTACTTCGTGAAGCCCTTTTTGCTTTATAAAGCAAGTTCATTTTATTCCTGGTTCCCAGCAAAATTATTCTCTCTCCCTAGGACAATCAAAAAGGCATGTATTCAAACATTCATAAAGTGAGTACACTTTGTTTCACTGAAAAAAATGCATGTGAACACTCTCAAACATTACATAAATGCAAATACTGGTTTATTCTTTGCTGGAAAATACAGGGGATGACTTCTGCATGTTGAAATCAGAGGAATTTGTAATATATTAAAAAAATACTCTAGATGTTTTAAACCACTAGTGCAATACCTCTTCTACTTAAGGAAGGGCTGTCTGACCTAGAGGAATGTTTTGTGAGTAAGTGACCCTGAATCCACAGAAGTCCTTCTGTATGTATATGTTTTGCCTTGCACAGGTTTTTTTAAATACCTAGAGGTCATTCTCATGTCCAGGTGGGCAGGTGGCGGGGAAGGCTGCAGAAGCCTGCCTTCCCTGCAGATGATCTCCAAGTATCGTCTGGGTGTGCAGATAGTGCACCCAGATATTCCGCTGCTGCCCCAGGGAGCGTGGAGGTGCAGGGGCCAGGACGTGTCATCGCAGCCCCTGGAAATCCCAGAATGCACCATGTGAGTGTGTGGTGCATTGTGGGGATCCCCCAGCGACAGGAGGGCACCCGTCAGTGTTTCAGCACCGGCTGCAAGTGTACAACCCGGGAAAGTTGGATAACATAAGCACTTGCTCCCTTAACCATGTTGAGGAGGCAGGCTCCCTTGGTGGGTTTGCTGCCAAGCTGCCACCGGGAGCCACATGCCTCCCAGCGGTCCTTACAGGTAGCCAAGATGCTCTTGGCTGCTCGTGAGAACAGCCTCCTAGGGTTTTCAGGCAACATCCTAGATCTTCCTTATTCACCATGTCTCTTGAACAGTAACACAACCCCTAATAGTGTCGTAACCACTATTGCTTGTGCAAGAGTTAATGGAATAACAGAAATACATTTGATCCTTCTACTCACAACTTTTGGAGCCAAGCCTAAGTTGCAAAGCAACTTACACCATGAAAAGCCAGCCGACATAGTGTGATTTTTAAAAAATATATTGAGCGTGGAGAGGAGGAAGAAGAAGACATACAATCAAATAGACTGTTCTTGTCTTAAAGCAACATCTGTGTGTGCCCCCCCCCCGCAGCTGCAGAAAGAGCAGACCCTTGCAGCACTTCAAAGCTTATTTTTTCCTGTCAGCCCATGCAGGGTCCCACTGCACAGGCATGGTGGCCTCCAAAATGGCCACTACACCGGAGAATAGGCCCAGAAAGGGATGGAGATGCCCCAACAGGGTAATTTTTACAAAAGGGAAGGCTGGTGGGGGAAGGGGAACCCCTGTGGAGGGGGGTTCGATGGGGGGCAAAACCAAACTGGCCTGGTCCAGTTCAGGTCTGGTTCAAACTTGAACCAAACCGGGCCAGGTGGTTTTGTGCACACCCTTAGAATGTACTAGAATGAATGACAGGGAATGCCCACTGAAATGCACTGGTTCCTTCCAAATGGCCATAGGAATGCATGGAATTCAATGGATTCCATGACCATTTTGAAGGACCTAGTGCATTTCAGTGGGCATTCCCTGCCCTTTGTTTTAGCCTGACACTAGTCCACCATAGGACTTGCATGGTTATGTTTCCAGGTTCAATATCTGGCAGCGCCTCCAGGTACAGCTGGGAAAGACTCCTGCCTGAAACCATGGAGAGCCACTGCCAGTCAGAGTAGCCAGTACTGAGCTAGCTGGACCAAGGGTCTGACTCAGTATAAGGCAGCTTCCTATGTTCCTAAAACAGGAAGAATGGTAATAAATGGTTGGAATAGCAAGAGCATCGCATTATTTCCATGTATAAAGCCAAGGGCTTTGAGCCCCTGCTGAGACCCTGGAGGGAACAAAGTAAAGGTAAAGGTAAAGTGTGCTGTCGAGTTGGTGTCGACTCCTTAAGAACATAAGCACAGCCCTGCTGGATCAGGCTCAAGGCCCATCTAGTCCAGCATCCTGTTTCACACAGTGGCCCACTAGATGACTCTGGAAGCCTGCAGCAGGAGTTGAGGTCCTGCCCTCTCTCCTGCTATTACTCCCCTGCAACTGGTACTCAGAGGAATCCTTGTGACCGCAGAGCCCTGTGGTTGTCTTCAGTAGAATACAGGAGGGGTTTACCATTGTCATCTTCAGCACAGTATGAGATGATGTCTTTCAGTATCTTCCTATACTGCTGCTGCCTGATATAGGTGTTTCTCATAGTCTGGGGAAAAAACCAGCGGGGATTCGAACTGGCAACCTCTGGCTTGCTAATCAAGTCATTTCCCCACTGCACTGTATTCCTGCCTGTCCCTGAAGCACTACACCACTGCCTACCAACCTTGAGATATTTGTCTGTGACAATGACTAATATTTAAATATTGCTTTTCAACCAAATTCCCCCAAAGTGGTTTACATATAGCTCTCTGTCCTCAAAGGGTTCACAATCTAAAAAAGAAAATAGACACCAGGAACAGCCACTAGAGGAATACCCTGCTGGGGATGGATAGGGCCTGTTGCTCTCCCCCTGCTCAGTAAAGAGAATCACCACTATAAAGAGGTACTTCTTTGCTCAGTTAGCAGGGGTATTTCTCTGTATATCCAAAAAGGATGCTTGAAGCAATATATGAAGCAAATGTATCAAGAATGTCATGATAGATATTGCCAATTCACTGAGAGATTCTGGGGTCTAATACATCTTTTCTGCACTTCAATGATTCAGTTATGGGAGTGGATTGGAGTCAGAGCTGTCCTGGTCCTATTCCTTTTGTGACTCTCTATTTTTTTTTTTAAAGGCTAGGGAGGGCACGACTGACGTAAAACTGGGAGAAGAAAAGGCGTGGGATGTTCAGATTGTATAAAAGGCCTCCCTTACATTTCCGACCATAATCTGTGATCTGATTTAGCTTACATTAATTCTTGTACACCATCTGTGAACCAGAGGTGTACCTAGGTAATTGTGGAGCCTGGACCTAAAGCCCTTTGGAACCCACTCCCTCCCCGACTGCAAGCGAAGCATAATTTTTTAACATGTAGGTTCCTGAGGGCACAAACCACCCCACCCAGAAGAGACTAAAGGGGATTTGGGGGCCCCCAGGGGTGTGGAAGCCCTGGACTTTGACCCCGAAGTCCAGGGCTAAGAGTGTCTCTGCTGTGAACTACTGGAACAGTTACTTAGATTGGGAGGCCATCTATTTACACCTGCCAACAACAGTTTCATTGAGCTGTTTACTTAGTTCCTCTGAGAACTAAAGTAACTGGCTGACACATCCTGATTAAATCTACTAGAGGAAGTCCTATTGAAATTAAGTATGTCTGTTGGAGCTTGCTTCCCAAATAGGCTTGGTTTTAATTGGGAATTACATTTAATTGATTGTTTAATTGGGAATTGGTATATATGGAGACTTCCCGGAAGTAAGGAAACTTTTAATTTGTTGCCTATAGCTGCAGCATGGTGGCAGCATTCTTCATCAGAGAATCACAGTGCATTCCACAAAATCGCTGGGTAGAGTCATTCTTGGACTACATCACTTCAAGCTGCAAGGATGAGATTGCATGTTGAATACACCCATATGAAAAACTGCTTATGTGTAGAAAAGTATCATATCAAGGAGAAAAATAGGTCGCATGCTAGTTTCTGAACATAAACAATTTTTACAATTTAGTGGAACATTCCTAATGCAACCATTGCCACTCCCCTGCTATTTGTAGCCTGAAGTGTTAATACCAATGCTTTTGTGCTGGTTCCCAGGATCCTAGCCCCCAGTTGAGTTTGAGTCTCCAGGCTTGTTGATCTCACTCTTGACATGCTCAGGAGCCTCACAGCATCATTTGTGGCACATGGGGACAGGCCACTTAGTTGACAGTGGGCCAGTCGCCCTAGATTTGGCTACTAACAAGCAAATTGGAAAGGGGAGCAGATACATACCCTCCCTATCTGGGATACCTTAAGTAGACCCCAGAAGTTAACTAGAGCAAGCTAACTTCCAGCCAAGGCTACTTTGCACTCAGAGTAAACCTGCTTCAGACCCTCCCCTCCTTTTGCAAAGGATTTTAGCAACCTAATGCACCAATTAACTCAGCAGGAAGTACACAGATAAGACTTGCAGAGGTAAATCTCCCACCTCACCAAAAAAAAGATTGATTCAGCAATAAGGACTTCAAAATGCACACATTAAAAGTACTGATTGGATTATTGGACTCTCCATTCATGCAGGTTTCCTCTTCTCATGTCTATGCACTCTGTTTTCATGACAAACAGCCTTGGCGTGCCTCGGTAATTCCCACATTGTTACACTCAGGAAGATCAGCAACCCTATTCAACAAAAAAAGGTCAATTAGAATGTTCCCCTGGGATGTGTTTTGGGGTATAACAAGCCCCCGTTCCATGACCCAGTGAGCTCTTTGTGTACCATTTACCTTGGAGTCACCAGCTGCTTGGGCAATTTACTGTTCACAGGCCACCACACCAGGCTGTGTTCAAGTTCTTCGTGCCACTCTCCAGATCAACTTTCTTGCTGAGCCTGATCTGCCCAGTCTTCCTTGCTAACACAGGAAGCAGGTTCCATGGAGGAAGCACCTTCGTGGATTCACCTCTATCAACTAACCCTTCCAACCTTGCTCCTGCCTTTGACTGAGCTGTCCCTGAAGAATGAGGTCTTTCGGTTGTTCCAGAAGCAGATATTTTCTAGGGAAAATAGTGCCTAGTGCAAACACTGAAATTGCGCCCCCTGTCCAAACATCTGACACCCATCTTTCAGATAACTTTACCATAGTATCAGATGAAAATCAAGCTCGTTAATCTTTTAATATTTCAAAAACTATTTAGCAGTGGACATAACCAGACCAAAAAATGCTGGAAAACTACAAATTTCAGTATGCTGGGGCTCATGAAATACCCAAATACTATGTGGAGATGTACTTGGAAAACTAAACAGAAGTGCCTGTCTAATTCTCTACTATGCATTGTAGCATCAACATTACATAAGTTTTAAAAATCAATGGAGAATTGGACTTTTCCCAGATACTCTGTAAATAATTAAAGGATATGCAGAGTAAACTGTGTCACTGCTTGGAATATATTCTAGTCTTTCAGAAAGACAGTTAAAATGAGAGAAAGAGGGCAAGAAACTCCCAGTGGGGCTTAATACTAAGGATTTCACACTGATTCAAAGACAAACTCCCCATTAATAGCCATATGATTAAGACATCACATTTAACTCACTTATCACAAGAAGCAAAGTAAGAGCAAATGAATACAATCCTAGCTCATAAACTTCAGCTCAGTATTAACAAGCCCTGATTCTCTGTACATAGTGCCAATCTGAATATGTGTACAGTGTCTTCTATTATATTAATTTAAAAAAAAATTTTTTTACCTGTAGCCCCTTTGGGGGGCTTCCTAAATGCCATGGAGGGTGTCTGCAAAGGTTCCCCCTCACCCTGCTAGCCTCTAGGGCCTCACAGGGACCATTTGAGCATGTGCGGTGGCCATTTTTAAAAATAATCTTTTTTTAAAAAAATGGCAGCTGAAAACAAAATGGCCACTGTGCATGCTCAAATGGCCTCTGCAAGGCCTGGCATGGCCTAGCACCTCACAGAGGCCATTTGAGCACATGCGGTGTCCATTTTGTTTTCAGCAGCCATTAAAAAAATTTTTTTAATTTTACAAAATGGCGCCCCCTTCAAGTGGCACCCGGGGCATGTGCCCTGCCTGCCCCACCCTAGGTACACCCCTGTCCAGAAGCCCCGAGGTTTCTTCGTCCAGATCAGGTGATATGAACGTTTGCTCCCCGCTGGGCCCATCTCTATCCCTATTCTCTTTTCTTAAATCCAAATGCTTCCTTCTCTAAAAGCCTCTTTCGCTTGCCCACATGGGAATTTATACGATTAGGACTTTAAGCTAAAATCCTTTATTGCAATTGAATGTATTTTTAATAGTAATATTGCTTTAACCATACATTTCTTTCCGCTGTTCCCCTCCCTATACAAAATACTTTCTTTTGATTTTGAAACTTAAATCTTGCCTCAGTCCAGTCATTTCCTGGATCCACAACTTTGCACAAATTTAATCTGACGTGGAACTGTCTTCTCTGAGCTAATTTCCCCCATGCAAGCCTGAACACAAATGTAGGGTTATTCACCAATCACCCTGGGACAGTTTCATTAATAGAAATGATACATCTCTAGCAGAATTTGACCAAGTGATATTTCTGAATCTGACAATTAGCCCTTTAATGTAGTGTGGCTAGCAAGTTTACTTAAGGCAAAAGCTCCAGTCATAGTGCAGCTGAATGGATTTTGTGTTATTTCCTGACTTTTGACCTCAGCTCATGCTGTGTGACATGCTATGTGACAATGCAGGCTAGATGTTAGCTCCTGTACTAGGCCTGCACAAAGTCGGATTGGTACAATTGGACAAAGTCCAATTTTACTGAAATCAGAATAGTTTGGAGAGGCTGAACCTGAACTAGGCCAGTCCAGTTCAGGTCAGACTTCTCCAACCCCTTTCAAACAATAACAAAATAACCCCACAGAATTCTCCAGAGCTCCAAATGGCGGTAATATATATATTTTTATGGGAGGGGGAGAATGAATGTGGCTCCAGGGGGAACCATCTTCTGCCCATCTTCCAGCCTAACTGTGCATATGATTATTTTTTAAAGGATTTTTGCCCATTTCCCACTCACAAAGCAGCTTCTGCCAGCTGATTTCCAGGTTTCTCATGTTACATTTCTCTAACATAATTCTCTAATTACATTACAATTCTGTAATGTATGGAGGCACAGCTGCCTATTCCTCCTAACCTTTTTTTTACTACTACCCACAACTGGACTTTTTGTATGGCTGGGTCCACTACAACAGCCCTTCACCTTTATCAAAAATTACAAAAAACAAACAAACAAAAAAACCCACCTCTCAGTAGAGTGGAAAGGCTTATAGGCATGGGTGGGGTGGAGACAAATCAACAAGCTTCTGATCTTTATATATCAAGAAAGTTTACTTTTTGAAAAATTAGTTCAATTAAAACATTACTTTTAAAGCAAAAAATGAAAATTCAAAACACTAACAGAGCATATGAGGGAAAATAAAAGGCTGGAAAAACGCATCCACGACGGTGTTCTACGCTGGTCCTACACAGAGCCCTCTGTACTTTATCTCCTCTCAGTGTCTGACTTGCTTCTGACCAGGTTTCCTGTCCTGGCCACAGCACAGGTCTGGGGCTCAATCCAGCCTGACTCTTCTTTTATTTCAGCTCTGATTGCCACCACAGCACTGAATCTCTCAGCCTGCTGGCAATTCTTCAGCTCTGGTTCACTGACTGCATCTTCAGAGAGATTCTCTTTCTCTGCTCACCAACTTTCTTCAGGATTCTTCTCCAGGACTCTCTTGCTGCTTAGCCTGGACTTCTGACTTCCTTCTCTTGACTTCTATGGACTGCTCTGGACTCACTGCAGACTTCTCTGTTCTGACTCTGTCTGACACTTGTCCAGGACTCCCCCCCACCTCAAAGCTTCCAAGCAAGGGTGTAGAAGAACCCGGGCCACCCAGCTCCTGAGGGCCCTCCAGCTCCACCCCTCCTTATTTCCTTCATTATCTCCCTCACTCTGAGGGGAGAGTAGTGAACATGGGCCCCTTTTCCTCTAGCTTCACCCCTGCTTCCAAGATAAGCTGTATCTTGACTTCTAGGAATCTTCCTCGAACTCCACTCAGCTGTGTCTCAAACCTTACCAATAAATACAGTTTTCTGACCCAACAGTTTCTTAACCCATCCAATCAGAACAAACAAAAATTCCGTACATTTTTCAAAATCTATTTTCCTTCCAAAAATCAACTGTCAAACTGCTAATCCAAATGTAAAACTCCAGAAGAACAAGTATGAACTTATGACCCTGCCAGTTTTCTTTGCAAGGCACATATACAAAAATCCTGTTTACAATAATGCAGAGGTTTTAGCAATATTAATACAATTTATAAATCATTTATAATGCAAGGGCTATTTTAAAAAAGAAGAGATTTGGGAGTATTAATACACTATACTACACAGGGGCTTATTTACAGAAACCCAAGAAGTCTAGACCTCGTTCCTCCACATGGTGCTACCCAGATTTATTCTGTTCAGGCATTGTTCCTGCTTCTGTTTCCTACAGAATAGCCTTCCCACAGACTTATTCTGGTAGGTGTTTACACATTATTCATTACTATTCATTATTCAATCATGTTAATTCTTGATTAATCTACTAGGAGCACAGTGTCTGCACACCTGTGGAGCTTTTGGATAGTTTTCCCCATCACAGCACTGGCCCATCAAAGGACAATTTCATGATGTATGGAGCCAGTAATTGTGTATTAGAATGATATGTAGTTGCAGATCAATAGCTAACTTAATTTCAGAAATTTCAAAAGTGAACTCAGCTGCACTGAACACAAGAAAGGAGCTTTTAAGGCCAAGAGACAACCATCCTTAAAGTTACTGTGATTTAATATTCAAGTAAAATATTGGTTTTGGAAAGGAAACTTTAGAACTTAAAAATAGATGTATTGGCACTGTGTATTGTAAATATCAAAATTATGTTTTCCAGGGAGTTCTGCTACATGAAATGTTTATGTACAGCGAATGCATTGCTGTGAGTTATGAGTAATGTGACCTCTGCAGCTCAATTAATCCCAATCACCATCGTTTCATGCTTTCCAGCCAAATGGATGATCATACATATATGGGAGCAAATCCAGGTGCTGTATATCTTATCCAGGTCTACATGGTCTTATAAAGCACAAGGAGAATAAATATGCGACACTCTATGCATTCCATGGAGCTGTGACAGCAACAATTTACAAATCTGTATATCCCAGCATAGATTTTGTGTTAGAGAAAATTATAGCAATACAATGCATTCCACAATATATGACAGCTTGAACATGAGATATAAAATAGGTTAGTAGAGATCATTATTGCCATGTTGGTGGGAGACAAGATTTTTTTTTTTAAAGGCCAAAGGTAGAGGTCATACACACGTTGGAAGGGAACTGCATACCTGTGTTTCCCCGAAAATAAGACAATGTCTTATTTTAGCCCCCCAGGGTATTATCACAGCATAAACAAGTTGGTTGGCATACACAATTGTTACATTTAGATCACAAAAGAGTACTAGATGACAAAGGAGCGAAGGATTTCTTTAAGGAGGATAGTGTGACGGCAGAGGACATGAAATAATTATTTTTTTCTGTCTATAGTAGACATTCAATCAGCCTGAACTGATGTTTTTCAGGGAGGACCTCTGACGAACTGGTATAAATAGAGGTGACAAAAGAATATATTTTAGGTTACTGAGAAATTAAAAGTTAACAAATCCTTACCAAAGACTGAAAAGTAGTCAAGGGATCTGAGGAGGAATCTGGAAATTACATGTCAGTTAGCTTAACTTCTCTTCTGGGTAAATTGGTGGAAAATATTAATTCAGGCTGGTTCCTAGTGGGAAGAGACTGTGTGACAACACTGAATTCATTCTATACACACACACACACACACACACACACACGAATGAGACACAAACATTTTGGACAAGATGGCCATAAAGCATTACTTGTCCTGCTAGCTAAGCAGGGTCCACCCTGGTTGCATTTGAATGGGAGACTAGAAGTGTGAACACTGTAAGATATTCCCCTCAGGGGATGGAGCCACTCTGGGAAGATCAGAAGGTTTCAAGTTCCCTCTCTGGCTTCTCCAAGATAAGGCTGAGAGAGATTCCTGCCTGCAGCCTTGAAGAAGCTGCTGCCAGTCCGTGTAAACAATACTAAGCTAGATAGACCAATGGACTGATGCAGTATATGGCAGCTTCCTATGTTCCTACATCATGACTTGGGAAGGGGTTAAGAAAAGCAACTTTAGCTCACTTTGGTCACTTTGCAGGGACCAAAGCAGCTTACAGAAAGATTGATATGAGCGTCAGCAGCAGTACACATGGGGAGAAAATGGCTGTTTTCCTGATCTCTGCTCATTAGACTTTCATATTGTCACTAATTTCCTTAGCCCTTTGGACTTAATTGAGATGATCACTCACTCCAATAAGCAAGGCATGTGTCTTGTTCCCTTAGCAGGTATCTGCAGCTCTTGCTTCAATAAATGATGTTGCAATTAGGATGCCACTGAGGAATTCTACCAAGAAACCATTTCTGCACATAGATTGTTATGAGCAAACAGAAACTGGGCACCATCATAGGGGTAGATATCAACACAAGATCAAACGCTGAGCACTTATGGTGGTCTATCGCATTTTAACAAGCCATGCAGAATAACTAAGGTCATCCTAAAATTTTGATGGTCAATATGTAATGGGATGCATAGACATGAAAATTATTTAAGCCATATGAAGTACGATCCAACTCAAGTCCAGCATTTTTACCCCATTGCTTTCAGATGACAAGACTGAAGTATGTTAGTTAACATACCAACTGAAATTAGCAGGTCTTATAAAGTACCAACTTTGGGCTGGATCCTACCCATAGCTTCTTTTTATATTCAACATCTATATCTATCTCCATCTTTAGACTAAGCTAAGTAGAAATTTCTGAAATGGAACCATCAATTTCAATTTTCTCTGTGTTGGGCTTCCCTACCCTCCTCCATGAGACAGGGTTGTTTACCTGGTCAAATGGTGGTATGTCAAGAGAGGCAGAGGGCTCCGGTTGCTGGGATAACCCCAGCAATTCCCTTGCAGAAGCCAGGAAGGGCTTGGAGAGGTAGGCAACAGCTGCTGGGGGGATGGGCGGGGACAGCCCAAGAGGCAGCAGAGTGGTGGAGATGGAATGATGATATTGGCCCCACAGCTGCATCCCTGGGTGGAAATGCTAGTGAAAGGGGTGGAGTTGGAGGAAAAGGCCCCTTTGGAGGCCAAGGATTGGTTGACCCATCCACTTGCCTGGCCAGGGGAGAAGGAGTAAGCTGGAAGCGGGGAGGAGTGTCCTAAATGTAGGGCTTTATTTAAGGCAAGGGCTGCTGAAGCTGAGATGATCAACAGGGATGGGGTTTGTTGTTCTGGTGAACTCCCGGAGAGGAGCACGGACCTTTGCTCCCACTGTTAGGTGAAGGAGTAGAGTGAATATCTTTCCTCCCCAAATCTGATGCAATGCCCATGCCTGTAATTTAGCATGAGAGGGTGGGAAGGTTAATTGGAAAATTCCTCCTCCCTAAACATTGACACTCTGATCCTCAGAGATACTGGAGCCCTCCTGGGACTAGCCAGCAACTTAGTGTTCTTTACATCATAGCCATGGGGGGAAGCATTCTTGTAGAGCACCAATAGTTATGTAAATGACTGCTCCTGCTTTATTTCAGTAAAGTGTTCACATAACTCCAATATGATAAAGGAAGTTTTCATCAAAAAGGACAAAGTTGCAAGTTAATGTAATAATTATTTCTGCTTGGCCAACACTCATTGACTTCTTTAGTATATTCTACTAAAGCACCATTTTATTTGCATTTGGGTATTACTTCTGGAACATTATACAGTGATTCAACACTGATTTTCCCCAGTATTTCTTTCTAGATAGAATGTTAATTTCTTATTTAAGGCTCCTTCTTTACTTTCCCATGTCTTCTTCCATGGTATGAGTCTGAGCATTATTCTGTTTTGGCTGGTGTTTTGTGGTTGGGGACCACCCAACTTTTTAGAAAATATACTATAAAGTTATTCTCACAAGCAGCCTAACCCAGGCTAGGGCAGCCCAGCCTGGGTTAGACTGCTCATGTGCAATGCTGGGATTGGGGTCCATCCTGGCACTGCCACCTCACCGAACCAAACTTTTGACCACAGCCCTTAGCTAGGATTAGGGGTGTGAGCACGCCCTTAACCTCAACACTGGAGTCGAGTATATTATGATTATTATTGTATCATTCTATCTATATTTCTCCTGGGTGTGCCATGGAATGTGTATCCCGGTGGCCCAGCTGATTGGCTGGGCGCCCGGCGGCATACCCAAGAGACCAAAGGCGTCAGCGGGCATGGCCAGAGAGGGAGGCCAGCGATGGCAGGGGGCCTGGCCGTGGGGGCAAGCGGCGGCGGCGGCGGAGCCAAGCGGTGGCAGCAGGCCTGGCCGGCGGCCATGTAGGAAAAAGGCGGTGTCGGCGAGCATGGCCGGGGAGGCCAGAGATGTCAAGGGGCCCGGCCATGGGGGCAAGCGGCAATGGTGGGCCCGACGCCCATGGAGGCAAGCGGCGGCAGCTGAGGGCCTGGCTGCACGAAATGGCAGGCCCGGCAGAGCACCGCTGGCTGAACCTAGCAGCAGCAAGGAGGAGGGCAAGAGGGAGTGAGGCAGGAAGGAAGGGCAAGAGGGAGGGGTAGGAGTAGGGCAAGAGAGCGTGGGGGAGGGTAATAGAGGGGGGAGGGCAAGAGAGTGTGGGGCAGGAGGGAGGACAAGGTGGGAGAGGGGAAGGGCAGGAGAGAGGAGCAGGGGGAGGGAGGGCAAGAGAGACTGGGGCAGGAGGGTGAGAGGGAGGGTGGGAGAGGGGTGGGAGGGTGAGGGAGGGCAAGAGAGAGTGGGGCGGGAGGGAGGGAAGGGGGCAAGAGAGTGGGGTGGGATGGAGGGGAAGAGGGGCAAGAGTGTGGGGCAGAAGGGAGGAAGGGGGAGGGAGAGTGGGGCAGGAGGGAGGGGGAACAGCTGGCCCCAAAGAGCGCACAGATGCTCTGTGCGGGTTGGCTAGTTATTATTATTACACACAGCCTGAACATACACAGAGTCAGGTGCCTAGAGCACCCAACTCCTGGGAGAATCCCCCAATGCACCATTCTCATCATGCAGTGCACTGTGGGATTCCTGGAGCCCAAGAGAACGAGTCCTGTCCTCCAGCGATCTGCACTTCATGGAGCGGCGTGGATTGTGTGGGCATGTAGCAGTGTACCAATGAGGAGCTCCATAGATCATTGGTGGGGCCGGGGGTGGGGGAAGGTAGGTGAAACCCTGCCCCCTGACCTCCCTCCCCACCAGAAGAAGGTTGTGCACTCAACCCCTATATTTAGTCCTCAGTTCTCAAGCAGTTTTGGGCCTTTATCTCAGTGGCTGACATTATGACTGAATGTATGGAAGTGGAACAGATACTATAGTCCTTTAGAATAACTCCCGAATAGTACTATTGATTAACTTAGGCTGGATGTCAGCCGGTGTCTTGCTTCCTTGCTTCCAATAGTTTCTCATGGGTTTGGGGAGCAACTCTTGGAGTGGTACTTAACTCACTTGGAAGTCCTTTGAACTGAGGTCACCATTCATAATGCATATGCGACTTCCTTTTAAATTCTGCTCTTTATCCTGAGCCCTCAGGATAGTGGTCGGCCAAGCAAAGCAACTGTTCAGTTGTGATAGAGCTAATGTAAAAAAACAGTGTACTCAGTTATTAGGAATGTCTTTTCTTAAAAAGTGTGCTATTAAGTCATGTTTATTAAATGCAAATTTGCAAATAACAATGAATGATTAATATAAAAGTTGATATTTATCATCTTTCATTTGATTGAATTAGGCATTTGATTAGCACAGATCTTTGAATGTTGAGATCATTAATATATTTATTTCACAGACATGCTTTTGTATAGCATCGCAATGGACATAATCATAAGAACAGCCCTGCTGGGTCAGGCTCAGCATCCTGTTTCCAATAGTGGCCCACCAGATGCCTCTGAGAAGCTCACAGTCAAGAGGCGAGGGCTGTCCCCTGCTGTTGCTCCCATGCAACTGGTATTTAGCAGCATTCTGCCTCTGAGGCTGAAGGTGGCCAGTTCCTTCCATATTCAGAAAGTGGTGAGTGGAGAGAAATTCATCACAGAAAATGTCATAATTTCCCCTCTTCTGGGGAAGTCTGAATTGGACCCATGTGCCCTGGCATACTCAAAGTAGCCAGATGTCTTGTGGTACCTTAAAGACTAACACATATATTGTAGACTTCCTTCCTTCTCATTGTATTTAGTGCTTATTGTGTCAAGCTATGATATCTGTGTATTTATTTTGAAGGTTTTCTACCCTACTGTTCTATCGAAGATGATCAAAATGGCTTACCAAAAAAGGCAACATAAAACACACTGAATCAAAAACGCATTTAAAACAGACACAAGAGCATAAGCATAGAAACAAGAAGAGTATTTCCTTAAAAGCACAGGGCACCCTTGATGTTTGCCTCAAAATGATGTTTTGAGTATGATGATTGCCTCAAAACGTTTAACAAGTTATACCTACTGATTTTTCTGTCATCAATAGACTATGCCTAACAGTAATAAATGGATTGATCTGCACAAACTCTCTGTTTCACCAAGTGGCATGTTCGAAAAAGCCTGTGGTTCATTCCTATTTGCAGGAGAGCAGCAGGTGTTTCTAATCTGGTTCATTATTGCATACGGTGCAGCCTCAGGCCTGTGATTGTGAAAGCGGCCCACGTAGCATGCTGAAAACTTTTGAATGTTATCCCATTTGGCACTCTAGGTGGATTAATACAAAAGATTGCCCTTGTCAGACTTGAACAGCACAATGTACAAAAGCACGTTAGGAAACGGAAGATATTGAGCAACCTGGTATACGATTTTCCCGTACTCATCGCAGGAAAAGCCTTCAAGCCTATTGCCTAATCAGCAGGACAGGGATAATAGCTTTAAATGATGCAAAATCATCCCCTTAGATATCTGCGGCAGTAGCTAAGGATGCATCCAAGTGGCAATTTTAGATTTTGATCTCAAACCTGAATATGTGCTCCCTAGTGTTCGAAGCTCACTGAATTGTTACTTTCCACCAAGCCTGTTGTTACAGACAAATACTTGTTGACAAAGTTTTGGCTTCAGCGGCTAAACATCAACAAGTTCAGTTGCTAAACACCACCCTAATATCTATTTCAGACCTAGATATTAGGACTATCTAGGTCTGAAATATTGATCTGGATTCATTGCTATGGTTAGTTTCTTGAATTATGGGTCATTTTCACAAGAGAGGAATCGGTTAGGGTACTTATGCCAAATTGGGTTTAATACATTGGGCATAATATAGAAATGGCAGACTGGGAAAAGCTATGGAACAATGAGTTAAAACTTATTCAATGTTATATGTTGAAGTCAATTTAATACAAAATGATTTATAGATGGTATTTGATATTAAAAAGCGTTGGTATTGATATATAAAAAGGTTTGGGGTGGACCTTGGAGGGGTGTGGGGATGTTGAGGGTATTATTATTTTCATGCTTCTTTTCTCATTCTCTCTCCTTTTCTTATGCGGTGGATATGTGGGAGGGCTGGGGCCTACCGGGACATGATATAAAAAAGCAAATATTGGGGTTTCCTGGAGGGTCGGAGTCTTTCCTGCTGGGAATAATATAAAGAGAATGTTTGTTAATAATTCAATCCATGTTTTTATGCTGGTTAGAGCAATATATGCATTGAAGTGGAAGACCAAATGTTTTTGAGGAGACTGGCTGATAGAGACTTTTGGGCTAGGTGGGGATGGTAGAATTTATAAATATGGATAGAAGATTAAAGTTTAGAAAGTTTCAGGGATGGTCTGAAGCTCTTTTTATTTTATATTATTTGTTCTTCTTTTTTATCTTTATCTTCTATCATATGTAAGAGTTATCTCCCTAGTATGGATCTTATAGCTGGACTGGTAGTTTGAAAAGCAGATAGGGTAGATTAATGGGGTTTTTTTTTTGTTCTTTTCTTTCTTTTTCTTTAAATTTCTTTTTTCCTCAAGTTTTAAATGTGTGTTGTTGGTTTCTTTTTTTAATTAATTAAAATAAGGTAAATTATAGTTTATAGTTGTTAATATATAGACAATACTGTTTGTTATAGTTTTTAATATGTAGACAACATTGAAGTGGTATTTAAAGTGTTTTTTCAATATAGATCTTGCAGTAGATTTTGAAGGTTGAAAGCAGGGAGGGTAGGCTTATGGTTCCTTTTGTTTTTAATGCTTCAAATCTATGGTGGTTTGTTTTTTATTAATATTGTAAGAAGATGAATTTTATATTTGTTATTTCACGAAAAGAGATGAGCGAGAAGTCCAACTTTGTTTGTTGTGTTTGTTATGGATGTTATTATTGTTAAAAATCAATAAAAATTAAATAGTAAAAAAAAATTATGGGTCATTTTCAAGAAGTGTGCAAAATAGCCTTGAAATAGTCTATCAGCACTGAGCACTTGAGCACAGAGAGCATTAAGACACCATGTTGCGGTGGTGGCTTTGTGTGAAGGATGTCTGCCCCTCATTTGGATTTCTGGCCCAGGATGCTTGTCCTTCAGAACTTGGAATAATAAGAGCCTTTCATCCACCAATTCAACTAGTTGTGAATGGAGGTAACATGCAGTTGTCTCAGCTGCTAAAGCTTACTGCATATTTTGTACTCTAGTCTCTTCCAGTGTGGCTTCAAAATATGTGTGTAGTGGGGAGGGAATGAAACATTCACTTGTACAAGTTTATTTGGGACTTCAAAAGAATCTTTCTCATTAGAATACTTATATCAGAAGACTGATAGGCTGAGCTCCATTACCCATTTTGGTGGTGATTATGTGGAGCTGGCAGAAGGCCTGGAGTTCTGAGTACTGCGTAGCTACATGAGGAAACGAGTCTAGTGATTAAGAAGGGTAGAATACAGAGTCCTGGAAAATTTGGGGGGAAATGTAGATTATTCTTTTTTCTATGTAAACCACTTTCAGAACTTTTCAGTTGAAAAGTGGTAAATTAATAATAATAATCAGTTGCAGCTCAAGACCTCTGTGCACCTGAAGCAGGACAACAAATATCACTTCCTTGCACACACTTTCTTCCCCATCTTTCCTTAAAGCATCTTGCAACCTTGCTGGCTCCCCAATAATCTGCTACCTGGGGCAACCATTCCTAATAATAGCAATAGTAATAATTAATAATACATTTGTGTAGAAAGAAAGCATATATAATCGGAGTGTGTGTTTTTATGTATGTGGCTGGCACTCATAACTTCTTCATCTCACACAGAATTAAATGAAATGACTGACACTCAAACCTGAAAAAATCAAGTTGTTAGTTGGATTTTACTGCTCAGGATCAGGAAATAGAATTATAGACTGTAATCAGTGCTTATGTACTTTCATGAACTCAGTAAAGATTCAAATTCAGTTTCTCAATAGTACTACTCATGAGTTATTCTAAGGCCTACAGGACTTCCTACTGTAATGTCAGTGAGTATCCCAAAATTGTTTCCAAATTGCTTTTATAATGTTATGAATCTCTACATTTGTGTGTAATCATGTGTCCTGGAAAAAAACTTTACTTTAAAAAGACTAATTCAAAATCAATTCAATGAAGTAGTTTAAATGCTCGTTGCTTAGAAACAATGTTGGAAAATGGTT
This sequence comes from Hemicordylus capensis, assembly GCF_027244095.1. Taxonomy (NCBI): domain Eukaryota; kingdom Metazoa; phylum Chordata; class Lepidosauria; order Squamata; family Cordylidae; genus Hemicordylus; species Hemicordylus capensis. Next base: position 122,578,880 of record NC_069659.1, read on the forward strand.
CGTTCCTAAAAATACCCAACCAAATTCAGTATCGTATGTGAGAATATTGTGTGCTGTTAGCTATGTTGTCAATGTGATCTTGCTAAAATACCTTCATTTTAGTTTTGAGCTATCACCATATGGCTCTTCATGAATGTTCAGCCCCGTTCTCACATAACAGGAAACTGGTGTTGAAGAAGTCTGACAATGGATTTCTTGTATGTCTAAATGTGTGGAACCATGGTTCGTTCGGATACAAAAGTGACCCAAGATTTCCCTCCCCAAACTCCATTTTGAACCTTATGCTTGCAGTGAGTTTCACCACTCCTACCTGAGGTTTCATTTGGGGGTTGTTACGTCCGAATGCTGCAGCAAGTGCTAACTGGAGCTGAGGAAGGAAGTTCCTTTCTCGCTTCAGCTGCGATTGGCTGCTGAGGCTGTTCTTCATTCCAGAAAACAGTGCATGCAGCCAATTCCCTCAACCATGTAGCCAGTTCCCCGTCCTCTCTGCAATCTCCCTGATTGCAATTCGGGTTCTGGCAGTTATGTCAGAACATGGACAGATAACCACTCAGGGTGAGTGGAGAGTGGAACCACAGGTCAATTGGACCCTTGTTTCCGTTTTATGTGCTAATGTGGTGATTACCTTTAATATGAGTAAATTAAAGGTAGGCATTTTGCATGCCTACTGATTATAATGAAAAACACTGAGATCAATTGATAGTAATTAACTTTTCGTTATTATTGCATTGTCAACAATTCTTTATTTTCCATGGGAATCACTTCCCAGGATAAGGTGTTTCATGTCTGACTTGTATGAAAACTAATTTCATCACAGATGTATAATTGTTTTCTAATGTTTTTCAGTACTCAATTGATAGTAATTTTAAGAGATCATTCACACAATCAAAAACTGTGTTCTACCCAGGTTTGGGAGTTGTGTGTGCTCCCAATTTTTGGTTGTGTAGAAGCAAGGTAAGAGGAAAACCAGGGTGGAATTGTTTCACTCCCTTAAAGTAAAAAGCCGAGCTAAAAAGCCAGGCTAGGTGGTGCTACCCTGCCGGGATTGGGCCGGGGTTTTAAATCCCAATCCCGATGGTTTTCACTGGGAACCCAGGCTGGGCTTCCACAGCCTAGCTTAGGCTGTGTGTGAGAACAGCCTCATTATGTTGTATTTGCATTCAGATGTCTGTACACACGTATATGTTTTTGTGTGAATGGCTATACATGCATTCATTTCAAAAGTGAATGCCGGTATAGGCCCTTCAAATGCAGGGCAAATTGAATATAATATATACATAACTGTGTATGTAAATGTAACCTTCTATTTCTCCCAGGGTCAATTCAGATAAGCATCTGCCAGCACATATGTTGAGGGCAGAAATGTGCTGAGAAGTGCCCTGACATCACTGATGCAATGTATATCCTTTGATTGCATGAGTGGGGTGATCATCTGAATTGCCTTTCTACATACACTCCCAAACCCTGTTTAGAGAGAGGCAATTTGGATGATCACCCCCTCACATGATTAAAAGGCATCCTGGCATTGCTTCAGGATGTTCTTTAGTGACATCAGGATGGGAATGTTCTCAGTGCCACCCTATCCTCCTCACATGTAGAGGCTGGTAATCATCTTAACTAGCAGGGACGTTGCATTGCCCCAAAAGGATCTGGGCCTGGGCTTACGGTGCTGTGAAATTTTTTTAAACCTTTAAGCTTCCTTCAGGAGTCCATGGTGGAGGGGCAACCTTAATTGTTGTCGCCGCCACTTGCCACCACAACCACCGCTGTCTCAGTGGTGGCAGCAAAACCAAAGAGCATGCTGCTGCCATGGCATGCAAAAACCTATTTCCCTGCTTGCATTTCAGATGCTGGCAGCATGCTGTTTAGGTCCTCCACTGCCATCCTTGCCGCAGAAATGGAGGAGCGAGGCAAGAGGTGATGTGGAGGAGATCCAGGGCACCCCCCAAAAACACTGGGGATCCATGGCCCCTGTCCCGATGCAATGACACACTGTGAACCATCTCCCAGAGTCCACAGTCCAGAAAACAACATAGAAATGAATTCAGAGACAAAGAAAAGAAACTAATAAGTTTACACAATAATGGCTCACATTCCACACTGCCTTAGGAGGATGGATCAAGAGGTATGTCTTCACAGGAATCTAACAGTATCTTTTGTAGGGAGATGAAGCAATTTTTGCTTATTTCCCCTCCCTACTAAAGCTCTTTTTCTGTCTAGGAAGATGTTTGTGAGGGTTTGTGCTGTCTTACAGTTATCTTCTTGGATGCGAAAAGGACTTTTTCAACTAGGGGCAATAGCTGAAAATCACTTCACCCTCCAGATGTGTGGAAAGCCTCATATGCTGTTAGATTCTTGAGAGCTCTTGCTCCATCCTCCTAAGGCTGTGCAGCATGTGAGCCAATATTTATAAATCAATCCCTCCCTTTCTCCATCCATCTCCCCCCATTCTCTCTCTCAAACACATACAACCTCAATTCCCTCTGAAGTTGGTTATTCATAAGAGTGAAAGCAAGCAAGATCAGAAGGAGTATCACAAGCATTTGTATTCCACAAAAGGGATAATGAAGAGATCCTCAGGTTTGTCAAAGGATTCAGGCCTCATTCTCCTAGTGCTAACCCTACAGCTGCTTGACAGTTGAAAGCTGCTGTTCTTTCCTTCTGTCTCCCAGTCCTTATCCCTTCTCATATTTCCCCATCTCAATCACTCCATGAACTCAGCTTCTCCATAATCTATCTTCTTCTCATGATCTTTCTCTCCCTCACAAAGTCTCTCCTCAGAATTGTCTCTCTCTCTCTCTCTCTCCTGCCCTCCAGGACCAAAAATAATACAATTTACTCCCCATCACACAGAGTCACACACACACATTTACACATTTGCTGTACACAAATGGTATGTGAGTTTAACATAAGGGGTGAACAGGGCTAATTTACTAGGGCATATTTTGGTAGAATTACTGCAGTCCAACATAGAAGTAATTGAGTTTGACCTATGAAATCTGCAAGTTTACTTCTACAGAAAAAATTGCAAACCTCTGTGGTTAATCCTCAAGTGTTCTACTCAGTAGAAGTAGTAGAACTATATTGGTGCAATGGTAGAACACAGTTGCATGAAGTAACAAAGTAATATTTTAGCAAATGATAGGTAGGAGCTGTGCTGGAATGATGGCTTTTCAACCCATTAATCAAAGTGTTTACAATTCTCATTTCAAGGCAGGTGAAAGAATAACAAATATTGAATAACTATTAATGTTTCTGCGTTTTCCCTCTCTGCCAGGTTTGATCTGCTGGGTAACCTCCTCTATCAAGCTAAACAGAATATGAAAAATGAAAACCTTATATTATATTTGTTAGTCCCTCCTCACCCTCTCAAATGTTATCAGTTCCATCTTGACATGATCCACTGTGAGGCAACTGGAATTCAGTCCAAAAATGAGAAGCAGAAGAGGAATGGAGGCTGAGTTGAGACTAAAGACTTAAAACTGATTTTTTGGTGTTTGCAGAAGGCAACACGCAGTGATCCAGACAGAAGGAAAACTGGAACAATTCTTTCCTCTCTTTTTTGGCAAGATGATTTCATGCAGTTTACTCAAACAAGATAATATTCAAGGTTGTGTGATTTTTAGCCTACTTCCCAGTAGGCTTATGAGATCACCTGGCATTCTGTGTGTATGTCTGTGTGTCAAATCGGGTACAGTTGTATGGACACACAGGGACACCTCAACGGTGTAGTTTGTGATTATGTCATCCACCCCGATCCAAGATGGCAGACGCGTAAGCTTTTGAGGCACAAGTGGGTTAACTTGTGAACCGCCTGATTTGAAACAAATTTGCTGCAGCTGTAGGGACACATCGGGACACCTCAACGGTGAAGATTGTGACGATGTCATCCACCTCAATTCAAGATGGTGGACACGTAAACTTTGGAGGTGCAAGTGTACTAACTTGTGGACAGTCTAACCGATTTGAACCAAATTTGCTACAGCTGAATGGACACATAGGGATGTCCCAATAGTGTAGTTTGTGATGATGTCACCCACCGCAATGCTCTTGCTCCTTGTTTACGGGATTCTAGTTTTCTCTCCCCATCCATTGTAGGAGTAAGCATGCCTCTACTATTATATGCAGAGGATGATGCTATTATGGCTAGATCGCCAGTTGGCCTCAGAAGTCTGGCTCTCTATTGTAGAACTGACCAGCTCTCCATTAACTATCAGAAGTCAAAGGTTATGGTATTTGTGAGAAGATCCAAACTATTATGTTGGTCCATAGATAATCATCAACTTGAGCAGGTTTCTACATATAAATATCTGGGAGTGGTTTTGCATGCCAGAGGAACCTGGAAGGCTCATATAGAATACGTTACACTGATGGCTCAGAGATGTTCTCAAGCTGGTGTTATTTATACTGGAGGAGATCATACCAGCAGCTCTGAAGCTCTTTGTGGCCAAAGCTAGGAATCAGTTACTGTATGGTGTGCAGTTGGGCCCCTAACCTTCTTATAAACCCCTGGAAGCTGTGCAAAATAAATTTCTTAGGGCAATACTAAGAGCACCAAGATGTGCTCATTCTGTGACATTGAGATTTGATCTGGGTGTTCTGAGAAATGAGGCTAGAGCCTGGCTGTTGATCCTAGCATTTTGGCTTAGGATAAACTTCTTTCCCCAAGGAAAATTTTGGCAATTTTGGTTTTCAATCTTCTTGTGCCCAGGCAATCCACACAAAAATTCTTTCATTGGGATTCTCCATGGATTATCTGATTTTGTTGAGCCATAATCAAGCTCTACAGGCTCTGAAGCAGAAAATCCTGGATACTGTTTGTATCTCACACTAATCAACACGAAGTTTCTATGATCCCAGAATGTTCGAGAAGGAGGATGGGTTTATGCACTGCTGTCAGGGGTCCCACTACTTATCCGTATACCCTAGAGAACCCACACTGTCTGAGGGCTTTCTTTAGAGCAAGGTATGACATGCTCCCATCGGCTGTGCTGGCGGGAAGAATAAGGAGTATACTTAGGGTAGAATCTGCCCTTGTGTTTATAGGGAGATTGAAACCATCCAACATGTATTGCTCTGTTGTCTGTTTTACAGAGAGTTGAGACGCTCCCTGATATCTCCTTGTCTGGTAGAGGAGACCCTTTCCAGAATGCTCAGAAGACCCTTTCCAGAATGCTCAGAAGATTTTTGTGTCTCTTATATTTTGGCAGATCAATCTCCATCCATTACATAACATATAAGGTGGCGAAGTTTTGCTCTAATGCTATGTGGTTATGTCAGGTTTTTTTAATTTCATTTTTTAATGTCAGGTTTTTTTAATTTCAGGTTTTTTAAATTTCATGCGTATGTATGTTTCATGCGTATGTTCTTACTGAATTTTTAGTTTATATTTATATTTATTGTTAGCAATTGCTAGTTAAGTCTTTGATTGGTACTGTATGTGACTGATGTTTTATTATTTTCTAGCAACTGTTAACTTTTTGTAGGATTTCTTTATTCTACCATTTTTAATTGTTTTCTAAGCTGACCATGGGTCGTAAATAAAAATATCTATTGTTATGGTCCAGGCCTGATTTATATACTAAATATGCTCATTAGCTAGCATACAAAATTAGGCCTGGCTCATAGTGTCACCAAGTGACCAAGTTCTTTTACATGGTGACCATGTAGGATCTGGGCACATGGAAGAAAGGAGATCAAACCAATCCTCAAAGATTCAATGGGCTTTATTGAGTATAAAAGAATAACAACATCAATAAACTGAGCAGAAAGCAGGACACTCTATCAATATATTATTAACAGCATCTAAACAAAACATCCTAGCCAGCACCAATATTCAGCGTGTTCCTAACTAACATATGTGTGTGCATTAAATCTTCCTAGAGCCTAATACAATTCAGATATAGATGGAAAAAAGGGGGGGTAAGGAAAGCTGAGGGTTGGCATGGTTCAGGAATTAGTAGAGGAAAAGGGTGGGGGGAAGGAGAAGGAGGGGAAAAGATGGAGGGACTCAAGGCTTGTAAGGAGCAGCATATTACCCAGGACCAGAGACTTGAGAGCGATGGATCTCTTCAGCTTGAAGGAGCGAGGCGCTTGGCTGGAGACAGGAGCATTTGCAGTTGCTCAGATCACGGCTGAGAGCCAGAGCACCATGGCTGGTGAAGTCTTGACTTCTCACTGCGCAGTAGAAGTCACAGACAGCTCCTGTCCATGGACAGAGTTCCTGCTGTTGCCCCGCGGCTTAGCAGCAAACTCTGGGATCTTTGTGAGCAGCTCTAGCTGTAGGCAAAAGATTGCCCATAGGCACAAGACTGCTTGTAGGAGACAGTTCCTGTCCATGGACAGAGTTCCTGCTTCTAGCTCTGCGGCTTAGCAGCAAACTCTGGCATTGCTGTGAGCAGATCTTGCTGTAGGCACAAGATTGCTTGTAGGCAAAAGACTGCCCATTTGCCATGTCCAGAGACTCCTTCTTTATAGTGTATTTTCCTTTGATCTCTCTCTCTCATAGAGTCTATTCAAATCTCATCTTTTCCTGGGTCCTCAAAAGGTGACAACTTGCTGCTACCTTCTGGACAATGTCTTTTTAATTATTCAGGATATTGGCCAGTCCAGAGAGATCTCAATCTCATCTTCTGTAAACTGTGCATTTAAAAGGGAGGGCGAACATTGCCCAAAGCAAATCTGCATCTCAGAGCTACAAATTGCATCTTCCCCCAATTGCCAGTCTGACCCCAAAAGGTGTTAAAAGTCAGGAGTTAGTGAGAGAATTAGTTCTATTTGAGTGAGACAGCAATTACATTATTTACCTATATCTAGTGTGTAATTATAACAAGAGAATATTTAAAGTAACATAAAAAGTGGTACATGTGTGAGACGAGTTCAATACATTTGGCTAGGGCAGAAGCATCCTGTCAGTGAGGTAAGAATTATAGTCTATAGGAGTTTTCTTTGTATGCATCTACCTATGTTGAATCTCTATAGAGAGCAATTGAGTTAATCCTTGACAAGGATTAACATGGATTTCTTGCAACAGGAGAGGGGAGGTCAGCCTCTGGCCTCTACCACAGACATTATCTGGTAGTGAGTCACATTTTAGCATATGAGTAGCTCAGGCCAAGCTTTTGTGCCTTCTTGAGTATCCATTTCACAATACAATGCTGGATTGCCTCCTCCTTCACAGAGCAGTTGACCTGGGTATCAGTTTACCTTGAGTCCAGGCATTTAATTAAACTCTTAATATAAAATCAAATCAGACACAGGCCTATATTCCACATACTTCTGAGTTGGTACCTCTGGTTCTGATATGTTGAAGTGGACCGTCCTCAACACTATCTACTCACCGTGACTCAAGATGGCAGATGCATAAACTTTTGAGGCTTAAGTACACTAACTCAAGGACTGTCTAACCGATTTGAATCAGATTTGGAACAGCTGAAGTGAATGACACACAGGGATACCTCAGTGGTGCAGTTTGTAATTACGATATTACAAGGCAGGATGCCTCTGAGTACCAGTTTCAGGGGAGTAACAGCACGAGAGAGGGCATGACCTTGACTCCTGCCTGTGGGCTTCCAACGGCATCTAGTGGGCCATTGTGTGAAACAGGATTCTGGACTAGATGGGCCATTGGCATGATCCAGCTGGACTGTTCTTATGTTCCTATGACATCCACCACGATCCAAGGTGGCAGACACATGAACATTTGAGATGCAAGAGATCTAACTTGTGGACCTTGATTTGCACCAAATTAAGTCCAGATGCAGACAGTGAAAGGAAAGTAGACTGATTAGTTCTTACTAGAACAACTTGTTATTGTCTAACATGCAAAGGATAATTCACATATAATTGATGCTGTTTCCTCATAATTTGTTCATTTAGATTGGTGATGCATGGACATTAATCCCACTAGATAAAAAGACCATAGTCTTCAGCTGGGTTCAGGTGAGGATTGAAGGCCTCTTTCTCTCCTTCCCAGAGAGGGCCCTTTTCTGCTACTGGTAGGGTCATCAGGGAGAAGGCGAAAGAGTCAAGCAAAGGAGGCAGTGCTTTATTGGCTCTCAGAATCAGACAGCCCTACTAAGCTATTCCCAACACATTGATTCTAAATAGGCTGTTCTCTGCTTACATGATTAGCATGGCTTCTGGTTCACCTAATAACATAGACTAAGTCATTTTTCTAGAATTACATACACCAACAGGAAGTCTAACAATATTAATTTGGCTTGCTACTGGCATGCATACAAAATCCATGATGCTGCTGTGGCAGCACAGTGGCAGAAGAAGAGAAATTTGTTATCTGTCTAGCTGATAAGTACATTAGATTTTGCCTCAAACTATGCCATTGTTCTTGACAGGAAGGAATGTATTTATTTTGTTCTTATTCTTGATGGAATGTCTGGGTATTTATTTGTTATATTATCACATTTATAGGCTCAGTGACAGGAACTTCATAATTATGAGCATTGTGTTTTGTGCCATTTTGTCTACTGGTGGTAAAATGTGGTTCATTATGAGGAAAATCAGCTCCTGCTTTCTCAAGCAAGAAATAGCTGTTCTGGAATACCCAGGGCAACCAATATGATACAATTAGCCATGATGGGGTTTGAGCTGTAGGGAAAAAACCATACTAGATATTTAGATGATTTAAAAATGAATAGATGTGATATACAAGTGAAGCATTTCAAGGCTATGTTAAAGTAGTATTACACATTACAAGCAGGAAAGTACAAGTCAGCATGGTTTCTCTTAATGCACTCAAGATAGAGGCCAGATTCAGACATAACGGCTAACCACAGTTAATTATGGCCGGGGTTCCAATTCTAACTCCAGTTTGCACACAGACATTCACCAAGCCACGACCAGCCAAACTCCAGTTGCAGGAGAGGGGTGCCAGTTCCTGCTGCTCAGCCTCCCCACGCTATCCCAGCCTACTCCATGGCCAGACGGGTCACTGCATCAGCAGCTTGGCTGCAATTGGCCACAATCTAGAAGAGGTGTGCTGAGTGCAATTGTGCATTTTCAGAGCCCTCCATCTACTCTCAGCAGGGAAAGGGCATTGAAAGCCCTTTAAATGCCCTACAGTGCCAGTGCTGCTTCTGCAAGCCATGGCACCACCACCTCCCCCAAGTAGCCCTGCACCCCCAAATCACCACAGAAGCATGAATTCCCCAGTGGTTGGGGGGCTGGGTGTGTATGGACTGCCACTTTCATTGTGGGAGGGGAGGGGGAAATCCACATTCACTAGAATGGGATGTGCAAATGAAGGAGGGCAAAGGACACTGGTGGGGTATGTCTGTCCCACCATAACCTGGGAAGATGTTCTGAGGGGTGACCCCAGCAAAGAAGTCTATCCAGACCCAAGCGAATTCCTTCCATCCGGCAGCTTGCTGCAGGGTCACTGGCAGTCTCATGAGAGGGCCAGTTTCCTGGAGATGTAGACTGGTTTTGCCCATAAAACAGCAAATTCTCACCCACATACTGCGAGCACATGAGAATAGCCAGCCCACTAAACTATTAGGGAATCCAAGGAGCCCCCACTTTAGTGGGGCCCCCAACCAGTGCTCCCTCTAACAGGGATTCCCAGATGTTGTTCACAACTCCCAGGATCCCCAGCCACAATGGCCTTTGGCTGTGAATTATGGGAATTGTAGTCAACAACATCTGGGTATCTCTGTTAGAGGGAACGCTGCCCCCAACTCTCTTTGTTAAAAAATAGAAAAAATTCTCCATGACTTCCCTTTTTTCAAAACTCTCTGAAGCCTTGCACGTGCCCCAAAGGAGATCTTGACACCCCATGTGCCATAGATCATCCAGAAAAGCGGCTAGGTAGTGCGGCAATTGGATTGTGCATTTGCACAAATTTTTAAACTCCCAGGTCTGCTCTGCCTGTGCACCATATGTAGATAAGCGGGTGCAGGAAATCATGGGAGAGGGCACTTTTTTCTTCTCCCCCTGCCCCAGGGCACTGGGCTTAAATGCAGGGGCTACAGGAAAGGGCATACCTGTGCAAATGTGTGGATGACCAGGCCGTGACACAGACCCTTAAACCCATTCAAAATTCTTGGTTCCGGCCCAGTGTGGTGCTGTATGGAGATCTCTGCAGATATTGCCAGTAGAGGGGATCGCTGGTTTCCAGCTTCGCCCCTGGGGGTGTGGGCGGGAGTGCACAAAACCGGCTGGCCCGGTTTGGTTCGAGTCTAAACTAGACTCGAACTGGGCATGATCAGAAAACCTGGGTTAGCGGAGCGCTTGCCCCATTAACCTGGGTTAAGGGGAGGGCTACCTTGGTGGGCTAGCTGCCAGAGAACCACCAGGCTTGCCTGCAAGTTCAGTGGTTCTCATGATGGGGGGGGGGAAATGGACTAGGCTCCCTTAGCCCGGTTTTTCCCCATTGTGAGAATAGATTATGTGTGTCCCCTGCACTTGATTAGCTTATGTGAGAATGTATGGCGACTTATCCTGGTCAGTGAAAGGAAAAGCATTTCAGGCTAGGACAGAGACAGCCAGTTTTGGAAAGACTGGATACAGAAGCTGGAGAGAAGGATCGTTATCTCCAAACTGATGTAACCTGTTGCTAATTTGTAGGAATGCTCTCCTATTGCAACTCTATCTAATGCTCAGCTTGTGTATTTCTAAATAAATTGAATTTTTCAAAGACACCACAGTCCTCCAGTGATCTCTCTTCAAGAGGAAGCCAGGATCCAAGCAGATGCACATCTCTTTGGAAGATTACAATCCCTTGAAGTCCACACTACTTGGAAAAGTGGGAAGCAGATGCATAATGGTATGAACAGATGGGTGGAACTGCATACACCAACAATAGGAACAGGCTGGGGAAATTGCATATGCCAAGTTTCTGCAGGACCACAGGACCATATGGGAGACAGTAGTGAAAGGCAAAGTATATGAATAGATCATGGCTGGATGGGCAGAATGTTAGTGTGGAATGGTAAGTTTCTATAAGCAAGTAAGAAAGGTGGCTGTGGAAAATGTTAGGAATGGGCACACAGCCTCATTTGGCAAGCAAGCCTCTTTGGCTCGCTATATGCTAGTTAGGGCACAAGGCTGCTGTACTTGACTGGGACTCTAATGCGGGGGTGGAGCTTACTGGCTCATTGTGTTGCAATGAGCAGCGCTCTTTCTGGGGTTGCCAACATTATGTTCTCTGAATATGGGACACAAGGAGCGAGGAGGCTAGGGAAGGAGGGACGCGAGGGAAGGGAACTGCTTACTTACCGCCCTGAGAAGGTGAGGAAATTAATAGACCCCTCCACCGCCTCCCCCCAGCCCTGGAGTCAGCAGCCAGTGTGAGGAAGCACAGCCACACGGAACTGAGAAGCACCTCACCTCTGCTGCCTCCTACCCACTGAAATGCCACATGTCTGTGGCATCATGTGTCTGGTTGCACCTGCTGCTGGGGCTTTGGCAGCTTGGCAAAGCAAAGGAAGAGGAGTAATTGTGGTAAAGCAATTGCCATAAATTTACCACAATTTATGGTAACTGTGGCTCTCCACTGGCCTGGCAAACTGAAGAAGGGAGCCTGAAAGGGGGCAGAAGAGTTCCCTTTTCCACCCAAAAAGAGAGCTGTAGAGTCTGCTCAGGACGCCCTCTGACAGGGCACAGCAAGGCATGTTGGAGGGTGTAATTTACCCTTGATGGGTTTTGTGATTAATTAGCAGAGCACCAAGAAGCTAGCCATTCCAGTTACAGAGTAGAATGCAGAGTTTCATTGTTGCAGCTATTTATAGAAGACACATGGAGATTCTTGTAGAATCAAATACTAAGAAGATTTATAGGTGAAGTACACTTTGGATAGGAAAGACCTAATCCTATCTATAGGCTACATAATAAATAGGTAGGGGGAGAGAGAGATATGTTTCCATCTGCTTGGAGGAAAGGAAGGGATTCTGACTCATCACAGAAAATGCCTGAGTAGTCAAGGCACGGGTCATAGAGGAGAGGTAAAGCAGGGACAGGCAAGGAGACCCTCACTAGCTATCTCTCCCCACAATGCCCCTAGTGGTCATTATGATAGTCAGTGCAAAAGATCAATCCACTGGAACTCTTATCTCCAACACCCCTTCTCATCACCTGTCACACCGGCTCACAAAGCCTTTTCATAAAGCTGCTGGAATCTGTCTCTTGGCAATGGCTTGGCCAATCCAGCTGCCAGCGTCTCTTCTGTTGGGCAGTACTCCAACTGGACCACCCATTTCTCTTGCAAGTCTCAAACATAGTGATACTTTATGGGAATGTGCTTGCTTCAAGACTTGGTTCAAGATCTTGGTTCGAGATCTTCTCCATCTGAGAGATCTGGATATAACTTGGGTTATCCTCGAACATCACTGTGAGCTTTGGTGCCTCAATCCCAAAGTCCAATAGTAGTTGGTGTATCCATACTACTTCTTTACACGCTTCAGCTGTGGAAATGAATTCTGCTTCTGTAGATGACTGCACAACAAGTGACTGCTTGTGGCTACTCCAATTATGGCTCCATTTCCAATAATAATTAATAATAATAATAATAATAATAATTAATAATAATAATTATAATAGTAATAGTAATAGTAATAGGAGATGCTTCCAAGTTCCTTCACCTCTATTTCCTTGTTCAGGTGCTGTTTCGTTTTCTCTCATGTGCAAGAATGAAGTCATCAAGAAAAGTCAGGATGTGAGTCCATCTATTGTCTCTGAATCTTTAATATAGGCAGGGGTCAGCTTTTCCTTGTGTGAACTCTTCCTTAAGTAGCAGTTGATTCAGTTTCTCATTTCATGCTCTGGCTACTTGCTTTAAGCCATAGATGCTCTTTTGTAATTTGCTTGTCCCTGCTACATTTGCTTGTTCAATAACACAATCTAATTGGAAAAGTCCATCTTCACGCATATGAGCAGTCATAATTAACTCATTTTCTTTGGAAATGTAACAAGAATTGTCTTCAAAAATCACTCTACATCCCTTTTTAATTCCATGCCCAATAGAAATCAAATCGGTTTGCATTTCTGGGACTAAGAGTGCATCATTTATTAAGACTTCTTGATTTTTATAATCTGGTCCCCAGCAGAGGATTTTAGCGACTCCCTTTCCTTGAGTTATTCGCTCTCTGCCATCACCAGTACTAACAGCTGATTTGTAATTTCTGTCTAATTCAATAAACCGATCAGAAGTATTCAGGATATTCTCACTGGCTCTGGAGTCCACAATAAAATCATGCTTTTTGTCTGTGATCATCCCCACATTATAGCTCTTGGCTTTAGGTAAAGAACTTTCAGTACTTCGTTTCCTTTGTCTTTCAGAGTGGCCATGTGGTTTAGTACTGCCTTTCCTTTATTTTTCAAAGTGGCTGTTATTTATGTGGTATTAAGTGGTATTTATTTATTTTCTACATTTATATTCTGCTCTTCCTCCAAGGAGCCCAGAGTGGTGTGCATAGTTAAATTTCTCCTCACAACAACCTCACAAAAACCCTGTGAAGTAGGTTAGGCTGAGAGAGAAGTGACCGGCCCAGAGTCACCCAGCAAGTATCATGGCTGAATGGGGATCTGAACTTGGGTCTCCACGGTCCTAGGCCAGCACTCTAACCATTACACCTTGCTGGCTTAACATCATAGTCCCTGGGCTGTCAGCAAGGTGCCATTCACATTTCCAATGCCTTCTTTCGGTCTTTATCCTTGTGTTCTAGTCCTCCAATGTTGTTTTAAAAAATAGCTGTATTTTTCTGTTTTAGGGAGTTCTGGGGAAACTAGAAAAGACTGCTCCCCCTGCTGGATGTGTGCAACATCTTTTAATTACGTTGTGAATCCAATCCTGCCAAGCCAAAGCATTTTACAGCGGTTGTAGCCGTAACCTGGAAAGCACCTACTAGCACCAAAAGGAACCAAAAAGAGCAAGATATGCTTGCCTATTGTCCATTAGGAGCACCTGAACAGAGTCAAGAAGGGCATCACCAACTTCAGTCAAATCAAGGCTATTAAGGGTGATTTCTAGCATGGGTACCCTACCTCAAGGACAAGAGATCTCTATAAGAGATGCCCCCTTTCAAATCATGTAGTGCAATTCCTGCATGTGTCAATCTGAGTGATGTATGTGCTCTTCCCCTATTCCTTGGTCTCTTCTCTGGTCCATTGTTGGGGGACTGACAACCTTAAGCTAAGCTGCCTTTCTGCTGTGTCAGAAGTCGTGCTGACGACCCCTTCTCTGCAACTTTCTTCATTGCCGAGGTTGAGGCCAAGAAGTCAAGGACACAGATCAAATGGCCAAAGCCCTAAGAGAGCACCTCACATGGAGAACCGTTATAACCCTTTGTGGTTCTTTCTCTGCCCTCAAAATCAGGAGCTTCCTACCTCATGTCCTCAGAAGTTGTCTGAGTACAACTCCCATCATCCATTGTAGCTGAGGGAGTATGCAAATTGTAGTCCAACAACAACCGGGGATCTATGGAAACTCCTGCTCTAAATTATGGTGTTTTAAGTATTCATTTAATTTGTCTGATCCAGGTGTTGGCCATTTTTAAGCTCCCAAAGTGAAACCACTGGATTTTGCAAGACAACCCACACCCCTATAAAAGAGCGAAACTGTTAGTGGGGGTTGGGGGGGGGAGATTCAAAGGTGAAGTATTTCAGTGTTTAATGGTTAATAAGCATGGTTCAGTCTCTCTGTTCCCTTAAGGACTCCAAGAACCCTTTGCTTGTCTGGTCATGCATTCGTCTGAAGTATGCAATTTATGGAATGAATGTCAGATCTAATGACTACATACCTAAGCAAACATGATGGAGAAGGGCAGAAGAGGTTATCTGAGAAGAAAATGATCAAGGCTAACTGTCACAGACTGTATTTTAAAATATGAAGCTTACTCGTGTTGTATACCTGAAGCATTTTCTGCTGATAGCAAGTTAGCTGCTGATAATAGGTTAGTGGCAGATTGGAGGAAACTGATGCACAGATTGTGAAGTTATTAAGGAGTTATTTACAGATCTGATATGTTTTGCAAATACACCTATGCCTGTATCTTAAGAGTAACTCATATTGGATTAACAGAACAGAAATGTGACTTCTCCTGGATTGGGATACTTAACAGAACATATCAACAGGATTTGTACTTCTAATGCTTACTTCAGACAGAGCTCAGTGAATTGCCTTCATACTGCTCACAAAATATAAAAAAATTATCTCTGTTATTTTAGTTACATTGATCCTATGCATGTACAAGTATCCTAAGGTTACCTTGGTAGTTATAATATGTTTAGGAATTCGTCTTGTCTCTGAAAGTTCAAGACATCTCTGGCTTGTGATAACTGCAAAGTAATTCAGATGGGATAGATAGAAACCATACTATCAAACGTTGAAGGCTTTCCCCCACCCCAAAATGTTTAATATAAGATATCAAATCCACACATGGATTTAATATCAAATATCAAATATATTAATATATTTAATATCAAATATCAAATCTTTAATATAAGAATACCAAATACCAAATATAATATAAAATATATTAAATATAAATATATAATATAATATAAATATCACCTAAAATATCTTTAATATCAAATATCAAAGCCATACATGTTAGGAGCTAAAGTGCTAGCCTTAGTTTTTGTGTGGAGACTTTACAGATAAATAAAACTCCACCATGAACACTCTAAAGTATGTGAGGTGGCATCTACAAGAAAGCCTAGTATTTATGGAAACCCCCCCCCCAAAAAAATAGCGTATTAAAAATTGATTCAAATATGAATTGGAGGCTTTACCACTCCTTAGAGAACATACCTAAAACAGATATAGAAAATGGTTTCTTGCATGATTGAGAACTTTCATGCCGATCTGCAGTTTTTTAAGTTTAACACCTCAGGTTAAGTTAACCTGAGTTAAGGTTAACTCAGCGGTGCACTTCTGGTGGAACAACATGGCCATGGTGCATGTTATAAACTCCCTTACATCCAAGTCATCATGGATAATGTCCCTGGTCAGACCCTTTGTATTACAGTGCCTCCGCCAGAATATTTTGTTTACGGCTAGCCACATTCCAGGCATGGACAATGGCATTGTGGATGCACTCCCTTGTTTGCAGGAAGAGTGTTTCTGTTAGCTAGCCCCTGGGGCAAATCAGGATCTGGACCTCATGCCACCTGGGCTCTGGAGCCTTGGCGTAGAGAGGCCCACAACGCCATCTTGTCATCCTTAGCTCCCAGCACCAGGGTGGCATACAATAGGAAGGTCAAGTTTTTCCTGCACTTCAGGTCTCAGGTAGGGTTGGATGACTGCTAGCGTGCCCCGCCCGAGTACCTTATGCAATTCCTGGTTCACTTTAGAGCCTCAGGCCTGTCTTCCACCACTGTGGCAGGCTATTTGGCAGCCCTCTGTCTTCAAGGCAGGGGGCCTGGGCGACACCAACCTTGATTTCCGTGTGTGCCATATGTTGGAGGGCTGGTCACGGGTCAGCCCACCTGTACCTGACTCCCGGTGCCCATTCACGCCCGATATTATTGAGGCCCTGATAGGGTTTCTGCCTTCAGTTTTCAGGTGTTCCTTCGAGATCTCCCTTTTCCATGCTGCCATCATTGTGGCCTCCTTTGGGGCTTTTGGGGCCTCTGAGCTTTTTGTTAGAGGCAGAGCAGGGCCCAGGGAAAACGTGATAAAAAGGAGCGATTTTGTCATCTTTGCCCAGCAAGTAACATTGAGGCTGTGTTACTCCAAAACCAACCAGAGGAGCCGGGGGCAGTTGGTCACCCTGTACTGGGCAGTAGGCAAGGTGATTTGCCCGATGGCAGCCTTCGAATGCTATGTCTCCCTGGCAGGGCCCCTGCCAGGGTGCCTGTTCCAGCGCAAGGATGGCTCACCTCTTACCCAGTTTCAGGTCTGCACAGGTCCCAGCGTGGCTCCAATATCAGTGCTGCAACGTGCCCTGAAAAGGCAGGGCTGGCTTGCAAAAGTTTCCCCCTTGCACTCCTTCTGTATTGGTGCAGCATCCACTGCGGCCAGACTGGACTTCACAGAGCTTGTGGTGCAAAGAGTCAGGCGCTGGCACTCCAAAGCCTTCAAGAGTTATGTGTGGGATGTTAATGTATGATGTTTACCTGTTCTCTTTCTCTCGACAGGTTCTGCTAGGCTGCAGTGGACTGCCAGGGTGTTGATAGTGGGGCATTCTATTGTTTTCGGGGCCCACAAGCAGGTCTGAGAATCCAGATAGTGAACCCAGCTTGGAATGGGCAGCTGAGCATCTATTTCATGGATTGGTGGGGGGGGGGGCATGGTGTTCACCCAGCTCTTGTTGGTTATCCATCAGTTTTTGGCTGTTTCCCTGCCCCCCAGTGTCCTCCTGTTGCACTTGGAAGAAAATGGTGCCTTTGTTCAAGCAGCAGGGGGTGTGTTCCCTGACATATATTTTTACCATCACGAGTTGTTTCGGGGGGGGCGGGGGGGGTCAGCGTTCATTTGTTGCTCGTTGAATGCAACATTTTTATAGGAGACCTGCAGGGAGGATTGGCGGGTTTTTTGATGGTTGGTGGGCAGGGGAGGTGCCCAGCTAAGCTGACCCTCCCAGTGGCAGGAGCAGTGCAGTAAGCTGGGGCAGGACGTTTTCTGGTGAGCACCTTAAAGCAAAGGTTGGGCATCAGGAGGAGTCCGGGGCAGTCCTTAGAGGCCTCACGGCTCAAGGAGCACGGGCGCTGGAGTTACTCCTTCCTGCAGGGTTGCACCCTCTTCAAAGGTCCTCCACAGCTTGAAGGTTGGAGGGGAGACCCAAGCTGGCTGCGTTGACACAGGTCGGCTAAGATGGTAGCAGTCACCACAGGGATGATGCTGGCCAGAACCAAGGTGTATCGCCCGCTCTCCATAGGGAATTCACTGGGATCAGTGAATAGTTAGTTGCCACAGTAAGAGGGGGAGGGGGTTGGAGCGCCAATCCTCCTCATGACGTTGTTTTGAACAATAAAGTTGTGGCCCACATTTAACTCCATATTCTGTGTCTTGTGTTTTCATTGCTCTGGGTGTAAAAACCTCAATCCTCAATGACAGAACTTGGGTCAGGTCCTGATGAATAGATCTTATTGTTCAGGAGGGGAAGATTAAGGTGTATATGAATCCTTTGTTGACACTTGCATAATATTTGATCAACATCTATAACCATGATCTTAAAGGGTCTGTAGGCCCATGTTTCATATTCCTGATCCATGTACCATCATTTAAAAACTGCAGAAACTCCACTGCTCAGATGATCAGTAGAAGCAGTGGGATTTCCCTTTGCTGCCAAATAGATGACTGGCAACACTAACCATTTTGGAAAAGTTCCATGCACTGTATCAGGTGTGTGCATTTCACAAAGAAATACTAAGCTTACAGATTGTTTGGTAAAACATAGAGTGAATTGCTGTTCCAGTTTTTATAGGTGATTTAAATTGCAGTTTCTTCTCATGTGTTCAGATTTCCATCTCTGACCTTCTCTTTAATTGCATTATGGAACTACTTTTTTAAGACTGCATCGTTTGTACAGCACAATGGAGCTTAGACTGAATAACCTTGAAATACACAATAAGCTCCTGTTTATAAACCATGTTTCATACACACACATATGTTTCTTTGTGCTTGGCATTTTGGTAGAATAACTTACAAAAGGGACCTTCATCACAACACGAGCAATTACTAGGTAAATTGTGCTATTCTTTTCTCTCCCCCAGAGACCCTTTCTTAACAGTTGTTGAATATAGAATATGAGCAAAATATGTAAAACTTTGTTGAGGTTTGATTAATTTTGTCAGACACAATGGGCCTGGTCAACATAATGAGCAATCATGTCAGCCAGAGTGCTGAAACCATCAGGAGAGGGGTGAGTGTGAATCAGACTGTATATGATGTAGCCATAGCAATCCTGGATAACCACCACCAGAGAACATGCTTCTACAATTAGAAAATTGCTGCTTTCATATTCATATTTAGACTCTGTTGCACAATAGGGATAGGAATTATGCTCTGCATACCCATAGCACTAACTGGATTACATTTCTTTAGCTTCTTGTCTGTACAGAACGGAGCATACATATATACATACCATTCATTCATTACATTTATACCCCCTTCTTCCTTCAAGGAGCTACCTAATGATTAGACTAGCAAGCTAGAGGTTGCTGTTCAAATCCCCGCTGGTGTGTTTCCCAGACTACGGGAAACACCTATATAGGGCAGCAGCAATATAGGAAGATGCTGAAAGGCATCATCTCATACTGCGTGGGAGGAGGCAATGGTAAACCCCTCCTGTATTCTACCAAAGACAACCACAGGGCTCTGTGGTCACCAGGAGTCAACACCAACTCGATGGCATACTTTTCTTTTACTTCCTTCAAGGAGCTCAGAATGGTGTAGTTTATCCTCACAACAACCCTGTAAGGTAGGTTATGCTGAGAGTTAATTGATTGGCCCAGAGTCATCCAGTGAGATTCATGGGTGCATGGGGATTTGAACTCGGGTCTGTTTATTTTATTTATTGTTTAATTTATATACTGCCTTTAATTAACATAATCCCAAGGGTCTACCCAGCCCAAGTCAAACACATTGGCCACTCTACCATCTGGGCTCTCTATCAATATCAAATACAGAATGAAGAAACTAGTAAGGCATACTTAAAATATGCTTTAGACTTTTTTAGGTGCATGTATTTTTGTTACATATGGTCATAAAGCCATCCCATGTTGTGAATACTCAGTACCAGCTTTAATGGTGTCTAACCAGTGTTGATGACCAGGGCTCCACACTTCAGGATCCCTGGGGCAAAGATGATCATACCTGTATTTTTCACGGGGTGGGGGGAAGGAACTTATTGACATTCTACTGACCTCCCCTCCCACACCTGAGTGCCAGGTCTCCACCAGCTTTTGCTGTTCAAAAACCTGCTGCAATTTGCTTAGCCATACAGGGACATATGAGACTGTCTTATACCATAGCTCAGTATTGCCTACATTTACGGGCAGTGGCTCTCCAAGGTTTCAGGCAGGAGCATCACCCCAGCCTACCTGGAGATGCTAAAGAGTGAACCTGGGCCCTTCTGCATGCAAAAGAGATGCTCTGCCACTGAGCTACAGCCTTATCTCTGTTTCTCACAATGCTGTATACTCCTGTATAAATCCCTTCTGAGGAAGGTGCTGTATACTCCTGCAGTTCACATAAAGGTAGCTAATAGATCCCTTCTGAGGAAGGTGATATCAAACTGTGCTGTCCACCCAGTCTGCGTCTGGACACGAAGGGCAGAGATACTGTCACTTTTGGACAGGACAGTGTTTCTGGTGTGCTGAGACACCAGTGTGTCAAGTTGCTAGCAGCCGTTAGCAGCTGGAAGGTTGGCAGTGGGACCAGGTGCTGAGAGTGATGGACTAATATCTAAGATGACAGCATCAGCAACTCAAATCAGCTGGAATCAGATCCCAGCTTTACAGATTACCTCATATTTTATCCCCACTTTACAAGCACATACCTTAATTCTAATGGATCTTCCAGTGTATTTTTAATTGCAAGTCAGCTTGGGAATTGAGAGCATCATCATGGCTGAGAAGTGAGGTATGAATATAATGAAATACTATAGACCAAGGCTGCTCATGCTTCACGGGATGTAGGAGAGAAACCCTCATATACCTATGTGCTTAGTGTCCCATAAAACAGTTTCTGAAAGTTTTTTTAATATTTGGATAGAGGGAAGGAGAACTGATGGAAAACAGTATTTTATTCCCCTGCCAACTAGGTAAAAGGAAGCAGCAGATCCACAAACTTCCCTAAAGCAATACAGATGGCTGTCTTCTAGGGGTTTGCATGGAACCTTCTGGCACAGTTTGGTTTGAGGCCGAACAGGCCTCAAACGGAACCGGGCCAGTTCGGTCTGGCTCCTATCGAACCAACCCCTGTGTCTGGTCTGGCAGGTACGCGAACTTAAAAAAAAATTAAATGGAAAGTAACTACCTGTAGCCCCTTTGGGGGGCTTGCTGTAGCTGCAGGGGTGGTGGTGGAGGTCCGTGAGGGTTCCCTCTCCCCCCACTGACCTCCCTCATCACTGCTGCGGCTGGGTAAATGTAGTCTTTTGGGCCCTTTCAGGCCTCCGTAAAGGTGAGCGGCGGCCATTTTGGCTGCCGCCACACATGTGCAAATGCCCTCTGTGAGGCCCTAAGCAGACCTAAGTTCATGGACCTGCCGGACTGGACCAGTGGTTCGGTTCCAGTCCAGACGGAACTGGAGGCGGGTGTGTGTTTCGGTTCGATCACAAACCCACGAACCCCTGGACTGAACCGTTGGACCACGGACCAGTTCTGCACATCCCTACTGTCTTCTTCAGAAGCTTGTCCTATAATCTTGGTACTAGATCCGTAAGAAGTTAGTTCTTCATCTCCACTTGTCATACATCCAGTGGTGGTGAAAGACCTGCAATGATATTCGAGCACCTCAGTATTTAGACCAGGACTGCATAAGTTTGGCCTTCCAGCTGTTATTGTACTACAACTCCCATCATCTCCAACTACAGTGGCCCATAGTTAGGGATGATGGGAGCTGTGGTTCAACATCTGTAGGAGGGCCAAAGTTGTGCAGCTCTGGTTTAGACAAAATCATACGGGACAAGCTGGTTCTTAAGGTATGCTGGTCCTAGCTTTAACAGTCAAAATCAGCAGTACATATGAAATGGGCACAGAAACAAATTGGCAACTAACAACATACTCACCTCCTGCATGGAAAGCAATGCAATGTGGCTAATTTTTGGTTGGACTGTTCCT
Source organism: Hemicordylus capensis (assembly GCF_027244095.1). Classification (NCBI taxonomy): domain Eukaryota; kingdom Metazoa; phylum Chordata; class Lepidosauria; order Squamata; family Cordylidae; genus Hemicordylus; species Hemicordylus capensis. Next base: position 122,600,621 of record NC_069659.1, read on the forward strand.
ACTCATTACCATGGTGCTGAGTGTATGAAAGATTGGAAATATTTTCAAATAACATTCTATGCTAAACTATTTTATATGGTGAGTCTTCTGAAGCAGAACAAATTCTGCATATATTCCCCCCTTCTTTCTCTATTTTCCCTTTAAGATGTACTTTCTGCCTAAAATGGGGCTTCCTTTTCCCTTTGGGAAAGGAAAGCAAAAAACAGGGGTGAGAGGATGAGATCAGTTTTTCCTGTTGAATGCATTGATATAGGATTCCTGCAGCTAGCTGTTACACAGGAGATCTCTCTCTCTCTCTCTCTCTCTCTCTCTCTCAAAAGGAAAAAGGACTAGTAGCTCTATAAAAAGATATCCCTACATAAAGGCTGGTGACTAATACTTAAAAACACACAATGAAATGAATAGAAAACAAACTATTCTTACTATATAAAAGGCTTGACATCATTACACATGGTAAAATGTTAGTGCCAAGCATAAGAGGTTTTAGAATCTAACAGAATTTACTTGCTCAATGGCTTCTTGAAAATCTGACTATGGAAAGAAAAGCAGCCATTGCTACTAAAAGTGGTGTGTTTTCTTTTTGCAATACAAGTTGGGTTTTGGAGGTGAAGTGTCATCTAGCTGAGGGCTACAGGCTGGAGGACACTTCAGTTACACCAGTTTAGTAAAACAAGAATCAACAGTACCAGCCTGGATAAAGATCTTTTACTGGGCCTACAAGCAGCCTGTGCCCCCAACATCCCTCCGATCAACCAAAGGAATTGCTGCCTTGTCTGGATTACTGACTACTACTACTACTACTACTACTACTTATATACCCCTTATCAACAAAAGTTTCCAAAGTGGTTTACATGGTGGGGGGGAACCCACAGAACTCTTTGTCTCCAAAGGGAGATGGCTCCCTATCTCATAAGGTAGACACCAGCAACAGCCACTGGACAGATGCTATGCTGGAGTTGGATAGGGCCAGTTCCTTTCCCCTTTGCTAAATGTAAGAGAAGTACCATTTAGAAAGATGCCTCTTTGCTCAGTGATGGTTACTTCTTAATTGCCTATTAAATAGTTTTATTTTACTTGTTTAATGTCAATTCCTGTTGTGGTGAGCTTTAATTCCTCATTCTTCTCATCTTTTTCTCTTTTCACTTTTAATAGCACAATATCTTTATTTTGACATAACATATTTTATCTAAAAGTAAAGAGAGCAGTAATTAAAGCCTCATCTCCCTCTTGCAGGAAAAGAAACTGAAGTTGAGGCTTTCAGAGAGGCTACTCAAAGGACACTTAGGAAGCTATTCCTCATTAATCCCTTGGCCACATTCTACAGGAAGCAATACACCAGGCATGACCCGCACCAGGGGCGTAACTATAATAGGGCAAGGGGAGACAGTTGTCTAGGGGCCCACTGCCTTGGGGGGCCCCCCAGAGGCAAGTCACATGACTGACTCCCCCAGCTGCACACCTGCCCAGGCTTCCTTCAGTTGTATTCATCCTCCGAAATCGATGTGAGTGTTAAGACCTGGAACTACCAGAACAGCATGTCTTTCGCTAGTACCATTACATGACTTGCATCGTCCACAATTTACAAAACCTTAAAAAAAAAATTAGGATGATGTTCTGTTGTGGCACATAGGGGTGTGTGTGTGTGTGTGTGTGTGTGTATGCTTTTTGTTGCCACTATTCAGCCTCATTTAAGATTTCTTTACTTCATGAGCTGAGTTTCAGTGAGGGGACGCATTTTAAAATCTTGTCTCTGGGCCCACTCCAACCTTGCTACGCCCCTGACCTGCACACAGGAAACTTTTCATTACAATTGGAAAGGACCTTTGGTGAATGAAGACATGATAGAAGGATCTTGGCTATGAGATGGAGCATTGCTGAATTATATAGCACTTTATTAAATGCAGCTTTAATTCCACTTCCAGCTAATTATGAGGAAATAACCCCTCAGCAGCACTAAAAGGCTCTAGTGTAGAAGCAAACTCTAAGGCTGTTTTTCAGTAAAAAGAAATCAGACTATTGGAAGATGGTCATGCAACTCTTGTGTAGCGTTTAGTTCAGTGCCTACACCATGTGGTTAGAGCAACCCCATGTTTATGTACTGCACACCTTAATGGGAACATCCAGAGAATGATAACATGGCACTGCAGAAAAGGAGGTCATTCACACAATCAAGAACTGTGTTCTATCCAGGTTTGGGAGCTGTGAGTAGGGGTGTGCAGGGCACTGGCTGGTCTGGTTTGGTTCGAGTCCAAACTGAACCCAAACCAGACTGAGCCAGTTCATTCTGGCACCCCCTAGACCCACACACACACACACCCCGGATCTGGAGGGAGTTTGCAAGGATTTTTTTTTAGTTTTAATTTTTTTTTTTACGCTTATCCCCTCTGGGATAGTTGTTTGAGGTGGGGGGTGGGGGCTGAGGTTCCCCTTCCCCCTGCTGGCCTCCCTTATTTAAGAAAACGGCCATTTGGCTGCTCTGCGGCTGCCCTACGGTTGCTCTTTGGCCTTTCCCCTTTGGCCCGGCGGCCATTTTGGGGGGCACCGTGCCTGCGCAATGGGCCTCTGATGGCCTGGCATGACCTGAATCCAACTCTAGTGTGTTTGAAATTTGCCGCGTATTATTAAAAATAACAACAAAACCCTTTATCTCAACTTTATTTTATTTTATGCTTGAAGTTGTATGACAACAGTGATTCACCTACGCCATTTCTATACTGTATTCATTTTATGGTCCCTAGTTTAAACTGGAGATAATTTCCTGTTGATTACAAAAAACAAACAGTCCAAAAAGTTATTATCTCATTTCCTGGTGCCAAAACATGCAGACAGCTAATATTTCCTCGTTTCTCTGGTAAAGGGGAAAGCATTATTTCTGAGGCAAGGGAAGATGGACTTTTCTCCAATAATTGCTATTTTTAGAGCTCCCCTGGCATACAAGAGGCAATAAACAGGACTGTGCATTTTGTGATCTGAGTTTTCATTTTGCAATAAGCTTGTGAATTGCTTGATTTCTAAAATAAAGAGGTACTGATTCTCAAGCCTTCGGGGACATCAGGTCCTCTGACCCAGTTGATCTTCCCCAAACTCAGATATTCTTGGGGTTGGTTGTGGTCATTGAGTATTGAGAAAAAGATACTCTGCCTGTGTGAAAGACAGGCACATAGCCTGGCACTCAGTACTGGTACTGAATAAGTCCTTGAAGACATTCATGAATGCCACACATTTCATACAAAGAGTTATCTGTATATGTCAAGGAAGGAGGATTTCACTTCTGGCTATATTTGGAGTTAAGAAAAAAATATTTTATGTAAACATTATTTTTTTCTTCTTCTCCCCATTCAAATTATATTATTGGGGTATTCTCTGTGAAAAAATGTTTTCTGAATATTTGATGAGGAAAAAAGTATGCTTTTAATTGTGATTTTAAAAGCTTTAATAATTTATGTTATAGTTTTTCTACTCTATAAAAACTATATAGTTTTTCTCATTGGTCTTCCACTTGCTTTTTGTAAACTGGACATTTTTATTTTATTTTATTTTATTTTATTTTATTTTATTTTATTTTATTTTATTTTATTTTATTGTTAATTAGAAAATCAAGTTTGGTTAATTAATCCAAAAGTCACAATTATACCTCTGAAGTAGCAGTTCTTTGGGAAGTTTTGCTGGTTATTTGCACTGAGCTAGAGGATGTACTGGAGCCCTCTAGTGGCTTGGCATGGATCATACACCACCATACTCTAGAAGAAACATTCTGAAGATGTCTAACATTTAACAGGGATGTGTGGACCGGTCTGGCGGTCCGGTCCGGGGGTTCAGGGGTTTGGTTTGACCCCGACCAACCCCCCGGTTCCATCAGACTGAACCACCAGATCTGGTCTGTGTGGGTTCCCTCTCCCCCCGCCGGCCTTCTTCATCACTGCCACAGCCCGCCACGGCCGGGTAAATCTGAGCATTTTCAGCCCTTTGGGGCCTCCATACGAGCGCGCGGCTGTCATTTTGGTGGCTGCCGCGTATGTGCCAATGCCCTCTGCGAGGCTGTAGCCAGACCAGACCAGGGGGATGTGGGGCTGGACCGAACTGGCCCGGTTCTGTTCAAGGCCATTCCGGCCTCATACCAAACTGGGCCAGACGATTCCATGCACACCCCTTACATTTAACTGCTATAATTAGGGACCTCTGAACAAAATATTGGTCCCTCCAAATAAACGAGGATGACTCCATCTCTATACCAGTGGTCAACAGCTTTGGTTTATACTTCCAGGTGCTTTTTTAAAAATATGGCTAACTTAGCATCATTCGGATTTTGTGGATTTGTTTTGAATGGCATGATCTGATAGGCCCAATCATTCAATGGTTGGACCTATCAGATCAGGTACGGGCTATATCAGTTGGCTCTATAAAGAGGATAAAACCAGTATCTGTTCATTGCAGTGATGCCATATTATATAAACTGTGCTGTGACATATATGAAATTCTAATTTTTTGAGAGTATTTCATAGAGAAGTAGCTGATAAGTTTATATAGTAAACTGCTTACATCCTATCCAAAGTAAAAAAAATCCTGTATGTAAGTATGTATGTATTATTCTCATTTTAAATAATGCCTTCATCCTGTGACCCCAGAGCTGTGAACAGCAAATTAAAAAGAGCATAATAAAACAACCATAAGATTTCATTAAACAACACACTCAAAATCAACCAACTCAGGTACAACCAACTCAAAGGAGGCAAAGAAGAGCTACTCATTGGCCAAAGGCCTGCAGGGCAGTCTGTCTTTACCTCTCAAAAGCTGCTAGTGAAGGAACCATGTGGATCTTCACTAGTAATGAAGGAGCCAGTAGATTTCATCCAGAAGATTGCATTTGGTTATCTCCTGTCAAAATGCAAATTCGCTAGATTTAAATAATAATAATGACTAGAGTATATAGAATATTCTATTTTTCGATACTGGAAACTTTAAAAAGTAGATTACTTTGCAGCTGAATTTCATTTTTAAGTATGGTTAATATTTATCTGATGGTGTGTACTGAGTGTTTTGTTGTGTTTGGCAACACTCCAAATGTACCTCTCTCATACAAAACATTTTCATTTTCCTCTGTGGGACCTGGTATCATGTTGACAGCCAATTCTTTCTTCACATCAGGACTGACAGCACAGCATGTGAAGAACATCAAGAGCTGGTGTAGCACAGTGGCTAAGAGTCTGAGCTATGAATTAAGAAAATCCTGGTTCCAATCTGTCCTGACCTGGCAAGTTGGTCTTAAGCACCTTCTCGGACTTAGCCTCAGTCCCCCCCCCCACCAATCTTCGATATGGACCCTGACCTTATAGGGTTCTTGTAAAGAGTACAACAAAATAACCTGTCTAGTGCTTTGAGCCCTGAAAGTCCCAGATAAATGCTAAGCAGATTGATCATTAATGTTAAAAATGTCATTCATTATGTTTAGCAATATATATGTAACCAGGGAGGTCCGGTTGCAGTTCCCACCAGCACAGTTTGTGGTGACTCAAAAGCTGGCCCTCTCTAGGGTTGCCCTGGGACTTTGGAACACACTGAGCCTTGTCTCATGAGCAGTGAGAAGGGCGCATGTGCGGGCTGCGGGGAAGGCGGATTAAAGCTACCTTCCCTGCAGATGATCATCTCCCCTTCTCTTGGTGGGCAGATTGCCCACCCAAATGAGCAGAAGCTGTTCCTAGCAGCTCCAAGGGTTGGGGTGCTGGGATGCACAGCCATGCATCACCCCGCCCACATGTGTGGTGCATTATGGCCCCCTCCCCGAGTGTGCCATGACACATGACACATGAGCAAAAACCCCCGAGGTTAATGGCTCCCTTAACCTGATTTTCAAGGGACGCTACTTTCCTGCCATGTTGCTGCTGGGATTGGACTGATCCTGGTGGTTCACACGGGTGTGCAAAATTATTTGTACTGTTCTAATAGTCTGGTTTTGCATGCATGTGTGAATAGCCTCGCTCCTTAATGAAATTAGAGGCTCCCCTTCTCTGGATGTTTTAATGAAAGATCTGAAAACATACCTGTTTAGTCAGGCTTTTAGTTCATAGCTTTAAAGTTTACAGTTTTAAAGTTTTCATCTGTATTTTAAAATGTTTTAATTGTGTTAAGTCAACAGTAACAGAAAACAAGTCATGTGTAGATTGCATTTTTATCCTTACCTTCTTCCAAGACCCTACAATTCAGAGCAGTTGTACAAGCTTCCCTTCATTTTATCTTTACAACAACTCTGTAAAGTTGGTTATAGGGATGTGCACAAAATTGATTTTGTGTTTTGTTTCAAGCTCCTAGGAGATTTTCGGGGAAAGCTTAAAATTTTGTTAAAAATCGCCCACTTGCCCATTTCTTTTATGAGTATATTAGGTAGGATCCATCATGACCTACCACACAATCTACTTCCCTAGCAGTTACGCATGGGGGGGGGGAAAATTGGGTGTTCCGAGTTTCCCCATTGTTCCCTATGGCTGGAACAAGCTGCATTCACAGAGTACACATAAGTTTTGCATTGCAGCTTGCAATGCCACAGCTGCTGGTCTACAGATCAGCAATGAAGTGCACACTTTTGTCAGCATGGGTATAGTTGTTAGAGTGTAGGACTAGCACCGAGAAGGACCGAGTTCAAATTCCCATTCAGCCATGAAGCTCACTGGGTGACTCTGGGCCATTAATTTCTCTCTCAGCCTTACCTCCCTCACAGGGTTGTTGTGAGCATAAACATAACCATGTATACTCTGGGTCCCTTGGAGGACATGTGGAATATAAATGTAATAGATAGATAGATAGATAGAGAGAGAGATAGATAGATAGATAGATAGATAGATAGATAGATAGATAGATAGATAGATTGCTGTGTGCCATAGTCCCAAATTGGCCTCCCTGCATGCCTGGCACTAGGAGGGCACCACCCAACTGATGAAGGTGCTGCATGAGGAAATCTTATAGCTGGGGGCAAGCATTAGGAACAGTCAGCAGAACCCAGGATTCTCCACCACGTGGAATGGCTGGTTGTTCAAAGCGATCATCTTGGAAATGGCCCCGGTGATGAGATGAGGCTTTGGGAAATCAGATTGCTTGCCCACTGACAGCACCCAATGAGCAGGCCACATTCCCCTGCTTAGGAACAGGAGCAAGTGCCTTGCTGCTAATTGAGAACACAGCTGGCCTATTGCTGCTAGTAAGAGCAGGGCCCCCTGGGTGACGCAGTTGCAAATGCTTAAGCATCCCCAACATCTCAATATTACCACTCTGCTCCTGCCTCTGCCTTGCACCCTCCTGGGCATCTTGGCGTTTTTAAAATTCAAGGCCCAACTCTGATGGGCAGAAAGAAACAGCAGCTTTAAGCTGGGTATTTATAAATGGGTTGTGGGGTCGGGGTGGTCTATTTATGCTGTGTGTGCCACGCACATGGTGCTATCTATAACACTGTCGTGCACACACAGAAGCTAGAACAATGAAATCCCCCCACCCTCATATAAGGAAGTAGGCTGTGTTTGGGGTAGGGTGGGGTTTGGAGGGGAGTGAGTGTGGTGAAATGTACAGTATATAGAAGCTGGTGAGTGAGTGCATGAGTGTGTGGGGGTTACCCAAGTAACCAAGCACAGAAGGTTCAGAGGGGGGAGGATTTAAGAAAGGCGGTGGAGACCGAGAGTGGGGTGGGGAGAGAGAGAGTTGGATTTAGTTGTGTGGGAGTAGAAGGTGTTTTTGAGCTGGGGCTTGAGAGTTTGGGGTGTGTGTGTTCTGAACAGGACAGATTGTACAGGTTGTGTACAGATTGTACAGGTTGTACAGATTGTACAGGTTGTGTGGAACTTGCAGGGTAAATGTTTGGAGCCTCAGAACGAGCAGTATTCTGGGCAGCTCCTAGTAACAGGCAAGAAGGTCTGGAGGAATTCACTAAGTTTACAAACCCAAGTTTAATTACCTCTGTCCCAGTTATCTCACCTCCCTATTTGTTATATTTTAGCCAGAACAGCTGATGTACCTAGTAACTTGGTAGAGAAGCTTATGTGCCCTGTTTCGCAGAGATCTTTATTCTAATCAGTAAATAATACACTTATTCTTGTTTTCATTTTATACCTCATGCTTTGTTTCATTTTATATCCTGAACATATATGCCTATCCTGCACTCATGAGGCTACGCAACCAAAAGGCGTTGAGTACTGAGAGCAGGGTAATGAAAATTTATATGGTGGCAGTGAGGGGAAGTAAACATGGAATGAATTTCCAGAACCTGGAGACTAAACTGTCATAGAACAATAAAAACACATCAGCACCCTAGAATTGAGAGGGGCATGAGGGTGGGACCCTGACAGTGAGCAACAATGGATTAGGTCTAAGGGAAGGGAAGGAAGAGGGGATTATTATGGCCTCTCCAAAACCACCCCTCCTCTCCTACAGACATATCTAGTACCTAATCCCTTCTCCGAACTAGGACCTATTTAAATAACTCTAACCTGACTGGGGGTGGGGCTTAGCTTTCAATGTCTTCGGCTGCAGTCTGGCTAGGTGCTGTTCTCAGAGGCACTCAGGCTGAGCAGACCCTGGGACTCAACAGCTGGGGATATGGCAGGTGGGTGCCAGTTAGGCACTCACCCATCCAAAGAATCAAAAAAGAAAAAGTTGGTGGGGGAACACCAAAAAACCACCAGGGAAACAGAGAGCCTGGCAGGCTGGGCACCAGACAGACGTCACAGAACACACCAGCCTACCACCAGCAGCAAATGTACAGTTTAGGGCCACAAAAGGACAAAATAAATAGTCAACACAGCACCCCAGTTATTAAAGCCATTGGGGGCCGACTACAAGAAGAAGGAAAAATCCACAGAAGAATAAAAAATCCACAGCAGCATCCAGTTAAAGCCACTGGGGCTGTAGGGAAAAGAAAAAAGAAAAGAAAAAAGAAAAGAGAAAAGAGAAGAAATGCAGTTGGTTGGCACTGCAAAAAAAAAAGTGTGAGGGAGAGAGAGGGAGAGAGAGAGAGATGCCAGCAGGCACTCTCTGTCTTTCTCTCCACTGGGCAAGTCAGGCCCAGACACAACCAGCAGTCTGCTCTCTGCTTTTCCAGTCTCTGATCCTTCCTCCTCTCCTAATGCATCCTCTTCAAGAGAGGCAAACTATAAGGGCTCTCTCTGCCTTCCTTCCCCTTTTAAATACATTTTGAAATTCTCCCTTTGCTCCATTTTGAAACCCCCTTCCTCTCCCACCCCCCACAGCCAATGGGGGCACAGTTGCCCATGGCAGCACTTGATTTGTATGATCACAAGCCAAGAAGCAAAGAGATCACAAGTTGATTGGAAGCCAGTGCCAGAAAATCAGCAAGGGGAAAACTGGCCTCCAAAATAGTGCTCAAAACATTGAAATGTTTAGAATCGAAATGAGGTTGCTTTGTTTTGAACTCAAAACAGCCCCTTTGTTTAAAGGGTGTTTTGTTTTGAGCTTGAAAATTTTGAAATGGCCCATTCTGAGTCGAAATATATTGGCGTTGACATCTTGCACATGGTTCGAAGCGAGTGACTGGCCCAAGGTCACTAGTGATTTCTATGGCTGAGTGGGAATTTAAACTTGGGTCTTCAATGTCCTAGTCTGCCACTCTAACCACTACACCATCCTAAAATCAGCTAATACTGAATAGCCTTAATTTCTTCTTCTGGACATACATCCCGATCAAGAGATCTTGATTGTAATAGCAAGACTATTACTATCTTGGGTTCTCTCCTATTTCCCTTTTCCAGACAGAAGACTGGTGACAGGATGAAGGTAGTGTTCACATTAGTCCATGCTCCCCACCCCCCACCAGACATATCCCAAAGCAGACTGGAAAGAAGAAGATAGAAAAGAGCAGCAGTAGTTGCTTAATTTTGTGTTCAGGAATGATGGAGGATTTTTTGACATACATAATGAACCTCCTCTTTTGCATGCAGCAGAAATAACCTACTTATGGTTATTTTCATGTGTAGCCTGCAATGAAATAGTAAGTTGTCTATTTTGCAAAGCAGGACTTCTAGCAAAAATGACCAAAGTGTGTGCATGAGCAGAAGGCTATCACAGCTCCAGTGCCTCTTTAATTCAGTGGGTAATAGGTTGAATTTTATTTTATTTTATTTTTTTATTTTTGCATCTCTCCTCTTCGTACAATGAGCCCAGAGTAGTATACAAGGTTATGTTTATCCTCACAACTACCCTGTGAGGTAGGTTAAGTTGAATGAGAAGTGACTGGCCCAGAGTCACCCAGTGAGTTTCATGGCTGAGTGGGGATTTGAACTCAGGTCTCTCTGATTCTAGTCCAACACTCTAACCACTACACCTGTAGAACCTTCTTTGGAAGATAAAAATTCATGAGACTGAATCACATATTCTGCCATCCATATTATTCTTCAGGCCCTTTTATGCCTAAAATAATTGTTCACTTTTAAACTATAGGATTACTAAAAATAGATTTTTGTTGCTCACGCCCCAGTGAAAGACAGATGCAATTTTCTTCTTTTCCTTGAATATAGATTTCACAAATAAGCAGAGTGCTGGAAAGATTTATGATTAAAATATAAATTTTTCATAATGCTTGATAATCTATCCACTGAAGCACTTCTCCCAAGAGGGTAAGGTACCCCTGTGAGGTAGGTGGTCTCTTACAGCAGCTATTTACCCTTGAAACAATGTTATATGGCCAGTGGGTGACCCTTGCAATCCCCTGCCCTTTTGATACTTTCAGGGAATTATAATGTAACTATGGAAGGGGTAAAAGTGTGAAATGGCACTTCCTTGTACTGATATCTCATCCTCCTAGAGTGTTTAAATGATGCTTTTAAAAGCATACTAATGCTACTTGTCTGGATTGACTGCAGCAGGATCACAAATCTCCAGGTTCCAATGTGTAGTGATATCTTCACCATTTGTCAGAGACTAGAGACCTCTTGGTAGTGATAATGCTACCTAGGATCTTTTATGGATGTATTTTGGACAAGGCTTGATTCAATCCTGGTTAAATGCTGGTTAACTGGAGTAGTTTGACGAGAACTGCCCTGAAATTCTGCATCCATGCAATGCATTCTGCTGGGCTCACTAATCTGGATTAACATTAAACCAGGATGCTTGCAATTGTGTGAATGCCACCAAAGTTTTGCATTTGTAGAGTTCATCAACACTTCTCTCCATGATTGCATAGTGTGCATTAGGGATGTGCAAATTGATTCGGGTACAAATCAATTTGTACCCAAATCTAGCTGATTCAGGTGATCTGAAAACAGAATAAATCACCACGTGGTCCTTTGGCAAAATCTGGGTCCAAATAGAATAATGCCAGATTTGATTAAAATCTATTTGAGGTTTGGATTCCTCCTATTCCTCCTGTTAATCTACCCATATTCCCAGCTTTCATTTTAAAAAGAAAGCTACACTCTAGCCCTTGTAGAAGTTGAGTTATGGAGCAAAGTCTGTGGTCACTATTTTCCAAGTCTTTCATTCTGACTGTCTTTGGACAGTGCCAGCTGTCAACTGCCATGTGCCAACTACCTGCCCCACTCCACTGAGCAATGGGCTGCTAGCCAGTTTATGTTCTAGGATTTTTTTCAAGTGTTTACACTCTTTGGTATCTAATAACCTTCCATCATAATTACACACCAAAGAGTCTAAACTCTTTATGAGTCCAAACTCATAAATTCCTAAAATATAAATTGAGTACACAGTGACTTGTGGGTGAGGCAGGGGGTAGTTGGCACATGAGATGTCACTGATTCCCCACCCCCAACCACAAAGCACTGGGGTCAAAATGAACAGAAGAAATGAAGCTGTGTAATGAAGACACAAAAGAATCTAAAAACTTCAAAAATTCCTTAAGAAAAAATAAACTGAGTACCCCCAGTGAGTGTGTGTGGGTGTGTGTAGTTGACAAATGGCAGTTGACAGTTGGCACTGTCCAATGACAGTCAAAATGAACAGAAGAAATGAAGGTGTGCAATGAATCCTCATAGGGATTCATTATGAGGAAAAGTTATTATATACCAAAGAATCCAAACACTTGAAAAATAGTGAATGCACATTTTGCTCCTAACTCCATTTCTTAAAGGACTAGAAGTTAGCTTTTTAAAAAATTAAAGCTGGGGATCCATGTTATGGTTAGGATAGGGTGACTTCAAATCCCCATAATTCCCTATTATAGAAAATCAGTAAAAACTAAAAAGAAAATCAATAAAAATCAACCAAGTGTACCACTGCCTTGAAATTTGGATTGAATGTGGCACCCATGGGGTCCTACCCACTATGCAAATCTGGTGACCCTAGGACCTTTATAAGTAGTCCAAATCAATCTGAATCCAAATTGAATCTGGGGTGATATGGGGGGGACAGATTTTGACACAAAACAAATCAGTGGTGATGTGATTTGGGCACAAATCACATCAAAACAATCAATTTGTGCACATCCCTAGTGTGCATGATACAGACCTGTCATCCTTTGGGACAGCAATTGTGGATAGTTGAGATTTCTTGCTGAATGAAAAGCATAGTGTGCAAACCAGCCATTAAGCAACCCACAATATTGCAGTATTAGAGTTCCAATAAGGTATAATATTAAATGGAAGATTTGCAAATAGTATGTGAATTTGTTCCTGTGTATGTAGGCCACCATGGTAGTCATGGCCCATGGGATGTAGCACATGCTTACAAAGTTCATTGCAAGAAGCCACTCAATGGGCCCAGCTACTTTGGGCAAGTGGATGGAGCTTAGGGAGAGCATTTAAAAACCCTGACTTGGGTAGCACCTGATAGGGATGTGCATGGAACTAGCTTGGAGGCCCTTTATGGGCCTCCGAACTGGTTCAAAGAACTGGCAGTTCCACCAGTAGCGGGGTGCCACTTTAAGAGCGGGGGAGGGTCCACTTACCCCTCTCACCACTCCCCCCCCCACCAGCATCTGTTTCTTTAACAGCTAATTGGGTTAACAGCTAAGCGTACCTTCCTGCCAGCCCGTTGCCTCCGTTGGCCAGATATGGCCGAAAGTTCCAGATGTGCCTGGAACATCCAGCCATATCTGGCCAATGGGGGCAGCGAGGAGGCAGGGAGGTATGCTGCTACCCTGATTAGCTGTTAGAGAAAGGAAGCCAGTGGGGAAAAAGTGGTGGGAGGGGTAAGTGCACCCTCCCCCGCTCTTAAAGCAGCACCCCTGCTGCCTTTGAGCCTTCCATTCACATCCCTAGCACCTGCCACTCCTATTTGCATCCCTTTTAGGTGCAAGATCAGCCCACAGCATTGTCAAGAAAATGCTGAGGACCCATCTCCTTGGAAAGACCCACAAATGCTGGTGCCTGCAATACCATTGAGCCCCCTTAATTTCCCTCCTCCCTCTGGCACTTCTTTCAGTTATCACTCCTCCACAATGCCTTCACTGCAGTATTGCTCCAAAGTACTGCTGTGTCGGTGACATTCTGGGGAAGTTATGGTGGCTCCTCCTGAGGCAAGCACGGCTGCTGTTGTCTGTTGCTGCGGCTGTCACACACTCAGACCACTAAGGACCACCCATACAGCAGAGAGGAGCACTGCTGCTGAGATAAGCCCAAATGGGGAACTACAGACTACATCTGTAAGTTATTCCCTACAGGGGATGGGGGCCACCCTGCAAAAAGCACCTACATGTTTGCATGCAGAAGGTTCTAAGTTCCCTCCCTGGAATCTACAAGACAGAGCTTGTAGCTGTGAGGGAGACTCCTACCTGTAAGCTTGTAGCTCTGAGGGAGACTCCTACATGTAAGTTTGGAGAAGCTGCTGCCAGTCTGTGTAGACAATACTGAGCTAGATGGACCAAGAGTCTGATAAGGCAGCTTCCTATATTATTACATTCCACATTGATGTCAGAAGGTGCCCACTAGAGGGTACTTTGCACTGGATTCCCTGGAACCTGGACCTGGCCTTGGTTCCCCTAATGCTGCTAGTGAACCCCTCACTGGCCTAGTGACAGGATGCAATTTGAGTAGTAAGGAGAGAACAGCAGAAGGAGAGATGAGACCTGGTCTTGTGGTATTGACTTGTCCCCTTAGCTAAACTGGGTCTGCCCTGGTTGAATATGAATGGGAGACATGATGTGTGAACACTGTAAGATAGTCCCCTTAGGGGATGGAGCTGCTCTGGGAAGAGCAGAAGGTTTCAAGTTCCCTCCCTGGCTTCTCCAAGATAGGGCTGAGAGAGACTCCTGCCTGAAACCTTGGGGAAGCTGCTGCCAGTCTGTGTAGACAATACTGAGCTAGATGGACCAATGGTCTAATTCAGTGTATGGCAGCTTCCTATGTTCCTATGAGCATTAGAAGTTTCAAAAACAGAACAGCAAGATCAAAGTGATCACAAACTGATTTGAATGAACATGCAAAGCTTTAGCTAAAGACATTTAATATCTTTGCAAGTCTGTGATACTATAAAAAACCCATATTATTGATATATTATCCATATAAAATAAATCCATATTATATTACAGTCTATCATCCTCTTTGAGAGGAGAAAGCAAGCTGGAGGTTCAACTCAGTAAACATCAATACATTTGTTACATGTCAGACCCTAAGTGAATAGGACATCCACCCCCAGCACAATACCTCCAGTGACTATTGCTGGTGTCTATCTTATGTTTCTTTTTAGATTGTGAGCCCTTTGGGACAGGGTGCCATCTTATTTGTTTTCCATTTCTTTGTGTAATCTGCCCTGAGACATTTTTGGAAGGGCGGTATAGAAATCGAATTAATAATAATGATGATGATGATAACAACAACAACAACAACAACCCCCAGTGAGGCACTACCTTGGCGTGGTTGTGGGGCTTGCGTGCTCTGAGGAAGGTGAGAGCTATGCCAGAGGTCCAACCATACTGGACAGGTCTCACCAGAGGAGCCAGACAAAGAGTGCCTCTCCCATCAACAATATGGTGAGACGTAACTTTACTAAATCTATACTGGATCGGTCGTTGCCCGAGTCAACAAGGACAGTGCCAGGTGCTGGAGTCCCTGGACATCTGGTGGCAAGTGGGCTACAGGACTCAGGATCTTCAGTTGAGCAACCAGGGCTGGAGACTGCAGGGATACTGGAAGAAACGTCACTTAACCGGAAAATATATAGGAAAAATGCCAACAAGGAAATAATGATCTGCTATTACAAGTCTAGTCCAACTAGAAGAGGTTATTTAAAAAGAATGTACCAAATTGGGAAAGAGAAGCATCCAGATACAGAAATAACAGAACAAAGGCTAGCAGACCAGAGAAGATTCATAATAAGAAATAAAGTATTCACAGGAGTTGAGCTGGAAGAACTGCAAAGAGCAACACAGGCTCAAGATATGGAAGAAGAATTAACACCAACTGAAGAAGTTGCTCAGGTGCAGGTGGAGGAGGTGTTGGAAATAGAGGATGCCACTGTTGCTGAACTGTTTCAAAATTAAAACCAGGCAACCTCCCCTTTGCCTTCACTTCAAAAACCTGAATGCTGTTTAACAGAAAAGTAACAAGAACTAAAGAAAAAAATAACTGAGCACATGAACCAAACAACCACCAGGGTTCGACTTCCAGATCTAAAAACAGTTGCCAAAAAAACAACTTGCTCAGGCATTAAAAGATGTCAATGCTGCAGTTGCAGAGATAACAACCAATAATTTGCAAGAAACAAACCAACTCATGTACAGTGCAGCAACAATAACAACACAAGAGCTAGGATATAAGATCAGTGGACCTGTAAAAAGAGAAAGTAGTGCATCACCTAAATGGAAGATTAGATTAGAAAATAAAATTGCCAGGCTTAGATCGGATGCTAGTAAATTGAAAGATATGAAAGACAAGAAGCTGACGAATGAAAACACCAAACAGTATCTGATCCAAAAATACCATCTAGATTCAAGGGAAATTAGAGAAGTCCTGGAAATAATAAAACAGCAAACAACAGCAGAGTCAAAGAAGATTAGCAGATACGAAGCTAGAATTACACAACACAAGCAGAATCTCCAATTCCAGTCCAATCAGAGACGTTTCTACCAAAGCATAGAAGGAGACACTGCAAGTAACATAGAAACACCAAATAAAGAAGAAACAGTGCAATTCTGGGGGAAACTATGGGACAACCCAATAGATTAGAATAAAAAAGCAGGCTGGGTGAAAGAGGTCAAAAAATGTATCCAACAAATGCAAGATCTAATAATAACACCTGAATTAATAAGTGAAAGAGTAAAGAAAATTAAAAATTGGACTGCACCAGGCAACGATCAACTGCATGGCTTTTGGCTTAAACACCTAACAAGCCTTCATAAAGAACTATCAAAATAGTTCAATCACATTTTTCAAGAAGGTGATTTTGAACAATGGCTAACAACTGGGAAAACTCATCTCATAATGAGACCCAGCAAAAGGTGCAGTTCCAAGTAATTATAGACCGATAACCTGTCTGCCAACCATGTTCAAATTATTAACTGGAATAATAGCAGATGAAGTAATGCAACACTTATTAACTAGTAAGCAGCTTCCAGTTGAACAGAAAGGAAATTGTCCGAATACCAGAGGCACAAAAGACCAGCTGCTGATTGACAAAATGATTTTAGAAAACTGCAAGAGAAGAAAAACAAATCTAAGTGTTGCATGGATTGACTACAAGAAAGCCTTTGATTCATTGCCTCACACATGGATACTAAAATGTTTAGAAACAACTGGTGTCAGCAAAAACATTCAGATATTTATTTAAAAAGCCATGAGCATGTGGAGTACACAGTTAACAATCAATGGCAAAACACTTGGACAGGTTAGCATTAGAAGAGGCATTTTCCAAGGGGACTCACTATCCCCTCAGTTGTTTGTAATCACCATCACCCCACTTTCACAAATACTAAACAAAACAGGCCTTGGATACCAAACATCTAAAACATCAAGTCAAATCTAGGGGTGTGCATGGAACCGTGGAGCTGCGGTCCGGCACTGGGGTGGGGGGTTCCAATAAAAACAGGGGGGGCTTTAATTACCCCTCCCATCAAAGTCACCGTATTTTTTGTAGTAATCAGGTGGCAGGGTGCCGCCCGCTCAATCTCCGATCGGCGCAGCTCCTCCATTTGTATATATAATTGGGTGGCAGGATCGCTCCCAGTCCCTGCTGCCCCCTTCAAGCTAAGCCCCGCTTGGCTGGTGGCCGCCCCCTGCAGCTATCAAGAGGTCCATCGCCGCCCCCTTCTTGCCAAATGTTCCCCCATTACAAGAGGACGGCAGGAGAACCCCCTGCCGTCCCCTTCCCCTTTGCCGGCTGGGCTGCAAATGGCTTCTAGGAAGCCTTTCATGCTTGTGCGCAAAAGGCTTCCTAGAAGCCATTTGCAGCCCAGCCGGCAAAGGGGAAGGGGACGGCAGGGAGTTCTCCTGCCGTCCTCTTGTAATGGGGGGACATTTGGCAAGAAGGGGGCGGCGGGGGACCTCTTGAAAGCTGCAGGGGGCGGCCGCCAGCCGAGTGGGGCTTAGCTTGAAGGGGGCGGCAGGGACTGGGAGCAATCCTGCCGCCCGATTATGTATACAAATGGAGGAGCCGCGCCGAGCAGAGATTGAAGCGGGCGACACCCTGCCGCCCGATTACTACAAAAAATACGGTGACTTTGATGGGAGGAGTAAGTAAAGCCCCCCCTGTATTAATTGGAACCCCCCACCCGAACCAAAACCACCCCGTGTCCGGACCGGTCTGGAGGCCTTTAGAATGGCCTCCGAACCGGTCCATGCACATGCCTAGTCAAATCAACCATCTGCTGTACATGGACGATCTGAAGTTGTATGGAAAGTCCCAGTCAGAGATCGAATCACTGCTAAACACTGTCCATATATTCAGTAGTGATATAGCAATGGAGTTTGGACTAGACAAGTGTGCTGCATTAATAATGAACAGAGTCAAAATAACAATAACAGAAGGAATAGAACTGCCCAATGGAAGTAAGATCAAGAACCTGGAAGAGAAAGAACCTTACAAATACTTGGGCATTCTCCAGGCTGATAACATCGCACACACTGAAGTTAAAAGAAAAATTGGAAGTGAATACATCAGGAGAGTTAGAAAAATCCTCAAGTCCAAACTCAATGGTGGGAACACCATACAAGCCATAAACACCTGGGCTATACCTGTTATCAGATACACTGCAGGAATAATAGACTGGACCCAGGCAGAGCTAGAGACACTGGATCGTAAGACCAGGAAAATCATGACCATCAATCATGCTCTGCACCCCTGCAGTGATGTTGATAGGCTATACCTCCCTCGCAGCTCAGGTGGAAGAGGAATGCTGCAAGTCCATCAAACAGTAGAGGAGGAGAAAAGAGGCCTTGAAGAATATATCAAGGACAGTGAAGAAGATGCACTTCAAATGGTCAATAACGAGAAACTATTCAACACCAATGAAAGAAAGCAGGCCTACAAGAAAGAACAAGTCAAGAACCGAGCAGAAAAATGGAAAAATAAGCCCCTGCATGGTCAATATTTGCACAATATAAGTGGAAAATCAGTCATCACCAAGACCTGGCAATGGCTTAAGAATGGCAACCTGAAGAAAGAAACAGAGGGTTTAATACTGGCTGCGCAAGAACAGGAACTAAGAACAAATGCAATAAGAGCAAAAGTTGAAAAATCAACCACAAACAGCAAGTGCCGCCTTTGTAAGAAGCAGATGAAACAGTGGACCACCTAATCAGCTGTTGTAAAAAGATTGCACAGACTGACTACAAACAAAGGCATGACAAGGTAGCAGGGATGATACACTGGAACATCTGCAAAAAATACAAGCTACCTTTAGCCAAACATTGGTGGGACCATAAAGTTGAAAAAGTTGAAGAAAATGAAGAAGCAAAAATATTATGGGACTTCTGACTGCAAACAGACAAACATCTGCCACACAATACACCAGATATAACTGTAGTTGAGAATTAAGAAAAACAAGTTAAAATAATTGACATAGCAATACCAGGGGATAGCAGAATAGAAGAAAAAGAAATAGAAAAAATCACCAAATACGAAGACCAAAATAATCCCAGTGGTAATTGGCGTCCTGGGTGCAGTTCCAAAAGACCTTGAAGAGCACCTCAACACCATAGGGGCCACAGAAATCACCATCAGCCAATTACAAAAAGCAGCTTTATTGGGAACAGCCTATATTCTGCGACGATATCTATAACAACTGACAATAAAATTCAGCCATCCCAGGTCCTTGGGAAGGACTCGATGTCTGCATAAAACAAACCAGTCAATAACACCTGTCTGACTGTGTAAACAAGAAATGATGATGATGATGATGATGATGATGATGATGATGATGATGATAATGATGATGATGATGATGATAATAATAATAATAATAATAATAATAATAATAATAATAAGCTAATTTCAGTTAGATTTGCACCAATCCATTTGTATTACTATTTTCAGTTCTGTCCTTTATTTTATACAACCTAGTACAAGCCTCTTGTATCTTAATTAATCTAATACATTCAAAAAACGGACCTTCAAGAGGAATCTATTTCCTCATATCCATCATGTTAAAACATCAGAGCTTAACCTAGGGTGGGGGTAGCTGGAAGGCAGTTTCCTGGAAACTTGGAAGAAGTCTCTCTTGTGTTAAGTTATCTCAGCACAGCCTCTTAACATTTCTTTGAATTTGCTTTCATTTTAAATGCATTCAATCTTCAAAGTAAATTTTACATTTTTATTTCTTTTTGTTGGCAATGTGTTAACACAAGCCAACCTTTTAAATAGTATTATTGATGTCAAATTGCTTCAAGGAATGCTGAGATATAGAAAAAGCATGAGTTCATCCCCAGTTAAGGCAGCCTTGTGGCTAAACGAAGGTTCATTGTGACTTGTTGAAACATTTGAGCCTTTTATGTAAATAAAACCACAAGGTCAGAATAGTCTATTTAGGCCTGGGGAAGATTTTGTTCAACATGCCCCCCCCCCACACACACACCAAGGAGGTGATTATTTGCTCCTGCAGGGCACATTCCAGATTACACTCCAGAACAGTGTCATTATGTGTCTGTTAAATGTGCTTCTCTACTGCCTGTGTTTCAACATCACTGTCCCTGGGCTATCAGCAAGGTGCCATTCACATTTCTGATGCCTTCTTTTGAGTTTTCATTTTGCGTTACACTGCTACAATGTTGTAAACAAGTTTTTTCTAGAAAGAACGAATCTGCCTACTTTCCTTTCACTATCCCTACAACTGGACTGTTTGGTTCAGATTGAGGCCAACAAGTTTGATCTCTTGCACCTCAAATGTTCACAGTCTGCTATGTTGGATTGAGGTGGATGGCATCATCACAAGCTATGCCATCGGGACATCCCTATGTGTCCCTACAGCTGTAGCAAATTTGGTTCAAATTGGTTAAGCGGTAGGGATGTGCAAAAAATTTCGGGCACAGAACGATCTGTGCCCGAAATGAACAATTTTGGGTGATTCGGGGCTGAACCGAATCACCCCCGATGCCCCCCGAATTTTTTTGGGCACGAGCCGAATCACCCGAATTTCGGGCACAAAAAATTCGGGTGATTCGGTTCATGGTTGATTTTTGGCGATTTTTTAAAGTTTTAGTGACTTTGGGGCAGTTCGGGGGCATAGCATGGGATTTGGGGAAAAGGAGTGGGGTGGGGTGGTAGTGCCTAATGGGTGCAGGCTGCCACCCCAATTTCAGGGGGATTGGGCAAAGGGCTGATTTTTGGTAAATTTCTGAAAATTTCATGTCTTTGGGGCAGATTGGGGCATATTGGGGCAGAAAGTGGGGGCTGGGGCAGAATAGTGGGGTGGGGTGGTAGTGCCTAATGGGTGCAGGCTACCACCCCAATTTCAGGGGGTTTGGACAAAGGGGTGATTTTTTGAGAATTTTTGAAGTTTTGGTGACTTTGGGGCAGTTTGGGGGCAGAAAGTGGATCTACCCCAAAATAGTGGGGTGGGGTGGTAGTGCCTAATGGGTGGAGGCTACCACACCAATTTCAGGGGGATTGGGCAGAGGGCTGATTTTTTGAGAATTTTTGAAGTTTGGGTGTCTTTGGGGCAGATTGGGGGCAGAAAGTGGATCTGCCCCAAAGGAGTGGGGTGGGCTGGTAGATAGTGCCTAATGGGTGGAGGCTACCACCCACCCCCAATTTAAGAGTGATTGGGCAGAGGGGTGAATTTTGGTGAATTTATTTTTATGAGGTTTGTCTTCATAAGGTGAAGTGTGCTAAATTGATTACTTCCTCATATTATTCATAGTAATAGAGAGTGTGAAAAAGTGAAAGTGGGGTCATGAGAGTTGTTTAATTGAAAAAAATCTCATTTGCTATGATAGAATGAGAATTCACACCTCAGAAGTTTTTTCTGAGGTGTGAATTCTCATTCTATCATAGCAAATGAGATTTTTTTCAATTAAACAACTCTCATGACCCCACTTTCACTTTTTCACACTTTCCTTTACTATGAATAATATGAGGAAGTAATCAATTTAGCACACTTCACCTTATGAAGACAAACCTCATACAAATAAATTCACCATAATTCACCCCTCTGCCCAATCACTCTTAAATTGGGGATGGGTGGTAGCCTCCAGCCATCAGGCACTATCTACCAGCCCACCCCACTCCTTTGGGGCAGATCCACTTTCTGCCCCCAATCTGCCCCAAAGACACCCAAACTTCAAAAATTCTCAAAAAATCAGCCCTCTGCCCAATCCCCCTGAAATTGGTGTGGTAGCCTCCACCCATTAGGCACTACCACCCCACCCCACTATTCTGCCCCAGCCCCCACTTTCTGCCCCAATATGCCCCAATCTGCCCCAAAGACATGAATTTTTCAGAAATTTACCAAAAATCAGCGCTTTGCCCAATCCCCCTGAAATTGGGGTGGTAGCCTGCACCCATTAGGCACTACCACCCCACCCCACTCCTTTTGCCCAAATCCCATGCTATGCCCCCAAACTGCCCCAAAGTCACTAAAACTTTAAAAATTCACAAAAAATCAGGACTTTGCCCAATCCCCCTGAAATTGGGGTGGTAGACTCTACCCATTGGGCACTACCACCCCACCCCAAAATTTTGCCCCTGGGCCCCTTTTTACCCCCCTGAATCGATTCAGATTCAGATTCGGATTAAATCCGAATCCGAACCGAATCAAGGGTGATTCGGGTGACCCAGATTCGGGCACAAAACAGAACGGGGGTGATTCGGCTCGGGTCCGAGCCGAATCACCCGAAAATCCGAATTGCACACCCCTATTAAGCGGTTCACAACTTGCACCTCACTAATTCACGTGTCTGTCATCCTGAATCAGCATGGATTATATAATCACAAACTATGCCATTGAGGTGTCCCTGTGTGTCACTCACTACAACTGCACCTAATTTGGTTCAAATCTGTTAGACAGTCCACAAGTTAGCCTACATGCGCCTCAGAAATTCATGCATCTGCCATCTTGGATTGGGGTAGATGACATCATCACAAACCATGCCATTGAGGTGTCTCCATGTGCCCCTACAGCTGTAGCAAATTTGGTTCAGATCGGTTAGGAGGTTCAATTTGGTTCATAATGGGCCAGGCATTGCGAAATTGATGGTGGGGGACACACACATACGGACACACGGAATGCTGGGTGATCTCATAAGCCTATTAGAAAGTAGGCTAAATAATAGATGTATTTTCCCATTGTAGGAGGTCTGCACAAGCTAGAAAGGACTGAAACATAGAAAAGACATGCTTTGCACAACAGCCTTTATTTACAGTTTCAATATGATCCTGTCAAGCCGAGTAAACTACCACTGAACATCAGGTAATCTGGAAAGTGCCCTGGTGATAGTTTCAGTTACATGCTGATGGGCAGCCAGTGGAACAGAGTGCTGGGTTTTGACTCAA
This sequence comes from Hemicordylus capensis, assembly GCF_027244095.1. Lineage (NCBI taxonomy): Eukaryota > Metazoa > Chordata > Lepidosauria > Squamata > Cordylidae > Hemicordylus > Hemicordylus capensis. The sequence goes on from NC_069659.1 coordinate 122,623,487, forward strand.
GCCCTTTATTTATTTATTTATTTATTTATTTATTTATTTATTTATTTATTTATTTTCAATAAAAACATTTCGGTTTACATAGCAAAAGGAATAAGAAATGGTTCCCTCAAAGGGACTCACTATAGTCATCAACTCAAATAAGAATTAAGCTTAAGCACAGACAATTTCATTTGCCAATATCCACCCCCTGTTCCCTATTTATTTATCACATTTATATACCGCCTTTCTGCCAATGCATTCAAGGCAGTTTACAATTTAAAGTAATGTCATGCAATGCAATATGTATGTACAAAAGCAAAATGACATGGGGAGGGAAAATGAACATCAATGAATTCAGGTCCTAGTTCTTACCTAATGTTACATAATTCTTACAATGAGCAGGTAGACTGATGAGTTGGTTGGACTAAGTTCTGGGAGAGGATGATTCAAATGGCGGTTGGTCCCAACTAAGAAAAAGGCATGGACCTTAATAGCCTGTTCAGACATCAAGTTATACATGTGTTCAGGTGTCTGCACACATGTACATGTTTTGTGTGAATGGCTCTACCTGTTTATTCTTAAAATGAACCTGGGAACAGGACCCCACAAATACAGGATACAGGTATTAAGTGTACGACTGGACATGTTTTGAACATAATGTGTGAATAACTGTGCATGCCTATAGATATATACATGCTCACACTATATATAGATTGTATGTGTGTTGTATATGAACATAACAAGTGAATAGGGCTGCTGTCTCACCTTGGTCTTGCCATTTCTTTGTCTCCTTTCTCCCTTTGCTGCCTCACGGGGGAAATAAAAAATATCAGCTTTTTAGAGTGGAAATCTATCTATCTATCTATCTATCTTGCTTGTATTACTTTGCAAGGTCAGAGTGAGAAAAAGAACAGTGCCCCCTCACACAAAAAAAAAAAAAGAAAAGAAAAGAAAAGAAAAAGAAAAAAAAGAAATGCCAAAATGAGAGATGAACTTCAAGCAAGTGCTGAAGTAGAATCTATTAATGCAAATGAATTGCCCAATGGGTTTCAACAATGGTCATCATCAGGAGAACTGAATGTTCTTTTGTATTAAATGTGCTTCCTTCCTAAGAGCTTTAATGCACCTAGCACGCATGTGTGAATCAAGCATATTCTGTCTGAACTTAGGGCCAAGCAAGATATGAAAGGGAAGCTATGTATATTAGCCATAAGGTGAATTGCCCCATTCAAGCAGGTGTGTGGGGATCTATTTTTTGTTTGGAAAGAATGTGTGGAAGGCAGTAAAACCACCTCCTTCAGGGGTGTCTCTCTTATGAGGCAGGGTGAGGTGATGACCTCAGGCAGCAAATGTGCCACATGGTGGCTAGTGTGGGCATTCTGCCCCTGCACATGACTTTTCATGTAAATAGGCTTTTCGAAAAGCAAATTCAAATAAGGCCAGCACTAAAGTCTCAACTATGGAATGGGATGATTAAATGACATACAAGACTCACAGATGATAACAGAAAATTATGGTTCAGAAGCATTCAATTCACTTTGAAAATGCTCCATCCAGCAGCCTTGTGCTGCGGGATGCGTCTTTGTCTCACTCCCTCACCAGACTGTTGCAGGTTCACCATGATTGGGAAGAGCTTTGGGGTGGGGTGAGGCCAGTTGGCTGTTTGCTTATACTTTCCCCTCTCCTCCTCAGTTTGGCTTTTCTTTTCTTCAAGGAAGGAGCTCCATTAGTTGGCTCCTTCCCTGCCTCATGGATGAGGCCAAAGCCTGTAGAGGAATGTCGGGTGGCAGAGCAGCTCGGATTCAGGCTGTGAGTGGCTGGTGCTTGGTTTCTTGGGCCTCAGGCACTGTGGTTAGTGTGGATTGCTGGCACCAGCTAGGCGTGGGCGGCCAGATCCCAGAAGCAGTTGCTGCATTTTGCATCGGGGCTTGTGCCCATTTGTAGTGGCTGGGAGTGGCCTTCTCTCATCGCCTGTGGCTACAGGGTTAATGGTGCATTTCCCTCTTTGGGAGGGAGGGTCAAACATCAGGCCCTAGGCCTCATCGAACATGCACTCCGGGCCTTATCCCTTTGGCTGTCTTTTTGCTCATGACCTGCTCCATCCCCACAAAGACCACAGGTTGTGGGCAAAAAAGGGTTCATGACGTGAATACGATGGAATCCTAAAACCATCCCTAAAACCCTGCAACAAATAACCAGCCACTGGGTGATCAGAATAATTTGTCAGCAGCCTGGTCAGAACTTCAACCCTAATTGGGCTAGAATTGCCTTTCTTTTGATTGGACTGGTGACCTCGGAACTCCGAGTTTCAGCCTTTTGCCCAACTACACGTGGAGCTGGAATGCTTGGCCCTACAGAAATGACACACATGGCAGAATTGGCAGGGGAACATGAAACAGTGCTCCCCATTCAGGAATTCCTAGCACACCAGGTGGGCTTGAACCCATTGCTGACCAGTGCCAGAAGCACTGGAAGCCATTTGTGCATGCGCACCAGGTTCCAAAATGGCTATTGTGCCAGGGGAAAGGCCTGGTAAAGGCCGAAGACCGCCCGAACCAGGTGATGGCTGTAAGAACAGAGGCCGGTGGAGGAGGGGGGACCTCTGTGGACCCCACCACCACCACCTCAGAGAAGCCCCACGGAGGGGTAAATTGAAAAAATAATATTTTTTTTTACTATTTGGTCCGTAACCCGATCCCCCAGACCAAATGCAACCAGGGGGAGGTTTGTGGGGGTGCCAGACTGAACTGGCCCAGTCTGGTTCATATCTGGTTCGAATCAAATCTGAATCTGGCCTGTGGTAGGCCAGCACTGTTGGGGAGTGGAGTTTTTACCACTCAGTTTGCCAATTTGATTATCAATAAAGTTGTGGTCCTTTACCCAAGCTATTTGTGTTCTGTGTCTTACTTGCAGCAGTGTGGGGACTACTGCATGTTGCAGCAAAGGGTAATGCTAGCCACTAAAGGCAGGAGTTTTGTATTTTTGTATAGAGGATTTTTTGTTTAAAGCAGAATATTGTATTTTCTTGGTTTGTGCATTTACATTTTGTTGATATTAGTATGCACTTTATGGTAGATCACCTTTTTTTAAACCACTGAATATATTTTACATTGCTTTAGGCACACTTACAATATTCACAGTCTTAATGCCTAAAGAGCAAAGAGCTATTTTATGCAAGTGATTTTCTATCTTCTGTCTTCATTTTACAAGAGAGCAGGAGAGCTTGTGACACCAAAGCAACATTTTTAGAACTAGCAGAATCGTTTAGCAAAGTTGTAGGAAGACTGCCAAGGGAAGATCAAGAGAACATCTTAATGTGAATCAAGGAGCATATCTTGTTGAGCATCTGTGTATACAGCTCCTGCTCAAAGGTAAAGTCAGGAACCCAAGAGCTGCTGACAGGCATATCTGCTTGCTGTTAATTATGCTTAGACTAAATGTAGGGATGCTATCAATGCAAGATCCTTTGCTCACTTTGTAGTTAAAATGGCATGCTCTGTGCTGGGCATTGCACACCTGTTCCTAACAAAAAACTTCTGAAGGCTCCACAGGGCCTTCCATGGGTGACAACAGCTGCAGTAGCAATTTTGAACTCTGGCTGCTTTAGTTGTTTGGCCAGGTGGAATACAAATTTGTAGCTAAATAAATAAGAATACATATATTCCTCAGATCATTCCCTGAGAATCTTCCTATGAGAAGAATATTAATCTCTGAGGGATTAATATCAGAAGAATATCAGAAGAATATTAGAATATCTTCTAATATCAGAAGAATATCAATCAATGAGGGAGATTAATATTATTGAAAGATATCTTCCAGCAGTTCCTTCACTGTGTATTCAGATATCATGTTCCACACTTGTACAAGTTTACAGAGTACACAGAAACAGATTTGTGCACAGGTACAGTTCTTCAAATGTTATGTTGCACACAGGTAGAGCAGTGCACTTTCTATCTATACCATGCTGTTGTTGATGATGTGTGATGTTGATGTTATTTGGGATGGATTTGGGGCAGAAAGGGGGCTTTGAGGACAGAAGAGTGGGTCAAGTGGTAGTGCCCCAATGGGTGCCTGCTGCCACCCAGATTCCAAAGGAATAGGGAAAAGGACTGGTTTTTTAAAGAATTTCTGAAGTTTACATGTCTTTGGGGCAGATTTTGGTCAGAAAGGGGGCCTGAGGGGAAAAGCAGTGGGTTGAGTGGCAGTGCCCCAAGGGGTACATGCCACAACCCAGATTCCAATGGAACAGGGCAAAGGGCTGATTTCTTAGGAATTGTTGAAGTTTATGCATCTTTAAGATTTTTCCCCATAGGGAATAATGGAGGTTTCAGCAGACCCATAACTCCACCTGGGGGGCACTGGGGTGGCACCCCATGGGTTGCTAACCCATGGGGTGCTGGGTTCTGTTGTTTCTGAAGTGCTCTGAGTGTAGATTCTCTGGTATCATATGAGATTTCCAATGACAAGCCATGAATCCACTCTCATATGCTACCAGAGAATCTACACTCAAAACCTCTCAGAAACAACAAAACTCAGTACCCCATGGGTTAGCAACCTATGGGGGTGGTTGGCACCCTATGTGCTCTACACCATCACTCACTCCGGGCCACCTAGAGCTGTTACGGGGCTGCTGAAACCTCCATCATTCCCTATGGGGAAGAACTTTAAAGATGTGTTATCTCCATTAAATCTATAAAAATCAGCCCTCTGTCCAATTACCTTGCAATAATTCTGGCAGCTTCCTTGGCCCCACTGGGCACTACCACCCACCCAACTCTGCTCTGGGCCACCCCTTTCCCCCTGACGTGAAGCTATACTTTCGATGAAACTTCCATTATTCCCTATGGGGAAAATCTTAAACTTCAAAAATTCACCAAAAATCAGCCCTTTGACCAATTCTTCTGAAATTTGGATGGCAGCTTCCACCCATTGGGCACTACCACCCGCACACACTAGTTTTGCCCTGGGGTTGGACTTTTAAATCCAAAACATTTTGGATTCAGATTTTGCAGTTTCGAACAAAGAACAAAATTGGGGTGTTTCGGATTGGCTGATTTCGAACAAAGAACAAAATGGGGGTGTTTCGGATTCAGGCCAAAAACAAAACAGAAAAAAAATGCACAACCCTAGCAAATAATGGTTTTTGCTGACAATTAGGTACATCTTGAAAAATATGCTAAAGCTTGTTGATGATTTACTGTGCCTTCCATGAGACCTTCATTCTCCGGGCAGCAGAGGAGCCGTCATCCTGAAAGTGGGATGCTTCTGTCTACCACATCCTTGAAGGTCTTATCCATGTACTTCTCTGGCCCACTGAGTTTCTCCAGATCAACCACCTTGGATTTGAGGGAACAAATACTCTGAGAACCAAGAACTCCTTCCACATCCTTTGCTCGATAGAGTTTGGTCTATCAAGCAAATATTCATACAGGCAACACACTGTTCAATACACTGGGAAGCGAAGCGCTCTAGGGATGTGCACAAATTTGATTTGTGCCCAATACAAATCACCCCTGATTTGTTTTGTGTCCAAATCTAGCCCCCCCACACACACACCCAAAAATTACCCCAGATTTGATTTGTTTTTGCTTCAATTCTATTTGGATTCAGACCATTCAGACCACTTAACAAGGTCCTAGGGGCACCTAATTTGGGTGATGGGTAGTGGGTCCATAAGTGCCACCTACCACTCAAATTTCAAGGCACTGGGACACTTGGTTGACTTTTAATGATTTTTTTTAGTTTTTACTGATTTTGAACATTTCTGCCATAGAAAACAATGGGGATTTGAAGTTGCCATATCCTATCCCTAACATGGATCCCTAGCTTTCTTTCTTTCTTTGTTTTGTTTTTTTGTTTTTTTTAAAGCTAAGCTCTAGCCCTTGTAGAAGTGGAGTTATGGAGCAAAATGTGCAATCATTTTTCAGGAGTTTGGATTCTTTGGTGTATAGTAACTTTTTTGAATCCCTATGAGGATTCATGGCACACCTTCACTGCTTCTGTTCATTTTGACTGTCATTGGACAGTGCCAACTGTCAACTGCCATGTGCCAACTATGAGTGCCCCCCATCTGCAAGGCAGTGGGGTCCTCATTTTAATTTTTAGGATTATTGAAATGTTTAGATTCTTTGGTGTCTAATAACTTTTCCTCATAATTAATCCCTATGAGGATTCATTATACGCCTTCATGCCTTCTGTTCATTTTGACTATCATTGGACAGTGCCAACTGTAAACTGCCATGTGTCAACTATACCCCCCCCCCCACACACACACTGGGGAACTCAGTTTATTTTTAATGTATTTTTGAAGTGTTCAGATTCTTTGGTGTCTTCATTACACACCTTCATTTCTTCTGTTCATTTTGACCCCACTGTTTTGCAGGTGGGGATGGGGAATTAGTGGCATCTCATGTTCCAACTACCCCCCAACCCACAAGCCGCTGGGTATTCAGTTTATATTTTAGGAATATTTGAGGTGCTTAGACTCTTTGGTATGTAATGAATCTTCATAGGGATTCATTATGAGGAAAGGTTATTAGATACCCAAGATCCTAAGCATTTGGAAAAAAATTCCTAGAACATAAACTGCGTAGTTGTCATGCCCTCATCCTCGGATAGTGAAGAAGAACAGGAGGTTGGCAACCAGGCCACAGGAGGGAGCTAAAATGGGTCCGGATGAAGCTTCTGGACAAGAAGGTCCATCTGGGGCAGAGGAGACGGGGGATGGAAGGCCTGAGGATGAACAACCATTAACACACACACATCCCAATGAGCGGAGATGTTCAAAATGCCAACAGCAGCTGCATATACTCAGACAAGTATCGTCTCCTCAGCAAGCACCAAGATAATAACTGAATCTCTAACAGCTGCCGGGGGAGGAGAGCAATTAGGCCAAGTACTATAAATCAGTCAACAGGCAACGAACAAGTTGTTGGAAGCAATGTGTCATTTGAGCTTGCTACAGAACAAGCCTCAGCTACATGGAATTCCCAGCTTTGTGTTCAGACTCTGGAGACCCAGGCTTTCCTGCTCGAAACCTGATCCCTGAGCAAGACTGGACAGCTTCTTCCAACCTGAATAACTCCCTTGGTGATGCTGTGAACCTTTGGGCTCAGGACGTTTGGAATCTGGTGAGCGACCTGGGTCTCAGGGGAACGGTGTGGACTGGGTACTGGTCTTGATTAGTTTTCTTGTGCTTCTTTACAGATGTGGAATGACTCCTGAGCTGCTGCCTGCTGCAATAGAGAGACCTTGGACCAGACAGCAGACAGAAAATGACAGTAGTACCCCACTGCCTTGCAGGTGGGAGTGGGGTGTAGTTGGCACATGGCAGTTGACAGTTGGCACTGTTGAAAAGACAGTCAAAATGAACAGAAGAAATAAAGGTGTGTAATGAATCCTCATAGGGATTCATTGAGGAGAAGTTATTATACACCAAACAACCCAAACACTTGAAAAATAGTGACCACACATTTTGCTCCATAACTCCACTTCTACAAGGGCTAGAGCCTAGCTTTTTAAAAAAATGAAAGCTAGGAATCTGGAGGAATTAATAGGAGGGATCTGAATCTCAAATCGATCCAAATCAAATCAGGCACGATTTAATTTGGACCCAAATCTAGCCAATGGACCACAGGGGTGATTTGTTTTGTCTCCAAATCACCCGAATCACCTAGATTTGGGTACAAATCAATTTGTACCCAAATCAATTTGCACGTCCCTACAGCACCCCCTCCCCTGCTGGCTTTCTACCATAATAACTGGTTTTGTTGACTGTTTAGTGTGTTTGGAATTGTTTATTTGAAAGTTAGGTCTTAGCTGAAGTTGTCAGCTATTCAACAGTTTAAACTTTCTTTCCTGAGAGTATGAAAGAGGGAGTAGAACTTACCTTCAATTCCCACTGGGCTCCTTGTGTCAAGGGGCTTCCTTTCAACCTGCCCTATACACTTCCCTGCTAAACTCCACACAAAACTCCTATGACCCTATTTGCTAATTCCTGTTTATCAAGTTCTGGTCACTAAGTTCCCTTTCCATTGCCTCTTATGTAGGGAGTAGTTTTCAAACAGAGGCAAACAGGCTCAACAGGAATGTGGCCCTTCCCACCAGGTGCCACTGACCTCAGCTCTAGCTGTCTCCTTCCACTGTCTCTTTCCAGACAAAAGAGAGTAAAACTGAATGCTACACAGTCCCCAAAATATGTCCTGGCAAAAACAAGCCCTGGCAAACAACAACAACAACAACAACAACAACACACACACACACTGGGACGTCTGCCCTAAAGAGATACAAGCCCCTCAAAATGTTCCCCTCCTGTTTGTTTGAAGAAAAACAGGTTTTAAAAAAAGAAAAGAAAAGAACAGCTTGCTACCTTCTCAGGTTGCTTCTTCACTTCCCAGAATAGGCTTCAAACACAGTAGCCAATGATAATAAAAATGATGTAGGAAGTGTACACAGGGATTTCGGATATCTTAAGAAGGACATTGCAGAACTGGAAAAGGTGAACTGGAAAAGTTCACCTGTTTTCTATACCCCTAAGGATGGACTCAGGCCTGGTTCTTTGAGAAGACCAACCAATTCCTGGTTCTTTGAGAAGATGCCAAAGAAAGCTGAATTGGATCCAATATATATCCAAAACCTGAAACTATTGGTCTTCTTGGTACTGGAAACATGTTTTCATGTATTTTTGGCAGGGTGTAAAATGAAGGCATTCTATCTTGCAATTCTAGCAAATAATAATAAGTGGACCTGGGAATAAATCTCTGGTTCAGTCCTTCATTTAGGATGTCCACTATGGTTTTATATACCTCTTCCATAGAGTTGTGGAGACTAACTTTGTAATGTACAGGATTATTCACTTGTTGGACAGCCCCTGTAATACAATCTTGTCTATCCAGAATGACCATTGTGCCTCCTTTATCTGCAGGTTTGAAAAATATCTCTTGATGTTTCTGAAGATTAGATAATGACTGTTGTTTGACTCTAGTTAGATTTTGCCAGGCATTGATTTTATGTCTTTCTAGTTGTTGTATATCTTTTAAAATCACTTCTTAAAAAACTTTAATAAAGGGGTTATGTGTGGGTGTATTGAAAGTTGATTTTGTTCATTTGGTTTATTGTTAGTCTCCTTGAAAAACTCAGCCAGCCTGATTTTGCTAAATGCTTGTTGTAAAACTGTAGTGTTCTTGGGTAGTTCTGTATGTTTCATCATTGGTCCTGTGGGGTGATGGAAATTGTATATGTTCCCCAATTGTGTTTAGTAAGTCTTTTTAATCTCTGCTATTGTCTGAAGTCAAATCCAAAGATACCGATTTAGACTCTAATGTCTGGTGCCTTCTATTAATTCCACACCAGGAATATACTCTGTTTTCCTCATAGTCCTTAACACCTCTTTGAAATTTGTGTAATTTAACATCCTTCAGTTCCTTATTTTCTATTTCTAGATCTTCATCTAATGATTGTGATTTGTCATTAAGTTCCTTTCCCCGGAGCTTTTTCCTTAAGTCGTCTTTGATTGACATGATTTCTGTTTTGATATGTTTAGCCTCTAATTGAGATGTTTCAATTAAAAGAATCACTAAATCCAATGGATGTCTGTTAAGAATAGAATACCATTTGGTTTTGAATTGTTCATCCAGGGGAAACATTCCTGGTTCTTTGAAGATTCTGAGACCTGAAATTGCAATTGATCAGAAGGGATGTTCTCAGAAGAAACTAGAAAAAAGAACAGGAGATTGCAAGCACTGCGAGGAGAAAATGCTTTCTGGCACAAATTTGGTGTTAGACATCTTTCAAGCACGGAGAATGGAACCAATGTTTTATTGCCACTGTGGAGGATGACAAACTGGTTTAAACTAAGTGATTTGGCTTCAACTAAGTGATTTCATATTCTCCTCCTTGGTTATCATCAGACTGGTGGACATTTTAAGATCTTCTGAGAGCATCCCTTCTGATTAATTGCAATAATACTTTTATTTTGGTTGGAGCTAGGACTCTTGCATCACCAGCTCTCAGCTGCAATGTCTCATAGTGATCACTGGAGAGTTTTAGGGTCATGGATAAAAGTGCTGGACTCCTCCTCTCTTTGTTCTTCCAATGTTAGTCTCCATTTTGTCTCTCCAGAGATGGCTGTTTGTTTTGGTCTCTCTCTTCAGCCATGAGCTACAGCTGAAATAAGCTGCAGGCTTTTTCACACTTGTTGAAAACCTTTTCTTTAAACCTTTTTTTTTTAAAAAAACAAATCCTTGTAGTTCTTCAGTACTAAAGAACTGTCTCAAGACCTCTTGCTTTTCTGCTTTCTGACCAAACAGGTTTTGCTTGTTATTTGGGGACTGAACTGCCATTCTTCCCCTACAATTTCTTCAAGGGATAGACTCAACTACCAACAAACCTTCAGCCAGCTATTTTATAAGGACTCTAGTGAATTGTCACATGAAACTCCATATATGCTTTTTAAATACTTATATATTTTTTAAGTGTATGATTATATTATAAATTTAATGTTTATTATTTTCTACAATCTCAAGATTAACTTTCTTACTATATTCACTTAGGATTCTTTTATGTTTGCTCACCCTGCGTTCAACAACATGTGAATGACTGTATTTGTGTACGGATGTGCACCTGTGTACATTGTATGTTCATTATACGAGTGTTGAACATAACATGTAAATTGAGCTATCATGTCTGAATAGGGCTATTGTGCTCACCTTATGAGGGGTAAGTTACCAGACATATCCCTGGATTCCATGTTATCATTGGCTAGGATTTCATTCCTCCATGGGACTGACTTCTATTTCTGCTTCCTAGCTGATTAGCATACATTGTCAGGCTGAGTGTTGTCATGTCAGCCCTGACTTTGATTCCTGAAAGCCTATGACATGGATAGGAGAAATGGACTGAACCAATGTGACACAGCTTGTATGTCCAGTATCATGGCATGCTTCACTTTTTTGACCACTGATCAGCACTAATTTTTTCTCCTGTCAGACAGAAGGAAGAGCAACCATCCCTAAGCCTATGACATTTTTTACCTCTGCTCTCTTACCCCCTCTGCACGGCTCATGTGGGCGTGTTTTCTGAATGACACATTGCTAGCTGATAGAAACCTTTAAAGAAATACCAAATATTGATGGCAACTGTCTCAGCATAGTGGGAGTATTAAAATCTAAAGAGCAGAGAACGATTAATGTCTTTTATTGATGCTTTTATCATTCATGCCAGACATGGTGATTTATCCTTTGCTCATTATAAATCACTATGATGTTGGAAAGATATTAGGATTTTGGTCTTTATGTATTAATGGTACAGTTTATTGCAACACAGGAAACAGTTAGATGTTAACAGGAATGAAATCTTGAAGGCATTACAGATAGTTTAACATTTCAGCTTCATTGCTCCTCTTCAGTCAACTTATAATGCTGCATTCTGCTTTGCAGTGTGCATATTTACTACATCTCACTGCGAATTGGACAAAAACTTCCATTTGCCAGCAAAAGCAAAGATAAAGGCTCATATTCTATTCCAGGGGTTGACAACCTTTAAGAGGTGGTATGCCAAGTCTTCAGGGGCAGCTCAAGGAGGGGTGCTACTCAAAGAGAAGTCTGTGTCCCAACTTGCTAGCTCCCCACCGCCCCCTACATCAGTCAGGCCATGACACTGCCCCACCTCCTGTGTCACTGACCATGACCACAGCTGCTGAATGGGAAACTGGGCTTGAAGGTCCACTCTGGTTACCACCAGCTCTCTTCTTCTTGAAGATGTTCAGCTCTGTTCTCCAGCAATATTAAGCATTTCTAGTTGGTCTGTCTATCCTTCAGCAAAATTTTGTCTCCTCAATTTTGGAAGCAGACAAAGCACAGAATGTAGTTGCTGGAAGGGAAAGAGGAAAATGTGGGTGTGGAGAAGGCCTGCCTCTACAAAGCCTGAAGTCTGCCTCCATCTGGCATGTCACTGCTTGCTGTAGCAGGCAATGGAAATCCAGGTTTGGTGGTAGTCTCTCTGGCTGGGCCAACTGACTGTCGCTTTCTCCCTCTTCCCCCCACCCCACCCTCTCTCTCTAGCACCATCCAGCTGGACCCTCCAAAGAGACTTTTGCCATCAGTCCAAATGTATGCGGCTTCCTACAGCAGGTAGTGATGTGACAGCCAGAGGCAGGTAGCAGGCATAATAGTGGCTGGTTTTCCTAGTAGTGTGAATGCTGCTCAAAACCTTTTCACATGTCACTTTCTGCACCCGTGCTGTAGGTTGTTTCATACACAAGGTCCCAGGTTCAACCTCAGCATCTCCAGTTAAAGGGATTTTAGGTAGCAGGTAATGGGGAACCAGTTGGAGAGCCACTGCTTTTCTGAGTAGACAATAACAGGTTAGGTGGACTAATTATTCAATATAAGGCAGCTTCATAGATAATAAGGATGAAGTAGTCTGAGCAGAGGGTATGCAGAAAGATAAAGTTTAGTGACAGCTCTTTATGCCGTTCGGCATTGCTAGATATTTAAAAGATATGGAGTCCATGCCCACAGTTCTCCATTTTGATAATTGTACTTTTTCATGCTCTCCAAAGGACTCCAATGCTCTCTTCCAGTTCTTTAACCATTCATCACCATGCATCCACCAATGTTAGGCATCATGGAGGACCTGGGCACTAAATAATTGATCTAGGGCATATGCTCAGTTGACCCAGTGCTGTCCCCACCGTTCAATGATGTACACAATTTTGCATGTGTGTTGTGTTATACATTCCTGCAGTAAATTAATGGGAGTCTTATGAAAGGTTTGGCAAGAATTTCACTTGCTTTTCCAGATGTTTAATGCTTCAGTGGATGGAGGACTACTTCCTGTATTATTTTTACTTGTAGTAGAGCTGCCTCAAAGTAGGGATGTGCTGAACTGGTTCACTTGCAAACTGGACCACCGTGAACTGGGTTAGTTCAAACAGTTCATTTGTGAACTGCTTTGAACCAGCTTGAGTTGGTTCATCGCACTGACTGGTCCAGCTGATCGGTTCTACTGAACTGGTTCAAACCAAATCCAGACTAAACCACATCGTACGATCCATGTACATCTCTACCTCAAAGTCATTCTTACTGCAGCAAAATTATTGTTTAGAAAGCACATATATACATCAGAAGCATATACAAAAATTGTCTCTATGCAGGTATACCTGTATAGAGACAATTTTCTTATATGCTTCTGATGTATATGTGTGCTTTTTAAACAATAATTTTGCTGCAGTAAGAATAACTTTGAGGTAGGGATGTACATGGATCGTACGATGTGGTTTAGTCTGGATTTGGTTTGAACCAGTTCGGTAGAACCGATCAGCTGGACCAGTCAGTTCGATAAACCAACTCAAGCTGGTTCAAATAATTGGTTTGGCATTTAACAACCAGTGGCTCTTTCTGGTTTCTACTTTGTGTTTCTTTTAGACTGTGGGCTCTTTGGGGACAGAAAGGCATCTTATATATTTATTATTTATTTTTTGTAGGTAAACTGTTTTGAAAGCTATGTTGGTAAGCATAGAAATACTCATAGTAATAGTACTACCAGTAGTAATACTACCAGTATTAGTATTAGTAGTAGTTATATTAGTAGTAGTAATAGTAGTAGCTGCTGCAGCTTTAGCAGCAGCTATAACAGTACCTTGGAAATTTCACTGTTCTCCTGACCATCTATGTGGTTGGACAACAGCCCTGGAATAACCATAAGGCAAAACAAGCATAAGCTTAGGGCATCAAGGGAAGGGGGGCACCACAGAGTTTCCCCCCTAGCTATCATGCCCTTAACTCTTTCACTGAACATAAGAATATAAGAACAGCCCTGCTGAATCAGGTCCAAGGCCCATCTAGTCCAGCATCCTGTTTCACACAGTGGCCCACCAGATGCCACTGGAAGCCACAGGAAGGAGTTGAGGGCATGCCCTCTCTCCTGCTGTTGCTTCCCTGCAACTGGAACTCAGAGGCATCCTGCCTTTGAGGTTGGAGGTGGCCTAAAGCCCTCCAACTACTAGCTGATTATAGACCTCTCCTCCATGAAGTTATCCAAACCCCTCTTAAAGCCATCCAGGTTGTTGGGTGTTACCACATCTTGTGGCAGAGAATTCCAGAAATTGATTATGCGCTGTGTGAAAAAGTACTTCCGATTTTTGGTCCTAGATTTCCTGGCAATCATTTTCATGGGACAACCCCTGGTTCTAGTGTTATGTGACAGGGAGAACAATTTCTCTCTATCCACTTTCTCCACACCATGCATGATTTTATAGACCGCTATCATGTATCCCCGCAGTCTTTTTTCTAAACTAAACAGCCCCAGGTGTAGTAGCCTTGCCTCATAAGAAAAGTGCTCTAGGCCCCTGATCACCTTGGTTGCCCTCTTCTGCACCTTTTCCAGTTCTACAATGTCCTTTTTTAGATGTGGTGACCAGAATTGTACTCAGTACTCCAGGTGTGGCTGCACCATCATTTTGTATAAAGACATTATAATATTAGCCGTTTTATTTTCAATCCCCTTCCTAATGATCCCTAGCATGGAATTGGCCTTTTTTCACAGCTGCCGCACATTGAGTTAATGCTTTCAACGAGCTGTCTACTATGACCCCAAAATTCCTCTCCTGGTCAGTCACCAACAGCTCAGATCCATCAGCATATACTTGAAGTTGGGGTTTTTTTTGTCCCAATGTGCATCGCGTTACACTTGCCAACATTGAACTGCATTTGCCATTTTGTCGCCCACTTCCTCAGTTTGGAGAGATCCTTTTGGAGCTCCTCACAATCTGTTTTGGATTTCACTACCCGAAAGAGTTTGGTATCATCTGCAAATTTGGCCACCTCGCTGCTTACCACTACTTCTAGATCATTAACGAATAAATTAAAAAGCACCAGTCCCAGTACAGATCCCTGGGAGATCCCATTTCTTACTTCCCTCCATTGTGAAAACACTCCTTTTTTCCCTACCCTCTTTTTTTGTCTTTCAACCAGTTAACAATCCACACATGTACTTGTCCCCTTATCCCATGACTGCTAAGTTTCCTCAGGAGTCTTTGATGAGGAACTTTGTTGAAAGCTTTTTGGAAGTCCAGGTATACTATGTCAACTGGATCACCTCGATCCACACACTCGTTGACACTCTCAAAGAACTCCAAAAGGTTTGTGAGGCAAGATTTACCTTTGCAGAAGCCATGCAGGCTCACTCCCAGCAGGGCCTGTTCTTCTATGTGCTTTACAATTTTATCAATTTTATCCTTGAGGATGCTTTCCATCAATTTGCCTGGAACGGACGTTAAGCTAACCAGCCTGTAATTTCCCAGATCGCCCTTGGATCCCTTTTTGAAAATTGGTGTTACATTTTCTACTTTCCAGAGCCTGATTGCAGGGATGAGTTATATATTTTGGCAAGGAGGTCAGCAATTTCACATTTGAGTTCTTTGAGAGCTCTTGGATGGATGACATCTGGCCCTGGCAATTTGTTAGTTTTTAGTTTTTCCAGACAGTTTAGGACATCATCTCTTGTCACTTCTATCTGACTCAGTTCTTTAGCCTCCATCCCTGAAAAGTGGTTCAGGAACAGGTATATGCTCTGTATCCTCTGCCATGAAGATGGACACAAAGAACTCATTTAGCTTCTCTGCAACCTCCATATCCTCCTTAATCATTCCTTTCACTCCCTCATTGTCTAATGGTCCAACAGCCTCCCTGGCAGGTTTCTTGCTTCTGATGTATTTAAAGAAGTTTTTATTATTCCCCTTGATACTTTTAGCTAAATGTTCCTCAAACTCTCTTTTAACCTCTCTTATTGTCACCTTGCATTTCTTTTGCCATCTTGCATTTCACTGCCACACTCAACTTTAGTCGATTTTTTTTTTTAATCTGTTGTGTTTGACTTTACTCTGCATTGTTAAAAAAATGATTTCTTTGGCTCGGTGAGCGACTAAAGTTTTGAAAAACTACTAAACTATGTATCTGAAGTTAAAAGTCATTGATTTGTAAAAGATTACTATAAAGAGCAGTACAAAATATTGATACTACTTCATATAAAAGATGGTCGTATGTTATGATGTCTGACCTTGAAGATGAAATATTTTTCTCAATCATTCCTTCTGTTGTGACTATTTATGTGAAATTATAGGCAGTGAACTGTTTTGTTTTACCTTTAAAAATCTATAAGAAAACTTTTTAAAAATTTAAATAAATATTAAGGAATAAGTAAATAATTTGTTTGAGTTTAAATGTCTTGTCAGATGTCAAGACAAGTTGAGTTTTAATATCTTGTCAGATGGGGCCGAGGGGGCCAACATTGTTGGGTTGTGCTTAGGGCATCAGTTGCCCTTAATCCGGCCCTGCATAGCCCTGCTTAGAAAATCTGTGATAGCCCTGATCAGTTGTACATAATGGGAAGCCGTACAATGGAGTTGGTCTCTCCCAGTCTCTCTTTGTCCTAAGAATTGGCAATGCTATGTATTATTGAATTGTCTGACTTTGGTTACATTACATACATATAACCCTGTCTACTGTACACACATGCAGCTAGACTGAGAGCAGAATATACAACAAAGACTTGCATGGGAAAACTGGGCGTTGGCGGGAGGGGTGATGTATTTGGGTATAATGTAGGCAATGCAAGCAAGGCCATTACAGTGGCAAAAACCTATAGTTTCATTTCTGGGCCCCTTCTACATGTCTGTAGCCATTGTGCTTTCTTCCATTTTCTTGCTCACTGAATCAGTCTCTGCTTTCTTCTTTTGAGAAGAAGCGAGAAAATTGCAAGCACACTTCTTGGTTTTATTGTTTCTGCGAACGAATTGCACTATTATTTTATTGGTTGGGAACCCAGCTGAAACAGTTTGTCATCTGAGAAAAAGATTGTCAGCTGGGAAATTGTTCTTAAAGAATGAAAAGTTCCAAATGTGTAGTACAGTTTGCAGCAGCAAACACAGCTTGCTGTAAAGGGGATCATTTCCATTGTTTGGTTGGAGTGTTCAATTCTGTTTGGAGGTCATCTCAGATTCTTGCCCCATCTGTTTCTGTTTACATGTGATTTAAACTGTTGTGTGCCCAATTTGGGAACAAAAGAGATGCAAATAAGAAGCATTTCTAACTGAGTAACTATAATCCAGTATTCATTTCTCTCTCTTTCCCCCACTTGTGACAAATATATGACTAAATGAGCCTGTTATTATTCCATTGGCAACACTGGGCTCAGGGCTCTGCAGATTATTCTAGCAACACATTAAGAAGCACAGGGACACTATCACAATGGTCTCTGTAACATGCTATCCTACAGCTTCATGTTGTTGGGTTATGCATGTCACACCTGACTCCACATCACTGGCTTTTACTGGTGAGGCCAAGGCAATGCACATCATGAAGGCATCAGGACATGGGCTACACATTTCAGAAGGATTGGATGAGGACTTGACATGAGTGGGGTGGTGGTGGTTACTTTTGGCAGTAGTTCTTGTAATATGCCATGCCATTCTACCCTCAGGCTGACAGAGAAAAAGAAAGGAAACAAATATAAAATGGCAGTTAAAGCAATGTAAGCACTCCGGTGCAGTGTTTACTGATTACATATCTCCAATAATAACTAGGCTATACAATCAGTTATTTGCAGCACTAGACTACTATCGGATTATTAACTCCCTGTTGATTATAGGCCTGCAGTTCTGCTTTCTGTTCCCTGTCAGTATCCCGTACATTAAAGCAGAGCTGAATGGGAATTTTGCACAAATTGGAAACAAACTGCAATACATGAATGAGGTAATTCAGTGAC
The DNA here is from genome assembly GCF_027244095.1 of Hemicordylus capensis. Lineage (NCBI taxonomy): Eukaryota > Metazoa > Chordata > Lepidosauria > Squamata > Cordylidae > Hemicordylus > Hemicordylus capensis. The sequence goes on from NC_069659.1 coordinate 122,641,229, forward strand.
CAGTGCCACTTTTGTAGTTCTACTGAACCCTACAGGTCTTCACTAGTATTGGATACTGTAGTAGACACATGTTAAATTGTGTTTTTGTTGTTTTATTGTGATTGTATTGTCTATGTGCCATCACTTGGGAGGAGAACACAGTATCAAAGGCTCAAACAAACAATTATACCTATGTATTTATAACTATATATTAATAATTATCTCCCAAGATCCAAGCAATTGTCCAGGATAAAAACAGGGGCACAAGCCACCGGAAGGTTTTCATGTTTAAGCTCCATTGAAATGAATAGTTGTACAAGAGCAGATCTCTTGCTCAGCTCCAAATTATTTTAATGGGCTTTGAGGAGAAGGATTTCTTACTGGATTGTGCCCAGTATCAGATTCTCATGCATTTCTGGTGTTTGTATTATACTATGTTTCCTTTCCTCTTTGTAGCCAATTTTTACTCCTTTAAAGAATACTTTTAAGTGAAAACACGTCTCTATGAGACCTTTGTTCTCAAACATTATTGAAGTAAAGACAAAAATCAGCACAGTACTGTAGATTCCCACTGTGGACCATCTACTAAGTTACTTTGAATTTTCTTTAAAATCAGCAGTTCAAGATCCACACAGTGAGCAAATTCTAAATAAGGCTGAAAGAACTAAGAAAGGTCTTGAAAACGTTATCAGCTAGCTGACCTCATTTACAATTTCTTTTCATCCCAATGTCCTTGCTTTCCAGCATCAAAACAGTGTATTGTAAGGTTATAAAAACACTTTACACAACTCGTTTTCAAAGAAGCTATCAAAGAAGGACACAAATATATGAATATGCTCTACAATAGTGCCTCAACAAATGTTGTTCCTGCTATTTTTATCCCACTGAGAAACGAAGTTCATGAGATCTTGGTCATGAGTATGTACTGAATTCCTAGCAGCATGTCATTCTATGGATGTTTTTGGCATTCCCCTTTGTTTAGACTGAAAATTATAAAAGTAAGTGTGCTTAAAAAAAAGATTTTCTTAATACTGTTATCAGATTGGAAAGACCATGACGCATTAATTTGTGTAAGCTAAGCTCCCAGTTTTCTTGAAGAGAGAAAAAGAAACAAGATTTGCAACATAGCATGACTAAAAGCCATGTATTTATTAAATGTGCTGCCTTGACAGGCCTAACCATGAGACACCATCTTCTGTCTTTCAAACAATTTTTTTTTTAAATTAAGGTAAAACAAGTTCACAGAGCTCTTTCAGTTTGTGTCCACTCTCCAATACAGCTAGTGGGTGTTGTCCTTAATTTCTTCCTGGTTCCTCCCATACCCTATACTTTAACTAGTCTGCCTCCAGTGGCTCTTTTAATATTGCTACAGAGAGCAGGAGGTTATATAAGCATGATCTCCTCCAAATCCCCCATGTGGTGACCACCATCTGGCTTGGAGGCCTACGACAGTGTCCCAGATCTCTTTCTAGCAATGCTGTCCAACAGGGCCGGATTAAAGGCAACTGATGCCCTAAGCACAGCCCAACAATGGTGCCCCCCCGGCCCCCTCCATTGCTTAACTGACAAGACATTAAGACTCAAGCAAATTATTTACTTATACCTTACTATTTTATCTAAATTTTAAAAAGTTTTCTTCTAGATTTTTAAAGGTAAAACAAAACAGTTCCACTGCCTATAATTTCACATCAATAGCCGCAACAGAAGAAATGATTGAGAAAAATATTTCACCTTCAAGGTCAGACATCATAACATACGACCATCTTTTACATGAAGTTTTATCAATATTTTGAACTGCTCTTTACAGTAATCTTTCGCAAATCAATGACTTTTTAACTTCAGATACGTAGTTTAGTAGTTTCTTGAAACTTTAGTCACTCACTGAGCCAAAGAAAACATTTTTTAACAATGCAGAGTAAAGTCAAACACAACAGATTTTTTTTAAAAATCGACTAAAGTTGAGTGTGGCAATGAAATGCAAGATGGCAAAAGAAGTGCAAGGTGACAATAAGAGAGGTGAAAAGAGAGTTTGAGGAACATTTAGCAAAAAGTTCAAGGGGAATAATAAAAACTTCTTTAAATACATCAGAAGCAGGAAACCTGCCAGGAAGGCCATTGGACTAGCGGTATCCATGGAACCGTCTGGCCCAGTTCGGTCCGGCCCCCCATCGAACCCCCACTCCGATCTGGTCCATTTCCTGGACCGGTCTGCAATTTTTTTTTAAAAAATAATTTTTTAAAGTACCTTTAGCCCCTTTGGGGGGCTTGCTGAGGCTGCAGGGGGGGGGACTGCGTGGGTTCCCTCTCCCCCCGCTGGCATTCTTCATCACTGCCGCAGCCCACCACAGCTGGGTAAATGAACATTTTTCGCCCTTTTGGGCCTCCGTAGGAGCGCGCGGCTGCCATTTTGGCACCATGCATGCGCCATGGCTGATTTTCATGATTGCCATGAAATCTAGGACCAACAAACGTAAGTACTTTTTCACACAATGCATAATCAACTTGTGGAATTCTCTGCCACAAGATAGGGTGACAGGCAACAACCTGGATGGCTTTAAGAGGAGTTTGGATGACTTTATTGAGGAGAGGTTTATCATCAGCTACTAGCTGGAGGGCTGTAGGCCACCTCCAGCCTCAAAGGCAAGATGCCTCTGAGTTCCAGTTGCAGGGGAGTAACAGCAGGAGAGAGGGCATGCCCTCAACTCCTGCCTGTAGGCTCCCAGTGGCATCCGGTGGGTCGCTGTGTGAAACAGGATTCTGGACTAGATGGGCCTTGGGCCTGATCAAGCAGGGATGTTCTTATGTTCAGTGAAAGAGTTAAGGGCATGATAGCTAGGGGGAAAATTCTGTGATGCCCCCTTTCCCTTGATGCCCTAAGCACGTGCTTGTTTTGCCTTATGGTTAATTCAGGGCTGGGGCTATGGATATAAAGCCCTGAACTGAAGAAAAAACATATACAGTACCTGTTTTGTGATTATAGATCTTCAGATTGCATTCTGAAGCATGCTTTTATAACATGCCCATCCCGAAGCTAGATCAGGGCAATTTTGTACCTGTCATAGGATGAGCAATAATTAGTCATACAAATCTTGTCCATTACATGCATTGTCATCACAATCAGCTCCATGTTCCATAAAATCTCAATGGGAATGGGCATTCTTCCATTCCTTCTATAACTTTCATGGTAGTTTTGAATGTTCTATATAATATAGGATAAAAATAAATTTTTATTATATAGACATTTATTAAGAATGCTATACAAAGTTTGATCAGAATACTGTTATTTATTCATATCCTGTTATTCATTTAAAAAAAAACCACAAAGCAGCTTGTGAAACCTGTAAAAATGGTTTTAAAAGAATAGACTTACATGATAATACAAATCAACTGACTAAAATAATATAGCAGTAATAGGGATGATAAAGCACATATAAAATCAGTTTTGTCCAACACTAAAAGTTGCTTGGAACAAAAAAGTTTCCAGTTTCTGTTTGAAAACGAAGAAGTTAAGCCTGCAAGTCTTAATATGCTTGACAGTGGCACTGTATATCTGCATTTGAATCTGTGCATAAAATGAAAATCATTTCCCGCAAATCTTGACAACAGACATAATTGATTGCACCCTTTTCTATGCAAGCTATTGAAATGAATTAGAGCTGTGCCTGTCTTCTTCCTCGACTTGTGCAAACCCCAGGCATAAAATGGGACTTCTGCACAAGAACCAAGGCACTGGCAACTGTGCTCTCAGCTTTGCCAAGACACACTTTTTCTCTTATGTATTTCTAGTGCTCATTAAAATCCTAGCTTCCAAAATGAGGTTCCACTAAAAACCTCAGACCTCTGCAGGCACGGATGGAAACCTTTCTCCCCCACACTCCATCCCCTCTTTCCAACTGGAATCCAGGCGTTGACTCTCAGGCCTTGAGCATAACATCATTTTGACTATTTTTTTTAAAAAAAACCAGAAGCTGATTTTATAGATATGCAAATAGGGATAGTAAGTGGGAGGAAATGGAAAGGAATATTGCTCTTGTTATGTTGAAATGACAGAAAAACAATGCTTTTGTCTTTTGCCTCTTGAACTGTTATTTAAAAAAGAAAGACACTGGATAGTTCCAACTGCTCCTTTTTTGTCTCTTTTCCTGGAGAGTGTGCTTGAAAGATCATTCAAATGGAAGTTGTTTAGTATGTGTGGCACTGCTGCTATATTTAGCCTGCGATGGCTGACTTTTGGTTGGTTTTTTTTGTTGTATGAAAATTTCTGACACAAAAGCTTAGCAAAGTGGACAGAACCTTGTTAAAATATCCACCAGGCTGGTAGCAGAGGTGGGACAAATCCTGTTTGGTTCACTTGCTTATACACAGAGAGAATGAATATCCAGTGGAAAAAACTTTCAGTGTTTTGTAGTCCCTACCACCACCTTCCACTCTAAAGGATTGCAGGGTAGTATTACATCAAATTAGCTTCCATATACGTATTCTGCAGGGGCCTAATCAAACAGAGCCCATGTCTGTAGGATCAAACAACAAATCTTTGCAGCTTTGTCAGACTGCTGACTCTCCCATCAATCACACCCTAGACTTTGGAAAGTGTGAGATCCTGCTGAATAGCATTCTACTCTGGACTGCTGTGACTCTTCTTTTGCTCGCAAATCTACAGCAGTAATGCCAGACACACAAATTATTATTCATATGCCACTGGCTGAAGCTGATAGGGTAACACGACATGGGGACAGGGGTGGGTGGGGTTAGTGATTTTTGAAAAGTAGAGGTTGCTAACAAGAATGGGTGTTTTCTTATTCTGCTTCTGAAACCAAAGTAATTGACTGATGGAACTGCTTGTGTTGCGAGTATTGATCAGTGACAGTTTGAGGCGTTCTTCACAATCACTCGTCCTGTGAGGCCTAATTAACAAAGGCTGGCTTGCTGAATTAGATAAAGCTCAGTGTCCACTGAAATTAATGTGATGCTGTCTGAGCATCCTTCACCTAATAGGGGAAAATCAAGTTTAAGTGGAAGAAAAGAGGAAAGTCCTGTTAAGAGCTAAAACAATTGTGACTAGAATAGAAGTGGATTAATACAAGAGCTTTGCAAGGACAAACTTCTTTAAGAAGCGGAAAGTGAGATTGCTCTGTTTTGTCTCTTGATACTTCTAATGATGCCTTTATTATTAAAGATATCCTTTATTCCCATTGTAACCAGGCTTCCCTAAGGGAAGTGATTTGCTGTGTGCAGTATGTTCACAATGACAGTAAACACGTTCCGGAGATGATTGGTCTGTTAACCTGGTTGCAAGTTGCTACTGTGTCTTAGCTTGTGAGTTGCTGGTGGAATACTATGACAGGAGGATATTGGCATTAAGGATTGGCACTGAAATTGCCAGACAACAAAATGTTCCATTAGGGCCATAGCTCAGTGATGGAGCACATTCTATGCATACAAAGATGTACAAATCTTGCAGTCTCCAGACACGGCTGGGAAAGAGCCCTTTCTGAAACCCTGAAGAGCTGCTGCCAGGCAGCATAGACAATATTGACCTAGATCTACCAATAATCTGACTATATCAGATCATTGGGTAGCTTTATATGTTCAGAAAGCCCACAGCAGCAGCTTAGTTAAAGTCAGGCAAGAGGGTATTCTTAGATATTGCCCTCGGTTATCGTCCTGGGTTATCAAAGATAACCCAGTAAGATACATCATTCTGCTACCTATCATCTATCTATATATTTATTTCTCTAGGATGCACCCATGGCTAATCCCATGCGTGGCAGCTCTTGTGAGAGTTTGTGAGCAGCTGCTGATTAGCCACGGGGACAGGGGAGAAAAAAATGGCGGTGGCAGTTAACGGTGGTGCTGGCAGGCAGGAAGAAGCCAGCCGGGGGGAGAGGGAAAGGAAGAACCTGGCAGGTGGGGGAAGGGAATAAAAAACAATTGCGGGCGGGCAAACGGCGGCAGTGGTGGGCATGTGGTGATGGGGAGGCAGTGGCAGGTGGGAGGCTAGAGGCACAAGAACACCATGGCGGGGGGGGGGGGAGATGATGGTGGCGGGTGGGTGGCAGAGAGGATGGCACAGCATCCCTCTCTGGCCCTCCTGTTGGCCAAAATGCAGGAGCACCCGGAGGGGGCGTGGAGGAGGGGAAGAGGCAGCTGGCCACAGAGGGCAAGTGGTAGCCAGACTGGCCAGCCGTGGAGGTAGAATGAACTGGGTCTGGTGGGGAGAATGAAATTGGGCTGAAGGGGTAAACAGGGAAAATTAGGGGTGCAGATGCTCTGCACCATGTCTGCTAGTTCTATATATTGCCCTTGGGACCAGTAGGGCAATAAGTATATATAAAACAATATGCCACTGAAACACACACTCTGAAGGAGAAAGAAGGAATAGAAAGTAATACAAGTACTGAAATATGCCATCCAAATCTCCTATGAATGTTGCTGCCTCTATAATCATCATATGTTTACTTTAAAAATGCCTACAAGTCTATTTTGTAAGTTGAATTGTTTGCATTTTCAAAACCATTCAGATTTCAAATACATTCAGATTTGTGAGGATGAAGAGATTCTGTCATCATATTTCACAAAACAGTAAAAACATTCCGACATGAACCAGATCCAGAGACCTGAAGAAGACAAAAACTCACACTCAGAGTTCTACATGGGAGCTCTCTGCGTTTAGAGGGCTGGTCCTGCAGTATAGAATAGATTCTCTATTTTATTGTGGTAAAAAACAAACAAACAAAGAGCAAAACAAAGACAACACACTGAATGCAAGAGGTCTAGCCCATTGAACATCCAATCTGTTGAGAGTCTATGACAGTGAGGTAAGTTACATAGATGTTTAACGTCAGCTAATGCTGTGGGAGTCATTCAAGTTCTGTTCCTTGAAAGATATACGATGGTGATGTATTACCATGGGAACAATCCAGATGTTGGCCACCAAACGACAGCAATTATCTCATACATTTCATTTTTACATGATCATTTATCAGCATCAGATTTCTGTGGGGTGCAAAGTGGGGGTTTTATCAATAGAGAGAAATCAGTTTGCTTTGCATTGATGGATTAAGCAGATTGTGATGATGATGATAAGAAGTTACAGCCGACACTGATCACTTGAAATTGCTCAGTGGAATTAAGATATCTCAGTTAGTACCACCATGAGCACATGGCATGTAATGTACAGCTTCTATTTTTACAAGGTGGCATGTGGTTCTAGAGGCTTATGGATTATAAATATGAAATACACAATTAAGAAATGAGAAAACTAGTGGTACTGGCCGACATCCTAACTAACAAAGCACATATGTTAGGAAGCTTTGTGAGAATGTGACAGGGAGTCTGCACACAACTCCCCCATTCCCCCTCTACACGTGCTGTTGCACCAGAGGGTGAAATCTTCTACTTCTCTCATGCTCCAGCAGTGCTTCATAAAAGCAGGGAACTCCAAGGTGTACTGGGTGCTCCCCGCCAAATATTTCCCACTTCCCATTTTGCTCCCCATCCAGCAGTCCGGAAATGTACAGTAAATTTTCAAACAAAAGCCCTATAGCTAATTAATTATTTCATTAGGTCTCTGTTGTTTAAAGAAGTTTCAATCACTGTCCCTGAACACACAGCAGAAGACAGTGCAGCAGGGTAGGTAGGAAACTCCTCCAGCCTCCCAAACGTCAGGTTCCTTAGCTTCCCTTAACTTCCTTCTTGGCTAGGAAGCGGGCTGGAAGAGTCCATGTGTGCAGAGGGGGGCGGTGCAGGGGGGTCATCTCCCTTGCAGATTTCAGCTGGCCTTGTACTGAGCTGGTCTTGTGGTGGTAGCAGGCATGACTTGTCCCCTTAGTTAAGCAGGGTCTGCCCTGGATGCATATGAATGGGAGACTAGAAGTGTGAGCTCTGTAAGATATCCCCCTCAGGGGATTCCTCTGGGAAGAGCGGAAGGTTTCAAGTTCCCTCCCTGGCATCTCCAAGGTAGGACTGAGAGAGATTCCTGCCTGCAGCCTTGGAGAAGCTGCTGCCAGTCTGCAAATACAATAGACCAAGGATCTGACTCAGTATATGGAAGTTTCCTATGTTCCTACTTACCTCAGTCTTTGCTGTTAGAGAGCTCAGGAGGGGAGATTTCTTTTTTTGCCCCAGCTACAGCAGAAGTGCACAGGTAAGGGAGCACACCTAACTTAATATTGTCTGGCGACATGGACTTAAAATTCCAAATAAAGTAGTTTATTTATGAAATCTATCAAGAAAATAGATTAAGGCCTACATGCCTTGTGGCTAGCTACATAAAGGAATTGGGGAAGAGAGAAGAAGTCTCTCTCCCGGGTGAGAGAATGAAACCCAAGGCTATCAGTCTAACAAAGGGGAATCATATAGAGGTCAGAAGGGGAATGCCTTTACTGGCTATCTCTACTCCAATGCCCCTAGTGATCAATAGCTGGTGTTAACAGTCGATGCCATCAGGAGCATCTCCATGTTGGAGCTGCATCTGGAGCTGCATCTCCAACATTTCCTGCCACATGGTCTTGGACAGGAAGAGAAAACTAGGCTGGAAGGCTTGGACTAATCCAAGGAGGCAGTATTTTCTAAGAGGAATCTGGGCCACCTTTATGAATAAGTTTGAAAATGTCAAGCAAGCTTAATCAATAAGTAAACAAACATTAATTACCTTAGCTCTGTAAGTGTTTAATGTATAGCAAAAATCCTCTCTCTCTTAATGACATTCTTTGCCACCTCTTTGCTCCCTCAACCTGCCTTGAGCCATTTTGGAAGGGCGGTATACAAATCAAAATAAATAAATAAATAAAAATTAATAATAATAAACAACTAGTTGTTCTAGAATCACCTTCTGCGTAAGAAAGAAAATATATTGATGACCGAAGGGTAGCCTCCTAATGCATATGCTTTGTTAGCTGCGATGTCAAGCCACGGTTTTATCTTTGTATGCATGCAACATATAAAATCATATTCTAATCATGGATATAGCATGCTGAATAGGGGTGTGGATGTACGGCTTGAAATAACCAGTTCACCATGAATTGGGTTAGTTTTCCCAGTTCAATTGCGCACTCAGGAACAACGGCTGATCCACGATTGAACCAAATTGAACCCAGTTCATTTAGAGCTGGTTTGAACCAGTTTGAAGGTTCGAGTGGCTATGGCGGCTACCATTTTGTCTGCATGTTTACTTGTTTTTCTACCTTGCTGATTGGTTTTCTGCCACTGCCTTCCCATTGGCTTGTGATCTCCATTCCTCTAGTGGGATTCTTATCATTCCAAATCAAGTGTTGCCAGGGCAACTCTGCCCCCCTTGGCTGGGGTGGGGAGATGAGAGGGGGGGGGAATTAAAAAAGAGGGAGTTTCCAACTGTATTTAAAGCCCAGGCAGACAATGCCTGGCTTCACTCTGCCTCGGTATCTGGAGGAAGAGAGCTAGCTGCCTGCTTTGCTTGCCTTGCTGTCTTTGCTGGGCCTCTGCCCTGCCCTGCTGGGCCTGCCTGTTGCCCTGCTTCACCCTTGTTGCCCTGCTGGGCCCGCTGCCTGCTAGACCCCTGCTCCTGCTGGACCTTGTTGGACTGTTGCTTGCTGTGGCTGCTGAGCTGAAGGACTGACTCTTAACTGCAGCAGACACTGCTCAGCTGGGCCTTCTGCTGGTGGGGCAGGAGGGTGAGGGGGAAAGGCTTATCTGTCTCTATTCTTTTTCTTTTTCTTTTGCAGTACCAACTGCTTTCTGTTTTCCCAAGTTGCCAGCACTCCAGGAAATTTACCTTATTGCTCCCCACCCTGCCTGCCTGTTCTTTTCTGATTTGGGGTGTGTGTGTTTGTCCTCCACCTGTTGGCCCCCATCTGCCCTCCTCCCAGCTGTTGAGTGCCAGTGTGTGCTCAGCCTGATTGCCTGAAGCTGCTGGTCAGAGAGACTGCCGATGAAGATGCTGAAAGAAGAAGACATCAGATTGGTGACCCCCAGAATTCCTTCTTTTAAATAGGGCCTAGTTTGGGCCTATATATAGGGCCTGGGTAGGTAAGTAGGTACTAGGACTGAGCAGCAGAGGTAGGAGGGTACTGAGTTGCTTGTGCCACAGTAATCCCCTCTCCCTCCCTTCGACTTACCCCATTGTTGCTTCCCCCCCCCCCCCGCAAAAAAGCCTTCACCCAAGCTTTTTTATTTAGGTTTTTAAAAAAATTCTAGCTGTGTGTGCACTACAATGCTATAAAGGAGAGCTGGTCTTGTGGTGGCAAGCATGACTTGTTCCCTTAGCTAGGCAGGATCTGCCCTGGTTGCATATGAATGGGAGACTTGATGTGTGAGCATTGGAAGATATTCCCCTCAGGGGATGGAGCCACTCTGGGAAGAGCAGAAGGTTTCAAGTTCCCTCCCTGGCACCTCCGAGATAGGGCTGAGAGAGATTCCTGCCTGCGACCTTGTAGAAGCCGCTTCCAGTCTATGTAGACAATACTGAGCTAGATGGACCTATGGTCTAACTCAGTATATGGCAGCTTCCTATGTTCCTAGATAGCACCATGTGTGTGGCACACACAGCATAATGAATAGACTGTCCCCAGCCCCACAGCCCCTAAAGGTACTTCCCCCTACTCAACAGAGCTTGGGCTTTAATTTAAAACCCACAAGATTTTAATTTAATTCAAAACCCACAAGGAGGATGTAGGGCAGAGCTAGGAGCAGAGTGGCAGGCAGAGGGAAGAATGATGGTCCTGGTGCGCACATGGTGCCTGCACCCGCTGCAGGGCACAGGTCAGCAGGGGTAAGGATCCTAAGCATCATGGGATGTCATCAGTGACAATGCATCTGCATTGTCATCACCCAGGAGTCCTTGCTTCTGCTGGCAGTGCAAGGCTTTTGGTGTGCCCTCCACTTGTGGTGGCAAGGCACATGCTCCTGCCTTCAAGCAGAGGACATTGCCAGTTGTGCAGTGGGTGCAATTGGTGGTCAAGTGTAGGGGTGTGCAATTCGGATTTTCGGTGTTTTGATTCGGATCTGAACCGAAACACCTCTGTTCTGTTTTGTATCCGAATATGGCCCATCCGAATCACCCCTGATTCGATTCAGATCCGAATTAATCCGAATCTGAATCTGAATCCGAATCCGAATCGATTCGGATTAATTTATGGAGCTTTCAGCAGCCCCATAAGTGCACTTGGGGGGTGCTGGGGTGGCCCAGAGCGAGTGGTGGTGTAGTGCACATAGGTTGCCAACCACCCCCATGGGTTTCTAACCCATGGGGTACAGGGTTCTGTTGTTTCTGAGGTATTCTGAGTTTGGATTCTATGATAGCAAATTAGAGTGGATTCATGGTGTCTCATTGAAAATCTCATTTGCTATCATAGAATCTACACTCAGAATACCTCAGAAACAACAGAACCCTGTACACCATGGGTTAGCAGCCCATGGGGGTGCTTGGCACCCTATGTGCACTACACCACCACTCACTCTGGGCCACCCCAGCACCCCCCAAGTGCACTTATGGGGCTGCTGAAAGCTCCATAATACCTTATGAGGGAAAACCTTAAAGACGCGTAAACTTCAACAATTCACCAAAAATCAGACTCTGCCCAAATCCTTTGAAAAAATTCAGGTAGCTTCCTTGCCCCTACCCGGCACTACCACCAACCCCACACCGCTCTAGGCCACCCCTTTCCCCCTGACGTGAAGCGATACACCCTCCATTATACCTAATGGGGAAAAACCTTAAAAACGCGTAAACTTCCGAAATTCACCAAAAATCAGCCCTCTGCCCAATCACTCTGCAATTGGGGTGGTAGCCTCCACCCATAAGGCACTACCACCCCACCCCACTCTTTTGGCCCAGATCCCACTTTATGCCCCCGATCTGCCCCAAAGACACTAAAACTTCAAAAATTCACCAAAAATCAGCCCTTTGCCCAATCCCCCTGAAATCTGGGTGGTAGCCTCCACCCATTGGGCACTACCACCCCACCCCACTATTTTGCCCCTGGGACCCAAAATTCAAGCAGACACCACATCAGACCTTTTTGCATTGAAGTCAATTGGAGGCAAAAAGGCGGGAAATTCAAATAGACGTCATTGCTCAAAATGGAGGGGGGGAAAGAAGGCCACAAAATTGAGGTCTGAAACATCCGAATATTTCGGATCTGAAACACTGGTGGTTCGTTTCGGATCCGAAATTATTCGGGGCTCTTCTGGGGTGATTCGGTTCGGATCAGAATCACCCGAAATTCGCTGTTTCGGGTACAGATTGTTCTGTACCCGAAACGTTTTGCACATCCCTAGTCAAGTGCTCTGGTGAGCCAGAGTCCTGTCTCATCACCCAGATCATTGGAGAGATGATGTCTCTGGATGACCGGGTGGTGGAGAATGCCGGCTTCTACTCGCTGATCCAACTGCTTACCCCCAAATACAACATCTCCCCCATGCACCACCTTCAGCAGGCGGGTGGTGCCCTCCCTGTATCAGGCATTCAGGGAGGTCATGTCTGAGCTGTTGGAGTCAGCGGGAGTCAGCTGCTGGAGTCACCAGTGTGCACTTCACTATGGATCTGTGGAGCAGGAGTAGTGGGGTGCACACTGCTTTCCTGTCCCTCATAGTGCACCGGTTGGAGCATGAGAGACAGGGGACAGCTGCTGTCAGTGGCATGGCCAGCTCCTCCCATACAGCAAAGCCCAGGTGGGTTATGCTGCATGTGGAGCCAATGGACACAATCCACATGGCATATAAGCAGTTGGTGGTCATTGAATGCTAGGTCGAGGAAGGCCCAATCGCTACCACAGCTGCTTTTGTGGAGAGGTGCTACAAGATAGCAGCCCACTTCCACCGGAGTGAAAAGGATAGGCAGATGCTCAGGGAGGGGCATTATGAGCTCTGCCTGCTGGAACACCTGATCCCTGATGATGTTCAGATCCATTGGAATTCCACCTTTCTCTTGCTCCAGAGCATGAACGAGCAAGAGGTGGCCTTCCACAACCCAGCAAGGAGGTGTGACTTGGGACTGTGTGACCTATCCAACACAGACTGGAAGTTCATTTCTGAGGCTGTCTTGACATTCGAGCTGTTCCTTGTTGCCCTAGACAGCTTGTCTGCCAAGACCGCAATACTGAGCCAGACCTTTTCAGCACTGATTATAATATGCTTGCTGTGCTATTGCTTGTTATTTATTATTTCTCTATGTAAACCACTTTGGAATCTTTTTTTGAAAAGCGGTATATAAATATTTTGGGGGTTTTGCTGCTTTGATTGTCTGATTTTGCTGGATCTCAGATGGACAAAGGCAGAACTTGGGTACCTGCCAGCCTTCCATGAGGAGTTGTAGTTTGGTCTGTTTGTGACATGATGTTGTGGCAAGAAAGGGACAGTGGCAGATCAGCTCTCTATTGTGTGTAACATTTTCTTGGTGATTGCTGTGAAATTAGCTCCATGTCTGTCTGTGCGACTAACTTGTATTTCACTCACTGCTCTGGTCTGCTCTGCAATCTGCATTCTTCATTGAAAGGTGTACTCAGTCAAAATGTGGCTGAAGAGGATGTTGTTCCAGTTTAATTCCAGGGTACATGCTGCTGCTCCTCCTCTTGCAATGGAATTATAATGGTGTTTCAGTGCGTAACAGCCTATATAGGGCTCTGTTCCTATATAGGGCAGGCTGGCTCAAGGGCTTGAGGGAATGAAGAAGGGAACAGCTTGGGTGGGGCACTGACTGTGCTGTTTTTGCCTCTGCCCCACCTTTCCTCCAGGTGTGTTGGATCTGCTTTGGGTTGCTGCTGCTGCTGCTGCTGCTGGGGCTCTGCTCCTATATAGGGCAGGCTGGCCCAAGGGCATGAGCCTCTTGGCGTGAGGTGAAGGGCGAGAGCACAAGGGCTCTTGTCCTTGTGGCTCTCAGCTGTGGGGCGAGCTGCTGGGGGCCTGGAAGACCTTCCTTCCTGCTACCAAGAAGTCAGCAAGAGTTGAGTCTGGATTTGGTTTTTTTTATCAAGCCAAGGAGCTGTGGTGGTTAGTCTGAGGAGATGTGTCTGGAAGAGCGGAAAAATGGGGATGGAGTGGGGGCAGCAATATCATAGGTAGCGGGCAGACGGAGGTATGGCGGTGGGAGTTTGGCAGGCCGTTGCAGGGGGAAACGGTCCAGGCAATTGAGGCCTGTTCCATTTTCCAGCTCTTCTCCCAACCCTCTGACCCCAGGGAGCTCTGAGAACACTCCCTCTTGGATTAGGGTGCTGCTGCTGAATGCCAGGTCAGTCAATGCTAAAACCTCTCTCATCCATGATTTGATTGTGGATGAGCATGCTGACCTGGTATGTGTGACGGAGACCTGGTTGGATGAGCTAGGTGGGGTTTGTCTCTCTCAGCTCTGTCCTCCAGGTTTCCAGATCATGCAACAGCCCCGCCTCGAGGGTCGGGGAGGGGGCGTTGCAGTAATATTTTGAGAGATCCTCCCCGTTTCCAGATGCCCGGTCAGGCAATCTCAGAATTTCCAGTGTTTGTCCTTGAGGGTGGGCCTCCGAGATAGGCTGGGGATTCTGCTGGTGTACCAACCACCTCGCTGCACTTCTGTCTCCCTACCTGAGCTGGTGGGGGTGGTCTCAGAGGTGGCCTTGGGTTCCCCCATGCTTATTGTTTTGGGGGATTTCAATGTCCATGCTGAGGCCCCCCTAGTGGGTGCGGCTCAGGATTTCATAGCCTCCATGGCAACCATGGGCCTGTGTCAGTTGGTATCGGGTCCTACCCACATGGCAGTACATACTCTGGATCTGGTTTTTGCTGACCGGGAAATAAATGATCTGGAGGTGGGGGAATTTGAGACCACTCCCTTGTCATGGACAGATCATCATCTGGTGGGGTTTAATTTGACTGCTCCGTCTGCTCTCTGCAGGGGTGGTGGGCCGATTAGGATGGTCCGCCCCCGGTGGCTTATGGATCCGCTTGGATTCTAGACGGCCCTCGGGGAGTTTCCAGTGTTCATAGCTGGTGACCCTGTTGAGGCACTGGTTGATCTCTGGAATGGAGAGATGGCCCAGGCTGTTGACACAGTTGCTCCTAAACACCCTCTCTGGCTTGGTGGAGCTCGATCTGCTCCTTGGTTTTCCTCAGAGCTTAGGGCAATGAAACAACTCGGACGACGGCTGGAACGACGCTGGAGGAAGAGTCATGACGAATCTGACCGAACATGGGCTAGAGCCCATTTTAGAGACTATGCCGTGGCGGTGGGGGCGGCGAACATTTTTTCTCTGCCTCCATTGCATCTGCTCAGTGCAGACAAACAGAGCTGTTTTGTGTGGTAAAAACACTGCTCCACAAATCCCCCCAGGTAATGGGGGAGGAATCATCCACAGCTTGCTGCGATCAGTTTGCGTGCCACTTTGCAGATAAAGTCGCTCGCATCCGTGCCGATTTGGACTCCAGAGTTTTGGCAGTTCTGGCAGACATGCCTCTGGTATCATCTGGTCCTGTTGTGTTGGATTCTTTTCAGTTGGTGCGGCCTGAGGATGTGGACAAGATCCTGGGCAGTGTGTGGCGACATCGTGTGCTCTTGACCCTTGTCCTTCATGGCTAATAAAAGCTGTCAGGGAGGGTACAGGTACACAGTTGGAGGTGACTATTAATGCCTCATTAAGGGAGGGCAGGATGATACCCTGCCTCAAGGAGGCGGTGGTAAGATGACTACTAAAAAGTCCTCCCTTGATCCCTCCAACCTGGACAACTATAGACCGGTCTCTAACCTGCCCTTTTTGGGCAAGGTGATAGAGCGTGTGGTGGCGTCCCAGCTGCAGAGGGT
Source organism: Hemicordylus capensis (assembly GCF_027244095.1). Classification (NCBI taxonomy): domain Eukaryota; kingdom Metazoa; phylum Chordata; class Lepidosauria; order Squamata; family Cordylidae; genus Hemicordylus; species Hemicordylus capensis. The sequence continues at coordinate 122,656,953 of NC_069659.1, forward strand.
CTTGGATGATATGGATTTTCTGGACCCTTTTCAATCTGGCTTCCGCCCCGGGTATGGGACTGAGATTGCCTTGGTCGCTCTAGTGGATGACCTACGCTGGGAACTAGACAGGGGGAGTTCTGCTGTTGGTTCTGCTGGACCTCTCGGCGGCTTTCGATACCATCGACCATGGTATCCTTCTGGGCCGCCTCTTAAGTATGGGAATTGGAGGTACTGAGTTGCAGTGGTTCCTGTCCTTTTTTGGGGGAGGGTCCTGAAGGTGGTGCTGGGGGACTAATGCTCGGCTCCGTGGCCACTGGCCTGTGGGGTCCCACAGGGTTTGGTCTTGTCCCCCATGCTACATGGTCTTGTCCCCCATCTACATGAAACCTCTGGGAGAGGTCATCCTGGGACTTGGACTGAGTGGTCAGCAATATACGGATGATACTCAGCTCTATCTCTCCTTGTCATCTGATCCTAGGGAGGCGGTGGATGCCCTGAATCGAGGGCTGGAGGCTGTTATGGGTTGGATGTGGGCTAATAAACTGAAATTGAATCCGGACAAGATGGAGGTACTGTTGGTCAGAAGGAGAGCCAATCGGGATGAGGAGATTTTACCGGTTCTGGATGGGGTTGCACTCCCCTTGAAAGAGCAAGTACGCAGCTTGGGGGTACTACTCGACCCGGGTCTGCTTTTGGAAGCTCAGGTGGAGGCAGTGGCCAGGGGTGCCTTTGCACAGCTTTGGCTAGTGCGCCAGCTGTGTCCCTTTCTAGAGAAGGCAGATCTGGCCACGGTTACCCATGCCTTAGTCACGTCACGGCTGGATTACTGTAATGCACTCTACGTGGGCCTGCCCTTGAAGAACATCCAGAAACAGCAGCTAGTGCAAAACACAGCAGCTAGGGTTTTGTCCAGAGCTGCCTGGTGGGAGCACATCACACCCATCCTGAAAGAGCTGCACTGGCTGCCAGTTTGTTTCCAGGTCCAATTCAAGGTGCTGATTTTGACCTTTAAAGCCCTTAACGGTTTGGGCCCGGGGTATCTGAGGGACCGCCTGCTCCCAAGGGTTGATGCCCACTTGACAAGGTCATCTGAGGGGGCTCTGCTCCGGGTGCCTACAATGAAGGAGGCTCGGCTGTCGTGCACTCAGGACAGGGCCTTCTCTGTTGCTGCCCCCAGACTTTGGAATGCTCTCCCAGTGGCCATTTGCTCCTTGGACTCCATCACAGCTTTTAGAAAGCTTCTTAAATCTTGGCTTTTTACCCAGGCTTTTACATGACCATTTCTACTGCTGCTTCTATGTGTTTTTACTTATTTATAGTTTTTATGCTTGTATTTTATAGTTTTTATATTAGATTTGTTTTATATTTTTAATATTTTAATTGTTATTTTTATTGTATGTTTTTAACTTTTGTGAACCACCTTGGGGTTGTTTTTAATGAAAGGCGGTATAGAAATTCAACAATAAATAAATAAAATAAGAGAGCAACTTGTGCCAATGCGCAGTGCAGGGGCACATTGTGGTTGGCAGTAGATTCTGGGCCAGTGATTCTTTTTTAGTCTGCGTTTGAAATTCGCCATGTATTTTGTGTTGGGAGGGACAAATTGAGGTGATGCAGTAATCCAAAAACCTTCAGGTTAAAATGAGAGTTAAGCTGCTTTACATTTTCACATGTGCTCTAAAAGGAATGGAAATTGCAAGTTAAGGTGCCCATCTTACCTTCCATGCCCTACAAGCTGTCAAGACTTTGTACAGTCTTGTACAGGATGATGGCTTTAGAAAAGAGGCTCCATGGATCCAAACTTTGCCTTTGTCTTTCAGTTGGACATTGGGCTGGTGAGGGATGCATCCAGGCAGACATTTAACAGGTGTAACTTCCCTCATCACTTCCTAGATGAATTCTAGCAATTCCCTGATGGATTTCTGCCTGATGCATCTCTGATCATCATCCTGTACCAGACTGTACAAAGTATTTACAGCTTATATAGTGTGGAAGTTAAGAGGGGCACCTTAACTTGCAATTTCTGTTCTTTTCAGAGCAAGAGTGAAAATGTAAAGCAGCTTAATTCTCATTTTGAACTAATGGTTTATGGATTACTGAATTTCCAGGCATTTAAAAAAAGGGGGGGGGACTTTGTAAAGCCTTCAGCTAAGATAGTCACACTCCCTCCCCTCTTGAAAAAACACAAGTAAATGAAATTAGTGGATTCAGTAATAGTTACAGTGTGATGCCATCTCTTGATTATTCAGCAGTGAATAAGGACACAAGATGAAGCTGATTATTTGTGTCCACTTTAAATCTGTACTTCTGTGTTTCCTTTTTCTTAACACTCATGATTTCAAATAAATCTTGACATCTCCTAATACACCCCATTGCCCATACCTCTTTTCACTGTTTCGTATTTTCAAAACATAATAATAATAATAAATTAATAGCAATATAATAATAATAGTGGCCAACAGGATGCACAATGCACCATTGGCATTTCTAACCTGTTGCGGCTGCTGTACACTTGAAAGGCAGCCCTGATGGTGTTATGGAGACTGGCACTTGCGCAATAACAAAACAGTGTGCAGGCACTTGTGACCATTACTTCAATTGCTTCCAACTGAAATATGTCTGTGCACTTTTTCAAGTTGCGCAATTGCCCTCCTCTGCAACACTGCCAGGGCTGCGTTTCATGCATGCAGCAGACCCAGCTATTTGGAAATGCCATTATCTTCTCAACAACATATTGGAATATCTATTCCAATGTAGTTTTTCCCCCTCCTGTGCTGAGTGCCATAGCTTTGGTTACTGACATTTCTGACAAAAAGGTCATTATTTTGTCTTATAGAGGCTGTTGTCAGTAGAGAGTGTGGAGAGAGGACATTTTGCTGATCCTCTCAAATATGAGCTCACTAAGGAGAATCTGATAATGACTTGCATGTACTGTTAGCTACTTTGCCTCTTCTTTCTGATCTCAGGCCTTCTTCATATATTATGAATCATAATAGAATGCTTTGACTTTGAACCAGATACTCAAATGCAGGGATTTTCAACCTTCAGTACCCAGCTATTGGACTACAACTGCCATCATCCCCGCTCCCCATCCCCTGGACATTGTAGCTGGGGATGATGGCAGTTGTAGTCCAACAACATCTGGGTGGGGACCCAAGTTTCACAACCCCCGATTGGATGTGCAGATGGAATGTCCTCATGAGAGAGTAAATGATCTCTTGTAAGCTCATCAAGGCCCAGTTTTGTTATGGGAATCTGCATCCCTGTGATTGGATACTACGCCACTCAGTTACATCCATACTGAAAAATCAAACAGGTAGTGGGGAAATTTGTAGTTCTTCATACCAATGTGGCCTAGTGCTCCTTGGAAGATGATGGTGAACACAATGACACTTTGGAAGTCTGCTGCCTAGAGGTTCTCTGATTGTCACAAAAAAGATTAGAGTGTCTATGTCTAAATAATTATCAGAAGTATGTACGGATTTATTGTGTCGTACTATGCCTTCCTTTGGTTAAATATCTGTACACATCACCCATAATGAGTGAAAGAAGTCTTCCAAATTATTTTGGCAGTTTCCGCATGCATGATTTCACCATATCCAGCCAATATCCAGCTATAAACAAGCACCCTCTTGTAAGCATGTTCCTCAGTGCAAATGAAACCCTGAGCTTCCCCCTGCTGAGGCGAGAGTACAATGCTGGAGTGTAAACAGCACAGGAATGCCAGCCTTGGCCCAATCTTGTATTTTTTATTTTTAGTTCAACGAAAGTTCACTGATTTGCGTGGGGAGAGGTTCCAGCCTGCAGTTGCAGCCTCACATTCAGAAAGGAGTGCTAATACTCTTATGGCACATTGACATCCAAAGCAGTCGGAAAGTGCTCCGAGTGACAGGTGGCATTCTTTTTGTTACCCTGCCTTTGCACATGTCTCTGACATCTCTTCATGGACACAGCAGGGCTTTGATTCCTCAGTGTTTTGTATTCATGCCTTTTCCACAGTGCTGCTGCAGATTGACAGAATGTTTGGAATTGCAGAAATTCAAAGCATCCAGCTACAAGGGGAGATGATAAATTGTTGATTAAAAAAATGGACGTGGTCAGGCGTGGGAAACAATACGGCTTTCTCTTCGGTTCCGAGAAGGACGCAAACTCTCATGGGAACATTAAATGGTTGCAATTGTTTTGTCTTCCCATTTTCAATCATTCCGGGGAATCTTTCCTACTCCTAAGAGCAGCCTTAAAAAAGAGATGATAGTGAGCAGAGGTCACCCATGATCCCTTTCCCCAGTCCAGCGGTGTCATGTAATACTGCCAGTGTCATTGTGCCACACTCTAGTTTAGGAGCCCGGTTTTAGTATTCAGAGAGCTAATTCATTTTGTCGCTGGCAGCGCTGCATTAATGATCAAGCTATGACAATGAACACTGTCTGCATAACAAATGCGCCTTTCTCGAACTGCAGTAAATACAAAGTGATTAACATGGAATCACAACTCATGCAAACTGCCTCTCTCTGCCTTTTGTGAATAGATACCAGTGTTTTTATTTAACCCCTTGTGCAAATTTTCAAATCTTTATGGAGAAGGTCATATGTATGTGTGTGTAACTGAGTGTGTGTGTGTGTGTGTGTGTGTGTGTGTGTGCACGCGCACTCTGGTATGCTCTCTTTGGAGAGCTGCCTTTATTATGCTGGATGCAAATGATTATTAATACTCTGTTCCCTGCTTCTGACATTTACCAAGGCAGAATCATCAAACAGAACTAAATCACGTCATGCTCCTTCTGGCTAGCCTAATCCTGCCCTCCTCTTTGAGCTAACAGGAGGAGGAGAGGGGAAAAAAATGAACAGGTTCACATTGCAATTTTTCAAAACCCTTTACATTTAAAGCAGCACGTGTGGTGGTAGTGGTGATTTGCCTGGAGCATCTGCCAAGAGAGCGCCGATTTCGTTGCTGGACCTGAAGGAAGCAAACAGAGAGAACGGCATCTCTCCCTCTTCCTCCTCCCTCCCGCCCCCGCTTTCCTCTTAATCATGGCATTGAAGTTCTGGGCAATGTCAGTGTATTATGAAAAGATAGGATTATTCTATTCTTAGAGACAGGGACACAGAGACGGTTCACTTGTCAGGCAGTTTCCCCTTCCACATCACTTCTAGTGAATCCTTATTGAGGAAGCCCCCATTTGAAACGTAAAGCAGGGCAGGGGAGGGGAGAGTAACCCTCTATTAAGCAGTTGGATATGGCTGTCTCTCATCCACTCTATACTCTGAAGCGATGCTGTTCACATCCTTATTGCCATCTCATCTCATTATAATGTGCCAAAAGCTTAGTCTCTCCGCTCCAGAGCAGCCTTTTAAAGACAGAGCTTTATTGGAAGAAGCATCATTCAAAAGAGCTCAAGTATCCCCCCCCCCCGCTTTATTCTACTAAGGCACTGCTGTAGGGATTTATTACTCATATGTGCCTTTCAAGGTCTGGAATTTTTCCTCATTTAGACATTCTTATAAGCTGGCGATCCAGCTAGAATAGTGGTGTCAATTGTAGAACTCTATTCCCCGTCCTCCCACAGCTGAATGGAATTTCATTTAAAGGTGTATCACAGCCTGTTCGCTCCAAACAAAAGATTAAAATGGGTTCCATATTAACATGAAGAGTTTTTCTTTTTCTTTTCATGACTGTCACACACACCATGCACATATCTGGGATTGTTGCATTTTGTTGCTCTGGAAAATGAAGACTTAACAGAACAAGAGGAAGGAAATTGAGCTATGTTGAATTTCATTCCATCAAGAAGAGTCAAGCACTTGCATGTATATCACTCCATGATTGCACAGCACCAAATGCTCTATGGACCCAAGCTACTGAATGTATGAATCACAGATAAAAATGTAGACCAATTCATCTCAGCTAACCTCACTTCAAACACAATGCTTCTTAATGATGGGTGAGCTCTCCTGATCTCACTTCAGAATAGGCCCATGTAAGTCATTTAAGGTTGAACACAGTTTGAATTAAGCTTGGAGGTGTTAACCACCACCATATCTTCCTTTCACCAGTCACCGTTTTCCAGATTTACCATTGTGAAAGGCGAAGGAGCATTGGAGGACAGGGCTGATGGGAGGCCTCATTCTTAAGATCTAAATGCTGTCATGGAAATATGCCATGCTTCCCAGAACTAATAGCTGCTCCTATAGGAGCACCTAGGTAATTTTGGAGCCTAGACCTAATGGCCTTTGGAGGCGCCCCCCCCCATTAAGCATCGTCATGCTCCACCAGGCAACTACACCACCCAGGATAGACTAAAGAGGATTTGGGGGGGCCCAGGGGCTGTGGAGGCCCTGGACTTCGGCCCCGAAGTCCAGGGGGTAAGAGCACCTCTGTACAGGAGTGTCCAGATTTAAGGATGAAGCCTCCTCGCTGCCACCCTCACAAGACTAAACTTGGGAAGAGGGAAGAACTTGCACACAGCTAATGTCTAATGGTGTACTGAATCCATTCCAAGCCAAATGTGAGTTTCAGAGGGAACTGGCCTGGTTTGGAACAGGCTTATCCTGGAGATAGGGAAATATATGAACATGAACATGCACATGAATTCCAAAAACCTCCTTGCAAGATTTGCTGCCATTACTAATACTATTAGTGAAAGCGATAGTGGTATTTGATCAAACATATATACTGATATATGTTTACATGTGAATAGGTTCTTAGTAGGGGTGGTTTTGGTAGCATGTTTTTGTTTTGGACTGGTACACATTTTGCTTCCACTAAGGCTCTGATTGATGGATATATTTTGTCCGTATTGGGTTCAGGAAGAAATTTTCCACTAGACTAAATTGGAGTGTCAGTGATGCCGAAACCTTCCCACATAATGCTTGGCTTGGCTTGGCTTGCTTGACTTAGGAGGAACTATTAATTCTGCAAGCACTGTTTAGCAATATACTGGCTCCCTGCCTGTGGCATATTGTAATCTGGACTGTATAGTTGCTCTCTGGTGGATGGATAATTCTCCCTCTCAGCAGGTTAGACAACAAAACCTTTTCAATCCTTCCATCAGCCTTGTGAGCCCTCATGGTAAGGCTTGGGATAAGGAATAGCTGTGTGAATTAGCCATTCATACAAGACACTGGGAGTCCAATTAGGATAACATACATCAGATTTATAATAAAGAGCTTTTTTTCATACATGTGATCTCTGAAACCTATTGTCATAGGATATACTGATGATTAATTGTTTAATAGTCCAAAGGCACTGAGGTTAAATTAATACAGAGTAGGTCCGTCCTTAGCTATTAATTAAGAAGATCATTGAAAGAATCTTCAGATTTAACATGGCAGATTTTCAGCATGCTAAAACCAGGAACTCATGTATATATTTGAGTTTCACAAGTGTGAAAGGCTAGGCAATCAAAAATAATATTTGTGTAACTTGGTGGAGTGAGGTAAAGATCATCCTTAGTATAATGGCAAAATGTTATTATTATCTAATTTTGCCACATATTATAGACTCAAAAGGCCCTATCCAGGCATCCAAAAGAACACCACCAAACATGCTTACAAGTGCCAAAAGTGGGTTTGGCGTCCTGCCCCAGCATGTAACTCACCTCCCTTGTTGCTCTGCTCACAGAAAAAGCAGCTATTGTGTGATGATGGAAATGCTGTAACCATGATGGTAGGTGCTTTTGTGATTGGCAGCCTGGATCACTACAGGCTGCCGATCACAGAAGCACCTGCCATCCATAGGCGGAACTGGGGGGGGGGCAGGCAGGGCCACTGAGGGGGGGGCGCCACGCCAGTTCCTGCCACCCCACCCCATTGCCCACCTGCCCAGCCCCAGGGCCCCTCAGCCACTTGCCTCCAGCTCCGGCCTAGGATCGGCAACAAGGCCTAAAATCGGAGCAGCCTGCAAACTGCAGAGCTCTTCATTCCCCGCCTCTCAGCTGATTGGCGGGTGGGCGGGGCTTCCAGAGAGGCCTCCGAGTAGGCCTCCCTGAAGCCTGAACTCGGCAGGCCCCAGCAAGCCAGGAAGGAGGCTGGCAGAGCTCCCTGCAGCAGACCCTCCCTGCAGCAGACCAGACCTTCCAGCACAGCTTTTGCAGGTAGGCTGTGAATTCCTTTTTGTGGTTACCCCCATATATAGGGATCTGCTTGCCATAGGGCTCTGATATGGGTGGTGGGGCGAGACTGAGAAGTCTCTGAATATTTAATTTAAAACAGACTGGGAAATGTGCTGGCTTTAAAATCAAAAACTATCTAAGGCCTATAAGTGGCTTGTTTCATGTCAGAAAATTACAAAAACGTCTGGAACAAATATTTATTTATTCATTCATTCTCTCATTCATTTATAAATACACTTATGGTCAAGTTGTTTTGCAACCCAGAAGGTCTGAGTGAGAACTGTGAAGCATGTGTTGTGCTTTTATTTTATTTTATTTTATTTTATTTTTCTTGTGTGTGAACTGCTCTCCAATAACTTGCAGGGACTTCAGGGTAAATCTGGCCAACATGTGAATGCAGCACCTCCATTCCAGAGGAGATGTGTGTTAAAGGGCTTTAAAAGCCTCATGTGAAAAACCTCCTGGAATCAAACTTTACTGAATTTGTTCAGAATTCTGAGAAAGCAAACATAGGCTCACCCTGCATGGTTGAAAGTCTCCTTTGCTAATCTGCAGCGAGGGGGCCATTTTAATAATTAGCGTTGCTAGTGTGTTCTAGGCATTAAAAGTAGCACAAATATATAGTACTCAATGTACAGTGGTCCCTCTACTTACGAAATTAATCCGTTCCTAATGCACATTTGTAAGTCGAAAAGTTCGTAAGTCGAAAAGCGGTTTCCCATAGGAATGCATTGGGAACGGATTAATGCGTTCCGGAGCCTAGAAAAAAGACCCAGACCCCCAGTAAGGCTTGCAAACTGCACAGGAACATTTCTTTTCAAGAATAAACAGGCAGTAAACAGGCAGGCAAGTCAAGGAAACCGCATGTAAAATTCGTAAGTCGAGGAAACCCCATCTAAAAATTTGTAAGTCGAAAAAACCGCATCTAAAACCGGATCTAAAACTGCCGTTTGTAACTCGAAAAATACTTATGTCGAGTAGTTCGTAAGTCAAGGGACCACTGTATATCACTATATGCTGTGAAGTGTGCATGTGTGTATTCAGTGAAATGTATTTCCAGGCAGCATACTCATTTTGAAATATCAGACTTAAATCCTTGGGGGCCTGGGATGTGTGGAGGCCCTGGACTTTGAGGGACTGGGGGCCCATTTTAAAATCTCATCTTGGCCCATTCCAACCTTGCTATGCCCCTGGCGGTCACTACACTTGGGTTTCTGCACAACACCTGCACAGAAGAAACTTCCATGTAGAAAATGTGTCTCTTGTCAATTGACCCTGAATTTTCCATCCATGACTGGGATATTTGAGAGTTAGAGTCAATAATAAAAGAACAGCACACTGCTTGTGACAGGAAGGGGCAAATTACAATGATTTCTTAGTCTGGCAGGGGCTGGTTTTGGCCCTGGCAGAACTTGGCTGTCTGCTCCTGTTGCAAATGCTTCTGTCTAGTGTGGCAAACTAATGTATCCTCCTCCCTCTTGGTGTCAAAGTAAGCACTGGTGTGGTGAATGCACATATACCCCATCATGAGCCAACAGTCATCATAAGACAAAGGCTGGCAGGAATTATTCACTGGTTTATAGACCCCACCACCACCACCTTCTTCTTCCCCTATTTTGCTAGTGGCTATTTGGGCGGGTGATGAGACAGAGAAAAATGACACTTGGAATCCTCGCATAACTCCTGACTGTTGTTCTAAGTCTTTTACAGAGATGGCTCATGTTTTCAGGTTTTGATCAACAACCATGTCTAGATGGTACAGTGTTCCTTTTAACAAGGATTTCCAGATATTGTTGACTACAAGTCCCATCATTCCTGTTTGGACAGGGGCACAATTTCAGTGCTTGTCCTAGGTGCTATTTTCCCTAGTTACGCCTCTGCTGCCATCACAGTTACAGTGCTTCCCTCTTCAGACAAAGGCTGCTTTTTCTGTGAGCCGAGCAACAAGGGAGGTGAGTGATATGCTGGGGCAGGACTCCAAACCCATTTTTGGCACTTGTAAGTATGGTGAGCGGTGTTATTTTGAACGCCTGACTAGAGTGTTCAGTAAGGATCAATAAACCAGTACCTCATTAGGTGATCCTGGGCAGTGGCTGGTGAAGTAAGTTTCTGGACACTATTGCATGGGAAGGGAGTCATGATGCCCATAGTAGTAGATGTCACAAGGTGTGAGCTGCTGAATGGCTCACAGTTGCCCAGTGTGGTCCTCTGCCTTTGGGACCGATCCTGACAGAGGAGCTGCTATCCATGTATCTGACAGTGCTGAGTTAAGGGCCCCAATGCTTCCCCTGCAGTCCTCCTCCCCCATAAGCAATGCCCCATGAGCTTAGGTCCATAGACTGGAATCTCCAGCTCCACCACCACAGTGAGTGAAGTTGTTTGTTTCTGTTACAATTGCATGGCACAGACAATCAGAGGAGAATTTATTGTAGATTTAGTGCACATAGTGAAGACGGCTTTCTTTTATATAATTATCTGTTTAATTCATCATTACCATTCCCTGAACTTTCTTATGAAGATGTTATCAATGAGATTCTGTTGTTGATTAATTATATTAACAAAGCTATGCGACCCTTAGACAATTGTGGAAATGTTTTTTGTCCTCACAATTTATGCTGTTATGTTTCTACAATACAATTGTTTTTGTGTCACCGAGAGCCTCTCACTGAACTGCCAGTCTTTGTGTAGTGGTAATCTTGGGTGATATTTGCTGAAAACGGAGTTCAATATCTGCTAGTTTCCTGGTAACAGAACACAATTGACAAGTAGTGCTTGAGTACCATCCCTTATGGGATGGTAAATTTGAAACTCAAGTGGAAGCAAAATTTCCTGCCAGTTTGCTTTCTGATTAATATCCACTTATCCCTTGAGACATAGCTCATAGAAGAACTGAAGTTGCTGTGCTGACCACGGCAAGCTTCTAATTGATCTGCGCTCTAGTCAAATCCCATGAGAGCCAGAGAGCACGTAATTATATGTTGATCCTTTGGGATCTCTTGGCAGCTTTCAATAATATTGACCACAGCATTCTTCTGGAGTGTGTGAGGGAGTTGAGGGTGTGAGGCACTGCTCTTCAGTGGTTCCACTTCCATCTCTCAGACAGATTCCAGACGGTGTCCTTTGGAGACTGCTGTTCTTCAAAACATGAATTTTTAAATGGTGTCCCCCTAGGGCTCTATACTGTCTCCAATGCTTTTTAACATCTACATGAAACCCCACTGGGAAAGATAATCAGATTATTTTGTTCAGGGTGTTATCAGTATGCTGACAACTCCCAAATCTATTTCTCCATGTCAACATCATCAGAGAGGGTCTAACCTCCCTAAAAGCCTGCCTGGAGTCAATAATGGGCTGGATGAGGGATAACAAACTGAGACTGAATCCAGATAAGACAGAGATATTTATTATGCAGGGTCGGAACTCAGGAGACTGTTTTGATCTGCCATTTTTGGATAGGATCACATTTCCCTAGAAGGAACAGGTACGCAGTCTGGGGGTGCTTCTGAATCCAAACCTCACCCTGGTGTCCCAGGTTGAGGCGGTGGTCAGAGGTGCTTTCTGTCATCTTCAGCTGATGTGCCACCTGTGTCCATTTCTTGAGATAAATGACCTCAGGATAGTGATACATATGCTGGTAACCTCCAGATGTGACTACTGCAATGCACTCTATGTGGGGCTGCCTTTGTATGTAGTCCGGAAACTGCTGTTGGTACAGAATGCGGCAGCCAGGTAGGTCTCTGGGTCATCTCAGAGAGATCATATTACTCCTGTACTAAAAGAGCAACACTGGGTACCCATATGTTTCTGGGCAAGATGCACAGTGTTGGATATAACCTATAAGGCCCTAAACCTGGGTATTTCGAGCCCTGGGTATTTAAGAGACTGGACTGGGTCCATGATCAGTGAGACCTGGTTTGAGGCGGTGAGCGGGGAGGGATCCATGATGGCCGGATCCATGATGGAGTGGGTGGCCGGATCCATGATGGAGCTGGGTGGCCGGATCCATGATGGAGCTGGTGGGGGCTGGGGCACCCGGGAGCTGCGCAGCCCCCGGAAGCTCCAGTATGCCCTGCTCGTGCGTGCAGGACATACTGGGGGACCCCAGGAGCTGGGAAGCAGCTTTTTGCCTCCCCTCTGGGGGTCTACTCACAAGTAGCTGTGACACAGAACTGTGCCGTGGCTACTCATGATCAGATAGCCCGGTTTTGCGGAGCACTCGCTCCACAAACCCGGGCTAAGGGGTGGGGTACTTGAGCGGGTTACCCGCTCTAGAACCACCGGGCTCGCAGCCAAGCCTGGTGTTTCTCACGATCAGCAAAAATCGGGCTAGCGAAGGCTATCCCGATTTTTGCTGATCGTGAGAATAGCCCCAACGTCTTCTTTGCCATGAACCCCACCACCCATTGAGGAGGTTCTTCTGCAGTTGCTAGTAGTCCATCTTGCGGCTACACAGGGACACGCCTTTTCTGCTGGAATGTGTTTCCTGCTGAAATAAGAGCCTCCCCATCTCTGACAACCTTTTAAAAGTCAGTTAAGGCACATTTGTTCACCCAAACTGTTTAAGTGGACTGTGGTTTAAATTATTTTAAGGTCTTCATTTTTAATCTGTTTGATATTGTAAACTGCCCAGAAACAGAAGTTTGGGGTCACCTTAAGTGGCGTAGTGGGGAAATGCTTGACTAACAAGCAGAAGGTTGCCAGTTCAAATCCCCGCTGGTACTATATCGGACAGCAGCAATATTGGAAGATGTGCCAGGGTAAGGGATTCAAGCAAGCACCTGATTGGTGGTCATGTAAACCAAAACATCAGATAGGGGAAGGGGAGAGTGATAGGGTGGGAGGTGGCTTTTTCCTCCACCCTTGGTAAATGCTGGGGATAGGATGTGGGTTGAGCGCACTTGTCCTACCCAACTTCTGTCTCCCACATGATTACTCTTTCCTCCTCCTACCTTGATGTTTGGTTTTACACGACCACTGATTGGGAGTATACATGACTCTCCTAACCTGACTGGGTGCTGCTCCTACCCTGATGAGGGTTGTGTGAACAGCCCTATTGACTAATGACTAGCAGGTGTTACAGGTATGGAAGAAATGTACAAGGGGTTCTGTGTGCCTGTGTTTTGTGCACATGGTTGTGCAATGGAGCGAGAGGGAATGTCTTGATCTCTTTTCCTCCTGTAGTCCTCTGTCACCACAGACACACATCACAGAGGTTGTGATGTCTGCAAAAATAGATTGCTTCAGAAGGAAGGGAAAGTGCTGTGCAAGAAATACCCATTTGCTCCGTAGCACAATGATGCACATGGAATGTGGGCCCATGGAGCAGCACACAAATCCCCCCATCCTTTGCATCCCTGTTAAGTGTGATACTGCTAGTGCTTTCTTAGTCATAATGTTTGTCATATACGTTATGTTGATATTACTCTATCCTAACTGAAGAAATTACACAGAGATCTCAATTTCTTTCAAAAAAAAAAAAAATACAAAGCATCTTCTAGCATCTTAAAGATTCATAAGCTTTCCTACTACAGACCACTTAATCAGATGCATAGAATGTTATCACTGGTGACAGTTATACTAACACAGAGAAGGATATAGAGAAAAATAAGCAGGGGGGGGGGGAACCATGTAAACAGTAAGGCCAAAAAATGCAAGTACAATGTGTGACAATTTAAAGTAAAATTTAAATGTAGATAAGACAGAGTGACATTCACAACAGGAGTAACTGGTGTTTCCCAACTCTTCCTTGCTTTCCTAGGTGACCAAGAAATGCAAGAAAAATTAAGAAGTTTCCTCTACTAGGACATTTTAAACACCTACCATTATACTCATTTGTATGTTAGAGTAAATGTAGATGAGTCATGCTAAGGGTTGAACTCTGGCCCAAATTAGGCTAGATGTTAGCAATCCATGACCAGCCCGGCTCTCTAATTTTTTTTAAGAAGCCACTGTGAAGTGTGGTTAATAGGTTTGGGATCATGGGAGATGAGGAGTAAACCCTTTTTCCTGTGCAGTTGCCCCAGTGTAGATCCTTCACCCAAAGCTGCCATTTCCCTGTTAGTAAAACATCTGAATACTTCACTGGATAAACATTTGGGGCGGAGCTCATTTACTTTGGGAAACAAAGTGGGGAGAAAAGGTTAATCTCTTTGCCCCAGTGCCGTGGTCCCAAACCACTTCCCCACAGCTGCTTTTAAAAGCCAAGTAAAGATAAGGTACCCAATTGCAGATCTCCAAAGTCTGGCCTGCTTTGGTCATCACTACACATGCATTTCCCTTTTGCATGACTCAGTTTGCCAAGTGAAGTTGGCTGTCTACATGTACTGAGTGCAGAAAACTCCAGGATTCCTGGCATCCTTAGTGAGAAGGATTGTGGGTAGCTTGGCTGGGAAGGACCTCTCTCTGCCTGAGATCCTGGAGAGCTGCTGCCTCTCAGAACAGACAATATGGGCTTAGATGGGCCAGTGGTCTGACTCAGTAGAAGGCAGCTTTATGTGTTCAAGTTTCACCAGATACCTCTTCTTGGCCATGGTGCTGCCACTCCCTCATGATTATAAGCTTCCTTTTTCTGCAGAAATAAATAAGCTGATTTTGTGCACATAATTTATTCTGCTCATTTATTGAAAGCAGGGAAGGGAAGAGGTTGCTGTTTTTAACTTCTGCAAGCCTTGAGACTTCCCAAGGTGGTCCCTACTTTGGGCCATGCTGCATCAAAAGCACATGGGTGCTTTTGCACAATTGCACGTGTCTGATTGTTTATTGATTAAAAATAGTTATATCCCACCTTTTCACCAAGCTTGAGGCAGTGTACAACAATCAGTTTTTAAAAATGAAATATAATACAATCAGTCCATGATTTCCAGAGACATTAGCAAATCCACATTACAGATGAAAGACAGAAGGAATTAAGAGATTAAATGCAACATTAAACACATATTTAAACAATAAAACACATATTTAAACAAAAAAAGGAGGGGTCCAGACAGAGCTCCCGAGGGAGGGTTTTCCATAATCTGGAAGTTGCTAATAAGAAGGCTCCCACCAGCAGTATTCCCTCTGACAGGGATTCACAAATGTTGTTGATGACGACTCCCAGTATCCCCAGCTGCAATAGCCTTTGCTTGGGGATTGTGGGAGTTGTAGTCAACAACATCTGGGAAATCCCTGCTAGAGGGAACACTGCCCTCCAGCCATTCTTCTGATCTTGATGGGACTGAAGTGTTGACAGCTATATGCTACTTCCAGGTTCAGAAAGCCTTCCATATGAGGCAAGGCTACAGCATCTGGGGCTTTTTAGTTTGGAAAAGAGGCAACTATAGGGAGACATGACAGAGATGTATAAAATTATGCATGGGGTAGAGAGAGTGGACAGAGAGAAATTTCTCTCTCACACACACAACACTAGAACCAGGGGTCACTCCATAAGACTGAATGCTGGGGGTTTTAGGACCAACAA